>NC_137898.1:57000246-58200246 GCF_963455335.1 Martes martes
CCTAGTATTTTTAAAAGCTTGATTAAAAACATTAATACTACAATAACTAATATTGCTATTATTTAAGTCTTCCTGGAATTAATTTTAACAATTTAGCAATTTAAATGTTTTGCTTTCAAGATTATTTTTAACTTTTTAATTGAACGACTTTACAACATTTATAACATTTCTGTGTATATTTGGCTGCCTCTTTTATTCCTTATAATGTTTACTGAGAACCTCTATCATGTTCTCAAATCAGCATCCATCACTTCATACTCCTTGAACAGTAGTAAATTTCCCACTCTTAATTCATAAGGAAGAGAAGGAAGAAAGAAGAAAGAAGAAAGAAAGAGAGAGAGAGAGAGAAAGGAAGGAAGGAAGGAAGGAGGGAGGAAAGGGAGGAAGGGAAGGGAGGAAAGGAAGGGAACGAAAAAGAGAGAAAGAAAGAGAGAGAAGGAGGGAGGGGGGAGAGAGGGAGGAAGGAAGAAAGGAAGGAGGGAAGAAGGGTGGGAGGGAGGGAGGAAGAAAGGAAGGAAGAAGGATGGAAGGAAGGAATGAAAAGAGGGAGGGAGGGCAGAAAATCAGGAGAAAGGGAGAGAAAAAGGAAGGAAGGAAGGGCAAGAGGGAGGAAGAAAGAAAGGGAGGAAATTATGACATATGATATGACATGGATGACTTTTGGGGATATTACACTAAGTGAAGTAAGCTAGTCAAGAAAGGACAAATACTGTGTGATTCCACTTATGTGGGATACTAGGAGTAGTCAGAACTCTATAAAGAGATAACTGGGGAATGAGGAGTGAATGTTTAATGGTGTACAGTTTCAGTTTTTCAAGATGAAAAGAATTATGAAGATGTAGGGGGTGATGGTTTCTCAACATTATGAATGTGTTTAATACCACTGAACTATACACATAAAAGTGCTTACTATGGTAAACTTTATATTAGGTGTATTTTACCACAATTTTTAAAAAGGAAAAAAGGAACACTAAGTTCGTACTGCATTATAATTCCCTCACTTAAGCTTCCACCAATCTACCCATTTGCCAGTTACCCTCAAGGAATGATGATCCTCATTTTTTGATAGCTAATTACCATCATATTCATTAAATACTATCTATATTCAATCACCTACTACTTTCTGTATCAATTAATCACTAGTGTTCTTTATTTTCAATCTCTCACTAACTTCTCTATTTCTCTAAATCTGTCCAATCTTGTAAAAATCCTCCATCCACCTATGGTCTTCTTAGTGATGGCCTCTTGCTCTCCTTGCCTTCACTGATGAGTTTCCAGAAATGATATGCATTGCGCCTCTACCACTTATTTGTCCCTTCATCCTGAAGACACTGTAGGAGGTTCTCAGCTTTCATTGCTGGACTTCAACTGTTTTATCTAGGGCCACCATGCTCTTGGCTGCATTTGAATTTTTTTTTTTAAATTGACAATATTTTTTATTGAGACATAATATATACACCATAAAATTAACCCTAGCCCTTATAAAAATATACAACTCACTTTTTATAGTTTTAATATATTTACAAAGTTGTGCAGCACCATTGTCTAATTACAAAATGTTTCTATCACCCTGGATAAGAAGTTTGTTTAACAATCACTCCCCTTTCCTGTCTATCTCTAGACCCTGGCAACCACTACTCTTTCTTTTTTTTTTTTCTTTTGAAACACCTTTATTGAGGTATAATTGACATAAAATAAATTACACATTTAAAGTGTATAACTTAACAACCTTTGACATATGTACATACCTGTGAAACTACCACCATAGTCATGATAATGAAAATAAAGATTTCTTTGTGTCCCTTTATAAACCCTCCCTCTCTGAACCTTGCTCCAAACTTTCCCTCCGGTAGCCAGGATCTTCTTTCTATAACTTTAGATTATTTTACATTCTTTAGAATCTCTTTTTAATTTAAATTCAATTAATTAACATATAATGTCCTATTTGCTGGATCACAGATCCAGCAACCTTATATAATACCCAGTGTTCATTACAACACATACCTCCCCAATGTCCATCAGCCAGTTACCACATACCCCACCCCTCCAGAAACACTTAGTTTCTTTCCTAAGATTAAAAGTTTCTTCTGGTTTGTTTCCCTCTCTGGTTTTGTCTTACTTCATTTTTTCCTCTCTTCCCCAATGATCCTCTGCCTTGTTCCTTAAATTCCACATATCAGTGAGATAATATAACTGTCTTTCTCTGCTTGACTTATTTCGCTTAGCATAATACCCTCCAGTTCCATCCACATCATTGCAAATGGCAAGATTTCATTTTTTGACGACTGCATAATATCCAATTGTAAATATATACCACATCTTCTTTATCCATTCATCTGTCAATGAACATCTTGGCTCTTTCAATAGTTTGGCTGTTGTGGAAACTGCTGCTATAAACATTGGGGTACAGGTACCCCTTTGGATCACTACATTTGTATCTTCAGGATAAATACCCAGTAGTGCCATTGGTGGGTCATAGGGTAGCTCTACTTTCAACTTTTTGAGGAATGTCCATACTGTTTTCCAGAGTGACTGCACCAGCTTGCCTTCCCACCAACAATGTAGGAAGGTTCCCCTTTCTCCACATACTCATCAACATCTGTCATTTCTGACTTGCTAATTTTAGCCATTCTGACTGGTATGAGGTGGTATCTCATTGTGGTTTTTATTTGTATTTCTCCGAGTGATGTTGAGCACATTTTCATGTGTCTGTTGGCCATTTGGATGTCTGCTTTGCAGAAATGTCTGTTCATGTCTTCTGCCCATTTCTTGATTGAATTATTTATTCTTTGGGTGTTGAGTTTGATAAGTTTTTTATAGATTTTAGATACTAGCCCTTTAACTGATTTGTCATTTGCAAATATCTTCTCTCATTCTGTAGGTTGTCTCTTGGTTTTGTTGACTATTTCCTTTGCTGTGCAAAAGCTTTTTATTTTGATGGAGTCCCAATTGTTCATTTTTACTTTTGTTCCCCCTGCCTTTGGAGACATGTCTAGCAAGAAGTTGCTGCAACTGAGGTCAAAGAGGTTGCTGCCTATGTTCTCCTCAAGGATTTTGATGGATTCCTGTCTCACACTGCGGTCTTTCATCCATTTTGAGTCTATTTTTGTGTGTGGTGTAAGGAAATGGTCCAGTTTCATTTTTCTGCATGTGGCTATCCAATTTCCCCAACAACATTTGTTGAAGGGACTGTCTTTTTTCCATTGGATAGTGTTTCCTGCTTTGTCGAAGATTAGTTGGCCATAGAGTTGAGAGTCCACTTCTAGGTTCTCTATTCTGTTAAGTTGATCTATGTGTCTGTTTTTTGTGTTAGTACCATACTGTCTTGATGATGACAGCTTTGTAATAGAGCTTGAAGTCTGGAATTGTGATGCCACCAGCATTTTATTTTTCTTTTTCAACTTTCCAGTCTTACAGAAAAGTTGATGGTATTTTTTAGGGATTGTATTGAATGTGTAGATTTCTCTAGGTAGCATAGGCATTTGAACAAGATTTGTTCTTCCAATCCATGAGCATGGAACATTTTCCCATTCCTTTGTGTCTCCCTCAATTTCTTTCATGACTATTCTACAGTTTTCTGAGTATAGATCCTTTCCCTCCTTGGTTAGATTTATTCCTAGGTATCTTTGGTTTGGCGTACAATTGTAAATGGGATCTACCCCTTAATTTCTCTTTCTTCTATCTTGTTGGCATATAGAAATGCAACTGATTTCTGTGCATTGATTTTTTTTTAAAGATTTCTATTTATTTATTTGAGAGAGAGAGAGAGAGAGAGAGCTTGAGAGGGAGAAGCAAACTCCCCATGGAGCCGGGAGCCCAATGTGGGACTCGATCCCTGGATGCTGGGATCATGACCTGAGCCAAAGGCAGTCGCCCAACCAACTGAGCCACCCAGGTGCCCCTATGCATTGATTTTATATCCATCCACTTTACTGAATTCCTGCATGAGTTCTAGCAGTTTTGGGGTGGAGTCTTTGGGTTTTCCACATAGAGTATAAGCATTTGAAATTTTTAATCCTTAAAGAACCTAACCACTTAAGCAATTCCACACTGTTGTTCATGTAATACCCAGTCATAACACCATCTCTCCTGGCTTTAATGTTTCCTGTAAAGCTGTCTAGCCTCATCTTGCTTTAGTGTATATAGTCCCTTCCAATAACTTCTGTGGAGTTTGTCTTCATTGGTTTTCTCTTGTAAATGTACTCTCTGAGGGTGGTTCACCCAAACTGTTGGATTAAAATGGCATGTATAAAGTGATAACTCTGAAATGTTCTGGAGATTTTTGCCTGGAAATTCACACCTTTGTGGACACTGAAGATCCATGGAAATCTTTAGGTGGGTTTCCCATAGTCATTTCATATATGACATATTCAAAATTGAATGCACTGATTTTTATTATTTATTATATATTAATAATCTATTCATAGAATCTTATGATCTAATGGCACTTAAAATTCTATCAATATAGGAAATAATTATCACCAAAATGTATAAGATTATTTAGACATATTGTCCTTGAATTTAAGAGTAAAATATTTATATATATATTGAGTATTATATATATACATAATTTATAATTAAAATAGTTTAATTTAGAGTTTTCTCAATGATAAAGTACTAATCCATGACTTAGACAGCTCTCCTAACCAAAAGAAAATTTATCTAGATATTTTTGTGTGACAATATAATTTGTTATTTCTATAGGATGTGATAATTGTGAGGACAAATGCTACAAATCCAGAAAAACATGGAGATCTTAAGCAACCTGACATCTAAATTTCCAACCTTCTTGCTGACTGGCATTCCTGGCCTAGAGTCTGTCCATGTGTGGATCTCTATCCCTTTTTGTTGTCTCTATGCCATTGCCCTCTCTGGGAACAGCATGATCCTATTTGTCGTCATTACCCAGCAGAGTCTCCATGAGCCCATGTACTATTTCCTCTCCATGCTTTCAGCTGCTGACTTGGGCTTGACGGTTTCTACAATGTCAACAACATTAGGTATCTTCTGGTTTGATGCAGTTGAAATCAATCTAAATACCTGCATTATCCAGATGTTTTTTCTACATGGATTTACCTTCATAGAATCTGGAGTGCTGGTGGCTATGGCCTTTGACCGTTATGTGGCCATCTGTGATCCTCTGAGGTATGCTACCATTCTCACTAATTCTAGAATCATTCAGATGGGCCTGTTAATGATAATACGCACTGTAGTATTAATAGTACCACTACTCTTGCTCCTTAAGCCCCTCAATTTCTGTAAAGCTAATGTCCTTTCCCACTCCTACTGCTACCACCCAGATGTGATTAAATTAGCATGTTCAGATACTCAGGCCAACAGCATCTGTGGATTAATTGATCTCATCCTGACTACAGGAGTAGATACACCATGCATTGTCCTGTCTTATATCTTGATCATTTACTCTGTTCTCAGTATTGCCTCCCCTGAAGAACGACATAAAGTTTTTAACACCTGTGTCTCCCACATTGGAGCAGTGGCTGTTTTCTATATCCCCATGATGAGCCTGTCCTTGGTGCATCGCTATGGTCCATCAGCCCCCAAAGTTGTCCATTCGATGATGGCAAATACCTATCTGCTTTTGCCTCCAGTGCTCAACCCGATCATCTATAGTGTAAAAACAAAACAGATTCGCAAGGCTATATACGCAGTCTTCTCCTTACAAAATAAACAGAGATAACTGCTTAAGAAAAACCTAAAAAAGTGACTTTCATTGTAAAAAGCAATGCTGGTAGGTTACTGTCTATCAGATATATTTTTTGTCATTTTATTCCTTTATTCAACAAATATTTGGAGAGCATTTTTGTGTCTTCAGTCATAAAATATGTTACACCCCAAGAATTTTATAGTCAAATAAGGGAAATGTGGAAACATTAATAATGAAATAATGAAACTACTCAAAGAAATTAACATTGTCTACTTTATACTATGTGTTCTACTAACAGCTTTTAAGACATATTCCATTTATTCTTCAAACAGCTCAATGAAATATATAATAATATTAATTACATTTTAGAAATGAAGAAACTGAGGCCTAAAGACATGTAAGCCATCAACCAGACAACTAACATGGCTCAGGGTTGAGATTTGAATCTAGGCTCTCTGCATGTTAGATGTCACAGTATTCACTAGTGTCTTAATACTCTGCCAAAAGCATCTAGGAAAAATATTACAAGATCAAAAGTAAGAACTGAGTCTTCTAGTTCATGCATTATACCTTTAGAAAAGTTGTGTTGTTTTTCCTAGAGTATACTTTAGCTTGTTTTCTTCACTCATAGTTAATAGTCCAAAAGGTAGGAATAGATATGTCATGCCATGTAAGCCATAGATCGGTATCCAGTACTGGACAGTCAGTAACCCAGCTTCAAGGATTAGGGGCACTTGCTAATTCATTATAGGAAAGGGGAACTTTAGAGAACTGGATAAAGTTTGAGGCAGGGTTTCTTAACCTTTTTTAAAGCATAATTATCCCTATGGAATCTAATGAAATCTATGAACCCTTCTCCACAGAAAAATCACATATAAACACATTCATATTTTCCATAAAATTTCAGAAGTTTCACAAGTGACACAAAGGAGCTACTATAGCTATATTAACCAAACAAAGAACGAAGGTAAATAATTCATGATGCTCAGCCTATAAGTGGTTATACACAGCCATACCTAAGATATGGTTCTTACAAAAAGAATTTTTTGGTAAACATACCAAGTTAGGGGACAGGCAGAAACTTAAAACTCAGTTGTATAAAATGGTCGAAAAATGCAGAGGAAAGTGGAGGTGGAAACCTGATGTGTGTCACATCAATTTAATTGAAGTTGGAAAAGTAACAAATAGGAGGGATGTTTTATGTTTCCCACAAACACTGGAGGCAGCAATGTGCTGGAGCCAGCACACATCAGCTTGCAAGCGGCCATATTGTGCAACTCATCCCAACTCTTGTGTTCAACGATGTCATATTGGCAGTTTCAAATCATCATATATACCTGAGAACTGACAAATACTACAAATGAGGACTTTTTATTTTTCAGAGATTCAGTTTACCAGCTTACCAGTGACTAGGAGCCAACTTTATACTTGGCTTTGTAAGAAGAAATAGAAATTAAAAGTTGGAAGAAACATAATCCCTGCACTCAAGAAGCTTAAAGTGTAGTGGGTGAAGCAGTAACATAGACAAAAAAATTATAAAGTAATTAAAGTAATGTGCTAAGTCTTGTGAAAGTTGATAATGCAAAATGATACCTGTTGTGTTGCCATCTAAATTGAAAATGTTTCCAAAGGTAAATAGAGAAAAGTGTGTTTTGGAAGCAAGTCTGTCGAACAATGTGAGAAGTACTCTGTCACCATTTTACTCTTAGTGAAAGAATACTCTCCTGAGTTTTAAATTCACAGGTCTGATCTGGATATAGCACTGACGAATATAAAAACCTAAAACTTTACTTCCTTTTTTCTTCACTTTTCTCTATCCATCAGATTTTTTAAGTGAATTTAGATGGTAAGGTTTGTATTAATCGCTTAAAGAACATCTTTTGCTTGAACAATACTATTGTATAAAGGAATTGATTTGTAGATTTGGTTTAGAAATTTGGGTGTGTTTCTTTCAGGAAACAAAAGGGGACTTTTGTTTTGGTAATTCTATATGCCTGTTAGCTGCATAGAGCTTCAGAGAGAGAACACATGAGAATATTAAAGTTGAGGGACTTACATATTGAGAGGCTCAAAGGGCTACAATATTACAAAGCTTACTCCTAATAGCCTACCCAAGGAAAGACTCTAAATATCTCTGGAGACCTAGCTGAAATTAACCAAGAGAACATGGTAATGGCAAAGGGGATTTTTTTTTTTAATGTATTTTGAAGACTTTATATGCTGCAAGCAAAATCTTGGATAACCTTATTTAGTTTGAGTTGTACTGTTGATTTACAAAATGTCTAGGATACTACCTATACATGATACTTAGTATAATTCATTAAAGGGAATTGCATGGCTTAGTGTATAGAGTGGGCTTGGGGTAAATTTATTAAATCAACTTTCTAATAAAGTTCAGTAGCTCAAGAGGGAACCATTAAGAAGATTCTCATAGGATGAGGGGCCTTGGTGGCACAGTTGGTTGAGCATCCAACTCTTGGTTTCAGCTCAGGGTCATGAGATCAAGCCCCACATCAGGCTCAACACCTAGTCTGCTTGGGCTTTTCTCTCTCTCTCTCTCTCTCTTTCTCTCTCTCTGTATCTCCCCTCCCCCACTCAAATAAATAAAAAAATCTTTTTTTAAAAAGGTACTCATAAGAGGGTCTTGAAGATCTGCCTATTGGTTACATGTAGAAATAAAAGAAACTATAAAGACAGGAAAAAATACAGTTCTGTGCATGTGAAGGCATTTGATTATTTCCATTATGTTTTTCCATACACTGTATATGTCCTGATTCTTTCTTTCATGTACAGCTGTTGTGTTCCTTGCCATTTTTTCTCTTTTCAATTGATCCATCCAATAAGCTGTCATCTGATCAATTATGGAAAAAAGGGATTCAAAATGTTTCCTTCAGAAGGATGGATCAAGTTCTGTCAACCTAAATGCTTGCTTATCTATTTCATTATCCATGTGTTCCAAGTAGACCTGTGTTCTTAGCATTTGTTGAACGCAACAGAGTAACTTCAAATTGCATCATGCTTCTTCCCACCCTAAAATACCACATTCCTTCCACTTTTTCTTTTAATACACATTGTATTCATGATTCTGCTTCTTTTATGAACAATTCTTTAACCAATAAAATAAAGTGGCTGAGGGAAGTGAGCACACTGGGATGAAAAGATTATACAAATTCAGAAGACCTACCCTAGATTGTGTTCCAGGAGAAGCCTAGAGGACACAGCATCCACTAAGCACATTAGGAATCAGCTCAAAAAATGATATCAGCATCACTGAGAAGAGGTTCTTCTCTGATGACCAGGGACAAGATGAGATGCAGTCACTAAGCCAGGCTTATTAATAACCCTGTATATAATGAGGTCTGAACAAAACAGAGTGTAGGTAATCACCAAAAACCAGAGGGTAGCAGTTATTATAAGAACTGACAAGGTCCAAAAGCAGGCAAGAGACCTTAAAGTGCAAGCAGCTGGGGCGCGTGGGTGGCTCAGTGGGTTAAGCCTCTGCCTTCGGCTCAGGTCATGATCTCAGGGTTCTGGGATCAAGCCCCACATCATCAGGCTCTCTGCTCAGCAGGGAGCCTGCTTCCCCCTCTCCCTCTGCCTGCCTCTCTGCCTACTTGTGATCTCTCTCTGTGTGTCAAATAAATAAATAAATAAAATCTTTTTTTTTTTTTTTAAGTGTAAGCAGTTGTGGAGATGTTTAATAGAGCATGACATCTCTGGGGCAAAATAGACAAACAGCCAATGAGGAGCTAGGTAACATTACAAAAAGGAGACAAGAATGGATAAAAAGGAGGTGGGAAGAACTGTCATATTTTGAGGTAAGATTCACCTTGAGTTGAGGAGAAAGATAAAAAAAATAACTTTTGGTAGAAGAATCATCTGAGACTATCAGGCAGTTCTAAACAGAATCAGTCAAGGTCATTGGGTATCCCCAAGTCAACGTCATCTGTTAGAGGAATTCTGCATCTTCTAGGAATGGGCCTGCCTTAGTTTCCCTTCCATATTCAGTTACTGGCTGAAAACAGCTCATGGAAATGTGACCTCTGTGGAATGTGATGATGGATTAAGAGCTCCAAACTGGGACCATGAGATAATGAGAGATGTGAAGGGCACATTTAATAATAAGCATATCTATCAAATTAAGAGGAGTATGTAGGCAATACAAGGAGGAGCCAAACAACCTAATCTTGTGACAGAGAAGCCAGAGCAGCTCTGAGATGCTCAGGAGAAGCTCAACAGCCTGCCATGTTCTCAGGTTCATGGGCTTCCCTCAAGGTTTAAAATACTCAAGAAATGGAGTATCAAGGTGAAGGATATGAAAATTTTGGTATTGTTTTTGTAGATTTCTATAATATAAATTATTTTGAAAAACAGTGTTAAGAATTCTCATGAGAGGGGACTGTGTAGCTCAGTCAGTTAAGCATCTTACTCTTGATTTTGACTCAGGTCATGATCTCACGGTCCTAAGATCAAGCCCCACATCAGGCCCTGTGCTAGGCACAGAGGTGCTAAAAATTCTCTCTCTATCCCCTTGCCTCTTGCTCACCCCTATTTGTGTGCACTCTCTCTCTCTAAAAAATAAAAATATAGGGGTGCCTGGGTGGCTCAGTCATTAAATGTCTGCCTTCAGCTCAGGTCATGATCCCAGGGTCCTGGGATCAAGTCCCGCATTGGGCTTTCTGCTCAGCAGGAAGCCCACTTCTCCCTCTCCCACTCCCCCTGCTTGTGTTTCATCTCTCACTGTTTCTCTCTCTCTCTGTCAAATAAATAAAATCTTTAAAGATAAAAAATTCTCGGGGCACCTGGGTGGCTCAGTGGGTTAAAGCCTCTGCCTTCGGCTCGGGTCATGATCCCAGAGTCCTGGGATCGAGCCCCGCATCGGGCTCTCTGCTCAGCAGGGAGTCTGCTTCCCCCTCTCTCTCTGCCTGCCTCTCTGCCTGCTTGTGATCTCCCTCTCTCTCAAATAAATAAATAAAATCTTAAAAAAAAAAAGATAAAAAACTCTCATGATAAAAACATCTGATTGACCCTTCTTGGGTCAAGTACCTAAGTCTCTGGTATTGCTCAATCAGGTTCATGTGTACAAGACCAGTATATTGAACTCACTTCTATGTTTGGGTCTATCAGGAAGGGGGAAATATTTTACCAAAGAACCACCCAACACCACTCATGTATCTTCTCCTTATCCAAAAGAGTGTATTAAGAACATTTGATTAATGACAAATATCTTTAAGACAATGGCCAGTATCCTAAGAAATAAATGATTGACTAAATAGAAGAATATTTTCAATTTGAAAATTTCCCTTTAGCGAAACTCCTCAAGGCAAAAGTACAAGGAATACAAAATCACTGATTAGATAAATAGCAAGACAGTTATGTAAATTTATAAAATGTAAACACATATATTAGCATGTCATATCTTTCCTGCAGGCAAGCAGAGACAGATTCAAGTATTTTGAAGAAGTGATTAAAAAATAATCAAGATTAAAAAAAATAATAATAATCAAGATTAAAAATCTACTTTGTTAGACACAGAAACAGTAAAATGTTCCTCATGTCTACATTAAGATTCTCCATGAAATTTTCATGTTTACTATATTAAAGAATTACTTATTCTGACAATTACTGTTTCATGAATTCAATATAATGCTAATTGCTTTGCTACTAATAACAAATAATGCTATACACCATTAAGCCTTAAGAAAACATAATTCTTGGTCTGGGACAATTTATGAGAATTGAAGAAAATATGCAAAAACAACTACAAAATGTCCATAGCAACTTAACTCTATATTTTTGTACTCATTGCTCTATGTTATGTTATGCAAACAGAAAAGTCCATTATACAAAACTAATTTCCCCAAAATTATAATTTGTTCTTTATTCATTCAGTGAATATTTATCAAGACCTATTAGGTGTAAAAATAGATAAAACATGAAACATTTATAACCATATCTTCCTATCAAAATAATCCATAAATCCCACCAATACCTCACATTCAGCAACTCCAAAGCCAAATTTATTGTATTTCTTTTACAGTCTGATCCTTCTGTGGATGAATGAAATTATCCTTGATAGTGAAGGACGTAAAGTGATTAAGAGTTTTCCTTTGAAAAAACACCACCAGCCTCCTCCAACCCCTGACAACATGTCTTTCCACACTGAAACTGGTAACATATAACACAATGCAACTTCTCTAATGCTGCACTTACTATACCTTTCTCATTTCCAACTCCACTATTCTGTACCTTCAGAATCTGCCTGTACTACAGGCACACTCTACCAGGTGTCCCTACCTTCAAACTCTCTTGCCTTCTAATTTGCCTTCTATGCAAAAATCAGATTGATCTTATAATAGAATCACAACATTGTTTAAAATAATCTGTAATAGCTTCTCTTGTTGTTCAAGTTGTACCTAAATTTCACCAGCCAAGAAAACATTATGTTCTAATCCTGGGTAGCAGGGCAGTAGATCTCAAAGTGAGATTTGCTCTATCATAATTATTCACAGAAATCTTTATTCTCATAATTTTTTGTACCTTTTTTGAAAAGTGGAAAAGCAGGGAAAAAAACTCATCAAAGATGGCAGGCAAATGGCTGAAGCATTTGAGAGAAGCAAGTAGTAGAGTTTTAAGAGCAAATCTCACTTTGAGATCCTGATTTCAATTCCTTTGGATAAATATCCAGAAATGAAATTGCTGGATCATATGCTAGTTCTTTTTTAAAATTTTTTGAGAAATCGCTGTACTCTTTTCTACAATGTACCAATTTAAATTCCCACCAATGGTGTACCAGTGTTCCCTTTTCTCCACAAACTGACCAACATTTGTGATCTTTTGTTTTTTGCTGCTGTTTTTTTCCCCCTAAAGTAGGCATCCTAATAAGTGTGAAGTGATATCTCATTGTGATTTTGATTTCCATTTTCTTGATGATTATTAATGTTGAGCATCTTTTCACATACCTGTTAACCTATATATAATAACACTGTATTGTATATTTAAAATTTGCTAAGAGGGGAGGATTATGATAAGTGCTTTACCACATACACACACATAATAATACTAAAGAGGGTGGGAGAAAACTTTGGAGGTGACACATATTTATATGGCCTTTATGATGATGATAGTTTCATGGTTGTATGCTTACTCCCACATCCATCAAATTATAAACATTAAATATATATAGCTTTTTATATATCAATCAAACCTCAATAAAATGGTTCAAAAAAAATTTCCACGGAAGTTCTACTGAATAAACTTGCTAAATTTCACAGTAATATATGTTCCCTCTGTAAAACATATTGACTGATGCTAGCAGCCAGATAAACACTCAGCTCTTTCCCCAATTAGCAAGTCTTCATTTCCCCTCAGCAAGTGCCCTGTGGGCTACTTGTTTTTCCTTCGCCATCATAGTTATTATAATGGAAATTTTATACAGTGTATTAAAGATACAGTTTACAAAGATAATATAAAATTGCAATTTGCAGAACTACATTGAAAGGTCCTAACTCCACATAAAACAATGATGAATAAATTATACATACAAGTGTCAGGTCAAAATAAAATGTTCGATGTAGGTTAAAATTACTTTTATGACTCCTATATTTAAACAACTTTATTAGCTAATTAGCCTAATCATCAACCAAACTAGAGTTTAATAAAATGGCTTCTATTGTGCTTATTTATGATTCCTTTTTCTAGACTGTGAAATAGATCTGCAAGAGTGAGGGATAAATTAATTCGACAAACACTATTGACCGCTGATTTTGTGTCAAGTACTTTGTTTATCAGTATATGTCAGGTAAATTGAAAATATTTGTTTTAGCCTGAGCAACTAAGACCAAATAAGATAGTGTACCTGAAATTACTTGGAAAACGGACATTAATTAACATAATCCCTGAAGAAGAGCCAATCTCCTTCTTTTCCTCAAATGGAGTTGCTTCCATTTGATGGGCTATGCTGACAAATCTTCCTTCTATTAAAAGGGTAATCTTCATGGAACCCCTTGGCTTTGT
The DNA here is from genome assembly GCF_963455335.1 of Martes martes. Lineage (NCBI taxonomy): Eukaryota > Metazoa > Chordata > Mammalia > Carnivora > Mustelidae > Martes > Martes martes. Next base: position 57,013,928 of record NC_137898.1, read on the forward strand.
CATTTTATTTTACTGTTTGCTTCTGAATTGTAGGAATCAGTTTAACAAATATTTGCTCATTTTAACAAATATTTCATTCATATGTTCTGAGTACTTGGCACTATGTTACTACCTGGAGATACTTTCAAAGTATTTGTTATTTCATTTAGTTGTGCACAAAAATCTGTATAATAGATTATTTACAAGAAACACATAGAATAAAAATCAAGAATATTGGATCCTCATCTTAAATGTTGTATCCATGTTCAAAGTAATGATTCAATTTCATTTTTAATTAAAACACATAAACACAGAGTTACCGTGTCAACATTTTTTTTTAATTCTCCACCTTGACATTTCCTGGCGCCAGAGAGGTGAAGCATAATAGAATGGCACTGAAATCCCCCAAGGGTGTATTTATCCCAAATGGGTAAATGACTACACCATCACCGTTCTTTATAAAAATTTTCCATAAATAGAGGTAAGTAGGTGACCTTCATATACTCCACTCTAAATAAGGGTAAGAGAAGTTCTCCTCCCTGTCTATAAAGGCCAATCAAGCAGCTGCTCAGATCAGAACCAGTCCTTGATTGTGTCTATAATAAAATGCATCTGATGACTTTAAGCTCCATCGTGAGTGATTTAGCTTAGATAAACACAAGGAAGAATTTCTTGGAAGTGAAGTTAAAGACAATAATTCACTTAGTCTCTGGAATTACTCCTTCAACATCGTATTTGTATCCTCTCTATTCTCCACATCTTGAAAGGTAAGACTCTCCCTACCTACTCTCCCCATCTCCAGTCTCTGATCTCCAAACCCTCAGAGCCACTGATTATACTTACTCTCCACTGTATGGTTCATTTCCAAGAACCTGATCCATAATCAGAAATTCCAAATTCCATAAAGACATTGTGTTCTCATTTGTTTAGCTAATCATAGAAAAATTGTGCTTCTTCTATGTCTCTATTTCCTGACACATATAATGAGCAAAACCCCAAATCACTGGTACATCCTCTCTATTGTTTTACTTATATTTCTAAGTGGGTTTACACTTACTGCAGCACTTTTATTCCATTCAGTTTCTTAAGACTGCAGCAATCTGACTTGTTTCTTTTTAATTTTTTCTGAACACCAGGAGCAATGTGGTACAGTGAAATGAGCATACCTAGAGAGTCAGACAGACCTGACTTCACACTGGTCCTATTATGTCTGTCTAAGGGAACCTTCACTCTGTACCAAAGCCTTCTCACCAAAAAGTGAGAATGTTAGTTAGTCACAGCCTATTAATGGTGTTATTCAATTAAAGCAATAACAGGTAGAGATATGTGGCAAAGAACCTGGCTCAATATTATTTCTTCTTCTCACCAAGAATACTAGGGCTATCCTCTCACTGGTCTTCTGATCTTTCACCTAGTGCATATTTCAGCCCAGGCCCCAGACGTGGAAATGGAAGTGCCTCCCAGGTCAGCATGTTCATAGGGTGCAGCAACTGTTTCCCCTCCATGTAGGTGGTTAACTTTGTAACATACCACAGATGTTCCTAAGTTCAGAAAGATATAATAAAGGACTCTCTCAAATTGTTCTCTGTGAATGGATAAGTAAATTAATTAATTGAAACCATGACATTTTCAATCATGGGAATAGCATTTTGTCTTTCTAGAAAGATTGTGTTGTTATTCATCATTTTGACAGACCATCATGTGATGGTAACTGATTTTCCTCAGCAGCAGGATATAATTCCAGACCTTTCTTTATATGAAATGACTAGTAATCTAGAAAATAATACTTTCAATTCTCCTTCCTAAAAGAATAGAGGTGTTTTACCTTCTCCTTGATTACTCAAGTGCTGTCATATATTTTGACTCAATTGATCCCCATATTCCTTAGTTAGGAGTTAATCACCCTCCAGATATCTTTGATGTAGGCTATCAGTTTTAGCATTAGTACTTATTTGGTCTGTTCCTTCTATCCTTTATCTTTTGGAAAATGTAATAGAAAGTTAGGAGAAACTGTCTCAGGTAATACTAGCTAGAGTTACTTTAAAAATGGAAGCCTATTTAAATCTTAGAAAATTCCGAGAGAAATATGCTGTATGAATTATGAACAGTTAAAGTACAAACAGAAATTAATGATCAACAAATGGGAGGTGGAAGTACATTCAGATTTCTGGATCAGGTAACCTGATACATCAAGTCACCACAATCTACAGATCTACAGAGTTACTATCAAAATGAGGAAAACAGAACATATAAGTTGTGGGGGCTCTGAGGACTAATTCAGAAGCAATCGTGCTGTGCTTGAGTTGACGCTGAGATATTTAAGCAGAAAAATCAGAATTAGATACATGGATCTAATATATAGGGGATTTAGCCTGGGATAAAGGAAAGTGCGCTAAATTAAGAAAATAAATGAATAAAAACATAGACATTTTGTTCATTGAAATAATCAAACTAGTTTTTATCTATATCCATAAATAAGTTATGAAATCAATCAGATCATAAAATTGTATTTAAATAGGCATAATAGAATTTATAGAATTTAATAGAAATTATCAGGGATGGCTTTTAAAGGAACAACAGATATCCTAGTTCTTTTTTTTTTTTTTAAGATTTATTTATTTATTTTAGAGAGAAAGAGAGAGCATGAATGGGGGGGGTAGAGAGAGAGAGAAACTCAAGCAGACTCCATGCTGAGCCTGGAGCTGGATGCAGGGCTTGATCGCACGATCCTGAGATCATGACCTGAGCTGAAACCAAGAGTTGGACACTTAACCAACTGAGCCAACCAGGCACTCCACCATGGGTTAATTTAAATTATAACATCCAACGGATTAACTTAAATTATAGTCTCTGATAATATGCTTAAGAACTTACAATTTGCTAAAATTAAGTCTCATTAGTTTATATACATATCATACAATACATATGTAGTCTGACATAAAATTGTTTTGACTCTGAACCATAGAAACATTAAATAATTAGGAGATTTGAAAACATAGATATCTCTAACACATTTGCCTTATTTATTGATAGGGTATTATATTATTATTGAACTAGAATTATATCATTATTATAATCACTGAAAAGTGCAGTGTAGTTGTTAATAGCATAGGTTCTAAAGTCTTATTTTCTCTGATTCCCAACATCAATTCTTTCATATTTTATGACCTTCAGCTATTAAGCCAAACTTCTGAACTTCACCTTCTGCATCTGTAACAAATAAAAATACTTCTCCCTTAGGTTTGTCCAAGGCTCAAATGAAGTAATCTATGTAAAACACTTAGATAATTGTATGGAACATCTTCTTATTATTCACATAATATATATCCAAATAACTCTATAAGAAATCAAAAATCAAATTAAAGACCAGGGCATACATGCTATAAAAGAAGATTATCATTTTTCTCATTGACATGGGCAGGTTCCATAATGGTAAACAAGGCAGTATTTTAGTTTACAAATTAAGAAGAGTATCAAGCTTCAGATCCCTGGAACTGAAGCATCTTCCCTCAGTTCCCTCTAGTAAACACATGTCATGAGACAGGATGAACAGTCATTATATATGGTGGATTCTTAGGATACCCTGAAAAAAGATGCTTCTCTGCTAAGTTAAAGTAAATTTTCACTTAGAATATGGGTTTAATAGGGACGCCTGTGTGGCTCAGTTGGTTAAGCGGCTTCCTTCGGCTCAGGTCATGATCCCAGGGTCCTGGGATCGAGTCCCACATCAGGCTCCTTGCTCAGCAGGGAGCCTGCTTCTCCCTCTGCTTCTGCCTGCCTCTCTGTCTGCCTGTGCTCACTCTCTCTGACAAAAAAAAAAAAAAAAATCTTAAAAAAAAAAAAAAGAATATGGGTTTAATAATTCTAGAATTGCAAGGCAAAATTATTTCCTGGGGCTTATTCCTACTCATCATTAGAGTGTTTCAGGGAGGGCAAATAAAACCAAAATTAGCAAAAACATATTGAATATCTTCTATGAGAAAAGAATTATACTAAGCAAAGTTTAGCTGAAAATAAACTCTTACTCTCATGAGACCATATTAATAAGTATAAACTTATAGTCTAGCTGAAGGATAAAAAATATGTAACAAAAATATTGATGAGTCTAATAGTAAGTGATAAACAACAAGAAAATTTACCTGAGTATGAAATTAAATTGAACTTAATTAAATATCTTATTTCAGTGATGAATCCCACAGACATAATATTGAGTGAAAGGAGCCAGATGCAAGGAGAACATACTGCATGATTCTATTTATATCAAGATCAAGAACAGAAAAAAGTCATTATGGTAACAGAAGTCAGAATAATGGTTACAATAGGAGAGGATATTGCTGAGGATGAGGCATTGGGAAGCCTTCTGGGTTGCTGGTAATGTTCTATCAGTTATCCTGAAAGTAGTTATATGAGTGCATACAGATGCATTAAGCTGTACTCTAAAGTTTTGAGCACTTTATTGTGTATTAAACTTTAAAAGTAATTTTAAAATTCTAAATTTAGAAAATCAAGATTTGACAAGAGAATTCAGCTCCTGCAGATCATAATGCAAATTTTCCATAATTCTACTTTCCCTACTTTCTTCTTGACTGGGGTCCCTGGACTTGAACGGGCCCATGCCTGGATCTCAATACCCTTCTGTTGCCTCTATTTAACTGCTCTTTCTGGGAATACCCTGATCCTGTTCGTGGTCTTCACTGAGCCAAGCCTCCATGAGCCCATGTACTATTTCCTTTCCATGCTGTCCACCACTGACATTGGCTTATGCATCTCTACACTGGTGACAGTACTAGGAATATTCTGGCTCAATGCCCGGGAGATCAGCTTTAATGCCTGCTTATCACAAATGTTCTTCATTCACCTCTTCACTTTCATGGAATCTTCAGTGCTCTTGGCTATGGCTTTTGATCGTTTTGTGGCCATTTCCAACCCATTGAGATATGCCACCATTCTAACTCACGCAAGGATTGCACAGATTGGTTTGGCAGTCATTACCAGGGGGACTGTCATTCTGACACCACTGGTCTTGCTTCTCAAGCGTCTATCATTCTGCCGAAGCCATGTGCTCCGTCATTCCTACTGCTTCCACCCTGACGTAATGAAGCTCTCGTGTTCAGACACAAAGATCAACAGTGCATTTGGACTAACTGCAATCATCTCTACTGCTGGAGTGGACTCTATATTTATCTTGCTTTCCTATGTCCTGATCATTCGCTCAGTTCTCAACATTGCATCCCCAGAGGAGAGAAAAAAGGCTTTCAGCACCTGCATTTCTCATATCACGGCTGTGGCCATATTCTACATCCCTTTAATCAGTCTGTCTTTTGTTCACAGATTTGGAAAACATTCTCCACCATATGTGCCCACACTGATTGCTAATATTTACTTGCTCATTCCCCCTGTGATGAATCCCATCATCTATAGTGTGAAAACAAAGCAGATTCAAAGAGCTGTGCTCAAACTTGTGTGTTCTAAGGGAACTTATATTTAAAAACTACTGACCCATGAAGACTTATTTCAAAGTCAGTAAAATTTGATCATAAATTGGAGTTATAATCCATGCAATTTTAAAGTTGGGTGGAACTATGTGTCATATGATTCAAATGTCTCCACAATGCTGTTAGTCTTACCTAGGGCAATCTTACCTTTTCTACCACCAAAATACCAAGTCAGATTCTCAGTACCTCTCAGTTACCCTATTCCTATAGATGGCTAACTCACTTCCTATCTCTCTACTCTTTCTGTCAAAACTACACATCATTCACTTTGAATTAATTTTCCAAATATCCAGCACAAATAAAATTTAATAAGAAACCAATAAGCATCTCTTCCATGTTTATTTCTCATACACCATTCCTATCTCTAACAAAGTCGCTTCCACTCCCTCCCCTCCAGCAACCCTCAGTTTGTATCTCAAGAAACATCTGAACAATTTAAGTGTCATTTAATTCATTTTGCATGTGAAAGACATTTTCTTACAAATGACCCCTTTTTTTAACTTATATTATCCAGCAGTTGATCAAAGTTCTGACTTTCCAAACTACATAGGCAAAGGACTATTTTAGAACTTGAGATCACAGTCTCTGGAATTTATCCCAGTTTGCATATGGCCCAATTTGACTAAGAGTAATTAAAGCCACTTTTTTCATGAATGGTTTCACAAAACCAACTACTGTACATAATTTAAAATTAAAATTTCCCAGGTGCCAAAGACAAGTTCACTGACTGTGACAAATGCACCACTTTGATCAGAGATGTTGATGACAGAGAAGGCTGTGCATAAGTTGAGGTGAGGGGTATACAGGAACTGTGTAATTTCCACTGAATTTTGTTGCTATGAACCTAAAACTGCTCTTGAAAACCCCAAATCTATGAAAGTGCAGATTCCTGAGCCCCATTCCCAAATATTTTATTTTACTAGTTCTAGGATGAGGCCTATGAATCTGAATTTATAACAAGATCCCAGGATATGTCTAATATCCAGCCGGTTTGGGAAGCCACTGAACTAAACATGGTATAACTTGTATCTCTCTGTTGTTTGTTTATTATCATCAACATAACATGTATTTGTTTTGATCTCTGTAGGGAATGGTGGGGGTAGAGAATAATCTTTAAATCTTTCTCTCTGTGGAAAAACTGGATCTAAAATACCAGAGTATATCAAGTGATTTCAGTGGTCTCCTCCCCAAAGCAGGTGTGAAAACTATATTCATACACTTTCCATGTTTTTTCAATATTTATATTTTCCTGGCATATATTTCAATATTATTCATAGCAAGTTAAAAACAAAACCACTTTAGCAATTGCAGTGCATTAAAGCACATGGGACAGCAAGCAGATTTAGGCATGCAGAGTGTTTTTGAAGCACAAAGGCAAAACAAGAAAATACAGTTGACCAGAAAGATCCCTTAGGAATAGATTTTTCTAAGGGGCGAATGATTCTCCTGAGAATGGGTTTCTCATAGATACCCTCCATTCAGAGGAGAATGATATTGCAGATCCTTGTCTCTTCCTCATTGTCTTCACTTGATGTAAGTACAGGGGCATCAGAAAGACAGTGTATATGCACTAATGTTAGATTTATGTGGGCTCATCTTGCAACAAGAAATTTGGATTTATTAGAGGAAGTATTTCTAAGATGCAACCATGCAAACACAAGATGCTGTGGAACTGCCTTTGATTTAAGAACTTACTGCTGTAAATATCCTAGTATTGCAGAGTTGTCAACAAAGCTTAGAAATAAAAAATATAAATTCTTTCCAATGTACTGAATCTCAATTCTGAAAAAGCTCATAAACAGTAAAGTTCTGAAAATAAAAACATCCAGTGCATGTATTCAGTTTAAAATCTAGCTAGGATTCCTTAGATAAGATAACATACCTAAAGTGTATTATCTATGGTACTAGAAATGGGGAGTCTATTGTAGAAAAAAAAAATCACATGAATACTTGACATTTTAGTAATTCACATGCATATGCAGCATAAAAGTTTATTTTTTAAAAGATTTTATTTATTTATTTATTTATTTATTTGAGAGAGAGAGAGAGCATGAGCAGAGGGGAGGGGCAGAAGGAGAGAGAGCAGACTCTCCACTGATCAGGGAGACTGATGAAGGACTGGATCCCAGGATCCTGGGATCATGACCTGAGCCAAAGGCAGACGTTTAACTGAATGACTGAGCCACCCAGATGCCCAAAAGTTTATTTTTATAAAGTTACTCTACAAATTTCATCACATCAAGAGGTATTGATATGCAGCACAGCAGAATTTTAACCAATTTTAAATTTACATAAATGGAATTCAAATCTTCCCATTGTATGAAAATATTGCAGTTTGTTTATCTCTCTAATTTTTACCTTTCTGGGATAAAAAATTGGAATCTTATACACAACATGATTTTTAAAATGATTAAGGTATTCCACCTAAAACACAAAATTCATGTAAAGCTTGACACATTGTGGGATTTCACAAATGATAGCTACCTTTCCAAGAAGCTATATTATTATCTCCAGTTTACCAATGAGGAAGATAGATAGATAGATATATGATAGATAGATAGACAGATGATAGATAGATAGATAGGGATTTATTATGAGGAATTGGTTCACACAATTATGGAGGATGAGAAGTCCCACAGGCTGCCTTCTATAAGCTGGAGATCCAGGAAAGCCACTGCTGTAGTACCAGTCCAAGTATGAAGGCCTGAAAACTAGGAGCACTGATGGTATAAGTCCAAGCTCAAGGGCAGAAGACTCGTGTCCCAGCTCAGCAGTCAGGCAGAGTGAGAAAGAACTCTTCATTCCTCTGCGTGGTTCTATTCAGGCCCTCAACTAACTGAATGGGGCCCACCCACAGTGGGGAGGGTAATTTGCTTTACTCAGATTACTACTGACTCAAATGCTAATCCCTTCACAAACATATCCAGAAATAACATTTGATGTGGCTCAGTCAAGTTGACACATAAAACTGTGACACATACACACACCTAAATCCATTTCTTGCCAACTCTACTTAGAATTCAGGTCTCGGGGCGCCTGGGTGGCTCAGTGGGTTAAGCCTCTGCCTTCAGGACAGGTCATGATCTCAGGATCCTGGGATCGAGCCCCACATCGGGCTCTCTGCTCAGCAGGGACCCTGCTTCCCCCCTCTCTCTGCCTGCCTCTCTGCCTACTTGTGATCTCTCTCTCTTTCTGTCAAATAAATAAAATAAAATCTAAAAAAAAAAAAAATTCAGGTCTCAATCTAGGCATCGTTATTTACTGGAAACCATTCCTTATCCCTCACAATGAGCTTGCTGTTTTCTTTATGTGCTCTCATAGCATTCTAGATTTATTCTTTACATTATGTAATTCCATGTTACTTGTCTGTGCCTCTTGTTAACTAAAAATTTTCAGGGTCATAGACATCATTGTGCTTAACATTTAATTTCCTGTTTCTGATCCACAGTAGATGTGCAGTACATATTTTCCTAATGACTGAGTGCATTTTCAGTATTTATGCTTAAAGTGACGGTTTTGACATGTAGTACTGGAAGCTCAACTCCTCCACTGTTCCTGGAACATTCCATGTGTTAAAGCACTTATTAGTGCTTTATAAGTTCCCTCCTTCTGGCTCTAGGTTTGCCTTCTCTTTGGCACACGGATCAAATGTAGTTCTTCTCAAATGTAGTTAACATTTCAGCCATTTGACACAACCATGTGTTTGTTCTTAGTTTTCTCTTCTCCTTGTTGATTCTAAACTTTATCATTTCCAACTCTTCTTTTTTTCTTTATAAATCCATCCCTTCAATTCAGCTTGATAAGAATAAGACTAATAAAATTAAGCAGTTGCTTTTATCATAAGAAGACCATGTAATAAAATTAATGTCATTCTATGAAAGAAATTAAAATATCTCTCAGCTACATTCCAATTTAAAAATTCTAGGATTCTACATTACTCTAAAATGTTATAAATTAAAGCCAATGTTGTATGCTGTTTTAGAAGAGACTTTGAAAACCAAAACAGTATGTTTTCTTGAACTCTACTGCTGCTACTGTCCTGCCAATGGACACTGGTTTTAAATACTAATTTTCTTGAGTATTTATTTTATTTAAATTAAATCTACTTAAATTTGTATTGATGATTCTAGACATAAGGGCATTTTTTTCTAATAATTCCACTATCCTTCTATATATAAAAAACTTTAAAACTCATCTTTGAGAATTACCTGATACACAGGGATTTTTGTTTTTATTTTTGCATATTTATTTTTGAATGATGCCAGAAAACTGAGAAATTGATTTCATTCCACCTAATACACTTTTCAGTCAAATAATTATGGAATTAATCATCTTATAGTCAGCATAGTAACTATTCCATAATGACTACAGTACACAATTGAAATTTTTCCATGGGGCCCTTTCCATACTCTCTCAAATACTTAAAGATATTAAGTAGTGCCCACAAGCTTTTTTCTATAATTTTTTTAAACTGCAACTACACAGAATAAGAAAAAAATAATGGAGATTATCTAATTTAGTCATCCTTAATATCAACATTAATTGACAAGACCAAGGACATGTGCCTTTTGTGAATGAACCCAAACTGAGCAGCCTCAGATATAAGGTATGTTGGCATCTCAGTAGCCTGTGAGAGCAGGAATAAAGCTGAGACTAGACAGAAATAGTAGCTAGAGATTTAAAAATAAGTAGTCAACAATACAACAGGTAGTCACAAGAGGTATCACAAACTAATATTTGGAGCTGGAGTTTTTCAATAACTAAGAAGGTAAAATTGTATATGTATAACACAACTGCAGAAGTATGTTCTCCAAATCAAGTGGTTGGAGACATAGTGGCTCCAAAATCCATGAAAGACCAATGGGATTCCAGCCAATTACTAGAACTATGAGGAAAGTAACCAGTCTTTGAGAAGCCAAAGAGAAGACAGTTTAGGGTAGTCAGAGCACTATCATATCGGCTTAGTGAACATCCCAGCAAGACTTTCCAGTATATTATGGGGACTAGATCATAAAAGAGTTAAGTCAACATAGGGAAAGAAGAAAGGAAGGAGAAGAAAAGTTACCCATGACCTCATCTACCTAATAAGTCTCATTTCAGATAATACCTAACATTGGAGCTGAAAGCTCAAATGTGTATTTACTTTGATGAAGACACCCTCTGTAAGTGTACTCTTCTAAGACTATACATAAATAACAGATGGCAATGATTGCAGCAACACTAGCCTGCAGATGGAAGTATCTAATATCTGGTCTCTGTACACACAGTTCACTCTTAGCCTAGAAGTTTAATACAGTTGTCTCTGAAAGGGACTAACTGCTGAAAACAATGCTAAGGAAAATCTTCTGTAACAATTATGTGTCAACACTACAGTGATAACAGACAAGAAAATAAAAAATCTATACTGGAAATGTAACCCCAGACTAGAAACAACCTTAGCAAAAAGGATAAGATCCACTGACCAAGAAATAATGAATAGGCTATTTTGACCTGATGTCTCAAATTATTTCCTGAAAAGATTACATGTCTTTAAAGTGTATGATAAAGTTCCATGATAATGCACTAATGTCAACACAAATACTCAAAAATATGTATAGTCTTTATTAAATAATAAATCTTACTTTTAAAAATTACTATTACTTTGAGATATCCATTAAATTCTTGACATTTTCAGATTATCTTGCTACAATTCTCTATGTAGGAATTACAGGGAGGAGGGGAAAGAAAATGCATTGGATTGAAGTGGAAGATGACAAAAAATACTGCTGAGATTTAAAAAAAAAAAAAAAAGAAAACCCCATTCTCTTTTGTGAATTAGGAAATATGAATCATGGAGGGAAGTTCAATACAGGGAAGAAAGAAAGAGAGAGAGAGAAAGGGAGAGAGAGAAAGAAAGAGAAAGAAAGAAAGAAAGAAAGAAAGAAAGACAATAATTTTAACTGAGAAGCAAAAAGAAAGGATAAAGTCCTAAGAATAATCTCTAATTTGATTGATCTAATTACCATTAATAGAAATCACAATCAAATTACTGAATAGTATTTTCATTTCTCCCTCTAGGATATTTTATTTTAAAAGAATTAATCCTCCAAAGTAATCATGTCGTCTTTTCCTAACATCACTTCCACTTCTCTGACGTTTTTTCTGACGGGAGTTCCAGGACTTGAAGCTGCCCACACCTGGATCTCCATTCCCTTCTGCTGTCTTTACATGACTGCCCTCTCTGGGAACGGTATAATCCTGTTTGTCATCATCACTGAGTCACGTCTCCATGAACCTATGTACTATTTCCTCTCTATGCTCTCAACCACTGACTTGGGCTTGTGTATTTCAACACTGGTCACTACGCTGGGCATATTCTGGTTCAGTGCAAGACAGATTAGTTTCCATGCCTGTGTTGCCCAGACATTCTTCATTCAACTCTTTACTGTTGTGGAGTCTTCTGTGCTCTTGACAATGGCCTTTGACCGCTTCATTGCCATTTGCAACCCACTGAGATATGCTGCCATCCTGACTGATTCCAGAATTGTCAAAGTGTGGTTTGCCATCCTTATTAGGGGGATAGTGATCCTAATGCCTCTGGTCCTGCTTCTTAAACGTTTATCCTTCTGCCAAAACTATGTGCTTCATCATTCTTATTGTTTCCATCCTGATATAATCCAGCTGTCATGTTCTGACAATAAGATCAACAGTGTTTTAGGACTTACTGCTCTTATAGTTACTGCAGGAGTGGACTCCATCTTTATTCTTCTCTCCTACACTCTGATTATTAAGACCATCCTAAGCATTGCTTCCCCAGAGGAGCGGCATAAAGCCTTCAGCACTTGTATCTCCCACATATGTGCTGTTGCCATCTTCTATATTCCTCTCATTAGCTTGTGCTTTGTCCATAGGTTTGGGAAAAAGGCACCTCCTTATGTACACACTCTTATGGCCAATGTGTATTTGCTTATTCCACCAGTGATGAATCCCATTATTTATAGTGTGAAGACCAAGCAGATCCGTAGGGCCATTAAAAAGTCCTTTTGGCTAAAGAATCTGAGCTCTGACTCTAATATCTCTCTAGTAAAATCTACTCCTTAGTAATCACTTCTAAGACCTAACATTTAATCAACATACTTTCATCTATCAGTGGCCTAAAACCAAAAAAACTAGGTAGCTGGGTAGGAGATGCAGTTTGACAGAAATTTATTTTTTATTTTCAATAGAATTATTACTAATCTACTCTTTAGATGTAAGCAATAAAATATACTAATATAATGGGTACTATATATCATGATATAAAATTTGGAAAGCATGAATGACAATGGCTAAAATTAACACTTTGCCCATTAGACCAAGCCTCCAAAATCATGCTTAAAACAGTAACTCATATCTTTCTGTCTCATTTTTTTTCTTAAAGTATACATAATAATTATTAAGTTTTGTTTAATCATCAATTAAACCCTGCTCTCTATTACTCTTACATACATTTTGATCACCATTGATTCATTCTTTCATTTTCTATCTACTATTGTTAGACATTGCACAATATGATAGGATGGCAGAAGCAAACAAGAAGATATTGTCATAATAGTGAACTATGCAGATAAGAAAGCAACCAATCAAAATCTGGTATACTATGTGATATGTTACAACATATAGATATAAGCAAAAGGATTAATAGAATTTACAAGAACAACATTTAGTCTAACCTGGGAAGATCAGAAAACCATCACAATGTGTTGTTTAAACTGTAAAGTTAAGAACTGGAGAGGTCAACTTTCAAAATTGTAGCATGAGAGATTTGTGGGCACTCTCCCTTAGGGAAACAACCATAAACAGTAAAAATTTATATAGACATGGGTATAAACATTTAAATTCTCTGAAAATTGCCCTAAGTTCCTATAGCAAAAGAAAAACCACTATTTAAGAAAATCCATTAAATTGCTGTAAGAAAAGTAGGAGTCTGGGGCACCTGGCTGGCTTCGTTTAGTGTCCAACTCTTGACTTCAGCTCAGGTCTGAATTCGTGCTGGGTGTGGAACCTACTTTTTAAAAAATTAATTAATTAAAAAAAAAAAAAAGAATAGTGGGAGTCTGTGGCACTTGAATCAAAGCAAGCATTCACTCCTCCCTTCCTCCACAGTGCAGTTTACTGACAACTCCACTCCAGATAGGTGTAGCCAAGAACATAGGGCTTTGTTCCCTAGCCCCCTCCCCACCCTCATCCCCCACCAACTCTTAGCATAATGCTATGATATCTTCCAGAAATGGCAGAGCACCATATTCTTCATTCTTCCCACTTCAGTTCATGTTGTGGAAGCTAAATTCCAGGTGTGTATAATCAAGAGGTCAGTGGCTGTTTTCACGCAGCCAGCATTACTCATATGGCAGAAGCTCTATTCCAGGCATAGCAGTCAGAGAATACTGGGGCTTCAATCAGCCTTTCCTTACCTCTATCATAAGGAACCAGACTCAAGATAATAGAGGCAAGCTGAAAAGGCATATGATATCCCACCATTCTATGCAGGTAAATCAGGGGATTAACTCCAAGAGAAGTGGGTTCTAAGGGAATTAAATTATAAATCAATAATAAAAATTTGGAAGTTCACAAATATTAGCAAATTAAACAATATGCTCCTAGTCAATGGGTCAAAAAAGAAATCACAACAGTGGGGTGCATGGGTGCCTCAGTCATTAAGTGACTGCCTTAGGCTCAGATCATGACCCCAGAGTCCTGGGATTAAGCCTCACATCGGGCTCCCTGCTTGGCAGGAAGCCTGCTTCTTCCACCCCCATCCCCCCAGCTTGTGTTCCCTCTTTCACTGTGTCTCTTTCTGTCAAATAAATAAAATCTTAAAAAAAAAAAAAAGAAATCACAGAAGGAATTAGTAAATACATTAAGATGAGTGAAAATAAAGATACAATATACCAAAATTATGAGGTGAAGCTAAAGAACGCTTAGAGGAAAATTTATAGCCATAATGCCTATATTGAAAAAGAAAATATCTCAAATAAATTACCTAAGCATCCAATTTAAATACTGGGGGGGGGGAGCAAACTGGTCTTAAATCAAGCAAAAGAAAAATAATAATAATGATTAGACTACTGGAAATTAATTAGAGTATTAAAAAATATATACATTTTTAAAAAGTCTAGGAGGCACAAAGAACCCACTTCAAAATCAACAAAAATAGGTCAACACTTCAACATATTGTAGTGAAGACTGCAAATTACAAAGAATAGAAGAAGAAATGAAGAGTTTCCAGGACAAATAATACTAAAGAAATTCATGAACACTAAACCAGCCCTGCAAGAAAGGAATCCTTTGAATGGAGAGAGAGCATAAAAGTAACAAAGATCAGAGAGGAACAGTGACTTTATGGGTAATACAATGGCACAAAATTCATACCTTTCAATAATTACTCTGAATGTAAGTGGACTCAATGTTCTAATCAAAAGACAGAGGGTATCAGAATGGATTTTTATAAAAGACCCATAGATATGATGTCTACAATAGGCTTATTTTAGACCCAAAGACAAATCAGATTGAAAGTAGGGGTGGACAACCACTTATCATGCTTATGGACCTTAAAAAAAAAAAAAAAAGCTGGAGTAGCCATCCTTATCAGACAATTAGATTTTAAACCAAAGACTGTAATAAGAGCTGAAGAAGGACACTAAGGACGCTATATCATAAAAAGGAGGTTATCCAACAAGATTTAGCAATTGTAAATATTTATAGCCTTAACTTGGGAACAGCCAAATATATAAACCACTTAATAAAAATATTAAGGAGACTCATTGATAATAATAAAATAATAGTAGAGGAATTTAACATCCCACTTACAGCAACAGACAGATCATCCAAGCAGAACATCAACAAAGTAACAAGGGCTTTGAATGACACACTGGAGCACATGGACTGTACAGATATATTCAAAGCATCTCATCCTAGAACAGTAGAATACACATTCTTCTCAAGTGCATAAGGAACATTCTGCAGAATAGATCACATACTGGGTCACAAATCAGGTCTCAACCAGAATAAAAAGACTGAGATCATACCATGCATATTTTCAGACCACAATGCTATGAAACTTGAAGTCAACCTCAAGAAAAAATTTGGAGAGACCATGAATACATGTAGGCTAAAGAATATCCTATGAAAGAATGAATGGATCAATCAGGAAATTAAAGAGTTAAAAAATATATGGAAGCAAATGAATATGAAAACACAACAGTTCAGAACCTTTGGGATGTGCCAAAGACAGTCCTAAGAGGTAAGTATAAAGCAATAAAGGCCTTTCTCAAGAAAGAAGGAAAGCCTCAAACACATAACCTAAACTTACACCTAAAGGAGCTAGGGAAAGAATAGCAAATAAAGCTAAACCCAGCAGGAGAAGAGAAATAATAAAGATTAGAGCATAAAGCAATGATATAGGAATCAAAAAAACAAGAGACCAGATCAATGAACTTTGGAGCTGGTTCTTTGAAAGAATTAATAAGATTGATAAACTCTAAGCCAAACTTATCAAAAAGAAAAGAGAAAGGATCCAAATAAAATCATGAATGAAACAGGAGCCAAACTGCAGAAATATAATTATAAGAGAATAACAAGAGCAACTATATGTCAACAAATTAGACAATCTCGAAGAAATGGATGCATTCCTAGAAACACAGAAACTACCAAAACTGAAACAGGAAGAAATAGAAAACCTGAACAGACTCATAACCAGCAAGGAAATTGAAGCAGTCACCAAAAATCTCCAAACAAACAAGAGTCCAGGCCCAGACAGCTTCCCAGGGGAAATCTGCCAAATATTTTAAAAAGAGTTAATACCTATTCTTCTGAAAATGTTCCAAAAAATAGAAATGGAAGGAAAACTTCCAAACTCCTTTTATGAGGCCAGCATTACCTTGATCCCAAAACCAGACAAAGACCCCCCCAAGAAGGAGAATTACAGACCAAAGTACCTGATGAATATGGATGCAAAAAGTCTCACCAAGGTACTAGCTAATAGGATCCAGCAATACATTAAAAGGATTTTCACCTTGACCAAGTGGGATTTATTCCTGGAAGTAAGCATAATTCAAAATACATAAAATCAGGGGCACCTGGCTGGCTCAGGCAGTTAAGCATCTGCCTTCAGCTCAGGACATGATCTCAGGGTCCTGGGACCGATCCCCACATTGGGCTCCCTGCTCAGCAGGGAGTCTGGTTCCCCCTGCCCCTCCAAACCTCCCCCTGTTCCTGCTCACTCGCTGGCTCTCTTTCTCTCTCTCTGTCAAATAAATAATAAAATCTAAAAAAAAAAAAAATACAGAAAATCAAACAATGTGTTACACCACATCAATAAAACACAGCACAATAACCATACGATCTTCTCAACATATGTAGAAAAAACATTTTACAAAATACAGCTTCCTTTCTTGATTAAAAGCCTTCCACCATTGAGGAATATAAGGAGAATACCCCAACATCATAAAAGCCATCTACAGGAGATCCACAGAAAATATCATCTTCAATGGGGAAAAATTGAGTTTTTTCCCTAAGGTCAGAAACACAGCAGGCATGTCCACTCTCACCACTGCTGTTCAACATAGTACTAGAAATCCCTAGCCTCAGCAATCAGACAATAAAATGAAATAAAAGGCATCCAAATCAGCAAAGTCAAACTCTCACTCTTCACAGATGACATGATACTCCATGTAGAAAACCTATAGAGACATTCCACCAAAAAATTGCTAGAACTGATGCATGATTCAGCAAAGTCACAGGATATAAAATCAATGCACAGGACTCAGCTCTAGAAGACAGTAGGTAGGGTCCTCAAAAATTTTTAAATAGAACCATTCAACAATTGCACTATCATATATTCATCCAAAGAATCCAAAAAATAGTAATTCAAAGGGGCACATGCATCCCAATGTTTATAGCAGCAATGTCCACAACAGCCAAAACATGGAAGAAGTCCAAATATATACACAATGGAATATTACTCAGCCATCAGAAAGAATGAAATCTGGCCATTTACAACTATGTGGATGGAACTAGAGAGTATAATGCTAAGCAAAATAAGTCAGTCAGAGAAAAACAAATACCACAAGATTTCATTCATATGTGCAATTTAATAAACAAAACAGATGAACATAAGGAAAGGCAGAATAAAAGATAAAAACAGAGAGGGAGGCAAACCATAAGAGACTCTCAACTATAGGGAACAAACTGGAGGTTGCTGGAGGGGAGGTGGGTGGGAAGGTGTGGTAATTGGGTGGTAGGAATTAAGGAGAGTTCTTAGTGTAATGAGCACTGGGTGTTATCTACAACCAATGAATCACTTAATTCTACCCCTGAAACTAACAATATACTACATGTTAACTAAATTTAATTTAAATTTTTTAAAAAAGACAAAATGGATGAATCTTAAAAACATTATGCTAATTGTAAATAGCCAATAACAAAAGACTAAATAGTATATGATTCAATTATATAAAAGATCTCAAATCTACAGAGACAGAAGTGGATGAGTGGTTGCATTGGGCTGAGTGGGATGGAAGGTATGAAGAGAAGACTGTAAGTAGGATGTTCCATTTGTAGACTATAAAAATGATCTAAAATTTACTGTAATGATAATTGCAAAACTCAGTGAATATACTAGAAATCATTAAATGTTTACATATTAAATGAGAAAATTGTACTATATATGAATTGTATCACAATAAACTTATTATATTTGAAAGAAGGAAGAAGACTGGAGATTACATAAGGAAGGTGGAGAGAGCACACATGTCCAAACAATTCTCATTCTAGGAAAAGGAGAAAATACATTTGGAATAAAGATTAAATTAATAATAATACTGGTGTGTAAATATATTCAGTGATCTGTAAATTTCAGGAATCTATGAAAGATAGAACATCAAAATAACACTGAGTGATGAAACTGCAGTTCTAAATATATGCAGAAGAATACATGAAGGAGGCTAATTTAAGGGATGTTCCAAGTTCTATTGAAATACTCATTTTACTTCTGTCCTACTGGCCACAACCGGGCCTTCTTTGTGCCGTATTTTGGGCCACAGAGTAATTTGCTTAAGGGTAGTAATAATAAATATGAATAGTTCTGCTACCAAGGCAGGTCTACACTTTAACGCTCTGGCAACATCCAGGAGAAATAGAGAATCCATGTGCCCAGATGAAGAGGTAGTCATGTATTGTCCCTCCCTTTCCATGGTAGGATGTCATCCCTTCCTCTTGATACTGGATATGGTAAGTCTATAGTATGTAAACAATAGCCATGAAAATATGGACAGAATATATTCAATATATGGAAGACTACACAGTGAAATATCTCTAAAGACAACATTTCAGGTGGCTATGAATTGACAGAAAATAGTCCTATGTATGTGCACCCACACCTGCACACACTCACACCTGTGCTAACACACAACACACAGTAGATTAAGTAACAGAATATTAAATCCAGAATATTTTTGGAAGTATCTCCATATCAGGCTATACATGAGCATATCTTACAGTACCTTCCCTTATGCCCCAGAAACATGAATGCGGCGGGAGGGGAGGGGAGAGCAAAGTTGCTGACAACTGTTTGCACATGTTAGGGGAAGGTGAGACCGCAGCCTCATTTCTTCACCAGCCATAGTCCTTAGGCCCATGAATACTTAGAGATTTCATCTTCATTCAGAAGGAATATACACAAATAAGCTAACCCTTTAACAGAAAATACATAGAAATGTCTGCGAATTCTCTTGGTGGTCAAGAAAAGTTCAGCATCAGCTAGGCCACACCTAATTATGTACAGAAAGAGATGGGGAGAGAAGCACAGTCAGTGTGCATGCCTCAGAACGCAAAGTGGCCTGGTAAGCATTATGCGTCCTTCTCATGCTTGGAAGCAAGACACAGTAACTTCCTATTTGTGGTGACAGAGATGTCCTACCATGTTCCAGAACCCTGGTCCACTAATAGCTGTAACCAATGTGGCAGGATTCCGCCTCTTTGTAGGTTTGCCAGCCACCCTCTGGAGTGTACGTCATGTCCATCCCACTTGATTAGTTCGGTTTCATCACTGCATCAATATAATGGACTGTGGTTATGCTCTGTGGGCTGCCCAATGGTCTCTTCAGACTATTATGAAAGAGGTCTGGAAAGATAATATAGCTCTGGGCCAAGACTATAAATGTCGATAGTGGATAGTGGAGATAGTGGATCTATCTAAGATAGTGGATCCTATCACCTTCCCTCCAAAGAACACTGATTTTGATAGTCACCCACAGACAAGAGTAACTTTGTGGGAGTCCAGGAGTCCAATGGAGAAGTTCCACCACACCACTGGCACAAAAAATCTGGAAATAGATGCACCAGAAAGGATGAGAATAGTTTCACCTTGCCTGCTCACACTACCCCATGACTCAATGCCAAGAGAGATCACCTCTTCCACAGAGGAAAGTAAGAGGAAAGTGAGGGAGCACCTAGCTTTCCCATCTGTGTAGGATGTTCCCAAAGAGGCCCATGTCTTTCTCAACCCACCCAGAATAATGAGGTGATCTGCATGACTTAGGGACCAGGGAGAGGCTGGGAGCATTGCAGCTGGGGTTTGGAACTCACAGATGGGATGCAAATACAGATACTATTAACCACTTTGTGGATTCCATTGGTAAAACTTCCCGCAAGTTAGTGGGGATGCCTCACCTCAGACCCCTTATCTGACCCATGGGCACTCTCAGTACTACATACCCCTCACTATACATCCTCTGTGACTAGCTCCCTACATGCATCCCCATGGATAGGCTGTGCAAGCTTTTTGCACATAGCCAGTGAGCACACGAAGAATGCTGGATGGACTTTGCAGGATTGGGAGAAAGCACATGAGTTGAACTAGAAGCACCATTCTAGAGAAAGTGATGAGAGTCTAGCAGCACCCAGCCTGTCTCTGCAGGATCAAGAGAAGGGAAACAATCTTGGGGCCCTTGGCTAGCTCAGTTGGTAGAGCATACCACTCTTGGTCTCAGGGTTGTAAATTCTAGCCCCACGTTGGATGTGAAAGCTAATTAAAAATTTTTAAAAAGGCAAAAACACAAACATTGAAAAATAAAAGTGAGAAGGAGAGAAAGAAGTCATACAATCTTAAGAGTAATTTCCCTCCCCAAAAGGAAACAAAATATGTCAGCAGTAGCATCTGGGCAAAAGATCTGAGTTGCCTCAGAATCTCTAACAAAGCTGACAGGTAATTTTCTTAAGACTTATTTTGTGATCTAACACAACTGAGCCCAGAAAATGTTCCCTATGTGTTGAGAAGATATATCCTGACTCTATTGGAAAAAAATGTTTCACATTTGTCAGGTAGGAACATTTGGTGTAACAAATAGCTCAAGTCCAATGTTTCCTGGAAATTGTCAACCAGGTGCATTCCAGAAGATTATATGCAGAAATATGTGGTGAACTATGGAATCACTTGCCTATAATTACTAGATACTTTTATTATGATCAGCAGTCCAGATTAGAGCAACTAAGCCAGCCCCTGTCATGACTATATCAAACTTAGCTCTGTTACATATATATTACCTCACCATGCTGCCTATGAAAATACTGTATCTCAGCTCTAAAATAACTATTCTCTATTCTGCTTTGATAAGAAAACTGGGAATCAGGAAGCACGACTATCATTTGCCAGGTGGTTCCCTACTATTTTCTGTTCATTAGAATATGCTAAAAGGAAACTGGAAGCTACTGGAAGGATGAGTATCCCAGCATGTTTGCTTGCTACTCCTGTCAATGCCACACAACAATGCCAAAATCACTGGTTCCATTTTCTAGTTTTATGTTTTCCCATACTCCCAGCAAAAAAAATCTCATCATGCTCCCTTGGAAGAAACAGAACCAGACACCAGTTGGATGCTTTTCAAGAATCTGACTCTCAGGTCCCTGAGAGATCCTCCTGTGCTCCTAAGGCTATACTGCGCCCCTTCACAGCGGTTTGGGTCTTGGATCCTATGTGATCCATCCTCTCAGCTCCTGATATCCTACAACCAGCAGGATAGCACCTTCGCATTATGGGTCTGAGTGTCAGCTCTACGAGCCTTCCACCAAGCTTCTAGGTTTTCATAACTTCAAACTCCCCTCTTTGTTCCCACAGACATACAGGGGGAAGTGACATCCTGCAGTTATTACCTCTGCTATTTCTGTAGTCTTTTTGTGCCCTCAGTCCACCTAAACTTGTTTATCAAGTTCCTTGGATTAAACACTACCAGTGTTAACCACTGGTATGATTTCTGTCTTCCTATCTAGAGCATATTAACACACCCACTTCAACATTCCTTGAAGAGAAAGTCCAATAAAGCATCACAAATCAAACCAGATTAAAATATCTCTGCCTTTGGTTCCTGGTACTCATGAGATTATATTTGTCAAAACCAAAAACACTTATTAATCATGAAACATGACATTAGTACTTCTGAAAAAATCATACAGATTGCGCTGAATTAATAAGGGTTATTTTTCTTTGGAGACGTGTCTAGCAAGAAGTTGCTGCAGCTGAGGTCAAAGAGGTTGATGCCTGTGTTCTCCTCTAAGATTTTAATGGATTCCTATCTCACATTTAGGTCTTTCATCTGTTTTGAGTTTATCTTCATGTGTGGTGTAAGAAAATGATCTAGTTTCATTCATCTTCATGTGGCTGTCCAATTTTCCCAACACCATTTGTTGAAGAGATTGTCCTTTATTCCATTGGATATTCTTTCCTGTTTTGTTATAGATTAGTTGGCTATAGGGGCGTCAGGTGGCTCAGGGGATTAAAGCCTCTGCCTTTGGCTCAGGTCATGATCTCAGGGTCCTGGAATCGAGCCCTAAATTGGGCTCCCTGCTCAGAGGGGAGCCTGCTTCCCTTCCTCTCTCTCTGCCTGCTTTTCTGCCTACTTACAATCTCTGTCTGTCAAATAAATAAAATCTTTAAAAAAAAAATTAGGTTAGTTGACTATAAAGTTGAAGGTCCATTTCTGGGTTCTCTATTCTGTTCCATTTATCTATATGTCTGTTTTTGTGACAGTACTATACTATCTTGATGATTACAGCTTTGTAATAGAGGTCAAAGTCTGGCACTGCGATGCCCCAGTTTTGGTTTTTTGTTTTTTTTTTTAAAGATTTTATGTATTTATTTGACAGACAGAGATTACAAGTAGGCGGAGAGGCAGGCAGAGAGAGGAGGAAGCAGGCTCCCCGTGGAGCAGAGAGCCCAATGTGGGGCTTGATCCCAGGACCCTGGGATCATGACCCAAGCCGAAGACAGAAGCTTTAAACCACTGAGCCACCAAGGCGCCCCAGTTTTGGTTTTCTTTTTCAATATTCCTTTGGCTATTTGGGCTTTTTTCTGGTGCCATATAAATTTTAGGACTGCTTGTTCCAGCTCATGAAAAATGCTGGTAGTATTTTGATAGGGATTGAAATGAATGTGTAGATTGCTTTGGGTAGTGTAGCCATTTTAACAATATTCATTCTTCCAATCCATGAGCATGGAATGTTTTTTCATCTCTCTGTGTCCCCCTTCAATTTCTTTCATAACTGTTCTATAATTTTTAGAGTATACATCCTTTACCTCATTGGATTTGTTTATTCCTAGGTATTTTATGTTTTTTGGTACAACTGTAAATGGAATTGATCCCTTAATTTCTCTTTCTTCTGTCTCATTGTTAGTGTATAGAATGCAACTGATTTCTGCGCATTGATTTTATATCCTGCCGCATTGCTGGATGGCTGTATGAGTTCTAGTAATTTTGGGGTGGAGTCTTTTGGGTTTTCCACATAAAGGATCATGTCATCTTGAAGAATGAGAGTTTGACTTCTTCTTTGCAAATTTTAATGCCTTTTATTTCTTTTTGTTGTCTAATTGCTGAGCCTAGGACTTCTACTACTATGTTGAACAACAGTGGTGAGAGTGGGCATCCCTGTTGTGTTCCTAACCTTAGGGGGAAAGCTCTCAGTTTTTCACCATTGAGAATGATATTCTCTGTGGGCTTTTCATAGATGGCTTTTTGGTTACTGAAGTATGTTCCATCTATCCCCATACTGTGGACAATTTTAATCAAGAAAAAGGAAAGAAAAACAAGGATAAAAATGAACTATTGGGATTTCATCAAGTTAAAAAGCTTTTAACAGTAAGGGAAATAGTCAATAAAACTAAAAGGCAGCCTATGGAATGGGAGAAGATATTCGCAAATGACAAGGGCTAGCATCCAAGATCTATAAAGAACTTCTCAAACTCAACACCCAAAACACAAACAATCCTGTCAAGAAATGGACAGAAGACATGAACAGACATTTCTCCAAAGAAGACATACAAATGGCCAATGAAACATGAAAAAATGCTCAGTATTTCTTGATATCAGGGAAATACAAATCAAAACCACAATGAGATAGCACTTCGCACCAGTCAGAATGGCTAAAATTAACAAGTCAGATGAGGATGCAGAGAAAGGGGAACCCTCTTACACTGTTTTGGGAACAGAAGCTGGTACAGCCACTCTGGAAAACAGTATGGAGGTTCCTCAGGAAGTTAAAAATAGAGCTACCCTATGACCCATCAACTGCACTACTACGTTTTTACCCCAAAGATACAAATGTAGTGATCTGAAGGAGCACCTGCACCCCAATGTTTATAGCAGCAATGTCCACAATAGCCAAACTATAGAATGAGCCAAGATGTCCACTGACAGATGAATGGATAAAGAAGATGTGGCATATATATACAATTGAATATTACTCAGCCATCAGAAAGATGAAATCTTACCATTTACAGCAACATGGATGGAACTGAATGGTATTATACTGAGCAAAATAACTCACTCAGAGAAAGACAATTATCATATGGTTTCACTCTTATGAGGACTATAATAGCCAGCACATAGGATCATAGTGGAAGGGAGGGAAAATGGCATAGTAAGTCATCAGAGCAGGAGACCATCCATGAGGGACCCTTAACTATGGGGAAAAAACTGATGGTTGCTGGAGGGGAGATAGGTGGGAGGTGGGGTAACTAGGTGATGGGCATTAAGGAGGCACATGGTGTGATGAGCATTGGAAGTTATGCATAACTAATGAATTTCTGAACTCTACATATGAAACCAATGATGTACTATATGTTTACTAACTGAATTTAAATTTTAAAAAAAGAAGAGTTATTTTTCATAGGCTGCTTATGCTTTAAATATAAATCTTCTCTGAAGAATTGGGAGAAAGTAAGAACACTTGACCAAAAAAGTTCCAGTTACTGACAAAGCAGTAAAATATGTGTTGAAGATAACACTAGCTATTATATAAAAATTATGGAAGTCTGAGGCAGAGAAAAAGTAAAAATATTTGGAATAATTCCATAACCATGAGTAATGCCAATTTCATGTGCCGGATTTAGATGATAAAATTCAGTAATGGGCTATTGTCAACACACTTTTTATTCCTGCCTTCTTTTTTAAAACAAACAAACAAAATAACACCTCATTTGAAATCCAAACGGGGTCATTTTGGTTATATAAGTAACTGAAGATCTTTTATCTCAAATGAATAAATGTTAATGTCACTGTGGTTGTCTGAGGAAATAATAATCAATAAATGTAGCCTAATTTTTCTTTTAGTTCATGGTCTTGTTACTTAAAGCTAAAGTGATCTTTTGAGAAGCTTTTATCCCAAACATAAGTCTCAGTATTTTAACTTCTATGAATAGCATTTTACTCACCTATACAATAACAAGAAATAGAAAAAAGTGAAAAACCCATCTATTCCTTTGTTGCTCTGGACTGGAGAACTTTTAGCACAGCCCTGCGTATCTGTTTGGTCTTCACGCTGTAGATGATGGGGTTTAGCACAGGGGGGGATTAGCAGGTAGGCATTGGCAATCAGAGTATGTACATAAGGAGGAGCCTGTTTCCCAAATCTGTGTACAAAGGACAGACTAATCAATGGAATATAGAATACAGCAACAGCCCCAATATGTGAGACACATGTGCTAAAGGCTTTCTTTCTCTCTTCTGGAAATGCAATACTGAGGACAGTCTTAATGATTAAAAAATAAGAAAAAATAATGAAGATGGAGTCCACTCCAGCAGTGGTGATCAGGGCTGTCAACCCAACTGCACTATTGATCCTGGTGTCTGTGCACGAGAGCTTCATCACGTCAGGGTGGAAGCAGTAGGAGTGGTGGAGCACGTGGCTGCGGCAGAAGGACAATCGTTTAAGAAGCAACACCATAGGAGTCAGTATTAGTGTCCCCCTGGTGATGATTGCTACTCCAATCTGTACTATTTTAAGGTCAGTTAAGATAGAGGCATATCTAAGAGGACTAGAGATGGCCACAAAACGATCAAAGGCCATGGCCAACAACACTGAGGATTCCATAACAGTGAAAAGTTGAATGAAAAACATCTGTGATAAGCAGGCATTAAAGCTGATCTCCCTGGCATCGAACCAGAATATACCCAACATGGTGACCAGGGTGGATATGGACAGGCCAAGGTCAGTGGTGGACAGCATAGAGAGGAAATAATACATGGGTCCATGAAGGCTGGGCTGTGTGACAATGGCAAATAGGATCAGGCTGTTTCCTGAGAGAGCAGTTATGTAGAGAAAGCAGAAGAATGGAGATCCACGTGTGGAAGGCTTCCAGCCCGGGAACACCAGTTAGCAGGAAAATGATGGAAGAGGATGTGGTATTCTGTAAAGTTGACATGTTGAACTCAAAGTACAGAATCTTAAGCTGAATATCCTGCAATGATAAACTGTATTTCTTTATAATGAATTTGACTTGAAAGTAATTATTTCACCTAGTAAACATTTATAAAAGACAACATCTGCATTATAGAAAGAGATTATTAAGATTGTTTAAAAAATAAAGGAAAAAAACTAAGACCACATCTAATAAAGAAGCAGAAAACAGGAAATGAACAATTACGTAAGGATACAGAATTTGTCTATAAACAATCTAGCAATGACCTTCTTACTTAAATTCATTGTCCGTTAAGCAGATTGCACCCATCACTTCCTGACTTTACAAGGTATGCAGTCAATAGATACTTCATGAAATGTGTATATTGGGTTGTATGAAATCTTAGATGAACAACAAAGAGTACATGCAGGGATTCTGATATAGTAAATAAAGTGAATTGACTTCTGAGGGCCCAAAAAGAATGTTCTCTTCATCTCTTGGATATGTTTTTGAAGCAGGTTGATTATCTCCAGTCATAATAGCCTACATTTGTTGAGCCCCTACTATCTGTTAGTAGTTGTGATAACATCCTATATGGACATACAGTTTATTTGTAGTATCATAACTTGATTATGATAACTAATTAGCTTTCAGATTACATAACTAATATAAGCCATCAAGACCATTACAAACAGAACTATTTGAGGATAAAGGGTCTCAAAAGTAAGTATTATGGATACTTTGATGTTCTAGATTTTTATTTGGCATCCCAAATCCATTTTTTAGAACTGCATATTCCACATGCTGATGCATTCAGAATATATATATATATATATATATATATATATATATATATCAGCTAAGTTACTCACATGATAAGTTCCTAAATTATCTGTGCCCTGAACTTCTCCATCTCTAAAGTAATAATGACAGATATATCCCATAGAATTTTTATAATGATTAAATTAGTTAATGTATATGAAAATCTCTGGGGGTATTTCACTGTGATATAAAAGTCACCAAGTACTAGCTATTACATTTTTTAAAAATTAAATTTAAAATAATGTATGAAATTTCTTTTGTTTCCTCTCCCACATCTATTCACATGCCACTCCCCCTTAGTCACAGGTCTTACTGTCTGAGCTGAGACAAAAGATGAAAATATTATCTGAGTCTGACTTCGGCAATGACTACTGGTTAATAACTTCTTCATATGGTCCCTTCTTCCTCCACAGCTAAGATTTTCTTCTTCATTCTTACTTGATTCAGAAGAACTCTTGCTCACTTCCAAAGAAATCTTACCTACTATGTAGTCTCTAAATCAGTTCTGAATATTTGTATAGTTTAACATTAAATTACTGAGTGCATGTTGTAAACCAATAGAGGGCTACAGAACCAAAATAAACATGGCATCTGCCCTCAAAGATACTTAAGGAAGGATAAGATACTTAGAAAAACAAGAACCCAGTATTGAATTATTTTATCACCATCAAACTGTAAGGAATTTGGATGTTTTCTAAACACCAAACAAAAATTTAAAAATACATAGATGCATTTCTGCACTGTCAAATAACCCCACCAATTTTCCTTCTTTATTAAAATTTGAATGTTTTCATTTGTACCATTACCACAGTCTATAAATATTTGAACTTCTTTCTCAACCTAACCGTAACACTGCCTCCTTCCTGTTGCATGTATCTCTTTCCCTTTACCAACAACTTATTGAACATTTGTCTAGCCTCATTTCTCTCTTAAATGCTTCACACCTATCACTGAAATTTGCTTTTTCTTGGACTGAAGCATACTCTGTTGCATTCTATTGCTGCATAAAAACCTAGCACAAAGTCATGGTTTGACAGACATTTATTACCTCACATTTCAGCAAGTCAGACATCTGAACACAGCATCAGCAGGGTCTCTGCTCAGCGTCTCTTTCAGCCAGGACTCTGTGCTCATCCAGAGGTCAGGATCTCTTCCAGATCCATCCAGGCTATTAGCAGCATGGTATTCCTTGTGGCATAGAATTGAGGTCTCCTATCTCTGGCTGGCTGTGGACTAGAGGTTGCTCTCATCTCCTAGAGACTGCCCTCTATGCAGTCATGTGGACCTCTCACAACATGACAGGTGGCATCTTTCAATCCATCAGAGGAATCTCTCTACTGCTTCTTGTCCCTTTTAAATGCTCACATGATAGGGCCAGGCCCACCAGAACAATCTCCCTTTTGATTAACTCTAAGTCAAGTCATCACAAACCCTAATGACATCTGCAAATTCTCTTTGCCATTCATACAATGCAACATATCCCATCACATTCATAGGCCCACTCACACTCAAGGGGTGGGTTTCATACTGCTGTAATCATAGAGCAATTATGAGGGCCCTTTTAGAACGCTGCCTACCACAACTATCTAGGCCAGCCAATCTACAAACTTTATGAGTTTGACTTCTAATATGTCCTTTGACTGACTCATCCTTACCCTCCCACTTCTATCACCTCTATTGTAATAACAGTTTCATTAGTTTTTGCAGGAACTACAGCAATTTTCTCATACGTAATTTCCCCTCCCTGAGTTTCGAGTTGTTTTCACACTTTCTCCATATCGACACCAGCATGATCTCTCAAAAATACATCTTCCAGGGTGCCTGGGTGGCTCAGTGGGTTAAAGCCTCTGCCTTCAGCTCAGGTCATGATCTCAGGGTCCTGGGATCGAGCCCCGCATCAGGCTCTCTGCTCAGTGGGGAGCCTGCTTCCTCCTCTCTCTCTGCCTGCCTCTCTGCCTACCTGTGATCTCTCTTTCTCTGTCAAATAAATAAATAAAATATTAAAAAAAAATACATCTTCCTACAGAGCTCTTCACTGTCTTCAGCATGAAGTCAAAACTCTCTCCCCTTTATCACAAAAGTCAAGGATCTTCTCAATCTAACCAAAATCTACTTTTCCTGCTGTCCAATCTCTTCTCTACCCCAGGGACCTTTTGATATGGTCAGGCTGGACCCTTCCTACCTCACCAAACTCCTAAATACAGCAAGTTCTTTCACAGTTCTTACAGTAAGAACCTTCACAAGCAAGTTCTTTCACATATTTACTGGCTATACTAAATATAGCAAGTTCTTTCACACTGTGAAGACAACTTGCTTTATTAAATTTAATAAATTTATTAAACATAAATTTATGTTTTATTCATAAATCTCCCACTCTTCTTTGACTGAGCCTAAATTCTTTAGACTTATTGTTTGTTCCATGGATCCATTCATAAATTCAACATTAGTATATTATCTTTAGGATGCATTTTTGTGGCATCACTTTGTCGACCTCAAGGCAGAATGAATTACTTATTCCTCTGAAGTAACATTCTTTTTTTTTTTATACATCTAGAATAGTGTTAATTCCATTGCATGATCATAAGTTGTTTGAAAATGTGCCTCTCCAACTGAAATCAGCTACTGGGAGGTAGACCATTGCTTTCATCATTATATTCCTGTTACCATCCCCTGTATTTGCAGTGTGGGAAATCAACAGGTATTTTTTTTTTAATTAAATCCAGAAGTTGTAAAGTGGTGAGGGATTCTGGAAATAAATCAGGATCTCAACACATTATAGCTTTGTGCATTTAATTCATGCTGTGTGGCCTCAAATTATTCAGGTAACTATTAGAAGAATCTCAGGGAGCTCTTTTAGTTCTATAAAATGAAGTTGTGTGTGTGTGTGTATGTGTGTGTGTGTGTTTGTGCTGGCTTTTTTTTTAATGAAATACTTGTGCTACTATTTTAGAGTAACCTTCTATGTGCCTCCCTCATTTCTTGATAGTAATTCTCTCTTATATAAAAACAATATTCCAGTCCCATTGTAAGAGCATTCTGCAGGTCTTGTGCAGGACTGCCTTGAGTTAACTCTCTCCTCTGATTACAGAAAGTCAGTAATATGGTTGCAGGGTAAGGTAGGTCCAGTTTCAAATGTTGGCTCTGCTACCAGCCAGCTGAGGTTCTCCAAAGAAGCATTTCATATTGGGTTCTGCTTCTGTAAAATTAAGTTCACCAACAGCATTAACTGTAAGGATTAAGTGAGATAGCATGTGTGAAGCATTTCACCTGCTATCTAGTATGGGAAGCATTTAACAATGGTAAATGGGAATGAGGTTGGTAAATGGGGATGGGGTGGTGAGTGGTAGCAGCTGTGACGGCTGTACTTAGACAATGACTTTAAAATGTAGCACAACAAACCAGAAAACTCACAACAGCAAGAACATGCCAACAACCTGCTCCAAGCATCAGGATATGTGGTCCACAGGTCAACTAAATCCCATCAGTTAGAATATAATTTACCTAAATACAGATTTCAGGGAAAATCTTTTCATAGTTTTCCTGAGACGCCCAGGAGAGTTTTTTGCAATTAATTAGATCTTCCTCATTCTGAAGGAAACCAGTGTGTGTAAAGTTTGATGTCTTCCCTGAATGCAGCAGTTTTACTTACAAAGTATGGAGCTTGTTCTTTCCCACCCTGTTTGCAAGAAAAGGGCTTGAGGAGCTGTAGAGGCTTTCTCCTCAGGGATAGATAGCATATATAAGGATCCATGACTCAGGCTGTTTGAAATCTCCTAATCAGAAAACCCCTGGTGGACTTTCTTTGGCTCCTAGAGTATAAAGTTTCCCAAGGGTTCATTCTACCTCATGACTTCCCTCCCTTTCTACTTTACGACACCTACTTTTCTCATCTCCATGCAAGGACTAGTATTAACAGTGCCTTGACCTTGTATTATGGTAAAATTTTGCTAGAGGTAAGTTTGTGAGTAAAAATTCCAAAACAAAACACCTGCTATATGTACAAGCTCATTTCTCTCCCTACTTTACCTCCACACCCAGCAGATGAATGTATCTTCCTCCAATATCAGTTGGGTGAATTTTGTACATTTTTTAATTTTTTTAAGATTTTATTTATTTATCTGACAGAGAGAGAGACCACAAGTAGGCAGAGAGGCAGGCAAAGGGAGAGGGGGAAGCAGGCTCCCTGCTGAGCAGAGAGCCCAACATGGGGCTCGATCCCAGGACCATGAGATCACAACCCGAACCAAAGGCAAAGGCTCAACCTCCTGAGTCACCCAGGCACCCCAATTTTGTACATTTTTAAGAGACTTCTTCATCTATGGTGGGAAAAAAGCTTCATTGAGTCCTTCATAGAACACTTGAAGTATCCATCACATTCCAGGGTTTTGTACTGATAATACAGAAAATACAACAGAGTCACTTTCCCCAGGGCTCACAAGGAAAGAGGCATCAAAATCACTGATTACAATAGGGCATAATTACAATGAGACCACAGAAGAAAGAGCATGTATTTATCCAGGTCATCACCTGGTCTGTCTGGATACATGGGAGAAGAGAGCACAGGAAAACCAGGAGTGATTCATAATACGGTCGCCACGTGTGGAGAACAAGTGGGAGAGCAAGTGGCAAGTACAGCTAAACAGGGAGGCAGAATCTATGCCACAGAAGATTTTACAGGCATTCTCAAGCCTTTGAATCTAAACAACATAAAAGACATTGCACAGTATGGAATTTAATCTTTCTCCTTCCCTAGAAAAATGCATTTCTACATCCTTGAGAAGCAACTGAAGATTTCGGGCATCTTGTTGGAGGTTACATAATATATTGTAGTTCCCTGCTTGGTACAATATCAACCTGAATGATACAAATCTTAAATTTTACATCTAAGCCACAATACATCAGTTATAGTGAAATATCAATTAAGAACATTCTCAAACAGAACCTTAATGTGCTCATGTGGTTTTGGCAGAACACTCAGTCACTCAATCTTTCAAATTCTTCATCAGATGAGCCAGACTATTATTTTCAACATTGGCTCAGACAGTCATGAACAAGTATTGTTTCATAAGTCTATAAACTACAGAAAAAGTTGTGAAAATATATAGAGCTCTGTATTTGATGATACTGAATTCACCGGAAAACACAGCTAAAAAGGAATGAAAAGTACTGTCTGTAAGATTTAAAAAGAAAATAGTAGACTTTAGGTATTTTTCTGTGAATTATATCACTTTATAAAGAAGGGAAAGAACATAGTTTAAATTTTATTAGTGTACATATAACTACTGCATGAAAAGTGATATGTAATTTCTTATTGAAGCACAAGTCAACATTGTTGCTTTTCTAAAAACATTTTCTAATACATTCACGTTTTTAAAATTTGAAAATACGGTTTCCCAATTTACATTCTCACAAACAGTGCATGGGGTGGAGGGGTCCTTTCTTTCCAACAAGAAGCATGGGGTGGAGGGGTCCTTTCTTTCCAACAAGAAACACTTGTTTCTTGTTTTTTTATTTTAGCCATTCTAACAGGTATGAGGTGATCTATCATTGTGATTTTTTTCTTTTTTTCTTTTAATTTAATTTTATTTTTTCAGTGTTCCAAGATTCATTGTTTATGCACCACACCCAGTGCTCCATGCAATATGTGCCCTCCTTAATACCCACCACCAGGCTCACCCAACACTCCACCCTCCTCTCCTCCAAAACACTCAGTTTGTTTCTCAGAGTCCACAGTCTCTCATGTTTTGTCTCCCCCTCTGATTTCCCCCAACTCACTTCTCCTCACCTTCTCCCAATGCCCTCCATGTTATTCCTGTTGCTCCACAAATAAGTAAAACCATATGATAATTGACTTTCTCTCAGCATAATCTCCAGTCAGCATAATCTCCAGTCCCATCCATGTTGGTGTAAAAGTTGGGTATTCATCCTTTCTGATGGAGGCATAATATTCCATTGTATATATGGACCACATCTTCCTTATCCATTCATCTGTTGAAGGGCATCTTGGCTCTTTCCACAGTTTGGCGACTGTGGCCATGGCTGCTATAAACATTGGGGTACAGATGGCCCTTCTTTTCACTACATCTGTATCTTTGGGGTAAATACCCAGCAGTGCAATTGCAGGGTCATAGGGAAGATCTATTTTTAATTTCCTGAGGAATCTCCACACTGTTCTCCAAAGTGGTTGCACCAGTTTGCATTCCCACCAACAGTGTAAGAGGGTTCCCCTTTCTCCACATCCTCTCCAACACACGTTGTTTCCTGTCTTGCTAATTTTGGCCATTCTAACTGGTGTAAGGTGGTATCTCAATGTGGTTTTGATTTGAATCTCCCTGATGGCTAGTGATGATGAACATTTTTTCATGTGTCTGGTAGCCATTTGTATGTCTTCATTGGAGAAGTGTCTGTTCATATCTTCTGCCCATTTTTTGATATGATTATCTGTTTTGTGTGTGTTGAGTTTGAGGAGTTCTTTATAGATCCTGGATATCAACCTTTTATCTGTACTGTCATTTGCAAATATCTTCTCCCATTCCGTGGGTTGCCTCTTTGTTTTGATGACTGTTTCTTTTGCTGTGCAGAAGCTTTTGATCTTGATGAAGTCCCAAAAGTTCATCTTTGCCTTTGTTTCCTTCGCCTTTGGAGACATATCTTGAAAGAAGTTGCTGTGGCTGATATCAAAGAGGTTACTCCCTATGTTCTCCTCGAGGATTCTGATGGATTCCTGTCTCACGTTGAGGTCTTTTATCCATTTCGAGTTTATCTTTGTGTACGGTGTAAGAGAATGGTCAAGTTTCATTCTTCTACATATAGCTGTCCAGTTTTCCCAGCACCATTTATTGAAGAGGCTGTCTTTTTTCCACTGGATATTTTTTCCTGTTTTGTCGAAGATTATTTGACCATAGAGTTGAGGGTCCATATCTGGGCTCTCTACTCTGTTCCACTGGTCTATGTGTCTGTTTTTACGCCAGTACCACGCTTCCTTGGTGATCACAGCTTTGCAGTAAAGCTTGAAATCAGGTAACGTGACGCCTCCAGTTTTGTTTTTGTTTTTCAACATTTCCTTAGCAATTAGGGGTCTCTTCTGATTCCATACAAATTTTAGTATTATTTGCTCCAGCTCTTTGAAAAATACTGGTGGAATTTTGATCGGAATGGCATTAAAAGTATAGATTGCTCTGGGCAGTATAGACATTTTAACGATGTTTATTCTTCCGATCCAAGAGCATGGAATGGTCTTCCATCTTTTTGTGTCTTCTTCAATTTCTTTTAGGAGTGTTCTGTAGTTCCTCGAGTACAGATCTTTAACCTCTTTGGTTAGGTTTATTCCGAGGTATCTTATGGTTCTTGGTGCTATAGTAAATGGAATCGATTCTCTAATTTGCCTTTCTGTATTTTCATTGTTAGTGTATAAGAAAGCCACTGATTTCTGTACATTGACTTTGTATCCTGCCACGTTACTGAATTGCTGTATGAGTTCTAGTAGTTTGGGGGTGGAGTCTTTCGGGTTTTCCATATAAAGAATCATGTCATCTGCGAAGAGAGAGAGTTTGACTTCTTCCTCACCAATTTGGATACCTTTTATTTCTCTTTGTTGTCTGATTGCTGTTGCTAGGACTTCTAATACTATGTTGAACAAGAGTGGTGAGAGTGGGCATCCTTGTCGTGTTCCTGATCTCAATGGGAAGGCTGCAAGCTTTTTCCCATTGAGGATGAAAAAAGACAATGATTTATTAATGGTAACTACAAGTAAGAAAAAAGCAACTGAAAAGAAAAAAATAGGTGAATATTTCATTCATGGAGAGCAAAATGATCATAGATAAAAGGAAAGGAATTTACGGTGTTTTTTTTCCAAAAGACTAAACATCCCAGAGGAATGTTACTCTAACATGCATGATAACCTGTAGGTAGCTTGTCAAAATGCAAATTCATGGGCTCCACCTAAAGAGTTTCTGACTTAGTTCCAGGTTGGGGTTGAGCATATTAAGTGGTTCTGATGCACCGCTTTTGGACCACAGTCAGTATAGTGATGGACAAAAACAGAAAGTGGATGTCATATTATAAATCAATAGTATAGAAGACAGATTATGAAGACCAATGGGAATGAGGATGCAATGGAAGATGAAAAACAAAATTATTGTGTTTTGAAGTAGGTGTTAAATGGAAATCGATTATTTCATTATCTGAAAATTTTTTAAAGCTCATTATTATGCATTTATAAAGAAAATATAAAGAAAGTATAAAGAAAATATAAACAAGCCAATCTCCAAGTATCAAAAAGGAAGCACTCTGACATTTGGAACATGTCTATTCATACTTTCACAATGTATATGTGTGAATGGGCATGTGTGTACATGTGTATATATGCAGATGAAATCCAGATACAAACAGTGGTAAATATCCTCTATACTAATATATATTTTCTCTTAATAATGTATTACTTATATCTGTATCAGTATTTAGCTTGCTGCATGATAGTTTATATTTTATTTAACCAATACCTTAAAGTAATTATTTAAGTAGTTTCCAAATTTTCATTGCAATGAATAATGATATCTTGAACATCACAATACATCTTCGTCCACTTTCCCCAATTAGATACATATTTTGAAGCATAAATCACTGGCTATTACATAATTAACTTTTAATACATTTACAAAAGGGACCTGAATAACTCTTTTAAGAATGAGGAAAGTATACGTTTCATTTGATTTCTTTTTGTTTTCTATGCTTATTTATGTTCTGTAGTCATGTATAGTCTATCTGGGGAAATAATAATCATTACCAATAAGCGATTAGAATTACTGTTAACTTAGGGCTTCCTACTGATGTAAATGATATCAGACATCCCTTGAATTGCTACACCTTAGATAATGTAAGACTTTTTAAACTGTCAAGTCAATTTATGGCTTCATTTGTCCATTTTGTAGACATAGTTTCACTATAGTCCTATTCTGTGCCAGCTGAAGCATTTGTGACAAAGCTAAAGGTACACAAGATACAGTCCCTATCTCAAAAAATCCACACTCTAGAACTTGGTAAATAGTGAGTTATTACATCATCAGAATAGAACGAAAGCTTTTGTAAACAGGCTTTTTCAATTCTAACGAATTGTCAAATATGAGTCAGGAAGACCATGAAAAGAAAAGACAAAATGAAAAATCCCTAAATGAACTTCGAGGAGAATATTTTGAGCATGGCTTTGCGAATTTGCTTGGTCTTCACACTGTAGATTATGGGATTCATCACAGGAGGGATGAGCAGATAAACATTGGCAATGAGAGTATGCACAAGGGGAGGGGCATGCTTCCCAAATCTGTGCACCAGTGACAAGCTGATCATGGGGATGTAGAAGATGGCAACAGCACTTATGTGTGAAACACAAGTACCAAAGGCCTTTTTCCGCTCCTCTGGGGAGGCAATACTGAGCACAGAGTGGATGATCAGAACATAGGAGAGGAGGATCAAGACAGAGTCTATGCCAGCAGTAGAGATGACAATGGCCAAACCAAATGTACTGTTGATCTTGGTGTCTGTGCATGAAAGCTTCATCACATCAGGGTGGAAACAATATGAATGGTGCAGAACATGGCTACGGCAGAAGGACAGACGCTTTAGAAGTAGAAGTAAAGGTACTAGAGCTGTTGTCCCTCTAATAACAATGGCAAAGCCCACTTTGATGATCCTTGAACTGGTTAAGATTGTAGCATATCTCAGTGGGTTACAGATGGCAATGAAGCGGTCAAAGGCCATTGCCAGGAGTACTGAGGATTCCATGAATGTGAAACCATGGATAAAGAACATTTGGCCAATGCAGGCATCAAAACTGATTTCTCGAGCATTGAACCAGAAAATACACAGCACAGTGACCAATGTGGAAAGGCACAGTCCTAGGTCCGTGAAGGATAGCATGGAGAGGAAATAGTACATGGGTTCATGGAGGCTCGACTCAGTGAGGATGACAAACAAGATCATGCCATTCCCAGAGATGGCAATGGCATAGAGACAACAAAAAGGGATGGAAAGCCAGGCATGATAAGTTTCAAAACCAGGGATGCCAGTAAGAAAGAAGACTGCAGGGTGGAAAATGCTCTGATTGAAGGATGGCATGATGAGTGAAGGAAGCAATTTCCCCAGAACAAAGGACCATACCCTGTAAAGTAGGCAAGAAAGATGTTTTCACTCTCTTCTACATATCATGCAATTTAGGATCGCTAGTAAGCCTTGTCTTGTCTTCAGTGGAAGTGCATACCCAGTTATCCTTTTCCTAGATTTAGAATTGATCTTGCATGAACTAGGAAAAGAGACAGAACATTAATTTGTATGAGGACACCTGGGTTTTAACAAAAGTAACATGTTATATCTAGGCTTCAGTATATTTCCATATATACATATATAAAAGAGGAGGTTAGAGTAGATAACAGTAACATATTTTCAGCTCTATGATTCCAGGTACATGGAGAGACAGGACATTTCTGTGTAACCCTAAGACAATATAAAAGGCAATTCAGCCTGCTTTTCTTCACTTCTCAGTTGCCCTTAAGAAGTCCATTAAGGGGATGCCTGGGTGGCTCAGTGCGTTGAAGCCTCTGCCTTTGGCTCAGGTCATGATCCCAGGGTCCTGGGATCGAGCCCCACATCGGGCTCTCTGCTCGGCGGGAAGCCTGCTTCCCCCCTCTCTCTCTGCCTACTTGTGATCTCTGTAAAATAAATAAATAAATCTTTTAAAAATAAAAAAAAGAAGTCCATTAAGATGGGACACCTGGGAGGCTCAGTTGGCTAAGCATCTGCCTTCAGCTCAGGCTATGATCCCAGAGTCCTGGGATCAAGTCTTGTGTCAGGCTCCTTACTCAGTGAGGAGCCTGCTTCTCCCACTGCCTGCCATTCCCCCTGCTTGTGCTTTCTCTATCCATCTCTCTGACAAATAAAATACAAAAAAAAAAAAATCTTTTTAAAAAAGGAAGTCCATTAAGACTTATAAGTCCTTATGCACCCAATGAAAATAGGATCATAAAGATAGTATTAACATTTTCTAGAAAAATATCACTGATCAAATTAATGCTCAACCGCTAT
The DNA here is from genome assembly GCF_963455335.1 of Martes martes. NCBI lineage: Eukaryota > Metazoa > Chordata > Mammalia > Carnivora > Mustelidae > Martes > Martes martes. Next base: position 57,051,983 of record NC_137898.1, read on the forward strand.
TAATGAAAACTACTACAGAAGAACAAATTCAATCTGGCAAATAGACTGCAATGGGTGACAGTTGATAAAAGTACTTCATTATTTAGGTAGTAGCCATGAATCTGGTATTATTTAAGGGAAACTCTCCCTTAAGAAATATGACCCAAAGTTAACCTTACAAGAACAAAGGAACTAACTGCAGACTAACAGATAATAATTGGAGAATTACCTGATTAAGATTCTTGATAGTCCATTATTGCCAAAGGATAAGGAAATGAATGGAAGGGTTGGGGGTGTGGTCCCTCAGAAACCCTCATGAGTCTGGATTCATCTACATTCAAGTGGGGGATGATGACTGTGAAGCATCTCCTCTCTGAGGATATGAGCATGTCACCCAGATCAAAACATCTGTAGGATTAAAGAAGTTCCGTTATACTGATTCCTGTCCTAAGTTTCCTGACACCCTGTTTTTATCTACAGAAATAATGTTCGGTTTTTAAGGTATATGCTCCTCTTTTATTCATTGATGTATGTATTCACTCAACAAATATTTAAATATCTACAAAATGTCAGTGTCTGCAGTGGACAGAAGTAGAATTATATCTGGTTCTCCAGATATACCCCATAACTCTGGGGAAGGACATACCTAAGTGTAAGTCAACTTGGTAAGTTTCATTCTAACTGTTGTATGAATAGGCACTGGCTTTGACTAGAGTGGGAATAATTCATTATGTTAAGACAGCATTTGAAGAGAAGAAAAGAAAAAAAATGTTCAATACAGGAAGCCTCTTGAGAACTCAAACACACAAAAAAAATAATGGTTAGAAAATTTGAATCGAGGGGCAATGTATAATAAAATAAAATCTATGAGTTTTGTGTCAATATTTGGACCTCAGTTGGAAGACAAACCTGACTTTTTCCTGTGACTTACATGTAAGAATTAGAATATGTACTTACCTTTGCTTTCCCATCAAAGGGACTCCTGCCTTGATAATAAGGCTTATGAGTTGTCACAGGAGCAGTGAAAAGGAGGTCAGAGGAAGAGCCCTAGAGTATAGCAGTATTTTCAAAAAAGACAAGTGGCACCTAGTGATGAGACTGCAGAGGCATGCCACTAAGGTGAAAATAACCCCAGGAAAGAAAAGCCTTGTGTTCTCAGACCTCTGATCTCAGAGCCAGGAAAAATGCCTGGCACAACAGTTTCTAAAAGTATCTGTTCAATGAATGAATTCATTATATCTGATGATAGTAATAGACCTTAAACAATTAACAGCAGGCATATATGGTGATTCCTGACAGACAGCCCCTTCAAATTATGAATAAAGTTCATAACAATATTGGCATATATTAAAATAGGAGATCAGCTAACATTTTTCTGGTTAATCTGGTATTCATCCTTGGTACTATGGATTTGCTCAAAGACAGACCTGGTGATAAAAATAAATTTTTCTATGTGAAGTTGTAAGGACCTTTAAATCATATCCTCTTTGTTTTGAAGATGAGGAAGCAGGTTCTCAAGTTAATGATCTTTTTATTATAGTTAAATGAATTAAGAGATCCCAGTGGATTATCTAAGAATCCAAACTAGCCTTCTATGTAATAAAAATAATAATGTATTAAATACCTACTGTGTAACAAACAATTTACTTCATTGTACCTCTTTCTCTGAATCTTCTATCCACTGCTTTGCATGCTTCTAATGATCTCTTTTTTCAAAGGGAAACAGAGTACGACTATTCTACTGTAGGGAACTCCATTAGTAAAGCTTGTGGGAAAAGAATAGCTTTTTTTAAAATTCTATGAGTATTAAACCCCCTTGGGTCCTCTTGCACTAAAACTAATGAGCAAATATTAAATAACCATTCATGGAAAGATATAGCTAAATGTCTCTTTCTCCCCAATGGAGAAGTCTTCCAAGACAAGACAAGGGCTTGTATGACTTACACATCCTTGTAACCAGACTACCAAGAACATATAGACTGCCCCCACTACAAAGCTTTGCCTCCATCACTATCACAACATGTACTGGGTCTTTTGAGCTCCTTTTTTTACAGATGAAAAACTGAAGCTAAGATTAGAAAATGAAGGCTCAGAGGAATCATATTACTTTCTCACATTTATCCAACACGACAATGGTAAATCCAAGAATTAAACTCTGTTCTCTCTGACTTCAAATTCTGTGCTTTGCCACTACTTATTTAAAAGGAATTTAATTTTCAAAATATGTTGAATCAATGAATACATGCTCATAACTTCATAGCTTTAGTGTATATTTTGTTATATTGTTTTTAAATCAATATAATACATGAAATTTGTTGAACATGTACTACTAAGTTCACCAATTTTCTCTGACCTGTTGGCTTCATAAATTATCTGCAGATTGTACAGTCCTCGATGTATTCAGAAAAGATTTCAATGCATGAAAACACTGACCTCATGCAAAGAAGATATCTTGAGTCTGGAAAGGGAAGTCATTTTTTCCTATGCCCTGTTCTTTGAAGAGTCATCCCAAGCAGCAGCAGAGAGTCGTTTAAAGCCAGAGAGAGAGAGATTATCTCAACCTCACAAACTTAAGGGCAGAAAGATCCTTCTGTCCTAAGGCTAGAGAAACATTTCCTGATCAGCCCGGTCTCCTTAAACCATCACCAAAGAACTTCTCTTTTGCCAAGAAAACTCATAGAGAATTACTCGGGTATCAGCTCTCAGAAAAGCAGCCTTTATAAGGGGCCCAGAAGCTGCCTGGTAAGAGCCATTTTCCCAACAGAAAATCAAATTCCTAGGAGAGAACTCTACACACCTGTGTCCCACTAACCCTTTGTATCCTGAAAACAGACCATGAAGGGCAATTACTTTGCAGTCTAGCTTCACTCTTACTACAACAAAGAAAAATCCTGGAGATTCCAGGAGTCCAAGTCTCATTCAAGAGCTTTCTGACCCCTGAACAGCTAGCTATAAAGTCAAAGTTTTACACAGGGTTAAAGTAAGAAAGAAGCGGCATTTAATGGTTCACCCATGAGTTTGCTCACCAGGCATTTGCCAGGGTCACAGAAATCATAAGACATTGAACTGGGTAGGAAAGGAGTTGCTGAATAACTATATTCACTGAGGCTAGTGCAATAGTGTTTGGTTCAAAGCCCGCATTGTTCCTGGGCATTCTGAATATCTTGGGAGTGTTGCTAACCTGTACACAGGCATACAAAATGACAACGTAAAAGGAAGTGATTCATCAAAGAAGCATATGAAAAAATGCCCTGCATCATATGTCATCAGGGTAATGCAAATTAAACCCATAATGATTTTAGAATGGCCAAAATAGAGAACACTGACACCACTGCCAAATCCCAACAAGGAAGTGGAGCAGTGAGAACTCCCGTTCATTGCTGGTGGAAATACAAAATGGTACAGACACCTTAGAAGACAGTTTGGCAGTCTCCTATAAAACTAAACATATTCTTACCATACAATCCAGCAATTACATTCCTTATATACCCAAAGGAGTTGAAAACATAGCTAAACAAAAATTGCACATGGATATTTATAGTAGCTTTTATTCATAATTGTCAGAATTTGGGAGCAACTAAGATGTCCTTGAGTAGGTGTGGATAAATAATGTATGATATATCCACAAAATGGAATATTTTCAGTGCTAAAAGATATGAGCTAGTAAGCCATGAAAAGTCACAAAGGAAACCTAAATGTATATTATTAAGGGAAAGAAGCCAGTCAGAAATGACAGCATATTGTATACTTTCAACTATGTAACAATCTGGAAAAGGCAAACTATGAAGACAGTAAAAAAGATCAGTGGCTTGCCTCGAGCTAGGGAAGAGGAATTAATAGGCGGCATGGCACATTAAGGATTTTTAGGGCAGTGAAAATACTCCATATGTTACTATAATGGTGAATACATGGGTCATAAATTTGTCTAACCCTATAGAATGCACAACACCAAGAGTGAACCCTAATGTAAACTATGGATTTCAAGGGATAATGATGTGTCAGTGAAGGTTCATCAGTGGTAAGAAATGAACCACTCTGGTGGGGGATGTTGGTAATGGTGGGAGGCTATGGACATTTGGGCACAGGCAATATATGGGAAATCTCTGCCCCTTCCATTCAATTTGCTGTGAACCTAAACTTCTCTAAAGAACTGGGTGTTATACATGACTGATAAATCATTGAACACTACATTTGAAATTAATGATGTACTATATGTTGGTTAATTGAATTTAAACAAAATCTTTTTAAAAAGAGCAGTCTATTTAAAAAATAAAAAGAAGCAACTAAAAAGAATACAAAATTTTGAGTCCCTTGTATGTCCTTTGCAATCTTACAAAGGCACTAGTCTGTTCTGATAACTGGTCTAAAACTGACACTAAAATATTCACCTCTGTGGTAGAGACATTAGCCATATCTGGCAGACAGCTTCTGTTAAAACTGATAAGCAGCCTTCAAACTTTGGCCATTAATACAGCCTCAGACAATTACAGGCAAATTGAGAGGGCTGGTAGTTTCAAGAACAGTAATTAATTAAACATACTTCTTGGCACAAAATCTATGCCAAGGGGACATTGTCTTGCAAAGGTCTGCTAGACAGAAAAAAAGAATGAAGTATTTATTGTCATTAGCATTGCCACAGAGGCCTTAATTGTCTTGTTGAATTTTTTTTTTTTTTCTTCTGTCACAAGATTCTAGATCCCCAGGAGAGTCTGGGAAGACACAGTTCCTTCCAAGAGCTCATCCAAAGCCTGATAAAATATGCCATCCATTTAGGAACCTTCAGGACTAATAGAAACATAGTCTTCCCCCACAGAAAACACAAAACCAGACAGGGCAGGCATTTTCCAAGCCCTGGATAAGTTTGCCAGGAAATGACTGAGATTCAGTGGGAAAACATGCAAAAATCAAACAGATATTTCTAAGACACAGAAGTAAAGAAGGATGCCCAGGCAATTACAGGGACATATATGTGAAAATCTTGCTGGCCACACTAAGCATTCCAATTTAAAGGCACTGGTCCATGAGGAGGACTGCAGGAAATGGTACATTATTAGGAGAACTTCTGGTTCTTTTCCAGTGCAAACTGAGGGATTTCAACCATTCAATAAACCAAGTTTAATGATTAGTGGATACACAAGCAAAGGGCATAATGGCCAGTATTAATTCTGTTGATAGAGTGCCTTTTCTAATTGCCCTGTCGCAGGGCTTGAGTACTTTGAAGAGCTTCTCTGCATTCACCTATCTATTTAGACTTGACAAGCATTGGTTAAAATCAAAGAATTTGAAACCAGATAGCCAGGCTTCAAAGCTCAACTCTGTCACCAGAAGTGTGTCCTTGGGCTAGTTATGTAACCACTTCACTTTCATTTCTTCATTTTCACATGGGGAAAATAATTATATCCTCTTCAAGGTTTACTTTTTGCAATAAAAAAAGTGACCCAATACCAATCCATAGAAAAGTCAGCCCAGTACACTTTGTACTCTCTCATAATAGGTTATTAACTACTGTTAATATTTATTGTTATTGCTTGCCATTACAAGCAATACATTACATTATTTTTTCATTAATATAGAAATATAGAACATTATTTTTTCATTAATATAGAAATCTTAATAAATTATTACATAGTGAATGATACGTGTCAGATACAATGCGCCAGAAGAAATCAAGAAGAAATGGTCTCTACCCTCTCTACCCTCAAGGAGTTCACATTTCTGACAGGTAAGAGAAGCACCATAGTAAAACAAATCTAATTAGGACATCACCCTGCTTCCAATCCTTTGTCTTCTCAGTTCCCTGAGGAATCTGGCTTTGCAGGACTTTTGGCTCCAACCTGTAAGCACTGTCCTTCCGCTTTCTTGCTTCAACCTTATTGAATTTATCTTCAACTCCCTAAACAAGGCCCACTTTTGCTCATCTCTGAGACTTGTTCTCCAAGGAAATATTAAGCTATTTACTGATTCCTAATTCTGTCTCAAATGTAATTCAAAAAAGATTTTATTTTTTATTGACATAAAGTTTACATTTATATTAAAATTAAAATAACTTGTTCTAAGATTTTTTCTTCATAATCAATCTATTGAGAATTTTTATCATAAAGTGATGTTGAATTTGTTTTTTTAATTTAATTATATTTTTTTCAGTGTTCCAAAATTCATTGTTTATACACCATATAACTTGTTCTAAGATTTTATGATTATAAAATTAAAGATAAATTAATAGAAGTTGAATATTGTGGAGTGCTTTATTTTCCTTTGTTCTGTGTTTGTGTTTGTTTCTTAGTTCTCTTGCATTACAGTTCCCCAATATTATGTTCAGTATGCCTATGGGATAATGCACCACAGCTACTGATCATGTCCACATTTCCCTAAATGTCTTTTTTTTTTAATTTTTTATTTCTTTTCAGCGTAACAGTATTCGTTGTTTTTTCACCACACCCAGTGCTCCATGCAATCCGTGCCCTCCCTAATACCCACCACCTGGTTCCCTAAACTTCTATCATCTCCTCACACTACCCTCTATGTTACTATACTCATCCCTAGCTCCCTTCAGGAAGTCCTTCTTATTTCCTCAGATCTTATTTTAGCAATTATATTTGGCAAGCCTCCCTTGACCATATAGGGCAAGGTCTCAACATCCATTTGATCTACATCAGTACTTCTCAAACTTGAATGTCACTTAAATCCCTCAGGTATCTTGCAAAAAATGCAGTTTATGACTCAGTACATCTGATATCCTGTATTTCTCACAAGCTTCCGGGTGATGTCAATACTATTGGTTTTCTAGTAGCAGAGATCTCTATTAATTTTCCTCCTTTATAGTAATTGTAACACAGTACATACTGTGTTATTGTAACACAGTACAATTGTAACACAGTACATACTTAGTAACATGTGTTACTAAGTAACACATACTTAATTTTATCCTCCACTAAACTCTATAACATCTCGGGCAATATCCATTGTGTTCACTGTTATCATACCCTCAAATCTTACTCAATAACAGACATATAGTATGCATGTAATATTTTCATAATGATAAAAGAATGCATGAAGAATGTTGATAGAAGCATGTACAAGACATGGTGCAAGCAGAGAGGAACAGGATAAATAGGAATCATAGGAATAGCCAGAAGAAGATGATAGACAGAGGAAAGGAAGAGCTACATTTCTTTATCCACTAAAATTGAATGTTTAATAAGTAGAGTAGAATTACCATAATTCAACATGACTGAATCCAGGAGAAGAGAATGAAACTTTCACCAGACTCTGGAGGGCTAGTAGAAGTTGTAGGACTACAGTATTTTTTGTAAATAGCAAATAGATTATTCTAAACACAATTACTGATGCAGTACAGTTTTTGTTGTTATTCTTTGCTTGCTTTTAGGTTTGCCTCTACTATTTGGATATATTAACTCTAAATTATCTGATTCGCCTCTGGCCTCTTGTTCCTGTCTCAGACTGCTTCTTTTAGAACCTATACTGTTTAATGTCTTAGAAAACTCACAGTCCCGAATCCTGTTTTCCCATTTCTTGATTCAGGGTGACCATCCATATCAGCTACTCCATGTGTGAATTTTAAAGGTCATATCCTATGACTAGATAAAATACTTTACTTATTTCTGTGTCATTGAGAATTTTTGTTTCCTACATTTTTCACTGCAATAAATGTTCCTCTATACAAAATGTGGCCTGCATCTCTATTTTTCCTCTGAGTAAATTTCTAGAAATAGAATATAATGGACATTTTATGCCAACAATATACTGGAAAATACACTTCCAGAAATTTCATATAAATACTGTAAAACAATGCTTAAGTACATGATAACACAGCAACATAACACTATGTATTATAAGTTTCTTAACAATTTGCTGATTTGGGGGCATCTGGGTGGCTCAGTCAGTTAAGTATCTGCCTTCAGCTTTGGTCATGATCTCAGGGTCTTGGGATCAGGCCCCGTGTCTGGGCTCCCTGCTCAGCAGGGAGTCTGCTCCTCCCTCTCACTCTTCCTCTGTGCTCTCTCTTTCTCTCTCTCTCAAATAAATAAATAAAATATTTTTTAAAATTTGCTTATTTGACAGGCAAGGATATTTTACTGTTTACTGTAGTAAAATATTGACATTTAATAAATAACATTTATTGCAAGTTCCCATGGCACATTTTTTCTTGTTTCTAATTCTGTTCTTCCTGTTTGGGTTAACGAGTTTGGAAAATACTAACATGAAGTCCAGTAATGTTACAGACTGTGGTATGTTTCCCAGGTTCAATGGTATTAATATTGACAGATTGATAATGGCATATTCCTATTGCTAAGCAATTTTACTGAGGAGCATTTTGTTCAGACTTTCAGAAGGTCGAATTGAATTACCAGTTACTGTTCTGCTGGGCTGGCATGAGAGTAGGGCAGTGAGAAGGACCATCCTGTGAAAGTATGAGTACAATGTGTTTCAGTGCTCTACCATATGCACACTGGTTCTGTGTGCATGCACCAAGCTCTGGCTCAGAGTATACTAAAATATTTCTATAATTCTATTGCTGTGAGAAAAAGTAATATTCTTTTGGCCAGGAGATAAATAAACACAATCCCTAAGAAGTTTCTGAGATTTATGGGAATCCAGTCACTGCCCTAGAATTTGCCCAGACTGGTAGAGAAAATGTTTCCAAAGGTCTCAAGAAGTTCACTGTAAGGAGATATAACAGATTAACCTTCATATGCAAAATGCAAGTGTATACAGTTGACAGCATGTTAACATCCAGGCTAGCACATAACCATGCATACATGCTGCTGGGTTAGAACAATCTGAATTGGAATTAGTGGCAGATGAATGGTCATATGAAGATTCTCTGGAGAACAAGTTTTAAAACCTTAAAGGGTTCCCAATAGTCCAAGCTTCAAACAGTGGTTGTGACACTTATTAACTGAGAGACCTAAGTAAGTTACTTAAATTCTCTAATCCTTGGTAACTGTATAAGTCAAAGTGATAAGGGATTCTTTCATCAAATTTATTATCTTACAGTCATGTAGGTCAGAAGATTGATATGACTCTGAGCTAAAAATCAAAGCATCAACAGGGCTGCATTATTTTCTAGAGGGTATAAGGGAGAACAATACCTTTGCCTTTTCTCCTTCTAGAGACTGCCCACATTCCTTGGCTCATTGATCTCCCACTCTCTGCCATCTTCAAAGCTAGCAATGGTAGGTCAAGTCCTTCTCAGGCTGCCACCTCTCTGTTTCTCCACTTTTAAAGACTCATGCAATTAGAATGAACCCACCCAGATAATTCAGGATAATTTCATCTCAAGGTCTTCCAGACCAATCACATCTCCAAAATCCTTTCTACTGTATAAAGGTTCCAGGCATTAGGATGTGGACATCTTTGGGGGGCACCATTTCCTCTACCAAAAACACTTCATAATATCTTGGGCACAGAATGCATGATAAAGTTTGTTGTTACATTATAAAGAATAAAGTATTTCAGGCCAAGATATTTTCTGTGGTGAAACAGACTGGGTGGTAGGGAGAGATAAGGATGGAAGCAGGGAGAATAGTTAGGAAACTATTGAAATTACCCAAGTGAGAGATAATGGTGCTTAAGAAAAAGGAGGCACTTTTGGAGGTGATGAAGGGTGATTACATTCCAGGTATACTTTCAAAGATATTAGTATCTGCGGGCTTATATGCAGAGTGTAAGAGACAGAAATCAAGGGTAGACTTCAAGACTCACATGTTCTAGAGTGATCCAGAAATGGTGGGAACATTGAAGGATCTAAAGGAACCGTAAGTAGAAAAGATGGACAGTCTACAGCAATCTGTGGGTACTCTATTTACTAAAGACTAGAGAGAGCAATTGTCACCTCTTTTCAGATTGCATCACCAGTCTTATCTGTCACCCACAAAGTCTAAGTTATTGGTACAATGCAAGATCCGCAACATTTAAACACAAGTGGGGGGAATCCCAAGTTATTTTTGTGAGTTTCCTTCCAGTTAGTGTGCTGGGATTCAAAACAGAAAATAGATTAAATTATGAAAAAGTAAATAAAAATGTATTTGGTTCATGCCTCTAAGAGAACATTATCACTAATTATCAGTATTGGTAGTTATCAGTTAACTGTGTGTTTCTATACTAAACTAAGAGACCATGGACAGTAAGAACAGTGTTGAATCCCCACGCCACCCTTTTTAAATCTCCAGCACTTAGCATAATGTTTAGAATACAGGACAGTCTTATGCAATATTTACTTGATGTATGTATAGATGAGTAAATTATATTTTTTCCTAGTTATAAAAGATGGGCTGCTAAAAAGCACAGGTAGGCTAATGAAACAAGACTACCATGAATATCAATAGATGCTAACGAGTTACTGAGTGGAAAGTGATTTACACTCACCAGATGATATTCCCTTTAGCAATTTAGTATAATATTTCATTTTTTAAAATCCTCTTCAGAGTGAATGCTCATGGGCATGGCAATTTTTTTTTGCAGTAATAAAAATTTTCTAAAGGTATACCATGATGATGCTTGTACAACTCGGTAAATTTACTAAAAACTATTGAATTGTACATTTTAAATGGGTGAATTTTATGATATGTGAATTATGTCTTAAAATTGTTTTTACAAAAAAAAAACCACTCCAATAAAAGGGCCCAAGAACAAAAAAAAAAAAAAAAATTACATCAGCCTATAAAGCACATGACCACAATGAGTAATTGCGTAATGGAACAGACAAAGACTGTAAAAGGCAAAAGAAGTCTTCTGGGAACCACCATACCCCTGGAGACACAGTGAGTGACACCACCACCAGGAATGGGCCTCTCAGCTCTGTGCCTGTCTCCATTCAGGCTGCAACAAGTCTCCTCATAAGTTCTGTCCTCCCCTGGAATCAAGTCTCCTCAGCCTTCTGAGTCAGCCCGAGAAGGACAAGTACAAATTCTGTAAGTAAAACTGTTTTGTTCAAAGAAAAGACTTGACTCTAGGTGAGCTGGACGTTTTTATCCACAGAAAGAATTTCCTCACAATGTTCAGAATTAGATGAGATAGTCAGATGATGGGCTGAGATGGACAGTAGAATTTATAGAATTATTTATTCTCAGGAAACCTGTAGCAAAAGGTCATTTTTCTGCCCCGTGTGGGTTGCACAGTTTGTGGTTTGTTTTGTTTTGTTTTTAATTTTATTTTATTCTTTCAGTGTTCCAAGATTGCTTATGCACCGCACCCAGTGCTCCACGCAGTACATGCCCTCCTTAATACCCACCACCAGGCTCACCCATCCCCCCACCCCCTTCCCCCTAAAACCCTCAATTTGTTTCTCAGAGTCCATAGTCTCTCATGGTTTGCCTCCCCCTCCGGGAATGCAAGTTGGGGCAGCCACTTTGGAAAACAGTGTGGAGATTCCTCAAAAAATTAAAAATAGTTTGTGGTTTGTTAAGCAAATGACTTAATCAGGGTGCTGTATAAGTTATCATAGTGGTTTGGTGCTTGAGAAAACCAAAAAGGCTGTCAGGAGCTGAAGGAATCATTTCTAAGCCCAATTATTCTTACTAAAAATTAAAAAAAATTTTTTTGAACATTTACTGCATGCCAGGCACTCTATTAGGAGCAGGATATAGTCTACCTTATAGATGAGGAAACTGCATCAAAGAAAGTTTACACTACTTATACATGAAACCATAGTTTGGGGGAGCAAAATTTTTTAAAAATTGGGTTTAAAATCCCAATTCTGATATTCACTAGCTGTGTGTGATTCTGAACATGTTTCATAACCTCTCTCATACTCGGTTACCAGAAAAGGGGAATCAAAGTGAATTTAGTAATACTTGCCAAATGATGTTGTAATAAGAATTAAGAGAATGTTTCTCAAATGCTTAGCACTGTAATGTTCACAGAACAAATTCCAACAATAAATGGTAGCTGTTGTTATGAGTAATATTTTTTTTTATTATTGTTACAAAAAGTCTCAAAACTAGTTAGTGTCTGAGTGAGGATCTGAACACAGATCAGTCACACACTATAGCGATGCCATTAACAATGGCTTGTACAATACTGATAGAGCTATATCATCTGTTCAGGAGTTAAAGACATAGAAGCCATAGCTCCTAACAGTGTAGTGAAAGAAGAACATCACTGTGATCTGGGGGGACAGGAAAATTAATTAGGAGACTATAGCTTATATTTTACAGAAGAAAAGGAAGGTTGTACCGGGATTGGAGAGGATAAACTGAACAGATTCCAGGGTGATGGCAGCGTAGAGTAGTTTCAAGGAATTTTAGTACCTCCCCTTGATAAATCTATTAGCCCCCTAACAAAGGTGTTAGAAACAGGTAAGTTCGTTCAATTAAGGAAAGTGCAATGAAGTACAGCTTCAAGCACCCACTATGAATCACATTGCTATTATTTGGCCCTCAAATAGAAACCCCCGGATTCCCCAGTTTTTGACATTTTAGAAGTAAAATCAACATGTTGATTTGCAAGTGTTTAATGAACTTCTGCATGTAGGGGATGAAAGAGAGGGAGAAGAGTGTGTGAATGTGTGTGTATTGAGGGCAGTAACTCTGATGAGACGATTTGTTAGTTTGATGTCATTTACTGACAAACGAGACATAGGAGAGAGAGCCAGGTTTGGAATGGGGGAAGGAATGAGTTCCGTTTGGCCCATATTGAGGTGGAGCTGTCTGAGGAATTATAAGGAGGGAGTATGCCTCATGGGTAGATAAAGTAGCTTATTCACTTTTGTTCACTGTCACTAAGCAGAGAGCTTTGACCTGCTCTCCAAACTGCTGCCCATTAGTTTTCCAAATTGCCTATTTTATCACCTCACTCTAGTTCCAGGATTCATGACTGCCTTCAAGTTTCAACCCAGACATTTTTGCCATTGCTTCAAAGATCCTGTTAACTTTTGAAATATAGAACTCAGGAGACTCTATAATTAGATTTCAGATTTGCGTGTCATCTGAATATAAGTGCTATTTAAAGCCGTGGGAAAAACCAAGATATCCCAAGTAGAGTATACCGGAGACCAAGAAAAAAACAGGGGCTTCTTGAAAGAAAAAGACTGCTAAAGAACACCACAACCAAAAAGACAGAACAAAAATACTGTTCAATAAAGAAATTTAAAAAAACACACACACAGAATAACTATCACTGAAGCTAATGAAGGAGAAAGTACCTAAAGAAAAGACAAAGAAAAGGGCCTAAAAACTGCAAAAATTTGAGATGAGAGAGAGGAAAACAAATCTGAAGATAAACTTTTGGATTTTGTGTTTAGAAAGTCATCAGTGACAAGTTGGAGAATTTCCCGAGAGTCATCAAAGAACCCAGATTATTACGAAGGTGAAGGAATAATAATCACAGGCAGACTGTCCTTCAAATAATATTTTTTGTCATTACAAAAGGTAAGGCAGGAAATTGAGGGAAAAATAGGGTTTGTTTCTTATTTCCCTTACTAGCGAAGCACAGGAGCCAGTTAAGAAAGATGGTCAATCTATCATAGTTGAACTTAATGTCATGTTGAAAACATCTATATAAATGTGTAGGGAGGATTCCTTAATGGTTTGGGGTATAACTTGAGAACTGAAGCTCCAGAAAAGGAGCCACTGGTATTATCTATGATACTAAAGAAGGAAAGGAATTTTGTTAGAGTTAAGGGAGAAAAAATGAAAAATGATTTGTTTAGTTATTCATAAAATATTTGGAAATACCTAGCTCTGCAACTAAAATTGAAGTTCCCTCTCCTTTCCATGGAATGAAGATGCTCATGTCCTGGCCTGCTGATTTCTCTCACTCATCTCCCACATCACGCAGCATCATATTTAAGCCTCCAGCATTTTAATTTTCTTGTAGTTGTCCAACAAACCCTGTTATTATTTCATTCAGTTTCTGCTCATGTTGTTACCTATGTCAACCCTATGAACACCCTTTTCCTGCTTTGCATCCTTATAAACTCACATCCACCCATCAAAACATTACACAGTTCTAATTCATCTACTTAGCTAAGAGGTTTTGGAGCTAATTCCTCTTAACACACACAGACACATTCATGTATATACACACTCAGAACCTGTCACTCAACACTATTCTATCTTATCACTTAGAAATACTTTACCTGATGCACTCTACAGCTAGTGGTATTTCTTTGTCTCTGATTCCTCTTATATGCAGGGTGCCTGGCATGTAGTAGGTGTTCCAAACTGGTAAGTTTTCATTTTCATAGAAGTCCCTGGGCTCTAATTAAAGATAAGGTTTTCAGCCTTAAAAAGATGAGGCGTTAACAACCTCTCTGGTTTTCTCAGGCACCAAATCACTGCCATTTTATTTGCTTCATATCCTTAGGGCTGACACAATACCCAGAGAGCTCCCAGTTTGATACTGAAATGAACTAAGTCTTGACGACGGCTGATCAAGAGCTTAGATGGAGTTATTGGCTATAAAAAGGAATAAGGAATCTTCTATGTCTGCACCCAGCATGGATAAGGAGAGGGTACAGGAAGACACAGTTGTAGAGCAATGGAAAGGAAGGAATTTGATGGAGTTCTCTTCTGCCAGACTCAGCTCAGATCAGTTCAGCCTACACACTGTGTTTTTCTTCTGATTCCTCAACAAAATGGGGAGGGAAAAAACTGACAAGAATGAAAATGTGTAATGAATTACACATTGTCTGAATTACCAAAATAATATAAAGGGAACCAGGAAGAAATTAGGATGAAAGATAATTTGTTCCGATAGTAATTTAAAAAAAAAAAAAGATCTCTTATAAAATTTCCTAGCACTCTATAACAAAGTTACACAAATCATTGCATGCCATAGTGATAAGCATTGTGAAAATCTCCATGATAGCCAAACATAAGTAACACCTGTGGAAACACTCTGCAATCCCATAACCCTTTTTTATCATTCACCACTGTACACTAGATGCTGAAGTTATTATACAGTACTATTCTTTCTCCCTCACTTGATTCTAACCTCTTTAAGAATTCATTCTGGCTCAACACTTTCACATATGCTGTTCTAGTAGCCTTGGAATACTTCATTTCTATTTACACAAAACATAGCAATCTTTCAAGCGCTGATTTTCCTAAGAAGACTTCTCCAGATACCCCAAGCCTTTTACACACAATTGAACTGTTCCCTTGTTCATAATTACTCTAGCTCCCAAGGACCCTACGAAGTTGTTAACCTCAAAAGCTGAGACCTAGGTTCTGGAAATTAATAATAAATAAACAGGTCAAAGACTTGTGGAACATGAGAGGTGAACCCATTTTTTTAATTATCATAAGTACTATTCACTTAATAAGTAGAGTTTAATTTGCCTTTCCGATCATTATGTATTTTTTTAAAACTACAATTACTACAAATGTTTTCTAAAATCAAAATATTTATGAAAAGTGCTAAGAGAGCTTGTTAAACATCAAACCTGTTAAACTTGTTAAGTTTCAGACTTTCACAGTTAACTGAAATGCATACCAGTTGAGCAAGTCTGTATCCAAGTCATTTCAGCAGCATGTCAGTTGTATTCATGATACTCAATAAACACTCATCAGAAGCAGTGCCAAAAAGAAAACGTTCCCTTTCTTAATGAATGCTTCTTTTCTGTCAACTCTTATTCCCATTAGGAGGTTTAATCATACATTACTAACAGTAATTTCATTGGTTCCCTGAGGACACTCTCATGACTCTAAATTGTAAAGTCTAAAGTTATAGTTTAATTATTGGGTCAATTCATGTAGCCTAGGACTTCTTTTTCCTCTAATTTTTCATTGATTTCAATTAAAAATTTCCCAAATTTAAAAAAAAAATTTCCCAAATTTTTAAACTAAGATTTCTTTAGGGAATCCTTGAGGTACTTTATCTGGGTGAACTTGAGTGGTCTGGAAAACACTTAGGTCTCCGGAGGAACAGTTACATTACTGACTGAATCCTCTCCAGTCACAGCCCTAATGTCTGCTTTCCCAAGACTTTCCCTTCCAATTCATACATACCCACCTATATAGCATGCAAGTCTGTACTGAATGAAAAACCAAATATAACATTCACAGTAAAGGTATATCTTCCCCTCCAAAGCAAAACAGTAAAATTCTATTAAATATCTCCTGAGAAGTATATCTTAACAAAATGGAGAACAACTAGTCTTCAGGCAGTTCAAGAGAAAACTCTACCTGAACAAGGCAGCATGCTATATCACAGATGGGGTGCGGGGAGAGGCCTCTATCCCTAAGGTGGTAGGCATGTGTGTTCTAACTCCACCCCCCAAATGAGACACCAGATGCCACACTGCAGGTGTCACTTTCAAGGTTAGATACTGTAGACAACTGCACATGACTGCACTGGTGCCTAAGCCATCTATTAGCATTTCATAGGTGGTACTTTGTATCATAAGTATCTCTTTCTCAATATTTTCTGGCTTCCCAAATTGTCTATAAGCTTCTCTGCTTTCTACACTTGAGGCTGATAATAATATTGGTGCTCCACAGTCCCAGTCTACTTTCTTCTGATGCTAACTATATGGACAAAAAAACCTGCTACCTCTTTTTTTTTTTAATTTTTTTTTTATTTTTTAGAAGATTTTATTTATCTATTTGGCAGACAGAGATCACATGTAGGCAGAGAGGCAGGCAGAGAGAGAGGAGGAGGCAGGCTCCCCGCTGAGCAGAGAGCCCGATGCGGGGCTCCATCCCAGGACCCTGGGATCACGACCTGAGCTGAAGGCAGAGGCTTTAACCCACTGAGCCACCCAGGCGCCCCACCTGCTACCTCTTAATCACAATTTGAAAATCCAGAAAGGATGAAATATAATTGACCAGTCTTGAGTAAAGTGACTTTCCTTCATCCAGACATCTCTGGCTAGAGAAGTGGAAGGAAAGGTCGCATAATATGAACATAGCTACCAGCAAAGTGTCCCAGGAGAGAAAAATAATGGACCGAGGTACATATAAGAAAAAGAATGGCACTTACTACAGCAGTTGAAATCTTATATTCCTTTATCAATTTCAATGAGCAATTCATTTTTACAGAGTATATAAGTATTCATCTTTGGTTAGTTTTTGGTTGAATAAAATTATTTGTAATCGGATTAATACAAAAAATACAGTATTGTTGTTGTTCCAGAGTTTCATCTTGGAACTCTGTGTTTTTAATCTAGCATGTCAAACTTCTGGAATACCACATCTACTTCCATCATTTTCCTGCTAACTGGTGTTCCCGGGCTGGAAGCCTTTCACATCTGGATCTCCATTCCCTTCTGCTTTCTCTACATAACTGCCCTCTCAGGAAACAGCCTGATCCTCTTTGCCATTGTCACCCAGCCCAGCCTCCACAAACCCATGTATTATTTCCTCTCCATGCTGTCCACCACTGACCTTGGCCTGTCCATATCCACCCTGGTCACCATGTTGGGTATATTCTGGTTCGATGCCAGGGAGATCAGCTTTAATGCCTGCTTGTCACAGATGTTCTTTATTAAACTCTTCACTGTCATGGAATCCTCAGTGCTGTTGACCATGGCCTTTGATCGTTTTGTGGCCATCTCTAATCCACTCAGGTATGCCACCATTTTAACTGATTCCAGAATAGCTCAAATTGGAGTGGCAATTGTCATCAGAGGGACACTAATGCTGACACCAATGGTTGCACTTCTTAAAAGACTGTCCTTCTGCCGCAGTCACGTGCTCCACCACTCCTACTGCTTCCACCCTGATGTGATGAAGCTCTCATGCACAGACACCAGGATCAACAATGCAGTTGGATTGACTGCCATGATCTCTACTGTTGGTGTGGACTCAATCTTCATTCTCCTTTCTTACATTTTGATTATTAAGACCGTCCTCAGCATTGCATCCCCAGAAGAAAGGAAGAAAGCCTTCAGCACATGTATCTCCCATATTGGGGCTGTTGTTATTTTTTACTTTCCATTGATCAGTCTGTCCTTTGTTCACAGATTTGGGAAACGAGCCCCAGCCTATGTTCATACAATGATTGCTAACACTTACCTCCTGATCCCTCCTGTAATGAACCCCATCATCTACAGTGTGAAGACCAAACAAATACGCAGAGCTGTGATAAAAATTATCTATTCCAAAGACACATAGAATTCTAGAGATGGCCTAACACTATCAATTTAAAAACAAAACTGGTGGTCATGAAACAAAAACTTAAAATTAAAGCTGGAATATATTTAGAACATCAGTTCAGTTGACCCTTTATTTTACAAATGAGAAGACAGAGACATAAGAATAGAAGGAATGAGCAGTGTGAAGCCTTGAGTCTATCATTTCTCCCATCCATCACTGTTCTAAACTGTTGTTTATCCTGCCAACAAACTGAATTTTCTGACTTTGTCTACTTTGGAGAAGTTGGTATGACACATTATGAGAAAGTCATATCTTTATGAGAAATAGGCAGCATTTTTCTAACTGCAATAATAATTTTTACTCACATTTATTATTTCCTTTGACTAGTCATGGTTCTTGGTGTTTTTTGCATTTATTAACACACATCTGAAACAACATTAAAAGGTAGTTAGTTCTTTGATCAATGAGAAAATTGAGGCACAAAAATGTTAAGTTTCTTGCTTAAACAGCTCATAAACAACAGAACCATATTTCACATACATGCAAACTGACTCCACGGTCCCCCAACTCTCTTAACTTTAGCTATGTTGCTACCTATAATATAAACTATATATAAGTATACATGTATATAATTTGTATATATACATATATATGAGTCCATGTAATTTGTACTAGGGGACATAAAGAAGCAAAACAAACAAACAAACAAACAAAAAACCTCACAACTCTATCTTCTAGAAATTTTCAACCAAATTATGGAGAAAAAATCCAAAACAGAATTTTCAAACCTGAAAAATACAAATATATTTCTACTTTATGTTCTTTCCTAAGTAAACATATTCCAGAATTTTTCTCTGCCTTCCATCAACTTTCTGCCCCAGCAGAAACTCAAAAATGACTAAGAATTGTAAATGAATTTCAATTTGTGTCATTTTCTTTGAAATGTTTAATTTGTGGCATTTACTTCACATAATGGCTTAATCCAGCAAATAGGAATGGCCATTAATTCTCAAATATTTAAAGTATATATTTCTTTTTTTTTCTTTTTTCTTTCTTTTTTTTTTTTTTTTTTTTTTTACTTGACAGAGAGAGAGAGAGCAAGTAGGCAGAGCAGCAGGCAGAGGGAGAGGGAGAAGCAGGCTCTCCACTGAGCAGGGAGCCCGATGTGGGGCTTGATCCCAGGACCCTGGGATCATGACCCCAGCCGAAGGCAGCCGCTTAACCGACTGAGCCACCCAGGTGCCCCTAAAGTACATATTTCAATGATGCATTGATATCACTCCATAAAGATAGGCTCTATAGGGGGTATGAGATCCATCAAGGAAGGATTAGTCAGTGATATCCACAGGAAATTTATTAAGTGACAACAGTACTATTTAATAACCAGATGGTGTCAAAATTCTCAGTAAGCTTGACAATAACATTTTCAGTCTCCATTATTGTTGGTCTTCATTTCCATGATCTTTGTATGTTGGAACGTTCTAGGATTTTGTTCTCAGACCTATTTATTCTTTATCATATTCCCATTTTTGGTTATCTCATCCAGCATCATGGCTTCAAATCCCATCTATATGTTGGAAAATCCCAAACTAATATTTATGGTCCCGTCTCACATCCTATGTATCAGTACTCCTACTTGAATGTTTAATAATCATCTCAGACTCATCATGTCCGAAAACATATCTTAGTGTTCACATCAACCATGTCTTCTCTAACTTAAAAACTCTATTTTTCATGTGGCTGAGATAGAGTTTTTGGAGTTATTACTGATACCTGTCTGACAGGTATCCTGTCAGACAACCTATCTGCAAATGCCGATGACTCTTTCTTTCAGATATTCCAGATATTGATACCTGGAATCTAACTTCTTTCTACTACTTCTACTAATACCACCATGCACCCAGCCATCATAATAGTCTCCTGGTAGATCTTCCTTCATCCACTTTTGCTTTACTTTCCCCATGGTAGTTAGAATGATTATTTTAATACATAAAATAGATCGTGCCACTTCTTCCATTCAACATGTCTTGTGGCCCCCTATCTTACCCAAGAAAAATTCACAGTCATTATAATAGTTCATGAGAATCTGTATGATTTAACTCCCCTCTACCATCTCAACTTCATCTCCTACTACTCTCCCCTTTATTCATTCTACTATAACTGTACTACCTCCAAATATTTCCTTAATATCACCATACATGTTTCAACACCAAACTTCACACTTTCTGTCCTCTCTACTTGGAATGTTCTTCCCCCAGACACCCTTGTGGCTTCCTGCCTCACTTCATGCATGTCTCTGCCTAAGTGTTACCTTCCTACATTAAAAACAACTACCTCCTCTCCCTCGATTCCTGTCTGCAATTACTTGCTTCTAATTTTACCTATCTAATTTTTAATACCTGGCACTCCCTTCCCCCACCAAAATATTACATATCTATTTATTTCTTCTCTAGTTTCCCCATTACCAGGTAAGGTCTTTAAGAATAAGAATTTTGTTCATTCATGGTGTCTTCCAGACCCCAAACCAGGGTCTGCCACATAATAAAAAATAGTAACCCTGTTACTACTAGCTACTAATAGTAGCTGGCTCTATTTGTCTCTCAAGCCTCATTGTTTGCCCTCTGTTCAGTGCTCCAGGCACAAGTAACCACTTGCATTTCTTAACTGTGACTGCTTTGGATCACTCAAAAGCCTTTGCACAAGCTGTTACCTCCCTCTATACCACCCTCACTATTTCCCTTCTCCTGACTTAGAAAAGAAGTAACTCTCTTGGAGACATTCCCTGATTTCTCAAGCCTGTCTGGTGTCTTTTCCAGGTGCTTCTGCAGTACCTTGTGGTTCTTTCTTAGGACATCCCTTTTCAGACTCTCTCGTAACTGTTTTCTTATCACAGATTCTGTGCCCACTTTCTAAGACAAGGGACTGTGGTTCATTCATTCACTATTGGAAAGAAGTGAAAAAGTTCAGATGATGTAGATTTACAGGCTAGATATTTGTTTGTTTATGGGGGGGGGAGAAAGAAACTTAGAGAAAAATGATGGGGTATGCAAAGTCCTAAAAATCAGAATGAGAAGGAACTTCAGTCTAAAGAACCAGACAGTCAAGATGTTCATACTACTTCTACAGATGTTTCTCTTCTACTTCACCACCCCTTAAATACACACTAACCTATGGATGGCCCCTCTATCCAATGACCCTGGAAACTTATAAGCTTTTCTCACTAGGGAGTGGGTAGTTTGAACATTTGGGAATGGGTGATTTGCAGAGCAAATGTCACTCTACCCAAATTTGACATGTTCACAGTGAATTGAAGACTTTCCTGAAAGCTGGGACAGTAGTAAATGCACGGCTGCTGTTGTAGCTACATTTATTCAGACTCCAACTTGAAAACTTTAACTGCCCTGTAAAAAGTCCCATAAAGCCCTATACGATCCAATTCCATATTATCTATCTCTATCTATTTTTCTTCCCTTTGTTCTCTCTTCCCAGACACACCACCCTCCTTATTATTATAAACCCCTAGATACACTCCTTTCTCAGAAACTTTGCAGTTTTTGTCTTTCTTCTTTGGATGGTCTTCCTCAGAGATCTCATGGATATATTTCTTACTCCCTCCAGGGTTCTCCTCAAATGTCTCCATTATATGAGGCATTCCCTGCCAACTTCAAATTAAAATTTCAACTGCCCATCCCAATATTTACCTGTTCTCTTCTTCCCTTTATTTTTTTCTCCTTAGGTAGTCATAAGGAGAAACTATTTAGTTTCTCGTATTAACCATGGACTGTGTGTCCCTCTCATCAGGATATATAACCTATAAGGGTGGGTTTTAAAAAATTGCATACCTTGTTACATTGCAAGCCCCTGATAAATATTTGTTAAATGGGGATGAATAAACAATCAGAATACCTAGTTCTCTGACCAATATCACTAAAAACTCTGCGACCAAGGCAAAGAGCCTTCATTTCATTCATTTCTTATCTGTAACACAGGTACAAGAGAGTGACTTCCCTATCTCAAGGTCTATTTCATCAACTAAAAGGAGAGCTGAGAATGAAAAACTGAAGTGCATGCCCTTATCCTGAGTTATAGGAATTACTGGTTTTGTATATCCATCTTGGTTTTTAATGAGGATGTGAATTCCTAGAGCCCAGGGACATAACTATACACCCCTGTTGCCTGTCATGTCTAGGAGAGTGGTTAATGAGGAAAATCTCTAACCACTGTTGCTACCTGGGAGAGTTTGAGTTATTTGGAAGAATGGGGATAGATTGTCAAGATCCCTGTATGTGTAAGTGTGGGAATGATGGCAGAGGCAGTGGCAATGCCCCCTTCTTGATCACCCCCCACAACACACACACCAGACAGAAAAAGTGGGAAGCCTATGGGACTGACACACAAGTGAATATGGAGATACTGTCCCCTGCCCGCCAAGTCCCAGAGACCTCAGTACATACTCCCGCAGCCTGTTCCCATGGGCCTCGTAGGCAGCATTATAAATAGACCTGCACTTGAAAGGGTAAACCAGCTCCACCTGCTCTCTCCTAGGATTGCATGGTTTTCAAGTGAGTGCACCCTCACCCAGGACTGAGAAGGCCAAACTCCTACCATCTTAGGAGATTACGAGGACCCCACAGCTGTCTCATATCAGGAAGAAGAAACCCTTGTGTCCCAAATACATCTTCATGGGCTGAGAAGAAATATCCCACAGCACTAGCAGACAGAACAGAAAGGCAAGTAATAGTGAATGCAGAAGCCACATCCAGACTCAAAGAGAAGCTAAAATTGGATCTAACCAAGGGTCACTTTAGGCAGAGAGCCGGACATATGGGAGAGAAATATGTGGTATTCTGGGTAGGTAACTGGGGAGACAATATAATGGCCCAAAGCCTTAGACTGCTACTAGAAAAGCAGAAAAGATGCCCTGCAGAAAGAGGAGTCAGGAAAGGATCCAACTCTGTGGCCAAAAAAGACCCGTGTATCTGTAGGTACTCACACAGTAGCATGGACAAGAGGCTTAGGGAAAGGGAAAATACATGACTGTGCTCCCCCTGCAATCCCTCCATGCCTTTTCCTTCATTCTGGGCCCCACAGAGGTCTAGTGAGCTGACCTCCTTCTGGGGAAGTTTCCTTAGCATTACCCAGACTTTTCAGCCTGAATTGTTTAGATTTCTGAATCTCTCTCCCTAAACTACCAATGGTAGATGCATAGATGGTTGCAAGGATACAAGATATAAGCTTTTATCTCATTTAAGGATACAATTATCTGCCTATTACAAAGGCTTCTCATTCTCTGATAGCAGTGTGGGCCCATATTTGGAATCTCAGATTTGTCAAGGAGAGTAGCTATTACATCTTTACATAAGATCTGAGGATAGGGAGAAGCGCAAATAGTGGTCAGAGGTATGAATTCTGTGATCTTTGGATCTTGGATTTGAATCTTCTTTGCTTATCCATGATGGGGATAATCCAAGTTAAACCTTTTAGTTCCTATTTTATCACACTATATTTTAAGACTGCTGTTCTCCAAACCCTCTCCCCTAAAGAGCATCTCCCAGTTGCAGTAAAGACCCAGATTAGGAGTGATGAAGAATCCTGGGAAGAGAAACAGGTTTACCCTACTACCATTGATGAAGATACCTATAGAGTTTATTCCCAAGATTCAGAGGTCTTTCTTCCTGAAGGCAAGCCCTGGCTCTTTAGAGACAATTAGCTCTAAAGAAGAGGGTACCTAAGGAGCCTAGCAGGGAAAATGTTTGATGAGGTCAAAGCCTATGTGTTTGGTGGCAGGGCAGGGGCAGAGCAGTGCTGGGCTTCCAAAAACAAAAAACTTACCCTACCATGAATAGCTTGTTGGCAGAAATTCCAGGAAACACAAAGCTCTAGGAGTATCAAGACTCAACCCAAGTTCTCCCTAGGGCAAGAGTGTGACCTGGAGGTCGCTTTCAGGTGTGGAGAAACACATCAGCCCCGAGCAGAGAGAAGAGCCTTCACAAGGGACCAGTCCAGGCAGCTAAGTTCTGCTGGAGGCCACATACCCTACCAGCACCTTCATCTCCAGATAAGTCACTGGAGAGAGCTACTCCCTTTCATTTGATGACCCCAAAGGAGTTTCCAGACTTGCTTTTTTTTTTCCTTAGGTTTTTTTCTCATCTTTTAAAAATTGTCATTTTTGTGTTTCTTTTTCCCCTTGCTGACCTTATACCTGGGAACCCAGAATCCTGAAAATTTGAAGAAAAAAAATCCCTCTCCCCACTGGCTTCATATACCCATTATTCCCTTTGCTGTCTAATTCCTACTCATGTTTGAAGACTGATCAAAGGATTATCTTTGTCAGGAAGTCTCCTCTGATCATGCCTCTCCCCATCCTATGCATTAAATGCACACCTTAGGCTAACACTCACTCCAAACTCTAATAATTGGGTTACTTGTCTATCTTCCACCATAGGCAGGGCATCTGAAGAGCAAAAGATGTGTCTTTCATCTCTGTATCATGAGCATCTAGCAAATAGCCTTGTACATAGTAGGTCATATAAGTAGATGCTTATAAAATGAATGAATAATTGAGGGAAAGAAAAAAAAAGAACATACCTGGAAAGGGTTCTCAATAGGGTACCTGTTAACACCTGTCTGAGAAAAGGACCACCCAATATCCATGTAGTGAAGGTGTGGGCCAGGAGGAGTCCAAAAGAATTTGGAAAGGATACATTTTGGGATAAACATTGTTCTCCCTAGATTCCATTTTTTAAAATGTAAATGGGAGATGCCTGAGTGCCTCAGTCAGTTGGGCATTCCACTCTTGGTTTCAGCTCAGGTAATGATCTTGGGGTCCTGGGATCAGACTCCACATTGGGTTCCACACTCAGCACAGAGTCTGCTTATCCCTCTCCCTCTCCTCCTCCTTCCACTTGTGCTCTCTCTTTCTCTCTCTCTCAAATAAACAAGTAAATAAATATCTCTAAAAAAATTTTAATGTAAATGAACCTGGAGAGGAGCAATTGATAAATGAGTTTGAGCTATCATTTTCCCCTTGGACGAGGGCTTCAGAGCTTATGAAAGAGCCTAAAGGGCTTGGAAGAGTGAGAGGGAAGAGTAGGAAAGGGAGAGCTAAGGTGCATTCAGTTTCCAGGTTTCCAGGGTTGGCCTCTGATTGTGCTCCATGTCCTAGCAGGCTAGCAGGTTGCCAGGGTGACCTCACCCTCTCCAGCGCCCCTTCTTGATGCCAGCTATGAGTTCCTGCAACTTCACACATACCACCTTTGTACTTATTGGTATCCCAGGATTAGAAGAAGCCCATTTTTGGATCGGCTTTCCCCTGCTTTCAATGTATGTCGTGGCAGTGTTTGGAAACTGCATCGTGGTCTTCATCGTAAGGACAGAGCGCAGCCTACATGCTCCCATGTACCTCTTTCTCTGCATGCTGGCAGCAATTGACCTGGCCTTGTCAACATCCACCATGCCCAAGATCCTCGCCCTCTTCTGGTTTGATTCCCGGGAGATTACTTTTGATGCCTGCATTACCCAGATGTTTTTTATTCATGCTCTCTCAGCTATTGAGTCCACTATCCTGCTGGCCATGGCCTTTGACCGTTATATAGCCATCTGCCACCCACTGCGCCACGCCGCAGTGCTCAACAATACAGTAACAGCCCAGATTGGCATGGTGGCTGTTGTCCGTGGATCCCTCTTCTTTATCCCACTGCCTCTGCTCATCAAGCGGCTGGCCTTCTGCCACTCCAATGTGCTCTCTCACTCCTATTGTGTCCACCAGGATATGATGAAGTTGGCCTATGCAGACACGTTGCCCAATGTGATCTATGGTCTTACTGCCATACTGTTGGTTATGGGCGTGGATGTTCTGTTCATCTCCTTGTCCTATTTTCTGATTATACGAACAGTTCTACAACTGCCTTCCAAGTCAGAGCGGGCCAAGGCTTTTGGAACCTGTGTGTCACACATCAGTGTGGTATTAGCTTTCTATGTTCCTCTCATTGGCCTCTCAGTGGTACACCGTTTTGGAAACAGCCTTGATCCCATTGTGCATGTTCTCATGGGTGATGTTTACCTACTCCTGCCTCCTGTGATCAATCCCATCATCTACGGTGCCAAGACCAAACAGATCAGAACTCGTGTGCTAGCTATGTTCAAGATCAACCGTGACAAGGACCCTCAGGCTGTGGGAAGAAGGTGATCATTACCACTCCACTTTCCCTTATCTTCAATGGCTTGACAGAAGGATTTCCTAAAGCTAGCTTAATTCTAGTTACCTATAAGCATATCAATGATTTTCTCTGCTGTGGCCTCCAAATTCTGCCTCTGCTTGCGGTGAAAGTTTGGAGGCTACAATGATTTCTTTCCTTACGTCAAAATGTTATTGATAGTGTTACTGTACCAAAAGTCAAAATTAGAAAATCCACCAATGTTCCAATATGTAGTAAAAAAAAATGAAGAGGAGTGACAAAAAATACAACTGGCTTTTTAACAGGGGAAAAATTATTCTACCTGACTAATAATCCGAGATATAATATATTAAATCAACAACTAGACAGCATTTTTGTCTATTAAATTCACAGTTTTTATTAATGAAAATTCACAATGTTGAAATATAAATTCATGACCATCAAAGGTGATGGTATGATTGACATATGTAGCAAGAATTTTTTTTTAATTTTTTAAAAATTTTTATTAACATATAATGCATTATTAGCCCCAGGGGTACAGGTCTGTGAATTACCAGGTTTACACACTTCACAGCACTCACTATAGCACATACCTTCCCTAATGTCCATAACCCAACCACCCTCTCCCTACACACCTCCCCCCCCCCCCCCCCGCCCCGGCAACCCTCAGTTTGTTTTGTGAAATTAAGAGTCTCTTATCGTTTGTCTCCCTCCCGATCCCATCTTGTTTCACTTATTCCTTCCTTACTCCCCAAACCCCTCACATTGTAGCAAGAATTTTTTTTTAAAGTTCTATGCTTTAATGCTATATTCTCACTTTTGGAAATCTATCCTAACAAAGTATTCATAAGTGCAGAAAGCAGGTTTCTCATAAAATATATTGATTACACAATTATTTAAAGAAATCATATTTAAAATTCTAGGCTATAATATATAAAAGTAAGGAATAGTAAACTCAAGTATGGTCCATTTATTTAATGGAATATTATGTGGGATAATCTATATAAAAGGAATACTGTGTAACCTTTAAATAATCTGCTATAAAATGAAACATGCATATAATGTTAAAAAATGAACAATAAGGACACATGATTGAAATTAACTTGAAAAGCCCTATGCCTTGCCTTGAAGGAAATGTGCTCAAATTAATAGTGACTCACTTTGGTTTTACTTTTTAA
Organism: Martes martes; assembly: GCF_963455335.1. Classification (NCBI taxonomy): domain Eukaryota; kingdom Metazoa; phylum Chordata; class Mammalia; order Carnivora; family Mustelidae; genus Martes; species Martes martes. Next base: position 57,079,379 of record NC_137898.1, read on the forward strand.
ATTTCTTTATTACGGAGGTCTTGTTTAACTGACATGTAACTTTCCAAATGAAGAAAATGAAAGTGGTAATTTACATAAAACAAAGCTTGTCACAGATCTCACTGTTGGTTTATTATGGATTATCTGGGAATTTATCTAAGCCCTACTCAATAATGCCAATGAACATGTCTTGAGTGCTTACCATGTTTTAGGCACTATACTAAGTACTTTAGAGGTTTTATCTGATCTTCACGACAACTTTTTGGAGTAGATACCATTTTTGACCCCCATTACAAGTGAGAGAAAGGAGGCTTTCATTAACAAGATAACTAAGCCGTACAGTTTGTGAGTGCTGTGCCAAGATTTGAAATTGAATTTGATAATCAAATACAGTCATTTAATTTTCATGTTATATTGCTTCCTGTTTAACATCTGCCATTTATTTCCTCGACCTGTGCAAATTCTGTTTGCTCTCTGCTGTGTGACTTATAAAATGAATGACTATATTTGTGTTGAGAGAAAACCCTGCCCTCATGAGCATCAAATCCAGAGAACTGTTCATGTTTTATAGCCACATTTCACATTCCACAGTCTGTTTCTTTCCAGATTAAGGAAAATATTTTTGTCTTTTTATCTCTTACATCTTCTCAACCGTATCTTCCTTTTTAAAGTATATTTTGTACCTGTCAAACATGTTAAATGTCTGGGTTTTAACTTAGGTAGAAGATATAATAAAATTTTATTTTAAATTTTGCTAAGTGTTATGCCTACTGCTTTTATATTTATAGAATCCTATAAACTCAGATTTGAAGATACAGGAGGTTCCCTACTGCTTGTACAACTGTAAAGATGCTGAATGTATCAAGGTGGGATATTTCCTATTTTTTTAAAAAATTTTATTTATTCATTTGACAGAGAGAGAGACAGCAAGAGAGGGAACACAAGTGGGGGAGTGGAAGAGGGAGAAGCAAGCTTCCCTCAGAGCAGGAAAGGCTCTATCCCAGGACCCTGGGATCATGACCTGAGCTGAAGGCAGATGCTTAACAACTGAGCCACCCAGGCACCCTGGGATATTTCCATTGTATTCTTGAACTCAGATCTCATGAGAAGCTGAAATCTGGCTACAGTCATTGGGTTCCCTTAATAGCTTCACTGAACAAATCTTGCATGGGGGACTTGGGTGGATAAACCATGGGGGAGACTCCAACCTGTGGGTTCTTTCTTAGGGGAAGGAAACTTCAGACACTTAACCTCTCTTCTGGAGAAGGGCCCTCCTAGTATATGTATCTGTGAACTTCTAATTGTGATTAGTAAAGTGGCCTCCTAAGTCATGCAGCTCATCGATGCAGATAGACTAGGCTGATGGAGGATGGAGGAAATGGGTGACTTCCCTAAAGAAACAAAGAGATGCCCATAGTCTGTAAAAGTAGAGATTCAGCTATCAGGACTCACCCCAAATAATGATGTCAGGACCTCATTTAATTAGCTTGAACCTCATTATGTCTCTCGCTACTACCTCCATCCTCTTCCATCTTCCTTTGCATTACTCAACCTTAAATCGTACCCTCCTGCCTACCTCCACATGCTTAAGAGCATGGCCAGGTCAATAACTTAATAAAGCTTGTATGTTTTGCTTTCAAATCTCTCATAGTATTCCAGTGCAGCCCAACTTACTCATATTTTTCCCATCTCCCCCCACCCTTCCCTCAACCCTAAGTTTTTCATTGTTTTCTATTAAACACTGCTTTCATTTTTTTTAAGATTTATTTTAATTCCAATTAGTTAACATACAGTGTTATTTCAGTTTCAAGTATACAATAGTGTTTCAACACTTCCATACAACATCCAGTGCTCATCACAAGTACATTCCTTAATACCCATTACCTGTTTCACCCATCCCCCACCACCACCTCTCCTCTGGTAACCATCAGTTTGTTCTCTATGGTTAAAAGTCTGTTTCTTGGCTTGTCTCTCCCTTCTCTTTTCCTTTACTCATTTATTTTGTTTCTTAAATTCCACATATGAGTGAAATCATATGATATTTGTCTTTCTCTGACTGACTTATGCTAAGCTAAATAAGATTTTCATTTTTTAAAAGTATTTCAGGGACACCTAGGTGGCTAGATTGGTTAAGCATCAGACTCAGTTTCAGCTCAGGTCATGATGTCGGGGTCCTGGGATCAAGTCCAGAGCAGAGTCTACTTGTCCCTCTCCTTCCCTCTCTGTTCCTCCCCCTGCCCCTGCCAAATAAAGAGAATATTTTTTTTGCCAACATTCATAGCAACACTATATTCATAATAGCCAAAAAAGTGGAAATGACACAAGTATTCATCAACAGAGAAATAGATAAACAAAAGACAGTAAATATATACAATGGAACATTATTCACATAAAAAGGAATAAAATTGAGACACATTTGACAATATAGATAAACCCTGAGAATATTATGCTAAGTAAAACAAGCTACCCACAAAAGAACAAATATTGTGTGATTCCATTTATACGAAATATGTAGGGCAGGCAAATTCACAGAGATAGAAGGTAGAATAGAGGTTACCAGGGGCTGGGGAGGGGAGGATAAGGTGTTATTTAATGAGTACATAGTATCAATTTGGACTGATCAGGAAGTTTTAGACATGGATAGTGGGGGGTTGCACAACAATGTACAACTTAATACTACTAAATTGCACATTTAAAAATTATTAAAATGGCAAATTTTATGTTATATTTGTTTTACAACAATAAATAATCACCAAAGGAAAAAGGTGAAATTTTCACTATCATTATCGGGTTTTTTTTCATCAAGAACAGGTTAAGGAGAGGCTGGGTGGCTCAGTCAATTAAGCATCCGACTCGGTTTCGACTCAGGTCGTGATCTCAGGGCCATGAGACAGAGCCCCATGTTGGGCTCAGGACTCAGTGCTGAGTCTGCTTAAGATTCTTCCCCCTTCCTTCTCCACCCCACTCTGTTCCTCTCCCAGCTCAAACTCTAAATAAATAAATAAACTTAAAAAAAATTGAAATGATTATATTTTGAATATACTGGGTTAAAGAAAACACCCTTTTATAAAAGTACCTATGGGTACTTTGGGATTATATTTAATCTTTGAGATTCTATTTAATCTCCTGTATTAAGGGAAGGAAAGAGCCCTAGTATGGGATTTATGAGCTCTGAGCTGTAGTTCCTATTCTGCCTCGAGGTGGGTGACCTCGTCTAATAAACATAATCTTTCTGAATTAACTCTATAAAACATGGTGATTAAATTAGATGATCTCTAAATCCCAACCTATTTTGAATATTATGTGCTCTGAACACTGAGAAGCCTTAAACAATTCCAGAGGGCCTGTAAACCTGGAACCCTGCAGGGACTCTTGGAAACAGCCTTCTGCCTCACATATGAAAGCCAAGCCCCTTCCCTGAGGCCATGCCTGCTATTGGCCCAAATATAGTACTTATCAACTTGATCTCCTACCCCTGATTCTTCCATTAAGGCCCTTCCAAAACTCAAAACTGCTCCACAAAGATGGGGATTTTCCACCCCAGAAAATACTCACAAGCTCTCTATAAAAGGCAGCTCAATCCAACAGAAAAAGTAAACAGTTCTGACTCATCAAGTCAGTTCACCCTCTGTGAGGCTTGTTTTCCTCATCTGTTTATTATGGATGATAACAGTAGCTACCCCTCAGGGTTTTATGAGAATTATGTGCAACAAGCCACACATAATCCTTAGCACAGAATTTAGTACATAGCAAGAGCTCACTAAATACTCATTATTACCATGGAGGGGGTAGCAGGTGATAATCCCTGCCTCACAGTGACATTGAGGAGATAGAGATGTGAGTTTCTTCCTGTGGCAAACAAGCCACTGATTTCTCTTAAACACTCATCTAATCATCAGCCTGGAAGCTTGGTTCTCTCTCTCTCACCTATATCAGGACTAAGTGTGGTGAATGGGGAAAGTAAGATTCAACTGGGATTCAAATGGGATTGAAATGACTGATCTTACACAAAAAAGGAAGAAAAACAACAGAAGGCCATAGTTTTAAAAGTTGTCCCAGGAAAATGCGACTGCATTCTAGAAGGTGGCAAACGAAAGCCAGTGTTCTGGCCATTGCTTATTCCTGGTTCACATGGACCACAGTGCTGGGAGAGTGTTTGCCTTCTGGTTCCCATTGATCTGGAAAGGCTTCCAGGAGGAGGCCCTCTGGGAACTTGGGGAGGTGAGTCAACTCATAGAGGTGGTCCCAGGCAGCCCATGCTCTGAGAGGCCTCTGGGTCTTAAGCAAATGCTCACTGAAGTGAGAGTGTCTTTCCCAGTGAACAAGGATCTCCAGGGACTGAGGATCATAAAAACACTGCCCTGTTCCCAGTCATGTTTATGTTGGCCTGGTCAGTGGAGGGCACTTGTTTAGGTGGCCAATTCCCCTTGAGAGACAGAGTCTGAGGTTGCCCGATAAGCATGACAGCTCCCATCCCCAGTAATTTCATTTGACCCCCATCTCTGAGCAGCAAATCATTTACTCCAGACAGGATTGACAAGAAATAAGAACAGAACATAAATTTGTTTGTTTCTGGGGACAGACACTCCCCTAAGCTTTTTTTTGTTTTGTTTTGTTTTGTTTTGTTTTTAGAAGAAAAGATTCACTGTCAATAGATATTTACGACCAGAGATTCCCAGCATCACATATCTGAGATTCTTTCCAATGCTGATCACCACAAATTCTCCCAGCCTAGGCCAAAATTCATGCCCAACTTCCATTTTTATATCATTCAAAGTTAAATATTCAAGAACCATTCATAATATTCTGGGCCCTATAAAAGGTGAAAAGAATACAAAATAAACAATAGTGGGTATTACAGTGAACATCAGATAATATTAAAAAAACAAGAGATAACAAGTATTGACAAGGATGTGGATAAAAAGGAACACCTGTACATTTTTGGTGGGAATGTAAACTGGTACAGTCACTATGAAAAACTAAATGAAGGTTGCTCAATAAATTGAAAACAGGACTACCATATAAGATTAAGCAATTTCACTTCTGTCTGAATATATACCCAAAGGAAATGAAATCATTATCTCAAGGAAATACCTCTACTCCCATATTCATTGCAGGTATTAATCCCTATAGCTAAGATATGGAAACAAGAAAAGGATGGAATATTTAGCCTTAAAAAAGAAGGAAATCCTGCCATTTGCAACAAGATGGAGGAATCTAACAGGCAAGATGCTACATGAAATATTCGAGATAGAGAAAGATACACTTCAGAGTACGATTTATATTTGTAATCAAGAAGACAACAAGTCAAATTCATAGGAACAGAAAGTAGAATGGCTGTTGCCAGAGGCTGTGGATGGGGAAATATGGAAAAAGAATATGGTAAAAGAATATAGACTTTCAGTTACAAGAAGAATGAATTTTGAGGATAGAAGTATAACATGGTGACTACAGTTGATAATACTGTATTGGTTAATTAAAATTTGATGAGAGAGTAGAACTTAAATGTTCTCAGAAAAAAAAAGAAAGAAAGAAAAGTAAAGTAAATATGTGAGAAGATGGATGTGTTAATTAACTCAAAGGTGGGAATCCTTTCACAATGTATATGGTTATGAAATCATCACAATATAGCCTTTAAATATATTACAAATTTATTTGTTAATTGTACCTCAATGCATATGTAAACTAACTCAAAATTGACCACTGACTTGAATGTAAAAAAAAAAAAAATTTAATGTAAGTGTAAATCTAAAACTTTTAGAAAAATTTAGGGGAAAATCTTCAGGATAGAGGGCAAAGTATTCTTAGCCTTAACACCAAAAGTGTGATTCCTCTAAGGAAAAATTGATAAAGATTTATTAAAACTAAAAACTGCTTCTGAGTCAAAGACTCAGTTAAGAGGACGAAGAAACAACAACAACAACAACAAAAAAAAAACAACGGAGTGGGAGAATATATTTGCAAATTACATATCTAAGAAAGGCCTAGTATCTAGAACAGATAAAGAACCCTGAAAACTCAACTAGAAAAAAAATCTAATTAGAAATAGGCAAAAGACATGGAAAGACATTTCGTGGAAAAAGAAACAGATGCAAATGAACATGGAAAAATTCAAAGTTATTAGCTAGGAGGAAATAAAAATTAAAACTACAGTGAAGTATCACTATATATCTATCAGAATAGCTTGCTTGTTTTTTTGTTGTTTGTTTTTGTTTTTGTTTTTGTTTTTTTTAAGGTGAAAACATCAAATGCTGGCAAGGATGTGGGGAAACTGGATCACTCATACACTGCTGGTTGAAATGTAAAACGGTATAGCCAGCCACTCTAGAAAATATTTTGGCAGTTTCTAAAAATACTAAACATGCAACTAACATATGGCTGAGCATTTGTACTCCTGGGCATTCATCCCAGAGATATGAAAAGTTATGTTCACCAAAAGTTTTCATGCAAATGTTTATAGCAGCTTTATGCATAATCGCCCAAAACTGGAAACACAGATGTTCTTCAACAGGAGAATGGTTAAACAAACTGGTACAACAAGGCCCTGTAAATACTACTCAGCACTTACAAGGAATGAACTCTTCACACACAGAATAAGCTGGCTACATCTCCAGAGAATGATGCAGTGGGGTTAAAAAAAAAAACAAAAGATTACATATTGTATGATTTCATTTATATGACATTCCTGAATAGTGATTGTCAGAGGCTAAATGGGGGATGGGAGGGAGAAGAGTGGATGGGGCTATAAAAGGACAGCATGAGGGATCCTTGTGGCACTGGAAGTGTTCTGTATCTTCTCTGTAGCAATGTCAATATCTTTTTTTTTTTTTAAAGATTTTATTTGATAGAGACACAGCAAGAGAGGGAACACAAGCAGGGGGACTGGCAGAGGGAGAAGCAGGTTCCCAAGAACAGGGAGCCCGATGTGGGGCTCGATTCCAGGACCCTGGGATCATTACCTGAGCCAAAGGCAGATGCTGAACTACTGAGCCACCCAGGTGCCCCACAATGTCAATATCTTTATTTTGATACTGCACTACTGTTTTGCTAGATGCTACCACTGGAAAAACTGGGTGAAGGGTATATGGGATCTCTGTATTAAATATTACAACTGCATGTGAATCTACAAACATCTCAAAATAAAAAGCCAAAAAAGAAAATCTTAAAGAGTTGACAAGGTTGGAAGATAGTGTTAGAGTAGGAGGGCCCTAACTAACTAACTAGATAACTAGATAACTAACACAACTAGATAACTATCAAATCATTCTAAATACTGCAGGAATCGACCTGAAGGCTAGCAGAACAAACTTGACAACTAAAGCTGGAGAAGAGGCAACACTGAAGAAGGTAGGAAGTGCAGAGACGAGGTTTGGGAGAGAAACAGATCATGGTTAGGGGGGCCACAGTCACGGAGAAGGGCGAGAGACAGACTAGCACAGAGAAGAGCACATAAGGAAAATGAATTCCCATAGCAGCTGACTTAGAAAGTGAGAAAGCGGCTACATTTCATGAGTTCCTGCAACCAGTGGGTCTTAAAACGTGGAGTTTTAAAGGCCAGTATGTTTGTCTTGGTAAGAGACTGGAGGGCACTGAGGGTATTCTTAGAGAGGAGACGAACAACCCACAGACATACAGCATTGAAACAGTGATCTGAAGAGTGCCTAGGGCACACAGTGGGAAGGTTATTTGCTCGTCTCAGTGCATATCCAAGAGAGACAGCAATCAAGGGGAGACCCCTTGAGAACTGGACAGCACCCTTTGCCTCCCATGCCCCTCAGCATAAGCACTAGCCACCAGTGGGAACCAGCACAGTGCTGACACTCAACTCTTGCTTACTCCAGCAGAACCACTCCTCCCACTCATGCTTGCCTCAGTCCCAGAATGAGGACCACTTTCCCCACAAGACCTGCCCAAATCCCTACTCACACCTTATCTTCCAAAAAGGGGGTTTTTCAGAGCTATGGTTTCTGTGGTTGGGGCAACAGGTATGACTTCACAAACAGACAAGAACTCACCTAGTTAAAATGCACCACATTCAGGCCAGGAACCAAACATTGCCCACAACAGACAAACAGTGTCCCCAACAGGGGACACTATACTGCAGGGCACTAGAGGACCTCTTCTTCAGGATAGAAAGTCTATCAAGAAGGCAAAACAATTGTAAATAATTATACATCCAAATGGGAGTACCCTGACACATAAAACAGTTAATTATAAACATAAAGGAGCTAGGGGCACCTGGATGGCTCAGTGGGTTAAAGCCTCTGCCTTCAGCTCAGATCATGACCCCAGGGTCCTGGGATCGAGCCCCACATTGGGCTCTCTGCTCAGCAGGGAGCCTGCTTCAGCCTGCTTCCCTTCCTCTCTCTCTGCCTGCCTCTCTGCCTACTTGTGATCTCTCTCTGTCAAATAAATAAATAAAATCTTTAAAAAAAAACATAAAGGAGCTAATCAATAAGAATACAGTAACAGTAGGGGACTTTAACACTCCACTTACATCAATGGAACAAAAAAAAAAATCAATGAGGAAACAAAGTGGCTTTAGTATATGTGCTGCCGAAGGGAGCATGAAACAAAGTGGCTTTAAATGACACAATGGAACAGCTGGATTTGATACATTCAGAACACTCCATCCTAAAAAAAAAAAAAAGCAGAATATACAATTTTTCTAATGCACACAGAACATTTTCCAGAAGAGATCACATATTAGGCCACAAAACAAGCCACAACAAATTTAAGATCACAGTCATACCATGCATCTTTTCTGATCACAGTGCTATGGAAGTAGAAGTCAACCAATAGAAAAATATCTAGAAAGAGCACAAATACATGCAGGTTAAATAACATGCTACTAAACAATGAATTGATCAACCAGGAAATAAAAGAAATTAAAAAGTACATGGAAACAGATGAAAATGAAAACATGATGGTCCAAAATCTTTGGGATGCAGGAAAAGTGGTTCTAAGAGGGAAGTTTATAGTACTACAAGCCTACCTTAAGAAGTAAGAAAAATATCAAATAAACAACCTAACCTTATATGTAAAGGACCCAGAAAAAGAAAGTTAAACAAAACCTTAACCCAGCAGAAGTAAGGAAATAATAAAGATTAGAGAAGGGGGGGAGGAGTCAAGATGGCAGAGAAGTAGCAGGCTGAGACTACATCAGGTAGTAGGAGATCAGCTAGATAGCCTATCAAACCATTGTAAACACCTACAAATCCAACAGGAGATCGAAGAGAAGAAGACCAGCAATTCTAGAAACAGAAAATCAAACACTTTCTGAAAGGTAGGACTGGCAGAGAAGTGAATCCAAAGAGATGGGAAGATAGACTGTGGGGGGAGGGGCCGGCTCCCGGCAAGCAGCGGAGCAATGGAGCACTAAATCAGGACTTTTTTTTTTTTTTTAATTTGACAAAGTAGGCAGAGATCACAAGTAGGCAGAGAGGCAGGCAGAGAGAGAGAGAGGAGGAAGCAGACTCCTCACTGAGCAAAGAGCCCGATGTGGGGCTCGATCCCAAGACCCTGGGATCATGACCCGAGCCAAAGGCAGAGGCTTTAACCCACTGAGCCACCCAGGCGCCCCTAAATCAGGACTTTTAAAAGTCTGCTCCACTGAGGGACATCGCTCCAGAGGCTAAACTGGAGTGAAGCCCACACGGGGCCAACGTGGCCCTATGTTCTGCAGGGTCACAGAAGGATCAGGGGTGTCTGAGTGTCGCAGAGCTCACAGGTATTAGACAGAGGAAGCCGGCTACAGAGACAGAGCCGAGGAATGAGCTCTCAGCTCAGGGTTACCTTGAACCGGTCGCAGGCTGGGTGAGCTCGGAGCGTGGCCAGAGGCCAGGGAGATGGGAGCGGTTGGGCTCTTTTCTCTGAGGGCGCACTGAGGAGTGGGGCCCTGAGCTCTCGGCTCCTCTGGGCGGGAGACTGGGAGGCTGCCATTTTCATTCCCCTCCTCTGGAACTCTATAGAAAGCGTTCAGGGGACAAAAGCTCCAGAAAGCAAACCCGAGCAGATTACTTAGCCTGGCCCCTGGTAAGGGCGGTGCAATTCTGCCTTGGGCAAAGACACTTGAGAATCACTACAACAGGCCCCTCCCCCAGAAGATAACAATAAATCCAGCCAAGACCAAGTTCACCTACCAAGGACAGCAGCAGAATTCCAGAGGAGGAGAAAGCAAACAGGGAACTCATAGCTTTCTCCCCATGATTCTTTAGTCTTGCGGTTAATTTAATTTTTTTTCTTCTGCTAAATTTTTTTTAACTTTTACCCTTTTCTTTTTTAACGTTTTTTAACTAGTTTATCTAATATATATATATATATTTTTCTTTTTTATATTTTTTCTTTATTTGTTTTCTTTTTGTAATTTTTTTCCCCCTGAACTTCTTTTTATCCCCTTTCTCCCCGCCACGATTTGGGGTCTCTTCTGATTTGGTTGAAGTGCATTTTCCTGGGGTCTCTGCCACCATTTCAGTATTTTATTTGCTCCTTCAAATACTCTTATCTGGACAAAATGACAAGGCAGAAAAACTCACCACAAAAAAAAGAACAAGAGGCAGTACCGAAGGCTAGGGACATAATCAATACAGACATTGGTAATATGTCAGATCTAGAGTTCAGGATGACGATTCTCAAGGTTCTAGTTGGGCTCGAAAAAGGCATGGAAAATATTAGAGAAACCCTCTCTGGAGAGATAAAAGCCCTTTCTGGAGAAATAAAAGAACTAAAATCGAACCAACTTGAACTAAAAAAAACTATTAATGAGGTGCAATAAAAATGGAGGCTCTTACTGCTAGGATAAATGAGGAAGAAGAAAGAATTAGTGATATAGACCAATGACAGAGAATAAAGAAGCTGAGCAAAAGAGGGACAAACAGACCACGAGGGGAGAATTCGAGAGATAAGTGACAACATAAGATGAAACAACATTAGAATAATTGGGATTCCAGAAGAAGAAGAAAGAAAGAAGGGAGCAGAAGGTATATCGGAGAGAATTAATGGAGAGAATTCCCTAATATGGCAAAGGGAACAAGCATCAATATCCAGGAGGTGCATAGAACCCCCCTCAAAATCAACAAGAATAGGTCCACACCCAGTCACCTAATAGTAAAATTTACAAGTCTTAGCGACAAAGAGAAAATCCTAAAAGCAGCCTGGGACAAGAAGTCTGTAACATACAATAGAAAAAGTATTAGATTGGCAGCGGACTTATCCACAGAGACCTGGCAGGCCAGAAAGAACTGGCATGATATATTCAGAGCACTAAACCAGAAAAACATGCAGCCAAGAATACTATATCTGGCTAGGCTATCATTGAAAATAGAAGGAGAGATAAAGAGCTTCCAGGACAAACAAAAACTGAAAGAATTTGTAAACACCAAACCAGCTCTACAGGAAATATTGAAAGGGGTCCTCTAAGCAAAGAGAGACCCTAAAAGTAGTAGATCAGAAAGAAACAGAGACAATATACAGTAACAGTCACCTTACAGGCAATCCAATGGCACTAAATTCATATCTCTCAATAGTTACCCTGAATGTTAATGGGCTAAATGTCCCAACCAAAAGACACAGAGGACCAGAATGGATAAAAAAACAAAACCCATCAATATGTTGCCTACAAGAAACTCATTTTAGACCCAAAGACACCTCCAGATTTAAAGTGAGGGGGTGGAAAACAATGTACCATGCTAATGGACATCAGAAGAAAGCTGGGGTGGCAATCCTTATATCAGATCAATTAGATTTTAAGCCAAAGACTATAATAAGAGATGAGAAAGGACACTATATCATACTCAAAGGGTCTGTCCAACAAGAAGAACTAACAATTTTAAATACCTATGCCCCCTAATATGGAAGCAGCCAACTATATAAACCAACTAATAACAAAATCAAAGAAACACATCAAAAATAATACAATAATAGTAGGGGACTTTAACACTCCCCTCACTGAAATGGACAGATCATCCAAGCAAAAGATCAACAAGGAAATAAAGGCCTTAAATGAAACACTGGACCAGATGGACATCACAGATCTATTCAGAACATTCCATCCCAAAGCGATAGAATATACATTCTTCTCTAGTGCACATGGAACATTCTCCAGAATAGACCACATCCTGGGTCATAAATCAGGTCTCAATCGGTACCAAAAGATTGGGATCATTCCCTGCATATTTTCAGACCACAATGCTCTGAAGCTAGAACTCAATCACAAGAGGAAATTTGGAAAGAACGCAAATACATGGAGACTAAACAGCGTACTTCTAAAAAATGAATGGGTCAACCAGGAAATTAAAGAAGAATTGAAAAAATTCATGGAAACAAATGATAATGAAAACACAACGGTTCAAAATCTGTGGGACACAGCAAAGGCAGTCCTGAGAGGAAAATATATAGTGGTGCAAGCCTTTCTCAAGAAACAAGAAAGGTCTCAAATACACAACCTAACCCTACACCTAAAGGAGCTGGAGAAAGAACAACAAAGAAAGCCTAAACCCAGCAGGAGAAGAGAAATCATAAAGATCAGAGCAGAAATCAATGAAATGGAAACCAAAAAAACAATAGAACAAATCAACGAAACTAGGAGCTGGTTCTTTGAAAGAATTAGTAAGATTGATAAACCCCTGGCCAGACTTATCAAAAAGAAAAGAGAAAGGATGCAAATAAATAAAATCATGAATGAAAGAGGAGATATCACAACTAACACCAAAGAAATACAAACAATTATAAGAACATACTATGAGCAACTCTAGCCAACAAATTTGACAATCTGGAAGAAATGGATGCATTCCTAGAGACATATAAACTACCACAACTGGACCAGGAAGAAATAGAAAGCCTGAACAGACCCATAACCATAAGGAGATTGGAAGAGTCATCAAAAATCTCCAAACAAACAAAAGCCCAGGGCCAGATGGCTTCCCAGGGGAATTCTACCAAACATTTAAAGAAGAACTAATTCCTATTCTCCTGAAACTGTTCCAAAAAATAGAAATGGAAGGAAAACTTCCAAACTCATTTTATGAGGCCAGCATCACCTTGATCCCAAAACCAGACAAGGATCCCATCAAAAAAGAGAATTATAGACCAATATCCTTGATGAACACAGATGCAAATATTCTCACCAAAATACTGGCCAATAGGATCCAACAGTACATTAAAAGGATTATTCACCACAACCAAGTGGGATTTATTCCAGGGCTGCAAGGTTGGTTCAACATCTGCAAATCAGTCATTGTGATACAACACATTAATAAAGGAAAGAACAAGAACCATATATGATACTCTTAATAGATGCTGAAAAAGCATTTGACATAGTACAGCATCTCTTCCTGATCAAAACTCTTCAAAGTGTAGGGATAAAAGGCACATACCTCAATATTATCAAAGCCATCTATGAAAAACCCACCGCAAATACCCTTCTCAATGGAGAAAAACTGAAAGCTTTTCCGCTAAGGTCAGGAACATGGCAGGGATTTCCATTATCACCACTGCTACTCAACATAGTACTAGAAGTCCTAGCCTCAGCAATCAGAAAACAAAAAGAAATTAAAGGCATCCAAGTCGGCAAAGAGGAAGTCAAACTATCACTCTTCACAGATATGATACTATATTTGGAAAACCCAAAAGACTCCACTCCAAAACTGCTAGAACTTGTATAGCAATTTAGTAAAGTGTCAGGATATAAAATCAATACACAGAAATCAGTTGCACTTCTCTACACCAACAACAAGACAGAAGAACAAGAAATTAAGGAGTCAATCCCATTTACAATTGCACCCAAAACTATAAGATACCTAGGAATAAACCTAACCAAAGAGGCAAAGAATCTATACTCAGAAAACTATAAAGCACTCATGAAAGAAATTGAGGAAGACACAAAGAAATGGAAAAATGTTCCATGCTCAAGGATTGGAAGAACAAATATTGTGAAAATGTCTATGCTACCTAAAGCTATGTACACATTTAATGCAATCCCTATCAAAATCCCACCCATTTTTTTCAAAGAAATGGAGCAAATAATCCTAAAATTTATATGGAACCAGAAAAGACCTCGAATAGTCAAAGGAATATTGAAAAAGAAAGCCAAAGTTAGTGGCATCACAATTCCAGACTTCAAGCTCTATTAAAAAGCTGTCATCATCAAGACAGCATGGTACTGGCACAAAAACAGACACATAGATCACTGGAGCAGAATAGAGAGCCCAGAAATAGACCCTCAACTCTATGGTCAACTAATCTTCGACAAAGCAGGAAAGAATGTCCAATGGAAAAAAGACAGCCTCTTCAATAAATGGTGTTGGGAAAATTGGACGGCCACATGCAGAACAATAAAATTGGATCATTTCCTTACACCACACATGAAAATAGACTCAAAATGGATGAAGGACCTCAATGTGAGAAAGGAATCCATCAAAATCCTTGAGGAGAATGCAGGCAGGAACCTCTTCGACCTCAGCCGCAGCAACTTCTTCCTAGTAACATTGCCAAAGGCAACAGAAGCAAGGGCAAAAATGAACTATTGGGACTTCATCCAGATCAAATGCTTTTGCACAGCAAAGGAAACAGTTAACAGAACCAAAAGACAACTGACAGAATGGGAGAAGATATTTGCAAACGACATATCAGATAAAGGGCTAGTATCCAAAATCTGTAAAGAACTTAGCAAACTCAACACCCAAAGAACAAGTAATCCAATCAAGAAATGGGCAGAAGACATGAACAGACATTTCTGCAAAGAAGACATCCAGATGGCCAACAGACACATGAAAAAATGCTCCACGTCACTTGGCATCAGGGAAATACAAATCAAAACCACAATGAGATATCACCTCACACCAGTCAGAATGGCTAAAATTAACAAGTCAAGAAATGACAGATGCTGGCGAGGATGCGGAGAAAGGGGAACCCTCCTACACTGTTGGTCGGAACGCAAGCTGGTGCAACCACTCTGGAAAACAGCATGGAGGTTCCTCAAAAAGTTGAAAATAGAACTACCCTATGACCCAGCAATTGCACTACTGGGTATTTACCCTAAAGATACAAACATAGTGATCCAAAGGGGCACGTGCACCCGAATGTTTATTGCAGCATTGTCTACAATAGCCAAACTATGGAAAGAACCTAGATGTCCATCAACAGATGAATGGATAAAGAAGAAGTGGTATATTGGGGCGCCTGGGTGGCTCAGTGGGTTAAAGCCTCTGCCTTCGGCTCAGGTCATGATCCCAGGGTCCTGGGATCGAGCCCCGCATCGGGCTCTCCGCTCCGCGGGGAGCCTGCTTCCTCCTCTCTCTCTCTGCCTGCCTCTCTGCCTACTTGTAATCTCTCTCTCTCTCTCTCTCTGTCAAATAAAATAAAATCTTTAAAAAAAAAAAAAAAAAAAGAAGAAGTGGTATATATACACAATGGAATACTATGCAGCCATCAAAAGACATGAAATCTTGCCATTTGCGATGACGTGGATGGAACTAGAGGGTACAATGTATAAAAATGTATAAAATGTATAAAAATACATTATATGTTTATAAAAAAATTAAAAACAAAAAAACAAAAAAAGATTAGAGAAGAAATAAATGATATACAAACAACAAATCAAACAAACAAACAAAAGACAGTAGAACAGATCAATGAAGCAAGGAGCTGGTTCTTTGAAAAAGTCAGTAAAATTGATAAACCTCTAGCCAGACTTACCAAGAAAAAAAGAGAAAGGACTCAAATAAATAAAATCACAATAAAAGAGAAGAAATAACAACCAACAGCACAGAAATACAATTATAAGAGAATATTATGAAAAACTGTATGTCAACAAATTGCACAACCTAGGAAAAAATGGATAAATTCTTAGAAAATAAACCACCAAAACTGAAACAGGAAGAAATAGAAAATTTGAACAAATAACCAGTAAAGAATTTGAATCACTAATCAAACACCAAAAGTCCAAGACCAGATGGCTTCACAGGGGAATTCTACCAAACATTTAAAGAAGAGTTAATACCTATTCTCAAATTTTTCCAGAAATAGCAATGGAAGGAAAACCTCCAAACTCATTCTATGAAGGCGGCATTACCCTGATACAAAAACCAGATAAAGACTCTACTAAAAAAGAACTACACACCAATATCCCTGATGAACATAAATGAAAAAATCTTCAACAAAATAATGGTGAATCGAATTCCACAATACATTTTAAATAATCACTCACCACAATCACATGGGATTTATTCTTGCATTGCAGAGTGGTTCAATATTTGTAAATCAACTAACACCACATCAATAAGAGAAAGGAAAAGAACCATATGATCATTTCAACAGATACAGAAAAAGCATTTGACAAAGTACAACATTCACTCATGATAAAAACCCTCAACAAAGTAGGTTCAGAGGGAACATACCTCGACATAAGGAAGGCCATATATGAAAAATCTACAGCTAATATAGGTTAGCTATAGAGAAAAGCTGAGAAGTTTTCCCCTAAGGTCAGGAATAAGGCAAGAATGTCCACTTCCATTCAACACTTCCATTCAACATAGTACTAGAAATTCTAGCCACAGAAATCAGACCAAAAAGAAAAAGAAAAAAAGGCATCCTAATCAGTAAGGAAGAAGTAAAACTTTCACTAATTGCAGATGACATGATATGCCAACAAAAAACTGCTAGAATGGATAAACTAATTTAGTAAAGTTGCAGGATAAAAAAAAAAAATCAATGCACAGAAATCTGCTGCATTTCTTTTTTATTATAAGATTTATTTTTTTAATTTAAATTCAATTAATTAACATATAATGTATTATTTGTGTCATGAGTACAGGTCTATGTTTCATCAGTCTTTTATGATACCCAGTGCTCATTACAATTCTGTTGCATTTCTCTACACCAATAATGAAGCAGCAGAAAGAGAAATTAAGAAAACAATCCCACTTACAATGGCACCTAAAGTAATGAGATGCCTAGGAATAACCCTAACCAAAGAGGTAAAAAACCTGAACTCTGAAAACTATAAAATATTGAGGAAGAACCTAAAGATGACACAAAGAAATGGAAAGACAATCCACGCTCATGGATTAGAAGACCAAATATTGTTCAAGTGTCTATACTACTTAAAGCAATATATACATTTACTACAATCCTTATCAAAATGCCACCAGCATTTTTCACAGAACTAGAACAATTCTAAAATTTGTATAAAACCATAGAAGACCCCAAATAGCCAAAGAAAACTTGAAAAAGAAAAGCAAAGCTGGAGGCATCACAATTCCAGATTTCAAGTTACATTACAAAGCCTTAGTAATTAAAACAGTATGGTATCAGCGTAAACCACACACACAGATCAATGGAACAGAATAGAAAACTGAGAAATAAACCCACAAATATATGGTCAGTTAATCTTCAACAAAGCAAGAAAAAATATCCAATGGGAAAAAGACAGTCTCTTCAACAAATGGTATTGGGAACCTGGACCACTTTGTTACATCATACTCAAAAATAAGTTCAAAATGGATCAAAGACCTAAATGCGAGACCTGGAAACAACAACAACAACAACAAAATCCTAGAAGAGAGCACAGGCAATAATTTCTCTGACATTGGCCATAGCAACTTTTTTCTAGATATGTCTCCTGAGGCAAGGGAAACAAAAGCAAAAGTAACTATTGAGACTTCATCAAAATAAAAAACTACTGCACGGTTAAGGAAACAATCAAGAAAACTAAAAGACAACCTACAGAATTTGCAAATGAAAAGGGTTAGTATCCAAAACTTATAAAGAACTTATGAAACTCAACACCCAAAAAACAAATAATCCAATTTAAAAATAGGCAGAAGACATGAACAGACATTTCTCCAGAGAAGCCATCTAGATGGTCAATAGACACATGAAAAGATGTTCATCATCACTTATCCTCAGGGAAATACAAATCAAAACTGCAATATCACCTCACACCTGTGAGAATGGCTAAAATTAAAAAAAAAAAAAAAAACATAAGAAACAACACATGTTGGCGAGCATGTAGAGAAAAAGGAACACTCTTGCCCTGTTGGAGGGAATGCAAACTGGTGCATCTACTGTGGAAAACAGTATGGAGATTCCTCAAAAAGTTAAAAGTAGAGCTACCCTAAGATCTAGCAATCATACTACTGGGTATTTACCCAAAGAACACAAAAATACTAATTCAAAGGGATACATGCACCCAGTGTTTATACCAGCATTATTTATAATAACCAAGGTATGGAAGCATCCCTAGTGTCCATTGATTGATGAATGGATAAAGAAGATGTGGTGTGTGTGTATGTGTATAATAAAATACCAAACAGCATAAAAAAAGAATGAAATCTTGACATTTGGAACAACATAGAAGGAATTTGAGAGTATAATGCTAGGCAAAGTAAGTTAAATACCATATGATTTCACTCCTATGTGGAATTTAAGAAACAAAACAAATAAGCAAAGGATAGAGAGAGAAGAGATCAAGAAACAGACTCTTAATTATAGATAACAAACTGATAAACTGATGGTTACCAGAGGGGAGGTGGGGGGATGATTGAAATAGGTGATGGGGACTAAAGAGAATAGTTGTCATGATGAGCACCAGGCCTTGTATGGAATTGTTGAATCACTATATTATATACCTGAAAGTAATATAACACTGTATATTAACTACCTGAAATTTTTTTAAAAAAAGGTAAGAAAACTAACTAAATAAATAATGAAAAATATCTTAAAAGAGTCTTAGGTTACATATTATGGCAGTCAAAAAAAAATTTTTTTTAACTGTATGTGATGGGCACACAACAAAGAAGTGGTTAGAAGATGGAGAGGGGGCTGACATGAAGCACCATGTCCCATTAAATGGTCTCCCTGGCAGGACGCAGATGTTGGAGTGGAAGTGAGTTAAGAGCAGATGCGTTGACCAAGAACCTTAGAGAAGGCACACGTGATGGCCTCCATTTCCCATGGGAAGTCAGGAGCAGTGTCAAATAAGCTGCTAGGAGAAGAGATTGGCAGGTTGAGTAAAGAGCTTGAGAAGAATGGCGACAATTTAAAAACAAAGAAATTACAGAGTGATGCAGAAGTTTCAGCTCAGGCTAATGGCCATAAATCATTTTGATATAAGATTTCAAAGGTGTGTGATTTTTTTTCCCCCTAAGTTTGTTTATCATCTCAGGGGGAGAAAAGTAGATAGGCTGGGCCCAGTTCAGCTGGGAGAGGGCAGCTAAAACCAGAGGAGAAAGGTCAGTGTATCCCTAGAAAACAACTGCAGGTGAAGAACCACAGTCCAAATCAACTGAGGTATGAGCTGAGGTCAATTTGTGGCAGAACTCTCCAGAAAGTGAGAAAGAAAAGAGACAGAACTTGTATATGGTGAGGAAAACAGAGCAAGAATTTCAGTGGAAATTCTTTCCACTGTCCAAGTTCCCTCCTTTTTGAACTTTGATTTAGCCCTAGGCTGAGTGTGGGAAGAATCTGTGCCAGCGCCCCTCCCCCCTTATTGTTTAGTTCTTTCAAACAGTTCCCCTGATTCCAAAGCTAGCCTTAACTTTTCCATTCCCCAGGGATCTGGGTAGAGTCACTCCATAGTGGCCCAAACCTGGCCTCCCCTGGAGATAGGCACTGCTGCCAAGATGTCCCTGTGTAATGAGATAAAACTCAATCCCTCTGCCACAAAGACCTCCTGGGCTCTTGCAGGATGTGGAGTGGCAGAGCAACCTGGAACAATAGCCAGGGTGAGTAACCTGTGGCCTCATCACATCCCCTTCTCCACTTCCAGAAGGGTGACTGCCAGCACCTTAGCCTCAGATGTAGATAACAGTGGGAAGAGTCAGCAAATAACACAGAAGAAAGAGAAATAATCAGTCTTGGACCATGGGAAATACTAGTCCTATCTCCTGCTTGGAGAAGAGGGCCTGAAGGAGGCTACCTATCTGAGGTTCAGGGAGTTTAAAGCTCAGACCACATTCCAGGGAGACAGGTCCTTTATAGCCAAGTTATCTTCCCACCTGGCATTCCAAGATCATTTGACCTCTGGTTCAGCATCTCAGCTATCCTTCTTCTTGTCTAGACTGGCATTTCTCCACAGGCATTCTCTGTCACACTGGTCTGGCTTCCCATAATGGCCTACGGTGGTACAGATAAATCCTGATTACCATGACTCTGTGAACCAAGTGGTGAAAGAGAGCTGGGAAGTTTCACCTTTCCTCAATTCCCTTGTTTTCAATACTGTCCATCTTTCCTTTCTGTCTGGCATCTCAGTCCAGAACCTTGCTGGGAGAATTTTTCCAGAAAGTAACCTGTCTTCTGTAAGAATGGAAGGGACAGGAGAAGGAATCATATAGATGCTCCCTAGAAAATCGTCCTGTTTTCAATCCCATTTCTTACTCTTGCTTTTATCAACTCTAACTCCCTAGTTCTGTTGAAGTGGATATGTGGCATAACCTCCTCTCTACAAACTTAATCTTCTACTTCTGCCAGTTTCTTTCCATTCTTATGATTGCTCCTCATCCGTGATATTGTTGATATATCTTATATCCCATCCTGTTCTTCTGCCATTGTCAGATAATATATTTTTAAAATTTTTGCTATCATTTAAATGAGATTTTGGAGAGAGTAAATGTTTGTGTGCAATTCACCATGTTTAATTACAAATCTCTTCCCATTAAATGTTGTTATTTTTACAGAGTAAAACTGTTGATTTATTCATATTTTATTATGAAAAATAATAAAATCCTCTCTCAAAATTAGAGAGGACAAACTTGATCTCTATATACCTACACCTAGCTACCAAAATCATAAGCTCATAGCTCTCTTGGTAGCTTGGCACTACACAATTCCTACCACAGGTGGCCCCCACTTCCCCAATTATTTTGAAGTCAATATAATGTCTTATTTTATAAATATTTTCAAATCTTAAAACACAGCCATAGTATTATAATCACACACACACACACAAAAGATCATCAAGAATTCAACCCATATTTAAATTTCCCCAATTATCCAATAAAAGTATTTCTGAATGCTAGTTTGCTTACTTTTTTTTTAAGATTTTTTTTTTTTTGACAGAGATCACAGGTAGACAGAGAGGCAGGCAGAGAGAGACAGGAGGAAGCAGGCTCCCTGCTGAGCAGAGAGCCTGATGCAGGCTCGATCCCAGGACCCTGAGATCATGACCTGAGTTGAAGGCAGAGGCTTAACTCACTGAGCCACGCAGGCACCCCATAGTTTGCTTACTTTTTATATTTGATTTGCTCAAAACAAGATCCTAACAAGGTTTGTCCATTGCATTTGGTTGATATGAATCAAGTCTCTCTTAATCTGTAGGTTTTCACCCTTTTTTAAAATTTTCTTATAATTTATTTATGGAAGAAACTGAACTTTTATCCTGGAAGCTTTGTTTTTGTTGTTTGGATATTTCTCATCACACATGGTGCCTTTAAACATCTGCTTGCCTGGTGTCTCCTATATTCTCTATAAACTGGTAGATATGAGACAGGCTTATTAATTTAGTAAAATACAGTGTCTAGTTTTCTCTCACTTGTGATAATATCAGCCCCTGATGACTTTTCTGCCATTATTTCATTGGGTTTGTTAAAAAGTATTATGTCAGTTCTATTACTTCTTTTTTTTTTAATATTTTATATTTTTATTTGAGAGAAAGAGAGCACAAGTGGGCGGGGGCAGGGGAGAGGGAGAGGGAGAAGCAGACTCCCTAATGAGCAGGGAGGCCAATGCAGGACTCCATCCCAAGACCCCAGGATCATGATGACCGAGCCACCCAGACACCCAGTTCTATTACTTCTTAATAGCTGGAATGCTTCTGTAGAGAGAAGCTTTCCAACTTCAGTTCCTTTCTTTACACCATGCTACAATTGTAGAAGAAAAGTAGGTTATTTGTCAGTTTTCAGAATACTGAATGCCTAGCCTTGCTGACCTCGTACTTACACATACACTAGCTAGCCTTAACATACTCTCTCTCTCTCTCTCAGTGTGTTTCGATCTGCAGCAGTTATTATTCTCACTGACGCTTGGTTGACCCATATTTGGCAAGTGGGAGACTCTCCCACTCTCAACTCATGACTTTCTTTGCCTTTTAAAAATAATCTCAGTTGTCTTTAGTTCCCTGTTTTCTACTATTAAAAGATATCCAAGGTCATTTGGTATATTTGCAGGGGAAGGCTTATCATCCATTTATGAAATTGGGGGAAAGGGCATTTAGAGACCACATCTAAGCATTGGGTGTGTTCCTTGCTACTGAACTGTTCTGGTTTGTAGCTATTTTCTGTAAATAAAGCTAGAAGATATGTATTATTTAAAGGAGAAATATCTCTTGAGCTTACTCTGATATTCCCAAGTGGATATTCTCAGTTTCATGATTACAGCATTTTAACTAACTTGTTTGAATTTACATACATATCCTCCATTCTTACCCTGAAAATTTTGCTTCCCAAATGCACTAAAATAACGACTCAAATGATCTATCTTATAGTAATAATAGCCCATATTATAAATAATAATACAAATATATTGACTTGTATTTTTATCCTTTTCCACCTGAATAATATCTAAATATATTAAGAATGTGTAGATTATGTCAATTTTTCTGCAACTCTCTATGAACATTGATCCTTTCTTTGTAGTCTAGTGGTCTTAAGAGATTTCTGAGATAAGTGGTAATTTTTTCATTTTGAGATTCATTGCTTTATCAGAGCACCTGTATAATTTTTGTTTATCCTTGCAATACAATTACCATACTTAGATACATATATATTTGCTTATTGGTATTTTATCCTAGTACTTAACAAAAACTTTAATGTAGACTTTTTTTCAATTTTCAGAAAAATATTTTATGACATATTTTAGCATCTTTCTGGTTTTCATTTTTATTTTACTCTTCTTCAGGAATAGCTATTATGTTTAAAATTCTACTATTCATTTAGCATCTTTATTATAGCCTAATTACTTTTTATCATTGTTTTCATTTAATTATATTTCATTATTTTCAATACTGTTCTCTATCTTTGAGTATGCTATTTTCTTTGGTTTACCATTTTTATGTTCACTTTCTTTTTAATTACCAACTCATTTTTATACCTTAATATCAAATATTTTAATTTGGTTCATGATTTCTTTCACTTATTTACAAATTTTTATCCATAATTTTCTTCTCCTTCCTTAATAATTCTTTATCTCAAAGAGTATTTTTACATACCTTTAACATGTCTTATCCTTTTTAATTTTTACATAATATGTCTGCACAAATTCTATGTTGGAATTTTCTGTTACTCATTTTTGAATGGGGTGAGCTCTACCAGGAATTAGTATTTATCCAAAATATGTCTGAGAGAGAAGAAATGGAGGATGACAGAACTGATACTGTCAAAACTTTATTTCATTATATTGTCTCTTAAATATTCTACTAGAATATGTGCAATCTGTGTTAGAGACCCAATTCTGTCATCTCCCTCAAAGAAAGAAAAAAAAAAGTCATTCCTAACTTCAGAGTAAGTTGATTACATTGGTGAGATATAGCATAACTGTACACCTTGGCTTCATAGTAAAACACCTTTCAGCTCTCAGATTTATTTTTGATAGGTTTTTTAAATCTTTGCTAAAAAATAATTCATTGACTGTTGCCCTTATGTAGTTTTTATTGACCTATTTTAGAGGGGGGTTTTTTGTTGTTGTTCTTTGGGTTTTTTTGCTTATTTATTTATCTGTTTGGAAATTTAAAGGTGAATCCAAGAAAAGAAAAATAACAAGCCCATGTTATCGACCCTTTAGTCTTCTACCATATGTCTGCAATCTACTTCCATGAGACCATTGTTTCTTGTTTAAAATAAAGCACTTTTTATAAGGCTTTTTTCGATCAACTCATATTCTTAAAGAAAACACTGCTTTCTTCAATATACAAAGAAATCAGTGTTTCACACTATAAAATGACACTGTTGTAGTCAAAGGATTTAGATTTATTCTCTGGTTGGCTTTTAGGTGGAGTACATTTTTAATCTCTTTACATTCCATATTTGCTAACATGTAGGAACTCATGTCACTTAATTACAGAGCTACTCTATTTTCCAATGCTTTTGTCCTTATTTTTCTTCCCAGACTGAAGAGGCCACATCTCTCTGGATACCTCAACTACTTTCCAAAGATGATCCCTTCCCAGTCTTATATCAATATCTCCTTCTTCCAGCCACAAGCCTTCCTGATGATTGGCATCCCAGGGCTAGAGGCTGTTCATGGATGGATCTCCATCCCCTTCTCCTCCATGTACACGGTGGCCCTCACTGGAAACTGCCTGATCCTCTTGGCTATAAGGAGAACTCCCAGCCTGCACCAGCCCATGTACTACTTTCTGTCCATGCTGGCCCTCACCGATGTGGGCCTCACCCTGTCCACACTGCCCACCACCCTGGCTGTGCTCTGGTTTGACCATCGGCTCATAGGTTTCAATGCCTGCCTGGTCCAGATGTTCTTCCTCCACTCTTTCTCTGTGGTGGAGTCGTCGGTGCTCCTGGCCATGTCATTTGACCGCTTTGTGGCCATCTCCAACCCTCTTCGCTATGCAACTATCCTCACCAATAGTGTCATCATTAGGATTGGGCTGGCCATTGTGGCTCGAGCCACTGTATCGCTCTTTCCTGGGCCCTTCTTACTGAAGCGACTGAACTTCTGCCCTGATAAGAATCTCCTGTCCCATTCCTTCTGTTTCCATGCAGATGTCATGAAACGGGCCTGTGCTGATATTACTGTCAACATCCTTTATGGACTCTATGTAGTTTTATCCACAGTGGGTGTAGACTCTTTGCTTATCGTCCTGTCCTATACCCTTATTCTTCATACAGTGATGGGCCTAGCCTCTCCCAGGGAGCGTGTCCGGGCCCTAAACACGTGTGTGTCTCATATATTAGCTGTTCTGATTTTCTATATCCCCGTCATAGGAGTGTCAATGATCCACCGTTTTGGGAGGCACCTGCCTCATATTGTACATGCTCTCATTGCCTATGTGTACCTGGTGGTGCCCCCTGTGCTCAACCCCATCATCTACAGTGTGAAATCCAAGCCCATCAGGGAGGCCATGTTCAGAATGCTGAGAGAGAAGAGGCAAGGCTGATGAAACCAAGAAACAACCACAGAATCTGAGGAAAAACATGGCCAGTCTTATGTCCAGAAACCCCTTACTCAGATCCCTGACCCAGACACATTATCAAGAGTATGACAACTGGATACCGTCAGATTGATGGGTGACAAAGTCTTCTTGATTCTTTCCTGCACTCATTAACTTCAGCTTTTTCTTTTTAGATTTTCTTTATTTATTTGACAGACAGAGATCATAAGTAGGCAGAGAGGAAGGGAAAGAGAGAGAGGGAGATGCAGGCCCCTGCGGAGCAGAGAGCCCGATGTGGGGGTCGATCCCAGGACCCTGGGACCATGACCCGAGCGGAAGGCAGAGGCTTTAACCCACTGAGCCACCCAGGCACCCCAAACTTCAGCTTTTTAATTCAGTTTTTACCTGTACAAGACTCTATGCTCATTACTAGGAATAGTAAAATGAATTATACCCAGTCTTGTCCCTCTGTTGCAGGACAGAAGCTTCTAAATACGCAACTAAGTTAAGTGTAATAAGCCTATGATAGGTACACACAAAGTGCTACAGGAACCTGGAAGAGGATTTCCTGTCTCATCAAGAGGAAATGAGAAAGGAGTCAGGGAAGAAGGATGAACGGTGAGTAGGAGTTTGTCACACAGAAAAGGTGGGGAAGGGGAAGGCATACTCAATAAAGGGGAAAGAATGTAAAACACAAAAACACTGAGGTGTGGAGCATCAGGGTGGCTCAGTTGGTTAAGTGACCCACTCTTGATTTGGGCTCAGGTCATGATCTCAGGGTCCTAAGACTGAGCCCACCTAGGCAGGCTCCATGCCCGCAGGGAGTCTGCTTGGGGTTCTCTCTTTCCCTCTCCCTCTCCCACTCCACCACCCCTCTAAAATAAATACATAACTCCTTAAAACATAACATTGAGGTGTGGAACTATCTGATGTGTTTGTGGAAAGGTGAGTAGTCAGTCAGATGTGGCTCCTCATAATCTGTGCATGTTGGAGGGAGAAGGACAGGAGATGAGATAGAAATGATGAGCGTACTTTGTGCTCCTTGGGGCCTGTCAGACCTCAGGGAAACATCTGCCCTCATTCCTTTTTTAAGAGTCAGCCATGGGAAGCCGACTGCTTTGTACAAGTTACACAGGTTTAACTGTGTGTTACAAATTAGAAAGGTGAAAGTGGAGAAAAAGAATGCAAGGAACACATTTAAGAGACTGTTGTAACAGTCTAGGAAAAAGAGAAGGGAAGCTAAAGTTAAGTTAATAATGGGAAAACTAGATGTATTCTTAAAATCTTATCTCTACAGTTCTCTTCTTTGTCCTCTGAAAATGCCAGAAGCAATGAGCAAAGCTAGGGCCCACATACTGGTTTCTAAATACCATTGCCCACTCTACATAACCTAGAATCCTTGGAGCAATGACTAATTCTAGGTATGAAGTAGAAAAAATCATAAAATGATACTGGAATAGTTTATGCCCTGAAGAAATAAAGAACACAAAACAGTAAGGTCATGTAGAAAAAATACACAGAAACTCATTTGAAGAGGCTACCAGTGGCGACAGATGGGTCAAATAGAACATTAAAAATAATTTTGATAGCAAACAGTTACCACAAATCGAATTTTTAAAGAAAGTGTGAGTCCATGGTGATATTTAAGACAAAGAGGGAGAAAAGAATGAAAAAAGAACTCTTCTTTAGAAAGTATTGATAGATTTAGAAAATTACCTTTTGCAGTTTTTAATGTAATTTAAAAATAATCAAAAAAGGCTGAAAAGATACTGGGGAAAAATTAGTCACACAGTCTCAAAGTATCACTGCACACACTATTTACTAAATAGGAAAGGATGAATATGCCTTTATGATAAAGAGACTCCCAGTTACCACCTTAAGCAAGTGATCAAATTTACCTTAACCAACAATAAGATAATCTGATCTTATACAACTTCTGATTTGAACAATAAGGACACAAAATCACATATGTAAAACTCCCACCAAAATTGCCCAACCTGAATCTAACCGTGAGAACGTAATTGGAAAAATCTTGAATATGGGAAACACCACACACACACACACACACACACACACACACACACAAACATAGACAAACACACACATACACACATTAACCGAGCATCTTTAAAAATGCAATTTTATTAAAAGAATGTTGGGGAATTAATCTAAATTGAAAGAGATTAAAGGGATATTACAACCAAACACTAGCATTAACCAGTAGTTATTAGGACAATTGTGAAATCTGAATATGTATTTTATATTGATAAAATTATTAGATTAGCGTAATTTGCTTAGATTTGAAAATAGTTTGGTGATTATGTAGGAGAATCTACTTTTAGGAGGCACATGGTTAATGTTTATTGAGAAGTATTGCAATGTCTACAACTTACTTTCAAATGAATCTGCAGAAAAAGTGTGTATGTGGGGTGTGTGTCTGTGTGTGTGTGTGTGTGTGTGTGTGTGTGTACATGTCTGAGAGGGGAAGAGGGGGAAGGCAAGTGAGCCCCAAGCCCCATGCCCATGATCCTATAATCTCAAGAGAGACAATACTGTCTCTCAGGTAATTATCGAATGAATACTGAGAGAGATCCTAAGACTGAGCCTGGGTAAACTAATCCATTGGTGTTAAGAATGCAGAATCAGAATGCAGAGGAACCAAAATAATTCTATTTCTTCTTGGCTAGAATGTGCTTTCCATTAAGACTTGAATTGGGATTTTGCCCAGTCCCATCCCAAGCCAAGCCAGGGGTTTCCACAGTGATCCCTAAGCGCTTTGTGCTTTCTTCAACTGTAGTGCTTAAAACTCTATATTGTAATTATGTACAATGGTGTATGAGACTTTGAAAGTAGGGATCAGTGATGATGTTCTAGTTATTTCTGCCATCTCAGTGGTTAACCTGGGCCTAGCGCAAAAGAATACATTCCTTAATAAATAATGTTTTAGTGAATGAAGGAAGGAAGGCAGGCAGTGAAAGAATGTAGCACAAAGCCAAAGGATCTGGTCAGAAATGAAGATCTCTGGGTACAGGGTCCAGCACTCCTCCCCCAGTTTACTTCCAAATGCAGGCAGCAGAGGATGAACCCATAACTGTACAGCCCTTGGGAGTGGATCCCCAGCTTTGTCTAATACTGTAGTAGTCACCTACTACTCTCCCACCTTAACTGGAAGACTCTCGTCCTTCCAGGAAGAGATCAAAGATTCTGTCTTCTGAGTCTTATTCCCTCATCTTCTCTCTTCCACTCTCTTTGAAACTGGCACACACCTCTCTCAAAGAATTTACCACTTGCTATTGAAATCATCTTTTTACTAATGTATTCTACTTCCTGGAAGGCAATTACTGATTCACTCATTTACACTGAATGCCTTCATTACCCATTAAAGGGATTGGCCTAGACATTGCTTCAGGAACATAATTTGAACAAACCTATTTATAAATCATAATTCCTGAAGAAATGCCCTGATGTTTGTTCAATAAAACTCATTACTAAGTTCAAGCCATACTCCAAGCAATGGAAGCTATAGATGTAGCTTTTCACAGCTGTGCAGCGAATGGGCATCCTTTGCTCCAAAAGGCATCTTCTTGCTCAAGAATGGATTTCCTCCAGCCTTCCACAGTTGCCGGAGATTGTATTAATAGTAGAGACTCATGCTATTTTGCCTCAGCTCTTAAAATTGGATGTCCCTGGGGTGGAGACACCTTCATTTGAAAGTCATCCCAAAGAGACCACTGAGGCAGGCACTTTCTTCACTGGCAGGCACACTGGCAGAAAACTGGGGAGTTGGAAATTTGAAATAGGATTTGGAGGCCAATGTTTGGGAATATAAATGCTCTTTTAAGATGCTTCTGCGAATATCTCTTTGAATCCTGACATCAATTCTTTGGGGTTTACATCCGGGAATGGCATAACTGGATGATATGGTAGTTCTACTTCTAACTTTTTGAGGACCTGAACACTGTTTTCCAGAGAGGCTACACCACTTTACATTTACTGCCAACAGTACACAAAGGTTCCAATTTGTCCACATCCTTACCAATATTTGTTATCATTTGAATCATTCTTTCCTTCTCTTTCTTTTCTTGTCTTTCCTTCCTTCCTTCTTTCTTTTTTTTCTTCCTCCCTTCCTTTCTTTCTTTCCTTCTTTCTTTCTTTCTTCCTTTCTTTCTTCCTTTCTTCCTTTCTTTCTTTCCTGATGATAGCCACCCTAAGCTCTGTGGGATGATATCTCACTATAGTTTTGATTTGCTTTTCATCAGTAATTAGTGATGTTGAGCAACTTTTCATGTACCTGCTGGCCATTTGTAGGTTTTGGAGAAATATATATTCAACTTCTTTGTCCATTTTTTAATCAGGTTATTTGGGGTTTTGCTATTGAGTTGGAAGAGTTCCTTATATTTTTTTTATATTAGTCCTTTATCAGGTATGTGGTTTACAAATATTTTCTCTTATTCCATGGGTTGCCTTTTTACTCTGTTGTTTCCTTTGCTGTGCATTAACTTTTTAGTTTGATGTAGCCACACTTGTTTAATTTTGTTTTTATTGATTGTGCCTTTGGGGCCATATCTAATAAATTATTGCCAAGTCCAAAGTCCTAAAGATTCTTCTCTGTTTTTTTAAGGAGTTTTATCATTTCAGGTCCATTTTTTTGTATGTGGTATAACATAAGAGTCTGATAGCATTCATTTGCATGGGGATACCCCATTTTACCAACCATTTGTTAAGGAAATTGTCTTTTCCCCACTGCATAGTCTTGGGACCCTTGTCAAAACTCAGTTGACTGTACATATGCCATTTATTTCTGGGCTCCCCATCCCAAATGTCAGTTTTTATACCGAGAACATACTGATTTTTTTTAATTTTTAAAATAATCTTTATACTTAGCATGCTCATCTACAACTGAGCCAGCCAGTTGTAAAATGGTACTGTAAAACAGTACCATACTGTTTTAAATTACTGTAGACTTACAAAGTATTTTGAAATCAGGAAATGTGATATCTCCAATTTGTTCTTCTATCTCAGATTACTTTGACTATTTTGGATCTCTTGTGGCTCCATATGAATTTTAGGATTATTTTCTCCGATTTCTATAAAAAACACAAAGACAGAGACATGGAAGCTCTCAGTAAAGATGTGTGCCTTCATTCATCTCTCTCTGTCTTGGGACACTTTATTCTCCATCTATCTTCTCAGGTTACTTGACACATACTCACTGTGCAACAGAATGAGGCTTTCACAATGATATCACATGAAGAATAGACACAGGAAGTAGGGGCGCTTAACCTGCCTGAGCCCTCAGGGCCACGGGGAGAGTAGACAGAAACACAAAGAACCCTGGGTCTCTGAAAGATTCTATTGGGGGGGTGGGGCGCAGGGTAGAAAATGCTCTGTGTGACTCCAGAAGCCTGATCTGATATCACTAAAAGGCACAGTAAAGGAAAAAACCGAAATGCCCCCAAAATTTCCTACAGATATGGTAGAATGGATAAACCTAGAGATGATGATGATTCTAGGCATCTCCTCCACAATTCAGTTGCTCAACTATCTCATTTGCTGCCCTCTAGGCCAACACATGTATCCCACACATTTTCCATTGCCCAGGAAAAAGCAAGCACAGACTATCCTCTGTGGCTCTGGCTTGGACATCCCTGGGGAATAGCAACTCACTAAGGCATCCAGCCAGTGGTATAAAGGTAGTATCTTAGTTGCATATTTTTCTGGGCTCCTTCAGGATGTGGAGAGGTAGAGAAAGCTGTGACAAGCAAAGTGAGTACCGTGGGGCCCAGATACAGTCTCTTCTACACTCTTTAGAAGGACGGAGGTGTGGATAGTGAGTCTGAGATCCCCTTTCTTCAGCTGCTGCCAAGAGGAGGAGCCAATGGGATGGGGGTGAGCAGATGTTAGAAGCAGGAAGAAGAGTAAGGAGGCCTGGACTTCCAGAGACAGTAGATCTATGCCCCTAGACATGGCACAGGAAAGGGAGGCAGCTACTTGCCTAAAGCACAGAAAATGTTCTGATTCAGGTAATTATTCAGAAACCCAGACTCTGTGTCCAATCAGATTAGCACTCTTTTGCTTCTCGAAGGAGAGCAACAGTATAAGAGTATCTGAAAAATCCCATCCCAGCAAGCATCCTACCAGTGATCTGAATGTTTGCTTGGTGTCTCAACTCTCGTTATGAGATTGTCCTTCATAATGTTCTGAGTAAGAGCCTTTCAGAAAAGCACTTGGCATATATATTGCAAAATGATTACACCTTAGTGTTGGATCACATCTGCATCACATCACATAATTATCATTTCGTTTTTCTGGGAAAAAAGGAATTAAAAAAAAAAAAAGGAATGCACTCGGCTTTGGGTTAAGAAAGCATGGTGGATTCAGCCCTTTGTTTCTAGGCAACTTTAATTTCCCTAGACCCACCCAGTAACAAGTTCCCAGAATCCTAGACTGTTCAAAGAGAAATTATTTAGTTCCTCAGAGGAGAGCTATAATTTGCAATATCTTTGATCCTTTAGTATCCTGGAAATAATAACAGAAAACCAAACCCAGTCTCACTTCTAGGCTTAAGCAACTTAATATAATACTTTTGGATTTCATGGGAACCAGGAAACTTGTCAATCCAACTTGGCTACTAAAATGGGCAGAAAAAAAAAATCTGTCCTTTCACCACACAGAATCCCTTCCCAATGTCAGACTCTTCGTAAAACTATAATATTCACAAAATGTAATAAGTGATAGAAAAGCCATTATCTGGATACAAGGGGAAAATTGGCTTGACTGCCTAAGAGCTGTCCCCTAACTTTAGCAACTTGTCTTAAGTGGTGTCATATAATCTTCCCTTGTGAGCTCCAGGCTTCTTGTAATATTCAATTTAATTTAGCATTTGGATACTTCACAACAGTAAGAGCAATAGATCACACAAATCCCAGACTTGCATAGGACCTCCATATCAACGAGGGGACAAGGGCAATTTCTACAACAAATGGAGGATATGTCAATTATTTAGTATTAGATAAATCAATGCAGGATGAGAGAGAGAGAATGGTGATATAAATCCCAGGTAAGATCAACCCTCAAATCAATCCTGCAAATCAAAGGAGACCACAGAATGCATCCTCTATTCTGATTTAAGCTACGAATGACAAAGTACTTCCTGGGTTGATCTTAAAATAGTACAATAAAAGTAGATACTAACTGCATTAATCTAAAGGAACCATGAGTCTTTGCTATATATAAACCATACAGTATAAATTGTGAATATGTGCACTTAGGAGGTGCATAAGAAATGTAACTTAGATTAGTAAAGAGAAAAACAGGAATGAGATAATTAGCACAATAAAAGGCAAATGGCTTTATAAGAAGGACACAAAAGGTCACAATGAGCAGTAAAAGGACAATTTCCTGAGAAATAGGAAGGTGCTTTATTCGCACAGCTTTAAATCATGTAACCATGGAACAACAGGAGATTACAAACTCTTCCAGATAATCTGATCCAACTAGCCCCACACTTCACAAATCTCCAGCATGTAGGACAGCTTCGTGGCCAATACAGGCAATGTAAAACCACCGAAAGCCTTTAAGCCAAATAGACCTGACTTTAGACTCATTTCCAGAATGGCCTATAGGAACTCACTGAGCCTCTCCCCTCCTGTTTTATTACTTTTACATCATCATTTTTAATGTTATTATATTATTTAAGGGGCGCCTGGGTGGCTCAGTGGGTTAAAGCCTCTGCCTTCAGCTCAGATCATAATCCCAGGGTCCTGGGATCCAACCCCACAGCTGGCTCTCTGCTCAGCGGGGAGCCTGCTTCCTTCTCTCTATCTGCCTGTCTCTCTGCCTACTTGTGATTGCTGTCTGTCAAATAAATAAATAAAATCTTTTAAAAAAATAAAAAATAAAAGACACACAAATACTTAACTTACATGGTTCTTTTTTTATTTCAGGTTTATTTATTTATTTGGGAGGGACAGAGAGCATGAGAGAGAGGGGCAGAGGGAGAGAGAATCTCAAGCAGATTGAGATTCTGACCCTGAGATCAGGATGCTGAGATCATGACCTGAGCAAAAACCAAGAGTCGAACACTCAACCAATTGTGCCACTCAGGGCCACCAAACTTATGTAATGTTTTTTAAGACCAAGAGACATTATTTACAAACAAATAAATGAGGGGTCCAATATCTGAAACATAAGAGATATTCAATAATTGATAAATCAGTAAATTTAGTTGCCCAGGAAGAGATACTAAATTAGTGACATTAATAGGATGGATCCCACTAAATACTAAAGGAGACTAGACTAAAACATGATTCATCTTTTCAGTGTGTGGCTGTAGAAATTCAAACTCTTGGAAAAGCATCTCAGGGCCCATATTCTCTGTAGTTATGGCCCTCCCAGCCAGGTCAGGTGTCTGTGCTGACTGATTCACAGGTAGGCATACTCAAGACCTCAAATCAAGACCTCAAATCAAGACCTCAAGCTGAGTGTGATGCAGGCTGAACAAAATGTTTGGCTGGATTTTTAAAGGTTTGGGGGAATGTTGAGTGAATGGAATGAGGGGATGATTCTTGAAAAGCAATGGGTAGCCTCGATTCCAAGAACATCAAATTATCCAGGCTGATAATCACTCTGGGCAAGGCATAGGTGAACCACAAATATTTAAGCGTTCTCAGTGACCTGGGGAGAATCAAGTGTCTCTTCATTTACCAATCCTTTGCTAGTACTTATGTTCATTTTCAGCCTGGGACTTTATAATTACTGGGACATAATTAAAAGAGAAGGTCCTAGGATCTATATTCAAGGCCTCCAAACACAAAAAGATCTTGAGTGCTAATAGCTAACTCAGGGGTGCCTGCATGGCTCAGTCGTTAAGCATCTGCCTTTGGCTCAGGGCATGATCCCTCAGGGATCCTGGGGTCCTCAGGATCCTCAGGGTCCTGGGATGGAGCCCTGCATCAGGCTCCCCGCTCAGGGGGAAGCCTGCTTCTCCTTCCCCAACACCCCCTGCTTGTGTTCTCTCTCCCTCTGTCAAATAAATAAATAGAATCTTTAAATTTTTTTTAAGATTTTATTTATTTATTTGACAGACAGAGATCACAAGTAGGCAGAGAGAGAGAGGAGGAAGCAGGCTCCCTGCCGAGCAGAGAGCCTGATGCAGGGCTCCATCCCAGGACCCTGAGATCATGACCCGAGCCGAAGGCAGAGGCTTTAACCCACTGAGGCACCCAGGCACCCCATAAATAGAATCTTTAAAAAATAATAACAATAATAACTGACTTGGAAGAATGCTGCAGTATTCTCTTCTTTAAATGGACTTCAGAATTTCTTTTCTTTCACTTTAGCTAAAATACTTCCCTTCTCTATCAGCAAGGTAATTATGACACACAATGAAATAATTATGTGAAAGCATTTAGAATACTGCCAAATGCAGTATTAATGGGAAAAAAGTAAGGACCAGGACACAGATGACAATGATGATGATGACGAGCATTTAGAGAGGGCTTTACATATTAAAGAGCATTAACAAACATCCCTTCATAACAATGAATCGTGGGACACTGAATAAATAAAATTTTTTAAAAAGTGCTCCAAACAAAAAGAAAGAAACGAAGAAAAGAAAGAAAGAAAGAAGAGAAATAACTAATTTCTAATTCTATTTCAATCATTTATTTTATGGTAATCATAAAAGTTAAACTATCCCCTACATTCTATATTGGTATGAGGACATATTAGCTAATGTATATATATTCCTAGAACAGTTAATAATACAAGGAGCTGAGAAGGTGGAAATAATGAAATAACCCACATAGCATAACTAATTGTCTTCCTAATAACAAATATCTTGTCATCATCTTTCTTTCTGCCCAGACTAAAGAAGCCACATCTTTCCAGAAACCTCAACTGCTTTCCAAAGATGCAGCCTTCCAAGTCCTATGTCAATATCTCCTTCTACCAGCCACATGCCTTCCTGATGATTGGCATCCCAGGGCTAGAGGCTGTTCATGGATGGATCTCCATCCCCTTCTCCTCCATGTACACGGTGGCCCTCACTGGAAACTGCCTGATCCTCTTGGCTATAAGGAGAACTCCCAGCCTGCACCAGCCCATGTACTACTTTCTGTCCATGCTGGCCCTCACCGATGTGGGCCTCACCCTGTCCACACTGCCCACCACCCTGGCTGTGCTCTGGTTTGACCATCGGCTCATAGGTTTCAATGCCTGCCTGGTCCAGATGTTCTTCCTCCACTCTTTCTCTGTGGTGGAGTCGTCGGTGCTCCTGGCCATGTCATTTGACCGCTTTGTGGCCATCTCCAACCCTCTTCGCTATGCAGCTATCCTCACCAATAGTGTCATCATTAGGATTGGGCTGGCCATTGTGGCTCGAGCCACTGTATCCCTCTTTCCTGTGCCCTTCTTACTGAAGCGACTGAACTTCTGCCTTGATAAGAATCTCCTGTCCCATTCCTTCTGTTTCCATGCAGATGTCATGAAACGGGCCTGTGCTGATATTACTGTCAACATCCTTTATGGACTCTATGTAGTTTTATCCACAGTGGGTGTAGACTCTTTGCTTATCGTCCTGTCCTATACCCTTATTCTTCATACAGTGATGGGCCTAGCCTCTCCCAGGGAGCGTGTCCGGGCCCTAAACACGTGTGTGTCTCATATATTAGCTGTTCTGATTTTCTATATCCCCGTCATAGGAGTGTCAATGATCCACCGTTTTGGGAGGCACCTGCCTCATATTGTACATGCTCTCATTGCCTATGTGTACCTGGTGGTGCCCCCTGTGCTCAACCCCATCATCTACAGTGTGAAATCCAAGCCCATCAGGGAGGCCATGTTCAGAATGCTGAGAGAGAAGAGGCAAGGCTGATGAAACCAAGAAATAACCGCAGAATCTGAGGAAAAACATGGCCAGTCTTATGTCCAGAAACCCCTTACTCAGATCCCTGACCCAGACACATTATCAAGAGTATGACAACTGGATACCGTCAGATTGATGGGTGACAAACAGTCTTCTTGATTCTTTCCTGCACTCATTAACTTCAGCTTTTTAATTCAGTTTTTACTTGTACAAGAGACTCTATGCTCATTACTAGGAATAGTAAAATGAATTATACCCAGTCTTGTCCCTCTGTTGCAGGACAGAAGCTTCTAAATACGCAATTAAGTTAAGTGTAATAAGGCTATGATAGGTACACACAAAGTGCTATAGGAACCGGGAAGAGGATTTCCTGTCTCATCAAGAGGAAATGAGAAATGAGTCATGAAAGAAGGATGAACAGTGAGTAGGAGTTTGTCACACAGAAAAGGTGGGGAAGGGGAAGGCATACTCAATAAAGGGGAAAGAATGTAAAACACAAAAACACTGAGGTGTGGAGCATCAGGGTGGCTCAGTTGGTTAAGTGACCCACTCTTGATTTGGGCTCAGGTCATGATCTCAGGGTCCTAAGACTGAGCCCACCTAGGCAGGCTCCATGCCCGCAGGGAGTCTGCTTGGGGTTCTCTCTTTCCCTCTCCCTCTCCCACTCCACCACCCCTCTAAAATAAATACATAACTCCTTAAAACATAACATTGAGGTGTGGAACTATCTGATGTGTTTGTGGAAAGGTGAGTAGTCAGTCAGATGTGGCTCCTCATAATCTGTGCGTGTTGGAGGGAGAAGGACAGGAGATGAGATAGAAATGATGAGCGTACTTTGTGCTCCTTGGGGCCTGTCAGACCTCAGGGAAACATCTGCCCTCATTCCTTTTTTAAGAGTCAGCCATGGGAAGCCGACTGCTTTGTACAAGTTACACAGGTTTAACTGTGTGTTACAAATTAGAAAGGTGAAAGTGGAGAAAAAGAATGCAAGGAACACATTTAAGAGACTGTTGTAACAGTCTAGGAAAAAGAGAAGGGAAGCTAAAGTTAAGTTAATAATGGGAAAACTAGATGTATTCTTAAAATCTTATCTCTACAGTTCTCTTCTTTGTCCTCTGAAAATGCCAGAAGCAATGAGCAAAGCTAGGGCCCACATACTGGTTTCTAAATACCATTGCCCACTCTACATAACCTAGAATCCTTGGAGCAATGACTAATTCTAGGTATGAAGTAGAAAAAATCATAAAATGATACTGGAATAGTTTATGCCCTGAAGAAATAAAGAACACAAAACAGTAAGGTCATGTAGAAAAAATACACAGAAACTCATTTGAAGAGGCTACCAGTGGCGACAGATGGGTCAAATAGAACATTAAAAATAA
Organism: Martes martes; assembly: GCF_963455335.1. Classification (NCBI taxonomy): domain Eukaryota; kingdom Metazoa; phylum Chordata; class Mammalia; order Carnivora; family Mustelidae; genus Martes; species Martes martes. The sequence continues at coordinate 57,116,706 of NC_137898.1, forward strand.
TTTTGATAGCAAACAGTTACCACAAATCGAATTTTTAAAGAAAGTGTGAGTCCATGGTGATATTTAAGACAAAGAGGGAGAAAAGAATGAAAAAAGAACTCTTCTTTAGAAAGTATTGATAGATTTAGAAAATTACCTTTTGCAGTTTTTAATGTAATTTAAAAATAATCAAAAAAGGCTGAAAAGATACTGGGGAAAAATTAGTCACACAGTCTCAAAGTATCACTGCACACACTATTTACTAAATAGGAAAGGATGAATATGCCTTTATGATAAAGAGACTCCCAGTTACCACCTTAAGCAAGTGATCAAATTTACCTTAACCAACAATAAGATAATCTGATCTTATACAACTTCTGATTTGAACAATAAGGACACAAAATCACATATGTAAAACTCCCACCAAAATTGCCCAACCTGAATCTAACCGTGAGAACGTAATTGGAAAAATCTTGAATATGGGAAACACCACACACACACACACACACACACACACACACACACAAACATAGACAAACACACACATACACACATTAACCGAGCATCTTTAAAAATGCAATTTTATTAAAAGAATGTTGGGGAATTAATCTAAATTGAAAGAGATTAAAGGGATATTACAACCAAACACTAGCATTAACCAGTAGTTATTAGGACAATTGTGAAATCTGAATATGTATTTTATATTGATAAAATTATTAGATTAGCGTAATTTGCTTAGATTTGAAAATAGTTTGGTGATTATGTAGGAGAATCTACTTTTAAGAGGCACATGGTTAATGTTTATTGAGAAGTATTGCAATGTCTACAACTTACTTTCAAATGAATCTGCAGAAAAAGTGTGTATGTGGGGTGTGTGTCTGTGTGTGTGTGTGTGTGTGTCTGTGTGTACATGTCTGAGAGGGGAAGAGGGGGAAGGCAAGTGAGCCCCAAGCCCCATGCTCACAATCCTATAATCTCAAGAGAGACAATACTGTCTCTCAGGTAATTATCGAATGAATACTGAGAGAGATCCTAAGACTGAGCCTGGGTAAACTAATCCATTGGTGTTAAGAATGCAGAATCAGAATGCAGAGGAACCAAAATAATTCTATTTCTTCTTGGCTAGAATGTGCTTTCCATTAAGACTTGAATTGGGATTTTGCCCAGTCCCATCCCAAGCCAAGCCAGGGGTTTCCACAGTGATCCCTAAGCGCTTTGTGCTTTCTTCAACTGTAGTGCTTAAAACTCTATATTGTAATTATGTACAATGATGTATGAGACTTTGAAAGTAGGGATCAGTGATGATGTTCTAGTTATTTCTGTCATCTCCGTGGTTAACCTGGGCCTAGCGCAAAAGAATACATTCCTTAATAAATAATGTTTTAGTGAATGAAGGAAGGAAGGCAGGCAGTGAAAGAATGTAGCACAAAGCCAAAGGATCTGGTCAGAAATGAAGATCTCTGGGTACAGGGTCCAGCACTCCTCCCCCAGTTTACTTCCAAATACAGGCAGCAGAGGATGAACCCATAACTGTACAGCCCTTGGGAGTGGATCCCCAGCTTTGTCTAATACTGTAGTAGTCACCTACTACTCTCCCACCTTAACTGGAAGACTCTCGTCCTTCCAGGAAGAGATCAAAGATTCTGTCTTCTGAGTCTTATTCCCTCATCTTCTCTCTTCCACTCTCTTTGAAACTGGCACACACCTCTCTCAAAGAATTTACCACTTGCTATTGAAATCATCTTTTTACTAATGTATTCTACTTCCTGGAAGGCAATTACTGATTCACTCATTTACACTGAATGCCTTCATTACCCATTAAAGGGATTGGCCTAGACATTGCTTCAGGAACATAATTTGAACAAACCTATTTATAAATCATAATTCCTGAAGAAATGCCCTGATGTTTGTTCAATAAAACTCATTACTAAGTTCAAGCCATACTCCAAGCAATGGAAGCTATAGATGTAGCTTTTCACAGCTGTGCAGCGAATGGGCATCCTTTGCTCCAAAAGGCATCTTCTTGCTCAAGAATGGATTTCCTCCAGCCTTCCACAGTTGCCGGAGATTGTATTAATAGTAGAGACTCATGCTATTTTGCCTCAGCTCTTAAAATTGGATGTCCCTGGGGTGGAGACACCTTCATTTGAAAGTCATCCCAAAGAGACCACTGAGGCAGGCACTTTCTTCACTGGCAGGCACACTGGCAGAAAACTGGGGAGTTGGAAATTTGAAATAGGATTTGGAGGCCAATGTTTGGGAATATAAATGCTCTTTTAAGATGCTTCTGCGAATATCTCTTTGAATCCTGACATCAATTCTTTGGGGTTTACATCCGGGAATGGCATAACTGGATGATATGGTAGTTCTACTTCTAACTTTTTGAGGACCTGAACACTGTTTTCCAGAGAGGCTACACCACTTTACATTTACTGCCAACAGTACACAAAGGTTCCAATTTGTCCACATCCTTACCAATATTTGTTATCATTTGAATCATTCTTTCCTTCTCTTTCTTTTCTTGTCTTTCCTTCCTTCCTTCTTTCTTTTTTTTCTTCCTCCCTTCCTTTCTTTCTTTCCTTCTTTCTTTCTTTCTTCCTTTCTTTCTTCCTTTCTTCCTTTCTTTCTTTCCTGATGATAGCCACCCTAAGCTCTGTGGGATGATATCTCACTATAGTTTTGATTTGCTTTTCATCAGTAATTAGTGATGTTGAGCAACTTTTCATGTACCTGCTGGCCATTTGTAGGTTTTTGGAGAAATATATATTCAACTTCTTTGTCCATTTTTTAATCAGGTTATTTGGGGTTTTGCTATTGAGTTGGAAGAGTTCCTTATATTTTTTTTATATTAGTCCTTTATCAGGTATGTGGTTTACAAATATTTTCTCTTATTCCATGGGTTGCCTTTTTACTCTGTTGTTTCCTTTGCTGTGCATTAACTTTTTAGTTTGATGTAGCCACACTTGTTTAATTTTGTTTTTATTGATTGTGCCTTTGGGGCCATATCTAATAAATTATTGCCAAGTCCAAAGTCCTAAAGATTCTTCTCTGTTTTTTTTAAGGAGTTTTATCATTTCAGGTCCATTTTTTTGTATGTGGTATAACATAAGAGTCTGATAGCATTCATTTGCATGGGGATACCCCATTTTACCAACCATTTGTTAAGGAAATTGTCTTTTTCCCACTGCATAGTCTTGGGACCCTTGTCAAGACTCAGTTGACTGTACATATGCCATTCATTTCTGGGCTCCCCATCCCAAATGTCAGTTTTTATACCAATAGCATACTGATTTTTTTTTAATTTTTAAAATAATCTCTATACCCAGCATGCTCATCTACAACCGAGCCAACCAGGTACCCAATACCATACTGTTTTAAATTACTGTAGCCTTACAAAGTATTTTGAAATCAGGAAATGTGACACCTCCAAATTTGTTCTTCTATCTCAGATTACTTTGACTATTTTGGATCTCTTGTGGTTCCATATGAATTTTAGGATTATTTTCTCCGATTTCTATAAAAAATGTAATTGAGATTTTCATAGGAACTGCATTGAATTCATAGATCACTTTGGGTAATAAGGATTTTTGGGACAATATTAAGTCTTTCAATCCATGAACATGCAATGTCTTTCCATTTATTTGCGTCTAAATTTCTTTCACCAATAATTTATAGTTTTCTGTATCTAAGTCGTTCACCTCCTTGATCCAGTTTACTCCTAAGTATTTTCTTCTTTTTTTTAACATTTATTTTTTTGAGAGAGAGAGAGGAACACAAGAAGGAGGGGCCAAGGGAGAGAGTCTGAAGCAGACGCCATGCTGAACATGAAGCCCCTTGCTGGGCCCGATCTCACTCCGAGATCACAAACTGAGTCAAAACCCAGAGTCAGATGCTAAACAACTGCACCACCCAGGCACCCATTTTATTTTTCTGAAGATTTTATTTATTTATTCGGGAGAGTGTGCATGAGTAGGTGGAGGTGCAAAGGGAAAGGGAAAGGGACTAGCAGACTCCCTGCTGCACACAGAGCCCAACACCTGGCTCAATGTAGAGCTCAATTCCTGGATCCTGAGATCATGACCTGAGCTGAAGTCAGTCACTTAACTGACTGAGCTACCCAAGCACCCCATCTCAGTATTTCATTCTTTTTGATGCCATTGTAAATGCTATTGTTTTATTAATTTCCTTTTGGATAGTTCACTGTTCATATATAGAAACACAACTGATTTTTGTATGTTGATTTTGTTTCCTGCAACTTCACTAAATTTGTTTATTGTTCTAACAGGTTTTTTTAAGGAATTTTGGGAGTTTTCTATACATAAGATCATGTTGTCTACAAAGAAAGATAATTTTACATCTTACATTACAATTTGGATGCTTTTATTTCTTTTTGTTCTCTAATTGCTCTTCTTAGGACTTTTAATTTTGTGTTAAATAGAGGTGGAAAGAATGGCCATCCTTGCCTGGTTTCTGATCCTAAAGGAAAATCTTTGAGTTTTTCATTGTTAAATATACATTAGCTGTGGGCCTGTCATAAAAATCTTTTATTATGTTGAGATGTATTTCTCACATATCTAGTGCTCCCATTTTCATTGCACCATTATTCGTAACAGCCAATATCCAACAATCCAAGTGTCTATCAAAAGATGAATGGATAAAGAAAATGTGGCATATACATACTGTAGAATATTATTCAGCCTTTAAAAAAAAAAGAGAGGAGGAGTCAAGATGGCGGAGAAGTAGCAGCTTGAGATGACATCGGGTAGCAGGAGATCAGCTAGATAGCTTATCTAATCATTGTGAACACCTACAAATGCAACGGGAAATCGAGGGGAAGAAGAGCAACAATTCTAGAAACAGAAAATAGATCACTTTCTGAAAGGTTCCAGCAATTGACTGCTTTCCTCAAGGCGGGACCGCAGGCCAGGGAGGCGGGGCGGTTGGGCGCTTTTCTCTGAGGGCCCACTGAGGAGCAGAACCCTAAGCTCTCAGCTCCTCCGGGCCAAGAGATTGGGAGGCCGCTATCTTCATTCCCATCCTCCGGAACTCTACGGAAAGCGCTCAGGGAATAAAAGCTCCCAAAAGCAAACCCGAGCGGATTACTTAGCCCAGCCCCTGGCAAGGGCGGTGCAATTCCGCCTGTGGCAAAGACACTTGAGAATCACTACAACAGGCCCCTCCCCCAGGAGATCAAAAAGAAACCCATCCAAAACCAACTTCACTCACTAAGAACAGCGGAATTCCAAAGCAGGAGAAAGCAAATCTTATCTGAACAAAATGACAAGGTGGAGAAACTCACCTCAAAAAAAAGAACAAGAGGCCATACCGAAGGCTGGAGACCTAATCAATACGGACATTGGTAACATGACAGATCTAGAGTTCAGAATGACAATTCTCAAGGTTCTAGCCGGGCTCGAAAAAGGCATAGAAGATATTGGAGAAACCCTCTCCGGAGAGATAAAAGCCCTTTCTGGAGAAATAAAAGAACTAAAATCGAACAAAGTTGAAATCAAAAAACTATTAATGAGGTGCAATCAAAAATGGAAGCTCTCACTGCTAGGATAAATGAGGCAGAAGAAAGAATTAGTGACATAGAAGCTCAAATGACAGAGAATAAAGAAGCTGAGCAAAAGAGAGACAAACAAATACTGGACCACGAGGAGAGAATTCGAGAGATAAGCGACACCATAAGACGACACAACATTAGAATAATTGGGATTCCAGAAGAAGAAGAAAGAAAGAGGGGAGCAGAAGGTATATTGGAGACAATTATTGGAGAGAATTTCCCTATAATGGCAAAGGGAACAAACATCAAAATCCAGGAGATGCTAAGAACACCCCTCAAAATCAATAAAAATAGGTCCACACCTCGTCACCTGATAGTAAAATTTACAAGTCTTAGTGACAAAGAGAAAATCCTGAAAGCAGCCTAGGAAAAGAAGTCTGTAATATACAAGGGTAAAAACATTAGATTGGCAGCAGACCTATCCACAGAGACCTGGCAGGCCAGAAAGAACTGGAATGATATTTTCAGAGCACTAAACCAGAAAAACATGCAGCCAAGAATACTATATCCGGCTAGGCTATCATTGAAAATAGAAGGAGAGATAAAGAGCTTCCAGGACAAACAAAAGCTGAAAGAATTTCCAAACACCAAACCAGCTCTACAGGAAATATTGAAAGGGGTCCTCTAAGCAAAGAGAGACCCTAAAAGTAGTAGATCAGAAAGAAACAGAGACAATATACAGTAACAGTCACCTTACAGGCAATACAATGGCACTAAATTCATATCTCTCAATAGTTACCCTGAATGTTAATGGGCTAAATGCCCCAATCAAAGACACAGAGTATCAGAATGGATAAAAAAACAAAACCCATCAATATGCTGCCTACAAGAAACTCATTTTAGACCCGAAGACACCTCCAGATTTAAAGTGAAGGGGTGGAAAACAATGTACCATGCTAATGGACATCAGAAGAAAGTTGGGGTGGCAATCCTTATATCAGATCAATTAGATTTTAAGCCAAAGACTGTATAAGAGATGAGGAAGGACAGTATATCATACTCAAAGGGTCTGTCCAACAAGAAGACCTAACAATCTTAAATATCTATGCCCCTAACATGGGAGCAGCCAACTATATAAACCAATTAATAACAAAATCAAGAAATACATCGACAGTAATACAATAATAGCAGGGGACTTTAACACTCCCCTCACTGAAATGGACAGATCATCCAGGCAAAAGATCAACAAGGAAATAAAGGCCTTAAATGACACACTGGACCAGAAGGACATCACAGATATATTCAGAACATTCCATCCCAAAGCAACAGAATATACATTCTTCTCTAGTGCACATGGAACATTCTCCAGAATAGACCACATCCTGGGTCATAAATCAGGTCTCAATCGGTACCAAAAGATTGAGATCATTCCCTGCATATTTTCAGACCACAATGCTCTGAAGCTAGAACTCAATCACAAGAGGAAATTTGTAAAGAACGCAAATACATGGAGACTAAACAGCATTCTTCTAAAAAATGAATGGGTCAACCAGGAAATTAAAGAAGAATTCAAAAAATTCATGGAAACAAATGATAATGAAAACACAACGGTTCAAAATCTGTGGGACACAACAAAGGCAGTCCTGAGAGGAAAATATATAGTGGTGCAAGCCATTCCCAAGAAATAAGAAAGGTCTCAAATACACAACCTAACCCTACACCTAAAGGAGTTGGAGAGAGAACAACAAAGAAAGCCTAAACCCAGCAGGAGAAGAGAAATCATAAAGATCAGAGCAGAAATCAATGAAATAGAAACTAAAAAAACAATAGAACAAATCAACAAAACTAGCAGCTGGTTCTTTGAAAGAATTAATAAGATTGACAAACCCCTGGCCAGACTTATCAAAAAGAAAAGAGAAAGGACCCAAATAAATAAAATTATGAATGAAAGAGGAGAGATCACAACCAACGCCAAAGAAATACAAACAATTACAAGAACATATTACGAGCAACTCTACGCCAACAAATTTGACAATCTGGAAGAAATGGACACATTTCTAGAGACATATAAACTACCACAACTGAACCAGGAAGAAATAGATAACCTGAACAGTAAGGATATTGAAACAGTCATCAAAAATCTCCAAACAAACAACAGTCCAGGACCAGACAGCTTCCCAGGGGAATTCTACCAAACATTTAAAGAAGAATTAATTCCTATTCTCCTGAAACTGTTCCAAAAAATAGAAATGGAAGGAAAACTTCCAAACTCATTCTATGAAGCCAGCATCACCTTGATCCCAAAACCAGACAAGGATCCCACCAAAAAAGAGAATTACAGACCAATATCCTTGATGAACACAAATGTGAAAATTCTCACCAAAATACTGGCCAATAGGATCCAACAGTACATTAAAAGGATTATTCACCACGACCAAGAGGGATTTATTCCAGGGCTGCAAGGTTGGTTCAACATCTGCAAATTCATCAATGTGATACAATACATTAATAAATGAAAGAGTAAGAAACATATGATACTCTCAATAGATGCTGAAAAAGCATTTGACAAAGTGCAGCATCCCTTCCTGATTAAAACTCTTCAAAGTGTAGGGATAGAAGTCACATACCTCAATATTATCAAAGCCATCTATGAAAAACCCACCGCAAATATCATTCTCAATGGAGAAAAACTGAAAGCTTTTCCGCTAAGGTCAGGAACACGGCAGGGATGTCTGTTATCACCACTGCTGTTCAACATAGTACTAGAAGTCCTAGCCTCAGCAATCAGACAACAAAAAGAAGTTAAAGGCATCCAAATCGGCAAAGAAGAAGTCAAACTATCACTCTTTGCAGATGATATGATACTATATGTGGAAAACCCAAAAGGCTCCACTCCAAAACTGCTAGAACTTGTACAGAATTCAGTGAAGTGTCAGGATATAAAATCAATGCACAGAAATCAGTCGCATTTCTTTACACTAACAACAAGACAGAAGAAAGAGAAATTGAGGAGTCAGTCCCATTTACAATCGCACCCAAAACCATAAGATAGCTAGGAATAAATCTAACCAAAGAGGCAAAGAATCTATAATCAGAAAACTATAAAGTACTCATGAAAGAAATTGAGGAAGACACAAAGAAATGGAAAAATATTCCATGCTCATGGATTGGAAGAACAAATATTGTGAAAATGTCTATTCTACCTAAAGCAATCTACACATTGAATGCAATCCCTATCAAAATCCCATCCACTTTTTTTAAAGAAATAGAACAAATAATCCTAAAATTTTTATGGAACCACAAAAGACCTCGAATAGCGAAAGGAATATTGAAAAAGAAAGCCAAAGTCAGTGGCATCACAATTCCAGACTTCAAGCTCTATTACAAAGCTGTCATCATCAAGACAGTATGGTACTGGCACAAAAACAGACACATAGATCAATGGAGCAGAATAGAGAGCCCAGAAATAGACCCTCAACTCTATGGTCAACTAATCTTTGACAAAGCAGGAAAGAATATCCAATGGAAAAAAGACAGTCTCTTCAACAAATGGTGCTGGGAAAATTGGACAGCCACATGCAGAAAAATGAAATTGGACTATTTCCTTACACCACACACGAAAATAGACTCAAAATGAATGAAGGACCTCAAAGTGAGAAAGGAATCTATCAAAATCCTTGAGGAGAATGCAGGCAGGAACCTCTTTGACCTCAACCGCAGCAACTTCTTCCTAGGAACATCGCCAAAGGCAACAGAAGCAAGGGCAAAAATGAACTATTGGGATTTCATCAAGATCAAAAGCATTTGTGCAGCAAAGGAAACAGTTAACAAAACCAAAAGACAACTGACAGAATGGGAGAAGATACTTGCAAACGACATATCAGATAAAGGGCTAGTCTCCAAAATCTATAAAGAGCTTATCAAACTCAATACCCAAAGAACAAATAATCCAGTCAAGAAATGGGCAGAGGACATGAACAGACATTTCTGCAAAGAAGACATCCAGATGGCCAACAGACACATGAAAAAATGCTCCACGTCACTCGGCCTCAGGGAAATACAAATCAAAACCACAATGAGATACCACCTCACACCAGTCAGAATGGCTAAAATTAACAAGTCAAGAAGTGACAGATGCTGGCGAGGATGCGGAGAGAGGGGAACCCTCCTACACTGTTGGTGGGAATGCAAGCTGGTGCAACCACTCTGGAAAACAGTGTGGAGGTTCCTCAAAAAGCTGAAAATAGAGCTACCCTATGACCCAGCGATTGCACTCCTGGGTATATATCCTAAAGATACAAACGTGTTGCTCCGAAGGGGCACATGCACCCGAATGTTTATAGCAGCAATGTCCACAATAGCCAAACTGTGGAAAGAGCCTGGATGTCCATCAATAGATGAATGGATAAAGAAGAAGTGGTATATATACACAATGGAATACTACGCAGGCATCAAAAGACATGAAACCTTGCCATTTGCGACGACGTGGATGGAACTAGAGGGTATCAGGCTTAGCGAAATAAGTCAATCGGAGAAAGACAACTATCATATGATCTCTTTGATATGAGGAAGTGGAGATGCAATGTGGGGGGGTTGGGGGTGGTAGGAAAAGAAAAAATGAAAAGATGGGATTGGGAGGGAGACAAACCACAAAAGACTCAATCTCAAAAAACAGACTGAGAGTTGCTGGGGGGAGGGGGGACGGGAGAGGGTGGTGGGGAAATGGACATTGGGGAGGGTATGTGCTATGATGAGTGCTGTGAAATGTGTAAACCTGGCGATTCACAGACCTGTACCCCTGGGGATAAAAATACATTATATGTTTATTAAAATAAAAAAAAAAGAAATCCTGCCATTATAACAAGGAAACTTTTGGAGTTCATAGATATGTATATTACCTTGATAGTGATGATAAATTCATGAATGTATGCTTAGATCCAAATTCATTAAATTGTATACATTGAATAAGTGCAGTTTTTTGCACATCAGTTGTATCTCAATAAAGATGCTATGCATGTGTACACACACACACACACACACACACACACACACCAGATATTGCTATTTCAGATGTGTGGCTTCTTCAGGTTTTCAATTTATTTTACTCTATTAGGATAAAAAAGAAACTCCTGGGGATGGAACAAGATAGCAAAAAAAATTTCCTAAGGTGGAAGACAGTGCTTTAAAAACACAAAGACAGAGACATGGAAGCTCTCAGTAAAGATGTGTGCCTTCATTCATCTCTCTCTGTCTTGGGACACTTTATTCCCCATCTATCTTCTCAGGTAACTTGACACATACTCACTGTGCAACAGAATGAGGCTTTCACAATGATATCACATGAAGAATAGACACAGGAAGTAGGGGCGCTTAACCTGCCTGAGCCCTCAGGGCCATGGGGAGAGTAGACAGAAACACAAAGAACCCTGGGTCTCTGAAAGATTCTATTGGGGGGGTGGGGCGCAGGGCAGAAAATGCTCTGTGTGACTCCAGAAGCCTGATCTGATATCACTAAAAGGCACAGTAAAGGAAAAAACCGAAATGCCCCCAAAATTTCCTACAGATATGGTAGAATGGATAAACCTAGAGATGATGATGATTCTAGGCATCTCCTCCACAATTCAGTTGCTCAACTATCTCATTTGCTGCCCTCTAGGCCAACACATGTATCCCACACATTTTCCATTGCCCAGGAAAAAGCAAGCACAGACTATCCTCTGTGGCTCTGGCTTGGACATCCCTGGGGAATAGCAACTCACTAAGGCATCCAGCCAGTGGTATAAAGGTAGTATCTTAGTTGCATATTTTTCTGGGCTCCTTCAGGATGTGGAGAGGTAGAGAAGGCTGTGACAAGTAAAGTGAGTACTTGGGGCCCAGATACAGTCTCTTCTACACTCTTTAGAAGGATGGAGGTCTGGTTAGTGAGTCTGAGATCCCCTTTTTTCAGCTGCTGCCAAGAGGAGGAGCCAATGGGATGGGGGTGAGCAGATGTTAGAAGCAGGAAGAAGAGTAAGGAGGCCTGGACTTCCAGAGACAGTAGATCTATGCCCCTAGACATGGCACAGGAAAGGGAGGCAGCTACTTGCCTAAAGCACAGAAAATGTCCTGATTCAGGTAATTATTCGGAAACCCAGACTCTGTGTCCAAGCAGATTAGTACTCTTTTGCTTCTCGAAGGAGAGCAACAGTATAAGAGTATCTGAAAAATCCCATCCCAGCAAGCATCCTGCCAGTGATCTGAATGTTTGCTTGGTGTCTCAACTCTCATTATGAGATTGTCCTTCATAATGTTCTGAGTAAGAGCCTTTCAGAAAAGCACTTGGCATATATATTGCAAAATGATTACACCTTAGTGTTGGATCACATCTGCATCACATCACATAATTATCATTTCGTTTTTCTGGGAAAAAAGGAATTAAAAAAAAAAAAAGGAATGCACTCGGCTTTGGGTTAAGAAAGCATGGTGGATTCAGCCCTTTGTTTCTAGGCAACTTTAATTTCCCTAGACCCACCCAGTAACAAGTTCCCAGAATCCTAGACTGTTCAAAGAGAAATTATTTAGTTCCTCAGAGGAGAGCTATAATTTGCAATATCTTTGATCCTTTAGTATCCTGGAAATAATAACAGAAAACCAAACCCAGTCTCACTTCTAGGCTTAAGCAACTTAATATAATACTTTTGGATTTCATGGGAACCAGGAAACTTGTCAATCCAACTTGGCTACTAAAATGGGCAGAAAAAAAAAATCTGTCCTTTCACCACACAGAATCCCTTCCCAATGTCAGACTCTTCGTAAAACTATAATATTCACAAAATGTAATAAGTGATAGAAAAGCCATTATCTGGATACAAGGGGAAAATTGGCTTGACTGCCTAAGAGCTGTCCCCTAACTTTAGCAACTTGTCTTAAGTGGTGTCATATAATCTTCCCTTGTGAGCTCCAGGCTTCTTGTAATATTCAATTTAATTTAGCATTTGGATACTTCACAACAGTAAGAGCAATAGATCACACAAATCCCAGACTTGCATAGGACCTCCATATCAACGAGGGGACAAGGGCAATTTCTACAACAAATGGAGGATATGTCAATTATTTAGTATTAGATAAATCAATGCAGGATGAGAGAGAGAGAATGGTGATATAAATCCCAGGTAAGATCAACCCTCAAATCAATCCTGCAAATCAAAGGAGACCACAGAATGCATCCTCTATTCTGATTTAAGCTACGAATGACAAAGTACTTCCTGGGTTGATCTTAAAATAGTACAATAAAAGTAGATACTAACTGCATTAATCTAAAGGAACCATGAGTCTTTGCTATATATAAACCATACAGTATAAATTGTGAATATGTGCACTTAGGAGGTGCATAAGAAATGTAACTTAGATTAGTAAAGAGAAAAACAGGAATGAGATAATTAGCACAATAAAAGGCAAATGGCTTTATAAGAAGGACACAAAAGGTCACAATGAGCAGTAAAAGGACAATTTCCTGAGAAATAGGAAGGTGCTTTATTCGCACAGCTTTAAATCATGTAACCATGGAACAACAGGAGATTACAAACTCTTCCAGATAATCTGATCCAACTAGCCCCACACTTCACAAATCTCCAGCATGTAGGACAGCTTCGTGGCCAATACAGGCAATGTAAAACCACCGAAAGCCTTTAAGCCAAATAGACCTGACTTTAGACTCATTTCCAGAATGGCCTATAGGAACTCACTGAGCCTCTCCCCTCCTGTTTTATTACTTTTACATCATCATTTTTAATGTTATTATATTATTTAAGGGGCGCCTGGGTGGCTCAGTGGGTTAAAGCCTCTGCCTTCAGCTCAGATCATAATCCCAGGGTCCTGGGATCCAACCCCACAGCTGGCTCTCTGCTCAGCGGGGAGCCTGCTTCCTTCTCTCTATCTGCCTGTCTCTCTGCCTACTTGTGATTGCTGTCTGTCAAATAAATAAATAAAATCTTTTAAAAAAATAAAAAATAGACACACAAATACTTAACTTACATGGTTCTTTTTTTATTTCAGGTTTATTTATTTATTTGGGAGGGACAGAGAGCATGAGAGAGAGGGGAAGAGGGGGAGAGAATCTCAAGCAGATTGAGATTCTGACCCTGAGATCAGGATGCTGAGATCATGACCTGAGCAAAAACCAAGAGTCGAACACTCAACCAATTGTGCCACCCAGGGCCACCAAACTTATATAATTTTTTTAAGACCAAGAGACATTATTTACAAACAAATAAGTGAGGGGTCCAATATCTGAAACATAAGAGATATTCAATAATTGATAAATCAGTAAATTTAGTTGCCCAGGAAGAGATACTAAATTAGTGACATTAATAGGATGGATCCCACTAAATACTAAAGGAGACTAGACTAAAACATGATTCATCTTTTCAGTGTGTGGCTGTAGAAATTCAAACTCTTGGAAAAGCATCTCAGGGCCCATATTCTCTGTAGTTATGGCCCTCCCAGCCAGGTCAGGTGTCTGTGCTGACTGATTCACAGGTAGGCATACTCAAGACCTCAAATCAAGACCTCAAATCAAGACCTCAAGCTGAGTGTGATGCGGGCTGAACAAAATGTTTGGCTGGATTTTTAAAGGTTTGGGGGAATGTTGAGTGAATGGAATGAGGGGATGATTCTTGAAAAGCAATGGGTAGCCTCGATTCCAAGAACATCAAATTATCCAGGCTGATAATCACTCTGGGCAAGGCATAGGTGAACCACAAATATTTAAGCGTTCTCAGTGACCTGGGGAGAATCAAGTGTCTCTTCATTTACCAATCCTTTGCTAGTACTTATGTTCATTTTCAGCCTGGGACTTTATAATTACTGGGACATAATTAAAAGAGAAGGTCCTAGGATCTATATTCAAGGCCTCCAAACACAAAAAGATCTTGAGTGCTAATAGCTAACTCAGGGGTGCCTGCATGGCTCAGTCGTTAAGCATCTGCCTTTGGCTCAGGGCATGATCCCAGGGTCCTGGGATGGAGCCCTGCATCAGGCTCCCCGCTCAGGGGGAAGCCTGCTTCTCCTTCCCCAACACCCCCTGCTTGTGTTCTCTCTCCCTCTGTCAAATAAATAAATAGAATCTTTAAAAAATAATAACAATAATAACTGACTTGGAAGAACGCTGCAGTATTCTCTTCTTTAAATGGACTTCAGAATTTCTTTTCTTTCACTTTAGCTAAAATACTTCCCTTCTCTATCAGCAAGGTAATTATGACACACAATGAAATAATTATGTGAAAGCATTTAGAATACTACCAAATGCAGTATTAATGGGAAAAAAGTAAGGACCAGGAGACAGACGACAATGATGATGATGATGAGCATTTAGAGAGGGCTTTACATATTAAAGAGCATTAACAAACATCCCTTCAAAACAATGAATCGTGGAACACTGAAAAAATAAAAATTTTTAAAAAGTGCTCCAAACAAAAAGAAAGAGACGAAGAAAAGAAGGAAAGAAAGAACAGGAATAACTAATTTCTAATTCTATTTCAATCATTTATTTTATGGTAATCATGAGGAAGTTAGACTATCCCCTACATTCTACATTGGTTTGAGGACATATTAGCTAATGTATATATATTCCTGGAACAGTTAATAATACAATGAGCTGAGAAGGTGGAAATAATGAAATAACCTACATAGCATGACTAATTGTCTTCCTAATAACAAGTATCTTGTCATTATCTTTCTTTCTGCCCAGATTAAAGAAGTCACATCTTTCCAGAAACCTCAACTGCTTTCCAAAGATGCTGCCTTCCCAGTCCTATGTCAATATCTCCTTCTACCAGCCACATGCCTTCCTGATGATTGGCATCCCAGGGCTAGAGGCTGTTCATGGATGGATCTCCATCCCCTTCTCTTCCATGTACACGGTGGCCCTCACTGGAAACTGCCTGATCCTCTTGGCTATAAGGAGAACTCCCAGCCTGCACCAGCCCATGTACTACTTTCTGTCCATGCTGGCCCTCACCGATGTGGGCCTCACCCTGTCCACACTGCCCACCACCCTGGCTGTGCTCTGGTTTGACCATCGGCTCATAGGTTTCAATGCCTGCCTGGTCCAGATGTTCTTCCTCCACTCTTTCTCTGTGGTGGAGTCATCGGTGCTCCTGGCCATGTCATTTGACCGTTTTGTGGCAATCTCCAACCCTCTTCACTATGCAGCTGTCCTCACTGATAATGTCATCATTAGTATTGGGCTGGCCATTGTGGCCCGTGCTACCCTTTGTCTCTTCCCAGTGCCCTTTCTGCTTAAACGTCTGAACTTCTGCCCTAATAAGATCCTCTTGTCCCACTCATTCTGTTTCCATCCTGATGTGATGAGAAGAGCCTGTGCTGACATCACCATAAACATCCTCTATGGGCTTTGTATGGCACTGTCCACTGGTGGCATAGATTCTCTGCTCATTGTTCTCTCCTACATTCTCCTCCTACACACAGTACTAGGACTGGCATCTCCCAGGGAACGCATCCGAGCCTTCAACACATGTGTCTCCCATATCCTGGCTGTTTTTGTCTTCTTCATCCCAGGCATTACCCTGTCCATGATACATCGTTTTGGGGGGCACCTACCTCCCATTGTACATGCCTTAGTTGCCTATACATACCTGGTGGTGCCCCCTGTGCTCAACCCCATCATCTACAGTGTGAAATCCAAGCCCATCAGGGAGGCTATGATTAGGATGCTAAAGAGGAAAGACCAAGGCTGATGAAACTTTGAAATATAACAGGGTCTGGGTACCATAAAAGAGACTTCCTATTCCTTGCAGGAAACTGCTACCCTTAGGAAGCACTAAAAACTCCTGGCCAAGGCTAGTGAGAAGACCATCAAGATAATCCATGTTGCAAATTTACATTCACTGTTTACTTGGTACTGGAAACAGTGCTGGGGATTAAAGACTGAAAAATATATTAAACATGATCCTTTCTCTCCTGGTACAAACACAATCTTGTACCAGGACAAAGGCAGGTAAATACAGAACCAGAACACAAGTGCCATAATAAAGTTCTGTGCAAGAGATTACTAGAGGAACTGCAAATTAGTAGTTGCCAGAATTTGCCTGGGAAGATCAGACAAACCTCTACAAAGGAGCGACTGTTTTTTGTTTCATCTTGAAAAATGTATGGGGTTTTTCTAGGCAAAGTACAAATTCAGTAAGAAAGATAAAAACCTAGGAAGAAAGAGAAACATTAAAAAAAAGACTCCATATTTCAAAGAAATAAATGTGTTTGTGGGAAGATAACCATTCCTGAACTTCTTAATGCCTTTACCACTTGTTATATTGATACAAGTGTGACTGTGGCATAGAGTTTGAAGGGGGAGTGGTACAGGATGAAGCCAGAAAGGTTGTACAAACTGTACAGAATTGTACAGAACTATGCATACTCTGCTGAGATTGGTTTGTCCAAAAACATATGAATCATTTATTAAATATTTTTACTGTAAAATAAGTTAGGAATATGAATTGCAGGTTAGAAGTGTGTTGACATATAAGTGAGACTGGAGCCAAAAAGACTATCAGCTTAAGCTCTTACCTGGTCTCAGGGTCTTCTCAGACATCATTTACTCTGCCTGTAATGTTCTCACATCCCCTCTTCCCCCTTACCTATGTATCATTCCTAGCTTCATTTCTCATTAGTCAAGTAGAAGCTTAATTTCTCAGAAAATCCTGTTCAATTCTCTTTTTCACATTATTCACTGGACTGTGTTTGTGTCCTATGCAACATATGTACATATATAATAGTTTGTCACTTGACTAGACTGTAAACCCCAAACAAGGGTGCCAAAATATACTCAGTTTGTAGTGGTATCTGTGAAATAATAGCTGCTTAATAATTCCTTTGAATGTATACATGAATTTGAGTGGGAAAAAGGGTAACAGATTAATTATTAAGAGATAACTTAGAAATGTTTACTCCAGGGAGCCTCTAGTCTTTCAGAGAAAAGAATACATATAAATAATTGCAAAGTTTGTGAAAAGGTTTCCAGTTGAGCTTGGATAGCTGACCTGGAGATATGAGAAGTGCTAACCAACTGATTGAACTAAAGTTCCTCACCTAAGTAAAGGTTTTCTACTTTTTCACCGTACAGGATCTCCCAGGCCATTTTCCCGGAATTAATGTCCTTCATACCTGAGTTAAATACTCTGGTTCCATAAAGAGTTTTTGTAAGAAAGAAAATTATGATACTAAGATTTGTTAATATATTTCTGCTTGAGTATACCTTCTTTTTTTTCAAGATTTTTTATTTTAGAGAGAGAACGCATATGAGTAAGAGGGGCAGAGGGAGAAGAAGATGGAAAGAATGCCAAGAAGACTCCCACTGAGCATGAAGCCCAATGAAGGGCTTGATCCCAGGACCTGGGATCATGACCTAAGCCAAAATCACAAGTCAGACACTAAACTGAGCCACCGTGGCACACCTCGAGTGTAACTTACAAAGTGATGCTGAAAGGGGACGTGTGTCTTTCTTATCTGGAAGCCCTGGAGAAGAATCTGTTTCCATATTCATTTGGCTGTTGGCAGAAGCCAGTCCCTTGAGATTGTTCAATTGTTGTCTTATTGGCCTTCCTCAGCTCCTTAAGGCTGCTCACATGACCTCTTTCATCACCAAACCAGCAACAATGCATCACATCCTTCTCATACTTAGACTATCTCTAACTTCTTCTGTTACCAGCTAGTTGCAGGAATGTCTCTTCTTCTAAGTATTCATCTATCTTAAGGTCAGCTATGCCATATAATAACACAATACCAGAAGTGATATTTCACATATTCAAAGGTTTTGGGAATTAGAACAGGATGTTTTCATGGGGTGTTTAGAATTCTGCCTACCACAGTGACTAAATAAATGGATTAATTAATGGATGTTTCTATGAAAGTACATAATCAGGGTATCTCACCTATTCAAAGGATTAGGAATGGCTTTTCTCAAAATATGCTAATTATGAGGATGTCCAAATTTTGAAAAGAAATTAACTAGGAAAAAGTAGATGTTTAGGGAAAGGTATATTAGGCAAAGAAAGCCTTGTCTCCAAAGAGCTTGTAGAAGGGGAAGGAAGCATGGTGCAGTAAAGGAATGGAATGAAAAGCGGTATAATTGAAGTCAAAGAGAAAAGAACCTATGGTTCAAGACAAGTATGAAAACATAAATGAGAAATATGGGAAATAATGTGCTAATCATGGATAAGGGTAGTTTTGACAAAATCGCATTTATTTTTAATGCAGCATTTTATATTGTTATAGAGAACAGATTAAATTAAAGCTGTAAGGCATGCAAATTTATCAGAAGGCCACTGAAATAGTTGAGATGAAATTTAGTGGAAACTTGGACTGGGTGTGTGGAAATAAAGAAAAAGAGACGGGTTCAAACTTATATAAGTAGAAATTGTATAACTTGATTTTGGATCAAATATGAAGCTAAGAAAAGAAAAAGGAAAGGCCAAGGGTGACTGCTAGTTTGGTACACTTCAGGGTAAATGGTGGTATGATTGATTAACTGGAATATGAAACATGAATAGAGAAACTTAGTTTGGTAAAGAATATCATGAGCTTGGTTATGGACACTCTGAGCCTGAACTCCCCTGGAAGCATCCAAATGGCTAGACCACACAGGCCATTGGACTTGTAGCCTGGGAGCTCTAGATTAGCCAAATGGTCTAGTCTAGAGATAAAATTTAAGTCATGATACTCAGATGGCGATAAAAACCATCAACCCAAGTGTGACTACATAACAACTAAAGGGCTGATTCCAGAACCTCTAATACCATGTTCTCTCATAAGGCAGAAAAAAAATATATGTGGCAAAGGAAACTGAGAGTTACTGAAAGAGATTAAGAGGAAAACCATGAATGTGATGCCATGGAGGTCATAGGAAGAAAATGTATCAAGAAAGAGGGAGTGGTCAACTGTGTTGAATGTTGTTGAAAAGTCCAGGAAGATAAAGACTTAAAACCTCAAACACACAGAGATCCTTAATGATGCTGGTGAATGCTCTTTGGTAGTTTGACTGAGGCTGAAGTTATATTAGAGCAATGAAAGATGAAAGATGCATATTTGGAGATAAGTTATAGATAACTTTTCTAAGAGATTCAACTAAGAAAGGAAAGAGATAAAAGAGGAATATAAAATCTAGGCAGGTTTATACTTGTTTTGAATATGGAAGAGACTTGAACATAATGAATAATGCATGCTAGAAATGATTGAGATGGTAAATTTGAATAACCAAGAGGAAGCAGGAACAATAATGTAAGCTTCCTTATATTAAATTCATAAATTCAGACCTCCAGTGTCTTCTCTGGCAGGATAGACAGCAGTCTGACCTAATCTAAACTGAGTCCCTCACTTTCCAGGTTTTATTTATTTATTCAACAACTATTTATTCAGTGTTGTATTTACAAGGCTAGACTACTTTAACAACAACAAAAATATGTTCAGAGACTTAACACATTCAGTTTTCACCTCTTCAACTGGTGCAAATATGGGTTGGTGGGGAGTTGTAGGGAGAAGGGTGAGGCTCTTCATAACTTTTCAAGAACTCAGGCTGCTGGTGGTTTACCACATGCAACACACAGGTTCCTAAGTCACATGTGATGTCAACATAGAACACTGCACATGGGAGGGTTTTCGAGCCAGTCCTAGATGTGGAACAGGTCACTTCCACTCACACTGAAAGTGGTGGCTAGAATTTAATCATATGCAACTCACAGGAGGCTAGAAAATGCCTCACTGTATGTCCAGGATGGGAAGGAATTAGGTTTGGTGGACAATAGTCAATGTCTGCCATAAGTACATATTATGCCCCAGGCACACTGCAGAATGCTGAGGGTGCAAAGATGAAGAGATTCAATGAAACAGTGCCCTCAGACACTCACATACAGCTCAGCAGTAAACACAAGTATTAAATAAGCATTTCCCAAACATATGAGTATTATAAGAGAAGAAGAAAGTGTGTTGTGGGAATACCTATCAGGGAATCTGAGGACTGAAAACAGAAATGACTCTCAATCACATATAAAATCACATGTTTCAGAGGTTGTTATTTGAATTTTTTGATTAAGACTGTTTTCACATCATACTGAAGACAAAACCTGTTAAGCCTTGGAAATAGTGCCATCAGAAACGAGCTGATTCCTGTGCTTCTATAATGAGACTGTCTTCTTGTTCCATACCACACAATACCCCAAATAAAGCACAGTCCTGAAGGATCCCTCATCAGTTACCAGTTACCTTCAAATGGCCAATGTGATCTCCATCTGCTGTCTCACACTTCCCATTTTAGGCCGTGGCTCCAAAACCTTGCTAAGTATAGCTTGCTGAGCCCTATGCCAGGACCTCCTAACTCAGAATCTACAATAACTATAGGTCAAAGCAAAAATGAAAAGGGGAATCACTAATTATTTTGAACTGAATGAAAATGAAACATATTGAATTTGTGAGGTGTGGGTTAAAGCAGTAATTAGAAGGAAATGTATAGCACTACAGGACCTATATAAGAAAAAAAGACCCCAGTAACCTCAGCTTCCACCTTAAGAACCTAGAAAAATAAGAGGAAATTACAACCAATATAAGCAGAAGAAAGAAAATAATAGAGAAATATCAACAAAACAGAAAAAGGAAAACAATAATGAAAATCAATGAAACCAAAATCTCTTTCATTAAGAAAAGCTTTAAGATTGATAAGCTTCCAGCCAAACTGAACAGGAAATAAACAAGAGAGAAGACACAAATTATCAATACCAGGAATAAGAGTGGTGACCTCACTACAGATGCTGCAGATATTAAAAAGATTATAAAAAAATATTATGCCAATAAATTTCACAACTTAGATGAAATGGAAAATCTCTTGGAAGACTTAAAATATCTTAAGTCAGGATCAAGAAAGGGTGATACATCTTCCACTCCCTCTTAAAGTGTTCCTTCCCATTACCTCCTCTTCTAAAGATATTTTTTCTGGGTGATTGTCACTAGAAGCAATGTTTACCTTCCAAATTCCACACTCTTTACCTTTGAAAGTGTGACTTCTCTTTACATTTGTATGTCTATATCTTAATACAGAACAAAAACTCACAAGAACTGCTTAAAAATAAAGGTAGGGAACAGATTTCCTGTCAATTGTGGTGGTGAAAAAGATGAAAAGGAAGAATAAGAGAAGGAGGAGGAAATCAGTTTAGAAGTAAGTCAGGGCTCTGAACATGTCTGGGAAGACGACGAAGAGAAGCTCTACCTCCTATATAAACTACCCTAGGACCTCTGATCTAAAGTTGACTTTCTCTCATCCATCCCCACTCTGCTCTAAGTGACAGACATTATAAAAAAAGGATACTTTGCAACCTCACATGGCTATTGCTGAGAGTAGTAAATGGAAGTTCTCTAAGGTCAGGTTCTCTCTCTTATACTTCTCTATTTGTTTACCCCCCCCCCAAAATAGTTCTTACTTTACATTGAATAAAAGAATACATAAATGTGTTAATTATGTGATGCTAGGCTTATGACACCGTGATGTGGTGCCACCTGCCTCAGCACTGATTCTCCTTGTAACCTCTCTCAGGAATGTCCATTTTTCCAAGAGACTTCTTTGCCTACCATTTTCCTTGGTGAAGCATTGCCTGGAAGTTTTCATGGTAAAGTCTAACAACAACAATTGTGTCCTCTTCTATGTCCCCATTTCAGATATCCAGATTCTCCATCTCCCCATTCTTTAACTTTCTCAGAATTAAAAGCCCTGTATTCCCATTAGCTTCCTTAGGAGTGGAAAAGGCAAACTACAATCTGATTCTGCATCAGCTACATTCCCTTCGGATCAAGTTTAACATAAAGAAAGCTTTGAGATGTGAGGGCAATGGATAAGAAGTTGTTCTGAGAATACAGTATTTCCCCCCCCTTACCCACAGTTGCACTTTCCATGGC
Organism: Martes martes; assembly: GCF_963455335.1. Classification (NCBI taxonomy): domain Eukaryota; kingdom Metazoa; phylum Chordata; class Mammalia; order Carnivora; family Mustelidae; genus Martes; species Martes martes. Next base: position 57,139,123 of record NC_137898.1, read on the forward strand.
TTCATCTACCTGCAGTCAACCGCATCTGGAAACAGATAATCTCTCCCTGACACGTCATCAGAAAGTCAATAGTAGCCTAGTGCTGCATCGCAATGCCTACAGAAGTCACCTCACTTCATCTATCCTGTAGGCATTTTATCATCTCACATAATCACAAGAAGAAAGGTGAGTACAGTACAATAAGATATTTGAGAAAGAGACACCACATTCACATAGCTTTTATTATGGTATATTATAATTTATTCTATTTTATTATTAGTTATGTTGCTAACCTCATACTGTGCCTAACTTATAAGTCAAACTATATCATAGGTATGTATATACAGGAAAAAATATAGTAGAGTATATATAGGGTTTGATATTATCTGCAGTTCCAAACATCCAGCTGAGGGTCTTAGAATGTATCCCCTGTGGATAAGCAGGAACTACTGTACCTTAAGAGATAATAATAAACATCAACTCTGAAATCCTAAACCAATGGTATAATATGGACTTTTCCCAAATTTAGGTCTATCTTAAAGGCAAGACAGTGGAAAGCTTAACCCTCCATATGCATGTGCATCGCACCCAAGGGAGTCTTATCTCATCTTAATTAAAGAAGTAATAAAGGGTATCTTATTAATTTGAACATATATGACTCAGAAGTCTCACCCAAACTTTTCTGAACTATAAATGGTCCTGTTCCAAAGTATGAGCCAAAAAGTCTGGGACACTGAAGAGAAAATGTTTCTTTTGGCCTGACAAATTGATAAAGAGATTCCTTTTATAAGGTGTTACTAAAAAGAAAAAACAGCAAAAGGCAATTCAAAGGAAACAGAGTGAAAGAGAGGATTTAAAAGTGCAAGAAACCACTGAGAGCAAGTACTATAAAGTAGCTGAAAAACACTACATGGAAAAATTAGAGATATTACACAAAAAAATTAGATGGGGACCAGTATAAAAGTAAAAAAGAATGGCCTACTGTCATTCTACGAAGTAATGCTATATGGCAGGCAACAAAAGACCCTCTTTTTAAGGAGAGGAGCAAGATAAACAGAATTGTGTTTGGAAAAACTCCTGCAGACTACATGGGATTTTGGACTAGTGCAAAAGATGTTCAAGGCGAGGAGTGGAGGTATGGCACTACTCTAAGCAAGAGACTAGAGCACTAGTAGTCAGAATGGAGAACACAAGTCATGTTTATTAAACATTTCTAAATAAACCTTAAAAAATTAGTAACTTACAGACTGAGAGTTACTATTATTCAGACTTCTCCAGGACCCAACAAAGATCCAAGTAACTGAATGGTAGGGACAGAGACAACAATGTCCAAACAAAGGAAATAGGGAAGGTAAAAAGATACCCATGTGAAAGGCACATAATGAAGGTCTTTGTCCAGAACATACGTTAACTTCCAGCCAAATCTCCTAAAGAGGCAGCCTATCCCTCTCATTCTTGTCTTTAACTCCAGGCCCTTCCAGGTGACACAGTGAGTATTCATGAAATAAGTGACCAGAAATCTTATCTAGAAGTCAAAAGAGTCCTGCAATAGCTTTGCCTCTATATCTGGCATTTAGTATTTATTAAGAAATTACATAAGGAATGTAGTGGTAGGGGTGGTGGTAGTGGTGGTGGTGTCTGTGTGTGTGTGTTTATACTCACAAAATGTTTAAGTCACTTAAGATCAAACCCATGAAACTTACCCTGAGCATATTAACTGTCACAGACTCGGAATCCCTTCTAAAATCTAGGATAATGGCTGCATCTTTAGAAAAAATTTATAAAATGTCTGATTCATCTGTTTAGGCTTTCAAATATATATTTTCAGATATGAAACAGATACACACATTTATCATATGCCCATACAGAAGCATGCATACAAACACTAATAAAAAGTCTGGAGAGGGGCTCCACAGTCACTCAGTTGGTTAAGCATCCAACTCTTGATTTCAGCTCAGGTCTTGATCTTGGGGTTGTGGGTTCAGGCCCTTTGTGGGGCTCCACTCTGCGCATGGAGCCTACTCAAAAAAAAATCTGGACAAATAAACACCAAGATGCTAACAATGTTTGTCTTTTTATGTGAAAGTTTACTGGAATTTATTACATTTTTCTTTTATATTTTGAGAGTGTACAAGTTTGTTTACAATGATCATATACTTCTTTCCTTCTAAGAACGAACATCTTCCTCTTCCATTCTCTCTTTCTCCCAATCCCTGTGTCAGGGTACTACTGGGTAAGAGGCTGCTTCTCCATCCAAAATGACCAAAGACTGTACTGACTCTAGTTTATGCTCCTAGTTCTGCTGGCCACCACCTAGTTGAACATACGAGATTCTATACTGCTCGCAATTCTCATCTTCTGGATTCCAGTCCAAGGAATCAGAAATGCTCTCTCTATACCCTCTCTACCAAGAAGTCTGATAACTATAGCCAGAAAATTCTGGCTGGCTCTGTGTAATGCTTTCTTCTATACTATCTACTTCTCACACTCATGTACCTCTCTTTGGGCCTGATAAACCCCCTCCACCATGGGTGGTAGTCTTATTTCTGCTCTGTCTATTCCCACTGCACTCCTGGAGTGCCCACACCCTCTCTTTCCCCTTCTGCTTCCTTCTAGAAGTGTTGTATCTACATTGTGAGGCTCTTAGGTAGACCTCTGGGATCATATTCATGCTAAGGACAGCTGGCAGGGGTGTAGTCTTTATTGGCCTCTCCTACGGTCTTGTTTTACAAGCACTAATCCTGTCAGCTTCCCCTGCAGGGCCATTCAGAGTCTAGGGGATATGTGGTGTCCAGTTATGTGAGCAACTCAGTTTCTTTTGAGCCCTGCTTGCCTTAACCTTGCTTTCTGACTAGCCACATGGGCCATTGACCTTGCTCAGCTTCATGATGTTTCCTGCTCTTGATTCCTGGTCTGTGGGAGACTTGCCATTTCTGACATGAGCTTCTAGTTGTTCTGAGCTGCATTTCTCCATGAAGTGTTACTCCAGGTATCCAGTGAGTGCCTCTACTGTTAACCACACTATTTTCCAAACTAGCCACTTTTGGGGAGTGACCCAAACACACTTATGTTGCTACTACTCAGGTATGGTGGCAAATGGACCCAGAACTATTGGGATTAAAGCCATCAGCAACATTAACAGGAAATTCCTATATGCAATACTAAATGAGTGAGGAAGAAAATTAAATACCTCCCCTAAAAAAAATGCAAGACTCTGGAAATGTGTAACTCACTAACACAGGTTTTCCTAACAGACCCTCCCCCATAATATAAGATTGGGCATCAAAAGACAATTTTCTGTGACCTCACATAATTCATTGATCCCCATTAACATCAATTTCCCCACTGGTATAATAGTGATACTAATCATATTCTTCCCAGATCAAAAGGTTGATCAGAAAATTAAGTAAGGAAAAGTATCCATGAGCTGTGAAACTCTCAAAGCAGAGTATGTTCTCTTTCATTAATGTAGGTAACTATAGTCTTTTCAAGGTTCTACTTCTAATCCTCCTCTTAAGGGCTGGTGTTCAGAAGAACAGAAATTATTTATTCTCTGTGGAGATTATTTTAAAGAAGAAAATCCAAGTATATCTTTTTTCCTGGGATCCATTCCAGTTAGGGATTCTGAAAAGGAAATCACAGTTTTAAGCCAGATTATCTGATTGTATTGCACTCTTGTGTTTACTTTACTTTGCCATGCTTAACCCTTTCATCAATATCCCTTAGATGTGTCACTCTCATTTCAGAATGCTGTAGAGTATCAGTGCAAGCAATTAGAGATTTGGGCTAAATAGTTAAATGGGAAACAATAATTCTCCAGCCATAACCACCTCAAGGTTCTAATAATTATATAGAGAGAATTATAAAGGGAAAATAACATTTTAAAATGGGGATTGGTAGGATATGGGTCTACCCCTATCTTATAGAGATTCTCCAACCAGTTTCATGTTTAAAGAATCAGTTGTATTTCTTAGCTAGGGAAGATTTTTTTCCCTATTACTGCCTTCTAAAATGTTTATATTAAAATCTGAACTGAAAAACTTTGAGTAAAAAGGGAATTTTCACTGACACCTATGGATCTGAAGTAGGGGTCGTCACATGGAAAAGACGAAGGATGCGCTGCCGGATCTCCTTTGTCTTGACTCCGTAAACAATAGGGTTGAGCACAGGAGGAACAAGCAGGTAGATATTGGCCATGATAATGGGTAGAAGGGAGTCATGCCGCTTGCCGAAACGGTGTACCATAGATAATCCAATGAAAGGTACATAAAATATGAAAACAGCACACACATGAGAGACACAAGTGCCAAATGCCTTTGCTTGGGCTTCACGTGTCAATCCCAATACAGTCTTGAGGATAAGTAGATATGACAAAGAGATGAGAAGTGAGTCCAGGCCAATGGCAGAGATGATGACAATGAGCCCATAGATGATATTGACACGGATATCAGCACAAGCCAGCTTCATGACATCTTGGTGTAGGCAGTAGGAATGGGAAAGAATGTTGGAGTGGCAGAAAGGCAGCCGTTTGATGAAGACAGGCAGGGGTGCCATAAGTGCAGTACCCCGTACCACAGCAGCCATGCCAATCTTGGTAACACGAGGCAATGTTAGCACAGTGGCATGGCGTAATGGGTGGCAAATGGCCACATAGCGGTCAAAGGCCATGGCCAGCAATACTGTGGACTCCATGCCAGATAAGGAGTGGATGGCAAACATCTGTAGCAGACAAGCATCAAATTGGATGATAGTGGAATTGAACCAGAAGATGGCCATCATTTTGGGCATAGATGAAGTGGAGATAAGGATGTCAAGGCCAGAAAGCATGCAAAGAAAAATATACATGGGCTCGTGTAGGCTGTGCTCAGTCCGCACAATGTAGATAATTGTCAGGTTACCTAGCACAGCAATAAGGTAGAGGGAGCACAATGGAAAGGCCAACCAGAACTGAGCTTCTTCCAAGCCTGGAAGACCTATTAAAATAAAATATGTGGCACTGGATTCATTGCTTTTGGGGTCCACCATAGTGAAGAAGCTGAGCCTCAACCAGTGCCAGGCAGGTAAATGCTGGAATAAAAACACAAGCCGTTGTCAGAATCTCCAGGATCCCAATACCATGTTTTTTCCCCTCTACCCTGATGTCCTATTCTCTAGCCCAAACTCTAACTTCATTGACTATCCAAGCTCTGATTCTATTCTAAACTCAACCTAACCACCATTTACAACTCAAGACCCAGTTCTAATTACTAATCCCACCTCTAAAGTCAATCCTGAAAACAAATGAAATACTAAGACAAGTTGGCAGAGAGCAGTTGAGTGTGAAGAAGAGCTCATGGCCAGCATCAGGAAGGACTTACACCATTCACTGGACTCAGGTTGTGTCAGGAATCTTTGTTCCATCATTGAGCTATTCCACGAGGGTTCCCTCAGACCAGACAGAGAGCAAAACACTAGAAGCATGAGATTTAGGGCAGAGAATGAAAGTTTAATTCAAACTGCTGGAGGGAGAAGGTATAAGGAGCCAAATTTAACTTAGAATTTCAGGCAAAGAAGCCAAAGTCATCAGTGTCTTAAACCTTCTGTGTTGACCTCTCTATAACCTATGACACTACAAGAAGTTCCCCCCTTCTTAAAAATTCTCTCCTCTCCTCCTACTGCTTGTAAGCACTCTATGATCACCAGTTTTTGGTCTCCTTTCTGGATCTTCAGCCTCCTTTCCTTGACCCTTAAGCATACTTTTAGATAATAGTGCTCTCAGAAATTTATCCTTAGTTCTCCTCTTATTCTATACCCTCTACCCTGAGCATCTTGTCCCTTTCTATAAGTCCATTTGTTATGCCTAAACTACGGATTCCAAATCTGTTTAGCAAGCTTTGAATTGTCTCTTGTGATCCAGATTCATAACTCTAAAGCCTTACTGAAAGGAATCACCTGTGTGTCTCTCAAGCACATCAAACTCACCCTGTTCAAAAAACAAACTTTTCCACGGGCCATATTGTATGGTTGTTAAGACTGTGAGCTTTGAAATCAGTCCTGGATTCATATCCCAGTGGATAACTTCACTGGGAAAATGATTTAACCATCCAAAGCCTCAGTTTCCCCATCATTAAAATGAGGATAATATTTGCTGCCTAACAGAGTTCATTGTGAAGATTCAGTAAGATGATGAGTATAAAGTATTTAACACAATGCCTGGCACATAGTAAATGGGCAAATAATTACATCTGTTGCTGTTGTTAACTGTTTTCCTCTAGTATGTCCTCTCTTCTGCAGGGTAGCCTGAACAGCCACACAAGCTCAGAGACTCTGAGTCTGTCTGCCATGCCTCCAGTGCCTCCTTGTTTATCTGTACAATTCCAGTAATCTTCAAAGCAAATGAACTCAGCTCACTATATATTGCTTAAAAAAAAATACCTTTCAAAGTTCTGCATTAATTCTAGAAAAAAGATCAAACTGTTAGGCTGTGGCAAAAAAGTCTGTCTTCCAGCATCTGGCCCTAGGTTTCTCTCTCACCACTGCTGACCACGGCTCCTGTGCTCTAGCATTTTAGAATGCATGCCATTTCATGAAGCTGGCATTGATTCCCATGCTTCTATGTCTTTTTGTCTTTTTTATTTCTCATCCCTTCATCAAGATCTTCCCAGATCCCCCTCCTTGACTTCCCACTGAGCAAAATCTTACTCATCTTTCACACCCTGGTTTACTATTTCTCTCCTATGCTGTTTTGCTAAGCTTCTACCCCTGGGTATAATAAAATGTTTCCTGCCCTCTGCCCTCTTTTCAAGCATTTATAGTCCTGAACTATATAATTATTGCTATATTTGTTTTTCCCTGAATTATGGATTCCTGAATGGCAAGAACCCTACCAATTTGTTAATTAGTATTCAGTTAACATTTATTGAAAATGGAAGTGAGTTTTATCAAAAGAAGTATCCCTCAATACACATCTAATGAGGATAGCATGGCCAAGGAGGTAAGAAGGACTGCCAGTTGTACGAGCTACAGAGACGCTGAAGAGGAATGGAAGAATGTTTAGAAGGTCAGTGAATGATAGTCTTAATTTTAGAACAAGAATCTTTAGGGTCAAACAGAAAAGGCCTTTCTTACCCAGGGATCCAGAAGGCACAAGAGAATACATGGAGAATGGGGCAGGTACAAAGCCTTGGCTCTACATAAATGCAAAGTAGGTACACAGTACAGTATATGCCTAAGAGACAGGGTGACCCAGGATCCTTCCTATGCAGACATCAACAAGAAGGCTCTGCTACTCCAGAGAGCCAGATATCTACACCATCCAAAAATTTCACATGAACAGATATGGTAGAATGGGGTCACAATGTGCCACTTTAGGAAACACTAGGAAAGAATCATGGATTGGCATATTCCACCCTATTACCCCTCAGGGCCAAGTGATGTGGTAAGCAGAATTCTGGGGCTAGAAACTCAAGTCTAAGCTCAGAATAAATGCAGAAGACAGTAACAACCTTACAGTGCTCCTGCAAAATTATGAGGTAAGACCTATCAAAGGGTATTATAAAACACCTATCACTTCGTATGATGCACTTCTTAAATTTTTTCCATTAAAATGGGGAACAAGTCCCCTGCATATGTACAAAGTTTCCAAAAAATTTCAATTCCCCCTATTTGTCACCTAAATTGCCACTCCACCTTAGGCACACACTCATGCATGCATGCGCACGTACAAACACACACACACACACACACACACACACACACACAGAGTAACAGATGATCTCCCACAATGGCAAAGACTAAGCACTGACATGGAGATACCAGACAAGAAGAGGACACAGCTGTCCAGGAAGGGAGGCACCTCAGCAGTATAAAGTGGATAGCTACTATTGGTGGAAAACATCAGGCTGGGACACAGAACACTGCAGCAAAAGGAAAATGAAGGAATGTTACAGGGACCAGCCGGAAGGCACAAGCCCTGAAACATCTCAATCTCCCACAGTCCTGCCAGGAGGTGGGGAGAGGAAACCAGCCTGAATGGGCTGTTGGTAATTAAAACCATTTGCATGCACTCAGAGAGAGAACTTTTGGAGCTCTAGGGGAAACAAAAGAAAGAAAGAAAGTCTTTTTTCTTTTTTCTTTCTTTCTTTCCTTCCTTCCTTTTTTTTGGGGGGGGGGGGGGAGGGGCTGATTACCCTAGCCCTGGGGAATAGGCCTGGGATTTTCTCAGAAAAAGTCACACTATCTCAGCAAGTCCCAGCCATGTATCTTGGAGAACTATGATGTACATCTTGGCCCTCTCCTGAGAATGGAGGGAGCAGAAGCTACCAGCTACAGAGAGCAGAAATGCACTGTGAGGCCTTCAAATCTCATTCTTTCCTCCTGGCTTCCAGACTCCGTCCCCCATTGCCAGCGGAGCTTGCATCACCAGCCCATTCTCACACTCTTCCCAGAGCTCTCCAAACTCCCTGTTTCTCAGAGACCCGTGGAAAGGAAGTCAGAAAGGTAGACCAGGGACTACAAGCTCTATTTCTTCTGATCCAAGAGAAGAGTAATGAGGTCATTCCCAACGCTAATTTTATTGCTTTTTATAACAGAAATCACTGAGTGCCTACAAATCATGGGGCACTATAAAAAGATGATCTCTAACCTAAGAACAATTCTGCATGATAAGAATTCTATGTATCTTCTCTATATTATAGCTCAGAAAACCAGGTCCCAAGGGATTAAATAATGTCCCCAGGGTTTAACAGATGAATGGAAAAGCAGAAATTTAACCTGAACTAACATCAAGGCCTGTACACTTTCTATTATTCTAGGCTGCCCTTAATCGTGCTGCACCTTCTGAAATCAAAAAAATCTTCCCAAGAGGCAGGGTAGAATGGCCAGGTAAGTAGGACACCAGGCCCAGGTAGATCCTTAGAAGGCAACTCAAGAGGGCAGGGAAGAGGACCCCCCTGGAACAGGACTCAGGCACTCTCCTTTCAGCCCCAACTCCTCTGGTAGTAAGTTTGGGTAGGTCCCATAGTGGAGATTAAAAAACTTTATCCTCTACCCAGTACTTCCTTCTTATATGATTAGAGCCTCTCATCAACCTGTCAGGCAGGTATTATTAATCCCATTTGACTGATAAGGATGTTGAGGGTTAATTAGAGCTCTCAGTGACAAATCCATATGCTTTCCAATAGGCCAAGCTACTGCCCTGACCTCTCTCAGTCTCCTTCAGAATGGACCAGTGTTTTATAAGGACTATTTTAATGTCAATCTCCAAGAAATCCAAACTTTGAGGACCTGTGAGTCTAGAGGGCCTCTCCAGGACTCAGAACACCTGCCCAGCTCTCCCCACTTGTGTGCAGCAGGGAAGGGGAACAAGGAGGGAATGGAAGATGGGACTCATAGTCGTTGCCATTGTCTGGGCTAAACACACAGAATGCTCCATGCCGAGAGCAGTGGGGTAGGGACCTCTGGTGCCCCTGCCAGCCTCTGTGGGAACATCTGGAAGAGAATGTCCTTGGAGAGAACCCAGAATATCTGGGAGCCTCTGGCTCCTACTCCTAGGCCCAGAGAGGGAAGGCAGACTTCAGGGGTGGACAAGAACTGTAAGATCTAATCACCCACTTCATTAGAGGGGGGCACTTTCCTTAATACGCCATGGGTGTGGTAGCCCCAGAATCACTTCGACCCCAAATCATCCACATCCCTTGCCCCTCTTACTTTGCCTTGATTTGATAAAGCAGATGAACCTTTGCAGAGCCTTGGCCACTCATTTTAGAATGGCCAAAATGAGAATAGAAATTGCATTCTCTCATTTTTTCCAACTAAAAAATTAGAGTGAGGCTCCACTTTTAGAGCCTCCCTACAGGCTGGGAGCCTCATTTTACTCACTTGAGTCAGCCTGGCCCTCCAAAATCACCCCCAAACAGAGCTCCAGGGATTCAGGTCTTTGACCCTCCATATCCCACATAGGACCAGAGTCAGTAAAAGTCCCACAGACCTGCAAAGCTTGACCTGATAATCAGTGCCCATCAGAGCTACTCTGCTGCCACACACACAGGCAAATGTGGTGCAGTGAAAAAGCCTGATCTTGGACTTTGATTGATCTACTGATTTTTTTCCAGTAATTATTGATTTACTGACTGCCATGTACCAGAACCTGTGCTAAGCATTGGAGATAATGAGACACAGAGTGAACAAGGCACAGCTCAGAACTCCAGGGGTGGGGAGAAATTGAGACAAAACATGAAGCTATCACAACATGTTGTGTCAAATGCTAGCATAGGGGTAAGTACAGACCCCAGGAGCAAAGCAGACAATAGCTTACCAAGTTGTCAGGCCCAGAGGGCTTCCCTGAGGAGATGACCTCTGAGCCAAGACTTGCAGGGGTAGTCACAGTTAACCAGACAGGACGGAGAGTATGGGGCCAGCAGCATTCAGTTAGACAGTAAAAACACTGAGTATGTTTGGCTCCATGTACCAAAACTAGAGATAAAACAGTGGATGAAACAGAAAAGATCACTACTTATGTGGAGCTCACGCGCACTATGAGGGAAATAACAAAAAGTAAACAAATAAGCAAGAACATGTCAGGGAAAGATAAATGCACCAAGATAAGATGGAGTAAGAGGGTAGAGTACAGGTGGGGCACCCATATTTGAGAGGGGGTCGGTGGCAGCCTCTCTGAGGAGGTGACATATGAACTAAGAGCTGTATAGGAACCTGCCAGCCATTCTGAGATCTAGGGAAAGAGCTGAGGAAACAAAAGGAGAAGGTCTTTTGTTCTGAGGATTCACAGAACAGAAATAAGGTCAATGGAGCCAGAGATATAGAGAGCACAGGAGAGTTTTAGAAGATGAAGTCAGAAAGGAAGAAAGGGACCAGGTCATGTAGTGGCTTACAGGACATGGCAAAGGGCCTTCATTTAATTCTGAGTGTCTTCGGGGAACTAAACCAACAGACTGGATGTAATTTGTTAAAGTACACACTGGTGAGGTACCTGGGTGGCTCAGATGGTTAAGCAGTATTTGCCTTTGGCTTAAGTCATGATCTCAGGGTCCTAGAATCCAGCCCCTAAGCAGGGAGCTTGCTTCTCTCTCCCTGTGCCCCCAACCCTAGCTTGTGCTCTCTCTCACTCTGCTGTCTCTGTCTAAATAAATAAATATAAAAATATTTTTAAAAAAAGTGCACACTGGCAAATTTGAAGACCTAGAGAGAGAGAATATACCTTGTTTGGAAAGCTACAAGTGGTTTAGTGGGGCTGGGGAACAGAGTGCATGGTAGAGGAAGTCACAGTGTGGCAGTAATGCACTTTTTATATGGGATGAAGACTGGATCCTGACCCCAGGCACAGGCTGAGTCAGAACCAGAGCTCCAGGAGGACTGCTAAGTCCTAATATCAGCCACAGTCTGACTCCCAATACAGATGACAGAATGAGCCCTAAACCCCCAATCACAAACTGAGCTTCAACCACACTAACACCTGGGACTGTTCTGTTAACACACAAACACCAATCTAACTCTAACCCAACCCCAACCCAGTCTGTTTTCTGCCCCTTCACCTTCATTTAGACCAACTCTTGCCAAGCCCTAGATGGGCACCCCCAGGAAACTGATCACTAAAAATTGCTTGAAAACTACCCATAGGCAACATCTACCACTGTCCACACTTCCCTTCATCCCACACAGAAATTGCTAACACTGTCCTTTGAGTCAGGAGCCTCCTTCATGTTCCCTGGTTCTACCCCTATACTTCTGGTTCATCATAGCCTGGTTTCTCCTTCCTTAGACTTGGCAGGTCTGATGGGAATTCTCTACCTACAAGAAACCCACACATCTCTGCATACCCCCTGATCTCCTGCACTCACCGCAATGGCCTGGAAATAATGTGTGTCTTTTTCTCCAGTCCTCTTCCCAAAGATGTCTGGCAGACTGTGCTGAAGTTCAGCATTCTCTATCTCCACCCCCTTCTTTGCACCACCCTGATCAAGGTTATTTATTCTGTCTTACCTCCTCCCTCCTTCTGCTTCCCCCTCCTGGGGGGCGGACGTGTTGCCCAGAGGGTCTATTAGCAGGTACCCCTCAGTAGCCAACTGTGTGTCTGATGTCCTTCTTGGCTTCTGTGTCCTGGGAAAGGGCACCTCGGGTATGGGGAAGGAGGGACAGTGGGTAGAGAGGGTCTCTAGAGTCCTCTCCAGATGGGCCCTGTGCCAGTCAGGATATTGGCCAGTTCCCAATGTAAAGTTTGACAGGGGGATGAGTAAGGAAAGGCTAGAAGAAACTCATTTGTGTGGCTGTGGACTTTGTGAGGAGCGTTTTTCCATGTTTCTTCCCAGGCTCAGTAAATTCAGCCAGAGGAAAAACAGAATAAGCTTTCAGTGAGGCCCCACAATTAAGTACCACCCCCTCTTCTTCCTGGAGCTTTCTCTATCCTCTGCCTTCTCCCTGTTCGTGGCCCCTGCTGGGTCCTTGCTGAGTCTGGATCCCAATGGACCCATCTGCCTTTCCCCAAAGCTCTAGGGCTACATTTTCTTTGTCTCCTAGGCTCTGGGCCCTGTGTCTAGCTAACTCATAACATGGATCCCTGGGGACCATGCTATCTTCCACTCCCTGGCCTTGGATTCCTGAACTTCTGGCTGAAGAAGGAGGATGTGGTTTCCTTAACCCTCTCCTACCTCCAACACCAACCATAAAAGACCAAAGCCATCTGGTTTCTCTCTTAAGGGCAAAAATAGTGAGAGAACATTTTAGAGAGCTAGAGAACAATTTTAATGTAAAACTAAATGCCTTACATATTTTAATACATTTTCCAAAGTGCATAAATAAAGCAAAGTGAATTTTAGCTGGCTTCTCCTTGTTGTCTACTTACCAGTTTTACAACTCTTAAGTTTAAAATGTACAACCCAGAGCATGCTAACTCAAACTATGCAAAAACAGATCATGTCAAATCAGGCCATTCCATCTCAAACCACATCAAAACTAGTGATGACAAGGGCTCCAGCTACCTGCAGAACCTGTAGACCATGAGTGTAGGCACTCACTGCCATCACCCTCAAGCCATCTCTGCTGTTTCCCTAAGCCTCCCAAACTTAGGCTGTGTGAAGACTTCAAAAATATATACATCCAAGGGACTTCTACTTCCAGGAAAATGGGAGTAGCAGGAAGGAATATCCCCCTGAAGAAACCAAGAAATGGACTATATACATAAACAGTGTTTTGCAAGACTGGGCATCAGGCAATGAAGTACAGAGAGCCCTGAGATATAGGAAACAAATAAGGTGAAACCCTGTGGATTCTCTAGCTTCCTGCCCTAAGGAAGTTTCCATGTTGCAGTGCAGGCAAGGAGAACCCAAGCAGAGTCCAGAGGACACCCTAAGTGAAGGACATGGAGATGAAGAGTTCAGGAAGATCAAGCCAGCTAGATCTGAAGAGAGAATATCAAAGATGAGAGATCTACACATCGAGAGAACTCCAGAGATGTAGAGGATCCTCCTTCAACTGAGGTCCTGATCAACACCTGCATGTGAACAAGCTACCTAAAGCTGGGGAAAGAGCCACCTGAAAAGATGAAAGGTAACACTATCCAGTGTTCACACAGGGTCAAGGATAGTGACTGTCTCCACCAGCCACACTGGAAAACTTCAAGATTAACAGGGCACTAAGTAGAGAATGCAGAAGGATCTTGCCTCAGTAGTGGGGAATAACGAACCTTAGACTGAGCACAGCTCTAGTCCCACCTAACAATTCTTAAAGGCAAGACCCAAATGGCCTAACTATGTATAAGTAACTTGACTGATTCCCTAAACAAAACAGAAGAATATCTACAGGGATACGAAAATATGCAGAACCAAGGTAAAATCTGCACAGTCTCACATGTGATCAAATTGCCAGACATGCAAAGAAGAAAAATGAGCCATAATGATGAGAATAATTAAAACTGATCTAGAACTGAAACAGATATTAGAACTACAAGATAAAGACATTATATATTAAAGATGATTACAACTGCATTAAACAGAATAAAAACTTAAGTAGAGACATGAAAGATATTTTTTAAAATTGAAATCAGGGTGCCTGGGTGGTTCAGTAGGTTAAGTGTTTGCCTTCTGCTCAGGTCAAGATCCTGGGATCTAGCCCTGTGTCCAGCTCCCTGCTCAGTGGAGAGTCTGTTTCTCCCTTTCCCTCTGCCCCTCCCCTCTTCCACCCCTATTCTCACTCTCTCTATCAAAATAAATAAATAAAACCTTTAGAAAAAATAAAATAAAATTGAAATTAAACATCTAGGGATAAAAACTCCAAGGTATGAGATGTAAAACTCTCCAGATGGAGATAAATTGTGGAAGAAATGATTAGTAAACTTGAAGACACAGAATTAAAAACTATTCAAAAGGAAACACAGAGATAAAAAGCAATATTTAAAAAACAAACACAGGGGTACCTGGGTGGCTCAGTGGGTTAAAGCCTCTGCCTTCAGCTCAGGTCATGATCTCAGGGTCCTGGGATCAAGCCCCGGGTCTGACTCTCTGCTCGGCAGGGAGCCTGCTTTCTCCTCTGTCTCTGCCTGCCTCTCTGCCTACTTGTGATCTCTGTCTGTCAAATAAATAAATAAAACCTTTAAAAAAATTTTTAAAAATAAAAAACAAACACAGACTCAGTGAGGAGTGGGAGAACTTCAAGTGGCCTAATTACATGTGATTAGAGTCCTCACTGGGAGGCAGGGAACAATAAGTTTTCCAAATTTGATATACACTATAAACCTATAAACTCATAGATGCAAGAAGCTCAAGATAATCATATTTTAGGTATACAAAAGCTGAAATAATTTATTATCATACCACATCACAAGGTATGATAAACTCTTCAAGCAGAGAAAAACAATACCAGATAGAAATAATACACATCTACAGAAAGAAATGCAGATCAGTAAAAATTGTAACTACCTGGGTACATACATAAAGTTGTTTTCCTATGATTCAAACCTCTTTAAAGATAATTGTTTAGATGAAAATAACAATAATGTGATGTGGAGTTTATAAAACATATAAAAGCAATATGTACAAAAACAGCACAAAGGTTGGGAGGAAAGGAATGGAAATACAGTACTGTAAAATTCTTCTATACATTAAATGGTTAAATGGAGGTAGGCTGTAATAAGTTAATATATATTTAAACCCTACACAGCCATTAAAATAACAAAAGAGTGATAGCTAACAAACTATTAAAGGAGATAAAATGGAACCATTAAAAATATTTAGTTAATAAAAAATAAAGAAAAAAAGGCAAAGGGGGGAAAAACAGATGGTAAAATAGAAAACAAATGGGATATCCCTAGTAAAATACAGATATCATCGAATCAGATAAAAATGTAAGAAGTGACAATATCCTTTTTATAAAAAAAAGGCACTCCAAACCAAAAGACACAAATAGACGAAAAGCAAGGAATAAAAAAATATATATATCACAGTTACATTAATTACAAGAAAGCTAAAGTGGCTTTATTAATATCAGACAATGTAGATTTCAGAGTAAAGAATATTACCACAAATAAAGAAGGCCACTTCATAATGAAAATTCATTATGAGAAAATTAAAAATGCTAACTAAATATTTAAATACCTGTTAAGAAAACTTCAAAATATTTCAAGCATAAAGTGACATAACTACATGAAGCAATAGACAAATGTAAAATTATCTTAAGAATTAATAGAACAGGAACATCTGAGTGGCTCAGTCAGTTAAGTGTCTGCCTTTGGCTTGGGTCATGATCGCCGAGCGCTGGGATCACGTCCTGCATGGGGCTCCCTGCTCATCAGGGAGCCTGCTTCTCCCTCTGCCTGCTGCTCCCCCTGCTTGTGCTCACTCACTCTCTCACTCTCACTCTTTAAATAAAATATTTTTAAAAAATTAATAGAACATATTCAACAGTAGAACAGTAGATATTTTCCCCCTAAGATCACACAACACTTATCACTTCTATTCACAATATCCTGGCATTTCTTGCCAATCCAATAACACAAACTAATCGATTAAATGTATCCAAATTTGAAAGAAAGAAGTAAAACTGTCTTTACTCACAAGCAACGTGATCATCTATGTAGAAAATCTAATGCAATATATAAAAAACTTATAGAAATAATGATTGAGTTTAGCAAAGTTCAAGATTCAGGAGTAATGTAAAGAAGTCAGTTATAGTTCTGTACACTAGCATAATGGACAATCATAAAAGTTAACTAAATAATACCATTTATATAATAGCATCAAAATATGAAATACAGGTAAGTCTGATGAAAGACATGAAAAACCCGTACAATAAAACTACAAAACACTTCCGAAAGAAATTGAGGAAGATTCTAAAAATGAAGATATATACTATGTTCATGAGTTGGAAAACTCAACAATGTCAATTCTCTCTAAACTGACCTATATCAATTCAATACAATTCAAGTCAAAATTCCAAAAGAATATTTTGTATAAATTTTAAAACTGCTGATAAAATTCCTAAGAAAGTATAATCAGAGCACCTTTGAAAATGAAGAACAAAGTGAAAGGATTAACAATACTGATTATAAGACATCTTACAAAGCCACATTAGTCAAAACAACGTGGTATTGACATAAAAAATAGCAGAATAGTCAGTGAATTGAATAAAAATTCTAGAATGAGACCCACACATACATAGATAACTGATTTTCTACAAAGATACAAAAACAATACAGTTGACCATGGATAGTCCAGTAGCATTAAAATAACCAGATGTCAATATGGAAATAAATTAACTTTGACCCATACCTCACACCTATATATACAAAAACTAACACAAAATAGATCACAGAGCGAAATATAAAACCCAAAACTATATTGCTTCTATGAGAAGAAAAAGAACATGGATTTTGTGCGATTGTGATGAGTTTTTAGATACATCAAAGTGTTGCTATAAAAGAACAAATGATAAATGAACTTCATCTATTAAGAATATTTGATTTATTTTTTAAGACCATTAAGAGAAGCAAAAGACAAGCCACAGACTGGGGGAAAATGTAAAGTATATATCTGATAAAGGACTTATATGCAACATATATTTTTAAAAATCCAAACTCAGTAATAACTAAACAACACAACAGAAAATTGGCAAAGATTTACAGATGACAAATAAGCACATGAAAAGATATGAAACATCACTATTTATTAGGGTCAT
The DNA here is from genome assembly GCF_963455335.1 of Martes martes. Taxonomy (NCBI): domain Eukaryota; kingdom Metazoa; phylum Chordata; class Mammalia; order Carnivora; family Mustelidae; genus Martes; species Martes martes. The sequence goes on from NC_137898.1 coordinate 57,156,262, forward strand.
ATTGAAGGCACAATGAGATGCTATTACAAACCTACTAAAATGGCTAAAATAAAAAATAAGGACTATATCAAAAGTAAGCTAAGATGCCAAAAAATTTTAACTCTCATACACTACCAGTAGAAATGTAAAATGACACAACCACTTTGGAAAATGGTACAACCACTGTGGAAAATACTTAGGCAGTTAAAAAGTTAAACAATATACCTCCAGTATGATCCAGCTGTTTCATTCCTAATACTTACACAGGAAGAAAAAAACAACACATGTCCAAACAAACACTTACATATTCATAGCAGCTTTATTTGTAACAGTCAGTTCTGGAAACATTCTAAATGTCCATCAGGAGATGAACGGATAAACAAACTATAACATAATTACACAATAGAATGCCACCTAGCAATAAAAAGAATTAAGTAACTTAATATTACTTAATATAAGTATATATGCTACAGCATGGATGAATCTCAAAATAACTGTGCTGACTAAAATAAGCCAGACAAGAAAGGAGTACATAGTGTTTGGTTCTATTTATCTAAAATTCTAGGAAATGCAAACTGATGTAGCATAAAGCATTTCAGTGGTTATCTGGGGATTGGAGCAGGAAGTGACCAGGAGAGATGGGAGTGAGGGACTTCAAAAGGGTATAAGGAAACTTTTGGGGAATGAGAAATATGTTCATATCTTGATTGTGGTGTGGTTTTATGGGTGTATACATGTCGAAACTTATCAAACTGTGTACTTTAAATGTGTGCCATTTGTTGTATATCAATTATACACCAGTAAACTATTAAAGATTAAATTAAATACACCGAAGGGCTAGAGGCAGAAAATACCTAAGTCCCCATACCACGGGCCTTAAGTGGCTGAAATGTCTAAGGTCAGATGCTGTGGCAGCCATGGAAGTGTGATGTTCAAATCTCCTTCACAAGAGCCTGCTGCCAGGAGCATAGCTGACTGACAGTGCCAGCCACTGCCTCTCAGGCTCCACCTCCATGTTAGCAGCAAGGCCACACTTGTCCAGCCTACCCCGCTAATGACTTAGTACTGACCCATTCTTGCCAATGTAGGAGCCTTCTGACAAGAAACCTTTGCTTGGGGCTGTTCCTTTGGCCTAGCCAAAACTTTCTCAGAACTACACTTCTGTATTGACACATTCTAGATATCTGGAAACAGACAGCCCAGTAGGTTAGATGCTCCAATCACCAAGACATTCACAAGGTCATAATCTTCCCAGCTTTGGCAGGGATTGAAGGAGGTTATTCTGCTCACCTACCACCCTGTGAGAACATATGGAGAATCCGTGAACGGATCTCCTTGGTCTTGGCTCCATAAACAACAGGGTTGACCACAGGTGGTAGTAGTAGATAGATATTAGCCATAATCACATGGAGCAGGGAAGTAGGGCCCCCCAACCTGTGTACCACTGATAGCCCAATGAGGGGCACATAGAAGACCAGTACAGCACAGAGATGGGAGACACAGGTATTGAAAGCCTTGAGTGCTGCCCCCCGAGAAGACAGCTCCAACACAGTCTTCAGGATGAGAATGTAGGAGAGACCGATGAAGAGGGAGTCCACACCCATCACTGAGAGGATAATGAAGAGTCCATACACTACATTGACTATGGTGTCAGTACAGGACAATTTCATGATATCTTGGTGCAAACAGAAGGAGTGTGTGACGGTATGTGTTTGGCAGTATGACAACCGCTTCAGGAGGAAGGGCAGTGGGAAGAAGAAAACAAATCCTCTGGTCAGAGCAGCTAGTCCAATCTTGGCCACAGTAGGCCCCGTGAGCACAGAAGCATGCCGCAGTGGATGGCAGATGGCCACAAAGCGGTCAAAAGCCATGGCCAGCAGGACAGCTGACTCCATGGCTGACAGAGCATGGATGAGGAACATCTGGGCCAGACAAATATTGAATCCTATTTCTTGGATGCCTGTTAGGAAGAGGCTGGCCATCTTGGGCATGGTGACAGAAGACAGGACTAGGTCAATGGTGGAAAGCATAGCCAGGAAAAGGTACATGGGCTCATGCAGGCGCCTTTCCACACGGATGATGAGGACAATGGCCAGGTTGCCCAGGGTGGCCAAGGCATACATAAAACACAGAGGAAAAGCCAGCCAAAAGTGTATGTTAGGCCCCAAGCCAGGGATGCCCACCAGTAGGAAATATGCTGGGTGTACCAGAGTTCCATTTGGAGTGGCCATGACAGGAACCAAGCACTGAGGCTTCTGCATGCCAAGACCAGGGTCTATGAAGGGGAAAAGGAGAAACACCATTCAGTCATGGTTCAGAGGAGATGAAGGACTTACTAGAAAAGGGCACTGGAGTCTTGATGACAGTAGCAAACAGAAGATTAAGTACTTGTAATTCTGAACTCCAGCCTCTCTGTGCTCTGTGTCTCCTTATACACATTTCCTAGAGGTCCCATTAATCTCAGTGTGTGACAATCCCCTCAGAAAACATGCAACAGCTCTTCTTTCCAGAGCTAAAGCTGTGGACCAGGGCACTGCTCTTAACCACTTCTCCAACATAGTGAACCTGCCCAGAATGTTCCACACTCACCCCAGCTCTGCTAGTGCATATAAGGTTAAAGTTCATTTGGGTCCCAAGCCTAAGGCTCAGTCTGTGATTGCCTTTAAGTTCCACTCTAATCTGATTTAGGGCAAAAAGCAGGGGTTCGGTCTGGTATGGGGTTTCAAGAGACAGGTTTGAGTTTAAGCCTGAAGAGCATTTCCCAAACTTACCTGATAGATTCATTTGAAGGAGTTATTGAAAACCCTATACCCAAGGTCTGATTCCAGGCCCAGAGAATCAAAATTTCCACAGCAGGGGGTCCAGGAGTCTGATTAAAAACAGTAATTCCCTTCTCCCCAGGTGATTTTTGTTTTTAATCAGGGAAATTTGTGAAAAGCAGTTCTGGTGTTCTAGGAGGTGGAGAGATGGGGGTGAAGAAAGATTATCATTTCTAGCCCCCAGTGAAGAATAGAACAGAATTTTTCATCAGATCTCTGGAAAGCGGCATGAGAGTCAGTCCCAGACTATGCTTGGCTGCGGTGTGACATGGAAAGGACATACACCTGAGACATGGAAAGAAAAGCAGTCCATACTCAAGCTGGTACTTTGTGATATCCACAGGCATGCCCCCCCCTTCCACCACTACTCTCCCTGGTGATCACATAACCACCAGGCTCAACTTCCTTTGGCTCAAATACACTCTGTTCTAGGCTTCTGTCCTGAGATCCAACCCTATAAGCTGCTGCCTCTTCATATTTCTTCTTGGATAGCCTATGGACCTCACACGTATCTTGCCCCTAAAGGAACCCCTTCCAAATGGTACCACCTACTCACCCAAGTCATCCAGGTCAGGGCAGTTTCCTCCCAACCTCATTATATCATCCACTCTGCTCTGATTATGAAAGGAGCTTCCTAACTCACCTCCCTGCCTCCAAACCCACATATTTCAATGCAACTTCTGCATCACTGCTATCTAAACAGCAAAACTAGATATGTCAGCCTCCCGTCTAGCAAGTTACTGTTGACTCCCATAGTGCTCAAAGTTGAAACCTTGTGGTCTGCATTCAAGGTCCTTCACAGGGTGGTTCAGACTTAACTTTAAAGCCCAGCTTCTCAGTTTCCTTTTTCATTATGGATCACCCACCACCGCTACCACCACCACACATCTATTTGTCCCCCACATGTAATTTCCCTGAATAAATTCATTTCCCTTGCCTTGTTTCTTAGGTGGAGGGTAGGAGGCTGCAACTGGAGAGTCCTTCCTGGCTCAAGGGATAGACATAGTTTGGAATGGACCTCACAGTGTTTGAAGAAACTCCTCTTTGGCTGATTGCTGAACAAGGTCTGGGATCCCAGGCACTGTAGTCTGGAAGTGCATTCGCAGACAGACTTCTCCAAGAAACCAAGAGAGCAGAGCAGAGGCCAGGTTCCTCCTGCAGTGCTTCCTGCCTGGATCTGTGGCCAAGACTCCCTGTCGAGCCTCCCCGCCCCACCCCCTCCCTTCCCTTCCCTTCCCTTCCCAGGGCTGAGCCTGACTCACTCAACAACAGAGCCTCCGCCCAAAGCCACAGCAAGTTTATAGATTCTTCCTGACCCTAGGGAGTGAGAGGGATGATGAAGAGTAAATTAGATCGGGCTCCCTGGGACCTAACTCCACTCAGGCACTCTTACCCAAAGTGGCTGTGCTGTTACTGTTCTAAGGTTCAGAAGACTGGAGGAAGGCGAGTGCCATCGGGCAGAGAGAAGAGGGATGACCTGCTAGAAGAAAAGGAACCACTGAATGGAGGTGTGGGTGTGTACTAGAAAGTGCACAGCCATGGATACTTCACTTACACTCCCAAAGGCACTATCCAAGGGGATCCTGACTGTGCTCATTGACAGCCTAATGCTTCTTGATGCTGCCCCCTTGTGGTTAGGCCAGAAAGCTGCAGCTTCATGGTCACCCGGCCATAGTTCTAAGGATGACCAAGGACCTAACTCAGTGGTCTTGAATTTGAACTCCTTCCATTGCAGTATGCTGCCCCTTGGCTCTCCTTCCCTCTCAGGCCAACTCTTTCCTCCTTAATCCATTAATCATAGCTCACCTGTCATACCAGAAATGGGACAGTGTACACAGGCTATTTAAATGTGGGGCTCTGTCAGGAAACACGTGTCCAAATTGGAGTACAACCACTTGCTCATGGTGTGACCACCTTTAGCCTCAGTTTGATGTGAAAAATAAAATTAGATATTAGCAATTCTCCAGTGAATGTCTGTGTTCATTATTATTACTCAAAACAACTGGAAGAACCAAAGAAATAAGAAATCCAGTTGAGATAGTGCTACAACAACCAGAGGAAGAAAGCACATTGGGAAGGAAGAGTGGACAGTAGTACAGAAGGCAGCTGAGAGATCAAGCACTATCAGGACTGAAAATAAAAGATCACTTGTTACCTTGAGAAAGTCTTGTGGGAAAAGAATCTTGAATGCAGCAAGTGAGGAGTAAGGGGGTTGGAAAGAAAGGGAGAAAGTGGATGTAGACAACTCCTGGAGTAAGTCTGCATGTGAAGAGAAGGAATGAAATGGGAACTATGTCAAACACTGATAGCTCTAAGGAGTTTTTAAATGTGTATTTGACCTACAGGAGATTGAACACAAGTATATGGACTTGGTAGGGAAGCTCCCTGCTCTTAACATTCCTGGTGGGGATCTTTAAGGCTATGACCCTTCAGCCTCTATAGTGTAACCATGAGAAATCTTACCTGTGCTCATAGCTTCTTTACCAAAACAGGCCTGACTAATATTCTGAACTGCATATTGTCTACTGGAAATCACCATTTTGGTGTTCCTCAGGCACCTCAAACTCAGTGCCTCCAGCTAAGCTCATTATCTCTGATCCCCAGTCCCATGTCTATGCCCCCAATCTATGTTTTCTGTTGCTGTCACAAAATGACTCTCTTACCCAGTAGTAACCATTCCATTTTAGGTGCTGCTTCTACAAGGAAACCTCTCCTGTAAAAAAATGTTCTCTTGGGTGCGTGAGTGGCTCAGTCAGTAAAGTGTCTGCCTTTGGCTCAGGTCATGATTCCACCGTCCTGGGATCGAACCCCACATCAGGCTCCCTGTTCAGTGGGAAGCCTGCTTTTCCCTCTCCCACTCCCCCTGCTTATGTACGTGGGTGCACACTATCTCACTCTGTCTCTCTCTCTCTAAAAAAATAAACAAAATCTTTAAAAAAGAATGTTCTCTTATTTCCAAGGGTATCCAAATCCCATTTGTAGATGAATAATGCCATTGTCTTTCATTAGAATATACTAATGGATGTGTCGATACAAAGTCACAAACACCCACTATGAAAGGAAAGCATGATTTTACCTGAAGATAAAAATGATTTCTTGTGTTAACAACCTGTAATAAGGCAAGAGAAAGAAAGGTATACTATGAGATTTAGAAAAAAAATTAGTCATTATTTGTGAATTAATGATTTTTATGTATAAAAATCCAAAAGAATCCATTGATAAGTAACTTAAATTAATAAGAAAATATATAAAGTTTGCTGAATACTGATAATTTGAATTAATAAGTAAATATATAAAGGTTGCTAAATACAAAGTCAATGTACAAAATTCTACCATATTTCTTTATAAAATACACATGATTTTTTTAAAAACATTTACAATGGCATAGAAAAATCACATGTCTAAGAGTAAATCTAACAAAGGATACAGAGGACCTTCTATACAGAAAACCAGAAGGCATCTTTAAAAGAAACTGAGGAATAAAACAGAAGAAAAAACTATGTTCTTTTATAGGAAAACTCAAAAATGTGAAAAATTTAATTATCTCCCTGAAATTTTTCTACAGATTCAATGCAATCTTAATAATATCCTAACAGCTCATTTTGTAGAACTTGATAAGCTTAATTAAAAATTTATAGCAAAATATAAATGGTTGAAAATAGCCACAACACTCTTGAAGAATGGAACCAACATGAGGAAATGTGATATATCAAATATCAAGACATTATAGAGCTACAGCAATCATGAAAGTGTGGTATTGGTGCCCAGACAGCTGGGCCGATGAACAGAAATAAACCCCCACTTAAGGCCAGTTGGGGTTTTTTGTTTGTGTTTTTGTTTTTTAAGATTTATTTCTTTATTTGAGAGAGAGTGCAGGAAAGCACAAAAGTGGGGGGCAGGGGGGCAGAGGGAAGGGGAGAATTTCAAGCCAGCTCTGCACTGAGTGCAGAGCCCAACACAGGGGTCAGCTGCAGGATATGGAGATCATGACCTGAGCCTAAATCAAGAGTCAGACACTTAACTAACTGTGCCACCCAGGCACTCCAACAACCAGTTGTTATATGACAATGGTAACACAACAGAGCAATGAGGAAAGGATATTTTTAATAAATGATACTGGAACTGCTGAATATCCATAGGGAAAAAATGAAATTTGAGCTCAAACTCATACCACTCACAAGTATGAATCCTTCATAAGTTATAAGTAGAACTATAAAAAGCAAAGCAATTAAACTTTCCAAAGTAATACAAAAGAGTATTTCCATGGCCTCAGGTAAATATTGATTTTTTTAATGCCAGCTAATTCACTCTTGAATATTTATTTGTATGTGACAGGCACTCATATAATTGATGAAAATATATCAGTGAGCAGAACAAATAAATGCTTTTGTGGAGCTCACACACTACCCACTATGACTTAGCATTACTTTGTAGGTATATCTGTCTAAATGTATGCCAAATAGTCTTCTTTTCTTAGAGCTCAGGAATTTTATCTGAAATTATCTAGGTATGGATCTTTCATTTTATGAGCAAGCATCTTAAGACTTCAGTCTTTATAGAAATTTTTTCCTAGCTATTTCCTTGATTATTGATTTCATTCCATCTCCATCCCTGCCTTTCTTTCCTTCTGGAATGCCTATATTTGCCCTCCATGTCTCTTCTCTTTTCTTTCTCAAGTCTATATATTCACTGAAAAACAAAGAACTATGCATGATCAATTTGAGAGATTTTCCCAAAACACTATGCCAAAAGACAATGGCTATTCTGTTTCTATTCAGTTTCTCTCTCTCTCTCTCTCTCTCTCTCTCTCTCTCTCTCTTTAATTTACACCTTGGAGTTTCAGGGGTTTAAGAAAATGTTCCTATCTCTTCTCCTTCTTTTTTTTTTTTTAATTTATTTATTGGACAGACAGAGATCACAAGTAGTCAGAGAGGCAGGCAGAGAGAGAGAGGAGGAAGCAGGCTCCCCACTGAGCAGAGAGCCCAATGCGGGGCTCGATCCGAGGACCCTGGGATCATGACCTGAGCTGAAAGCAGAGGCTTTAACCCACTGAGCCACCCAGGCGCCCCTCTTCTCCTTCTTGGTTCAAAATAACTAAACATTCCCCACAAAATTTGCACACTATGCTTTATTGTTATGATTTCTAATAATTTGCTATTGTTTGCACATTGCTTTTCTTCTGTAGTCATTTTCCTGTTTTAAGACAATAGGATTTTATCACCTCTCATTAATGTTATGCTTTCATTTTTTAAGTTTCTCTCACTGCTTCCCTGTTTTTTACTGGGTCATATAGTTTGATTTCTCATGTCTGTTCTCTTTTTTTTTTTTTTCAAACTCTGATATTTTTCCACATTACTAGCTTTCTCTTATCTATTCCTGATTATGAATGATGGTTTGACAAATCACTCTTCATAGCTGACATACATTCTCATAATGTTCTGCATTTTCAGTGAATGTAGATTGGGCTTCTCTCTAGGAGGGTTATGAGGAACAGCTCAGGTGAGCTGGCCACCCATACTCTAAGACCCATAGAGACATGAGGCAGAGTTCTTTCCACAGGTGCCAAATACTGGAGGCTCTGAAGTGAGGGCCTCCTTGTATGGTTTCATGACAGCTTTCCCTCTATCTTATTCTCAAGAGATTCACAGGATTCCCAAATTTGAGAATGAATTATGCTCTCTTTTGCGTGACAGGACCGTAAATTCTTGATAAATTTTATCCTCTTAGTTGAACTTCTGGACACACAAAATTAGAAAGCAGAAATCAAAGTTAAGTTGCCATCTTCCCCAAAGCTTCCTGGATGCAGTGTTGTGGAGCCAGGGAATCACCTTGGAAGGCAAGAAACTTTTTCATTAGATCAGATGGTAAGAATGGAGTAACTCTAAGTAGGTAAGAGTGAATTAAGCCCAAAGTCAGTTTTGATTTAGTGAGGGCACTTTAGGTCTCTAGGATGTTTCTACTATGAATTAGCACACAGCATTACATACAATTCCCCAAATTTTGGTTGTATTCTTTTTTAAGCTATATCCAGGATTAAGGTAGGACTTTTTTTTTTTTTTAAAGAAGGGAAGTTTTTTTTTTTTTTTTAATTTATTTGACAGACAGAGATCACAAGTAGACAGAGAGAGAGGAGAAAGCAGGCTCTCCACGGAGCAGAGAGCCCGATGTGGGGCTTGATCCCAGGCCCCCAGGATCATGACCTGAGCCGAAGGCAGAGGCTCTAACCCACTGAGCCAACCGGGTGCCCCAAGGTAGGTCTTTTAAGGAACTGTGCATCTTGTCCAAAATCTGTCTCTGGGTATTGTCTATGTATCAAAAATCATATTTGGTTTCATTTATTAGTTAATCCCTGATCAAAGCTATTGATTTCAGAGACTTGGAATGTGGTTCCAAGAATAATAAATGTCATTAATAAGCAGATAAGAAGCAGCCTCATTTTGAATTCCTGGAGGGCAAGAGGTGTGAATAAAATCATTATAAATCCTCAGGTCAATAATAATTAAAGGAAATCTATAACAAGAATGTCATTGCTTTGGTAATCAGATTGACATAGAAACAACAGTGGCAGTTATATGCTCATCTCAGCAAGTAAAATAATGATGGTATATATATATATATATATATATGATGAGATAGAGGGATACCTGTGAACTTTAGAAGTGATAATAGACAAAGTAAGGGTGTGTCATAATTTGAAGGAGGAGACGATCCTCCTTTGGAGTTGAGTTGAAAAAACAAGTGAGGGAACCCTGGGAAACATTCTGATCTGGTAAATGTGTTGCTTCTACAAGTGGTAAAGAAAATATAGAGTTAATGTTAGAAGTTTTTTTTTTTTTTTTTTTAATGCTGAACCTGCTTGAACTGACAGGGGAAAAAGGGGGGAAATGCAATAGTAAAGGAAGTTAGAGTCATATCTTACTAACCAGGAAGAGGTAACAACATTTACAGATGTTCTGGAAAATATGAGAGCTCAGTGAGAAAAAGTAAGAATACAGGAAGACATAGCTAGACAAAGATAGGCCATTCTGGGTCCCTGAAGACATAAGCTCTGGAAGAAAACAGCAGCTCTGGTTCAGGAATGAGCTGGTCATGAATATGCGTATGAATATAAACAATAATGGGGAACCACACAAGAAAGCCAGACTCACAGATCTAAGGAAGTCCAGTGGCATACTAGCCACTTTGGTGAGAGCTGGAGTCCTTGTAATCCTACAGTAGATACAGAGAAATACAAAAAAAAATAAATAAATAAATAAAAGCAGTTAATAAGGATTGTGGAAAATGTTGGGTCCTAACCTTTGATTGAAATTTGTTTTTGTTGAATGTCATGCATCCTGCTCAAAAGAAAGTAGATGTTGTATCCTCAGAAAAAGCATACCTCCATCCTGTAGCTGGGATGCTTGGAAAGTATGGGGACAAAGAGGAGATAGGAAAATATAGAGGGTTTATAATACACATAATAATACTTAAGGGAAGAATAGAACATTGAAAATTCCTAAATTGAGAAAAGAAGTTTTTCATAAACCATTCTCAAAAGATTGTTTAAGTAAGTGAGTGTTTGTTTATTTCATGTTGTGTGAGAATCATAGCATCACTCTTCTAACTTCTTAATTACGGACACTCCTGAGTCTGGCTGTATACACCAAACAATGGGCACTTATTGACAAAAAACAATTTCAAAAACTTGAAACCATCAATCCTTTGTTTTTCCTTTCTGCCCCCTCCATAGATGACATTATATTTCTCTGTAAGGACAATGGCTGGTGATGGCAACATTCATGTGAACATCCTTTGGCAAAAGAAATGCTATTATACAATGTGGTGGCCACATTTTTTTCTGAGAACTTATGTGTGTTTTCTGATTTTTATGAATGTAGAGTTGGTATATGTAGTGGATATTTGTTATTCACTGTAGCCACTCAGCATTTGGACTGGTCTTCCTCTTTGAGAAATTTCCCTCCTTATGATTCTACATCCCTCCAAGCCATAAACTCAACTTGCTGGCTAATTAATCAATTTTTCTACCATAATTAAAAACTCCAAAATCACAGGAGCTTACAACAAACCGTTTTCATTCATCTGTCATGTCCTCAGCTGCAGGTAGACTATTGGGACTCTGATCCATAGGTCTTCTCATCTAGGACCCTAGCTGAAGGAGAAGCTCCTCTTTGAGACCTGCCTTTACAGTGGCAGAGGGAAAATATGAAGAAGTGGTGCAAGCATGTCTCATAAATCTTCTGTAGGAAACTGAAACACATCCTTAGCTCCCATTCCAATGATCCAAGACAGTCATATAGCCAAGTCTGATAATGGCCTGGGGAAGTATTCTCCACCTATATAGAGGCACTCTGGATCATAAGGCCATGGATGGGGTTGTATATTGCCCTTACAAGCAAATCAGTGGGAACGATAATCCAATCTACTACCATGGGTGAAAGCATGTGATATAGTGCTGTCAATCATGTAAACTTGCAAGAAGCAGACTCGGAAGCTAAGAACATAAAAAAGCAGATGCTACATTGAATTGTGCTGGTAAAAATCATTAATAGAAGACTCCATCTTCGGGAGGAGTCAAGATGGCAGAGGAGTAGCAGGCTGAGATGACATTAGGTAGCATGAGATCAGCTAAAAAGTTTATCAAACCATTCTGAAAATCTACAAATCCAACAGGAGATTGAAGAGAAGAAGAGCAGCAATTCTAAAAACAGAAAATTGACCATTTTCTGAAAGGTAGGACTTGCGGAGAAGTGAATCCAAAGTGACAGGAAGATAGACTGCAGGGTGAGGGGCCAGCTCCTGGCAAGCAGTAGAGCAACAGGGCACAAAAGCAGAACTTTTAAAAGTCTGCTCCACTGAGGGACATCACTCCAGAGGCTAAGTGGGGGTGGAGCCCTCGTGGGGACAGCGTGGTCTCAGGTCCCATAGGGTCACAGAAGGATAGGGGGTGTCTGAATGTAGCAGAGCTCACAGGTATTAGAGCAGGGAAGCTGGCTACAGAGACAGAGCTGAGGAGTGAGCTCTCAACTCAGGGTTACCTTAAACTGTGATCCGTGGCACAGTCAGACCACTGCTCTTTGAGCAGGGATCCCACAAGTGGCAGATCCGTGGAGACCGCCCTGGAAGAGTGGCAGGGATCTGCTGGGTTTGGAGACTCCAGGTGGGGCTACGTGCCATAGACAGAGACGCTCGGTCACAGGCTGGGTGAGCTCGGTACACGCAGGTATATGGGAGTGATCGAGCGCTTTTCTCGGAGGGCACACTGAGGAGTGGGGCCTTGAGATCTTGGTTCCTTTGGGCTGGAGATTGGGAGGCTACCATCTTCATTCCTGGCCTCCAGAACTCTACAGAAAGCGTTCAGGGAACTAAAGCTCCCAAGAGGAACCAAGCAGATTACTTAGCTCGGCCCCTGGCAAGGGCGGTGCAATTCTGCCTTGGGCAAAGACACTTGAGAATAACTACAACACGCCCCTCCCCCAAGAGATCAGCAAGAAATCCAGCCAAGACCAAGCTCACTTATCAAGGAGAACAGCAGAGTTCCAGTGGAGGAGAAAGCAAAGCATGGAATTCATGGCTTTCTCTCCATGATTATTTAGTCTTGCAAAGTTAATTAATTTTTTAATTTTATTTTTTTCTTATTCTAATTTTTTTAACTTTTACTCTTTCTTCTTTTAATGTTTTTAACTAATTTATCTTAACAATACCTTTCATAAAAAAATCTTTTTGAACCTTCATTATTATAGTCATATTTTATCCTTCATTGTATCTAACTTTATTTTTTTGTATACACATAGGGCTTTTTCTTCTAAAAAATTTTGGGATACAACTTCTTCTAATAGAGCAAAATATACCCTAAATCTAGCATAGGGCTTTGTTCTAGTCTCCAGCCTGAGCAAATTCTCTCCACTTTCTTCTTTCTTTTCCCAACCAACTTATCAACTCCTTTTTTAGAATTTTTTAAAATTCTCATCTTTACAGTCAGAATATGACTTCCCTTCATTGTGTTTACCCTTATTTTTATGTGTATGTATATATATTTATATATATATGTATACATATATATTTATATATAGACACATACATACATACACATACATACATACATAGAAGTTTTTCTTTCTTTAAAATTTTGGGAGGTAGTTTCTTCTAAGAGACCAAAATACTCCCAAAATTAAGTGAGTAGCTCTGTTCTATTCACCAGTCTAATGTATATATTTTATTTTTCTTTTTCCTTTTTTATCATTTTTTAAAATTTTTTTAATTTCTTTTTACCCCCTTCCTTCCCCCCATGATATGGGGTCTCTTCTGATTTGGTTAATGCACATTTTTCTGGGGTCTTTGCCACCCTTTTAGTACTTTATTCTCTCCTTCATATATTCTTATCTGGATAAAATGACAAGGCAGAAAAACTCACCACAAAAAAAAAAAAAAAAAGAACAAGAGGTAGTACCAAAGGCTAGGGACCTAATCAATACAGACATTGGTAATATGTCAGATCTAGAGTTCAGAATGACAATTCCCAAGGTGCTAGCTGGGCTCAAAAAAGGCATGGAAGATATTAGAGAAACCTGTCTGGACAAAATAAAAGATCTTTCTGGAGAAATAAAAGAACTAAAATCTAACCAAGCTGAAATCAAAAAAGTTGTTAATGAAGTGCAATAAAAAATGGAGGCTCTTACTGCTAGGATAAATGAGGCAGAAGAGAGAATCCGTGATATAGAAGACCAAATGACAGATCATAAAGAAACTGAGCAAAAGAGAGACAAACAACTGCTGGACCACGAGGGGAGAATTCAAGAGATAAGTGATACCATAAGATGAAAAAACATTAGAATAATTGGAATTCCAGAATGCCACTTCCTGACGGTGCATGGGAGAAGAATGAGGCACAAACAAGTCACCCGCAAGAGAAAGGAAGCAGGGGACAACAATAGAAAAGACTGTTGACTGGAACAACTCCTCAGTCCCATATTTATTAGATATAGACAGTAATCAACAAAGGAGCTGAAGAAGGCTAAACATTAATCATATGCCCTGTAGATAAGCAAGAAGGAAGGCAAAATATATTTGGTCAAGCAGTATAAAGTTTATAGTTGAGAAAGCACATTCAAAGGGCTCATCTAATTAGCCACAGGTGCTCTCAGGGGAAGGGGAAATAATGGAAAAATAAAGCAGGGGGAAGGGGAAATAATGGAAAAATGAGGCAGGCAGCGTTCTGCCCTGAGCAGGCCAGGCGTTCCCAGCTGCTTGGCCTCCATGAAGCAGGTGTGTTCCGCCCTGAGTGAGCCAGGCATCCCTAGCTGCTCGGCTTCAAGGACGTATATCATCCCCTCCCCCAGAGGCCTGTTGCCAGTATATGTTTTTCTTAAGGCTATATCTAAACATGCTTGGTAACTAGTATAATTTTTCATGAGTTATACTTTAAGTAACACATTGTTCTGGGGGACAGTTACACAGAAAAAGAAGAAAGAGAGAGGGGAGCAGAAGGTATATTGGAGCGAATTATTGTAGAGAATTTCCCTAATATGGCAAAGGGAACAAGCATCAAAATCCAGGAGGCACAGAGAACCCCCCTCAAATTCAATAAAAATAGGTCCATGCCCCATCATCTAATAGCAAAATTTACAAGTCTTAGCGACAAAGAGAAAATCCTAAAAGCAGCCCGGGACAAGAAGTCTGTAACATACAATGGTAAAAATATTAGATTGGCAACAGACTTATCCACAGGGACCTGGCAGGCCAGAAAGAATTGGCATGATATATTCAGAGCACTAAATGAGAAAAACATGCAGCCAAGAACACTATATCCAGCTAGGCTATCATTGAAAATAGGAGAGATAAAAAGCTTCCAGGACAAACAAAAACTGAAAGAATTTGTAAACACCAAACCAGCTCTACAGGAAATATTGAAAGGGGTCCTCTAAACAAAGAGAGAGCCTAAAAGTAGTAGACCAGAAAGAAAGAGAGGCAATATACAGTAACAATCACATTACAGGCAATACAATGGCACTAGATTCATATCTCTCAATAGTTACCCTGAATCTTAATGGGCTAAATGTCCCAATCAAAAGACACAGGGTATCAGAATGGATTAAAAAAAATCAATATGTTGTGTACAAGAAACTCATTTTAGACCCAAAGACACCTCCAGATTTAAAGTGAGGGGGTGGAAAACAATTTACCATGCTAATGGACATCAAAAGAAAGCTGGGGTGGCAATCCCTCTATTAGATAAATTAGATTTTAAGCCAAAGACTATAATAAGAGATGAGGAAGGACACTATATCATACTCAAAGGGTCTGTCCAACAAGAAGATCTAACAATTTTAAATATCTATGCCCCTAACATGGGAGCAGCCAACTATATAAACCAATTAATAACAAAATCAAAGAAACACATAGACAATAATACAATAATAGAAGGGGACTTTAACCCCCCACCAACTGAAATGGACAGATCAACCAAGCAAAAGATCAACAAGGAAATAAAGGTCTTAAATGACACATTGGACCAGATGGACATCACAGATATATTCCGAACATTCCATCCCAAAGCAACAGAATACACATTCTTCTCTAGTGCACATGGAACATTCTCCAGAATAGATCACATCCTGGGTCACAAATCAGGTCTCAACCAGTATCAAAAGATTGGGATCATACCTGCATATTTTCAGAACACAATTCTCTGAAGCTAGAACCCAATCACAAGAGGGAATTTGGAAAGAACACAAATACTTGGAGGCTAAAGAGCATCCTTCTAAAGAATGAATGGGTCAACCAGGAAATTAAAGAAGAATTGAAAAAAATCATGGAAACAAATGATAATGAAAACACCATGGTTCAAAATCTGTGGGACACAGCAAAGGCAGTCCTGAGAGGAAAATATATAGCGAAAGAGGAGAGCTCACAACCAACACCAAAGAAATACAAACAATTATAAGAACATACTATGAGCAACTATACACCAGCACATTTGACAATCTGGAAGAAATGGATGCATTCCTTGAGACATACAAACTACCACAACTGAATCAGGAAATAGAAATAGAAAACCTGAACAGACCCATAACCAGTAAGGAGATTGAAGCAGTCATCAAAAATTTCCCAAAAAACAAGAGCCCAGGGCCAGATGGCTTCCCAAGGGAATTCTACCAAACATTTAAAGAAGAACTAATTCCTATTCTCCTGAAACTGTTCCAAAAAATAGAAATGGAAGGAAAACTTCCAAACTCGTTTTATGAGACCAGCATCACCTTGATCCCAAAACCAGACAAGGATCCCACCAAAAAAGAGAATTACAGACCAATATCCTTGATGAACACAGATGCAAAAATTCTCACCAAAATACTAGCCAATAAGATCCAACAGTACATTAAAAGGGTTATTCACCAAGACCAAGTGGGTTTTATTCCAGGGCTGCAAGTTTGGTTCAATATCTGCAAATCAATCAATGTGGTACAATACATTAATAAAAGAAAGAACAAGAACCATATCATACTCTCAATAGATGCTGAAAAGGCATTTGACAAAGTACAGCATCCCTTCCTGATCAAAACTCTTCAAAGTGTAGGGACAGAGGGCACATACCTCAGTATTATCAAAGCCATCTATGAAAAACCCACAGCAAATATCATTCTCAAAGGGGGATAACTGGAAGCCTTTCCCCTAAGGTCAGGAACTTGGCAGGGATGTCCACTATCACCTATTCTCTTCAACATAATACTAGAAGTCCTAGCCTCAGCAATCAGACAACAAAAAGAAATTAAGGCATCCAAATCAGCAAAGAAGTCAAACTATCACTCTTCACAGATGATATGATACTTTATGTGGAAAACCCAAAAGACTCCACTCCAAATCTGCTAGAACTTGTACAGGAATTCAGTAAAGTGTCAGGGTATAAAGTCAATGCACAGAAATCAGTTGCATTTCTTTACACTAACAACAAGACAGAAGAAAGAGAAATTGAGGAGTCAGTCCCATTTACAATCGCACCCAAAACCATAAGATACCTAGGAATAAATCTAACCAAAGAGGCAAAGAATCTATACTCAGAAAACTATAAAGTACTCATGAAAGAAATTGAGGAAGACACAAAGAAATGGAAAAATATTCCATGCTCATGGATTGGAAGAACAAATATTGTGAAAATGTCTATTCTACCTAAAGCAATCTACACATTGAATGCAATCCCTATCAAAATCCCATCCGCTTTTTTTTAAAGAAATGGAACAAATAATCCTAAAATTTTTATGGAACCACAAAAGACCTCGAATAGCGAAAGGAATATTGAAAAAGAAAGCCAAAGTCAGTGGCATCACAATTCCAGACTTCAAGCTCTATTACAAAGCTGTCATCATCAAGACAGTATGGTACTGGCACAAAAACAGACACATAGATCAATGGAGCAGAATAGAGAGCCCAGAAATAGACCCTCAACTCTATGGTCAACTAATCTTTGACAAAGCAGGAAAGAATGTCCAGTGAAAAAGAGACAGTCTCTGGGACACCTGGGTGGCTTGGTTGGACGACTGCCTTCCGCTCAGGTCATGATCCTGGAGTCCTGGGATCGAGTCCCGCATCAGGCTCCCAGCTCCATGGGGAGTCTGCTTCTCCCTCTGACCTTCTCCTCGCTCATGCTCTCATTGCCTCTCTCTCAAATAAATAAATAAAATCTAAAAAAAAAAAAAAAAAAGACAGTCTCTTCAACAAATGCTGTTGGGAAAATCAGACAGCCACATGCAAAAGAATGAAACTGGACCATTTCCTTACACCACACACAAAAATAGACTGAAAACGGATGAAGGACTTCAATGTGAGAAAGGAACCCATCAAAATCCTTGAGGAGAAAGCAGGCAGCAACCTCTTTGACCTCAACCACAGCAACTTCTTCCTAGGAACATCACCAAAGGCAAGGGAAGCAAGGGAAAAAATGAACTATTGGGACTTCATCAAGATCAAGCATTTGTGCAGCAAAGGAAAAAGTCAACAAAACCAAAAGACAACTGACAGAATGGGAAAAGATCATTGCAAATGACATATCAGATAAAGAGCTAGCATCCAAAATCTCTAAAGAGCTTATCAACCTCAACACCCAAAGAACAAATAATCCAATCAAGAAATGGGCAGAGGACTTGAACAGGCATTTCTGCAAAGCAGACATCCAGATGGCCAATAGACACATAAAAAAGTGCTCCACATCACTTGGCATCAGGGAAATACAAATCAAAACCATAATGAGATACCACCTCACACCAGTCAGAATGGCTAAAATTAACAAGTCAGGAAATGACAGATGTTGGCGAGGATGCGGAGAAAAGGGAACCCTCCTACACTGTTGGTGGGAATGCAAGCTAGTGCAACCACTCTGGAAAACAGTTTGGAGGTTCCTCAAAATAGAGCTACCCTACCATCAAGCAATCGCACTACTGGGTATTTACCCTAAAGATACAAATGTAGTGATCCAAAGGGCACGTGCACCTAAATGTTCATAGCAGCAGTGTTCACAATTGCCAAACTATAGAAAGAACCTAGATGTCCATCAACAGATGAATGGACAAAGAAGATGTGGTATATATATACAATGGAATACTATGCAGCCATCAAAAGAAAGAAAATCTTGCCTTTTGCGATGACGTGGATGGAACTAGAGGGTATTATGCTTAGTGAATTCAATCAGAGAAAGACAATTATCATATGATCTCCCTGATATGAGGAAGTTGAGAGGCAATGTGGGGGCATTGGGGGGTAGGAAAGGAATAAATGAAACAAGATGGGATCAGGAGGGAGATAAACCATAATCTCACAAAACAAACTGAGGGTTGCTCAGGGGAGGGGGGTAGGGAGAGGGTGGTTGGGTTATGGACATTGGGGAAGGTATGCCCTATGGTGAGTGTTGTGAAGTGTGTAAACCTGGTGATTCACAGACCTGTATCCCTGGGACTAATAATACATTATATGTTAATAAAAAAATTAAAAATTTTTAAAAAAGAAATAAAAATGAAAAAGAAGACTCCATCTTCTAGAGAAAGCAGAGGTAGAGATTATAGTGATAGCTTCTTCTGGTTTTGTGGTTTGCCTTTTTATTTAATCAAAGACTGGTGGATAAACATAAATACAGCACAATTAATTCAGATCATTCTTTGTATTGTATATACACAGGCCAATGAACATAATCAGAAAGAAACCTGCAGTTGGCAATGAAATGCATACAGATTTTCCTTCCCCCACTCAAAAAAATTAAAAAATGCACAAACTTAGAATTTATCAGCACATACTCTCCTGTGACAAATAATTCAGACATAAATAATGGGTGCAAAGAAACCATATGCTAACATATGTAGAACCTTTGGGGTTTTTTTTTACTTTTCTTTTTTTTATTATGTTATGTTACTCACCATACAATACCTCATTATTTTTTGATGTTCCATGATTCATTATTTGTGTATAACACCCAGTGCTCCATCCAATATGTGCCCTCCTTAATACGTGTCACCAGGCTCACCCATCCTCCTGCCCTCCTTCCCCTCTAAAACCCTCAGTTTGGGGGCACCTGGGTGGCTCAGTTGGTTAAGAGACTGCCTTTGGCTCAAGTCATGATCCTGGAGTCCTCGGATCGAGTCCCACATTGTGCTCCCTGCTCATCAGGGAGTCTACTTCTCCCTCTCACCCTTCCCCCTCTCATGCTCTCTCCCTCTCTCAAATAAATAAAATCTTAAAAAATGACAATAAAATTAAATTTAAAAATTAAATAAAACCCTCAGTTTGTTTCCCCCTCTGACTTCCCCCTCTTCAATTTTCCCTTCCTTCTCCTAAGGTCCTCCATGCTATTCTTTATGTTCCGCTAATAAGTGAAACTGTATGATAATTGACTTTCTCAGCTTGACTTATTTTACTCAGCATAATCTCCTCTGGTCCCATCCATGTTAATGCAAAAGCTGGGTATTCATCCTTTCTGATGGCTGACTAATATTACAGATAAAGGGCTGATATCCAAGATCTATAAAGAACTTCTCAAACGCAACACCAAAAAAAAAAAAAAAAAGTCAAGTCAAAAGATGGGCAGAAGACATGAACAGACACTTCAAAAAAGACACACACATGGCTAACAGATACACGTAGAACCTTCGTTAATGAAAACCCAGAAGCAGCCATAAGGATGAAGATACATTCAGTGACTCATAACTAGTTTTTCCCTGAAGGGACACCATCAACAGAGATTGTGCTGTGGAAAAAAATCTATGTACACATACAACCAGAAAATAAACAGCAAAATCAATGCATGCATGTTTAATACTGGAAAAATCATGGCCTTCCAAAATTTCTCCACGTTTCTTATAAAAGCACTCCACACTCAACTAAAATTAAAATGATCTATAAAGGATAATACTTGTAAAGTTTACTTAAGTCTTTTTAGCCACAGAAACTGCAATGGAAATAAATGTCAAGAGTCATTTTCAAAACAAAAACAAAGATCTATTCTTCTGATGACATGCATGATTAAAATGTCTATGCAAGACACATTGCTCTACATTCCTAATGACCAGGGGGAAAAAACCTTAAGTCAATTTTTAGTTTGCAGATGATCAAAGGATTTTGTATTCCAGGAGTTGAAATCCTCTGGATATTTTCAGCAACAACTACTGGATGTTCTTTTCTGGTTTTCTCTGCAGCATCAGCTTTGTAAGAGCAACTGTGTACACTGGAGTCACAGTGTACGCCCCACTAAGCATTTCCACACCAGCATTCAAACCCAGTAAGTTGCACTTTCTTCCTGCACATGAAACAGTGATTCTATTTTTGTTTTGGTTTTCCAAGAGCCTTGCTTTGCTCTTCAGATGGTCGCTGTGCCGTATCTGACACTGACTCTTGTAGGTCTTCTGTTTCAGGGACTGCCTTGTCCGCAGATGCACTGTTCACTTGGGAAGATGCTGCAGATTCTGATAAAGGTGACTGATTTGATACAGCGCTTGGCTGCACAGATGCAGACGTGGAGTCTAGCGGTGACTGAGCATCCGGGACACTGCCGTCCATGCACTGGGATGGGTAAAGATTCAGACACACTACTGACAGAAGCTGTGGGTGGGCTTATTCTACCATTAGTGCTATTCCGTCTTTGAGGATGTCCTTTAGAGCATACTGAACATATGCCCTTTGTACATAAAATCCACAGCCAGCGGAACAAAGCAGAGGCACTTGGCTTTGCTTAGTTTCTTGAGCCATGTTCCTCTGTTGCATACCACCCAAACCTCCAGTTTTCTGTTTGCTTCCCCTCAGATTAACTTCACTTGAAGCTATATCACAGTGACAGCTTCTAGTGCCCACGTTTGAGAGTAAGATCCAAGTTAACCACGCACCATGGAGGTAGTACTGACATCTCTACCAGAGTGAACCTACAGAGTAATTTGATGATGTTCCTGCCTGAATCACCCATGAGCTACCTAATATTCTTTAATAAGTCCTTTTTCTGATTAAAATACATTCCCGGAACTTTAAACTCTTGTTATTAGACAACATTTTAGCTGGCTGGCTCCTGACTCAGTCTTCTGCTACCCACATCCAAGGCAATGAGTTTGGCCAAGTACCTCTAAACTCTATCACACTCTGATAAAGAGACTATATCAGTTTAATCTTTTCTACTGTAGAAATATACTTCCTTTTCCAAAACCGACTGAATAATACTATATTTATATAGTTGGCCACAAAATATTTTCCCAAAGGCAGGTTGTAAGGGCATTTTAAAAATAAATTTTTATGCCATGGGGTCATAAAATAAGAGCCAGTCTAAAAAAATTACAGGTGGCCCTTGAATAATATGGAGGTTAAGGGCACTAGCCACCCCACATATACCCTGTACAGTCAAAAATCCACATTTAGCTTTTGACTCCCTGCAAATTTAACTACTAATACCCTCCTATTAATTAGAAGCCTTGCTAATAACATAAACTCTCAACACATGTTTTGTATGTTATATGTATTATATACGTCATTCTTACAATTAAGTAAGCTAAAGAAAAGAAATGTTATAAGTAAATCGTAAGGAAAAGAAAATACATTTACATTACTGTACTCTACAAAATCTGTGTGTAAGTGACTCACACAGTTCAAACCTGTGTTGTTCAAGGGTCAGCTGTATTTATATAATTAAAACTTCACTTGTGGGGCACTTGCATGGCTCAGTCATTAAGCATCTGCCTTCAGCTCAAGTCATGATCCCAGGGTCCTGGGATCAAGACCCACATCGGGCTCCCTGCTCAGCGGGAAGCCTGCTTCTCCTTCTCCCACTCCCCCTGCTTGTGCTCCCTCTCTTGCTATGTGTCTCTCTGTCAAATAAATAAATACAACCTTTAAAAAAAACAAAACTTCACTTGTGGTGACCAAAGCATAACATAAAGACTTGTCAAATCACTGTTATACACCTGAAATCAATGTAACATTGTGTGTCAACTATGCTCAGTTTAAAAAAACAATACCTAATTCAACAATTTCTGGAGAAAAATAAATTCAAAATTGTAGTTACAGTTTATTGAATGACAATGAATGCATCATTAAATGTATGAAATATAGTCTGGCATAAATTTAGAGAAAACTTTACACTCCCCAATAAATAAAAAGTAATGCAAGAAGCAAGGGCGGAATAAAGAGAATGAGCAAAAGTAAAGAAAGGAAAATACAGTAAGGATAAAATCAGAAAAAAAAGCAAGTTAAAATAACTAAATTAACAGGTACCTTGAATGAACATAAATTAGACAGACCTTTGGCAATAAACGTAATTCTCTTGGGAGAAAAAAAAAGTAGTGGTAAGCACATAATATTAGAGATCATAATCAAGAAAAGGCCTAGAAATGGAAAAAATAAAAGTTACTTTAAATTTAGGTTGCTGGACCCAATTTCAACCTCTGAAGGAGTGGGGGTCGTTTTTCCACAGGAACAATCAATTCCCAAACATGAGCAGGGTGAGAATTCAACTCAATTCTGACACTGTCTACCCGAAAATAGCATCAGATCCACAGGTTAAGGGATCAGTCCTACAAGACTGCCCTCCCCCACCACATACACACAGGTTGTTACCTGTACTTCTACCTACTGGCTATAAACCACAGACTCCTCTTTGGGTTCAATTAATTTGCTAGAGCAGCTCACAAAACTTAGGGAACCATTACTAGATTACTGGTTTATTATTAAAGCATATAACTCAGGAACAGCCATGTGAAAGAGATGCAGAAGGCAAGGTACAGGAAGGGGTGCAGAGCTCCCATGACCTCTCTAGGCATGCCACTCTCCCAGTACCTCCACACAGTTACCAACCCAGAAGCTTTCCCAACCCTGTCCTCTTGGGTTTTTATGGAGGCTTCATTATGTAGGCACGACTGATCAAATCATTGGTCATTGGTGACTGATTCGACCTCCAACCCCTTTCTCCTCCCCTGGATATCAGAGGTAGTGGGGAGGGTATGACTAAAAGTCACAACCCTCTAATCATAACATGAGTTCTCCTGGCTACAAGCCCCCATCCTTCAGTTAGGTCCAAAAGTCTTCTCATTAACATAATAAAAGACACCTTTACGGCTCTCATTACACACAAAATTCCAAGGGTTTCAGGAGCTCTGTGCCAAATGTAGGAAAGAAGACTAAATATATATTTCTTATTATAAACCTCAATATCACAACTTTGTATAATTACACACTCATAAATTATGGAAACATTGACATTTTGAGGGTAATAACTTACTAAAACAAATTAAAGTTGAAAGAAATCTAAATAAATACCAATACAATGAACATAAAGCTATTTCTTCTTTTTTGTAATCCAACACAACACTGATATCAAAACCAAGAACAGTATTTGTCTGGCTCGTTCTTCAGCCAACCATCCAAACACCTTGCCATTTGTATATATTGTTATATTAACAGTTATTAACAGTTGCCATTGTAATATATAGTTATATTCTCATATATAGACAACAAAGACATAAACATATCTCAGTAACTATAAATAAAAAATAGAAATACATATTTATTTTTGAGAACATATCACATACACATCCATACTGCTATATTCCCAGCCGTGGCATCTCACACTGAAGTAGGTCTTCTTCATACTATTGCTCCTTTCCTTTGCCTCTAGAGTTGCTCCCTTTCTCTATTCTCTGTTCTCAGAATCTTGGGATAACTAATATACACTCTCAATGACTCCCCAGTCCGTTTCAGAGGCCTCCAGTGACTCAGGAGCACTTCCGAAAAGGCTCTCCATGTCCTCTAGACAGAATTCTAGGTTTTAGCTTCTACGCTCTCTTTCCCTGACTAAATGAGAGTCTTAACAAACGTCTGTGGCTTTGCTGCTCTGAGCTGGGACTTCTCTCTTAGCTTGGGCTAACATTGAGTGGATGGGGGAGGAAGCCCTAACTTCCCCTACTTGGGACTCTGAAGAAATATCAGCCTTGCTTTCTGGAAACCAAAGACAATCTAGAGTACTGGAAGAACAGGAGGCTTTATTCTATTACAAAAGGTCCAGAAAGAGACTTTCGAGGTAGAGTGGGGCAACTAACCATTGTCTGAGGTGCACTCCTCTTAGCCTCCACCCCTCACACGTTTTTCTTCTGACTGCTGTGCCACTATCATGGGCAGCTCTCTTCTAAAGTTCAAGCCTAAGTTTGTATGAAGCTTATGGAGGCCCCAGGGTTTGCACCGGCTTCCTACCCCTTCCTTAGCCCCACTTCCTCAGCCCTACTTCCTCAGTACCCTCACCTTCTTCCCTGCCCCCCCAGTCAGTTCTCAGTCTTTACTTCTTTTATGGTAACATTCCTCACCCACAGCACAGACACCATCTCACAGCTAGCCACTCACCTTGTTGTCCTGGTCTGTGTTGGATTCAGGCAGAGGGTTGTGGTCTGCAGTTACAGCCATGGAATGTCTCTGAAACAGAGCCTCGCCTGCATACACATGTCTGCCTTTCACAGCAAACAAGGCACACTGAGTGAGGTTGGGAAGGACAACTTCTCTGCAGGGGTGATGGGCTGCTAGGCCTTCAAAAGCTCTCTGTCCAGCGTTGGTGGTATAGTGGTGAGTGTAGCTGCCTTCCAAAAGCTCACTGTCCAGCCTTCCCTTGGTGAACACAAGCCCTCTCCCCCAGCAACCCTAAGGTGCCCTTTTCTCTGGGCCCTGAGAGTCAGTCATGGTCATGGACAATTGCAAGTTACAAATGAAAATGATCTCCCATTAACTATTTTAACTTCACAGAATGTTCAAAGTATAACCAACTTGATCTTGAGCTCCTGAAGAACAGAGACTATGTGGTTCATAGGAACAATACCAGCACCCAGTACAAAATGTTAAAAAAAGCTGGTACTCAATAAATGTTTAAAGTGGCTTGGTTAACTCAACCCACTGACTCTTCTGTTATGGCAGCAATTTGTCCACATCCTGGTGAATAAGATGATCCAAAGGAGACATCAGTTACCTCTTCTTTTTGTTTTTTTGCTCATGGCCCCATTTGTTTCAGGAATTTTCTGGTCCTCACTCTTCAGAGTTTTAACTATGGTCTGAGCCCTGACATTGGCATGAGGATCCAAGGAGTCCCAGCAATGAAATCGTCTGGAACTGGGCGTCAGTTGCAGCATTTCCTGGCTATATTCCATGTCCACAGGATATGCCTTTATTTGCTTATTCAGTAAACACCTAAATATCAGAAAAAGGACAAGGTGCTGTAAGTGCAAAGAAAAACCCAAATCACTGACTTAAGTAGCAGTTTGTGTGGGCACGTGACCGACTCTGTGTCTTTGGGTGGGGGAGGGGGGGCAGTCATTTAAAATTTACAAAATAGTAATAATAATGACAATTTGTAACCAGGGATTCCACTTCGACTCTACCGGATCCCAGTATGTTTCTTTTTTTTTTTTTTTTTTTTAGTTTTTATTTTACTTCCAGTTAGTTAGCATACAATGTTACTGTATCAGGTGTAGGACAGTGATTCAACCCTTCCATACATCACGGGATGCTCATCAGAAAAGTGCACTCCTTAATCCCATCTGTTTCTAACTTTAAAGTGGATTGTGGCAATAATAATAAGCTGCCTGCTTAAGTATCAAAGGACAAGAGTTTGCCAGGAAAACATTAGGAGGGCTTTGGTGGGAGGGGTTGTTTTTTGTTTTGTTTTTCACTAAGAACCCAGTATCTGCGGTTGGAGCCAGGAGAGGTCGCTCATCTTACAAGAAACTGCATATGAGTGCTCAGCCCCGCGCCAAATTGGGGTCACAGAACCAGACGCGACTGACCTCATAGGCTGCTGAGTTTAACACAGAAAACTGGGAAAGGAGTAGCATTAGGTCTCTGGCGCTATTACCCGGAAGGAACAAGGCTTGCTCTGCAGGGCCTGTCGCCAGAGCAGATGCGTGAGACTGAGTGTGTCCCGTGGGTCGAGAGTCAGCAGGGCCTCTGTTAAGGCAGGGCTCCAGAGGCCTCGTTCGGGAGCCGACACCCCTCCCCCTGCCGTGGGAATGATCCCTGAGTCCCCTCACAGTTTAAATGACTCGGAGTGGAAGGAGCCAGAAAAAACGAGGTAGCAGAGAAAAAACACCGGCACGCCGAGAGCCTATCTCCGATTGGCTAGAGTTGTCTGGATCCCTGTCTGTGATTGGCTGTTCCCACAAAGACGCCGGCGGCGTGCGATCCGGCGAACGGGCCCTGCCCGCCGCTCATTGGCTCCGGGCCTGTGGGCGGGGCCTGGGAGCCCTGCGGGAGCAGAGGAGTCCGGCGTTTGGGGGCCTTCATCTACCACGGGCGGTAAGTGCTGCGGAGGCTTGACCGGGCGCTTGTGCGGCCGGGAGCGCTCGGCGGTGGCAACTGGGAGTCTCCACGTTCGGTTTCCGCCGCGGGGCGCTAGACGCCGCAGAGGAGGGAGGTGGGTGGGCAGCTGTGCCTGTTCTGAAGTCGGAAGTCCTGCATACTCTCTTCTGTCCGCACCCGTCGGCTGTCCGGCTGTCCGCGGGCCCTGCTCCGCCTTCTCGGGGCCGGGAGGTTACCATCCCCCTCTGTTCCAGAACTCCCCCGGGGGTCACGGCCGCCCCTGCCCCTCTCTTCACTCTGGCCTCTCCTCCCCAGGCTTTTCCACGCTCTGGCCCCCGCCCTGAAATGTGTTTCCCACACTGGCTCCCCACCCTAGTAAAGGCAAGGTCAAAGCAATTAAACATTTAATAATTAAAATTTTGTCAAAGCAATTCATGTATAATAAAAAATAAATCAATAAAGCCGGTGTTATATGGAAGAGCAAAAGTAGCTACGTGACCCTAAGTCCTTCTTGGCGGAAGCCACCACTTTGAACTTTTTCATGTTTAAATCTTTATGACTCAGAAATCTAAAATATGCTTTTGCCTCATTTCTTGGTGTATCGTTTTGATATTTCTTTACCTCACCTTCATACTGCCACCATCTTCTCAATTTTCGATTTCTGTTGGCGTTCTCCTGTTGATCTTTGTGGCTTTAAATCATAGATCTCAACTTCTCGTGTCACCCTTAGGTGGTAGCTCTTAGTGCCCCACTCTATTAGATGAGAATATTGATACTTCCACTCCCAACCTACTATCAGACCTCAACGTTTACACGTAATTCTTTCATATTCAAAAAATGTTTGAGGCACTCTCCTTTATGTTGGAGATACAGTAGGGAACAAAGTAAGAATATCCCTATCCTTGTGAAGCTTCCGGTGTGGGAAGTAAGATGATGTTAAGATTAGGATCATGGAGAAGTCAATTCAAGCTGTGAAAACAGCAGGGACCCAAGTGAGGTAGAATAAATGGACATGGGGTCTGTAAGAAAGTGGAAGTTTCTCTCTTTGCTTCACTGGGCACAATTGCTGTTTCAGGGTTAAAGAGAGAGCTTCCCTATTGGACTGATGGTGGGGAACCAGGAGAGGACCTCCATAGGTTAGGGATTTCACAAAACTAGGTTTGAGGATACAGGGTTCTGCATTTTGGCAGTGATAGTGGGAGGTGGACAGTCAGGAGACACAGAGGCCAATAAGAAGGCATGGCCTGCTGCTAGCCTGTAACAGAGAGTCCTGCAAAATCTACATACTACTGCAGGTTCTTCAGGAAGCCTACTGGACTACCCTAAATCACAGTGATTTAACTCTCTCTCTTTTTAAAAAAGATCTTATTACAAGAGAGAGAGAGCATACAAGCAGAGAGGAGGGGGAGAAGGAGAAGCCGACTCCCTGCTGAACAGGGTGCCTGATGCAAGACTTGATCCCTGAGGACCCTGAGATGACATGAGCCAAAGGCTTAACCAGTTGAGCCACCCAGGCACCCAATTTCTCTCTCTTGAATTTTTATTCTACCTTGAAGCTGGAGAGGTTAAGTAATTTGCCCAAGATAGAATGGTGGACTCCAGGACCAAGCGTCTGTAAAATGAAAACAATAGAATAATGGTTTTGATTTAGGGTTGTGAAACTGAGTTAATCTGTGTAAACGGCTCAGAATATTGCCTGGCACATAGTGTAAGTGCTTGAGGAGTGTTTGCTATTATTTTTACTGTATAATATGCTCTCAGTTACCTAACAAATTATAACAAGATTTTAGGTCTAGGAGCTATTTCCTGTCTGGCTAGTTTATTTATTCAACAACAGCAGCATGGCAGGCACCGTTTTAGTGTGGAGGATACAGCCATGACTAAGAGTTACAGGGTTCTTCCCTTTATAGATTCTAGCCAGTAAACTTGGGAAGTAAACAAAGAAATAATGCCTACTGAGCCAAGAGCCTGCCATTGATCATTCAAGTTCCATACTCGTATCTGGTCCGGACAGAAATCTCGGGTTTCTTGCTGAGGTAGTGACTTCCATCAATATGGATTTGACTATCATCAAATGAGCTGTGTTTTTATCTTCCAGTGGGTGTTATTTCATCTCTGTTTCTAAACATATCACTGAAGGTGAAGGAGAGTGTCTTGGGAACTTAGTGAATGCTAGTGCTAGAGAAATGGGCAGGGGTTTAGAGGCTGTGGAGAAATTTACATATATTTTATATTTATACTCAAGTGTGCAACACAGGAGAACAAACTGAGCATATAGGCAATGGTCTTCCAGCGTATTACCTTTTCTGCACCTTGAAACATATAAACACACTAGAGAGTAAGGCTAGGGGTATTTCTGGCCTTATTTTGGATACTAAAACACCACATTTTGTGGGACCTTTCCAAGCTCAAGAGAAACAATACTGATTTGGAGAGTGTGATTGAAGTAGGGTGGAAATGGTCTGGTGAGCAAACTCAGAGGAGATTCAGAGATGTCCAAATGAATGAAAATGGAAAACTCCAATATCCACTCACTTAGGCATCCCCAGATGTCTCTACAGTGGTATGGATAATGTGACCTAGTCGGAACTTTAGTTGGGAAGGCCACCACTTACGTTAACCAAGGTCAATAAAGGATCCAAAGGAGGAAGTTGTTGGGTTGTTGGGTTGGTTTTTTTCGCTCAGTCACTAATTCTCCCTTTTGCTGATCCCTTTGCTCTTTAACAGAAGAACATTTTTATCTTACTTGTTTCTTCTTTTTCTTCTTCTCAGCCTTGACTACTTCTACCTGGCTGTCTAAGGACGGAGTGAGAAGGAGCCATGGATCCTGCAGCATTGGTGGAAGCCATGGTGGAAGAAGTGGCCTGTCCTATCTGCATGACCTTCCTGAGGGAGCCTGTGAGCATCGACTGTGGCCACAGCTTCTGCCATGGCTGTCTCTCTGGACTGTGGGAGGTCCCAGGAGAATCCCAGAACTGGGGTTACACCTGTCCCCTCTGCCGGGCTCCAGTCCAGCCAAGGAACCTGCGACCCAATTGGCAGTTGGCCAATGTTGTAGAAAAAGTTCGTCTGCTGGGGCTACATCCAGGAATGGGACTGAAGGGTGATGTGTGTGAGCTCCATAGGGAACAGCTAAAGATGTTCTGTAAAGAGGATGGACTGATCGTTTGTGAGGCCTGCAGCCATTCTCCTGAGCATGAGGCCCATAGTGTCGTACCCATGGAGGATGTCACCTGGGAATATAAGGTGCGAGATGGGAGGCCAGCCATCCCGGTCTCTCCCTGCCCCATTCTTGGCTATCTCCAGATCTAGAACTTGACCAGGAGCCCCAGAGACTAAATGAAAGCTGATTCCTTTGGCTCCTCCCACCCACAGATCCTGGGGCCCTGATGCAATTGAGCCACACCTCTCCTTGCATGGGAACTTCCCATGTCCACACCCCTTCCCTGATCCCAGCATGGCTAATGCCTAATCCAAGCATGCTTTCAATACGGAGAATTTGAAGGCGGCCAATTTGGGTTAGCTCCCCCAAGTGCCTTGGAGGAGTTTGGGCATGAGATAGTCAAGGCTGCAACCTACAGAACCCACAGACTCCTCACACTGCCACCAATAGTCATCTGGCAGTCACTTCAATTCCCTCTTTTATCAACAAAACTGAGGCTTAGAAATTTGAGGGCATGATAATTGATTTTAGAGCTGGAAGGGACTGTGGCTGAATTATTTAGGACTGAATGGGAGTAATCTAACTTTATAAGATGCCTCTGACTTTAAGTTAAATTAAGTAAAGGAAGATCAAGGGCCAGGACTCAGGTCTTGCTCTTCAGCCAGTGTTCTTTCTCCTCTCCCTACCCTTTCTTTTTTTGGGGGACAGGGGTCATCTCTGTCACACCTGCTACTCCGTTTATTGTCACCTTCATCAGCTTCCAGATGTCCACACTGACATGTCTTTATCAGATTCATTATCCCAGTGACTGTGATCCATAGATCTAGTACTGGTCTTAATTCTCTTTCTTGAAGTTAAGGTTAGAAGGTAAGAGCATATGACAAATCCTCTGAATTAGGTGTTTTCCTATGCATGAATAATTTCTAAAAAATTACAAGTATTTACTCACTCATTTTACTTTGAGTTTTAAAACAGGGAGGCAATGAAATATAGGCGTAGCAGTTAGAGAACTGGGTTAAATCCCAGCCCAACCATTTATTAGCTGAATGACTTTGGGTAGTTCACTCACTAAGCCTCAGTTTTCTTATCTATAAAATAGGGATAATACTTAAAGGGTCATGAGTACTAAATGTAGGTTTAGTGCTGAAGCCACATACGGCACCTGGTAAATCTTTAATAAAATGGTAAATATTTTTATCAGAACACTTTATGGTTTCCAACAATATACTATTGTTGCAGTATTTTAGGATAGCGCTTCTTACCTATAATATGCATGCATTCCACCTGAAAATATTGATAGAATTCAGGTTCTAATTCAGTAGTCCTGGGGTGAGGCTGGGGTTCTGCATTTCTATCAAGCTCTGTGGTAATGTGGTTGCTGCTAACCCTCTTGGACCACACTTTGAATAACAAGGTTTTAAGATGCCTTGAGATAACAAGGCAGATACAGATAAAAATAAGCATGGATAGGAGTGTCTAAGGTTGGAGAGGGACCTTTTCTTCTACTTCACAGAAATTTAGAAACTGTAAGAGTTGACATGATTGTGGGTTGGAAAACTGCCCTGGACGTCATCTGGGCAGGAATCACTCCCCCTGTGATTCATTCTGGCCCATTGCCCAAGGGATGCTTGTTTTCCGATCACCTGCCAACACTAGGAAGCCTCATCATCAACCTGGGCTGCCTGATGTGTCCTCACAAGGTTTTTATTTCTTTCAGTGGAAACTCCACGAGGCCCTGGAGCATCTGAGGAAAGAGCAAGATGACGCCTGGAAGCTGGAAGTTGGTGAGAGGAAACGAACTGCCACCTGGAAGGCAGGTTGCCACCTGGGGAAGGAAGGCTGGATGGTCACTGTGTTGTCCGGGAGCTGGCCTGTGGTCTCTTCTTCCTTGTCTCTGTGAGGCAGAATGTGGCATTGAAGTCAGAGAGCCTGGGGTTCTCCAACTAGCATACTCTACCTTAGGCAGGCCATGTACCCTCCCAATTCCAGTTTCTTGGTAGTGATAAAGGGATAACCTCTGGGTTTATGTCTGCGTATGTGAGAAAGGAAAACCACGTGACTCGGGTATGTGTTGTTAGTTCACAGAGGTAAGAATTACATAATGCTTAGTAAAGCCTGGTTTCTGTTTCACTTTCCCCAGGTAGAGCATTTTTACTAAAAGTTATTAAAATATTGGAAAATCATCCCTGTAATAAATTTGAGGACCAGAACATTTGATCCACAGAGGGTAACACTCAGCCTGCCTAAGAAAGCATAGTGAACTGATATGATATCAGTAAGGAGCGAAGCTCACAGTGTAGTTAAGTTACACTGCCTTAGAGGCCTAAGTGCAATCCTTCTGGTCATTATTCTGAAAATGGAATATATTATTCTGAGACTAGAAAATAGTCTAGAGCATATAGTACCAAAATAATATTCTAGGCCCTACTAGGCCCAGTAAGAGTAGTGATAGGAACCCAGAAGCATGTGCTGGAGCTCTGGGAACAGAGAGGTAGGCAAAACAGTCTCCTTTCTTGTGGCTTCTGCAGTGCCTGATACATAAATACCCACACATTGCAGAGTGTGTGTGTGTGTATGCATGTGCCAGTACCCTCAGTCCTGGGGGGTCCTATCAGAATCAGTGCTGATTTCTGGTCCTGCCTGGCCCTCCAGATACAGGTGGAAACCCGAAAGCAGAGTATCATGTGGGAGTTTGAGAAATACCGGCGATTACTAAAAAAAACACAGCCTCCAGGTCGGCGGCTGGAGGTGGAAGCAGCCGCAGCTCTGGCCAGCCTAGAGCAGGAAGAGGCGGAGACTGTGCAAAAACTGGAGCAGAATCACAATGAGCTCGTCCAGCAGAGCCAGGTGCTGTGGAGGATGATTGCAGAACTGGAAGAGAGGTCTCAGAGGCCTGTCCGCTGGATGCTGCAGGTGAGTGGCAGGTTTTTCTGGGCTCTCTAAAAGAGAGCTGAAGGTGGTGTGGGACTCCAGGAGAGGATTCGCTAGTCTTCAGTGGGACCTGTCAGCACTGTGCCCACCAGACGTGGATCCCATATACCACCCCTTCCACTATGCTGCTGCTCTACCCCTGGCATGGCCTCTTGTTGCCTGGTAGGTGGGACAGCACTTAGGCAGCTCTGGCATAATACCCGCCCCTCCCCTCTGGCCTGGGAATCAAGGTGGAGCCTGAAGTTAATAAGTCCAGCCTTGCTCTCTACCTCCTTTTCCCTCAGAGAAACCCCCTCCCAGAGCTCATTGCTGTCTGGTCCATCTAAGGAATAACACATACTCATATGCTGCTTTTTTTTTTTCCTCCTTCTAGGGTATTCAGGAAGTCTTAAACAGGTATGTTCCATCCTTGGAGCCCCTAAGCAGCCCTATAAAGGGATAATGGGCCCAGGCCAGAGGCAGAAGTGGGAAAGGAACATAGACCTAGTACCCACAGAAGAGTGGTGCATAAGCATCATCTTTCATTATATTTGCTAAAGAAGCTTTGTTCCTCATTCTTTTTCCTTTGTACTCAGTCAAATTCATTTCAAGTGTTAAGAATTTCAGACAAAGTTATAAATTACACAGTCTCAGGTGGATTGCCCAAAAAAGGAACAAAGACCGCAGATGTCTCCAGTTGTGCTCCAGCCTGAGTATCCGCCTTCCTCCTTTGTGGCACACTGCTTCCTCTCCCAGTGCCAAATATACATCTGCCCCTCCCCCAGCACGGGGATGCCAAGGTTCTCTCTGTGCCACAAACCGTTCAGGCTCAGTCAAATAATCATCACATCTCTGCTTTGCCTGGTGTTGCTGGGGAGGGGCACCCCACTGACTATCTCTGGCCAAGCCCGTCTTTCCTATAGTAAGGAAGGCCCATATAGCAAAGCAGGACTTCTGGCCCCAAAGTTTACCTCTTCTCTGCCAGGAGCAAGTCTTGGAGTCTGCGGAGGCCAGAACCAGTCTCCCTGGAGCTAAAGACAGATTGTCGTGTGCTGGGGCTAAGAGAAATTTTGAAGACATATGCAGGTAACGAATGCTTGGAGAGGTTATGGTGGGCAGTGGGAGGGACCCCTCCTAGAGAATGAAAATGGTTGAGTGCCTTCTGGATGCCCCCGCTCTCCCCCGTCCTGCTCATCTCTGAGAAACCTGTGGCTGTGTTAATCAGACCATGCCCACACCCTCTGCTGCATGTCAGTGTCTCCAACCAGGATCTTTATTCCCAGCTGACGTGCGCCTGGATCCAGACACCGCTTATTCTCGCCTCATTGTGTCTGAGGACAGAAAATGTGTGCGCTATGGAGACACCAAGCAGAAACTGCCTGACAATCCTGAGAGATTTTACCGCTACAATATCGTCCTGGGAAGCCAGTGCATCTCCTCAGGCCGGCACTACTGGGAGGTGGAAGTGGGAGACAGGTCGGAATGGGGCTTGGGAGTGTGTAAGGAAAATGTAGACCGGAAGGAGGTGGTCTATTTATCCCCCCACTATGGATTCTGGGTGATCAGACTGCGGAAGGGAAATGAGTACCGAGCAGGCACCGATGAATACCCACTCCTGTCCTTGCCTGTCCCTCCCCGCCGGGTGGGGGTCTTCCTGGATTATGAGGCCCATGATATCTCTTTCTACAATGTGACTGACAATGGCTCCCATATTTTCACTTTCCCCCACTATCCCTTCCCCGGGCGTCTCCTGCCCTACTTTAGTCCTTGCTACAGCATTGGAGCGAACAACACGGCTCCTCTGGCCATCTGCTCCCTGGACGGGGAGGACTAAGAGGGCCACCCTCCTAGCCAGAGGCCTTGGAGTGTCACCTGGCCCACACAGGTTTTGGTGGGTCCACCACCAACAAGGATCCCCTTGAACTATGCTGAGTCTAAGATCCAGGGAGCCCTCCGCCTGGCCCAGTAGTCTGTTGCTACTGGGCCAAGGTCTCTCACTAACCTACTCATATAAAAAAGCTGAGGTGCCATCAAATGAGCATGGCACCCCAGTGAGAGAAGCATGACAGGGCTAAGAACAAGGATCTGAACAGTTTTAAGGTAATGCGTTGCTGTGAGAGTCAGGACTCTGTCCTTTCTGTAGCTCATGCTCCTCTTCCCCTGTCCCTGTGGGTGCCATAATTAAGTCAGCAAGGATGATGAAGTAGATCCAACCTAGAGGAAACCCTTTGCATAGGGTTTGCCAGAAAGCCAAAAGATACTTGTTCATGTCCAGAGCTGATTGCTGTGCTGATACTAGTAGAGGATGCTTTGCCTGAGGTTTGCTGCTACTGAGCAACCCATATTTGACCCCAACTCTCTGACCCCCTAACTAGAGAAGTGCCTTGCAGCATTGCACAGGCCACCCCAATATGCATCCCCTCTCTGAGCATAAGCTGGGAAAGTCGCTCTATCTCAGACCTAAGGAGATCTGTGTCCTGGTCCTGCCTTTTCTCCAAGCGTCAGGATCAGAAAACCTATGAGCCTTGTTCTTGTGTTCATTTTATGGATGAAAAAACTGAAATGGCCTTAAATGCAGTAAGTTACTTCTCACAAAATGGTTGAAAAAAGATTGTAAAGCTTATAAAGTATTTCCCACATTCAAATGAAACAAGATGAGCAGACTTGCTTCTCAGGTCACCCATCTGCATATCATTCATTACAGTTGGGTCTGAAACATCCCAGTGTTGGAAGGGTTTTAGGTGTCCTCAGTGGAAAAGTCGGTATAGAAATTGCAGACCCGCCTACCTCACAGAATTGTTTTGAAGATCTCAGATCCATCCTGTATTTTTCCTTTCTCAGGCGTGGAGAAAGGCAGGCCATGGATTTTGCCTGCAGTAGCCTTCCCGCCTTGCCTGCTTAGAGCCAGCATCCATACAGCAGTGCCTTTGTTTCGTAGAGCCTCTCCTGATAATCTCAGCCAGTTAGACAGAAGGTCCCTTGCCAGTGGCAGACTCTGGGCCACCATGATATGTTGTGCATCTATTGTATGTGTTATTGTTTGGATTAGAATGGGGACTGTGACATCAGGGTAGAGAATGGAAATAATAAAAAGAAAAATTTAAAACAGATGCACTGGAAAGAAGGCTCACCCACAAGCTAGTTGGGCTAAAGTTTGGATCTTTTTGTCACCAAGGGACTCTTCATGGCTCTGGTAACTACATAATAGTCTGCCTTTCTCTTCTCTAAATCTATGACAGAAGAAGGAAAGGGCATGAAAAGCCAGCTTAGGAGTCATACGTTATAATGAAAGGGAAGTAAAACTATGTATCTGGGCTGTTGACCTTGGAGTGATGGTTATATGTGCCAAAAATAATACATTGCAGGGCTTAAGAGTATGATGTGGGAATGCTTGTGCCTGGAGATAAATTGCAAGGCAAGCATGTGGAAACCATTGGCCTTGCCTATTGCAAGGGGCTCTGATGTGTACATCAACATTGTCGCCGTGGTGCTGTGGAACACAACTTCTGATGTAGTGGAAGCTTGAAAGTAGTGACCGGTTGAGTCAGGATTGGGCAGCAAAATAATTACCAGGTCAGGTATAGGCAGAAGCAAAGTAATTCCTGTAATAAAGAAGAGTAAATATTGTCTTTCTACTTTAATTGTGTTGGTTGTTCACATATGGAAGAGGTAAAACAGGCTAAAATGGAGAAATAAACTCATTCTGCCCACCATGCTTCCAAGTCACTCCTCAAGCATTAGCAGAAGGGGAGAAGTTTCCATTCTCTGCTTGGAGAGGAATGAACTGGTAAGTCACAGACCTGGTCTTGGCAAAGGATTGAGCTGACCTACATTAAAGGGACCATATGTCTTTTATAGGGGGATTCCCTGGGGAATTGTTTATAAACTTGAGAAATCAATTTTTAGGAAGTTCTTCCGGTTATGTCCATGGACGCTTAGCAGAGGCAGCTAGGAAACAAACCAGTGTTGTTCTTTTACTATGGTTTTATTAGGACTAATCCTGAAAGTCTCTTAGAAGGAGGATTTTTAGCTGATAAAATCATTTAAAAGTAGAGTGAATTGAGTAGTGGAATGACTTCATTGTTAACATGCTATTTTGGGAAGGGTTTTTTTTGTTTTTTTTTTTACTTTTATAAGCTGATTTGGGTGCTATGATTA
Organism: Martes martes; assembly: GCF_963455335.1. NCBI lineage: Eukaryota > Metazoa > Chordata > Mammalia > Carnivora > Mustelidae > Martes > Martes martes. The sequence continues at coordinate 57,193,072 of NC_137898.1, forward strand.
CCTGTGAGAAGTACAAGGTTAAACACATTGTTTATTTCATATTGTCTGATTTTTAAGACCAGGCAAGAATTTTGAATCTTAAATATGAAAACCCTTTGCTCTAGGATAGCTGCTTATACTTCCTTTCTCAGAACGCCGTGAAGACAAGAACCTTATTTGTCTGGTTCACAATTTTAGCCCAGTCTAGCACTCTGTGTGTGTGTATGTGTGTAAATATTTAAATGAGGGAACTTTCATTCATATGCCTAGAATCAAAACAAAAGTAAGCTTTTGTGTCATAGGGATGTGAACAACTATATGGTATTTAATTATAATTCTGTTGAAAAAAACACGATTCAATAGATAATCACAAAAATGGCCCAGAAAAGGAGGAAGCAGGGGGTCATGCAGAGAAGAGTGTCTGTGCCACTCCCTTGAATGTCTAGGATATCTCCTCCATCTAGGTGAGATCATTACTACAAGGCAGGGATAAGCTTTGCCCATACTTATTCTATTAACAGAGAAACAAAGGTGCAATGCCTGAGCCTTGAGGCAAAAGACTGAAAGGGGGAAATAGTCCTGCAGACAGACAGGGAGAATTCTTGGACTCCCTACAGGAAATCCAGTCTCCCATTTTTCAAGCAGGATGTATTTTAATCTCTCAAGATCCAAACACTGAGACTCTTTGTGGGTCCTAGGCACTAGTTAAATGGCATATATTGATTAGTGTGAGAGGACAGGGGTCACGTCTGATCTATTAGAAGCACAGGGGTAGCTTCTGTTTGGGGATAGCCACGGCAGTGAACTAGTCCACTTTGGAAGTATGTAGTTCAATATCTGAGCACTAACAGTGGGTCCCAGCTAGTTTCAGGGAATACCAGTGTGAATGAAACACAAAGCAGGGCAGACTTCTGAGGGAAATGCTGGGGAGAAATCACTGTTTTGAGTGCAGGCTGAACTATGCCTTTGTTGCTCTAAATCAGATTCTTTACTATATCTAATATTCTTGTATTTGATGAACATAGTTGTTTGGGTTGCTTATAGGGAAACAACAGTTCTTTGGGTTGCTTATAGGGAAACAACAGTGTGACTTTTCAAGATAGAAATCTTATCAAATGCATTTAACCACCGCATGATGTTGATTTGTTTTTACATTGAGGAGGAGTTTCTTTTTCATACTCTTTGGGAACTCAGTGCATCACTACCAGGTTTTTAGAAGCTGATTCCTATTCACTGGTATTCAGAAATAGAATACATTCTAGGTAGGCAAGTAATTTTAGTACTGGCAAAAGGGATGGATGCCAAGTTGTTAAGCAGATTGTTTGGAACAGCTATCACATGAGTGTTGACCTACACGGGAATACACTTTCAGTAGTGCCTTGAACTACTTAAAAGTATGGAATTAGAAATTTATTTGGTGTATTTTTAAGTACAGACAATATGTCAGATGTTGTGTTATGTGGTTTCTATTAATTATTTCTTTAATCTTTAATATCTTCTTTGAATTAACATTGTATCCTCCATCAATAGCAAGGAAATAGTAAGACTCAGATATAATAACTTGTTATCAACACTACTAGGAAATGATGTTTTATTAAGATTTTCAAATGTACCAGAGTCAAATATATGTATCTTTTACATTTGAAATCTTTTTCTTTCAATATACACTGGTTATTCACTTCAAGACTTTCCGAAAGGGAAAAATAAAAACAAAGACCAAATATATGTCTGGAATGTGGAAAAGAATAGGGACCTTTCAGCTTCGTTACTGATACTGTATTCTGTTAACCATCTCATCCCAGAGCATACTTCCATGGTGGTGTCCAGTTGAAAAAAGACCTATATTATATTTGATCCCTTTCTTTTATGCCTTACAGTTAAATTATACAGAACCAGACTGAGAAGCAAAGAGAAAGAGGTCCACAATCAAACTCACATTGTCTTAGCTTCTGTTACTTCAAAGCAAAAAGCTGGTGATTAGTATGCTGACTCCAACTAGCTTAACAATAGGGATAAATTGAAAGGATATAGAAGTATCTTACAGAATTTAATAACAGGGATGCACCTACGTGCCCAAAATGAGTTGGAATCAGAGAACCAGAGACTCCCATTTCTTCATCTCATCTTGCTAATCTGCTTATCTTGCTGTGGAACATGTTTCTCTTTCCAAGTTCATGGGTTAGAAAATGACCATAGTCAGTGATCCCAAGTTTATATCTCCTCAGATAAACTAGGACTCAGTTTGACTAGAGGACTCTGGTCCATGTATAAGCACATGATCCAAGTAGACCCAGATTGAGTGGATTCATCACTGGGCCAGAAGGCAGGGTTACATATTAACAGTTGCTTCCATAATAATCACATGAGTAAATTAATAATCCTGATAAAATTAGTCAGGTGGGGGGCCCAAACAGTTGGTTCAACTGATACTCATTTGAAAATAAGGGTCAGAAGCTAAGGAAAGAAAAACCCCAAATCTATATTCTCTGCCCAGACTTACACACAGATATTAGTTGATTGAAATCATTAAAAGTGTCAGAAAATTAATCATTTCATACACAGTTGCTAGAAGTCAGAAAATTGGACAAGAATACACTTTATAGCTTCATCTTAGAACTTTTTATGGTGCTAGGCACACCAAACCAGCTCTACAGATTTCTAAGATGTCTCTGAATGCTTGATCTTGAGTCATCTTGGTTGCTGGAGATCTGAACAGAATGTGTTTATGAACCCAGTTTGGAGTGGTCAAAGAGGCAGTGCATCAGCAAGCTCCATGTTCGCTTCCGTATTTGTTTGGTCCTCAGGCCATAAATGATGGGGTTTAAGGTGGGTGGGATGACCAGGTACAAATCAGCTAACAGCACTTGAGTGTGGAGGGGCACTGTATCCTTCCCTAGCCAGGCCACGTAGATGGATGCCATCCCAGGTAGGTAGTACAGAGCCATAACCCCCACATGAGAGCCGCATGTGCTTAATGCTTTCAGCTGAGCATTCTTTGAGGCGAGACCACATACTGCCTGGAGAATCAGGTGATAGGAGGCAGCAATGAAGGCCACATCAGAACCCACAATAATGGATGAACCAATCACACTGTAGAGATTACTGGGCATAGGGTCAGCACATGACAACTTGGCTACAGCTATGTGCTCGCAGTAAGAGTGGAGAACCACATTGGAGCCACAGAAAGGCAGATGACTTAACATCCAACTCAATGGAGTCATAAATATGACAGCTCTGACAGTGATGGCCACACTCATTACCAGCATCAGTTGAGGTGTGAGAATTCTCTTGTAGTGTAGGGGCTTACAGATGGCTATATAGCAGTCAAAAGCCATGGCCAGCAATAGCCCTGTCTCCACAGATGTGGCTGCATGGACGATATACATCTGAGTGAAACAAGCACTAAAGCTGATGGAACCGTCTCCTGAGAAGAAGATGCTCACCATCTTGGGTACCACAGAGGAGGCCATAACAATGTCCACAGCAGCCAGAATATACAGAAAGCAATACATGGGCTCTTGTAGAGTGAAATCCATCCAGATTACAGTCATTATGAGTACATTTCCTAACAGAGAGATGATATACATGGCACTCAGTGAAATAGCCAGCCAAAGATGTGAAGAGTGCAAACCTGGGATGCCCACAAGGAAGAAGGTGTCAGGGTTTTCTATTGTGTGGTTATATGGTATTCCCAGCATCACAGATGAAACTGCTTTCCTGTTAACACATAAAACAATGTAAGAAATGGATGTAGTCCTGTAAGACTAGTTCCCCGCTCTATAGTGCTAGGGACACCTGGTGGCATTTTCAACTCAGTGGACTACAAGATCAGAAAACTGAAATCTGACAATTTATCCTGTTTCTCCTTCCATCTTTCTTAGTATTCTTTGCCTTCCTAATTTCTGTTTATTATTCAAGTATTGGCTCATGGCTTATCTCTTTGAGGAGTCTTCTCTACTTCATTCCCCATCCCATGCTGAGGCTAAATTAGGTATCTTTTTCTGAGCTTTCATGGAATCTCCCATGTTGACCTCTAAAGGACGTCAACTGAAAATCCTAATACTCTACCTATGACTTTATTGTAGTCAGTTAACTGTGTGTGTCTTATTCATGGCCTTATACCAAGTGTGTGACCCATAGCTGTGATATACAAGTCTATTAAAAGAAGATCATAGCAAATAGTTTTCCATAGAATGAATGAGAAAACAGAGGAATTTGTCTTCTAACTTTTTATGTTAAGTTTCTGATCCTTAATTATTGAATGAAACAATGAACTTCTTAAGATTGAACACATCACATTTTGTGTCTTCAGTACAGTACCTTGACAATAGATGAATAAAGCATCCTTGAAGAAATAAATTGATGGATTCAGGAAGATAAGAGAACAATATTAGTGCTTTCTGTGGGAGATAATAAACTGTCCAGAAATATTTATGATCCCCACTTTCCCTTTTAATTTTTCATCATTAGTATATCCCTAAATAATTGGTTATGTCAGATTGATGGAAAGGACTGGCCCCAGGATCCCAGACTGCAATAGACATGTTCTCTGTTAACCAAGCACTAGACACTCTTCCTGGTTCCCCATCCTAACCATAGAACATATATTTGCTCCTTTCATTTAGCCACTAGCACTAATTGACTTCACACACAGATACCAACAGGCTTGATGGGAGTCCTCAGAAGTTTTCTAAAAATCCAAATTTCTAGGATGATTGCAAACTGATCTTTATTGAAACCGACAAACCAGCACCACCACCACCACCACCAACAAAAATCCCTAACGTAGAAATGCCTTATAATGGAACAGGTTGAATAAAGTACTGAGCTCTGCTTCATGGTCATATTAAAAGAACTTTGCTGTGTATAGCCACTGGGTGAGACATTGTCAGTGATAGACAATGAGAAGACAGTGGAAAGCTTTTTGAAGTAGGATGGTAGTAAAGAATGGGGAAAAAAATAATTCATCATATCCTTAAGACTGTCATGTGTTTTCTGGATGCCACAAACTCAGAGTTGACCCATCATTGCTTAAAGAGCTGAAGAGGAACCTGAGGGATGAGAATGCCTCCCCCACCATCCCACTCACCTCTGATCCAGGATTTTCCTCCTCCCGCACTGCCCTATATCCACCTTTCTTCTGAGGGCTGTCCCAGCTAGTACCCTGCTCATCCCTCCTTTATCCAGCCCTAGCAACTTCTCGCTGGGCATACCTTTCATTCCCTTGAGGGTTTTTTGTCCTCATATCTTTTACATCTTAATTAGAACAGTTGGAGGTTTATATATAATTTATTAGTCTTTTCAAATGACAGGACAGGTTAGTCATCTTTTCATTTCATTTTTTATTGCTACTGAAAATTTTCTTCCTAAGATCAGTGGTGATCCCCATCAATGATGTGTGGCCAATCTAGTAGTTTCTTTTCATTATTTATTTTACTTTCCCTATCCAAAACATTTAACGTTACTGTTTGTTCCCAAGTTTGTTAACTTTTTGTTTGAAGTATAACATACATACTGTAAAGTGCACAGTTTCGGGTGTACAGCTTGATAGATTTTTATAAAGTTAGCACATGAACACACCCACATAGCTACTACCTAGAGCAACATGCAGATAAAATTGCTTCCTGATTGTTGAAGTGTGCTGTTCAGAAAGCTTTGGTCAAACTCTTCTAAGACTTTTCCAGCCCAGAATCTGCCTCTTCCTTCAATCCTGTAGACATTTATGTGAAAGCCTGGAGGGCCAATCACTAAAGAAAAGTTTACACAAGTCAACTTCAGTAACCAAATCAGAAGATACATGGGGATTTTTCATTCCTATTTAATAATTTTTTTTAATTTTATTTATTTATTTGACAGAGATCACAAGTAGGCAGAGAGGCAGGCAGAGAGAGAGAGAGGAGGAAGCAGGCTCCCTGCCGAGCAGAGCGCCCGATGCGGGGCTCAATCCCAGGACCCTGAGATCATGACCTGAGCCGAAGGCAGAGGCTTAACCCACTGAGCCACCCAGGCACCCCTCATTCCTGTTTAAAATGTCGGAAATACACAGTTCAAATCTAAATTGTCTTAAAGAAAAAAGCAATAATGCATAACTTACTTGAATGGAGCCTTTGTGTTTATGATAACCCTGTGCCTTCCCTCTACAACGAAATAAACGTGCTCCCAACCAGTTCTACTGCTCAGTTTCTTTTCTCCAAACTCCCCTTGGACTCTGAAAACCAGGTCTCCCTCATCGAAAGTTTGGACTTACTCCTTCCTTTCTCAGCTTTGAAGCAAAGCAAAGTGTTCCCTGTTCCTTCTTTCTCCTTCCACCCACTCACCATTTCCAAGTGGTGATCTTCATATCAACACTACCCACCAGACCTGGCCAGCCCTTTACAGTGTGATAGAGGACTTATATCTTCCTTTCTAGGTTGATCCTGGCCTTTAAACTCCCATCAGCCCCACACCAAGTCCCCAGGTCAGTTACCCACATTGCTGTTGTATTCTCTATTCAGCTTCCTCTGATGTGTCCACATTTCTTTTCACTCAAAAGAAGGGGGATTTATTCAGTACCCTTCAGGAGGAGCAGGAAGAGCCACATAAAATCAAAGATGAACAACAGAGTCACAATGAGGAGTGTTAACACTTTCAAAGATCTCCCACTGGAGTCCTCTTTTCCCCTTTAGAGTCTCTATCATCCTGCTTTCCACTTGGACACCCCCGCTTCTCCTGGCCTCTGCCAACAGCCCAATACTGCAACTCCTCCAGAGACTGGTTTTTTGTTTTGTTTTGGTTTGGTTTTTTTCCTCTGTGTTCTGGCCTCTGGGGCTTTCCAGATTACAGAAGGAAGCAGATGATTAGCGGATGAAGAGTCTTTGTTTTTTCAAGTGCTCAGAAGTTACCTAAGAGAATATAGAGTGAATCCTGAAAAGAAAACAAAAGACCCACAATGAGTTAGATTTATTAAAGCCTGCTTTGTGCCAAGTGCCCTGCTAACAACTTACAAAAGTGATCCCTTGTTGCATTTTCACAACCCTCTAAAGGATCATCACATCAACATTTTATAGATGACACTGAAGTGCATAAAAGGTCATGAAGCTTCTAACCCAGAGAATCAGAATTCAAATTCTAGTAGTCATAATTCATTTTACTTTGTTGTAGAATTCTTCACGCTGATAGTATACTTAATCTCTCGAAGTTCGTTTCACTGTTCCTCAGTTCTGCCTGGGCTTTTAGGTTGGGCTAAGTGTATCTCACATCACTGTGTCATAAAGTCTTATTTGACAGAGAAAGGAAAGAGTATAAGGTAGACCAAGGAAGATAAGCTTTTCAAACTGGGAGAAGGACATGGACCTCAGCACAAAAAGACAAAATACTCTCCAAGCAGAAAAACCAGAGAAGATAGAATGCAGGGTACTTGAAAGAGAATGACAGTAGATGAGGCTAGAGGGTTGAATGGACCACATTTTAAAGGCTGTGACTTCTGCCTAGGCATCATGAAGGAGCAGGAATGAGAAGAAAGAAGACAAAAAGAGAAGCCCAACTAGCACAAGTTAAAATTTCTCTCTCTTTTTTTAATGGCAAAGGATATAGAGATATTGGAAATACAAAAAAAATCAAGAGACAATGCTGCATGCTCCCAGTTCCCCAATTCCTCATCAAGACACAGTTCTCAGTGACGTGAATGGTGAAGGCATTCTGTTGCCTTTGACAGGAGGAAGGGTGCTTCATGTCTTTCTCAGCCCAACAGCATATTCCTAATGATGACGCAGGGTGGTTTAAGTTCAATTTACTAGGTTTAGCATCTATTAGAAGGTCCAGTCTTCACACCTGCAAGAGAACTAGTCCCCAAAACTGCTGTGCTAAAAAGTTTAAAACTTGTGGGTCCCTATTGTCTACAGGATAATTCAGAGAACGGGCCAGAATGTAAACCTAAACAACAATGTGGAATACAGGTAGGAAAAGCAGGCAGGCAGTGAAATGCAGAAGACAAAAGGACTGCTAACCCAAGTAGCCCCAATGTGAGAGGAGGCAGCTAAGCTGCAACAGTGCCCATTGGGACAGATGGTCTGCTTTCCCCTGGGGTTCACCCTGACCCCTGCAGAGGCATAAGTGGCAGTGGTGGATTCTCATAAACAAGGGGTGGCTTTTAGGTCACCACACCCGGTCCCACACAGAAGAGTTCCAAGAGGAAGAAGAGGCACTCCCAAAAGGGCAAAGACCCAAGGGAATAATGATAAAGGAAAGGTATTCTATGTAGAAGCAAGACTTTTCAGCATCTTTTTTTCTCCTTTCAGAATGTCATAGCCTGCATAATATGGAAGGATACCCAGCTTTTTATACCACTAATTATTGGACAAAGCTATCACACATAGCCTGAAAAGGAATAAAGCAGAAAAATTGGTGTGGTACAAGAATTCTGCATTGCTGATAATAGAATTTTATATCAGTACTTGTAAGGAAGTTAGTCTTTAGTTTCCCTTTTTTTGTGCAGCTTTTATCAGATACAGCCATCAATGTAATACTTTGTAAGGAAAAATATGAATGTTTTTCCTTCTCTACAGTTTCTCTCTTTTTCTGTTAGTCTCCTATAAAATTGTATGAATCTAGTGGGGTTTTGTGTTTTGTTTTTGTTTTGTGGAAATGAGAGCAGGGAATGGACTCTGGTCCTCTCAACCCTAACCACCAAGTCCAGCAATCCTTGGTAGCTGAAGCTGTGTGTCCTTGAGTAATAGATCTTCCAGGATAGCTAAAACTCCATGCTCTTACATAGCATATGTTTCAGGAATGTGGGGGGCAGCATGCTTACTAAAAGGAGCAGGCTTACAGAAAGGAGAGACTCAACTACAAAGACTGGTAAAGACCTGACCAAATGAATCTGCCCCAAGATGGACCCCACTGCTGAACTTTCACCAACATTTTCCCATCTTTATAATACTAAACATCATGCCAAGGGGTGGAGATTTAACATATTAATTAGACATGCAGCACATGAGGAAGCATGACATTTAAGTGCATAGGTGCTAAGAAATACCCACCTCTCCAGACTTAACATCATCCTTTTACCACCCATGTTACTTGAAAAAACTCTCCCTTACCTCTCCTTGGGCAGTCAGTCTGATGATTCTTTCCTTTGTGCTGCCTCCCTTGTGTGCTAGCATAAACCCAAAAAAGCCTTGCCTGAAACTCCCATTTGGTCTCTTACCAATTTCCATTGTTTAGAGAGCCCAAGGGCCCAGTTCGGTATCAGGAGTAATTCTTAACTTTTTTTTTTTTTTTATTAGTGCAGATTTGTGCTTTCTACTGAGATCAATTTTGATAGAATGTACTGCATTATACTATATCATTTTCATTTAGGTTTTCTAATTTATGTGCATAGAATTGTAGAAAATGTTCTTTAGTCATTTTTATTTTCTTTAATCAGCTTCAGTGGTTATTTCCTCTTGTAGTTTTTTAATTTTATATATTTGGGCTATCCCTTTTATCCTTGATTTGGTTAGCTATGATGTGGGCAGGCTGAGTCCAAGGACCCAGAGGGGGTCCCACAGAACCCGCTAGGAGAATCCTTGGCTACATACAGGGTAGAAATCAAACATGAGCCCAGAGGGAGTGAGAGCAGAGTTTACTGAAGATATAGAGAGAGTGTAGACCCAGAGAGAGCACCTAAGAGACTCAGAAAGGAAAAAGTCTCATCTTTGCTTGGGGTCTGGGGTTTGTTTTTTTTTTGAGGATGGCGGTCTGCTGTGTGTGTCCTCTCAGGCTTCCAGAAACCAGTTAGAGCAAGGACAATGGTCCAGGTGTCTTTCATAAGTCATTTATTTCCTTAGAGCCAGGGGGTCTGAACATCAAGATGTCTAATGCCAGTGGTCTGGAATATGTATATGATGGTCATCTTTGGATGTTATCTATTGTGCTGGAAGATTCCAAAGAAGTCATTAACTCTTTTTCTCTTACAAGGAGGATATACATTGCTTGTATGTGTAAAGTAGGGGTGCAGGTCCTAGCAAGAACAGAAGCAGGAAAAAGAGAAAAACACAGACTTTTTTTTTTTTTTTAGATTTTATTTATTTATTTGACAGACAGAGATCACAGGTAGGCAGAGAGGCAGGCAGAGAGAGAGAGGAGGAAGCAGGCTCCCCACTGAGCAGAGAGCCTGATGTGGGACTCGATCCCAGGACCCTGAGATCATGACCTGAGCCGAAAGCAGAGGCTTTAACCCACTGAGCCACCCAGGTTCCCAAACACAGACTTTTTTTTTTTTTTCTTCCAATTTTTTATTTATTTTCAGCGTAACAGTATTCATAGTTTTTTCACCACACCCAGTGCTCCATGCAATCTGTGCCCTCCCTAATACCCACCACCTGGTTCCCCCACCCTCCCACCCCCCCCCTTCAAAACCCTCAGGTTGTTTTTCAGAGTCCATAGTCTCTCATGGTTCACCTCCCCTTCCAATTTCCCTCAACTCCCTTCTCCTCTCCATCTACCCTTGTCCTCTGTATTATTTGTTATGCTCCACCAATAAGTGAAACCATATGATACTTGACTTTCTCTGTTTGACTTATTTCACTCAGCATAATCTCTTCCAGTCCTGTCCATGTTGCTACAAAGGTTGGGTATTCGTCCTTTCTGATGGAGGCATAATACTCCATAGTGTATATGGACCACATCTTCCTTATCCATTCATCCGTTGAAGGGCATCTTGGTTCTTTCCACAGTTTGGCGACCGTGGCCATTGCTGCTATAAACATTGGGGTACAGATGGCCCTTCTTTTCACTACATCTGTATCTTTGGGGTAAATACCCAGCAGTGCAATTGCAGGGTCATAGGGAAGCTCTATTTTTAATTTCCTGAGGAATCTCCACACTGTTCTCCAAAGTGGCTGCACCAGTTTGCATTCCCACCAACAGTGTAAGAGGGTTCCCCTTTCTCCACATCCTCTCCAACACACGTTGTTTCCTGTCTTGCTAATTTTGGCCATTCTAACTGGTGTAAGGTGGTATCTCAATGTGGTTTTGATTTGAATCTCCCTGATGGCTAGTGATGATGAACATTTTTTCATGTGTCTGGTAGCCATTTGTATGTCTTCATTGGAGAAGTGTCTGTTCATATCTTCTGCCCATTTTTTAATATGATTATCTGTTTTGTGTGTGTTGAGTTTGAGGAGTTCTTTATAGATCCTGGATATCAACCTTTTATCTGTACTGTCATTTGCAAATATCTTCTCCCATTCCGTGGGTTGCCTCTTTGTTTTGATGACTGTTTCTTTTGCTGTGCAGAAGCTTTTTATCTTGATGAAGTCCCAGAAGTTCATCTTTGCCTTTATTTCCTTCGCCTTTGGAGACATATCTTGAAAGAAGTTGCTATGGCTGATATCAAAGAGGTTACTCCCTATGTTCTCCTCGAGGATTCTGATGGATTCCTGTCTCACGTTGAGGTCTTTTATCCATTTCGAGTTTATCTTTGTGTACGGTGTAAGAGAATGGTCAAGTTTCATTCTTCTACATATAGCTGTCCAGTTTTCCCAGCACCATTTATTGAAGAGACTGTCTTTTTTCCACTGGATATTTTTTCCTGTTTTGTCAAAGATTATTTGACCATAGAGTTGAGGGTCCATATCTGGGCTCTCTACTCTGTTCCACTGGTCCATGTGTCTGTTTTTATGCCAGTACCATGCTGTCTTGGTGATCACAGCTTTGTAGTAAAGCTTGAAATCAGGTAACGTGATGCCACCAGTTTTATTTTTGTTTTTCAACATTTCCTTAGCAATTCGGGGTCTCTTCTCATTCCATACAAATTTTAGTATTATTTGCTCCAGCTCTTTGAAAAATACTGGTGGAATTTTGATTGGAATGGCATTAAAAGTATAGATTGCTCTGGGCAGTATAGACATTTTAACGATGTTTATTCTTCCCATCCAAGAGCATGGAATGGTCTTCCATCTTTTTGTGTCTTCTTCAATTTCTTTTAGGAGTGTTCTGTAGTTCCTCGAGTACAGATCTTTAACCTCTTTGGTTAGGTTTATTCCGAGGTATCTTATGGTTTTTGGTGCTATAGTAAATGGAATCGATTCTCTAATTTGCCTTTCTGTATTTTCATTGTTAGTGTATAAGAAAGCCACTGATTTCTGGACATTGACTTTGTATCCTGCTACATTACTGAATTGCTGTATGAGTTCTAGTAGTTTGGAGGTGGAGTCTTTCGGGTTTTCCATATAAAGAATCATGTCATCTGCGAAGAGAGAGAGTTTGACTTCTTCCTTGCCAATTTGGATACCTTTTATTTCTCTTTGTTGTCTGATTGCTGTTGCTAGGACTTCTAATACTATGTTGAACAAGAGTGGTGAGAGTGGGCATCCTTGTCGTGTTCCTGATCTCAATGGGAAGGCTGCGAGCTTTTTCCCATTGAGGATGATATTTGCTGTGGGTTTTTCATAGATAGATTTGATGAAGTTCAGGAATGTTCCCTCTATCCCTATACTTTGAAGCGTTTTAATCAGGAACGGATGCTGGATTTTGTCAAAAGCTTTTTCTGCATCAATTGAGAGGATCATGTGGTTCTTCTCTCTTCTCTTATTGATTTGTTCTATCACATTGATTGATTTGCGAATGTTGAACCATCCTTGTAACCCAGGGATGAATCCTACCTGGTCATGGTGGATAATCTTTTTAATGTGCTGTTGGATCCTGTTTGCTAGGATCTTGTTGAGAATCTTAGCATCCATATTCATCAGTGATATCGGTCTGAAATTCTCCTTTTTGGTAGGGTCTTTGCCTGGTTTGGGGATCAGGGTAATGCTGGCTTCATAAAAAGAGTCTGGAAGTTTTCCTTCTGCTTCAATTTTTTGAAACAGCTTCAGGAGAATAGGTATTATTTCTTCTTTGAAAGTTTGATAGAATTCCCCAGGGAATCCGTCAGGTCCTGGGCTCTTGTTTTTTGGGAGGTTTTTGATCACTACTTCAATCTCGTTACTAGATATCGGTCTATTCAGGTTGTCAATTTCTTCCTGGTTCAATTTTGGGAGTTTATAGTTTTCCAGGAATGCATCCATTTCATCTAGGTTGCTTAGCTTATTGGCATATAACTGTTGATAATAGCTTCTGATGATTGTTTCTACTTCCTTGGTGTTAGTTGTGATCTCTCCCTTTTCATTCATAATTTTATTAATTTGGGCTTTCTCTCTTTTCTTTTGGATTAGTGTGGCCAATGGTTTATCGATCTTATTGATTCTTTCAAAAAACCAGCTTCTAGTTTCGTTGATACGTTCTACTGTATCTCTGGTTTCTACCTCGTTGATCTCTGCTCTAATCTTGATTATTTCCCTTCTTACGTGTGGAGTTGGTTTGATTTGTTGTTGATTCTCCAGTTCTTTAAGGTGTAGAGACAGCTGGTGTATTCTGGATTTTTCAATTTTTTTGAGGGAGGCTTGGATGGCTATGAATTTCCCCCTTAGGACCGCCTTTGCTGTATCCCATAGGTTTTGGAGTGAAGTGTCTTCGTTCTCATTGGTTTCCATAAATTGTTTAAGTTCTTCTTTGATCTCCTGGTTGATCCAAGCATTCTTAAGCAAGGTGGTCTTTAGCTTCCAGGTATTTGAGTTCCTTCTGAACTTTTCCTTGTGATTGAGCTCCAGTTTCAAAGCATTGTGATCTGAGAATATGCAGGGAATAATCTCAGTCTTTTGGTATCGGTTGAGCCCTGATTTGTGACCCAGTATGTGGTCTATTCTGGAGAAGGTTCCATGTGCACTTGAGAAGAATGAGTATTCTGTTGTTTTAGGGTGGAATGTTCTGTATATATCTATGAGGTCCATCTGGTCCAATGTGTCATTCAATGCTCTTATTTCTTTATTGATTTTCTGCTTCGATGATCTGTCTATTTCTGAGAGAGGTGTGTTAAGATCTCCTACTATTAATGTATTCATATCAATATGACTCTTTATCTTGATTAATAGTTTTCTTATGTAATTGGCTGCTCCCATATTGGGGGCATAGATATTTACAATTGTTAGATCATCTTGGTGGATAGTCCCTTTAAGAATGATGTAGTGTCCTTCTGTATCCCTGACTACCGTCTTTAGTTTAAAATCTAATTTATCTGATATGAGAATCGCTACCCCGGCCTTCTTTTGAGGCCCATTGGCGTGAAAGATGCTTCTCCATCCCTTCACTTTCAGTCTGGGTGTATCTTTAGGTTCAAAATGGGTCTCTTGTAGACAACATATGGATGGGTCCTGTCGTTTTATCCAATCTGCAACCCTGTGTCGTTTTATGGGTGCATTTAGGCCATTCACATTGAGAGTGATTATTGAGAGATACGTTTTTATTGACATTGTGTTATCTTTGAAGTCTTTCTTTCTGTCGATTGTCTCTATATTTCTGTTCAATGCTATTCTTAGGATTTTTCCTCTTTTATAGAACCCCCCTTAATATTTCCTGCAGTGTCGGCTTGGTGGTTGCATAGTCTTTCAAGCCTTGCCGGTCTTGGAAACTCTTTATCTCTCCATCCATTTTGAATGTCAGTCTTGCTGGATAAAGTATTCTTGGCTGCATGTTCTTCTCATTTAGTGCCCTGAATATATCTTGCCAGCCCTTTCTGGCTTGCCAGGTCTCTGTGGACAGGTCTGACATTATTCTGATGGGCTTTCCTCTGTATGTAAGGAGGTTCTTTGTCCTAGCGGCTTTCAAGAGATTGTATCTACAATTATGATTCCTCAATTTTACTATGAGGTGCCTGGATGTTTTTTTTGAATTTATAATCTTGGGGGGGGGGACCTTTCTACTTCTAGTACATAAACACTTGTTCCATTCGCAAGATTGGGAAAATTTTCATGAAAAATTTGTTCCACTATATCTTCTAGACTTCTTTCTTTCTCCTCCCCTTCAGGGATTCCAATAATTCTGACGTTGGAACGTTTCATGGCATCATTTATTTCCCTGATTCTGTTTTCGTGGCTTCTAAGCTGTTTGTTCCAGGCTTCCTCCTGATCCTTTCTCTCTATTTGTTTGTCCTCCAGATCACTAATTCTATCTTCTGTCTCAGTTACCCTAGCTTTTAGAGAATTTAGATTAGATTGGAACTCATTGAGAGCGTTGTGAACCTCATCCCTGGTGGCCTTCAGCTCTGCCCTAACATTATGAACCTCCTCTCTGGTCGCTTTCAATTCTGCCCTAATCAATTCTGTTTGGTCATCCATGGCTTTCTCCAACCTAGCTATTGCCTGGATAATTGTTAGCCTGAATTCTCTTTCTGACATATTGTCTATGTTGATAGCCGTTAGCTCTGTTGCAGAAGGCCCATCCTCTGTATTTTTCTTCTGTTGGGGATTCCTCCTCCTAGTCATTTTGGTGAGAGATGACTGGACAGATGTAGCTGGATGTATTGACCGTGGTGCAGTCAAGGTGCACCCTGGAACGCTTCTGAGCACTCAGGATTCCCCACCCAAATGAGAGAAAAAAGAAAAGAAAAAGAAAAAAGAGGGAGAGAGAGAGAGACAGGAAAAAAAGGGAAGATAAAAGTGAAGGTTCAGCCCAAATGGGCCCCAGGGTAAGGTTTATGACATATACGAACAAAAACAGACAAACAAAAAGACTGATAAAAGTATATGACGAGAGAAAAAAAATATATATATAAGCAAAAAAAAGGAGGAGCCTCGTCAAGAAGAACCCCAAGTATAAGATTTATATACTATCCAGACAAACATAAATACACAGAGACACTGGCAGAAGAAAAAGATGGGAGCATGGTTATAGATTCTCGGTGTGGGCGAGGAAGGTTATTTTGATTCTTCCTGGATGTATCTTGATATCTTTGTTAAAGGACTCAACTTTCCTAAGAAAAAGGGGGATTAAAAACTGGTTCACCTATAGGGGTAGCATTGCTTGGAGAAAGGGGGTTACCTTGAAGTTTAACTCTATATGAATATTAGAAAATAAAAATAAAAAAGGAATAAACTGTACTAAACTAAATTAAAAATTTTTTTAAAAATTAAGAAAATAGAAAAGCAAAAGAAAAACACATGTGTATGTATCAAAAAAAATTCAGGTTAGAAGTTTATCATGGAATTTGATGTACTGGACATCTCACTGTGATGGTAAATAGGTTAAAAAATTATCTATATAAAAAAAGAAAAAAAAAGAACCAGAATAGTGGGAAAGAATTAAAAATAAAAGTTGTATCTATGAAGTAGTGGTGGTTGTTCTCTTGTAGTCTTTTTTTTTTTTTTTTCCTGATTTGTTTTCTGGGGGAGGGGGCTGCCACGTGGGTTTTCAGTCAATGATGTTCCCTGAGTTAAGTCCTCCCGACCCCCTCAAGGGGGTGGGCTCTGAGAAAAACGTTTTTTTTTCAGGTTTTTGTTCTCTGGAGGTTTTTATGTTTGTTCACTTCTTTTCTCTCGCCTTGACAGCTTTTGATGGTTTTTGGAGGTTTAGAGGAAAGAAAACTGCACCCCAACCTCCCTCTCAGAGAGAAGCCTCAGTCTGCTCCCCTGCAGGTGCTGCAGCCGCTGGGCCGCTGGCAGAGCAGGTTCTGAGTCATGGTCCCTGGGGACGCAGGATCTCCTGCTTGTACGCAAAACCAAGGCAGCTGTGGCTGTCTGGGCAGCTCCAGACCGCCAGAGAGGTTCCAAGCAGCAATCGCACACTGAGATTTTCCCGCTGGCTGGGGCTGAGAGCTCAGTGCTTGCGCGCACCTCTCCCAGGGGATGGTTTGGGGCGCGGCGCCTCCAGCTCTATCGGCTCTATCGCCGCGTGGGTCTATCGCCGCGTGGGTCCCAGAACACCAGGCTGGGCGTGCACCTCTCTCAGGGGAGGTTGAGGCACGCGCGCACCTCCAGTAAGGTGCGCGTTCTGCCGTCTGGTGTGGCTCCCAGCCCCTCACGGGAGCCGGACTCCACCCGTTCTCGGGCGCACTGGCGGCTCAGGGACAAAGACCAAGTTTCTCCGCCGCACTCTCCGGCTCAGCGCCCGGGGATGCTGCCCTGGGTATGGGGACTTAAGCCCCTATCCCTATCCGCCCCGATTCCCACAATTTCCCCGCGCGAGTCTTTGCTCTTTTGAGTGCTTTCAACAAGACTCCAAGTTAATGCTGGTCCCCAGATGCCGGGCACTCTCGTATTGGGGTATTATTTTCCAGTCGGTCGCCTCTGGTGGCTCCCTCCCCCTTTTGTTTATCTTCCGATATCAGTCCGACGTTCCCACTCCACTTTACCTGCCCACTGGCGTCTTCTGGCCCCCGTAGAGATCCAGACGTGTATACTTCTGATCTCAGGCTGATTTCATGGGTGATCGGAGTTCTTTGGTAGGTAATCAGCTCACTTTAGGGTGCAGGTTGAAAAGGCGCCTCCTCCTACTTCCCCGCCATCTTGTCTCTTTCTCCAACACAGACTTTTTAATGGAGTCCTTCAGTGTCCCTATTTCAGCTAGTTTATTCTGCTGTGTTCACTGTATTACATAACTAGGATTTTTATTTATTCTATTTATTATTGTTTTTAAATTATATGTATTTACTTATTCACTAATCTTTATTCTTTTTGGTTTATTTTAGCTTAATTTGTTCTAACCTTGTAAATTTAGTTTTCTTATTTTATTAAAATAGGTATTTGGGGCATTTGGGCATGCCAGTTGATAAAGTGTCTGACTCTTGATTTCAGCTCAGGTCATGATCTCAGGGTTGTGAGATTGAGCCCTGTGTCAGGCTCTGCACTGGGTGTGGAGCCTGCTTAAGATTCTCTCACTCTCCCTCTGCCCCTATCTCTTTCCCTTTGTCTCACTCTCTGTGTCTAAAGAAAATAAAAAGTTTTTTTTAAAGTTTTTTCTTTGACTTCTGCTTTTATTTTATTAAATAATTTTATATATTCTAAGGTGAAGTATCTTCAGTATATACCATTTTTTTGAAATTCTACATTTGTTTGGTTCTTCCTTTCCACACAGAGTTGTTTAATGAGGAGTTTTTAAATTTCTGGGTAGAAGAGTCTTTATACCATAAGAAATGATCAGGGTCTATTACACTCTTGTTTCTCAAAGTATGATCCTTAGTCCAGTAGTACAATTACCTGGGAGCTTGTTAAAAATACAAAATTTTGTCTTCCACTTCAGACTTGTTTATTTTTCTTATTTTATTTTTTTAAGATTTTATTTATTTATATGAGCATGAGAGAAGGATGAGGGACAGAGGGAGTAGCAGACTTCTCACTGAGAAGGGAACCCAACATGGGACTCAATCCCGGGATTCCAGGATCATGACCTGAGCTGAAGTAGATGCTTAACCAACTAAGCCATACAGGCATCCTCACTTCAGACTCATTTAATCAGAGTCTACATTTTGACAAGACCTTCCAGGTGATTTACATGCATACTAACATTCGAGAAGCTCTAGTATGGACCACTCCTTCTAAAAAATCTTATCAGGGCTCCTGGGTGGCTCAGTCAGTTGGGTGTCTGTCTTTGGCTTGGGTCATGATCTCAGGGGCCTGGGATAGAGCTCTGCATCCAGCTCTTTGCTCAGCGGAGTGCCTGCTTCTCCCTCTCATTCTTCCTTTGTGTTCTTTCTCCCTCTCTCAAATAAATATATAAAATCTTTAAAAAATAAAAATCACATCAGGGGTATGGCTTTAAGTCCCAGAGTGCAGCCAGGAAGGAGAATGTAGAGGCTAATGCTCTAGCTAATAATTTTTAAAAATCGCTACAGTCAAAAACTTAAGAAATACCAAGTGTTGGCAAGGTCATAGGAAAAAGGGAACACTCGTGCTCTGTTGGCGGGAGTGCAAACTATATAGCCACTGTGGAAAACAGTATGGAGTTTCCTCAAAATATTAAAAATAGCATTTCCATGTCATCCAGTAATATCACACTACTGGATATTTAACTAAAAAAATGAAATCATTAATTTAAAAAGATATATGAACCCCTATGTTTATTGTACCATTATTTACAATAGCCAAATTATGGAAGCAGCCCAAGTGTCCATCAGTAGATGAATGGATAAGGATGTGGTATATATACAATGGAGTATTGCTCTATGGTCTTTTTAAAAATGAAAGTCTGACACTTAACTGGCCTAGGACACATTATAAAATAAGAAAGTAGAATGTGAAAGGAAGAGAGGGTTTAGTCAACAGGTGGATGGATTTTAGGCAGTAGTGGGAATCTTCACTGACTGCAGGCATTGAACCTCAGAAGTTACGTTGGAGGAACTAGGAAATTTTGTCTACAGTTCATTAGGCCAAAGCTTTGTTTGGACATAAAACCTAGGCATAAGGGCAAATGTCAGGTGTATATGTGTAGGAGTGTTTGTGTGTGCATATGTGTATACTGACAAATAAGTACTGATACACAATCCCATTTTGACCACACAGCCCTTTTTGCTGGAGATACTATTCTTAAGGACCCTGTTGTATCTTCCAAGGGAGGAATTTCAGTTTGTGGCATTAGGAGCCAGCCACAATACCACCTAATGAAGATTTCAGTTGTTTCTTCACCAAAACTGTCTCTTTGTATAGAAAATGAAGTAGGATATCAACCTTTTGTCTGTACTATCATCTGCAAATATCTTCTCCCATTCCGTGGGTTGCCTCTTTGTTTTGTTGACTGTTTCCTTTGCTGTGCAGAAGCTTTTGATCTTGATGAAGTCCCAAAAGTTCATTTTCGCTTTTGTTTCCTTTGCCTTTGGGGACATATCTTGAAAGAAGTTGCTGTGGCTGATATCGAAGAGGTTACTGCCTATGTTCTCCTCTAGGATTCTGATGGATTCCTGTCTCACGTTGAGGTCTTTTATCCATTTCGAGTTTATCTTTGTGTACGGTGTAAGAGAATTGGTCGAGTTTCATTCTTCTACCTATAGCTGTCCAATTTTCCCAGCACCATTTATTGAAGAGGCTGTCTTTTTTCCACTGGATATTTTTTTTCCTGCTTTGTTGAAGATTATTTGACCATAGAGTTGAGGGTCCATATCTGGGCTCTCTACTCTGTTCCACTGGTCTATGTGTCTGTTTTTATGCCAGTACCATGCTGTCTTGGTGATCACAGCTTTGTAGTAAAGCTTGAAATCAGGTAACGTGATGCCACCAGTTTTATTTTTGTTTTTCAACATTTTCTCAGCGATTCGGGGTCTCTTCTGATGCCATACAAATTTTAGGATTATTTGCTCCAGCTCTTTGAAAAATACCGGTGGAATTTTGATCGGAATGGCATTAAAAGTATAGATTGCTCTAGGCAGTATAGACATTTTAACAATGTTTATTCTTCCGATCCAAGAGCATGGAATGGTCTTCCATCTTTTTGTGTCTTCTTCAATTTCTTTCATGAGTGTTCTGTAGTTCCTCCAGTACAGATCCTTTACCTCTTTGATTAGGTTTATTCCCAGGTATCTTATGGTTCTTGGTGCTATAGTAAATGGAATTGATTCTCTAATTTCCCTTTCTGTATTTTCATTGTTAGTGTATAAGAAAGCCACTGATTTCTGTACATTGACTTTGTATCCTGCCACGTTACTGGATTGCTGTATGAGTTCTAGTAGTTTGGGGGTGGAGTCTTTTGGGTTTTCCACATAAAGAATCATGTCATCTGCGAAGAGAGAGAGTTTGACTTCTTCATTGCCAATTTGGATACCTTTTATTTCTCTTTGTTGTCTGATTGCCGTTGCTAGGACTTCTAATACTATGTTGAACAAGAGTGGTGAGAGTGGACATCCTTGTCGTGTTCCTGATCTCAGCGGGAAGGCTGAGAGCTTTTTCCCATTGAGGATGATATTTGCTGTGGGTCTTTCATATCAGACACATGAAAAAATGTTCATCATCACTAGCCATCAGGGAGATTCAAAGTAAAACCACATTGAGATACCACCTTACACCAGTTAGAATGGCCAAAATTAGCAAGACAGGAAACAACGTGTGTTGGAGAGGATGTGGAGAAAGGGGAACCCTCTTACACTGTTGGTGGGAATGCAAGTGGGTGCAGCCACTTTGGAGAACAGTGTGGAGATTCCTCAAGAAATATAAAAATAGAGCTTCCCTATGACCCTGCAATTGCACTACTGGGTATTTACCCCAAAGATACAGATGTAGTGAAAAGAAGGGCCATCTGTACCCCAATGTTTATAGCAGCCATGGCCACGGTCGCCAAACTGTGGAAAGAACCAAGATGCCCTTCAACGGATGAATGGATAAGGAAGATATGGTCCATATACACTATGGAGTATTATGCCTCCATCAGAAAGGATGAATACCCAACTTTTGTAGTAACATGGATGGGACTGGAAGAGATTATGCTGAGTGAAATAAGTCAAGCAGAGAGAACCAATTATCATATGGTTTCATTTATTTGTGGAGCATAACAAATAACATGGAGGACATGGGGAGATGGAGAGAAGAAGGGAGTTGAGGGAAATTGGAAGGGGAGGTGAACCATGAGAGACGGTGGACACTGAAAAACAACCTGAGGGTTTTGAAGGGGCGGGGGGTGGGAGGTTGGGGGAACCAGGTGGTGGGTATTGGGGAGGGCATGTATTGAAAAAGAAAAAGAAAATGAAGCAGAATTTTCCAAACAGCAAAATAATCCTCCTTAGAGTTGGATCAGTTTAATCAGTCTCTTGAGGTCAGGGTGCAGTTAGAGACATCAATTACTAAAGATCTTTGGCTCCTGCTATGAGAATCTGTTATTTCCAGCTCTCTATATGGATCCCTCCCTAAGGTTTCCATTGCTAGAAAGTTAACCAATAGTTGAGCACAGAGTGGAGGGTCTGTTTCTGGGTTCTCTGTTCTGTTCCATTGATTTTTTGGTCAGCTGATCTTCAACAAAGCAGGAAAGAATATCCAATAGAAAAAAGACAGTCTCTTCAATAAATGGTTCTGGGAAAATTGGACAGCCACATGCAGAAGAATGACACTGGACCATTCTTTTTTTTTTATTAACATATAATGTATTATTTGTATTATTTATTTATTATATTTGTATATAATGTTACATTTATTATATATTATATTTAATAATTAATATATATTATATATAATATATTATATAAGTACATAATATATCATATTATATTTGTATATAATGTATTATTTGTATTATTTGCCCCAGGGGTACAGGTCTTTGAATCATCAGGCTTACACATTTCACAGCACTTACTGTAGCCCATACCCTCCACAATGTCCATAACGCAGCCATGCTATCCCTACCCCACAACCCCCAGCAACCCTATTTGTTTTGTGAGATTAAGAGTCTCATGGTTATCTCCCTCCTGATCCCATTTTGTTTCCTATTTTTCATTCTGTACCCCCCACAAGCCCCTTCCCTGCCTCTCAAATTCCTCCTATCAGAGAAATCATATGATAATTGTCTCTCTCTGGTTGACTTATTTCACTCAGCATAATAACCTCTAGTATCATCCATGTTATTGCAAATGGCAAGATTTCGTTTCTTTTGATGACTACATTATATATATATATATATGTATATATGTATATATGTATATATGTATGCATATTTATACACATATATATGTGTGTATATATGTATACATATACATATACACATATATGTGTGTATATACACACACACATATATATACCCATGTATATACATACATATGTAAGTATATATACATATATATACAAATATATACACACATATGTACATATATACACACATATACATATATGTATATATACATATATACATGTATATACATACATATACATATATGTGTATATGTGTATACATACATATACATGTGTATACATACATATACATCTGTATGTATGCATATGTATGCATACATATACATATACATATGTATATGTATGTATATATGTATATATACGTATATATGTATGTGTGTATATATGTATATATGTGTATATATATGTGTATGTATATATATTTGTATGTATGTGTATATATGTATGTATATGTATGTATATACATGTATATATGCGTATATATGTATACACATATACATACATATACACACACATATATACATATATTATATACCACATCTTCTTTATCCACTCAACTGTTGATGGAAATATAGGTTCATTCCATAGTTTGTCTATTGTGGACATTGCTGCTATAAACATTTGGGTGCACATAACCCTTTGGATCACTACATTTGTATCTTGAGGGTAAATACCCAGTAGTACAATTGCTGGGTCATAGGGTAGCTCTATTTTCAACTTTTTGAGGACCTCCATGCTGTTTTCTAGAGTGGCTGCACCAGCTTGCAATCCCACCAACAGTGTAGGAGGGTTCCCCTTTCTCTGCATCCTCGCCAACATCTGTCTTTTCCTGACTGGTTAATTTTAGTCATTCTGAATGGTGTGAGGTAGTATCTCTGTGGTTCTGATTTGGATTTCCTTGATGCCCAGTGATGTTGAGCACTTTTTCATATGTCTGTTGGCCATTTGGATGTCTTCTTGGCAGAAATCTTAGTTCACGTCTTCTCCCCATTTCTTGGTTGGATTATTCTTGGGGTGTTGAATTTGGTAAGTGCTTTCTAGATTTTGGATAGTCGCCCTTTATCTGATATGTCATTTGCAATGATCTTCTCCCATTCTGTCAGTTGTCTTTTGGTTTTGTTGGCTAAAATTAACAAGACAGGAAACAACAAATGTGAAATCCCAATAGTTCATCTTTGCCCTTGCTTCCCTTGCCTTTGGCGATGTTTCTAGGAAGAAGTTGCTGTGGCTGAGGTCAAGAAGGTTGCTGCCTGTGTCCTCCTCAAGGATTTTGATGGATTCCTTTCTCACATTGAGGTCTTTCATCCCTTTTGAGTCTATTTCTGTGTGTGGTGTAAGGAAATGGTCCAATTTCATTCTTCAACATGTGGCTGTCCAATTTTCCCAACAGCATTTGCTGAAGAGACTTTCTCTTTTCCATTGGACATTCTTTCCTGCTTTGTTGAAGATGAGTTGACCATAGAGGTGAGGGTCTATTTCTGGGTTCTCTAGTCTGTTCCATTGATCTATGTGTCCGTTTTTGTGCCGGTACCCTACTGTCTTGATGAGTACAGCTTTGTAACAGAGCTTAAAGTCTGAAATTGTGATGCTGCCAACTTTGGTTTTCTTTTTCAACATTTCTCTGGCTATTCAGGGTCTTTTTTGGTTCCATATAAATTTTAGGATTATTTGTTCCATTTCTTTGAAAAAAAAAACTGATGGTGTTTTAATAGGGATTGAGCTAAATGTGTAGGTTGCTTTAGGTAGCATAGATGTTTTCACGAGATTTGTTCTTCCAATCCATGAGCATGGAACTTTTTTTATTTCTTTGTGGCTTCCTCAATTTCTTTCACGAGTACTTGATGGTTTTCTGAGTATAGATCCTTTACCTCTTTGGTTAGGTTTATTCCTAGGTATCTTGTGTTTTTTGGTGCAATTTTAAATGGGATCTACTCCTTAATTTCTCTTTCTTCTCTCTTGTTATTGGTGTACAGAAATACAACTGATTTCTGTACATTGATTTTATATCCTGACAATTTACTGAATTCCTGTATGAGTTCTAGCAGTTTTGGAGTGGAGTCTTTTTGGTTTTCCACATAAAGTATCATATCATCTGCAAAGAGTGAGAGTTTGAATTCTTCTTTGCCAATTCGGATGCCTTTTATTTCTTTTTTTGTCTGATTGCTGAGGCTAGGACTTCTTTTAGTGGTCAATTTTCTGTTCCTAGAATTGTTGCTCTTCTCTTTTATCTCCTGTTGAGTTTGTAGGTGTTCAGAATGGTTTGATAACTATCTAGTTGAACTCCTGGGACCTAATGCTATTTTAGTTTCCTACTCCTCCATTGTCTTGCTTCTGACTGGACCATTCTTTTATACCATACACAAAGAAAAACTCAAAATGGATAAAAGACCTCAATGTGAGAAATCCATCAAAATCCTAGAGGAGAACACAGGCAGGAACCTCTTTAACCTCAGCTGCAGCAACTTCTTGCTAGAGATATCTCTAAAGGCAAGGAAACAAAAGCAAAAATGAACTGTTGCGACTTCCTCAAAATAAGAAGCTTATGCACAGCAAAGGAAACAGTCAACAAAACTAAAAGGCAACCTACAGAATGGGAGAAGATACTTGCAAATGATATATCAGATAAAGGGCTGGTACCCAACATCTATAAAGAACTTCTCAAACTCAACATCCCAAAATCAAACAATCCTGTCCAGAAATGGGCAAAAAACATGAACAAACATTTCTATAAAGAAGACATACAAATGGCCAACAGACATATGAAGAAATGCTCAATGTCACTTGGCATCAGGGAAATACAAATCAAAACCACAATGACATACCACTGCACTCTAGTCAGAATGGCTAAAATTAACAAGACAGGAAACAACAAATGTGGGAAAGGATGTGGAGAGAGGGGAAACCTCTTACACTGTTGGTGGGAATACAAGTTGGTACATCCACTTTGGAAAACAGTTTGGAGGTTCCTCAGAAAGTTAAAAATAGAGTTACCTATGACCCAGGAATTGCACTACTTGGTATTTACCCCAAAGATACAGATAAGTGAGAAGAAGGGGCACCTGCACCCCTAGTTCATAGCAACAATGTCCACAATAACCAAATTGTGGAAGAAGCTGACATGTCCTTCAAGACATGAATGGATAAAGAAGATATGGTTTATATATACAGTAGAAAATTATCAGCCATCAAAAAGGATGAATACCTACCATTTACGTTGACGTGGATGGAACTGAAGACTATTATACTGAGTGAAATGATTCAAGCAGAGAAAGACAATTATGATATGGTTTCACTTACATGGAATATAAGAAATGGTGCAGAGAATCATAGGAAAAAGGAGGGAAAACTAAATGGGAAGAAATTAGAGAGGGAGACAAACCATGAAGGACTCTTGACTCTGGAAAAAGAGTTGTGGAAGGAGAGGTGGGTGGGGGCATGGGGCAGCTGGGTGATGGGCATTAAAGAGGTCATGTGATGTGATGAGCACTGGGTGTTATACACTGACGAATTCTTGAACACTATATCTGAAATTAATGATGTATGTTGGATAATCGAATTTAATTTTTCTGACAAAACTTATTAATTTTAAGTGAATATTATCATACAAAATCTTTTTTTAAATTTTTTCAGTGTTCCAAGATTCATTATTTATGCACCACACCCAGTGCTCCATGCAATATATGCCCTCCTTAATACCCACCACCAGGCTCACCTAACCCCCCTCTCCTCCCCTCCAAAACCCTCAGTTTATTTCTCAGAGCCCACAATCTCTCATTTAAATTAAAACAAAAGAAAGTTAACCAATAAATACAAAAGAAATTATTTGATTTTATTTTCTGAACTTATGTGTTTCTCATATTTTAGTTGTAATAGTTATATCTCATTTATTTGTATCTGAAAAGTAACAATCAAAATTGAGGTGGATGTATTTTTGTTATAATGTCTGTTTACATTCTTTCCCTGGGATTTTTGTCTATTTGTTTGGTCTTAATATTATCTTTAAAAACTGTTTTCACTTTTATGATATCTATTTCATGATTTCTTAACCAAGAAGAAATATGATATTAAGCACAGAAGCAACAGTAGAAGAGTCCATTCTCCAACCAGGAAAACTTTTAAGGGTTTATTTCCTCACCCACCTCCAAGTCCCCTCAGAAGACTGCTTAGTTATGAATGTTCCCTAGTTCTAGACTGCAGAGCACCACACAGATCCCCCTGCAGGGCTGAAGCATTTCACTCAGTAGCTAGGAGTGTTGACCACTGAAGGCTCACAGCTGCATTCCTTTCCAGGAATTACCTTCAGCCAGAGGATACTCCATCACCTTAAATTACGCACCCTCCTAATGCAATGACTATATCCAATGTCTGCTTGATCCTAGGTATAAGGATTTGTCCCCCTTCCCCAATCAGGACAAGTGTACAGGGCTATCTCCACTCCAAACTACCTCATAGGATCGGCTGAGAAGTCTGGTGAAACTGTGTTGTAATTCACCTTCTCTCTCTGCATAGTTCACACCAGGTGTTCATTCTGAGCATATTCCATGATAAACTTTGGGCGTGAAAAACTCTCAGAGTCCAAGACGGTTGATGGCAAGAATAGCCATAGAAAGTAGATTCAACCGGGATTACAAACTAGCAGGCTGAAAACAAGGCCCACAGACTGCCCTCTCAGCTGCCCTGGGCACAATTCCAGTAGGAGCTCTTAATATGTGGCACCATATGCTTCCCTTTTCTTCTTCTCTTGCTATATTAAAAGGTACTTTTTTTAAGAGTAGGAAAAGTTAATTAAAAATTAACTAATATGGGGGTGACTGGGTGGCTCAGTTTGTTAAGCATCTGACTCTTAGCTCAGTTCAGGTCTTGATCTCAGGGTAATGAGTTCAAGCCCCTCAGTAGGCTCCTTGCTGGGCATAGAACCTACTAAAAAAAAAAAGAAATAAAAGTTAACTAATATGAGTTGTGTGTCTTTATTCTAAGTTGGTTTTATTTATTTTTTTTAATTTTTTATTTATTTTCAGCATAACAGTATTCATTGTTTTTTCCCCACACCCAGTGCTCCATGCAATCCGTGCCCTCCCTAATACCCACCACCTGGTTCCCCCAACCTCCCACCCCCCCCCCGCCCCTTCAGAACCCTCAGGTTTTTTTTTCAGAGTCCATAGTCTCTCATGGTTCACCTCCCCTTCCAATTTCCCTCAACTCCCTTCTCCTCTCCATCTACCCTTGTCCTCCATGTTATTGGTTATGCTCCACAAATAAGTGAGTTGGTTTTAAATCTGATCATGGACATTAGGGTTTAAGCAGAAGGATGTGGTAGGCAGCCTCTAAAATGGGGGCCAGTGATCCCTACTCCCCTGGTATTCATACTCTTGTGTAATTACTTCCCCTTGAGAGTGAAAATACCTAGTGACTTATTTCTAACAAGTAGAATGTGCCAAAAGCATTGAAATTCACTTCGAAGATGAGGTTACCGAAAGACTGATTTCCGTCTTTCTAACCTTCTTATTTTCTCCCTCTCAGAGCCTCTTTTATGGAGAATCAAGTCAAACTTCCATGTTGTGAGAAGCCCTATGGAGATGTTCATATGGCAAGAAACTGATGGCTTCAGCAAGCAGCCATAGAGGACCTGAGGCTGAGCCAGGTGAGTGAGCTTAGAAACGGATCCTCCCTTAGTTGAGCCTTGAGATGACAAAGGCCTGGATGACACCATGACTGCAGACCATCCAGCTCAGTCATGTCCAGATTTCTGACTGCTATGACATGATAAACATTTGTTTTAAGCTACTAAACCTACATTTTTAAAGCTTCATTGAGCTATAATTGACAAAAATTTGCATCTATTTAATGTATACATTTTCTTCAGTTTGGACATGTACATATACCTGTGATACCATCATCACAATCAAGATACTAAACATATCCACCACCTCCAGAAATTTCCCTGTAATCTGTATGTTTGTGGTAAAAAACACTTAACATGGAACTGTTCTCTTAACATGTGTTAAAGGGACATATACTTCATTGTTAACTATGAGTATTATATTGTACAACAAATTTCTAGAACCTTTTCATCATGCAGAACTGAAATTGTATATCTATCCAGCACCAGTTCTCCATTTCTCCTCCCCCCAGCTCCTGGTAACCACCATTCTATTCTCTGCTTCTGTGAGTTTGCCTATTTTAGATACCTCATATAAGTGAAATTATGCAGTATTTATCCTTCCGTGCCTTCTCTTATTTCACTTGGCATAATGTTCTCTAGGTTGATCCATGTTATCACAAATGGTAGTATTTCCTTCTTTTTAAGGCAGAATAACATTCCATTCTATGTATATACATATTTTCTTCCTCCGTTCAGCTGTTGATGGACATTTAGGTTGTTTCCATATCTTTACTATTGTGAATAGTGCTGCAGTGAACAAAAGGGTGCTGATATATCTTGAAGATCTTGATTTCAATTCAGAATAAACATTATATTTAAATGGGGTAGTTAATTATACAGCAATAGGTAACTAAAACAGAGGGTTGATACTTCTTACGGTATACTTTCCCCTAGCCCTATTAATATCAGCCTTTCCAAATCAAGTGCTAAGCATAGAGCCCCAGAATCTAGTGATGAATTGCATGTTTGGAACCATATTAAAAAGGACATGGCTTCAGGGTTAGGATAGTAGTGGATAACTGAGTACTGTATTTCCTCACAAGTTGACTTCAATGACATCTGTCTCTAAAAATAGTGTCATTCATTTTCTTTTTGAATGTCTTATGTATTTTTTATTAAGTTCAATTAGCCAACATATAGTACATCATTAGCTTTTGATGTAGTGTTCAATGTTTCATTAGTATTCATTTTCAAACAAGCATGAAAGCAAAGTTGATGGAGTGGTAGGACAATTTTTTCACCTCCATAAAACATTTTAAATATGCATAATCATTGAAATAGTACAATGAATATCAGTAAACCCCCACCTAGATTAAGTAATTAACATTTTGCCATATTTGTTTTAAATGCACACATGGATAGGTGTATGAGTGTATTTATATATAAACCATATCTTACACATACACTTGATACACATGTGAGGACAGTGTACCTTTACTCCAAAGTGCGTCTCCTAAGCATAAAGACATTCTCCTACATAACTGTTGTACTCACTGTGGTAGAGGAGCTGGATATGATGGGGCATGGGTAGATATGCATAGTGCAAGGAGTACAATATATCTAACTCTTTGTACACACCATTTTGGATCCTCTCATCATCAGCTGCCCATGGAAATTTGTCTGCTTGTTTCCTTCCAGCCACTGCTGTAGCAGCTTCTCCATGTGGAGCCTGATCAAGTTCATGTGTGCACTAGCAGACAGTTCTTGCCCCAAAAACCTATCTCTCACTTCTCATCTCTAGTTTTTCTTATTGACACTAAGTCGTAAGATCCTATAAAATCTGCTTGGTGCTCATACAGGAACAATGCAGAAGCAGGACCTGTTAACTCCTAAAACAACCAACCTTTGTTTTTTAACAAGATATGGAAGCTAGCAGATAAATTCTCCTCCCTCTCTCCTTATTCTGAATAGGTTTTCTAAAATGACAAGATGGTACCATGATGGTAACATTCAGTTACACTTGCTACAAAATGGTAACCAGCTTGGTAAAACATTACACTGACTTGCCTATTTTGTCTAATCATTCCTCCTTTCTGTCTCTCCTGCTTGCCTGAAATTACAACCCTCAATAAAGCACTAGTAAATATGCTAATAACTCAGGCTCTCCTTCCAGTGGAACCCAGGCAAAAACACTTTTCTTAAGCTTCTACTCTAGAATTGTCCTCTATACAGGCAGGTACTGTGTCTTTCTGGTTTGCCCCCTTTTTCCTCAGTGACACTCCTATCAAGTAATAGACAGTTAAACATTTGTTAAATAACTTAAAGAAATAATAATTTTGTGTTAATTCTATTATCATAATTGAAAAGAAATGATATTTTAAGAATTAAAGAAGCTGGAGGTGTAAATGTTATTTAAAGATTCGGGCAAAAAAAAAAAAATTCATGGGCACTCATTCTGCTTTCTACCCATGAATGAAAATGTTGCCTAATTCACATGGAGTTTGGTTCAAGAAGACAGAGGAGCTCATGCCTGTGAACATTTCCTTGAAGGACACACATAAAATTAGTGCTTCTTACTTTTTAAACTTTTCTTTTTTTAAGATTTTATTTATTTATTTGACAGAGATCACAAGCGGAGAGAGAGGAAGAAGCAGGCTCCCCGCTGAGCAGAGAGCCCGACCTGGGGCTTGATCCCAGGACCCTAGGATCACGACCTGAGCCAAAGGCAGAGGCTTTAACCCACTGAGCCACCCAGGTGCCCCTTTAAACTTTTCTTGAGTGGTAACATAATTCCCCAATCTAAGAGCACAGGTGCAACAAGGTTTAAGCTTCCATATATGGGGAATTTTAAGTACTGCTAGTAGGATCCCTGACAGCTATGACCCCCGTCCATAGGAACCTTTTGAAATATGATGCATCTGCATCTTCTCTGGGTGGACACCTAACCTCTGATAACTTTCTGCAACCTAGGAAAAATAAATCATGGATTTAAAATAACCATATAGTAACCACACCTGAGATCTCTTTTTTCTTGTCTGAAACCTGCCAGGAATACTTAGAAAAATGAATTGCATGAATAAGTACAGATAATTGTACTCCTGCTGCCCTCCTTAGAGATTTCACCAATTTTCCTAAGTTCAGTGCTGAGGACGTGGGTATATTGTTGAGAAACAGTCTCAGACATGAAAAGTAGGGGTTTTTTTTAAATTAATTAATTTATTTTAATAAACATATAATGTATTTTTATCCCCAGGGGTACAGGTCTGTGAATCGCCAGGTTTACACATTTCACAGCACTCATCATAGCCCATACCCTCCCCAATGTCCATATCCCCACCACCCTCTCCCGTCCCCCATCCCCCCAGCAACCCTCAGTCTGTTTTTTGAGATTGAGTCTTTTATGGTTTGTCTCCCTCCTGATCCCATCTTCTTTCATTTTTTCTTTTTCTACCTCCCCCCAAACCCCCCGCATTGCGTCTCCACTTCCTCATATCAAAGAGATCATATGATAGTTGTCTTTCTGCAATTGACTTATTTCGCTAAGCGTAATACCCTCTAGTTCCATCCACGTCGTCGCAAATGGCAAGATTTCATTTGTTTTGATGGCTGCATAGTATTCCATTGTGTATATATACCACATCTTCTTTATCCATTCATCTGTTGATGGACATCTAGGTTCTTTCCATAGTTTGGCTATTGTGGACATTGCTGCTATAAACATTCGGGTGCACGTGCCCCTTCGGAGCACCACGTTTGTATCTTTAGGATATATACCCAGTGCAATCACTGGGTCATAGGGTAGCTCTATTTTCAGTTTTTTGAGGAACCTCCACACTGTTTTCCAGAGTGGTTGTACCAGCTTGCATTCCCACCAGCAGTGTAGGAGGGTTCCCCTCTCTCCGCATCCTCGCCAGCATCTGTCATTTCTTGACCTGTTAATTTTAGCCATTCTGACTGGTGTGAGGTGGTATCTCACTGTGGTTTTGATTTGTATTTCCCTGATGCCGAGTGATGTGGAGCATTTTTTTATGTGTCTGTTGGCCATCTGGATGTCTTCTTTGCAGAAATGCCTGTTCATGTCCTCTGCCCATTTCTTGATTGGATTATTTGTTCTCTGGGTGTTGAGTTTGATAAGCTCTTTATAGATTTTGGATACTAGCCCTTTATCTGATATGTCCTTTGCAAATATCTTCTCCCGTTGAAAAGTAGGTTTTGATATCAAGAGAAGCCATCTGCTTGAGACTGCGAAGTGACTGCATGGCCACTACTTACACATTCTTGTTTTGTCCAAATATGTTTCTGGAGGAAGAAGTTTAGTCTTCTTAGAAAAGACTTTAAAAAGGAGGTGTTGGCAGTGGTCTCTGTTTACACAGAAAGTTACATGACTTGGGTCATCTGTAGTAATAAGGAAAAAATATTTATTGTTTTTCATGTGGAATAGAGTCCTATCACTATTTACTGAGTTTATTTTCTTTATTACCAAATTTCAGATTCTAGCCTATTTCTGATAGTTGCAACATTTTTACCCCCATATGAATCCTGAGAATAAATGCTGGAGAGTTAATTATCATTCAGGTGTACACACTGAAGGGGGTGGGGGGGTCTCCCAATTTAAAAAAAAGACACAGGTTAAAAAGACACAAGAAGCTCATTGGCTCCAGCCTGACCAATCATGTCCAGCTTCCAGCTCTGCCCAGTCATGTCCTTTCACCTTCTGTTTAAGTGAGACTTCCAGAGTCCACTAGGGTCTTTGTGCTGCTAAGGTGAGGGTTGAATGTGGGTGACTGGATCTATCAGTTAGTTTCTCTTTTCTGTTAGTGTCTTTCTCTCTGCTTTTCTCTTTTTTCTCTTTTTTCTCTTGCCTTCTTTAAGAGACCGGGAATTTCCTGCTGCCTAGCTGTGGGAAGGACAAGCAAGATGAACGAGACACCTAGACTTAATTCCCTTTATCTCACTAAATCACAAAATTTAGTTGAGACCTAAGCAGTAAACAGCACTTTATTTTCACTAACAGAGGAGCAAAACTTGGTATTGAGTTGAGAGAAGCGCTTTGAGCTGGTCGAATACTAGAAACCATTTTAGTCCAGGTGGAGCTCATTTTCCTATCCAGGCTTCCTTTACTTTGCTGTTGTGGGGTTGCTGGAAAACCTGGGACAGGGAACAGTGTCTAAAGAACATTGGAGGTTGATGCTAGCTACCGGTTGGGATAAGAGAATTAACCCCCCTTTTATTAGGAAGGGTATTTCTAACTCCTAGATTTACTGTGTTTTACAATGCAAGGTTGCAGGAAGGACTTTCTTTAGTTGTTTCAAGCTTTGGCTCTAACTCTAGCATAATCTCTTAAAGCTACCCTCCCTCATTCTTGATAGTGTTACTGGCTGTTATCTTTCCTATTCTGACTTAAAATATCTCATTTCAGAAGAGCGCTTTGCCTATAGCCCATTATCCTCCTGGTGCTTTCAGTAGGCTGGCTTTATAGCTACTTTCTGCCTGCAAGCCATCCTAATCTTTGAGGAATGATTCATAAAGTCTAGAGAAATCTATAGGATAACTGCCTTGTCTGAGATCTTTTACAAACCCTTTCCTCAGGACCCCTGGACTGTTTGAATATTCCTTAATTCTATATTTCCTCTCAATCAGGTAGCTTGAAACCAGAGAAACACTTAGGTTCTGATTCATCTTGCTGGAATTTGAGAGGCAGGCTCTAAATGAATGGCTTTTACTGGGACCTAATTCTATTCCTGTTCAGTTCTCCCTCTTTCTTTGAAGCTCCTGACTTGGTATTTATTTTGTTCTCATAAAAGCATATGGTCCCTCTTGTGTATTTCCTGGGCCCCTAGCTGTTCTAGTCCTTGAGATTTTTTTCTGTCTCAAGTGGCCTCATTTCAATCTTTCCTGCCTTTGGGGTTTAGATGACAGTAGATCATAACAGTCCTTTTAAGTCCAGTCTTCAGTGTTTTTGTGGGATCCTAGACCCAAGAGTTCCCTTTCCTACTTCCTCATGTTGAACCTACAGATACTCCAAGAATCTCTGCCTGAGAACTCCATTTTCTCCTAGGGTTTTGTATTGAGACATTGCTCAGCCTAAAGGGTCTCCACTTAATACTGATTTAAGCAACAAGTTCCCCACAATGTTTGAGCTGTAGAGGGGATGGAACTGAACCAGGAGATGGGATTGTGATGCTGATCCTAAAACTTTGCTCATTCCCTCATGCTACTTCTGTACTCAGGGCATGAATCCTGATACCAGCAGAAGTAGTCATGAAATGCATTGAGAACCTATTGAGGGGTGAACTCAAAGGGCCCTTTCCTATAGGAGAAATCCTCTGTCCCTTCTAGGGTATTTAAACGTTATTTTTTCCTTGAAGTATACAAACAGTCACTCTGTCTGAGGAATGAGCTGTGTCCTTGATTCAGAAACTCAGATGCTGTTCATCACTCATTAACAAGACAACCCAGCAGAGTTGGATCACCTCACTGTGGCTGCTTCCCCTGGAGAGCTTATGCTGATTCAGTGTAAAATGAAAATTCCTGTTTTGTGACTCATGATAGGAATATCTTAGGATCTGTTTCCTAGTAATCGTCAGAGCTTTGGATCTAAAGATGTCTTACAGCAGACAAACTACCCCCTAACAATGGCAATTAGAGTGGTAGAAAGTGGAAGCTGACCTTTTGGGGGGAAGGAAGGTAGTAAAAACCTGGATCAAAGATTGAAGGAGTTTGGAGCAGGGAAGATGAGGGTGGGGACAATTGAGGCCTGCTGCCTCCAGGAGGTGTTCCTGGTAGTAGGGCACCATGGCTGTCGGTGCCTCAAGGATTCCCCTGAGGAAGTGCAGCAGGGCTACTTGAGTTGCTGCTCAACCTAACACACATCCTAGTACTGACACTTAGAGACATTACATCCCAGTGGAGATCTTCCTGTTTCCACACTGGTTCCCAGTATTGCTTTGGTCTTACCATAGGATTTTTTTTTTCCCCTTACGAACTAAAGGTTGATGGTCCAATTGGTGGTTCGCTAGATTTCTGTACCTGAGTAATGTCTTCAGCTGAAAATTATTACAGTCCCCTGGGAGTTTTTTGTTTATAGTTCTGACCTGATGGCTCCTGAGCTGGATTCAATTTAGGATGCTTTTTTTAAAAAAATATTTTATTTATTTATTTGACAGATCACAAGTAGGCAGAGAGGCGGACAGAGAGAGAGGGAGGAAGCAGGCTCCCTGCCGAGCAGAGAGCCCGATGTGGGGCTCGATCCCAGGACCCTGAGATCATGACCTGAGGCGAAGGCAGAGGCTTTAACCCACTGAGCCACCCAGGCGCCCCTAGGATGCTTTTTAAAGCACTTTTACACTGGGCTGTTTGGTCTTATGACAACAGTCAAGGTCAGGGCAAGGTGAACAGTCAGTTTCAGAAAACATGGCCATGGTGACTGCATCTTCAGCTCTCATTGCTGTGTTCTGTCACAGACAATCCCAAGTCCCAGTCAAAGACTCGCCAGGGTTTGCATGTCCTGCATTTGTACTAAGACTTCACTTGAGTGGATGGAGATATGAAGCAGTCCTTCTGGAAACAGGAAAGCCCAGATTCCCTTCACAGACCTACACTAAAGGCCTTTCTGCAGTGGGATACCTGAATTTCCTATAGCCCTTACTAATGACTGCAGTACATGTATCTTTGAACCCATTCTTCTCACCTTCAAAAGTGCTTGATTTCAGGCTATATTCAACTAGCATAGGAGAAAAACTCATAATGCAAGTTATCTTTCTCCTCTCTGTTCCTAAAAGCAGACTTGTGATTATGTGCTTTACTCCAAGTTTTTATAGAGCTTGTGGCATAAACAACCATGGAGGATGTGTTGGTGGGAACATACGGTTAATACAAATGTAGTGCATTTTTTTCCTTCTAGCTGCTGTTACTTGTTGCTTTGTCATATTTGTAATCCTGCAATTACTTTAATAATGCATATTCTCTATCACTTTGTCAAATCACAAGACACAAACACCCATCCTTCTAACAGTAGCTCTTATAAGCAGTCCCCTTCATCACTGATGGACACCTAATGTTCAAAATATTTCTTATCCTTGCCCACAAAAATCAACTTCAGACTTAACGAGGTTCTTTTAGAACTTTGCATGTGGTTCCTGAAATTGGAACTGTGCTTAACCTTCTCTAGTTTTCTGAATGCACAAACTCTGGTGTACTACGGGAATCCCATTCCTGCTTGCCACCACTGCTGGATCAATGAAAAGATGACCACTTAATCTCCATGTCCCTGAAGTCTGACCTCTACACCCCCATGAAGGTAGCAGCATTGGAAACCACCTGTAACTCCTCTCCACCACACTGGCCCTTTCACAAGGGATGCTTATCGATCCATCAGCTTCATGGAGATGGCAAAAGCCAAGTACTAGTCCACACTGTTCTAAGCTATTATATCTAATCCTGGTGCCATCTGTAGCCTGCAATAAAAGGGGACTTCTTCACAAAGTGGGCTAGTGTTTTGTTCAGCCTGCTAAACTATCCCCTTGGATTGAGAAGCAGATGGGTAGTGAATGGCTTTAGATCTTGTTCCCATACTCCAATTCAGTTGAATCCATCAAACCAATACTTCAGTTTCTATGGTGAGGCAATTGAGTGTTAGAAGCCTGGATTCTGCTGCCAGACTATCTGGGCTTGATTCACAGCTCTCCTGCTTAGGACTTTTGTGTCCTCTGAAACTAACCTCTGCTCCTCAGTGCCTGTAAAACAGGGTGATAGTACTTAGACTACAAGATGGTCATGAAAACCAAGGGAGTAAATGGATATAAAGAGCTTAGAGTATCTAAATGATAGCAGGCACTAAAATGTTGGTTCACAGCTGTCAATTGTTTAAGCACCTATAGGAGAAGGAATGTAACTAGCACTTGAGAACCCCAGCTCTTCTATAGTTTATCCACACCAACTCTGTTTCCTGGAAATACCAAGCTCTGTCCTCCATATTTTCACACTCCAGTTTCTTTAGTCTGGAAGATTTCTTCTTATAGGTGTAATTTTGTCTTCTATCACTTAGCCTTCAGCTATCACTTGAATGAATCTTGCTTGAAGCATGTTTTTTTGAGGCCCTTTCTCCTGCTAGACTAATTCCTATTGTGAGATATGTTCACCTCTATATGACCAATAGCTGAAACCCTGTAGTGGCAGAATATATTTCAATATATTGGCTGAGTGAAAACGAATGCAGGAGTATCTCACCACAAGACCAGAAATGAGAGGTCAAGAATGATACTGTGTTTAATGGGATAGTGGGGCAGCACAGAGTTTGGGATAGGGAGGGAAGGTCCGGGAAGGTCTGAGATACAACCACTCTGTCCCTTGGGGAAAGGGCTATGTTATGCTGTTGAGAATGTGATACAGTAGTTGAGGCTTAAAAGCCTATGTTTCCAAGAATTTTTCCCCCCTCAGGAAGCAACTCAAACTACAACATCCACAATTTGGTAGGGAGTCTGTACTCCCTTTAGCAGGAAAATCAAACCACCTTGTAGTACGGAACTAAACTAGTTAGCTAAAATTTATAGGGTGAATTGACCAGGAGAAATGAAATGGTTAAGGAATTTAGTTAAACACCCAAATTGGCATCCTGCTCTTCAGCCTTCCCATCTGATTATGGGTTCTCTGATTATGGGTTCTCTCCTAGCAACAAGATCCCACGTATTTTTCCTTGAAGCCCATGAAAAGTTAATTCTTCCTGAATGTTTAAGGGTTTGATGGGGTCCGTGATCAAAGGAGCGAGACTGATACAAAGCAGAAGGTCAAGCAAGGCTTTATTTCGCGCCAGCACCAAGAAATCGACCAGCCGGGGCTGTCTTTTATGGAGAGAGCGACCACCCCAGCTTCACAGACTAGCTTTTATAAAGCAAAGGCCATGTGGTTGAGCCAGGCCTATGAGACTGTCTCCACCTGGCCTGACTCGTCCTTGCATTCTGGGCTCTGTTATCTCCACCTGACCTGACCTGTCCTTGTATTTGGGCTCTGTTATCTCCACCTGACCTGACCCATCCTTGTATTTGGGCTCTGTTAACAGGGACTGGTCGACCATATTTTACTGGTTCCCCAGACTTGCTTTTAAGTAAGTTCCTTGGGGGAGGGGGGGTGGGCAGGGTCAGTTTAAGTTTTACTGCATAAACAACAAAATGGCTGTTTAACCAAGATGGAGTCGCTCTGGCTAAGTAGGCCCCTACAGGTTGACCTAGGTCATCAGACTCAAATTCCGGAACAGATTCATAACTGTATTTTGTTAAGAAATTCCAGAACCCCCTCATCCCTAAATACAGCAGCTCACAAATGGCTCTCAACACTTCCGGAGACTGTTGACCCAGCAGGGTTAGATTGTCCTCACCTGTAGCTACCTTCCTTTGGCAAGCTTCTCTGGATCCAGAGTAACTCAAATGAAATCTTCTGTGTCAGGCTGTGATGGCCCTTCATCAGGCATATCTAGGATCCTGTGATTCCTGCCACATAGGAATGGAGCAAAGCAGCCTCTTTGCCATTCTAAGCTCTCTGTGATCCATAATCTGAAAGGAACAGATGAAATCAAACAGCTGAGCAGACTTCATGAGTGCTGCACACAGTAACTCATTTCTCTAAACAGGTGGGAATAGAGGTTATCAGCCCTCCCAGAACACAAAACCTCTCCTTCCTGAGGTTGTCATTGACAATGGAATCAGCACAACCAGATCAGAATAGAGCATCAGTTTTATTAACGTAAAATCAAATATTTTCCTCTTGGGAAGGAATAAGTCCAAGAAGGAACAAAAATGTTCATTTCTGGGAAAGAAACCCTCATGGGAGAAAGCACAAAAGATAGGTAACAAGGGTTTTCTCCTGCTCTCCTGACTAAAGCGGTTTGTTTTTCCAACTACTGAGCTTAATAACAATTGTTCTTCCATTTTTTTCTCTCTAGAAGAGACCAGCTGGGTAATTGGATACTCCTATTTCTAACGTGACTTACAACTACTTCCTAAACAACTATTTTTATATACTCAAGCTAGTGATATTTGATTCCTTTGTTCCTAAAAAGCCTCTCAAATCAATAAACAACTTGGACCAATTAACATAATGCTGCCTACTTGTGCATAGCTCTAGAAACTTGGAGTCCCATACACCATTGATTTCTAGAGCACATGAAACTCAGTTGATTTTTTTGTTTTGTTTAATGATTAAACCGTGAAAATGCAATCCTGGCTTAAAAGAGGTAAGGAGAACTATGCTGTTGGCAGAAATCCTTCTGCCAATCCTTAAAACAGATGTACTGAAGTTTTTAGGCTCCTACCCTCTATGTGGGACTCAGGGCCCTAGGAAAGTATGGCTGCCCATTCAGTCCACGGTCTGAAGAAGAGAGGATTCTGACCCCAGGATATGCTTTCTTCCTGCACACTCTCCCTTATCCTACAAGGTAAGGGTAACTTCTTTAGCTTCATCCCCCATGAAGTTAACCAAGACACTTGAAATACAGTCACTGAGTTTCTGGGGACAAAGCCAGGATATTCTGTTACCTAATGATGGTTCAGTGCTATCCTCTAACCTAGAATTATAATTACATGCACAGAGGCTACAGACAGAGCTTCCAGTTGCCCCCTCCAGTGGAGTGAGACAGCACTAACTTTTGTGGCAACAAAGTGAATATACAGGGGTACTTCCCGGAAACTTGTGTCCAGAGATCTTATTGGAGCTTGGTCACATAGATCAGACTGACTGCCCATGTGGCTAAATTCAGTCTCCTGTCCCTCTTGAGATCAAGATAAGTGTGATCCAAAACCCAACCCTAAGCCACATTATCTAGTGAGGTCCAAAATGTCCCCCCCTCCCACCTCCCTCACCTGGTAAACAAAGACACAGGCATGGCTTGCCAAGAGCCCAAGGCAGGCCCTCAATTTGGGTAATCAATTCTTCACTCATTTCTTAGAATTTATTCTAAGAAATTAGTAATTTCTTAGAATTATTCTAAAACGAGAGCTTTTGAATTATGTGGAACTGGCTGTGAAATCCCATACTCAGGGATTCTCAAGTTAAATTTTTAGCTGATTTTGAAGTCTAGCTATTGTTAAACACATATAACTGAGGCAAGTTTAAAAGGATTATTTTGCTTTCATTTAGTCAACATGAAGGCCTCTGTGAGCTTTTTACCGAAGTGTATTTTAAAGATTTTATTTAGACGTGAGCGGGGGGAGGGGCAGAGGGAGAGGAAGAGTGGGGGAGAATCTCCAGCAGGCACTGTGCTGAGTGTGGTCAGGGAGCTCAGTCTCAGGACCTGACATCAAGAGTCCGTTGCTTAACAGACTGAGCCACCCAGGCACCCCACTATTGAAATACATTTAAAAGTAATTGCTATTTTTAAAGGGTCAAATATGGCTACTTTCTGAAAGTGGTTTCTACCTGAACTGTAAAAATATGTATCCTTCTTAGAAAATGAGTTTCGATTACCAAAAACTGGACGAGCTAGGCCAATATCACCTATGGCATCTATAGTAAACACTGATTTTTCTCAACCCCATGTAAGACTCCCCCAAGTGAGCTCAATAGGGCTCAACTTGTACTTTCAACATGTTTACTGAGTATGTATAGTCAAGTCTGGGATCTGCTCCAAATGAAAAGGATACACTGACTTCTTCCTTGAAGTGTTTACACAGCCATTGATAAGCAACTCAAGAGCTACAGTTAACTTGATATTCTAGGCTTTTGGTATTTTGGTTTTCTTATAAACAGAAGTTACACTTTAACAAGTGATATTTATTAACATCCAGTGTTCCGAACTCCGCTTTTAACACAAACTCCTATAAAGAATGCAATTATGTAAAGTTCCTTATGGAGGTAGCAAGTCTTCTAAAACTAGTTTTAAAAATTCTGGTTTTCTGACAAGAGATCAGTTGAGCCCCAGGAGTCCCCTCTAAATATGGAATGTATCACTAACTTCTAGCTTTCTAGAAATAGAAACTTTAAGGATATGGAAAGTACTGTTTGTCTCCTAGAGTAGTGTTTGGGTGTATAATTAGGCAAAGCCATAATAATCTCCCTGCCAGGAGCTGAAATAACAGGTTTGCATACTTCTAAACCTGCTTAACACAAAGAACCCCACCATATGTACTAGTGCATATATATTAACTAGTATGTGAGCTGAATCTTGACCAAAATACCAACTGCATAACTAGTCCTCCAAATGTATATTTGCTAATTAACTGAACATACAGCTTTAACTACTTGGAATATAAGAATATCCTCTTAGTTCCTTCAGTTGGGTAACACTGACATGTGAACTAAATGTGCATTGGTTGCAATTGTCAATTCTGCCAAGCTAGCTATCTGCTGTAGTCTGCAGAATTCATATTGGGTAAGACTTGGAACTCCTATGTAAACACATTGTGCTAAGGAGCACAGATAAGGTATTTAAAATAAATGTTGGGGTGCCTAGGTGTTTAAGTCACTTAAGCATCCAACTCCTGATTGCAGCTCAGGTCATGATCTCAGGGACCTCGGATCAAGCCCAACTTTGGGCTCCATACTCAGAGGGCAGGGAGAAGTGTG
This sequence comes from Martes martes, assembly GCF_963455335.1. Lineage (NCBI taxonomy): Eukaryota > Metazoa > Chordata > Mammalia > Carnivora > Mustelidae > Martes > Martes martes. The sequence goes on from NC_137898.1 coordinate 57,234,640, forward strand.
CTTGAGGATTCTCTCTCTCCTGCTCTTTACCACTCTTGCTTGTTCTACTTACTTTTTTTTAATGGCTTAAGTCCTCCTGTGGGAGGCACTTTGTTCACACTTCCACAATCTCTAGGTAACCTTGGGGCAACTAGCATACAGGTCTTTGGAGTGCTTTAAGCTGCACTTGAATTTCTCCTCCATAGCGTTTTCAAAACTCTAGACTGTAATGAGGGTGGGAGTCAAGTTAAAACAAAACAAAACAAAAAACCCACTAAAACCAAGAAAGGTGGCATTTTGCCAAGAGCCTTAATGAACATGGGTCTACTACATAATCTGAATCTAAAAACAAACCAGGGGCTGGAAGTCAAGTGATTTAAATCAAACTTGTTCCAATGCAATATTCAGAGTACTTTACAAACTAATAACATTTATTATGGCAGGAGATGTTTGCTTAATTCTGTGAAAGAGGCTGTATGACCCTGAAACAAGTGACCCAATTACAACACCATCTCCCAGAACTCCTTGCAATCCAATATGAATAAAATGGGTCACTGCCAGATTGGATCAGAGCATTTCCTAATGTCAGATAAGTTATCTTTCATGGATAATATTAAACCCATTCCAAACTGGGAAAGTCTTCCTATAACTAAACTTAGCCTGAGAGATTCTGGTTGAAGAATATGAGCTACCCATAAGAATCTGAGATACCCATAAATTTAGCATCCTACAGCTAGGATTCTGAGGCTTTGTATTGTCTATCCACAACTCTGCTTTGAAGGAAAACAGAAAAACACAATGTCCTGACAACAGAACCTCTCTACAAAGGTACAAGAGAGAAGTTCTGAATAAATACTAGCATGTGATACTCATGACAAGCAACAGGCTAAAGATTACAAAGACAGAAATACTATACACTTAGCATGCATGTAATGGGGTATATCTACTTGGCTATCAAGATAGACAATAATGAAGAACTTAATAGCACTTCTGGCCGCCTCATCCTAAATTCACCTGGTGGTTGAGATAGCCACCTGTGCTTAATTGCCTTTATCCAAAGGAAAAATTTCTATCTTCAGAATGGGAAGTAGATTTGCAACATGGAGACAAGTATTAGCTGAAGTTAGGCTCCTATCATCCCACAGAAACCTAGAGACAGACTAGCACTACCCAATTTCAGATGGCCTGGAAAGCCGGCGAGTGGCGAATACAAGATGCCTATGTAAAAACAAGTGGTACTCCCAAGTTGGTACTCTGCAAGATTCACCTGTTTTTGTAGCAGCCCAAATGAATTGGGCTCAGACTTAGGAAGTAAATAGGAGAAAAACCATATTTTTCACTTATCTAAATACATGAAATTAGAACTTAGTCATTTTTTTACTCTGACGCTATGTAATCTTCACATAATGTATTTGAAGGTTTCATCCATGTGTGTTGCTATGGTTCTTTGACTTCTGACATTCCACTGTGTGATTATTAGCTTAAGCATGTTCTCATGATTGTTTAGGTTGTTTCTAGGTCTTTGCTATTAGGAAAACTGCAGCCATGAGCACCTTTACATGTCTACCATACATGTTGGCCTCTTGGCACTCTTAGAACTCAAGGTATAGGGTATACAAAATCAGTCTCAGGAGACAATACCAAACCATCAGCCAAAGTCCTTGCATTAACTTACACCATAGGAAGAAACTCTGAACCAACATCCTCTCCAGCCTTTTAATTTTAGACCTTTAATTTTCAAAAACTAATTCACTATGATTTTGATGTATATTTCTCCTGAGCATGAGTCATTTCTCATGTATTTAAAGGTTTTCTTCTCTGTGAAATAACTTGTCATTTTTGTCTCTTGATATTGATTCTTCATGGTAGTTCTTTATAAGTCCTTTGTGTATATCCTGAGTTTCCATTTGTAACCTCTCAATTTAAGGCAGTTCTTGAGAATTTAGTCAGAAGTTCTAACTTTCTTGTACATCTTTTTTGAAAAGTTCATCAGTCCCAAGGCCTAAAACTTATCTGTATTTCATTACCAAGAATTGAAAAGTTATTTTCATACATAAATCCTTAATATGTGGAGCTTACTTTTACATATGGAAATAAAGTAGTCATCTGACTTTCTGTGTGAATGATTTTTTTTCCTAGCTAGACTAATCGAATAGCCCTCCTTTCAGTAAGTGATCTGAGTTAAGAAAATATTGTGTACAAAGAGCTGATGGTCTCCTTTAGGAGTCTGCTGTCTGTGAGACTATACCTGGACTTGGGGGCCTGGGAGACTGGTCTTGGACCTGTATAGCTGAAATAACAAGACTCGGGGCACCTCGGTGGCTCAGTGGGTTAAGCCTCTGCCTTCGGCTCAGGTCATGATCTCAGGGTCCTGGGATCGAGCCCCGAATCAGGCTCTCTGCTCAGCAGGGAGCCTGCTTCCCTCCCTCTCTCTCTGCCTGCCTCTCTGGCTACTTGTGATCTCTGTCTGTCAAATAAATAAATAAAATCTTAAAAAAAAAAAAAACATATGATAATTGACTCTCTCTGCTTGACTTATTTCTCTCAGCATAATCTCTCCCAGTCCCATCCATGTTGCTACAAAAGTTGGGTATTCAACCTTTCTGATGGAGGCATAATATGGTTTCACTTATTTGTGGAGCATAACAAATAACATGGAGGACATGGGGAGATGGAGAGGAGAAGGGAGTTGAGGGAAATTGGAAGGGGAGGTGAACCATGAGAGACTATGGACTCTGAAAAACAACCTGAGGGTTTTGAAGGGACGGGGGGGTGGGAGGTTGGGGGGACCAGGTGATGGGTATTAAGGAGGGCACGTAGTGCATGGAGCATTGGATGTGGTGCAAAAACAATGAATACTGTTACGCTGAAAAGAAATTAAAAAAAAAAAAACTTATTCATCACAGTAAAAAAAATATATATAGCCAATATAGTTATGATTAACCTATTAAATTATAGCTAAATTACTTAGTATTTTAATAACTATGGGTTTCTGGCACCTAACATTCACATAGTTATAAATGTTATAATTTTTATTTACTAATATTAGAACCTATAACTGTTATAATAATCACCACTTTTAAGTACCTTAGGCCATCCTAGACTGTCACATTCTTAATGTGTTCTTCTTAGTCTAATAAATCAAAAGAATTTTTTTTAAAAAAAGGAAATAACAAGACTCCCATAGGAAATCTATGCTATGATCTATACCAAGACAGAGTATAACATGTTTCAGCATCATCCTTAAGAAGTCTTCACACCCCTGTGGGGATGAGGGATCCAAGAAGCTGCAGATATTAGAATGTACCAGTGGGATTGAGCATGGTGAGCTGCTTTGTACCAGGTTAAAACTTTTTTTGCCATATGAAGATACTAATCCAAGTGTGTGTGACTGCTGCTAGTAGTGGTTCATCTGTTCTAATACTACTTCAGTGGGTTGTTTACCTACTGGATTAGTTGTTTCTTAAACATCTTCTGCCCTGTGAGTTCACTTCCCTGGTGGTATTGGCTACTATCAGACAATATGTGATTCACATGGCACTGCAGATTCCCAGCACCAATGAGCAGGTATGTGAGCCCCAGAACAAGAGCCCAAGGTGCTAAATATAGATAGTAAATCTTTTTCTTTCCCACAAAAATCTAAACCTTCTGTGTTCCCTAGGGAGAAGACTTAAAGGAGAAATCTCCTTGGGTAACTTGTCAATTTTGAGAATGTCAGAGGGTGAGGATGCAGGTACTTGAGGTTAGTTGTACCCTACCTGTTTCTCATGGGACCTCATCAGCACAGAGCTGCTCTATGATGGGACTTCTGAGGACAACGGAGTCTACACAAACAAATATTAATTAGACACTGCTTATTCCAAGGCAATGCAGGGGAAGAACAAGACCCAAGATCCTGCTGTCTGTTATTGATTGCATTTTCCCATAGCCATGCTTGGAGGTCTATCTTCTGTCTCAGGCCAAAGCTACTGTCCTGCAAACCTGCTGGTTATTTCCCATCCCAACTTCCCCAAGTTTCAATTTCTATCTTAGTTTCCCATATAGGGTACCTTTGAGATTGATCGTGGAAAGCAGCCAGCAGTTATACTGGTCTATCATTTGAGATTAAGAGCCCTGTGGATCTCACACCTGGAAAGACCTCAGATGCTCAGGGGGCTCAGTCTTAATCTTTCACAATTACCCTTGTGGTGCTAATTAGGCTAGCCTTGGACTTCGTGTTGGAGGTACTTGTGTGTGATAGTGTGCTGTAGAACTTTGAAAAATATTTTCATTTGTGTATACACCTACTTATAACTATGCTGAAAACACATCATTCAGTAGCACTCTGTGGATAGAGGTATAGTCTGAGTAGGAAGCTATTTTATCTTGTGTATGGAACAAATCCCACTGTTTGTCACAAAGTCTGTCCAAAAATATAGTCATGAATGTTCTAATAGTAAATCCTTGGCTTGGGGCCGAAAATGTCCATTTTAGGTAACAAATAACAGATATTTTCTAAGAGTGGGCTTAGTAGTGCTGAGCAGGAAGACCACCTCATGGAACAGAGATGGAGAATGGGACCTCCACACAAGAGATCCTAGCAACTCAGGTAGTCCACACAATGAACATTCAGCTGAGTGGCTGAAGTTCCCCCAGGAGTATTCCTTTTTTTAACTTGCTCTTAGAACCCAGAGCTGTTCAGAAATTTAGCCCTTGTAAGGGCCAGGCAGTTGATAATATATTCTTTGTATTCTCATCTATTCTAAGTCCAGGAGTTGGGAGGGAGAGAGAAGTAGCTTAGAGCAGAAACCTAAATTCCCTATCCATAAGTAAACTTCACATAAAAACAAGCTGCTACAAAGAAATTGAGGAAATGGAGTTGTAACAGTAGCCTAGGACTGCTCTGGACTAATAGATATTCTTGTGCTCTCTCCCTTCCATAAAGTGCCACTGATTCTGAGGAGTGCCTATGGTAATATCAAAAGAGTGGCTCTGCCTAAGGCTGCACTTTGAACTCAGTTGGTATAACACATGTTTGACACTAGGTCTTACAGATTTAGATCAGCACTAGAATGTCCCCCAGGTCTTCTGTTCTAGTGTAAGAAAGGCATTGTTGAGCTGCTTACTGAGGATTGTGATGATTATGTGACTTTTGTTCTCTTAAATGTCTGAGCAGTCCTTGGAAAGTCAGTCTTCATAAAAGGTTTTATATTCATAAGTGGTATTAGCTCTTCCCACAGGACCAACATGTGAACATGTGAACAATTCATGTGAACATGAGTTGAAGATTTTTCAGTGGGATTCCCCATAATTGCATCAGAATAGGTTCTGCAAAGAGCAGATGCCAAGATGGAATGAGATGTGTCAGAGGTTTCTTCATTCAGGGGGAAATACTCTTGAAGGAAGATACATAGGGATCCTGAGGTGGGAAGAAATATGAGATTACAGTGCAGGTCTGATCTCTGGGAGGGAGGGAGGTTAAGGGAAGGAAGGTCTTCGACTCGGCATTTCTAAGAAAGCTTTGTCAAGGCCAGAGATTCCCTGTGCCAAAGGCATCCATAAGAGGAGTCCAGTTCCAGCATCCCTCAAGAATGGGTGTGCCTCTTAGTATTAAGCTCATTGATTTGGGAAACCACCAACTGGCTGTGGAACCTAGGCAGTGCTGTGGATTTCTGAGCATAGTGATAGAGGCTGTCAGTCAAACATGTTCTCTGCAGACAGATCTGAGCAGCATGTTTACATGGCGGCCACAATCTGTTCTTCCACTGTATAGCTGTCATTCAGATTTTGGTAGCAGCACCTCATAGTTCCCATGAGCACTTGCTAAGGGTAAATTAGATGAAAGTTGATGGAAGAATGGCAGCTCCAGTCTCAAACTCCTATCGGAACAACAACTTTCACTTATCTTCTCCTCCCATTGTCTATTTGGAGTTCCTTTCACCCTCTACTATCACCACTGCAATCCTGGTGGCTTACCTGATGGAGTAACATGATTCTTCATTTATGAAGAGGCTGAATGCTTGGTAATCATACTCTTCAAATGTGGGGGTTGTTGCATATGTACACTCCTGCTTACAGCGTGGTATGGGTACCAGAAAATGCCCAAATAGATCCCCCTGGCTTCTCTCTTACAAATTCTTCCCTGTTTCCATTGTAAAAAGCAGCTTTCTTTTCAATTAGGTCAGTTACTTCTGCCAGTAAGGTAACTCCTTAGCTGTTGGTCCCTGAGCACTGGAGTCCAAAGTAGCCCGATGGCAGCTGTAAATTGTAGCTCAGTAGAACCCTTGCTGTATCCTAGTGAGGTGGGTAGAGACTCCCAGCTACAGCCCCTTTTGGTCCCTGGCTTCCCTTTGCTCCTGCTAAGGCCAAGAAAAGACCAAATAGCCATCCCATTTGACTAAGATTAGATAACAAGTCACTGCTCCTGCTGAAACAGAAGAAAAAGATCAGATGACCGGTCCTGTTTGAATAAGAAAAGAAAGAGAAACAGCCCCTAAGGTGATTTAGCACCCGCCTGAGATGCCTTCACATAGATTATACTGCCACATGAAAGGGCCATTTGGCTTTGGGGAACTGGGAAAGCTTCCAGGCCTTGAGAGACTTTGAAAACACCCTTCTACCATCCCCCATTGCCTGTAACCATAAAAACTCACTCCTAACCCTATCGGGTGCTCAGTCTTTGGGGAACGATCCCAATGAGCTCACTGGCGTTAATAAAGCTGTGTTCTCCCACCTCTCCGTGTGCAGTTTGGGTTTCCTCGGTCACCTCAGATTTTCCGCAACACTAGGAGGATCCGGACTTCCAAGACTGAAGAACTGAAGAGTTCCTGAGACAGGAAACCAAACTCCCCTAGTAGATCATGGAGACTGTAGAATATTCCTGTGTCTACACTTTTGTTCTGGACTCCTGTATCCTATTGGGTACCAAGCACCAGATTGAGATCTGATTTAATGCACATGTGGCATCCTAAAGGAAGATACTCTATTCTTATGAAGTGTTGCCTCTGAGCTGCTTTTTTAGTTTTCAGAAGACTGCGCCAGCATTGAGGCCAACCGCTCCTGGTTGATGTGAAGTAATGTCAGTTCTTGCGGTGGATTCCCATGGCCATGAGCCCTATCCTGCATATCCTACTGTGAAGAATGCCCACTCTTTTGTCACTGTGTCATGTAGGATCTCTTGCCCATAAATCAGCTATTCACAAAGCCCTAAAAGCCATGCTAGCCAAGGCTCTGTGGACAAGAAAGGCAAATCCATATCCAGAAGTACATAGCACTGATAGTACAAACCTTCAGCATAGTTGACTTGCCATCGGGTGACCTCCTTGAGGAACTGTATTCCATCTGGGTTTCAGCATTGATCTCTATCGCTGGCCTTCAGAGGCAATAGTAGCTACTCAGCCTTGGTCACTGGGACTCTACTCAGATGGGCCCACATAGTCTCCTTTGCTGTTATGGCTGCCACTCTAATAACCCATCATACCAGTTCTGAGCTGATCGCTGATGAATGTCAACTGGCACAATCACCTCAATGGCTTTCTTTAGAGCCCCTTTGGGTGTATGTTTTGTACAGATGGAAAGATCTTCAATTTGGGCCCAAGTCCCTATGTCCACCTTTATACCTCTCAGACCTCTTTGCCTTAAGTCATCTATCTCTTACTCTCTAGGACCCTCCCCCAAAGACTTACATTCTCTTGGACCATATGACCATCCACACAGCATGAATGACCCATTGTACCACTCAAAGTTGTGCCAGTTGGGAAGACTTCACATTCTCTACTCTTTCAAAGCCTCAAAGCCACTCCTGTGTGTAACTGTAATGCATCTGCCATCCATTTTAGGCCCTGCTGTTCTTATGGAAAGATGGTTTTGTGATTTGTCCCACATAACTGACCACCTAGATGTGGATGTAGATGTACACAGGCAGGCTAAAGAATGTCATTTGTGAGACTCCTGTTGTGTGAATAACCTTGGGAGCCTAGTTGGAAATGTATTATCTGGCCTGCAGGTCAGAACTGGCCCTTCTGTTCTGGATGCGAAGAGCTACAAATCATGTCTCCCACCCAGCTCCAGGCTGGGTTGGGACCCCAGAATGGAATCCCAGAGGGGAGGCAGACACACATAGCCCAGGCTCCTTGAGAATCTGGAAACATGCTAACATAAAAATGCAGCTCGCTCCAAACTGCACTTAGGCAAGCAGATGTTTAGTTTCAAACCCTATTATTTGTCCTATAAATCCCAGCCCTTATGGGGATAATCATTTGGAAGTCTCCCTTGAGGGGAGGATGCTCCACCCAGGCCTCTCAATCAGGACTCCAGCCAGGCTCTTTCCACTGGGCTTCCCCAGCTAAGAAGGTTGGCTGTTTTAAGTACCTGATTTGATGTAACTTGGCCTTATTCTCATTTATTGCCTGCTACTGCCTTCACTTATGTGTAGACTCCTTTCTTCTATTAGCTTTCTGTAACAGCTTTCTTCCCTTTTCTAAGCCAAAACATGGCTACAGAATCTTGTGCAGAACACACGCCTCCCAACTCATAATGGAAACCAGCCCCTCATTTTTTTTTTTTTTCCTCTTTCTGTTGGTTTAACAGACCCTTCATACAGGCACTGATGTGATTTGGGGGAGAAGGACTGGTGAAAATGCTGTGGAAGGTATGAGTCTAGGATACCTGCTCCTGCAACTTAAGCCCTCTGGTCTTTCTAGGTTTGATCCTGGATGAACCACTTCCATCTCTTGCTGCTGCTGGAGCTGTGATCCAATCAGATCCCCATTTTACCTTCTGCTTGCTCTGACCACTCTTGGTCCTCCAAGAAGTGAACCACATGATGGGATTACACATGTGAAATTTACTGGAAGTTGTGCCTATGAGGGAGATGCAAAGGGAGCTAGATGCTGGGCAAGCTATCAGATCACAATGCCAGTCCTGACATCTGTAGAAGACTGAAGAAGGCTAAGGAAGAAAAGGTCTCAAACTTCACTGTACTTATAAAAGCATCAACAAGGCCATTGAGGAGTCCTAGAGCCATAGTTCCCTGTCAGAAGGGTTCAGTCTTATAGTCTTATATACCTTACATCCCTATAATGCCTAGTAATTAGCTATGAGCTGCTCGTGAGGAAATGTGACCTTGGCAGAACACAGTGATGGATTTTATATGGCAACAGCTAAGGCTATCAGTGGATCATGCTCCTACCACCGATCTGGGAGGCATATTTAGAGGTTGCCACAACAATTTCCATGGTTTGTTGTATGCTTTCTAAACCTTAGTCTTTCTGGCTAGGTAGCCAACTGAATGACTCTTAGCTACATGCAGGTTTCACAATATTTAGGTGAGCCTGGTGGTGGGTATTAAGAAGGGCATGTATTACATGCAGCACTAGGTGTGGTGCATAAGCAATGAATCTTGGAACACCGAAAAAATAAAACTAACAAAAAAAAAAAAAAAAAAAACTTAGGGGCACCTGGGTAGCTCAGTAGGTTAAGTGTCCGACTCTTTCTGCCCAGGTCATGGGATTGAGCCCTACATCAGGCTCTGTGCTCAGTGGTGGCTCTACTTGAGATTCTTGCCCTCCCCATTTGCATGTGCTCTCTATCTCAATAAATCTTAAAGAATACATTAAGACCTTAGAATTGAGGGATTGTGGTATTCCATAGCCAGTCTGACAAAATTCAGTCTTTGGAGTTTAAAGGCAAATTCACATGCTAGGCTCAATTCCAAAGTATAGCTGCCATAAATTGGGTCCAAGCTTATGTCCAACTCCCTTGAGTATATTCTCAAGAAAATTTAAATGTTCTGCACTAAAGGAGAATAACAAGGTTTCTAATATCCCCATTTTAACCTGCTTAAATGCTAGAGCTTCAGATGTAATTCTGAGTCTTAGCCTTACCCTTTCTTGCACTCCAACAAGAGAGCCCTAAGAGCCAGTGAGCAGTACTTGGCTCTTAACTCTAAACCTCTTCCCTTGGTCCCCAACCATGGTGGGGATAGGCAAAATAGGATTATGACTGGATTGCTTTTCCATTCATATGGAGAATATTTGACTCTTCCCAAATTCAGACATAAGGTTCAGGAAAATGAAACACCATGATGGAAAGATGGGATGGGATGGGATAGAAGTTAGATATATTAGAAGAAATATGGATATAATCAGAACCTTAAATGATCACACATTTAGATGCCCCAATAGGCAATTAATGAGTAGCCAAAGCAAAATGAGAAGTCCTTTATTCAGGTTTTCCTGTAGTGATCTTTCCTTTGTACTTGACTGCTTCCCTTTATACTAAGCTCTGTGATCACTTGTAATATCTACTAGGCTTTAGGTATACAACATCTCCCTGCCTAGTTATACTTAAGGATTTGTAATCAAACTTGGATTGAATCCAGCTCTACCCTTGTGAGAGGAGATCTGTGCATTCCCAGGTGGGAGTAAGGAGTCTAATGTCTGCTGTATAAGGAACATTAAATATACAACCATTTAGTCCTTGGGGAAGAGGCTTGTCAGCTTTTCCATGGCTGAGTAAAATGCAGGTTAGAAGGATTAGAAGCTTTGGAGTTTTTAAACTGCCAAATTCCTGATTTTAACTCTTGCAAACTGAGTAACCTTGGACAATTCTATCAGTTCTGGGAATGTCAATTTTTCTCATCTGCAAACCATAGATAATTTCTTCCTGTACAGTGTGGTTGTAAGGATTACATTAGTAACTTTCAGCAGCTACTTAACTAGCAAAGTGCTCATAGATACTGAACTAATAGTTTGGAAGGTAAGATTAATGTTCCTAGACATGCTAGAATTCATAACTTCACCTTATTTTGTGATCAATCCAAAAGAACACACCTCATGCCTCATGATCAGGGATCCTACAGATAGACCAATGGAGACTTCCTGTGTGAAGAGGAGGCTCTCCTCTTCATGGACCCCTCCCATGCTTCAGGCTACTTGACAGGAGTGAGTCTGCAGGGAAAGTACAAGTGTTGTGTTGAGACCTAGTGGTCTTGTCTCATTATTCTGACATTTTCTCAGGCCATGTTCTTTTAGAACATTTTAGAACACTCCATGATTTCTTAGCAGTTTTTAGAAGCATCTGCTAAAGGCTTAAATCAAAACTACTTTGCTTATTGCTAAGGCCACTTAAATGACTCCAGGTTTTTAGGATTTACTTAAAACATACATAAAGGGCACCTGGGTGGCTCAGTGGGTTAAAGCCTCTGCCTTCGGCTCAGGTCATGATCCCAGGGTCCTGGGATCGAGCCCCACATCATTGGGCTCTCTGCTCAGCAGGGAGCCTGCTTCCCTTCCTCTCTCTGCCTGCCTCTCTGTCTACTTATAATCTCTGTCTGTCAAATAAATAAAATCTTTTAAAAAATACATAAAAACAGACTGAGTAAAATATATAACACAGTGTTACCAACTCCAAAGCATTTGACCTATGCATCTTAGAAACCTCATATGCAGTTTATAAAGTAAGGGTATTCTGTCCTATTTCCAATGTGTAAAATGTGAACAAAACTGTTTCCAATTTCCAATGTGTAAAATGTGAACAAAACTAGCTACCTCCTAAAGATGTTAGGATATCTGTAAGACTTACATAAGTGGTGACTGGACACTAACCGCTATTTATATTACTGATGTCATCATGATTTCACCTTGAAAGCTCAAATACCCTTTAGTCATTTAAAAAAAAAAAAAAAAGAAAGAAAGAAAGGGAAAAACTACCCTTAGAATTTAGAGTTGTCTTGTCTTGGCATTCCTTTGGAATCACACAAACTACAGAACACTGGGCCCAACATCTCAGACTGGTTGAAGTTCCCATTTGGCAAGCTGCCTACCATATTTCAATTCCTTCTCTATGTGCTTATTTGAATGAGAAGGAAGTAAGTCATTTGATCTTAGTTTCTATCTTTAGGATTTGAAGAAGTCGCTCACGGATCTGCTTGGTACGGACAGCGTAGACAATGGGATTGAGGATTGGAGGAATGAGGAGGTAGAAGTTGGCCAGTAGAGTGTGGATTGGAGGAGGCACTTGGTGACCAAATCGGTGAATGAGAGAAGAAACAGCAATAGGAACATAAAAGATCAGAATGGCACAGATGTGAGAACCACATGTCCCCAAGGTTTTAAGCCGGGCCTCAGGTGTGGCCAGCCCCATCACAGCCCGAAAAATCATCACATAAGAGGCAGCGATGGCCATGGAGTCCAGGATTAGGACCAAAAAGCCAATGCTCAGCCCATAGACATTGTTGACCCTGCTGTCACCACATGCCAAGGTGACCACTGCCATGTGTTCACAGTAGGAGTGGGAGATGACACGAGCTTTATAAAGGGGTAGCCGCAGGCGGATCATCAAAGGCAGAGGTCCGATGTATAGTACACCTCGGAGGAGGGCAGCCAGTCCCAAACGTCCCACCACAGTATGAGTGAGCACTGTAGTGTGACGGAGTGGGTTGCAAATGGCCACATAGCGGTCAAAAGCCATGGCAAGGAAGATGCCTGACTCGACTGTGGCAAAGCAGTGGATGAGGAACATTTGAGCCAGGCAGGCATCCAGGCCAATGTCCCCAGCACCAAACCAGAAGATTCCCAGCAGTTTTGGCATAGTAGAAGTGGACAGAATCAGGTCGATGACAGCCAACATACACAGGAAGAAGTACATGGGTTGGTGCAGGCTATGTTCCACCTTTACCATAGCCAGAATGGTGACATTCCCCACCACAGCAACCAAGTACATGGAGCCAAAGGGGATGGAAAGCCACATATGCAGGGACTCCAGCCCTGGGATGCCGGTGAGCTGGAAGGAGCTGGGTATTAAACAGACATTGCGAGAAGGGAACATGATTCATAAAAGAATCTTCTCACCTGTGGCCCAAAATGCAGTAGAAACTTTTTCTATAAATAAAAAATAAGAATATTTTATTCTTAAGTTCTATAATGAAGAATAAGATCGTTGATGCTATAGACTTTCTTAGAAGAAACTATGGAACAATGTCCTAGTTTAAGTGTCATGTTAATACTTTCATAGTGTTGAAAAAAATTTGCCAAGTAAAGCTAAACATATATTCATATGAATGTAGGAGTATTTCTTTATAATAGGACTCTCAGAGTAATGTGCTTGTGTCAATAAATGAAATTACCTGAGACAGACTAGTACTAGTTTTTAGTCCTTTAACTCTGCAGGTAGGCTATGTGACATTTCCCAGGATTATATTAGAAGGTCTCAAAATGCAAGCTCCTTGAAAAGAAGAAATAGTTGATGCTGAAAGATACAGTGAGAGAATCCTGGGACTGTCTAGGCTGTATGGTAAATTTGAAGTTTAAGCTAGAGGCCAGCATTTGCTAATACATGAGTTGAAACATTTATCCTGCAGGCCAAAAATCACAAAGCAAAGACATGGGCCGGTAAAGGACTTCAGAGGATGGAAACAAAGGGATTCCTGAAAGGTGAAAGTTGCTGAATGTAGCGCAGTTTGTGCGTCTGCCCAAAGGAGGTCCTTGTAAGGGACTTCTCCCTTCATGGAGGCTGAATAGAGAAGATTGCAGAAGAGAAGAGGGTCATCCCTAGGAAGAAAAAAAACACATTAAGCTCTGAGGGGCAAGCAGCCTAGAGGATGAGTATTTGGCCAGAGAAGAAATACCATACTCAGAGTCCAGGGCAACCGGCTTCAGAGAGATTAGTAGTTTGAAAAAAATACATGGGAACAGTTTTGGGGTTTTGTTTTCTAGGATCTAAAGGATCATACTGGAATGTTTCCTATCATATTAGAGGAATGTCAAGGACATGGAAAAACATATAAGAAGCTTTGTCTTCTAGATCTTGAGTGTGGTAGGGTTGATTATAACAGGGTAGTTAGTAGTCTGGGCTTTGGGATTTTCCAGATCTGGTTTCAGATTTTGGCAGTAGGAGCTGACACAAGTGCTAGTATCCTATCAGTTACATGACTGACTTCATATGACAACAAACTTAAACAGTTGTGGCCTAGAGGAGGCATGAGGATTAAAGGAGAATGCAATGTGTGACACATTAACATTAAGCATTATTAGCTCTTTCTAGTTGTTGAATAATGTTCAAAACTAAAAATACATCCAGTAAAGCTCAAACTTTGGAATGTCTGTCTCTGTAGGGAGCCATGGAGCAGGGAGGATGACAACCATACTAGTGACTTTATCCCACAATTCTTCATGAGCTGGGTTTCCTCTCCAACTCAAGATTCTCCTAGGTCAGTACAAATGGGAACAGTGTTAGCAATAGCCATAAAAAGGCAAGTAAGAAGGCTGAGTCAGTGGGGCTGGGCAAGACAAGCACACAGGAATCAGCCCATGATTGAAGAAACCAGGTGAGCTCAGGTAAAGGGAGCCTCTCTTGGTCTTCTCACCCTATGTGCTAGTTATTCTCCATTTGTCCGTCTGAAGCTCTGTCCTAGGTCCCTAGAAACTGAGATTTATGGGGGCACCTGGGTGGCTCAGTGGGTTAAAGCCTCTGCCTTCAGCTCAGGTCATGATCCCAGGGTCCTGGGATCAAGCCCCGCATCGGGCTCTCTGCTCCGCAGGGAGCCTGCTTCCTCCTCTCTCTCTGCCTGCCTCTTTGCCTACTTGTGATCTCTGTCAAATAAATAAATAAAATCTTTAAAAAAAAAACTGATATTTATGGATTGCATCACTCAGATTCCCTTCCCTTGTGGTTTCTGGGTGGGCTCAACCAAAATGAGGCCAGTAGGAAATAGGAAAGTGAGACTAGAGATCAGGAATTTGTTCCCCCAGTTCCCTTCCTGCCAAACATGGCACTGACATGGTGTTCTACCAAATGCAATAGTGTCTTCCCTTTTGTCATCAGGCCTGAGTTAGGTAATGCTGTGCAAAGTTTGTTCTGTTGCTTCACCATCGCTTATTCCATTTCCTTATCTCTTCCCAGGCCTCAGCAAACAGTCCTTTCATTTGCTCCCTTCACCAGGCCACTGGTTTGGGTCAGACCAGATCCCAGTAGTACACAATCTTTACTCAGTATTGTCTTTGCAAAGCAGTCTGCATCCTCAGCAGGACACATAATCTAAAAGTTGTCAACTTTACTGAGTTGATTCTAAAAGCAAAACAATTTCCTGGTATTCAAGGGCTAAATGACCTCTACCAGGACTTCTAAACTTAAAATAAGGGGAGACTTGGCTCCTTCACCCCTGCCTCTACTTGACTGGCCTTCATAACCTGATGTTATACTAAGCAAAGTTGTATTCAAGTGGACAGTAAGCTTTACTCCAGAAAGGAAGAGTCTTTGAATGGAAAAGTTGGCAGGACTTGCCAAGAGAATTTGTCTTCTCTTCCCATGCTCCTCCCCCATCATAGCAGTTACCCTTCTCTTGTGTTAGCGCAGAAGTGGTTTCAGCAGTCTTATTGCTTTGATGCCATTTGAGTCCCAGCACTACTGAGTCACACTCTGGATCAACCGTTTCCTTCTCAGTTTGGGCAGGATCCTCCTGTTGTAGGAGGATCTCACAACCCAAGGTATGTGCAAGGCTAAATATACCAAGGGAACTCTAGAAATGGGGAAAAATTTCTTTCAAAAGCCAGCAACCCAGCCTCTACTACATCATAGACCTTCTTAGAGCCAACCCACAAGTCTTCATTCCTCTGGACTAGTTTCAAGCCCTGAAGGTGGATTTGGTTTCTTTCCCTTATCCTATACCTGACAACATACAGAGCTGTTTTCCCAACGGCAGCTTCCTCTTCCTATCCATCTCTAGGAGCACCCCATCACAATGAAGAAGCTACCCATGACTGGAGAGATGCACTTCCACTGTGAAATGGGGTTGGGCTGAGCCTTGGTTAACTCTGCCAACCCCCATTCGATCCCTAAGATCCTAACTTTCCTTAGCTTATGCCTCCCTAGTCAGAAGCATCCTTCACACTTTAAATACAATAGAAAAGGGCTACTGCTGCTCCTGCTCAGAATGATTGTGAGGGTATGAGTCACAATGTGCCACCTGAGCTCTATGCAAAAACACCAGCCATGGCTCTTACTGTTCTTCACCCTGCCCACTACCTTCCAACGAGGCTGAATTTTTCCACTTCCCAACTATAGCATACTTTTTTGCCTGAGAATTACCCATGTTTTCTCCTGGTGTTGTGATGGCATACTCCTCTTCCTCACCTAGCTAATCCTTATGTATGCTCCTTGCCATAGCCTAGATGTCCCCTTAAACCTGCTCTAACCCTCCCTCCATGCTCAGTGCCTATCATTGTACTGTATACACAGTGTTCTGAGCTGCCTGCTCTCATGCATGATTCCTCAAACAGAATCTATATTTCATAGAGTAGAGAGCATGCCCATCTTATTCTCTAGTGTAATCCCTGTGAGAGCCCAGCACCTGGATATGTCAAATAAGAATAACCTATTGCCTATTTAAAGCACCAGGAGGTGTTTTGGAGGGCCTTGTACTGGCATTGAACTAGAGGCTGCTTCAGACTTCCTGAGTGGGATTCTGGGAATTCCACACTTCACATCCCCTTGCAAGAGAATTCCTTCCCTTGGAGTCTGGTCTTGGAGAGTTCTACAGGAATATAATCAGAAGTAGAATGCCCAAGTGTCCCAAGGCTGTTCATCCTAAAGGGCTTAGAACCCTTCCTGATGACATCTGTTCTTTCAGATTCCCCTTTACAAGATGCTCTTACCTGGGCTGGGTAGTGTCAGAGCAAGAGCCTGGGGCTCTGCAAATGTCTCTGAGGCCTGGCACTTATAAGCATTCTGTTTAGGGGCCAAGGGAATTTCATCTGGACTGGTAACCTTCCCACTTCCCTCAGTGGACATGGGAAATAGCAGGCTTTTTTCCCAGAAGAATGAATGTAAAATCTAAACTTAAGTGCAGCTATGCTTAGTATGTCAGAGTTGGTCCAGAGAGGTCTAGGGAAAATAGACTTTCTAACTGAGTCATGATCCCTTGGGTAGGGTCCAAGTCCTGCTCTTGCTGGTTGTATCTGGCCTCCCTGGAGTCTGCAGGTATTCTGAGGACACTGAATAGAAATCAGAAAGACCTTTCTAGAGAAAGAATGAGGAATCTCCTTAGAATTAGAGCTCAGCCTGGCTGTAAATCTCTAATGAAGTTTGATATCTTACAGTATTTGGAGGGGATGATAATTTCTCAAACTAACTTTAAGACAAATGAATGCCGGGGCACCTGGATGGCTCAGTGGGTTAAGCCTCTGCTTTCGGCTCAGGTCATGATCTTCAGGTCCTGGGATCGAGCCCCACATCGGGATCCCTGCTCAGCAGGGAGCCTGTTTCCCCCTCTCTCTCTGCCTGCCTCTCTGCCTACTTGTGATCTCTGTCTGTCAAATAAATAAATAAAATCTTTAAAAAAAAAAAAAAGGACAAATGAATGCCTATTCCCTAAAAATTAGATACTGTGCAATTTTCTCTCCCCACTCACATTGTGAGAGGTATGCCTATGGGCTGTATAAAAACATTAAAGGTATTAACTTCCCCCATAATTTAATATCTTAAATCTATGTTAAGTATGTCCAGTGTCTATTCAGCCTTGGAAGCAGAAGTGAATCAAAAATAAACATGGTCCCTGTTGATTCTAGCACTGTCCAGGAGAGGGCATCCTGGCCCAAGGATGAGATACCATGACAGTCTGGGCTCCACAACACAAAGGAAAACTTCAAGCTTTGTTAGATACCTTAATCCTTCATTTGAATGTGCTGACTTGGCTTGTCTTCATCCAGTGAGCCTTGTCTTATTACAATTTGGCTTACCATGGAGGTCAAAGGTGTGAAGAGTAGAGGTCAGGCCAGCCTAAGGATACCAGAGTACCTAGATTTCTGGTTTATAATTTTATCAATGAGTTGTACTATTCTTGCTCTGAGATAAACCATCCTTCGTGTGTAATTCTAGAAAAGAACTCTTAAGCTTGTTAGGCTAGCTGCTGAATTGGAGTATGAGGGGATAAATATTTGGGTGCCATGAATACATCTCTGAAGTCTAAAGGTGAAGTTTCTTATATATAAATGGGAATGCTGATGCTCAATATAAAGAATTTTGCCAAATTTTCTTACAAGTGGTAGAGCCAGGATTTAGAATCTGGGATCGAACTTGATCTCCTATTCACTTCTGGGGGAACTGGTCTACCATGGTGGTTAGGAGCATAGACCTGAGCCCATATCTGTCTAGTGAATTGCCAGTACTGACACTAACTAGACCTGTGTCCTTGATGAAGTTATCCTTAAACCTGGTTCACTCTGTAAGCTTCCCCACATCCTTTCTTATCTTGAACCCCCCTGTATATTCCTTATTCCAATAAACTTTCTCAGCTTGGACCATCTAATCTCTAGCCTCCCTCAACCAGTCCCTACACAGGGCCATTAATAATCTCTTTTCTGTGTTTTACAGTATGTGGAAGGCTTCTCTTAGAGCCTGAAGCAACTATGGATGTACAGCTGGATGAGGGAATTCCCTTCAGATCTATGTCCTCATAGACAATGAGATTAGTCTAGATACCACTTGAAATCTCTGTTCATTCAGGTGTCTGAATGACTTGACAAATGATAGGTTGTATTATACCAATAAGAATAGAAGCTCTTTTAATGTTTAACTCATTAAATGAAATTGCTATGCCAGTATCAAGTACTGCTCTTCTGTCTCATGTTCTCATCCCCTTACTATATTGTACTGCTATACTTTGGGTCTTCTGGCTATCATTTCCCAAATCTTTCTTCTTTTCACCTAAACAACACTTGGAGATATGAGCTTTTAGAGTCCTCACTTCTCAGATCAAGATACTGAGGCACAAAGAAGCTAACTAATTTACCTGAAACTTACATAGGTAGCAATGAAAAACAAAAGTTTGGGTAGGCTTAAATTTTACATTTTTAGTCCTAGTTTGCTAATAGTTTATGAATGCCAGATTCTTTTTCTGCATCTATTGATAACATGATTTTTTCTTTAGACAGTTAAGATAAATTACAACAATTTTTTGAAATGTTGAGTCAGCCATGCATACACAATAAATCCATTGGTCACAGAGCATATGCTTATGCATTGTCATATTTGGTTTGCTAGCCTTTTGCAGAGGATTTTTTGTTTCTGAAACATTTCCCAGCGAACCCATCTGGACCAGGTGTCTCATTATGGAAGGTTATTAATTACTTTCCTTATTTGAGTTTGGTGGCCTGTCTTTCAAGGAACTGGTCTGTTTCATTAGGTTACCAAATGTATGAGCATAGAGTGGTTCAAAATACTATTAATCCTACATGGGATGAGTGGTTGTAGTCCTTCTTCTATTTCTGTTATTAGTAATTTTTCTTTCTTCCTTGACCTGGCTATAGGTTTATTGCTTGTACTGATTCTTTAAAAGAACCAGCTCTTGGTTTTGTTGGTGTTCTCCATTGACTTCCTGATTTCAACTTCATTGATTTCTTTTAATTATTTAAATTCAATTAGCCAACATATAGTACATCACTAGTTTAAGATGTAGTGTTCAATAATTCATCAATTGCATATAACAGTCAGTGCTCACATCACATGCCCTCCTTAATGCCCATCACCCAGTCACACCATCCCCCTACCCACGTCCCCTTCAGCAACCTTCAGTTTCCCATAGTAGAGAGTCTCTCATGGTTTGTCTCCCTCTGATTAATTCCCATTCAGTTTTTTCTCCCTTCCCTTATGATCCTCTGTGCTATTTCTTATATTCTACAGTGAATGAAACCATATGATAATTTTCTTTCTCTGATTTCACTTAGCATAATAGCCTCCAGTTCCATTCACCTTGATGTAAGGGGTAGGTCTTCAACCTTTCTGATGGCTGAGTAATATTCTGTATATATAAACCATATCTTCTTCATCCATTCATCTGTTGAAGGACATATCTGTTCCTTCCACAGTTTGGCTATTGTGGACATTGTTGCTGTGGATGTTGGGGTACAGGTGTCCCTTCTTTTCATTACATCTGTATCTTTGGGGTAAATACCAAGTAGTGCAACTGCTGGATCATATGATAGCTCTATTTTCAACATCTTGAGGAACCTCCATACGGTTTTCCAAAGTGGCTGTATACCTTGCATTCCCACTAACAGTGTAAGAGTGTTCCCCTTTCTCCACATCCTCTCCAACATTTATTGTTTCCTGTCTTGTTAATTTTTGCCGTTCTAACTGGTGGTATCTCAGTGTGATTTTGATTTGAATTTCCTTGATGCCAAGTGATTTTTGAGCATTTTTCATGTGTCTGTTAGCCAACTATATGTCTTTGGAGAAGTGTCTGTTCATGTCTTCTGCCCATTTTTTTGACTGGATTATTTGTTTTTTGGGATGTTGGATTGGAAAAGTTCTTTATAGATCTTGGATACTAACCCTTTATCTGTACTCTCATTTGCAAATATCTTCTCCCATTCCATGGACTGTGTCTTAGTTTTGTTGACTGTTTCCTTTGCTGTACAGAAGCTTTTTATCTTGATGAAGTCCCAAAAGTTCATTTTTGTCTTTGTTTCCCTTGCCTTTAGAGATATATCTTTGAAAGAAGTTGCTGTGGCCAATGTCCAAGAGGTTACTGCTTATGTTCTTCTCTAGGATTTTGATAGATTCCTGTCTGACATTGAGGTCTTTCATCCATTTTGAGTTCCTTTGTGTATGATGTAAGGAAATTGTCCAGTTTCATTCTGTATGTAGCTGTCCAGTTTTCCCAGCACCATATACTAGAGTGTCTTTTTTCCCATTGGATATTTTTTTCATGATTTGTCGAAGATTAATTGACCATAGAGTTGAGAGTCCATTTCTGGAAATTCTATTCTGTTCCATTGATTTATGTGTCTGTTTTTGTGCCAATACCATGCTGTCTTGTGGTCATAGCTTTGTAATATAGCTTGAAATCAGGCAGTGTGATGCCCCAGCTTTGTTTTTCTTTTTCAGTATTCTCTTAGTGACTCAGGGTCTTTTCTGGTTCCATATAAATTTTAGGATTATTTGTTCCAGCTCTTTGGAAAATGTCAATGGTATTTTAATAGGGATCGCATTGAAAGTGTTGATTTTCTCTGGGCAGTATAGACATCTTAACAATGTTTATTCTTCCAATCCATGAGCATGGAATGTTTTTCCATCTTTTTGTGTCTTCCTCCATTTCTTTCATAAGTGTTCTCTTGCTTCTAGAGTATAGATCCTTTACCTCTTTTGTTGGGTTTACCCCTGGGCATGCTACGGTTTTTGGTGCTGTTGTAAATGGAATCGATTCCCTAGCTTCTTTCTATAGTTACATTGTTAGTGTATAGAAAAGCAACTGATTTCAGTGCATTGATTTTTGTATCCTGCCACATTGCTGAATTGCTTAATGAGTTCTAATAATTTGGGGGTGGAGACATAGTGTGTCATTTGCAAAGAGTTTGATTTCTTTGCCAGTTTGCATGCCTTATATTTCTTTTTGTTGTCTGATTGCTGATGCTAGGACTTCTAGTACTATGTTGAACAACAGTGATGAGACTGGGAATCCCTGTTGTGTTCCTGACCTTAAGGGAGAAGCTCTGTTTTTCCCCATTGAGAATATTTGCTGTGGGCTTTTCACAGATGGCTTTTATGAGGTGGAGCTGAGCACTGAGGCCTAGAGCTAACACCAGGAGACTGAGAAAATGTGACCACAGGGGCACTACTCATTTCTCCAGCTCTGATCCGCTGTTGTACTAGGGATCTAATCAGGCCTGTGTTTGCCTCCCTCTTGAGTAGGCCAGAGATCCCAGCTAAACAGCGATCCTACAGCAGCTCCCTGGTCCAGGTGGCCAGACTGGAGTTCCAGACCAGTGTTGTCTCCCAGGACACTGACACAGCAGCAAAGTTTATTGGCACTGGGGCTGCCATTGTTGATGTGGCTGGTTCAGGGACTGGCATTAAAACAGTGTTTGGCAGCTTGATCATTGGCTATGCCAACAACCTGTCTCTCAAGCAGCAGTTCTTCTCCTATGCCATTCTGGGCTTTGCCCTGTCTGAGGCCATGGGGCTCTTCTGTTTGATAGTCACCTTCCTCATCCTCTTCACCATGTGAGGTTCCATGAGGGTCACCTACCCGACCCTCCTGCTTCAACTTCAGGCCATGCCTGGTACTGCAGTATGCTAAGCTTTACCATTAAACACAACATTTCTCAAAAAATATATACAAAATATTTCTACTTCCATGATAGAAGCAGTCCAGTGTAATCAATGTCACCAGGTGGCTGGCTGATCACTTCAGGGAATGGTGCTACATCGGGGACTCAGTGTTAGTCTTTGCTACGGCAGATGAGGAATTCAGCACTGACCACAGTCATGTTGGTGTTGGTAAGTGGAAGTCCATATTGCTGAGGCCGTGCATTCCTTCCACCAAGGCCACTTTGTTCATAAACGCATTAGGTAATTGCAAGGATGGCTAGGAAAAGAGGCTCACTGATATCCATAGAGCAGTTGTCCTATCCCCTTGATTATTAAGTCCTCTGCTGCTGAGGTCACCCTTGGGTGAGCATTCACATGGACACAAATGTCTTGGTTTGGCTTTTTGTGGGTGGTGGTGGTGGTTGTTGTTGGCTTTTTTTTCCCCATTCAGAAAGGTCTATCATCCTCAGATTTCCTTGTTACCAATTATTCTGATCCTGTTTCTTCGAGTCCCTGACCATCCAGCCAAACCATTGCCCACAGCCCATGAACCAATATGTAATTGTGCCTCTGGCCCCTTCTCCTTCCGAGAAAAAGAAATCCAAATGCTCAAAGTTCTGACCACTGCAGAGGCTTCCCTTCACCTCTGTCCTTCAGCAATGTCCCTGAAAGACTGCTTCAAGCACTATACTCCCTACTTTGAGGTGGCACCTGAATATTTTACAGAGCCATCTTTAAGTGAGTCTTAAATCTTGTCTTCATTTTCATGAGGCTCTAGGTACAGGCATAGAAAGAGAAGGTATAGTAGGGGAGGGAACCATGGGTATTTGGACCACTTCATGTACCTTGTACCTTCAGGGCCTTCTTAGGCCCAATCATATTTAGACCACTTATATTTGATGGAGTACTGCCTTTCACACTTACTTCATGACTTGGTGGGTCAGGTAAGACCCAGTTTATGATGCGCATCTCCAGCCACATGGTAACATGATGGCCCATGTGTAAGCATTCAGCCTCTACTAAGGCCCAATAGCAGACTAAGAACTGTTTATTGAATGGAGAGTTATCCACAGAAGATGGCAGGTTTCTCTCTAAAAGCCTTAGGTCCTGCACTACAGTTCACCTATAGGGGCCTTCTAAAGGCTCCAGTCAGCATCCCTACCTGCCATGATATTTCAAGCACCATTGGATTTGCTGGATCATATGGCCCAAGTGGCAGAGCAGCTCACACAGTAGCCTGGGTCTGTTACATGTCCTATTTCTATACCCCAATGAAAATAAGATTTTTGGGTCACTCAGTAGTGGGCCCAAGTAACATACTCAGATGAGGAATATCTTGTCTGAAAACACAAAGAAGCTCACTAGGCACTGTGCCCCTTCTGATTATGGGAGGGACCAAATGCAACAGCTGATCCTTCACTTTAGAAGGGGTATCTCAACAGACCTCATGACACTGGACCCATAAATGTTTCACTGAGGTAAAAGGACCCTGAATGTAGTAGACTGTATTTCATAGAAAAGTTTTAGGTTCACAGTGAAATTGATCAGAAGGTACAGACTTCCTATATACCCCCTTTCCCTGACACATGCATAGTCACTTTTATTACTGATATACCCAAAATATTGTACATTTGTTACAATAAAACCTACACAGATGCAGTAGGGGGTTCCTGCCAGTTGCTGAGTGTGTCCATTTCCATTATGCATTCTGAAATTGGGAAATAACCACAGGATGGATTTGGGTACCCACTTAGCCTAGAGTATGGTAGATTTGAGCTGAAACTCAATCACCTTACTTCTATAGGCCCTACTTTGATTGGACTACAGTGACATTTGGGGTATACTAGAATTAATGTCCATTCAGAGCCAGTGTCTAGTAGTTCCCCAAAAGGTCTGATTATTTTTCCCCCCATGAACAGTTACCCTGGATACAAATGATAGGTATCTTGGGTAAGACTAGGAGAAAGACTAACAGTATAAACTTAGAGTAGTATACCAGGTATTATTTCCTAAAGAGGCTTCAGCCTCCCACTCATTCAGGAGGCTGTGGGTCTGTAAACTGGTTCAGATCTGGGAACTGAGGGGCCATGACTGTTTTTGAGAGTCAAGTTAGACTTTACCTAGAATTTTCTTCTACAGATCAAGTAAGGATTTTAGTAGACTTCCTATCTATTTCATTTCTAGGAATACCATGATCAACTAGTCAAAGCCATAGGTCTATACTATTCAGAAAATCCTGATTGGTACTTTCACTCTGTTGTCCAGCACCATAAACATGCCTACCATATCTCTGGCAATTAAGTGCTGCCACTTGGATACTGGGATGGCAGGATTACTCCCATTGCATGTAGACTCCAAGGTCTGACCTACAGAAAAGAACAATCACAGAGCTCTTCAAAGACACTGGGCTTCCCCTGACAAACTCATTTGTCACAGTTGTGGTGAAAGGTATATTCTCTGGACCCTGAAAGTGTGGGCAAACAGACCTTAAATGACAAATCTACCTTAACTTTCCATTTCCAGTCTCTGAATTCCTTTCTGTACAGTTTTCCAAGGCAGATTTGGCATTTCAATTTAATTTATTGTGGGCAATGTTTTGGTCCATGTTTTAGCCAATAAACCATACTGTTAGACCTTTTCTAACTCCTTGAGTTGCAACATTAAATCTGGAATCTCTGCTTATTGGACTCCCCTCAATAAACTTAACCAGATCCCATTTTACCTTCCTTCCACTATTACCCAACACACTTAGTGTCCATTCCCACACATATTCTCTGGATTTGTCTGTATGAATTAGAAAAGTCTAGTTCTTTTGGAGTATAGTGCTTTTTCTCATAGGTGACACTTTATACCCCATCTTCAGAGCTCTTTCTGGAACTTGACCATAGTAATAGGCCTAAAAGTAGAGTGGAAGTGGATCCCAAGGAAAGCCTGCATTATCCTGTATGAAGACTACCTTAGGGGAAGTCACTACAGGTTCCTCAGCCAATTTAGGATTAATCCCCTTCAGACAGGCCACTTTCACTGGCAAACAAGATTCATCAGAATGAAAGGGCTCAATGTCCCAGCCTTATCAGGTTCTTCTCCTATATCCCCATTCCAACTTTCAGGATCCCATTTCTTCCCAGTCAAGACCCTTACTTTCTTAGAGGCCCTGCAAGACTGAGCTCAACTTGCACTGTAATTGAGCCAGTCCCAGGATAATCTTTGGTTGTTTCTATTTGTTTTCCCCCAGCAGTCTCAGGCCTGTGGCCACAGGGCCCACATAGACAATTTCAGGTCATTTATATAGTTCTTGAACTGGGAATTCAAACATCGGAGCTCATCTTTTTTCCCCCCACTTTGTCCAGCAACATTAGGAATAACTAACCAATTCCATTCTACTTGTTAACTTGACAAATGTTTGATGCTGTCCTACAGGGTCACTTATAACCTTGCCTCCTAAAAGTATTCAATTACAAGTATCCGTGGTAATACTTCATGTATCTCTATTGCCCTATCATGCCATGAACTGTTCATTCTTTACTGCTGGAAATAGTGGTGTTTTTAAATATAATCAGATCAGAGAACCAATTCTAGACACTAGAATCAATTTAGAAAACTCACTTTTACAAGTCTGTTCTTCTAGTTTCCAAAAGCTGAGTTTAGGGATTTCTAGAAAAACAGAACCAGAGGGGTGTGTGTGTGTGTCTGTGCATGTGTAGGAGTAATCTTAAGGAATTGGCTTATATAACTAAGGAAGGTGGCAAATCCAAAATTTGAGGACTAGGCCAGATTCTTCCTCCCATGAATAAAGTTAGGGTAAGGAAGACTTACTAGGTGAAAGCACAAAATGGAGAAATCTATAGTCAAAAAAAGAGCAATGTAAAATGTTGGAGAATGTGAGTAGGGATCAAAGTGTTCTCTGCTGGCTTTAATTGTAGTTGATTTTTAGCTGCTATATCCCAAGTAAATTCTGCCAGCCATAAACCCTACCAAACTGAACATACGACCTATAGAAACAAAACCACTCTTCCTGCCTCACTACTCCAGTCTACTATTGACCTTGAAAACCAGTATCTCGACCATGGTCTCTGTCTCTTAATAACAAGCGTATGGAGTCAGTGCATTCCTTCAGAACACTGATTTGTACAGAGATCATGATTCAACATAACTTTTGTAATTGTTAACCAAAGTGGTCCTTATAAATTGATAGACTACCAACTTCAATTTGGGCTTTAAAGGAGTTAAATTGTTACAAAAATGCAAAACCAGAGTGTGGAGAAATGGGAGCACTGTGATTACTCAGTATCTGAGGCAATCCCGAAGTTTCTCTCCAACCACCACTAATTAGGAATTGTACTGAGGCCATATGCCCCCAGGAGGGGATTCCTTTCAGGGTCATTGTTAGGGATGGCATTGAAATACAAAGTTTATAAACAATCCTGGAACAGTGAAAAAATAATTAAATTTTATTTATTTTTTTGACAGGCAAAGAAACTTTTATTGTATTTTTTAATTTTCTTGTATTTTTAAGTTAACTTAAAAAACTGATTGTATTTATTTATTTGAGAGAAAGCACAAGCAAAGGGAGCAGGAGAGGGATAAGCCAGCACCCCACCCATCAGGGAGCCAGATGCAGGGCTTACTATCAGGATTCTGGGATCATGACCTAAGCCTAAGGCAGAAGTTTAACTGTCTTAGCCACCCAGGCGCCCCAAAGTCAATTTTTTTTTTTAATTTGTTTTTGTACACTTGGAAAAAATTAACCAGTAAAGTCATTTGGCTCAAGGACATTCTTAGTTGAATGTTTTTAATTATGTATTCAATCTCCTTACTAGTTATAGATGAACTCAAATTTTATATTTCTTCATGACTCAGTCTTGGTAGTATATTGTTTCTAGGAATTTGTCCATTTGTTCTTAGTTATCCAACATGTTAATATCTGTTTATTAATATTGCATTCATAATTTTTATATCTATAAAACTTACAATAATGTACCCACTCTCACTGTTAATATTGATATTTTGAGGTTTCACTCTTTTTTTTTTCTTGGTTAATATAGCTAAAGTTTTGTTAATTTTCAAAGAATCCTGCTTTAGGTTTTTTTTTTTTTAATATCTTTTCAGCGTAACAGTATTCATTGTTTTTGCACCACATCCAGTGCTCCATGCAATACGTGCCCTCCTTAATACCCACCACCTGGCTCCCCCAACCTCCCATCCCCTGCCCCTTCAAAACCCTCAGGTTGTTTTTCAGAGTCCATAGTCTCTCATGGTTCACCTCCCCTTCCAATTTCCCTCAACTCCTCAACTCCTCAACTCCTTCTCCTCTCCATCTCCCCATGTCCTCCATGTTATTTGTTATGCTCCACAAATAAGTGAAACCATTGGTTCTTTGAAAGAATCAATAAGATCGATAAACCATTGGCCACACTAATCCAAAAGAAAAGAGAGAAAGCTCAAATTAATAAAATTATGAATGAAAAGGGAGAGATCATAACTAATACCAAGGAAGTAGAAACAATCATCAGAAGTTATTATCAACAGTTATATGCCAATAAGTTAAGCAACCTAGATGAAATGGATGCATTCCTGGAAAACTATAAACTCCCAAAATTGAACCAGGAAAAAATTGACAACCTGAATAGATCGATATCTAGTAATGAGATTGAAGCAGTGATCAAAAACCTCCCAAAAAATAAGAGCCCAGGACCTGACAGATCCCCTGGGGAATTCTACCAAACTTCAAAGAAGAAATAACACCTATTCTCCTGAAGCTGTTTCAAAAAGTTGAAGCAGAAGGAAAACTTCCAGACTCTTTTTATGAAGCCAGCATTACCCTGATCCCCAAACCAGGCAAAGACCACACCAAAAAGGAGAATTTCAGACTAATAACATAGATGAATATGGATGCTAAGATTCTCAACAAGATCCTAGAAAACAGGATCCAACAGCACATTAAAAAGATTATCCACCATGACCAGGTGGGATTCATCCCTGGGTTACAAGGATGGTTCAACATTTGCAAATCAATCAATGTGATAGAACAAATCAATAAGAGAAGAGAAAAGAACCACGTGGTCCTCTCAATTGATGCAGAAAAAGCATTTGACAAAATCCAGCATCCGTTCCTGATTAAAATGCTTCAAAGTATAGGGATAGAGGGAACATTCCTGAACTTCATAAAATCTACCTATGAAAGACCCACAGCAACTATCATCCTCAATGGGAAAAAACTCACAGCCTTCCCGCTGAGATCAGGAACACGACAAGGATACCCACTCTCACCACTCTTGTTCAACATATTAGAAGTCCTAGCAACGGCAATCAGACACCAAAGAGAAATAAAAGGTATCCAAATTGGCAATGAAGAAGTCAAACTCTCTCTCTTCGCAGATGACATGATTCTTTATATGGAAAACCCGAAAGACTCCACCCCCAAACTACTAGAACTCATACAGCAATCCAGTAATGTGGCAGGATACAAAGTCAATGTACAGAAATCAGTGGCTTTCTTATACACTAACAATGAAAATACAGAAAGGGAAATTAGAGAATCAATTCCATTTACTATAGCACCAAGAACCATAAGATACCTGGGAATAAACCTAACCAAAGAGGTAAAGGATCTGTACTGGAGGAACTACAGAACACTCATGAAAGAAATTGAAGAAGACACAAAAAGATAGAAGACCATTCCATGCTCTTGGATCGGAAGAATAAACATTGTTAAAATGTCTATACTGCCTAGAGCAATCTATACTTTTAATGCCATTCCGATCAAAATTCCACCGGTATTTTTCAAAGAGCTGGAGCAAATAATCCTAAAATTTGTATGGCATCAGAAGAGACCCCGAATCGCTAAGGAAATGTTGAAAAACAAAAATAAAACTGGCGGCATCACATTACCTGATTTCAAGCTTTACTACAAAGCTGTGATCACCAAGACAGCATGGTACTGGCGTAAAAACAGACACATAGACCAGTGGAACAGAGTAGAGAGCCCAGATATGGACCCTCAACTCTATAGTCAAATCATCTTTGACAAAGCAGGAAAAAATATACAGTGGAAAAAAGATAGTCTCTTCAATAAATGGTGCTAGGAAAATTGGACAGCTATATGTAGAAGAATGAAACTCGACCATTCTCTTACACCGTACACAAAGATAAACTCGAAATGGATAAAAGACCTCAATGTGAGACAGGAATCCATCAGAATCCTAGAGGAGAACATAGGCAGTAACCTCTTCGATATCAGCCACAGCAACTTCTTTCAAGATATGTCTCCAAAAGCAAAGGAAACAAAAGCGAAAATGAACTTTTGGGACTTCATCAAGATCAAAAGCTTCTGCACAGCAAAGGAAACAGTCAACAAAACAAAGAGGCAACCCACAGAATGGGAGAAGATATTTGCAAATGACAGTACAGACAAAAGGTTGATATCCAGGATCTATAAAGAACTTCTCAAACTCAACACACACAAAACAGATAATCATATCAAAAAAATGGGCAGAAGATATGAACAGACACTTCTCCAATGAAGACATACAAATGGCTATCAGACACATGAAAAAATGTTCAACATCACTAGCCATTAAATTTTATTAAAAAAAAAAAAAGACAAAGTTCAAGGATAGATCTCCCAGTGTATGCAATCTTTCAACTAATTGACAAATGACTTTCCAGGTAATAGAATGAGTTCTTTGATCAGGTAAATGGGCAAAAAGTCTTGTGGGCATCCGTGGAGTAACTTCTGGATTGAATGTGTGTTTCCCCACCTTCCCCCGCCCCACCCCGAATATCATAAAGCCCCAGTATG
Source organism: Martes martes (assembly GCF_963455335.1). Classification (NCBI taxonomy): domain Eukaryota; kingdom Metazoa; phylum Chordata; class Mammalia; order Carnivora; family Mustelidae; genus Martes; species Martes martes. Next base: position 57,264,485 of record NC_137898.1, read on the forward strand.
GCTACTTGGACGTGGGTCCTCTAAGAATTGATTATGGTAAGTGAGGTTATAAGTGTAGGGCCCTGGTCTCATAGAATTAAGCACTAGAGAGCTCTCACTTTCTCTCCATGTGTGCACAACCAAGGAAAGGCCATATGAGGACGTAGCAAAGAACTGGTGGACTACGATCCAGGAGAGCCCTTACTGTAGATCAACCATGCTGATACCATGATCAGACTTCCAGCCTGCAGAACTGAGAATTTAAGATTTTATTTATTTGACAGAGTGTGCACAAGCAGGGGAATGGCAGAAGGAGAGGACCCTGGGATCATGACCTGAGCTGAAGGCAGGTGTTTAACCCACTGAGCCACCCAGGTGCCCCCTAGAACTGAATTTTTTTAATTTTTTTTATTAACATATAATGTATTATTAGCCCCAGGGGTACAGGTCTGTGAATCGCCAGGTTTACACATTTCACAGCCCTCACCATAGCACACACCCTCCCCAATGTCCATAACCCAACCATCCTATCACTACCCCCTCCCCCCAGCAAACTTTAGTTTATTTGGTGAGATTAAGAGTCTCTTATGGTTTGTCTCCCTCCCAGTCGCATCTTGTTTAGAACTGAATTTTTATTAAGCTAACCAGTCTGCAATATTTTGCTTTGGCAGCCTAAGAAGACTGATTCATCTTATTTCTGGCTGTCAGTGGTCATTTGATAACCTCCTCTACTCCGAATTATAACTTCCCCTTTCATTGCAGTTATCTTGTACTTGCTTCACTGTTTATCTTTAGATGTGTGGATGTTGTTCAACATTTGTGGGTTCCTGAGGAGCTATACTCAGTTCTAGAGAGAACAGTGGGATTGAAGGGAAATAGAATGATTTTTAAAATATTTAGGAAGTAGATGAGACCGGGGAAGAACTCAGGAGTGAATAAATTGTACTGCAGTCTGTCCAGAAGGATCTCAGAACTTTTCCTAGTCTCACCCAAGCAGATGTCTGGTGGGGAGATGGATTCCTTCTCTAGTAATTAGTCAGGCCTGTGTTTTATTAGTATTGCATGGAGCACAGGGTGTTGTATATAAACACTGCATCAAAAACTAGTGATGTATTTTATGGTGACTAACCTAACACAAGAAAAAAAAATTTTTTTAAAGGTACTAAAGGAGTTATACACATTCCAAAGTTGAATTATGCCAACCCTAGCTTATGTCTTTTCCAAAATTCTAAGAGGCCATTAAATATCATGCCCTCTCCATACCCACAAAATTCAGGGTCAGCAATGAGGTCCCCTCTTCCATTCCTGGTTTTAGTATTTGTCCCTTTCTCCCTGAGTCTTAACTAAAGACTGATCAACAGTTCTTTTTTTTTTTTTTAAGATTTTATTTATTTATTTATTTGACAGACAGAAATCACAAGTAGGCAGAGAGGCAGGCAGAGAGAGAGAGGAGGAAGCAGGCTCTCTGCTGAGCAGAAAGCCCGACATGGGGCTCAATCCCAGGACCCTGGGATCGTGACCCGAGCCGAAGGCAGAGGCTTCAACCCACTGAGCCACCCAGGCGCCCCTCAACAGTTCTTTTTAAATGAACTAGCTTTGGGTATAATTTTTTTCCTCTGTTGACTTTTCCATTTTATTTTACAGATAGCCATTCCAACTCTTATTTCTTGCTTTGGCCTGCTTTGGGTTTGATTTGCTCTTGTTATAGTTTAAGATGGAAGCTTAGACTCTTCATCTGAGATCTTTCTTCCTTATATGTTAGGCACTTAAAACTATATATTTCCTTCACAGCACTGCTTGAGCTCCGTCCCATAAATTTTGATAGGTTATGTTTTCATTTTCATTCAGTTCCAAATGTTTTCTAACTTCATATAAGACTTCTTTTTGGAGCCGTGGATTACTCAGAAGTTTAATTTACATATATTCAGGATTTCCTGAATGTTGACTTCAAACTTAATTCCATTGTTATTAGAGAACATATTTACACAGTTTCAGTCCTAAATTTATTAACTTGTTTTATGGAATACCATATGGTTCATCCTGGAGAATGTTCCATGCATGATTGAAAAGATGTGTGTTCTACTATAATTGTACAGTGTTCTATAAATGTCAACTATGATTTGGTTCATGGTATTCAAATTTTCTATATCCTTGCTAATTATTACATAAATTTAATATGGTTTTAACATTTCCAACTATTTTTCCCTTCAATTCAGTTTTTCCTCCTTATGTTTTGGTGCTCTGTTATGTGTATATAGAATATACATAAATAGGTCTATAAATGAAGAAAACCTAACAGTTGTCATGAAATTTCCCTTGTTTCTAATGGTCTTCATTCTTTTTTACATGCTTGATTTACCCTCTGGTATCCTTTTCTTTCAGCCTGAAGGACAGCCTTTATAATTAAACTCTGTTAGCAATGAATCCATTCCTCTGGGAAGGTCTTTTTTCCCCTCCATTTTTAAAGAATAGTTTGGAGATTTCTTGGTTGACAGTGTTTTTTCTTTCAGCACTTAAACAGCAATTTTTTAATTGAAATTTAAGTTTACATATTATGTCACATAGTGAACAACATGTTGATATATTTATATGCTTTGCTATGACTGCCATTGCAGTGATAATTAGCTATTTCCATTACATCACATAATTTCTTCATTGGTTGAAATAATTAAGATCCAGTCTCTTAGCAGCTTTGATTATAATACAATATTGTCCATATTCACTGCTGTGCATTAGATTTCTAGGACTTATTTACTACTCATTCAAAGTTTGTACTATATGTCATATAGTATTTGTCTCTTTCTGACTTGCCTCACTGAGAATGTCTTCAAGGTACATTCATATTGTTACAAATGCCAGGGGGTTCTCCTTTATCATGGCTGAATAATATTCCTGTGTGTATGTGTATCACATCCTTATCCATTCATCCATTGGTAGGCACTTAATTTGTCTCCATTATCTTGGCTATTGTGAATAATTCTGTAGTAAACACGGAAATACATACATCTGTTATCCTGTTTTCATCTACTTTGTGTGTATACACCCAGAAGTAGAGTTGCTGGATCATATAGATCTATCTTTAACCATTTCAGGAATCACTATAATATGTGTCCTGTCTTGTTGGTGGTGGTGGTGATTTTTACCGACTGAGCTATCCAGGCTCATGGTGGTGGTGATTTTTAATCATATATCTGGGCTTAATCACATACCTGGTATGTGATTACCATCTAATCTATTTTATGAGACATGTAGCCCATTATTCAACAATGATATACACAATATAACAAAAAACTTTGTTCAGTTCTGAAAGACAGAATGTTCTTCCTTCCCTAATGCTACAATAAGATAACTTACTGTAGTGTTATCCATAGTAAGGACAAATAAATCATAGGCCTGTACAATGAATCCATCAATTAAAGCACTGATCTAGGACTAGTGGATGATATTCAGAGAAGCAGATTTTCACCCATGGGGCTACCTGGTGCAGAGAAAAGAACATGTGCCTGAGACACACAGAATATATTCCAGTGGTGGCTCACTCTCATTCTCAGTCTCTTCCTTCCTTCCTCCCACCCCATCCCTCACCCTTGGTTGGGAAAATAGCCTTACCATACGTTTCCTCATGTAATAGGAGTTTTGTATACTAGCAGTGAGATCTTTCTGCTTGGTACTTAGCACTCATAAGTGCCCTCATAAGGGTTGACTGAAAAATAAATACCTCATAGCAGTAAGAGAAAATAGTATAAGCCATAAAATCATAAAAAAGAAATTCTGCGGGGGGTGGGAAGTTGGGCCAGCCTGGTGGTGGGTATTTTGGAGGGCACATATTGCATGGAGCATTGGGTGTGGTGCATAAACAATGAATTCTGGTACACTAAAGAGTAATTTTTTTAAAAAAAAAAAAAACCTTTAAATAAAAAAAATTTTTAAATTAAAAAAAAAGAAATCCTGCCATTTGACAGTGTGGATGGACCATTATTGTTTTAGGCTAAGTGAAATAAGTCATGCAGAGAAAGGCAAATAGCACATGATCTCACTTCTATATGGAATTTAAAGGCCAAACTCCTAGCAACAGTAGAATGGTGTTTGCCAGCAGCTGGAGGTTAAAGGAAATGAGATGTTTATTAAAGGATTCAAACTCTGGGTTATAAGAAAAATAAGTTTTGTGGATCACCTCTATAACATGGTAACTGTAGTTAACAATATCTTGAAAGTTGCTAAGCATGTTGATCTTAAGTGTACTTATCACCAAAAAATGGTAATCATGTGAGGTGATGGTTGTGTTAACTAATCTTATTGTAGTAAATATCTGAAAACACACATGTACCAAATCATCACCTTATACACCTTGACTCAAACAAATGTAATATGCCAGTTAGATCTCAAACCTGGTGGAGGGGTGGGGGGGAAGAGCTTTAAAATCCGGTTTGATGCCTCTCTCCTATATCCAAATTTCTGTATCTTTCCAGTTTTGCCAAAGATGTTAATAGTTATTTAATTTGAATCTTCATGGAGAAGACCATCTTCCCTTGAACTACTTGGGGATCTTAATGTATGTTAAAACAGATTCTTCCCAGAGATGGTTGGAAGATTTAGAGCTGGATGGAAAAAATCAAAGTTTTATTAACATTTAGAGAATGCACAGTCAAGCTCCCAAAAACTAGAAAGGAGAATAAGAGGGAAAGTAAGAGCCAATAAGGCAAGTGAAGAGCTGAAGACACTTAAGCAACTGAGACACCCAGGTGCCCCACAAATCTTGTTTTTAATCAAACATGCTTTATTTTTTTTTTATATTTTATCCATTTATTTGACAGAGAGGTAGCACAAGTAGGCAGAGCTGGCAGGCAGAGGGAGAAGGAGAATCAGGCTCTCCACTGAGCAGGGAGCCCAACATGGGGCTCAATCCCAGGACCCTGGGATCATGACCTGAGCCGAAGGCAGAGGCTTAACCCACTGAGCCACCCAGGTGCCCCAAACATGCTTTTTTAAAAAGAAGGGAAATTCACAATGTTAGTGAAATATACATAGTATATAAAGTAAACCTAGGCCATACCTTAGTTTTTTTTTAAATAACATAAACAATAACTAAAGTATCCATAGGGATTATATAAACAGCTGGTGGTTTTTCACCCTTCTCTTGTGAACTTTCTCCCAGTATCCCCTTTGGAGTCCTTAAAATACCTCCGTCTTGGGGGTTGGGTAGTCAGAAACCTGGAGCCAGTCAAGAACCCCAGCCAGGGGAATAGAGGTTAAGTCTAAATCTAGTGCTGGGAGTGAAGTGGGATTAGGAGTTGAAGACTGCTCCCAAGGCAGGGTAACCAAAGGTCCAGGGGAAAGTGTTTAGGTTTCTTTGTGCTGCCTTTGAGAAAGAACTGGCTATATTCAGCACCTGGATTAAGAGGACACAGGACAAAATAGTGAAGAGATCCGGGCTATGCCCTCCCCTTGACTCTAAACTAAATTTGTCCAAGTACACAGACAAGAGGTGACCCCAGTAACACAGCGTAGGGCTCTGTGGACAGCACTCCCAATGGGTAAGTACATTTCAGACAGGGGGACAAAGTCATTAGGCACAAATTCCAAGTTCCAGAAACTACATTTATCTTCTGGTTCAGCCAGAGCTTATCTTTTTCCTGGGTCTAGTCAAAAGTAGAATAAAGAGAGTACAATTTGGCCTGGGTTATGAAGAAAAAGGAGAAACCCCAAGGCAGGAACCTCATTGCCTAGTACTGTCCTTCAGAACACAAGAGGAAAATTTGGACTATTCTAACCTTATCGGGCTTCTGGTCTCTTCCCCCACAGCCAGACAAACTCCTCTCCTGAGTTGATCCTTATACTATCAGCAGGTCTCTTCAACTGACTATACCCATGTTAAAAGAGCTATTTATATAGTTAGGAAAGAAGGATATGGAGTCACCAAGGTCCTATGGAAATAGTACTATGTGTCTGTGTTCTGTGGAAGAGGGCAAAGAACAGAGGGAAGAAGTAGATAAGGAGGGAACACAGTGCCTATTCCGGGGGGGCAGGCTTCCTAACACTTGACATTCTGCATGCTCACACAAACTCACACATTTATAGACAGTTGATTTAATACATGAAGAAACTGCAGTAGCTATTTCCTTCACTTTACAGACTAGGAAACAGGATTGAAAGCAGAGGCAAAGTATACACTCCCTCAATCAGAGCCAGAAACAGCAGTTAGTAGTTGAACCTAAGTTTATCTTGCTGCTAATCCATTATGTATTTTGCCATAACAAAACCTCTTTCTCAGAAGCCTCAGACCTACCAAGATGCTTCTAATAGGACTTGGAGACAGTGTCCATGTGGGGAAGCCTTTATGTGGGCTGACACAGAAACTGTTTCTCTGGAATGTTCTATGTAAAGTAACACAATTCCAGGGCTGCAATCTAGTTCAGACCACCCCTTAAGATGCCAGTTATCAACTTGGTGGATTTTACTTTTATAAATATTCATATTCTGCTTGTCCCAGCACAAAATTTGAGTTTGGCACAAATCAGAAATCTGGGTTTAAGTCCATCCTATGAACATTAATTCCTTTTTTCATAAGTAACCTACCTTACACTGAGTAATCAGGCCTCTTTCTGCTTTGGATTGGGGGTCTATCACAATATTTTTAGACAACACTTCATTCTCCTTGGTGTGAGATAAAATTGTATATTTATTAGCACTCCACTTAAATCCCTGTCCCATCTCTGTAATTCCTAGATTTTTGAGACCTCCTCAGATGTCCCATGTAACAGAGAAAAAGGAACTATTCCAAATTGCAGAATCTAAAGTTCTGATCTGTTCCCCATAGTGAACAGTAAGAATTCAGGGAGAGAAAGTTGCTGCCATGTGCCAAGAACCTCATACTAATTTTCATTTGTTCCTTATAATTATCCTTTATAGTAGATATTCTCTCCATATTTTATATGGAAAAAAAAATGAACTGTCAAGAGGTTAGGCTACCTGCCCAGAAACAGAGTAAAATAAAGGTCTGGGATGGGAAATCTGGTTTATTAGATGGCAAAGCTTGTGCCCTGTGATGCAGCCTCCAGATGCCTTTCCCTTTCCTGTCCAATAAATCCACAGAAGCTCACAATTGAGTTCTGAAGAAAAGACTTCACATGTTATCACTTACTGGCTTATTAAAGTACTTAATTCAAAGAATTTCTGAAGTTAGTGAGATAATATAACAAGAACACTTGTGGAATATTTTAAAGTTCACAAAACTCCTTTTTCTTTTCAGCAATCAATGCCTGACCAAGAATTAAGCAACCTTGTAAAAACTTATGTTGGAGCTAGAATTAGGAATCCCTGAGGTTACATAGGGCCATCTTTATGCTTATTCACCATGGAAATATCTAAAATATAAAAAATAATTAAAAGAATATTTGAAATGTGCATGGGCTTGTTTGAATTTAGTGACTACTCACCCACTCTGGTATAGACTACAGATCCCAAAGAAGGCTTTGTAGAGGAGAAATGATCTTGGATGGGCCTTGAAGTATGTGGGGAATTTGCCTGGATAAAGACCAAAAAGGTGGTGAAACCTCTCAGCACAAACATGGCTGTGTGAAGAAAGTCACCCTGGTGAGGATGGGGAATCTGAGACTTAATATTGCTGAGAATCTGATGGGAAACAGCAAGATGGCAACCCTAACCAGGACAGGACCTGAATTAAACTCTGTGCTCTTGGGGTGCCTGGGTGGTTAAACATCTACCTTAGGCTCAGTCCAGGGATCATGACCTGAGCCGAAGGCAGATGTTTAACCTACTGAGCCACTCAGGCGCCCCATGTAGTTTCTTTAATACCAAGGAGACATTCAGAATTCCTTATTATAGGCTCCACCAATTGCACATGATGAAAGTAAGAATCTAGTCTACGGTTTCCAGAAATAGTATCTCTTATAAGAGTAAAAATCTAAGTGCTCCTGACTCCTGGATACTCCACTGCCTGAAACATGTTCATGTCTAATAATGCCTGCTTGGTGCCTAGTTCTTTCTGGCTTACTGGCATTCCAGGGCTGCAATCCCTGCACATCTGGCTCTCCATCCCCTTCAGCTCTATGTACCTGCTGGCTGTAGTGGGGAATGTGACCATCTTGGCAGTGATAAAGGTGGAACGCAGCTTGCACCAACCCATGTACTTCTTCCTGTGTATGTTGGCTGTCATTGACTTGGTCCTGTCAACCTCTACCATGCCCAAACTGCTAGCCATCTTCTGGTTTGGGGCCCACAGCATTGACCTGGATGCCTGCTTGACCCAGATGTTCTTCATCCATTGCTTTGCCACTGTTGAGTCAGGAATCTTCCTTGCCATGGCTTTTGACCGCTATGTGGCCATCTGTGACCCATTACGCCACACCTCCGTGCTCACTCATGCAGCAGTGAGTCGTTTGGGCCTGGTTGCCCTCCTTCGTGGAGTACTCTACATTGGACCCCTGCCTCTGATGATTCGCCTGAGGCTGCCTCTTTACCGGACCCAAATCATCGCCCATTCCTATTGTGAGCACATGGCCATAGTTACCTTGGCATGTGGTGACACAACAGTCAACAACTTATATGGAATGGGGATTGGCTTTCTGGTATTGATCCTGGATTCATTAGCCATCACTGCCTCCTATGTGATGATTTTCAGGGCTGTAATGGGGTTGGCCACCCCTGAGGCTAGGCTTAAAACCCTAGGGACATGTAGTTCTCACATTTGTGCCATTCTTGTCTTCTATATCCCTATTGCTGTTTCTTCTCTCACTCACCGCTTTGGCCATCATGTGCCTCCCCATATCCATATCCTTTTAGCCAACTTTTACCTTCTCATCCCACCCATCCTCAACCCAGTTGTCTATGCTGTCCGCACCAAACAGATTCGAGAGAGACTTCTCCACATTCTCAAGGCAGGCACTCAACCCAAGTGACCATTCTGCATCTGCGGGGCATACAGATAAGGATAGCAGGAAACAACTCTGACTGGGGAAGCCAGTACAATAATACCCACGAAGATCGGGCTTACCTGAGATGTGGCCATAAAGGTCTAAGAAAAATGCTAGAATATATTCCACCTGACTGTGGATTTTCTCAAAGTAGAGCGAGGAATACCTGGGGAAATCAAGGTATGAGTTTTTATACAGTATCCCTTTTCATATTTGACATAAAATTAATTGCAAGGCCACAGAAATAGGTTTATTTGACATTTCTTATAGAGGATTTCTAGTTTCTCTTTGAAGAATGTTTTGCACAATTTGTAGAAGATAAAATTCTACTCTAACACCTTCTTGAAGACCATTTACAAATTTTTAGTAAAGACTTGTAAAAATTCAACTGCATTGGCTAGTTTTCCAATCTTTTTGGCTTGCCCAGAAAAGACCTTTCATTGAGGATGAATGGCAATATGAATGTGAGAAATCTTTATCTAACAGGACTTAGATTGGGACCCTCCTGCCCATAGATGTTAAAGTTCTCAAGCCAGGTTATTCCTCCATTTAAATAAATGGAAATGCACTATTCCACATTTCCTTTTAATAATTAACTGGCAACACGGAGGAAAAGACAGAAGGACACTAGATTTTCTTTTGGTGGTCCTGAAATGGTCCTGAAGTACAGTAGCCACACTGAAATAATAAAATGACAAAGAGGGAAGAAAGTAACAGTGGGATTACTAACATGAAAGAAATTGGGTAGAGAATGGAGTAAAAATGATTAAGTGGTAGATACAAACCTTGAAATAACTTCAGATCTTTCAAGAAAATTCTTGGTTCATACTTATTTTGTTATGATTTGACCCTTTTATTGATCACAGAAGTTCTGTAACAAGATGATTACTTCAAGTTAGAAACCTACAAGAATCTTGCGGTAATGCATGAAAAATAAAGCAACTACTCTCAATTCTAGTGATTCAGAATTATGGTATGTCTATTTTAGTTCTAAATCAAAATGTTCATTTAACTTCATTTTACAAACCATGACAAAAGCTAAGGTGAATTACCTTAGGTTAAAAATAAATCTTAGTGTTTTGGAAGCATAATCTAAAGAAGCCAGTGATTAAGCAAGAATAGTATTCAAACCTCATATCATCCCCCCCAAAAAAAATGTTTAAAGGAAAACAAACTTGGAACTAGCTAGGGGTTTAAGCTAAACTTTAGAAAAGAGTTTGTGATATTTTATTTGTTCAGAATCCTATGCCTAACACTAAAGTTAGTTGGGACATGTTAATTTTTCTCTGTTTTGGGATGAGGGGTGTTCATTCCCCATCTCCTTATCAAGGACTCTGGAGTCCAGTGCCAAACCCAAGTTCACTTATTTTAGAAAGGTTGTGTTCTATGAATATAAATTTTGGTGCTAAATATAACTTACCTACTTACATTTTTGTTTTTATTTCTGTTTTTGATTAGGAGTTGATGAAAAGATAGAAGCCCCAGAGCTAAAAGTTTGTTTTACAGAATTATCTCCTAACCACAGCCCTGGACTTCAGAAAAAATAAAGAAAAATTCAAACCCAACAGTGGCACCAATGCTAAAGGGAATGACAAGGAACCTTTGTCATGGGATAGTTCTTTGGCATATTGCCTTAAGTCTGTAATTTATACTGCATAAGGCAGAGTGTGTATATGGATTTCCAAGGCTTTTATTCTCAGCTTAAATTACATTTAGTAGGGTTACTACTAAGAACTTTTTAGCCAAGGGAACCTGGGTGGCTCAGTGGGTTAAAGCCTCTGCTTTCCGTTCAGGTCATGATCCCAGAGTCCTGGGATCAAGTCCCGCATCGGGCTCTCTGCTCAACAGGGAGCCTGCTTCCTCCTCTCTCTCTGCCTGCCTCTCTGCCTACTTGTGATCTCTGTCTGTCAAATAAATAAATAAAATCTTTAAAAAAAAAAAGAACTTTTTAGCCAAATAATCTCAGAAATGCCCCATATGGTGTTTCTAGATGATCTTCTGTGTCTACTACAGACCAAAACTAAATACCATCTCCAGCTTCATTCCCCTATGACATTGAATGATTGGGAGTAAAGAGGAGAAATACCAGGCAGATGTGTGCTCCCATTCCATCCAGGGACAACCACCCATGACAACACCCAGACCTATCAGACTTAGGGTGTAAGCTTAGGTATAATAGGGCATTTAATCCCATTGTCAACCATAGCCCTGTCTGGGCTCTTTCATAACTTTCATGAAGGGGCTAAGCTCAGAAGAGTATGGAAGGGAATGTACCCCAGTGAATGTAGTATGGGGATATGACAAGTCCAATAACTGAACATCTTATTCAAATCTAGTATCTCATTTCTCCTTCACACAAATATGGCTATTTTAATTTTTATTTAAATTCAATTTAACATATAGTATATTATTAGTTTCAGAGGTAGAATTCAGTGATTCATCAGTTGCATACAACACCCAGTGCTCATTACTTCAAGTGCCTTCCTCAATGCCCATCACCCAGTTACCCCATCTTCCCACCCACTCCCTTTCCAGCAACCCTCAGTTTGTTCCCTATAGTTAAGAGTCTCTTATGGTTTGCCTCCATCTCTGTTTTCCCTTTATTTTTCCTTCCCTTCCCCATGTTCATCTGTTTTGTTTCATAAATTCCACATATGAGTGAAATTATACAAAATTTCTTTCTCTGACTTATTTCACTTAGCATAATAAGCAAAACCCTCTAGTCCCATATAATATATACTTATACAAAACCTCCCCCTCTTCTTTATCCATTTATCTGTTGATGGACATCTAGGCTCTTTACATATTTTGGCAATTGTGGACATTACTGCTATAAACATTGGGGTGCATGTGCCTCTTCAAATCTCTGTTCTTTTTCTATCACCCGCACTCAAGATGGGAATAAAAGATACTCAGCACCTCTTGGGTCTGCAAGTAAGTATTGATGGGAGAAGTGAAGATTGGGGTAAAGTTGAGGGAGGGGACATCCTTACAGTTATTTGTAAATGGTCATGTGACACAGGTGAGTAAGAACTTGGGCTCTGGATTTAGATAAAAGGCAGAGATGGATCTGAACCAATAACTATCAGGCTTTGGATGTATTCACAATCTAAGCCCCAGTTTTCTTTTCTTAAAAATGAAAGCGATAGTAGCTTCTCTTGAGTTTATTATAAGGATATAATGAGATAATCTAAAATGCCTGTGTAATTCCTCACATAAAGAAAAAACTTGCCTTTTTTTTCTTAAAGATTTCATTTATTTATTGACAGAGAGAGAGAGAGAGATCACAAGTAGGCAGAGAGACAGGCAGAGGGAGAGGGGAAGCAGGCTCCCTGCTGAGCAGAGAGCCCGATGCAGGACTTGATCCCAGAACCCTGAGATCATGACCTGAGCCGAAGGCAGAGGCTTAACCCACTGAGCCACGTGCCAGGCGCCCAAAACTTGCCTTTTAATAATAATAGTATTTTATTGTGCACTGAGAGACCCAGGAGAGGAATAACTGAAGCAAGTTCCTGGAAAAGCAATAGAATATCTGTAGTTGTTTCTCCTTCATGAATATATCAACCTCAGCTCTAGGAAACTCTGTTCTTTGCTTCTCTGCAGAAAGTCCTATCACAGAGCCAGCTTTCTTCTGGTCTCCTTAGCTGCCCCAGCACCCATTCGTGTACATCTGAGGATTTTCAACTAGTGACACCCATTTATTTAGTCTTGGGATGGTAAGAGACCAAATACTTCTAAACATCTCCTGTATAACGAGTGAAAAAAATCTAAAGTCACAGGCTGAGTTGTACAAAATGTCACTTCAGGTTTTTTCCCCGCATCATCCACAATAGGGATTAAAATGGAGTAAAATTAAAATCAAATTGAGCTATAAAACTTAATTCCAATTTGTAGTTTAGTCTGATACAGGATTTAAAAGTCCCCTAGAAGTTTTTCTGTCACCTTCTTCTTTGTGTTAAACTTAAAATTGCAGTACGGGATGGGTGTGTTCCTATAAGATTTCCACCATGGCAGTCACATAGGAGAGGACTATCTCCTTCCTTATTCCTCACCTGGCCTCTGACCCCAAATACATCCTTATGCTATATTTATGATACGTCTTCACATTCTGACTATGGGAACTGACCATCTCTTACTAGATTCTCTAGTACTGTTGATCCACTGATACTGCAATCATGTCCCCACAGGATCCTCGCAGGGATGGTCTCCTCTATAACCTTCTAATTCTCATTCCTTCACCCCAGCAGCAGAGCTTGTACAAACTGGCCAGACTGATCACTCTTACTTTCTTTCACCCAACCTTTGTCTCACTTACCTCAGGAGTCCTTAGGATCCACTTCCACACCACTCGGAGCCTTGGGGGTCTCCACTAACAGAGTAGGAAGAATAGTTCCAACTAATATCCTTTCTCCTGCCCAGCACACAGGGTCTTTGTGCCTAACTTTACCTGTGCCTAACCTAAATCCAGAAAGAAAAACCAATTCTGCCAGATCAGATACCCTTATAAGTCTTTCATCTTTCTGGATCAAGGCTTTTGCATTGAGATATTTCCTATACTTGAGAAATTACAAGGCTACAACTAGAGTGAAGCAGTGGCATGTCACTTAAAGTAGGATTTATTGTCATCACAACTATAATTTATTAAACATCTTTTTTTTTTGACAGATACAAATCTGAGTATATAGGTTACTTTCTATAGGTTAACTAATTAAATCTGCAAACCCTCCAGTATAGATACTACACTATTTTGAAAGTGAGGCAGCTGGCTTTGGAGAAGTCATTTAATTTCATGAAGGCTCATTGACCTGGATTTGAAACTTGGTTCCACCAATGTGTCTGCGATCTGCTTTTACCACCGTGCTATCACTATACTACCACTCCCTCTGCTGGGCCATCTTCTGTTGAGGTGAACAAATATCCAAGAAAGAAGAATGATCCAATGGAGTGATTTTCTTTAATCAGAGGTCCTACTGGCTGCTGTAGTTTAAGGCAAGTGCCTCAAAGTAGATCAGGCTCACTTACTACTATTTCTCACTGTCACTCACTTACATCTGTTTCTAGACAGTTCAGCTTCAAATAATTCTATTTTGAATCATGGATCAACAGAAAAGATACTATCCCTGTTCCTGTCTTAACTCTCCTCAGAAGTTCTTCCTAGAGCTAAATGACAGATTTATGAACATTAGCTTATTTTAAGCCTTCCAGGCCCAAACCAAGAAACTAATGGTACAAGTAATTCTTCCACATTTTCTTATTTGGGCATACCTTCTGTTGAGTGCCTCATTATCTCTTAAGGCCCTTTCTGGGTTAACAATATAGTCTTACATAAGAGAAATATCTTCTTGACTGGCAGGTTTCCCCAATCTGAATCTTCCCAAGCTTCCCTAAACTTCTAGGTTCCTGGGTTAACTTTGTGTGAAAATCAAGCTATACCATTTTATGGCTATTTTAAAAACACAGAGAGGACCAATGTCTTGAATGAGATTTTTACCTACTAATTTGGGAATTTTGTCGGCATCTATAAAATAAGATTTTAGAAGACAACACCTAAGCTCTTTTACTAGATCCTAAATTGAAAAAGTCTGTTTACCAAGGGAAGACAGGAATGGAACCTTTTACATGCCTGTGAGCACTAGCTATGGGAGGGAGCAGGATTCCATTAAGAATCTCTCAGAAGACTCCACTTCCTGTGCTTTCTATCTCCCATTAAATGAGAATAGAAACTTCCATTTCTCATGATTCAGGATCCAAACATCTTCCTTCCATTTATATAGCTGCACACTCCCTTTCCTGTGGGTGATATTCCTGATAATGACAGAAGCTTACAAGAAGGTCAACCAAAGTCAGGAGACTGGAAGAAACAAGGTGTCAGTCATCAAATAGACTGTACTTAGACTCCATACTAATTCTTGGGCAAAACTTTGAGCAGTCAACAAAAAAAACAAACTATAAAAACCAATGATGTACTATAAGTTGGCTAACTGAACATAATTTAAAAAAATAAGCTTTACGCAAATGATAAAACAGAATTAGGGCAAAATGGGCTATTACGAATTGGGTGCTGAAGAGACAGTGGTTCTAGCTCCTAGCATTCAAGTTTCTTTGATATGAGTCTGTTGCACTGTCCTATTCTGATCCTGTAATTCATGAGTACAAAAATGCCACCCATAACATATTTAAGGCATCAACAAATGTTTGGATATATGGATAAATGAATGAATTTATGAATGCATGAATTTTTTTAAGTTGGATGAGATGATCAAATATCAGATGGATGAGATGATCAAATATCATCCAGGTATTTTATAACTTGATACAATTAAGATGTTGCAGTCTTAAGTTTTCAGGAAAAAAACCTTTGGGTCATAGATAGCTGTTTGTTATAGCCCAAGCCAAGTGCTAACAATGGACTTAGCAATCAGTATTAAGGATCAAATATTTTCATATTTATCTATAATCTGACATTGCCATGCACATGATATTAGTTCCTCAGCTAGTGTGTAATATCATTAGGGATTGAGACTGGTATCACAATCAGAATACAGTCCTGAAGCGTAAGCTAAGGTATTTGATTTGCATTTCAAGAATGAAAATAGGCCCATCCAAATTCTGCCCATTTTGGAAGTCTCAAGTCAAACACTAGGGTCTACATATGTGCTTTAAAGAAGAAATTCTCTAACTTCTTGTAAGTGAACTCCTTAACTGCATAAAGAGATATATAATTTTTCAAAATCAAGTTAACATCTAGAATTTTTGTCCTCTAGTTCAAATATATAATTCCTGGATTGCATTAAATATTTGCATTGTAAAATAAAACTGCTATACCAAACTTTTAAACGGATTCAGTGTTATAAAAATATTTTGAGGGGCGCCTGGGTGGCTCAGTGGTTAAAGCCTCTGCCTTCGGCTCAGGTCATGATCCCAGGGTCCTGGGATCGAACCCCGCATCAGGTTCTCTGCTCGGCAGGGAGCCTGCTTCCTCCTCTCTCTCTGCCTGCCTCTCTGCCTACTTGTGATCTCTGTCTGTCAGATAAATAAATAAAATCTTTAAAAAAAATATTTTGATGCCCACCTGTTTAAAATAAGGATAAGATCTCCTTTAACAGTCAAACTTTACATCATCCTTCTTTCTCCGTAAATTATCGCACTTGTCTTGAAAAGTGTTCTTTACATTGCCAGTGTCACAAAAAGCTTAGAACTAAGGAGGGACCAAAAAAAGAGAGAGAGAGAGAACACTAAGGAGGAATACAAAGCCAGGACCAACCAACCACATTCTCAGAGGGCGATCTCAGCATTACAGGAACTCATCAACTCTAAGTGACTAGACACCTCCCAAACTGAAATCTAACCCAAAGGAGAGGTCCTCAGATTCCTGGGCTTTAGTCATGTCATTTGTGGAGATGAAACTATAGTGAGGGTAGCATCGAGGACCATTCTTCAATCTGGTCCTGGTAAGTTTGGTCTCTCTGTCTTTCACTCACTTCCCAAACACAGGCAGGCAAGAATCTCTTCAAAGAGTGGTGATAGAAATATTTTAGAATTCAACTCTACTTGATGTCAATACTACCTGAAACACAGACCAAGTGCCATTCCTGGGAAGAGGGAGGGATTTAATGCCAAGATTAGAGCAGAAAACAGAACATGCTTCCCCAAGAAAGAGGTACAAATGGCTGGAGTAGATCTAGGAAATCCAAGTCAGTAAAGTAAAAATTCGATCATTTACATGTGTGTATATATACTTACACATATGCAAATATTAGACACATTGATTATTGTACATAACCTATAAATATGTACTTAACCATCACATACCATTATATTTTATATTAGGAAACCTACAATGATGTAAATATTAAAAGGCTGAAGAAAATAGCAACAAATGAATTCTAAGATTTTTCTCTACCTGAGAAGGCCATTTTGTGCTCCTATTTGGCAAACCATCCTTTTTAGACAATTAGGGATTTTGGAATCTACAAATTAATATATGTACAACTTCAACATCTTCTGTAGTTTATGGATGTTCTATCACTTCATGACTCCTCCAGTCTTTTATCCAACTTTGTATTTAGAGTTCTGAGGACCACTCCTGTTTTCATGTCATTTTTTTTTATTTTGAAAAACAGCTTTATTGAGGTATATAATTCACATTCCAAAAACACACAAAAAAGTATATAATTCAATGGATTTTAGTATATTCACAAATAAATACAAACACGACCAACAATCAATTTTAGAACATTTCATCACTTTAAAAAAAAAAAAAAGCCATCACATTCCCTAGCCTTGCATTCCCCCAGGAGCCCTGTGCAACCATGAATCTACTTTGTGTCTCTCTAGATTTGCATATTTTGGACATTTTATATAAAAATCATATAGTATGTAGACATTTGTGACTGATTTCTTTCACTTGATATAACATGTTCAAGGTTTATCCATGTTGTGGCATGTATCAGTATTCCATTCTATTTTATGGTCAAATAATCCATTGTATGAATTTAACACATTTTAAAAATCCATTCATCAGTTTTCATCTTCTGGCTATTTTGAATAATGCTGCTGTAGACATTTGTGTATAAGTTTTTATGTGGACATACGTTTTCATTTCTCTTGGGTGGACCTAGGTCATATGGTAACTGCATTTTTTTTATTAACATATAATGTATTATTTGCTTCAGGGGTACAGGTCTATGAATCCTCAGTCTTACACAATTCACAACACTCACCATAGCACATACCCTCCCCAATGTCCATGACCCAACCACCCATCCCTCCCTTCTCTCCTCCAGCAACCCTCAGTTTGTTTCCTAAGAGTTTCTTATGATTTGTCTCCCTCCCCGGTCCCATCTTGTTTCTTTTTTTTCCCCTCCCTTCCCCCCACAACCCCCCTGCCCTGCCTCTCAGGGTATTATGCTAGGCAAAATAAGTCAATCAGAGAAAGATAGTTATCATATGATCTCTCTAATATGAGGAATTTCATGACATTCTTGACTTTTGTTCTATTCCATGGCGGTAGAAATGCCAGGATCCGGGCACACCTGGGTGGCTCTGTTGGTTGAGCAACCAACTCTTGGTTTTGATTCAGGTCATGAGACTGGGCCCCATGTTGAGCTGCATGCTAAGCATGGAGCCAGCTTAAGATTCTCTCTCTTTCTCTTTCTGCCCCTCCCTGCCCTACTCACTCTTGTTCTCAAAATAATTTTTTTTTTAATACCAGGCCAGGATCTAGCTATGTCCTTGGATTGTTCTATCTACATAGGTGATCACATACTCTTAAAAAATCTGACTTCTAATTTCACATATGTGGCACCCCAAACAATATATCAAATATAAAAGTCCAAAGGAGCTAGAGTTCATAGGTAGGAATACCAGAGAAGAGAGAAAATGCATTAGAGATCTGCAGTCCATCATCTGAGTACCATTCAGTGATTACTTGGGAGGAAATTACCCAAAATGCAAAACTACCCCCAGAATATTAGAGGAAAAAATCTCCAGTTTTCACACTGGACTGGGAATAGTTCTTGTTCCCACAAGCCAGAGTGGAAATCCTCATGAGTCATCAGATTTTTTTTTCCCAAAAATGCTTTTAGTCAATAGTGGTAGCAAATTAAGCCTAAACTAAAAGCTGCTCTGGTCCTGACTAACAAAGCCTAAAAACAAAACCTAAAGGATAAGGAGGTTGAATATACTGTAAACATTTATAACTGTTTAAAAGGCTAGAGGAAAGATTGAGCATGTTTAGAGACATCAAAGATATTAAAAAAAATGCCTAAATCAAACTTTCAAAAAAGGAAATTACAATATCTGAGATAAAATATATACACTTACCTACTAATTACAATATCAGATGAAATATACAATATCAGATTAAAAAATACAATAAACGGATATAACAGACACAACAGTGATAGGGAGCATCCTGAACAAAACACTACTTGAAATTATATTCAAGGAATTGTGCTTATTTCTAACATTGCTTATTAAAATATTGGGTGAAGCTTGTCTTCTTTATGTTCGTTTGCATTCCAACTCTGTCAGTTGGCCATTCTAAGCTATCAATGGGTTTGGGGCTACCATAGCTAAAACTGATGTTGGGTCAGTCAAGGGTCCATGAAGAAGCATTGTTGGGGCAACTTACAATTACTCAGGCTCCAAAAAGCCAGAACTAGGGTGCAAGAATTGTTGGAAGTGTTATGACTAAGTTTGAATTAGTACACATTTTCCATATCCTCTTGATCGTTTATGTAACTGTAAAAACTTCAACTCTAAAAATAGCATGTATGTATTCTCATACTGCTATGCTCCATCTAAGCACATAGTATTAATATATGATAATAACTCACCTTTGACTATTGTGAATAAAACTAGTCATGCAGAACATTGTTTATTACATAGTAATTGATTTCATATATTACTAGACTTATATGTTAGACAAAATCACTCTCTGTGGAGGGTAGGAGTATCACCTGAAGGGCAGGTTCATTTCTGTACCAAACATAAGGACAAATCAGATCTTGAAGCCTGGAAATACTTATTTAGTCCATTTACCATATTCAGTTTACTAAATAGCAATGACAGATAATTAGTTTCCAGAATGTACTGTGGAAAAAAATATCCACAGACTCTGTGGCTTATAACAATAAAAATGTATCTGTCATACATCTGGAGATTGGCTGAGATGACTCTGCTGGTATCAGCTGGATTTGCTTATCCATGCACAATCTGCTGATCCAAGGTGGGTTTGGTTGTTAAGGTTCCTCTTCAAGCTGCAAGCTGATCAGGCAGTTCTACTCCACTTTTTCCTCTTATCATTGGATAAATGGGCTAACCAGGGTATATCCTTATGGTGCAGCAAAGTCAGAAGATGACAAGCCCCATTGCACAAGCAAATTTCAAGTTTCTGGTTGTACCACATCTACTAATGCCCCATTGACCAAAGTGGTACAGACAGCCAATCCCATAGTCAGTGAGGTTTTACACCCTGAGACAGTAAGTATTTTTTTTTTAATAGTAATCTAATCTATCATGCACAATGCCCCATCTCTACTGAAGAAAACCAAGCAAGAGTTTGGGTAGGGTCAGGGAACAGTCAAAGGCTCTTGGTCTAGGTTGAAGGAAAAATTCTGCCTGGGACATGCCCATTCTTTTAACACAAGCAAAAAGCAAGACAGACTAGACCAAGCTACAGGAACACATTTTGAAGTTTGTAATTATCGTGGAATATTTTAAGACCACTCAAACTCCAGTGGCTGAAGAAAGTCACATATCAATATTTAACATTCCAAGAGTGAGAAAATTCCCCTTCTATGGTAGAGAGATGGAAGAGTAAATATCTGTGAACAATAATACAGCCTATCACAGCTATATATTTTAACTCCTTTAGCTTCAGAAGTCTCAACTTCAAGAGGAAAGGGTACTAATCTTTATTTCAATAATACATAGCTCAAAGATGGTATTCATCTCTTCATTCAGTAAATATTACTAAGTGGTTTGAGAAAAAATACATATGCACATGAAAAGTTATGTGATATAAATTTACATAAAGGAATGTGAGAAGCCTCCTTTGCTAAATGTTCAAGAAAGGAATTGGCTATTAGTTCCTTGGACTTCTTTTCTGACGCCTACTGATTTAATAGAAGAAATAAGTCTGCTTAGAAGTGTAGCTGTTCAGGGGCTCCAGGGTGGCACAGTCGGTTAAGCACCCAGCTCTTGGTTTCAGCTCAGGTCATGGTCTTGGGGTCTTGGGATTATGGGATAGAGCCCAGCATTCGGCTCTGTGCTGAGCCTGCTTGGGACTCCCTCTTCCTCTGCACCTCACCTCTTCTCTCTCTCTCTCTCTCTCTCTATCTCCATCTCTATCTCTATCTCTCTGTTTCTTTCTCTCTCTCAAGTAAATCTTTTTTTTTTTAAATGGATCTATCCAAATGTAGACCCAATAACATTGGGTGGTAGTAAGCTAATAAAGTGGCAGAGGCATGAATGCCATTTAGAAAAGATATGGAAGCAGTTTTAGTACTTGAAGTGTTGTTGGCCTTTGGGTCACAAAACATGTGGTTCAATTCCCCATTCATAGTCTAGATGAAGAGTTCACCAAAACCTCAAATTCTTGTGCCAACCTCGGCCAATATTCCTATTGTCTTTCACCTAGATGACAATAGCATTTTGGAAGCTTCTTTGTTTTCTTTAGTCATGTGATGAGTTTATGAGAATAGGAAGGTCAAATCTCTGCTATTAGATAGGCTAAAGTTTGATCTAACTGCATCTGTGAGGAATGAAACCTCATTTTCCTTGTCATACTAAAGAACTGCCAAACATGGAGATTACAGTTTTCCTACTTAAGATATTTCCCTACCACCTCAATCCAACATCCATCCACTCAATAGCATCTACGCATTCTTTCTCCGGAATAGACTGAGCACATGATCACGAATCTGCTTTGTCTTGACGCCATAGATGATGGGGTTAATCATGGGTGGAAAAAGAAGATAGAAAATAGCAAGAAGTATATGGACATGAGGCGCAGCCCGGCGAGCCACACGGTGCATGACTGAGGAGATGACCACAGGTGTGTAGGTGGACAAGATTGCACCTATGTGAGAAACACAAGTCCCAAAGGCCTTATAGCGGGCCTCCTGAGAGGCAAGCTGTAGGACCGCCCGAAGGATGAAGATATAAGACAAGATAACAAACAGCAGGTCCAACACCACTATAAACATGGCCACAGCAATGCCATAGATATTGTTGAAGCGAGTATCCCCACAGGCCAGCCTTACCACGGCCATGTGCTCACAGTAGCAGTGGGCAATCATGGGGCCTCGGCAGTAGCGGAAGCGTTTGAGCAGAAAAGGGAGTGGAGTCATTAGTGTCACAGCCCGAGCCACAGCAGCCATGCCAATCTTGGTGATAAGGGGCCCAGTCAGCACCGTAGTGTAGTGCAGGGGCTTACAGATAGCCACGTAGCGGTCAAAGGCCATGGCCAGCAGCACTGCTGACTCCATGATAGAGAAGGAATGGAGAAAGAACATCTGGACCAGACAGCCATAGAAGCTGATCTCCCGATCTCTGAACCAAAAAACAGCTAACATTTTGGGAAGAGTTGTAGAAGAGAGGACAAGATCAATGGTTGCCAACATGGCCAGAAAGAGGTACATGGGCTCATGGAGGGCTGCATCAGCCTGAATAATGAAGAGGAGGGTACAGTTGCCTAGCAGAGCCAGAGTATAGGCGAAGCAGAATGGAATGGAGATCCAGACATGCAGGTGCTCCAAACCTGGAATTCCTACCAGCAAGAAGAAAGCTGGATGGGTTGTGGTAACATTGGAGGTCGTCATGGTTTGCAGAAGTTTTCTTTGTCTGTTTCACCTTCTGTATATACCTTCTTAGGAGAATTAGCTCTTGTTCCCATTGCTATACCTTAAGCAAAATTAGTTAGTAGTCCTCATAGACTTGGATAGGCATAATCCATATTTTCTACCCTCAGGAAACTTTGAATCTCATTGAGTAGGTAGAACATTAAACATCATTAGAATTGATATCACAAGACACTTACGTAAAGGAATGGAGAAAAGGTAGTGTTTTCTGTACTCATGGTAACACCAGGAATACCCTGATTAAAAAAAAAAAAGTGAAAATGTTTAAATCAATTCATTTCTTTAGAATATGTGTTGGTACCATTCTACATGATAAGCTCACAATCACAAAAACCAATTTTCCGTCATGAAATCTTAGGCCTTGCATATCAATGTAAGTCAAATAAAGCTTGAAATTTCTAATTCCCCTATTAATCACAATACCTGTTTCCTCTAACACTACTCTATTGGATATGGTTGCCACTAGCCACATGTGGCTGTTTAAATTTGTTCAAAATTTTGTTTAAAGTTATCCAGTATCTCAGTCACAATACTTTTTAAGTGCTCAATAACCACCATGACTAGTGGCTACCATATTGGACTGTTCAGATACAGAATAGTTCCATCATTGCAGAAAGTTCTACTTGAGAGAACTGCTCTGGAATATGTCTTTCTGGTCCTTTCCACATCCACAAATCTCTAAGCACAGCCCAGCCTCCAGCTTATTGAGAAAATAAGGAGCTGCGCCTTTTGGTTCTCAAATGCAACACACACAAAACAGATAATCATATCTCCATCTAAATTTGTGTTAAAATCCCTATTCATGTGAGTTTCCCTCCACTCATCTCCCAGCTTCTTCATTTTCATCACAGAAGAACTCTTATCTTTAGCGAGACTGATATCTGGCTTCCATAACAAATGCCCTTCATTCTTAACAATTTTTATCTTTCCCTCTAGTTTACTTTTCTTTTTTCAAATCATTAAACATTGGAATTGCCCTGTTTTTATGCAATCTCTTTTCTCCTCTAGGAGCCACATAATTTTTGTAAGCATTGAGATAATACTTAAAACATTTCCAATATAACAGAACAAAGCAAGTTCTGAAAAAACTTGGTCTCCTTTCGATCTTAAATCAATTTCAAAAACTTAATATGTCTAAGATATCATAGTTAGTAGTTAGGCAACCGAGTTTGAGTTCTAGCTTTCTCCAATTCCAGTGTCCTAAATAACTAGGCTGTCTTGCTCCTATCTGAATGCCTAATAAGTAACACACACTCAGCATATCCAAATTGAAAACTAATTTCTTTCCATGCAGTACAGAAAATTTTTAAAACCTTAAGTTCTGGGATCAAGTGACTGCATGACCTTGCATAAATCCCTTATTTCCAAGCCCCTGTTTCCCCCTCTATAAATGA
Source organism: Martes martes (assembly GCF_963455335.1). Classification (NCBI taxonomy): domain Eukaryota; kingdom Metazoa; phylum Chordata; class Mammalia; order Carnivora; family Mustelidae; genus Martes; species Martes martes. The sequence continues at coordinate 57,288,158 of NC_137898.1, forward strand.
AGAATAGCAATCCCCTGCTTTTATGTGAGAATTGTAAGGGAGGGTATTTAAGTGGGGATATGTATAAAATCCTCTTGTTCAATTAGTGTTTGCTGAGCCTTATTTGTCATTTAAGTATATATTTCTCTTCCTCCATAGAACCATACTTTAAAAAAATTAATATTCTCCCTTCTTTGATTTTACATCCTCCTATGCAAATCTCTGCCTCTCTTCACAGAAAACATATAGAAAATGCTTATATTCTGTGTCAACATTCTCTCAAATATCACCTGGCAATCATACATTCCAATATGTATTCCATTCTCATTACTTTCCTGAAACTGCTCTCATCTGGACCACCAAAGACCTCCAGAATGATGGTGCCATTGTAACTTACCTGCTTTCAAGCAACTTGACTTCTCAGCAACTTTGATCTGAATTGACAACAGTCTCTTTTTTTAAAACCCTCTTTACTGTTGGGTACATTGATGCTACCATTTCCATCTCCCTTAGCTTGTCATTTCAGTCTCCAGTTTCTAATTACCTCTGAGTATTGAATTTCTTCAGGGCTCAATATCGAACTCCATTCAATCGTTTTTTGTGGGGTTTGCCTTTATTATTTATTTTTTTTAATTTCTTATTTTTTTTAACATAGTCCATTCAATTTTGTATTCAGAAAACATTTAGTAAATGTATTCAACAAGTTTTGGGGAGGGTAAATATTTTTACTAAATTGGTTAAGGATAAATAAATCTAAGACCAAAACAGGCTGATGCCTTCATAGAACACATTTACTAAAGGTTTGAAAACAATAATAACCTAACTTACACAGGAGGGTGAGAAGAAGTCCTGAGACTGGAGAGACAGAGAATGTAGCAATTTTAAATAAAGAGATCAGGATAGGCCTCATTGGGAAGAGAACTTGAGCAACGATTGAATGAGGTAAGAAAATAGCTTAGTATCTAGTCTCTTTTTAAAAAGCAGAACCTGGGGTTCCATACAGGTAATTTTGTGGGGAAAATTATGGGGAGCAAGAATGAGATGAAAGAATGAAACAGGAAAGCACAGAATCCTAACCAAGCATGCATTACTGACCTGGGTCATGTTGCTCTATGTGTCCAATCCCACAGGAAGAACCACATAGAAGGCATCTCAGAATTGTCTACTGGAGACATGAAAGAAGGGTATATTTATCCACTGGTTTCCACCCCACCCAGGGCAAGGATTCACCCAGAGAGTATTAGTTTCTTCATACTTCCAGGTTCACATATGCACCAGGGTAGCTGAGCAGTCTCCCGCAGGTGCCCCATGTAATGGAGCAGAGAAGCCCAGAGGCAGGATGCAGCTGAAGTCAGGCTATACCTGCACTAAGGCTATACCTGTGGTTGTCACAGCATTGACCAAAACAAAAAGATGAAGGAGAGGACGTGAGGCATAAGAGATGAAAAATATAAAGAAATAGCCCCCAGTGACAAACTCTAAGCAAAAGGAACAGTCAGAACAAATGTTCTAAGACAGAAATATGCCTAATGTTCAAAGCTGAGCTACCAGGTCAAGGTAGCTAGATGATGTGAATGAGTGAGAGAGCTATAGAGGCCATAAAGATGGGCTCAGACCACATAGGGCCTTGTAGCCATTTGTAGAACTTGGCAAATGTTCATTTCTCTCAAGGATATCTTTAGAGCAAAGAAATGACATCCTTGACAAATTTTAGGTTTCTTCTAGCCTCTATGATAAGAATTGCATGAAAGAGTTAGGGTGTAAGCAGAAAAGACTCTGGTGGCTATTCCAGAGATTAGGAAAGGGAGGGTGCTAGTTAAGAACCAGGATGGCCCTGTTTGTGGTGAGAAGCAATCCGATTTGGGATATATTTGAGAAAAGAACCACGGAATCTAACAGATTAAATGTAGGTCATGCAAGAAAAGGGAGTCAAAGATGTCAGGGAGAGATTTGGCTTGAACACCAATAAAAGGAATTTTCTCAACTGAGGTGGAGGAAGGTTATGGAGGAGGGGATCAAGATGTTAACTGTGTGTATGTAGTTTGCGAGGTCAATCAGAAATCTAAGTGAACATGTTGACACATTTGTATACTTGAGACTGGAGTTTGAGAGATTTTTGCCTGCTGATAAAAACTTGGGATCACTGAGAACAGATAATATCTATAAGACTGAAATCACTGAGACAGTAAGTGTTCATGAAGAACAGAGAACCAAGGGCTCAATCCCAACGGTAAGAACTAGGGTGGAAAGGATTTGGGGTAAGGAGTTGAGGAAGAGTCAGCAAAAGAGACTGAAAATGGCATCTTGTCAACATTTCCAGAACATCTGTTTCTTGATAGGCTATTGAATGTAATGAGTGCATCAAGGAGGAGGGAACTATTACCATGTTTAAGGCTGCTAGTGAGTCAGATAATCCAAAACAGAACTGGCCTTGTGTTTGGAAATGCAATGGTTAGATACCTTGGTAAGAAATTTTTCTAAAATAGAGAGAGACAATGCCTGTTTTGATTGAGGTAGATGGGGGAGGAGGGGTGTGGGAAGGAACTAAAGTCAGTTAATATGGCTCCCTCTTTTGAGGAGGTTTGCTGCAAAGGCCAACAGTAAAAGGGATACTAGGTGTACGGGGAAGTACAGTAAAGGGAAGGCTATTTGTGCATGTACATGTTTGTATGCATGTGTGTGGGTTGTATGTGTGAGTATTCAATTGTTTTTAAGAAGAAAGGGGGAAATGGCATGTTTTTAAATGGAACCGAATTATCCAGTGGCAAGGGGCCTTAAAATATAGGACAGAAATGAAAACATTCCTTTGTAACAGTCTTTTAACATAATCCTTTTTCTAGGTGTTCTACTTACTTACCATGAATTTGGTTACCAGATCCTAAAACCTTGAATATAAATTTCCCTATCTTCCTCTCTAAGCAGCAGGCTAATCTATCCAACAATTTGATATCCCATTGTAGCAGTCACAGATATCTCAATTCACTCTCAAGGCATTAATCTTCATATGCATTCCACATCTCAGGACATAATATCCTCTCCAACCAGTTGCTCAACCTAAAATCAAGTCATCCTTGATTTAGTCTGTCAGCAGGTCCAATTGGGTCAACCTCCACTGTTAGTTGGAAAGTTGCTTACTCCAGTTAACATCCACACTGTTCAAGGCACTATTATCTCTCATGACTGGAAAAAAGATGCCTAACAAGTATACAGATTTCTTTTTTTTTTTTTTTAAAGATTTTATTTATTTATTTGACAGACAGAGATCACAAGTAGGCAGAGAGGCAGGCAGAGAGAGAGGAGGAAGCAGGCTCCCCGCCGAGCAGGGAGCCTGATGCGGGGCTCGATCCCAGGACCCTGAGATCATGACCTGAGCCGAAGGCAGAGGCTTAACCCACTGAGCCACCCAGGCGCCCCCAGATTTCTGTTTTTGTCCTCCAGTTTCTATCCTTCTCCAAATACTATCCATATTGTAGAGTGAAGGGACTATATACCTTATTCACTTCTATAACCTCAGCCTCTCGCATACATGGTAAGTGTTAACTGTTTCATCAAATGAAGCGTAAACAACCAGACTACTGGAAAATAGGTCTTCTCACCCTGTTCAGACCTTCCTATGCTATCCAAGCCCAGAATATTTGGTTATATTCTAATTTAACATTGAATCAGGATAGAAATTCTAAGAAAGCTACACCAGCCTTGGTTACATGCATCAGAATAAAATCCAAATCCCATTGGAGAGGGTCTTTCTATGTGTTTTTAATATTTGCACTTCTTTGCCAGGTTGAGCTCTTGGCTTTGTAGGAAGCAAACTTAAGACAGCAGGAACTTTTTTCATTCTTCACTAGCATATGTTCAGAAGTGCCAAGAACAGTGCCTGCTACATAACACACTCTATAAATAATTAATGTTCCAACATACCTGTTGCATCTTAACCCTCAGTAAATATGCAAAACCTAACATAATTGACTTTACCTCTCAGTCTCTACATTCTTCTGGCTTACTGTCTACCTTCTGAACATAATTGATGACCCTGTGACCTGACCACACTTCCTCACACAATGAAAGTTACCTGTTCTTTGCAATTTCTTCCCCCAAACACAGGGTGTCCAACAGTGCATGAACCCTATTTCTGTTGAAGCTCATAAAAAATATACCTCTCTCAGAATCAGAATCTCAGTATAGGAGAATGAATGGAGCCAGTCATCTTCCCCTACTATCCAGAACCCAGGAACCTGTTTTGTAGTGAATATTTTATCCTGTCTGTACTGTTTCAAGAGCCAAAATATCAACACTAGACCACAGAACTTGTCTGGTTTTTTTCTCCCAAAAGTGCTTAGATAAGTCTCCATACACAGAAAGTACTCAGTTATGCTTGCAATAAATATATCTTAAAAAGGTATCCAAATGATGAATTTGAAAGACTAAGACCCAGAGACAGGAAGATAGTCACTGACCTAAGGTCCTTTAAGGATGTGGCTTGTGGGAGAAGAACCTATAAGAAATGTATCCCATTGCACCACTCAAAAGGTGCCAGAATGATTAGTCCATCAGCAACTCTGGAAGAACTTGGAACTCCAAAAAATGGAGGGAAAAAATAAAATTTTACAAAGTATCGGTGCCTGCTCTAGGAATAGTAAAAGATTTTGAAGATTACGGATATTTTTATCTATGGAGTTTCAGGAGTATGGACTCCAATTTATAAATGTGAGATGCTCACATATTTTGTTTGCAAGATTTAAAAATTTATTTCCAAGTATAAATACTGAAGTATAAAGTGATTGAATTCATAGGGGATATAGCAAAATGTGAGTTTTTATTGGAGAGGGGCATGAAGGGATTACCACTAGAAAGTCTTTGCTGATGATGATTAAGCAAGAGTGAAAGTTTGCACTGTTGTGACAATTTGCGCACACTTCTAAAACCAATCTCTATTGTATCAATCTCTACTGTACAGTCTCAAGTGGGTCTGTTTCAAAAAGAGTAGAGGAGAATCACATTTGTTTTCTCTTATTTCTTTGATTTAGAATCTTGAATTTCCAAGACCATATTCTTATTGCAAAGATTATTTGGCCTCCATATATTTGAAATGGCATTGCAAAATGATTTCCTGTAGAGCTTACAGTGTGACAGAGGTTGTTTTAAAGACTATTTTAAAGAATAATGCCAAAATAAATGGCTCTAATCTTTTCCCTTAATACACATTTCCTAAAAAAAAAAAATTTTTAAGCACTAATTTCCTAGAAAGAGACAATTAGACAGTGGTTGAACTAGCATGTTTCAATAAACATGTCATTATTAAAAAATACATATTTCTGACCTCTCCCTGTTATCTTTTTAGTTCAGTGCTCATTTTCTCTCTCTCTTGACTAATGCAGAAGCCTCCTAATTGGAGCAGGGATACTGGCAAATTTGGGAAAAGAAATAATCAGTGAGAAGTGATAGGATCCACTGAGAAATAATCAGCCAAACTTCTTGGAGGTGAACTAGTGTCTGGCATAGAAAAGAAACAGTCATCCTCTATAGTGGAGGGAGTTTCTGGAGTTTGTAGACAAAATATTTGGGTTGGACTGTTAGGACTTCTACCTCCCCAGTTGAAGAGCCAAAATACTTGTAGAACATAAGGAATAACATGGAGAACATTAGGAGAAGGAAAGGAAAAGTGAACTGGGGGAAATCGGAGGGGGAGACAAACCATGAGACTGTGGACTCTGAGAAACAGAGGGTTTTGGAGGGGAAGTGTGGGGGATGGGAGAAACTGGTGGTGGGTGTTAAGGAGGGCACATATTGCACAGAGTACTGGGTGTGGTACATAAACAATGAATCTTGGAACACTGAAAAAATAAAATTTTTAAAAAGAGCCAAAATAGAGGCAATAAAGGAATTGGGAAGAAGGAGCAGGGAGATGAGACTAGCTGTCAGAGGAGATTGAGAGTGCCCTTATCCGTTCTCACTCTCCACACCTGTTACCTCTTTCTTGTTTCCCTTAGTCCAGCTCTGTTCGCAGTGCTTTGTCTGAAGCGGAATTCTTGGCCAGTCCATTAGCTTCATGCAACTTTAGTGGAAGGAGTTTGAGAAGGAGGGATCTGGGAAGGGAGCCACTGGCTTTATCTTTGCAAGCCTCTGATCGCCTCTGAAAACGTTGTAGAAGCACAAACTGCTGCACTTGAGGAGGGTTTACAGGGGCTCATAGAAGGCTCTGCCTCTTCTCTAGGGATTAACACAAAGGAACTCCCCTGACCCAGGGCTCCCACCCCTGGAGTTTCCTGCAGCCCATGCCCCTTTCTCCTTTGTGGTACATATCATACCTCCCAGGGGTCATGCTTAACTCTCCAGACACCAAGCACTTCAGGTAGATCCTTGTGCCTTGGTCTTTAATTTGCTTCTGCTTACCTCTACCCGCTCCTTGCAGTGTCTTCTAATAAAGAGAGCCTCATTAAAACATAAACTTCACCCAGTTCCTGTCTGACTGTGACCTGCAAGGGGAGGATCTCCACCTTAACCAAGCAAAATTATCTGATCTTATTTTGCATACATTTTACATATTGGCTGAAGCTAAGCAGATTTCTAGCTTGTAACTTTGGAATGACACTTCTCTGACCTCAGATCTGTTTCCTTTCTCTAAAATGGAAATAATTCCAATTGTTCCTAAATCACAGGAAGAATAGATCACTAACTATATAATCAAGAAGCCACTATGATGTTGATGATGATGTGATTGCTTATTAATAATTCAGATATTTATAAATAAGAGTGATAGTCTACCTACAACTGACTTTCATGCTATTTTTCAAAGAAGGAAACTAGTTAATACCAGGGTCTGCCATGGACTTTGTCCACTACAGTTTTCCATAACTTGAATTTTGAAAGATGCTTTTTAAATTGTCTTTATTTTGTCTTATTGTGATAAGAGGATAACTCTCATATTAAGTGTTCTTAACAAATTTTTAGTGTATAATACATTATTGACTATAGGTACAGTTTTTGTACAGAGTCATGGTTTTTTTGTTTGTTTACAAATTTGAAAAAGGAGTAAACCAACAAATTTTGTTTATTTACAAATTTACAAAATTGAGAAGGAGTTAGTTATTTAAATATTTGGTAGAATTCACCAATGCAACCCTCTGTTTCTGGGTTTTTCTTTAATGGGAGGTTTTTATTACTGATTTAATCTTCACACAAGTTATGTTTAGGGTTTCTATTTCTGCATAATTTAGTTTTGGTAGGTTATGTTTTAAAAGCAATCTCAAAGTTCTATGCCCCAGCTATACATATTCCCTTTTGACAGAAGTATGCTGGATCCTACTTTATCTTTCCTAACTTTGGCCTTGGTGTAATGTGGACTCAGCACTCTCCCATGATAGATGATCACCTAGGATATTGAGACAAAGTGAGATTTCCACATGACACCTTCATTTTTTTAAGATTTATTTATTTATTTATTTTAGGGAGCATGCCTGAGCAGGGAGTGGGATACAGAGGGAGACAGAGAGGATAGGAGAAAAATCTCAAGCAGATTTCTCTCTCTTTGGACATAGACATAAGTACAGCATGCCCATCTTAAATATATAGATATAGATACAGATATATAGATATATATATATGTGGATATTCCCAGTACCCAGCATAGATTTGGTACTCAATGTTTTGTGACTGGATTATCAAGTAAATGAAGAATTCACATTCTTGGTGAAACATAAGCTACATCTATTTGCAAAGAAAGTGTTGTATGATGTATAACGAAATGTCAGAGGACATATTTTACTCAAAATGTTTTTTTTTTAAGATTTTATTTATTTATTTGACAGACAGAGATCACAAGTAGGCAGAGAGGCAGGCAGAGAGAGAGGAGGAAGCAGGCTCCCTGCTGAGCAGAGAGCCCTATGCGGGGCTCGATCCCAGGACCCTGAGATCATGACCTGAGCTGAAGGCAGAGGCTTAACCCACTGAACCACCCAGGTGCCCCTACTCAAAATGTTTAATGAAAGGGATTGGCCATGAGAATACAGAGGTCAAAAGAAGTCAAAGACTATATAAGCTGATTCAATTGAAGAAATAAATTTTAACAAGCAAAACTGACTTAGAACCTGTAGTGCTGGAAGATCATGAGCTCCCCCAAACTGGTAGTGTTTGGCCAGAGACTGGACATCAGCTTTCAGATTATTACAGTTACTCTTGCCTCGGATGAAATTTTGGTCCTTCCCAGGTCCTAATCCACAGTGACTCTGGACAGAAACTCAGGTTCTCAAAGTCTTAGTAAATGAAATTGGAAGCATCTTTGTATCTTTAGATGACATTACCAAAGATAGAGTGAGTCAAGCCTTTGTCATGCCTCTTGATAGAGTGGGCTCTTTGGGAAGAAAGCAAAGTCAGCAGTTTGAAACCAAAGGCTACCAAAGGATATTGCACCATGAATCCTCATCAGACTGGTGACTGAGTTCCAGGGCATCAGTTAATTTTTTTTCATTTTACCAGGACATCATTTAGTTTTCCTCCTTGTACATGGAAACTCTGGCATCCTTCTACTTCCTCTCATACCTCTGCCCCCATTCCAGCATTCAATCTGCCCCACTCTTTCTCCACCTGCCTCTCATTCTACACTTAGACATTCTTTCTTGGGAATAGTCCTAAGACTCGCTCACGAATCTGCTTGGTCTTGACACCGTAGATGATGGGATTGATCATGGGTGGGAAGAGCAGATAGAAATTAGCAAAGAGTATGTGGACATGAGGAGCAGCCCGGCGAGCCACACGGTGCATGACTGAGGAGATGACCACAGGTGTGTAAAAGGCTAAGATTGCACCTATGTGAGAAACACAAGTCCCAAAGGCCTTATAGCGGGCCTCCTGAGAGGCAAGCTGTAGGACCGCCCGAAGGATGAAGATATAAGACAAGATAACAAACAGCAGGTCCAACACCACTATAAACATGGCCACAGCAATGCCATAGATATTGTTGAAGCGAGTATCCCCACAGGCCAGCCTTACCACGGCCATGTGCTCACAGTAGCAGTGGGCAATCATGGGGCCTCGGCAGTAGCGGAAGCGTTTGAGCAGAAAAGGGAGTGGAGTCATTAGTGTCACAGCCCGAGCCACAGCAGCCATGCCAATCTTGGTGATAAGGGGCCCAGTCAGCACCGTAGTGTAGTGCAGGGGCTTACAGATAGCCACGTAGCGGTCAAAGGCCATGGCCAGCAGCACTGCTGACTCCATGATAGAGAAGGAATGGAGAAAGAACATCTGGACCAGACAGCCATAGAAGCTGATCTCCCGATCTCTGAACCAAAAAACAGCTAACATTTTGGGAAGAGTTGTAGAAGAGAGGACAAGATCAATGGTTGCCAACATGGCCAGAAAGAGGTACATGGGCTCATGGAGGGCTGCATCAGCCTGAATAATGAAGAGGAGGGTACAGTTGCCTAGCAAGGCTAAAGTATAGGCTGAGCAGAAGGGAATGGAAATCCAGTTATGTAAGTGCTCCAGGCCTGGGATTCCCATTAACACAAAGACTGCCGGATGGGTTGAGGTGATATTGGAGGCTGATGTGGCCATTGGAAATTTTCTTCCTATCGTCCACTTCCACAGGGCTCTTCCAGAAGGTATCCAGTATCAGCAGAACTATAGCATTCAATTTCAAACTCTGACCATTCACATGGAAGGATTAGCTCTTGATCTCATTTCTAGTCCTTCAATTAGAAAATAATCCTAATATACATTATGAGAAATACATGATCTCTGCCCTCAACATGCTTAAAAATCATTGGGTAAGGGCACCTGGGTGGCTCAGTGGGTTAAAGCTTCTGCCTTCGGCTCAGGTCACGATCCCAGGGTCCTGGGATCAAGCCCCACATTTGGCTTTCTGTTCAGCAGGGAGCCTGCTCCCCCCAACCCCTGCCCGCCTCTCTGCTTAGCTGTGATCTCTGTCAAATAAATAAATAAATAAAATGTTTTTTTTTAAAAATCATTGGCTAATCAACATTCAGTACCAATTGAGCAAATATCACAAGGCACTCTTCATTAAGGAATTGAGTGGAAAAAGAGCTTTCTGTGGTCTTTGTGTGGCCCAGAACCACTTTGTAAAAGATATAGATCCCTGCTATGTTCAAAACTTACCCAAGATATTCACTGTCTTTCAGTTGGCTCCAAACTCAGGCTGCATCTCTAATTGTGAAAGGAGTGTCTCTGTCCTTCTGATGTCTATCTTGGCTGTATGAAAAGTAATTAAGACCAGCCCCTTCTAATACTTCACTTTCCTCCATGTTCTATAAATTTTTCTCTAGCAAGGGTTCCATAGGTCTTTATTTAATGCTCAGCAATCTAACCAATTAAAGGCATATTTGCAGCCAACTTGAGAACATGAAAAGACCTATCATTGTTTTCCTTCACCTAACTTTAACTTCCATTTCTACATGCTTCTACCTTCACCCACTTTTCTTTCTAACATCCAGGACATTCAAAGGAAGAGATGTTCCACTCCCACCTTTTTAGAAGACTGAACTTTACATCATTCTTTTTCCTTCTGGGATCCTTTATCTTTCTATTCCTTTTTATCCCATTTATCATTCTCTTTGAAAAAGCTTAAACGTTTGTTTCCCAGAAATTTGATCTGTGCTTCCTTCTCTTTTTTTCTCAGTTTATATTTTAAGGGTTTATTCTGAGAATGGAGATATTGTTAAACAATTAGCACAATGGATAAATGGATAAAGAAAATGTGATACACACCGGAATATTATTCAGCCATAAAGAAGGAAATCTTACCATTTGCAGCAGCATAGATGGAATTTGAGAGCATTATTCTAAGTGAAATAAGTCAGATAAAAAGTACTGTACAGTCTCGGGGCGGCTGGGTGGCTCAGTGGGTTAAGCCTCTGCCTTCGGCCTGGTCATGGTCTCAGGGTCCTGGGATCGAGCCCTGCATTGGGCTCTCTGCTCAGCAGGGAGCCTGCTTCCCCCAGCCCCACCTGCTTCCCTACCTGCTTGTGATCTCTGTCAAATAAATAAATAATATCTTAAAAAAATAAATCTTTAAAAAAATACTGTACAATCTCACTTTTGTCTATAATCTTTAAAAAATGAATAGATAGAAAAAGGAACACTCATGCAGTGTTGGTGGGAATGCAAATTGGTGCAGTCACTCTGGAAAACAGTATAGAATTTCATTAAAATTTAGAAATAGACCCTATGATCCTATAGTCATAGTACTGGGTATTTACCTAAAGAATACAAAGACACTTCAATACAAAATACAAAATTCAGTACAATGCAAAAACAATTCGAAGGGATACATGCACCTCTGTTTATTGCAACATTATTTATAATAGCTAAATTAGGGAAGCAGCCCAAGTGTCCATCAATAGACAAAAGGATATGGAAGATGTGGTATATATACACAATAGAATATTATTCAGCCATAAAAAAAATGAAATCTTGCCATTTACAAAAACATGGATGGATCTAGGGAGTATAATGTTGTGTGAAATAAGCCAGTCAGAGAAAGAAATACACCATATGATTTCATTCATATGTGGAATTTAAGAAACAAAACAAATGAACAAAGGGGGGAAAAAAAGACAAACCAAAGACTCTCAACTATAGTGAGCAAAGGGCTGCCAGAGGGGAGGTAGGTGGGGGATCGGTGAAATAGGTGAAGGGGATTGGGAGTATCTTGATGAGCACTGAGTAATATATGGAATTGTTGAATCACTATGTTGTACACCTGAAACTAATAGAATACATGTTATTTACACTGAAATTAAGATTTTTTTAAAAATGAACTCAGGGGGGCGCCTGGGTGGCTCAGTGGGTTAAAGCCTCTGCCTTTGGCTCAGGTCATGATCCCAGGGTCTTGGGATCGAGCCCCACATTGGGCTCTCTGCTCAGTGGGGGGCCTGCTTCCTCCTCTCTCTCTGCCTGCTTCTCTGCCTACTTGTGATCTCTGTCAAATAAAAAAATAAAATCTTAAAAAAAAAATGAACTCAGGAACAAAACAGATTTATGGCTACTAGGGGTGGGAGAAATAGGTGAAGGTAGACAAATGGTACAAACTTCCAGGTATAAGTTCTGGGGATGTTCTGTACAGCCTGGTGACTATAGTTAATACTATAACATATATTTGAAAGTTGCAAAGAAAGTAGATGTTAAAAGTTCTCACCATCAGAAAAATATTGTAGCTATGTGAGGTGATGAATGCTAACTCGACTTATTGTAGCAACCATTTTATAACATATATATCAAATCATTGTTGAACACCTCAAACTATATAATTCTATGTCAATTATATCTTAAAGCTGGAAAAAATTCATTTTAAAAATAAAAACCATCAGCACAAATCTAGAATACAAAAATGTGCTTAGTAAATATGGGCATTTTTTTGAATTGTGGAAACCAAAAGTTAAGTTACTGACAATCACATATTTAGAAAATGTCAAATATTAAACCTGAACTTTGAGAACTCTTGTTTCCTGCCTTCAAATCCAGGGTCTTAAGTTGCTATATTCTTCCTCCCCCTTGTTGTTCCACAGACAGTTCAAATTCAGTATGTCCAAGTTAAAGAAATAAAACTCTAACTCCTCACCATGGTATAGGGAAAAGTTTTAGAATTCTAAAGCCTTAGGCACGAGTAACGATTGTGTCATCAGTCTACCAGCAGAAACTAACATTAATCTCTTTATATTTTTAAAGTTTTAGCTTCTCAACCTATAACTGAAGGCAATACTCATACTTCCCACGACATACTTCCCACAACCATCTCACCAAGTTTTATGGTGAGGAAAGACAAACACATGTTAGAATAGACCTCGCAAACTGTGACCCACTGTGCACATGCTATTTGTCCTTTCTGTCTGCCCCCCTCTCTACAATGTTTATTTTCGCTAATATCAGCACCATCATGTATTCTTTGGCTTTGTCTCTTCCATCTAATCACCCCTTAACTTGATTCCCCTTCACAGCAGAATTTTATAAAAACTTGACTGTATTTGATCTCTACTTCCTCGTCTCTCATTTAATATCCAATCCTTTCCAAGCCACCTTCCACCTCCACTCCTCCCCTTATATTTTTTCCCCTCACTCTCTCCTTCTCCTTTTCTGTCTTCTTTTATTCCCTCTTTTATTTTCATATTACCTTACTAGGTGCTCACTTTTGTTCCGCTTGGTTTTTTGTTTTTGTTTTGTTTTTGTTTTTTTTTTACCACCTACATTCAGGGGATTGTCAAATGCATAGCTTCTACTCTGAGTTCCAGACATGTGTATCCTACTGCCTATTGGATCTCTCCACTTAGATGTTCCACACTCATATCAAACAATACAGCCAAAATGGAAATCTTTTTATCTCCCCACAAACTATTTCCTCCCCTTGCATTGTCCATCTCAGCACATATTCTGGCCATCTATCCTGTAGCAAGGTCAGAAACCCAGGGATAATCTTGATTTAATCCTTTCCCCCCTTCCTTAGTATCCAGTTCATTAGCAAATCCTATCAATCTGAAAAAAAATGTAATTTACTCCCTACTCTTTTCCTTATCCCCTGACAGCATTCTCGTTTAATTTACCATCTTTCATCTAGACCACAAAAGCCTCATAACTGGTCTCTGTGGTCTGAATCTTGGGCGCTTCATACTCCATTCTCTATACTATAGCCAAATAATCCTTTTAAACAGGCAAATTATACGGGCCAGGGCTTGTCTCAAGACCTTCATGGAATTACCATTGCACTGAGGATGAAATCCACACTCCTCACTCTGGTTTACAAGTCTCTGCATGGTCTGGCCCCTGTTCACTATTCAGCTTTATCCCCTCTCACCTCTCCCTTCATTATGCTCCAGTCATAGACTCCTACCAGAAGCCAAAGCTCCTGGAGCTCTTTCTAAGTCAGTGATGCCCCTTCATCCTGCCCCTAAATTGTCTCCCATGTTGCTTTTCTCCTCTCAATGACTCTTGTCTTCCCAGATTCATATCACTGGCCTGTGTCACTATAATGACTACCCCTTTAAATAAATTAAAGATGACACAAAGAAATTCCATGCTCATGGGTTAGAAGAATGAATATTATTAAAATGTCAACACTATCCAAAGCACAAAGCAATCTACAGATTCAATGCAAGCGAGGTATCACAATCCTAAATTTCAAGATATTCTACAAAGCTGTAGTAACCAAAACAATATGGTACTGGCACAAAAATAGACACATAGATCTGTAGAACCAAATAGCTCTCCCCTGGCAAGGGAGACAAAAGCAAAATTAAACCATTGGGACCACACCAAAATGAAAAGCTTGTGCACAGTGAAGGAAACTATCAACAGAAAAAGGCAAGCTACTGAATGGGAGAATATATTCAACACCAAAAAAAGCAATCTGATTAAAACATGGACAGAGGACCTGAATAAACATTTTTCCAAAGACAAACAGATGATCAACAGACACATGATTGGTGATGTTGAACATCTTTTCACCAGAGAAATGTGAATAAAAACCAGGATGATTTGAATCTCCCTGATGGCTAATGAATCTTGGGAACACTGAAAAAATAAAATTATAAAAAAAAAAAAAACAGGATGAACTACCCCTTTACACCTGTCATAGTGGCTAAAATTAAGAAGAAACACACAAATATTGGTGAGAATGTGGAAAAAAAGGAAACTTTGTGCACTGTTGCTTAGAACGCAAGTTGGTGCAGCCACTCTGGAAAACTGTGGAAGTTCCTCAAAAAATTAGAATTACCATAAAACCCAGTAATTCCACTACTGGATATTCACCGGAAGAAAATGAAAACACTAATTCAAAGAGATATGCAGCCCTAGCTTATTGCAGGATTATTTACAGTAGCCAAGACATGGAAGCAACCCAAATGTCCATCCATACATAAATAAAGAAGATGTGATATGTACACATACACCACACAATACATGGAATATTTCTCAGCCATAAATAATGATATCTTGCCATTTGCAATAACATGAATGGACCTAGAAAGTACAATGCTAAGTGAAATAAGTCTGAAAGACACATATCATGTGATTTCACTCATATGTGGAATTTAAGAAACAAAACAAACAAAAATTCTTAAAGGCAGAGAACAGAATGGTGGTTGCCAGAAGGTAGGTGGGTGGGGAGATGGAAGAATAAAGGGGATTAGGAGTACACTTATGAGTGCTGAGTAATGTATAGAATTATTGAACCATTCTGCTGTAGACCTGAAACTAAAATAACACCATATTAATTATATCTGAATAAAAAACCTCCTCTTCTGTCTTCTACCCCTATTCAATCTACCACTACAATGTGACAGACCACATGTTCTATCCTTGATGAAAACTGCTTATAAGAACTTACTGCTACAAGGAAAATTAAAAACTACTCAACATGCTTATTAATTTGTTCCTGCCTAAATTACTAACCTCACTTCTTCACCACTCCCCAAAACATTCATCCTGGTTTCGGCCACATTGGATTATCTGTCACTTCCTGAAAAGCATGCTTATAGCTCATACTATTTATCTGTAATGCTTTCCTCTGCCCTTTTCCATACCTGGCCAAGGTCCTGCCACCTTCTTAGTAAAGTCTTCTCAGACTCCTCCAGGCAGATTTTTCTCAGTGTTGTCAATGAGGACTCATTAATACCCTGAATTAAATAACATAAGGAGAGTATGATCCTTGTTGCCAGTGCAAATGTCTGTCCATTTGAGTGAGTACTGCTAATACAAGGGCTGTGACTTATTTCTATATTCACAGACTCTACTGAACATTATTGATGATCAATAAGTACTATTTAAATAAATGTATGAATGACTCTCTGGAGAAAGCTTCTCCTCTCCTGCTGGTGTATTATATACTACCATCTAATTCAAATTGAAATTTACTGAGTATCACCCAGTTTTGAGCACATCCACAGATAGAAATTCTGTGAAATCCTCACCAATTTTAGTTACATAGATCAGATTTCAAACAGGCCCCTCCTCTTCCCTGAGTGCCCCTGTCTCTTACTTTCTGTATGCTCCTGTCGCCCATATCTGGCCCTCGGGTTGATTTGCCCATATACCTCATTCTCACAGCTTGCCTATTCTGTTTAAATGTCTTAATAATTCATCAAGCTTCCTTCTTTCCAAGTTTAAATGAAATCTAGCTCTAATTCTGTTCACAATCCAACCCTGCTTATCCAGTCTCCTCCGACCCCAGCACTCTTAACCTGCTTGGTATGAGTGTTTTATCCAGTCCTTACATGTCATTGTACTATGCTTCCTGTTTGCATAGTCAAGACATCAGCAAATGAAAAAAGGAAGTCTGGGTCACTTGTTTCTTTGTCTCCCCCAAAAGTGCATGTGGCTCTGTACCTAAAATATTCGGTCAGTATTATAAACTGGTTACCCATTTTAACTTGAGAGGACTTTAGGAAGATGTAATTGGGAAACTGAGTCCCCAAGTGGTCATGGAGGAAGTAAGTAGCAGAGCTAGGACTAGATTCCACAACTTCTGACCCTCATGCCAGAATTCTGTTTACAGGACCATGCTGCAATGATACAGCTAGTTGTTGCTAATGCCTTCAATAAGCAAGTATAACCGACCTGGTCCTTCCATCTCCCTATTTCAGATTTTTCCTTTTTGTCCCAGGACTATCACACCAGCTCTGACTGTGGTGAGGCCAGAATGTGAAGTAGGAGGAAAGCAAGTGGCACTAATAAGGGATTAACTAACCTGGTATGGGTTATTTAGTTAATGCTTTCTTGAAGTGGTCCCTAATACACCATACAGAAGAAGCACAGCCCTGGGAAGCAGAAAAGGATTTCTTCAAATGGCGACATGGGAGGATCTGAAATTTGTAGAAGATAAAGCCTTCAGGAGGATAGAAAGCAGGTCCTCTGTTCAATAGACATACAGGATGAGAATGCTAGAAGACAAGAGAATCAGGAGGTGAGATAATGCCTGAGACAAGGATAAATTGTTTGGGCATGAGAGGTACTGAGGAAGGGACTCTGCCCGTGCACTCCAAAGCTCACCTCCCCATACATACTAACCTAGTCTGTTCCGCTCAAACTTTACACACACTTCTCCTAGTGGTTCTCCACTCAGCCTTTGGGTATTCCTTCTAGTCATTACTATTTTCAGTCTGATTTCCGCCATTATCCTGGTTACTCTAATTTTCTCTGTCAGCCTAGCTCACATGGCCGCTTTTCTTGACTCCAGGTACCCTGTTCCAGCCATCTAGGAGCCAGCTGACCTAGCGTAAGTGCCCCTCCTTTGTCTGCTTGCTCCTCACCCCATTCACACTACCTCCCTGACTATGCTCTGTGGACGCCTGGTCTTCCCTACCACCAGTAACCTGGTGTGCTCTCACCCCCCAGCTGGAGGCTCAGTTCATTTTCTGCTGATTTTGGAAAAACCTGATGCAGTTTTCCTTAGTGAGAGAAGGCTGGGAAAGAGAGTGTTGGAAAGGAGAGGCCTGGCTATATCCTCATAATCACCTACTCTTTTCCCAAAAGAAAAGAAACAGCAGGCCCAGTCCCTGAGGAACATCCTGAAAGGGACCCAAGATGGGCCTGGTGTCTTCTCTGGAGGTCACTCTAGAGACTTCTGTCCCAGTCTCTGATCTTCAGGGGTTCCTGCTCCTGGCTTCCTACAGACCCTACTCTCTCACCACTCTGTGGCATTCAGTGCCTCCCTTGAGGCACAGTGTAGTCTGGCTTCACAATCACTGGGCCTCTTTCCACCCTCACCTTCCTGCCCTGCTGTGCCTACTGAGAAATAGAGCTGCCTCAGAATATGCAAATGGATGCCTGCTGTGTGTACTTGGATTGTGACTTAGAAAGCTGGGGTTCAGTTTTAACTAGGTCAAGGTTATCTGTTGTTGTTTTTTTTTAAATTTGGTTTGGAGTTTTGAGGTTTTGTTTCATTTTGTGGACGGAACTGTGAGTTGAGGTTATGAGTGGGAGATTAGGTTTAAAGCCCAATTTGTGACCTTGATGAGGCACTTAACTTCTGTTTCTTGGATTGTTTCCTTATCCAACATATGGGGACAATTATCCTAGGTCCTGCCTACCTCTCACAATTTGGAATCCAGTGAGATCACTGAGCTATACTCATCCATGTTTTTATTACTCAGTTAACTATCAATCATTAATAACAATACCAAAGGGAATGTTTTCCTCCTATGACTGGTCTCAGCATCTGCTATTCTGCCATAGTCCTGAGAGTGGAATTTGGTTTTCACAGGGGCTTCTCTGTCATTTAACCTGAACTAATTTTCCATGAGACAGCCCAACAGCTCCTACTGAGACTATATACTTCTGGCTTCCCATCTCATCTGACAGAAACATCCAGATTCCATATTAGATGTTCTAAGTCTTGTCCTTCAGTAATAAGCACTGAATTGTCTTCATCTCTTCACCTAGAGTCTTCAGAACACATTGGTTTTAGGCAAGCCTTCTACACAGAGCTTGTGTTGAAGTCTGAGTTAAACTGCAGAGACAGAGACAGGTGGTGATCCTGATTTGAGGTTCACAAGCTCATTTGGGAGCAGTCAGAGAGGAAGTACCCAGGTTAGGGAAAAATCATGGTAGTTTTTATGTTTAATATTTTATGAGGAACTACCTACCATCCCATTTTCCACACCAGCTGTACAATTTTGCATTCCCATCAACAAGGTACAGGATTCCTATTTCAACACCTCATTAACACTTAGTATTGTCTGTTTTTTGATAATAACCATCCTAATGGATACGAAGTAGTACCTCATGGTGTTTTTATTTGCTTTCCCCTCTGATTAGTGAGGTTGAGCATCTTTTCTTGAGCTAATCGGCTATTTGTATATCTTCTTTGGAGAAATATCTATTCAAGTCCTGTGCCCTTCAGATCACTACATTTGTATCTTTAGGGTAAATACCCACTAGTGTGATTGCTGGGTCATAGGATAGCTCTATTTTCAACTTTTTGAGAAACCTCCATACTGTTTTCCAGAGTGGCTGCACCAGCTTGCATTCCCACCAACAATGTAGGAGGGTTTGCCTTTCTCCACATCCTTGCCAACACCTGTTGTTTCTTGTGTGGTTAATTTTAGCCATTCTGACAGGTATGAGGTGATATCTTTGTAGTTTTTATTTGCATTTGCAAGAATCTTTTCTAGTCTTCGTATCTCTAAGGCAATGTCAGAAAAAAATTGAGTCATCAATAGGTTTGTTGACTTATTGTCTGAAATCAAGCTTCAAGTCTGCCTGCCCTACATTTAATGAGAATCCCATCTGTTCATTCAACAGTGTTCTCTCTATACCCTACATCATTACTATCTTCTTTTGAGTGCTATCAGAGACTAATTCACCCTGGTATCTGCCTTCACAAAACCCACCGTGTAGGAAGATGACTGAAAGATAATAATGTAATGATCATAACAACAATAATCAGTGAAGATTTTTCATGTCACATGAACTGTATTTAACATCTTATATGTACTATCTCATGATAGCCCTACCCATTTTTACAGATGGGGAACAAGTGGCTAAGAGCTGTTATTTGAGTAAGGTTACACCAATAAAATTTAAAGTGACAGTATCACACACAATAGCATTTGATAAAGTGTTGTGAGGATGAAAGGAAAGAAAGGATACTCACTACAGCTCAGATTATCTTTGATTTGCATTTTCCTGATTAGTGATGATGAGCATACTTCCATGTGTCTGGCCATCTATATTTCTTCTTTAGAAAAATACCTACTCAGTTTCTTTGCCCATTTCTTAATTGGATTTTTTTGGTGTTGTATAATTTCTTCATATATTTTGGAAATTAATCCCCTTTTAAAATTTTATTATGTTAGTCACCATACAGTACATCATTAGTTTTTAATGTAGTGTTCCATGATTCATTATTTGTATATTATTGGATATGTCATTTGCAAATATCTTCTCCTATTTAGTAGGTTGCTTTTTGTTTTTATAATGATTTCTTTCACTGTGCAAAAGTTTATTTTGAGGTAGTCTCAATATTTTATTTTTGCTTTTGTTTCCCTTGTCTTAGGAGACTTATCTCCTTTGACATTGACATTCAATGTCAAAGAAATTACTGCCTGTGTTCTCTTCTAGGATTTTTATGGTTTCAAGTCTCAGATTTAGGTCTTTAAACCATTTTGAGTTTTTTTTGTCTTTCTGGTGTTAGAAAGCAATCCAGTTTCATTCCTTTGCATGTTGCTGTCCAGTTTTTCCAGCATCATTTATTGAAGAGACTGTCTTTTCCCCATTGTACATTCTTGTCTCCTTTGTAGATTAATTGGTCATGTAGGCAAGAGTTCATTTCTGGGTTCTCTGTTCTATTGGGTTGGGGTGAGGGGATGGGCAAAATGGATGAAGGGGAGATGTTGAAATACTATGTTGTACACCAGAAATTAATGCAACATTGTGTGTCAACTATAGTCAAATAAAATTTTTAAATGTTAACTTTGAACTGGGCTTCACTGGTTGCCAGAAAATGCCTATTATCCTTTGTGTGCCATGTTTTGCACCTGTTGTCTTCTCTCCTTCATGTGCACCTTCCTCCAAGCCTACCTTCTGCTTCTGAATATTTGACTAAGTTTTACAGCGCTAACTGCTTTTCTGCTGAATGAGCCTGTGTCTTTTTTTAATATCTACAGGTCTCATTAAATTATAACTATTTTTTATGTTTGACTATGAACAAAAAGGTGTGATCCTTCAACTCTATGCCCTCACATCTAGCATAATTCTTTCCATATAGTAGATGCTCAGTCAATGATCACTGTGTTAGATAATGAAATAATTTGGCCCAGACCAGGCAAAGTAAGTGCCTTGCATATGTCGTCTCATTTAATATTCATTGCCTCCCCATTTTGCAGTGAAAACTGACAGAGTTTTAACCAAAAGAAACATTGAGAAATAAATATCTAGGACACATGGAAGGGGCCAGGAGAAAAAGCGAAATTTCTTAAACTGTGTTCCTATGCCAGAAAGCCTTTAGTATTATTTGTGTGCAGGTGTCTGTCCATCCCTTTCCTATCTACTCCAAGCTTTGAGGATAAATATGTATTACCCTATTTTCCCCCCCTCCCTTAGCCAAATATCCTAGCTTCAATTTTCCGCCTCTTTCTGAATCCCAAAGGTCTTTTTAAATATCTTCATCCCTAGGGAATTTTTACTCTCCATTAGGGCCTTAATAGGATAAATATTCCAGCCTTTTTGCTCCCCACACACTAATCCCTACAGGACCTGAGACTTCACTACCACTCCCTGCCCCAGACTTGGTAAGTCTGTCTGTGTATTCAGCCCCATAATATGCACATTAATAGCAAGCCAAAGACCTGGCTGCACTAAGATCATTTTCTCACTGAGGTGGTCTTTGCTTCAGATAAAAGGACTTAGAAATAAATCACACTTCTTGATCACTGCTATGCACCATGTTGTGCTCTTCAGATGAATGTCCCCCATCAGGACTCCTCACAGTAACCTCTGAAGTAGGACTCAACCTCTCCAGGTTGCAGATGAGGAAGCAGTTTGACAAAGGTTGGGTGACTTGACTGCGACCACACAGTCGGTGAATTAGGAGAGCTGAGATTTGCATTGAGCAATGGATGTTATATGCAAACCATGAGTCATGAAACACTACATCAAAAACGGATGATGTCCTGTGTGGTGACTAACAAAACATAATTTAAAAAGGAGAGCTGAGATTTGAAGTGGGCTGCTCTTACTCTTCCACTAATAAAAATCGCGTCCTTGGCAAGTAGCCTTCCAGATACTCATAAGCACTTCCAGCAATGAACAACTTGTTCCTTTCCTCATGAGGCAGCTTTGTTGCTGTACTTGAGCTCCTGTTCTAACATATTTTAGGTAAAGCCTTTTTTAATACAAAATGCTAAGGCAATTCAGAACAATGGGAGGGTCAGAAAGTAGAATTATTCTGGGTGAGTTATATGGAAGGGGCTGAGAGTCTCTCCTTGCCATATCTCTGGAGATAGATGAATCAGAAGGAAATTACAGTATAGCAGAAGAGCATTCACAGGTAGAGAGAAAAAGTTGTAAGGGTCTCTAGCCAATCACCTCCAACATGGAGAAGGTTTGGGAGCCATGCCACTCACCTCCCACCCCACAGCCTAGAGATCATTGAATCA
Source organism: Martes martes (assembly GCF_963455335.1). Classification (NCBI taxonomy): domain Eukaryota; kingdom Metazoa; phylum Chordata; class Mammalia; order Carnivora; family Mustelidae; genus Martes; species Martes martes. The sequence goes on from NC_137898.1 coordinate 57,310,234, forward strand.
GAAGTGGCAAAAGCTCCTTTGAATGCTGGCAATGGTAATCCATCTCCTGCCTTGTGTCACTTCCCAGTGCCCTACAATCTTATCCTGGACATTTTTTATGTGATCTAACTCAAATATTATTGAAGACAGGAAGTGGTGACCCCCAAGACTTTCACCTTGATCTCTCTTAGAATCCGGGCACACTGTGTTCAACATATGCTTTTCCAACTTCATTTTCTCTATCTGTGCAAATGGGTCTGAGGCAAGGGGAGCATGCCGTCATTGCGCTTTTTAACTTCAAAGATAGAGTGAACGTTCTTTGAGAGGCAACTCGGGCTGAGGGAACTGATTCAATTATTACAAGGCTGAGTGGAAGAAGGAAAAAGGGGAAAAGCAAAGCTGTCCCATTTATGTCTGGATTATTCAGCTCTCAATTTTCTCCACACCAAAGAAATGGCCTTGAAGTATGGACACTCCAAAACAGTGTCTTAACTAAATGTATGTACCTCTGTCTTTTGAGTACAGCCTTGTTCATGCATTTTATTCAGCAACATATATAGACACACAGTTACATGCTGAACTAAGCACATAATATGCTCATTCATAGAACAGAACAGGTTTACATATATCATTTTACAAGGACTGCCCACCCAGATTGTTCTCTGTCCCTGACCCTTCAGCCACCACCAAAACTGAAATACCCTCTGGATATACTTGATCCCAAGCTGAATGATAGAAATTCAGGGAGGGGAAACAGCACAGAAGAAAAAAATAGGAAACAAATGGAAGAAGGGATGATGAGACATAAAGGGACAAGATGATTGTCTCAATATCACAATGAAAGCGCAGTTGGCACTGGGATGGCATACTGGTCCAGGGTTCCTTCACCCAGACCACATTAGAAGAGCTTAATTTCTCTTCTTGCCTCTTTTTTCTGGGTATGGATAGCTGATATAAGGGATTGTAAAGAGTATTGCAGCTTAATGTTGGGGATATGGGCTATCTCCAGAGGTTTCAGTTAGTTCCACTCTGTCCCAACTAGCAACCAGAACACAGTCAAATCCCATTATATTAGAAATCAATGTGAGAAAGATACTCTTTCTCTCTCCTATGTCTATTCCTAGTTCTTGTTCTTAACTTTCCTTTTTTTTTAATTTATTTATTTGACAGACAGTGATCACAAATAAGGAGAGAGGCAGGCAGAGAGAGAGGAAGAGAAGCAGGCTCCCTGCTGAGCAGAGAGCCCCATGTGGGGCTCGATCCCAGGACCCTGGGATCATGACCTGAGCCGAAGGCAGAGGCTTTAACCCACTGAGCCACCCAGGCGCCCCTCAACTTTCCTTTTCATACTCCTGTCCCTCTACTGTCCCCTTCCTGACTTTATTATTTAATCACATTCTTTCTTAAATTCTCAGTTACTGGCTGGCTAGTGGATAAGAGAGTAATGAGAAGGTACACATAGGTAAGGGAAGATCAGGGAACATAGAAAGTGTGGATAATAGGCAAAGATACGCAGTAGACATAGTTAACATTTGCTTGCAGTTAACAGTTGTGTCCCCAGTGATTAAAAGTCACTTATACTGTCTTTATGTACCTTTGATTTTTATGAGACTATGTTTTCATCCCTCAATAACTTTATTGGATCACATATTATGGCCAAATTAGCCTGACCTCTGCCACTAACCAATTCTGCATGATCTCACTGTTTCTACCAGTATCCATACAGACACCTACAACAACCACAGGATCCTAGTACTAACATGAGCCAGGCAATGTTATGGCTTTAGCAGGCTGTAAGAGACTCAGGCCCTCACCATATGGTGGTTGTTCTGGGTCAGAAGCCAGGTTCTGAGCCTCATCCATGAGTAACCACGGGCTCAGTGCCCTGAAAAACCCATCGAATATCCCCCACCTTCCTTGCTATTACTTCTCGTCCTGATCTTCCCATCTTAAAAAGTAACTACATTTGAGTCTTCCATCCAATCTGCCTGACCTTTCATCATTACGTCACCCTTTTATTGTCACATAGGCAGATGGATCAGAAAGAAATGAGCATTTAGACAGAATAGGATTCACAGGGAGATGGAAGACAGGTAAGACTCTCTAGTCACTTATCTTCACCATAGAGTGAGTTCTATAGCCATGCCACTCACCCTGCAGCCCCAGCCTAGACATCATTGAATCAGACACAAGTGGAAAGGACTCCTTTGATCCCTGGTAATGATAACTTCACCTCGTGCCTTGCATCACTTCCCAATGCTCTACAACCTTCTTATCCTGGATATTTCTCATGAGATCTAATTCAAATATTTTCTGCTGCCCACTTCATTTCAGCCACAGAATAAGAATGAATCCCAGTGGCTTCGTCTCTCAGGTCTTCCTGGGGCTCAGAGCTGGGTAGTAAGGTCTTCCCTACCCACCCTACCTGGACCTGACCATGCAGTTCACAAACCACAGCCATCAGAACCCGAACTCTTTTCTGCTCATGGGAATTCCTGGCCTGGAGGCATCCCACTTTTGGATTGCATTTCCCTTCTGCTCCATGTACGCTTTGGCAGTGCTTGGCAACATGGCAGTGCTACTGGTGGTGCGATCAGAGCCTGCCCTGCACCAGCCCATGTACCTGTTCCTAAGCATGTTGTCCATCATTGACCTGGTACTCTGCACTTCTACTGTGCCCAAGCTCCTTGCACTTTTTTGGACAAATGCTACTGAGATCAACTTTGGGGCCTGTGCTACCCAGATGTTCTTTATCCATGGCTTTTCAGCTGTCGAATCTGGTATCCTGCTAGCAATGGCCTTTGACCGCTACTTGGCCATCTGCCGGCCACTGCACTATGGGTCATTGTTGCCCCCAGAGGCTGTGGGCAAGCTGGCAGCTGCTGCCGTATTTCGTGGCTTGGGGCTCATGACCCCACTCACCTGCTTACTGGCAAGGCTGAGCTACTGTAGCCGAGTGGTGGCCCACTCCTACTGTGAGCACATGGCTGTGGTGAAGCTGGCTTGTGGGGGCACACGGCCAAACAACATCTATGGCATCACTGCTGCCACACTGGTGGTGGGCACAGACTCCATTTGCATCGCTGTCTCCTATACACTCATTATCCGGTCTGTGTTAGGCCTTTCCTCCAAAGAGGCAAGGGCTAAGACATTTGGCACTTGTGGCTCCCACCTTGGTGTCATCCTTCTCTTCTATACACCAGGACTCTTTTCATTCTACACACAGCGCTTTGGCCAGCATGTACCCCGGCACATCCACATCCTCCTGGCTGACCTCTACCTTGTTGTACCACCCATGCTCAACCCCATCATCTATGGCATGAAGACCAAACAGATCCGGGATGGAGCCCTCCGACTGATGAAGCGGGGCATTGTTCAGTTTTAAGTCTTCAACCCCACCCTGGAACTGTCTTCTTCCTTTAGGCCTTGAGCAATTCTTGGAGGAGGCCACTGAGAGGATGTAACCACCAGTTAACCTGTGAGTTGGCTGGGGGCAGTTAGCCAATCCTTATCTACTCTTCTGTCCCTGGAACATACATTCTTCCCACCATTCCCACAGTGAGAGCTGTTCAGGTGAACAGCCTTGAGAAAGTAAAGTATTGTTGGGCCCATCTGGACAGTATATCTGACTGAACCCAGTTAAGGCCTCTATATAAACTTTTAAGATTTGGCAGATGGGAAAAAAAAAAAAAAAGATTTCACAGATAGGTACTTATCTTGTGGCCACCAAGACAGATCTCATAAGGAAGTCCCTTGCTTATTAAACCTGCCACCTACCCATCTTGAGTGTCCTGCCTCTTTCCTTCGTCTCTTCTTGCTCTTTGTGTATGGGAGCCAGTTTGTGAACCAACAGCAATGGTCAAGAGACCAGTAGTTTCCAGCATGGTGGAGAGAGAAAAACACATACCCAGTGGTATCCTTACTTTGATAAAGAGATATAGCATAAGTCTGCATGAAGAATCATCAGATATTTCCCACTTGTGATGTAAATATGGTTACAAAGCCTAGAGATCCCCTGTCTATTGGGAAACATGGTCACCAAGCTGATGATGGCCTCCCAGGGAATTCTACACTGCTCTTCTAACATGGCTCCTACCTTCTAGGAGACCTTGATAAAATGAGAAAGATAGGACTGATGATCTGAAAAGGAAAAATAATCCTCATCCATAGTCAGGTGTTTCTACTCTGGTATGGATGCATGAATACCTCCCCCAGTGAACTGCAAGTTTGACAGGAGAAACACAAACACAGAGAGGAGAAGCAGAGAGATGGAGACAGAACACTCAGCAATGGATCATAGGGACAACCGTGTCTATGGTACAGAGAAATAAGCAACAAGGTGTAATGTCAATCTAGGAAGGTGAAAATTTTCATCTCTTCAGTGAGCATTCAGTATGTTAAAAATCTAGGGGTATGGACTTGATTAGGTCAAAAATCCTTGTGGAGACTGTTCACTGTTAGAGGAGAACTACATGTAGGGAGACAACAGTGAAACAAATTAGTTTAATTAGCCAAATTAAACAAGTGTGTTTAGGATAAGCACAGGGACCATGGGTATTGAGTAAGGACACCTAGATTGCTCAGAGAAAAGAGATCCTAGTACCCACCTCTTTCATTCCATGTCTGTACAGATAGGAAAGCCTGATTTCTCAGAAGCCTTCAACAATACCTGGGTGTAAGGTGCGGGAACAAAGTCTCAGGCTAGATGATATCAAGTCCGTTCTCTGGGAGTGGCCATGCAGAGCTGCCACCAAGCCTCAAACTCCCAGCGAAAAGACCAGACCCCTTCGTTGGAGAGAAAATCAAGAAAGCAGTCCAGTTTGACCTCCAGAGCAGGTTATAGAATTGAGAGTGATGGCTATGATTAGAAGGCCCATTAGGATCCAGAGTTCAGAGTCTCTGGTTTTGACATCCCTGCTCAGAATCCACATGCAGATTGGTAGGAAGTTAATAGGTATTTGGCTCCCAGGCAAAGCATTCTACTAAGTTAGGGAAGAGCTTGCACAGAAGGCCACTCGCAGGCTCAGGAAGACCTAGGTCTTCAGAACTTCCTCCAGTTATAGCAATGGATTAGCTAACACTCTGCAGTGCCTCACAAGAATATGCATCATCATCTTATAGTCTCATAACCATCTGATGAGGGCCCATAATTACCCACACTTTACAGAGCCAGAGGCAGAAGATTAAGAAGGTAATAACTTGCCCAAGAAATCAGTAAATATCAGAGCCAGAATACAAATCTTTTTAATTCTAAATTCTGTGTTGTTTACCCCTTACCCAGTAAGTTCCTATAAATCTAGACCCTGAAACCAAAAATCTAATAATATTTAATCTAGGAATGAGGGGTAATTATTTCCTAATATTACTGACCCTTCTGAGAATATGCAACATGCCAAACACTCTTCTAAGGTTTGGAAATATAATGATGATTCAGGAAGATAAATCCCTGGGGATAACTTGAATAGGCAACCTCAGCAAAATCTTCCCACCCATGTACTCTCAATGACTCCTATGTTATGATAATAATGGTCCATATACACTATGGAGTATTATGCCTCCATCAGAAAGGATGAATACCCAACTTTTGTAGCAACATGCACAGGACTGGAAGAGATTATGCTGAGTGAAATAAGTCAAACAGAGAGAGTCAAGTATCATATGGTTTCACTTATTTGTGGAGCATAACAAATAATATAGAGGACAAGGGGAGATGGAGAGGAGAAGGGAGTTGAGGGAAATTGGAAGGGGAGGTGAACCATGAGAGACTACAGACTCTGAAAAACAACCTGAGGGTTTTGAAGGGGCGGGGGGTGGGAGGTTGGGGGAACCAGGTGGTGGGTATTAGGGAGGGCACAGATTGCATGGAGCACTGGGTATGGTGAAAAAACAATGAATACTGTTATGCTGAAAATAAATTAAAAAATAATAATTCTTCCTTCACTCTAGGGCTCAAAATTAGTAGCTTTAATTTGCCCACAAACAGCCCAGGTTGCCAGGCAACTAGAGACCTCAGACTGGCCAATAAATTCTAGTCTCCAGGATATTTAATTAAAATTATGGGGGAAATCAAGAAAACCAGCTATACACTACTTGGGACTATTGATTACAGTTGATTTATTTTTCTTAAACTATTTTTTAATGAGGTATAATTTACCTAAAATAAAATGCATATGTTATATATGGAGATGATATCTGACAAATGTGTGCATCAGAATAACCACCACCTTAATCAAGATACATAATATTTTTATAATCCCAGAAAGTTCCCTTGTGCTCTTTCCAGGTAAAACCCTTAGGGGTCTCCCACTGAGAAAACCACTATTTGATTTTGATTACCTTGGATCAAACTTAACTGTTCTAGAAGTTCATATAAGTGGAATAAGGTAATATATATGTGTCCAACTTCCTTGGCTCAGCATGTTTTTTATATTCATTCATATTTTGTGCATGAGCTGTGAATTCCTTTTTATTTGCTAATATTTCATTGCATGAATATACCGAGTTTAACTATTTGGGGACACTTGAGTTGCTTCCTTTTTTTTTTTTCTATTATAAAAAAACTGCTATGACTATTTCTTACACTAAAAGTAGAAATTCTGGTTTATAAGGTAAACGTATGTTTAATAGAACCTGCCGAATTATTTTCCAAAGTAATTGTACCATTTTATACTCTTGCCAGTGTTGTAAGACACTTCTCAGTTGTTCCACATCCTGATCAACTCTTGAAACTACCATTCTTTTTTTTATTTTAACCATTCCAATATGTGTAAAATGGTAATTTGTGGGTTTCATTTGCATTTTTCTGATGACTGACATTGAGCAACTTTTTATACACTTAATGTTTGTGCATACACCATCTATAAAATGTCAATGCCTTTTGTCCATTTTTATTGAACTTTTTGCTTATTGATTTGTACTAGCCATTTATATATTTTGAATATAAGTCATTTGTTATATAAACACAGTGAAAATATTGGCCAATTTTGTGGCTTGCCTTTTGATTTTCTTATAGATCTCTTTTGATAAAAAGAAATTTTTAGTTGCATATTAAGTAACTAATGAATCGTTGAACACTACAACAAAAACTTATGTGCTATATGTTGGCTAACTGAACATAACCAAAGAAATTTTTAGTTACAAATTCAAAATTAGCAATCTTATTCATGGTTAGTGCTTTGTTTTATAGATTTAACTTTTAATTCTAGGTCTGTGATCCAACACAAAAAATAATTGTATATGGTGTGAAGTAGAGATCAAGATTTATTTTTCCACTTACGGATATTCAGTTCCTGAATTTGTTGAAAAGACTCTTTTCCAAATTGAATTGCCTTGGCAACTTTGTCAAATATCAGTCAACTCTTTATGTGTGGATGTATTTCTGGATTTTCTTTTCTCTTTCATTAATCTATTTGATTATCCTATCAATTTCATATCCTCATATCAACACTGTCTTAATAACTTTATAATAAGTCTTGAAATAGTATGTCTTCCTACACTGTACTTCCACAGTGGCTGATATATATATGTGTGTATATGTATATATATATGTAAATATATATATATACATATATATATATAAATTTGTTAGAAAACATATAATCAAACCCTGGTAATAATTTTTGTAGGAATTATTTTTTTCGGGGGCACCTGGGTGGCTCAGTGGGTTAAAGCCTCTGCTTTCAGCTCAGGTCATGATCCCAGGGTCCTGGGATCAAGCCCTGCATCGGGGCTCTCTGCTCAGCGGGGAGCCTGCTTCCTCCTCTTTCTCTCTCTGCCTGCCTCTCTGCCTACTTGTGATATCTCTGTCTGTCAAATAAATAAATAAAAATCTTAAAAAAAATAAGATTAAAAAAAAGAATTTTTTTTTCTGATCTCATATTGGCTAGGACCTCTGATACAACATTCAATAAATTTAGGCAAACATCCTTGTCTTATTTCTGATCTTAGGAGGAAAGTATTCAATCTTTCTTAATTAAGTATCATATTAACTGTAGGTTTTTCATAAGTTTTCTTCACTAATTTTTTTTTAAAGATTTTATTTATTTAATTGACAGACAGATCACAAGTAGGCAGAGAGGCAGGCAGAGAGAGAGGAGGAAGCAGGCTCCCTGCTGAGCAGAGAGCCCGATGTGGGACTTGATCCCAGGAACCTGGGATCATGACCTGAGCTGAAAGCAGAGGCTTTAACCCACTGAGCCACCCAGGTTCCCTTCTTTACTAATTATTGAAAATTATTCAGATGGTATTGAATTTGGTCATCATTTTTTTCATATAGTTGGGCAATCACATGATTTTTCTCCTTCATTCTACTAATGGAGTATACCATTTGACTTATTTTTCTTTTTTTTTTTAATTAAATTTTTTATTTATTTTCAGCGTAACAGTATTCATTGTTTTTTCACCACACCCAGTGCTCCATGCAATCTGTGCCCTCCCTAATACCCACCACCTGGTTCCCCCACCCTCCCACCCCGCCCCTTCAAAACCCTCAGGTTGTTTTTCAGAGTCCATAGTCTCTCATGGTTCACCTCCCCCTCCAATTTCCCTCAACTCCCTCCTCCTCTCCATCTACCCTTGTCCTCTATATTATTTGTTATGCTCCACCAATAAGTGAAACCATATGATACTTGACTTTCTCTGTTTGACTTATTTCACTCAGCATAATCTCTTCCAGTCCCGTCCATGTTGCTACAAAAGTTGGGTATTCGTCCTTTCTGATGGAGGCATAATACTCCATGGTGTATATGGACCACATCTTCCTTATCCATTCATCCGTTGAAGGGCATCTTGGTTCTTTCCACAGTTTGGCGACCGTGGCCATTGCTGCTATAAACATTGGGGTACAGATGGCCCTTCTTTTCACTACATCTGTATCTTTGGGGTAAATACCCAGCAGTGCAACTGCAGGGTCATAGGGAAGATCTATTTTTAATTTCCTGAGGAATCTCCACACTGTTCTCCAAAGTGGCTGTACCAGTTTGCATTCCCACCAACAGTGTAAGAGGGTTCCCCTTTCTCCACATCCTCTCCAACACACGTTGTTTCCTGTCTTGCTAATTTTGGCCATTCTAACTGGTGTAAGGTGGTATCTCAATGTGGTTTTGATTTGAATCTCCCTGATGGCTAGTGATGATGAACATTTTTTCATGTGTCTGGTAGCCATTTGTATGTCTTCATTGGAGAAGTGTCTGTTCATATCTTCTGCCCATTTTTTAATATGATTATCTGTTTTGTGTGTGTTGAGTTTGAGGAGTTCTTTATAGATCCTGGATATCAACCTTTTATCTGTACTGTCATTTGCAAATATCTTCTCCCATTCCGTGGGTTGCCTCTTTGTTTTGATGACTGTTTCTTTTGCTATGCAGAAGCTTTTGATCTTGATGAAGTCCCAAAAGTTCATCTTTGCCTTTGTTTCCTTTGCCTTTGGAGACATATCTTGAAAGAAGTTGCTGTGGCTGATACCAAAGAGGTTACTCCCTATGTTCTCCTCGAGGATTCTGATGGATTCCTGTCTCACGTTGAGGTCTTTTATCCATTTCAAGTTTATCTTTGTGTATGGTGTAAGAGAATGGTCAAGTTTCATTCTTCTACATATAGCTGTCCAGTTTTCCCAGCACCATTTATTGAAGAGACTGTCTTTTTTCCACTGGATATTTTTTCCCGTTTTGTCAAAGATTATTTGACCATAGAGTTGAGGGTCCATATCTGGGCTCTCTACTCTGTTCCACTGGTCCATGTGTCTGTTTTTATGCCAGTACCATGCTGTCTTGGTGATCACAGCTTTGTAGTAAAGCTTGAAATCAGGTAACGTGATGCCACCAGTTTTATTTTTGTTTTTCAGCATTTCCTTAGCAATTCGGGGTCTCTTCTGATGCCATACAAATTTTAGGATTATTTGCTCCAGCTCTTTGAAAAATACTGGTGGAATTTTGATCGGAATGGCATTAAAAGTATAGATTGCTCTGGGCAGTATAGACATTTTAACGATGTTTATTCTTCCGATCCAAGAGCATGGAATGGTCTTCCATCTTTTTGTGTCTTCTTCAATTTCTTTTAGGAGTATTCTGTAGTTCCTCGAGTACAGATCTTTAACCTCTTTGGTTAGGTTTATTCAGAGGTATCTTATGGTTTTTGGTGCTATAGTAAATGGAATCGATTCTCTAATTTGCCTTTCTGTATTTTCATTGTTAGTGTATAAGAAAGCCACTGATTTCTGGACATTGACTTTGTATCCTGCTACATTACTAAATTGCTGTATGAGTTCTAGTAGTTTGGGGGTGGAGTCTTTCGGGTTTTCCATATAAAGAATCATGTCATCTGCGAAGAGAGAGAGATTGACTTCTTCCTTGCCAATTTGGATACCTTTTATTTCTCTTTGTTGTCTGATTGCTGTTGCTAGGACTTCTAATACTATGTTGAACAAGAGTGGTGAGAGTGGGCATCCTTGTCGTGTTCCTGATCTCAATGAGAAGGCTGCAAGCTTTTTCCCATTGAGGATGATATTTGCTGTGGGTTTTTCATAGATAGATTTGATGAAGTTCAGGAATGTTCCCTCTATCCCTATACTTTGAAGCGTTTTAATCAGGAACGGATGCTGGATTTTGTCAAAAGCTTTTTCTGCATCAATTGAGAGGATCATGTGGTTCTTCTCTCTTCTCTTATTGATTTGTTCTATCACATTGATTGATTTGTGAATGTTGAACCATCCTTGTAACCCAGGGATGAATCCCACCTGGTCATGGTGGATAATCTTTTTAATGTGCTGTTGGATCCTGTTTGCTAGGATCTTGTTGAGAATCTTAGCATCCATATTCATCAGTGATATCGGTCTGAAATTCTCCTTTTTGGTAGGGTCTTTGCCTGGTTTGGGGATCAGGGTAATGCTGGCTTCATAAAAAGAGTCTGGAAGTTTTCCTTCTGCTTCAATTTTTTGAAACAGCTTCAGGAGAATAGGTATTATTTCTTCTTTGAAAGTTTGATAGAATTCCCCAGGGAATCCGTCAGGTCCTGGGCTCTTGTTTTTTGGGAGGTTTTTGATCACTGCTTCAATCTCGTTACTAGATATCAGTCTATTCAGGTTGTCAATTTCTTCCTGGTTCAATTTTGGGAGTTTATAGTTTTCCAGGAATGCATCCATTTCATCTAGGTTGCTTAGCTTATTGGCATATAACTGTTGATAATAGCTTCTGATGATTGTTTCTACTTCCTTGGTGTTAGTTGTGATCTCTCCCTTTTCATTCATAATTTTATTAATTTGGGCTTTCTCTCTTTTCTTTTGGATTAGTGTGGCCAATGGTTTATCGATCTTATTGATTCTTTCAAAAAACCAGCTTCTAGTTTCGTTGATACGTTCTACTGTATCTCTGGTTTCTACCTCGTTGATCTCTGCTCTAATCTTGATTATTTCCCTTCTTATGTGTGGAGTTGGTTTGATTTGTTGTTGGAGGAAGCCTGGAACAAACAGCTTAGAAGCCACGAAAACAGAATCAGGGAAATAAATGATGCCATGAAACGTTCCAACGTCAGAATTATTGGAATCCCTAAAGGGTAGGAGAAAGAAAGAAGTCTAGAAGATATAGTGGAACAAGTTTTTCATGAAAATTTTCCCAATCTTGCGAATGGAACAAGTGTTCATGTACTAGAAGTAGAAAGGTCCCCCCCCCCAAGATTATAAATTCAAAAAAAACATCCAGGCACCTCATAGTAAAATTGAGGAATCATAATTGTAGATACAATCTCTTGAAAGCCGCTAGGACAAAGAAGCTCCTTACATACAGAGGAAAGCCCATCAGAATAACGTCAGACCTGTCCACAGAGACCTGGCAAGCCAGAAAGGGCTGGCAAGATATATTCAGGGCACTAAATGAGAAGAACATGCAGCCAAGAATACTTTATCCAGCAAGACTGACATTCAAAATGGATGGAGAGATAAAGAGTTTCCAAGACCGGCAAGGCTTAAAAGACTATGCAACCACCAAGCCGACACTGCAGGAAATATTAAGGGGGGCTCTATAAAAGAGGAAAAATCCTAAGAATAGCATTGAACAGAAATATAGAGACAATCGACAGAAAGAAAGACTTCAAAGATAACACAATGTCAATAAAAACGTATCTCTCAATAATCACTCTCAATGTGAATGGCCTAAATGCACCCATAAAACGACACAGGGTTGCAGATTGGATAAAACGACAGGACCCATCCATATGTTGTCTACAAGAGACCCATTTTGAACCTAAAGATACACCCAGACTGAAAGTGAAGGGATGGAGAAGCATCTTTCACGCCAATGGGCCTCAAAAGAAGGCTGGGGTAGCGATTCTAATATCAGATAAATTAGATTTTAAACTAAAGACGGTAGTCAGAGATACAGAAGGACACTACATCATTCTTAAAGGGACTATCCACCAAGATGATCTAACAATTGTAAATATCTATGCCCCCAATATGGGAGCAGCCAATTACATAAGAAAACTATTAATCAAGATAAAGAGTCATATTGATATGAATACATTAATAGTAGGAGATCTTAACACGCCTCTCTCAGAAATAGACAGATCATCGAAGCAGAAAATCAATAAAGAAATAAGAGCATTGAATGACACATTGGACCAGATGGACCTCATAGATATATACAGAACATTCCACCCTAAAACAACAGAATACTCATTCTTCTCAAGTGCACATGGAACCTTCTCCAGAATAGACCACATACTGGGTCACAAATCAGGGCTCAACTGATACCAAAAGACTGAGATTATTCCCTGCATATTCTCAGATCACAATGCTTTGAAACTGGAGCTCAATCACAAGGAAAAGTTCAGAAGGAACTCAAATACCTGGAAGCTAAAGACCACCTTGCTTAAGAATGCTTGGATCAACCAGGAGATCAAAGAAGAACTTAAACAATTTATGGAAACCAATGAGAACGAAGACACTTCACTCCAAAACCTATGGGATACAGCAAAGGCGGTCCTAAGGGGGAAATTCATAGCCATCCAAGCCTCCCTCAAAAAAATTGAAAAATCCAGAATACACCAGCTGTCTCTACACCTTAAAGAACTAGAGAATCAACAACAAATCAAACCAATTGACTTATTTTTCAATGTTAAACTACCTTGTCTTCCTGGAATAAATCCCACTTGGTTAGGATGTGCTATCAAATTTGTATATTGCTGGAATCAGTTTGCTAATATTTTGATAGGGATAACTAGCCTGTGTTCATGAAAGATACTGATCTTGTAATTTTCTTTCTTGTAATTTCCTTGTCAAGTTCTTATATCAGGGTTTTGTTTACCTCTTAAAATGTAGTAAAGTATTCCCTATTGATCTATTTTCTGAAAATGTTCATATAACATGTATTGTATTCCTTAAATATTTGATAAAATTACACAGGAAAGAAATCTGGGTCTGAAGTTTCCTTTGTTTTTTTATTTTACATTTAATTTTTAATGAATATGATTCTAGCCAAGTTTTCTATTTTCACAATCTTTCCATTTTCTCTAGATTGTCAAAGTAACAATTGTCACAATATACCAACAAATGTATAAAATTATTCATAATATCCTTTTATTTTCCTTTCAATTCTGTAGGATTTGTCACCTTTTATTATATTCATTATTCATGTTTACTTTGTCTTATTTTGTCACGCTGGTAGGGGAGAGAGGTATATCAATTTTATTAATTTTTAAAATGAGACTGGCTTTGTTGACTTTTCTCTATTTGTTTTTCTTTAATTTCTGCTCTTTATTTCCTTTCTGCTATTTACTTCGGGTTTAATTTACTCCTCTATTTCTAGCTTCTTAAGGTAGAAACTTAAGGCCACTGATTTTTTTTTAAAGATTTTATTTATTTATTGGACAGACAGAGATCATAAGTAGGCAGAGAGGCAGGCAGAGAGAGAGGAGGAAGCAGGCTCCCTGCTGAGCAGAGAGCCCGATGCGGGGCTCGATCCCAGGACCCTGGGATCATGACCTGAGCCGAAGGCAGAGGCCCCAACCCACTGAGCCACCCAGGCGCCCCGAGGCCACTGATTTTTAAAAGTTTTTTCATAAATACTCACATGTAGAAACTTTTCTCTGTGCATCTCTATGCATTGCTTTATGCATTAGCTGTATCCCACATATTTTGATATGTTGTGTTAACATATTTTGTACTACTGTTTAATTTCCCTTATGACTTTTTTAAGACCCATTGGTTATTTTAAGTGCATTGTTTACTTTTCAAGTACTTGGTGATTTCCTATATTTATTATTGCTTTTAATTTATAATTTAATTCCATTATGGTTGGCAAACCATAATATATAGGGCTGACTATATTTCAGCCCTTCAAAATGTATTCAGACTTGTTTTATGGCCCTGATATAGCCTATCTGGGTAAATATTCCATGTGCACTTCAAATTAATATTTCTTCAGGTTTAGAGTATATTTTATGGTCATCACTTAGATCAAGTTGATCAATGATCAACTTTACCATATCTTTAAAGATTTTTTATCTGGCTCTCCTATCAGTCACTGACAGAACTGTTAAAAAGTTCTAATTACAATTGTGGTTTTTCCTCTATTTTTCCTTTTATTTCTGTCAGTTTTGCTTTGTATATTTCAAAGATCTGTTATTAGGTGTATACATATTTATAATTTTTATATATTTTTCCTTAAATTTTTTTATTTAAATTCAATTTAGGTAACATATACTGTACTGTCAGTTTCATAGGTAGAATTTAATGATTCATCAGTTGCATATAACACCCAGTGCTCATTACAAGTGCCTTTAATACCCATCACCCAAATGCCCCATCCCCTCATCCACTTCCCCTCTAGTTTGTTCTCTACATTTAAGAGTTTCTTATGGTTTATCTCCTTCTCTGTTTTCATTTTACTTGAATTGACACTTTAAGCATTATAAAACGAGCCTCTTTATCTTGAGTTGTGATCTTCTTTTAAGTCAATTTTGCCTAATACTATGCAACTAACTTTCTTCTGGTAAACTATATAGTACATCATTTTCCATCCTTTTACATTTAAACTGTCAGTGGGCTTATATTTAATTAACTGTAAAGAACAAAAATGCTTATGTATCTAGTCTGACAAATTCTGCTTATTAACTGGAATGTGTAGTCTGTTTACATTTAATGTTATAATATACTTGGGTTTAAGTCTGTCTTACTATTTGTTTTGTATTTGCCTCCTTTGTTCTTTGTTCCTTTATTTCTGCTATATTGCATTTGGGGGAGGGAGGTAATTGAACACATATTGAAATAACATTCTATCTCCTCTATTTGTGGTTAGCTGTACTTCATATTATTAAAATACTTGGATACTTAGGTATACTTGAAATACTATTCTATCCCCTCTACTGGTGGTCAGCTCTACTTCGTATTATTTTTGTACAGATAGTTCTAGGACTTACCCTCTATATCCCTAATTTATAACAATCTTCCTTAAATTCATATTATATCTCTTCATGTAAAACATAAGAATATTAAACAGTTCAGTTCCATTTACTCTGTCCTTTGTGATATTTTTATATATATTTTACATAAACTATATATTTACATATATTTTATATACATTATAAACTGTGAAAACTTATTTAAACTACTTCAAAGAATTTAATAAAACTATTTTATGCATATATTTACTATTTTCAGTGCTCTTTCTTCCTTCCTATAGATCTAAATCTTCATATAGTATTTCTCTTCAACATGAAAAACTTCCTTTAGCATTTTTGTAGTATAAGTTTGTTGGAAAGAAATTCTCTCACTTTTTACCTGAAAATATTCTTACTTAAAATGTGTTTTTGAGGGGCACATGGGTGGCTTAGTGGGTTAAAGCCTCTGCCTTCGGCTCAGGTCATGATCTCAGGGTCCTGGGATCAAGCCCCACATTGGGCTCTCTGCTCAGCAGGGAGCCTGCCTCTACCTCTCTCCCTGCCTGCCTCTCTGCCTACTTGTGATCTCTGTCAAATAAATAAATAAAATCTTTTTTAAAAATGTGTTTTAGATTTTAAAAATTTTGTGCTAGCTATAGAATTCTAAATTGATAGGTTTATTTTTCCTTTTAGCACTCTAAATATATTGGCCCTTTATTTTCTTACCTCATTTTTTATGCAAGTCTCTCATAATACTTATTATTCCCATAAATGTATCTTTTTTTCAGAAGTTTTGATTACATTTTTTCCTCTGTATTTAGTTTTCATCAGTTTGACTTTGTGTCAGTGTGTAATTTTCTTTGTATTCATTTTGCTTAGGACTCTGAATTTCCTGGGTCTGTGGGTTAATTTTATAATTTTGTAATCAAATTTGGAAAATATTTTTAATTAGTTCAGTTATTTTTCTGACCCATTTTTCTCCTCCTGGGACTTCAACCACTTATATGTAAGACTACTTGATAGAGACCCAAGTGTCATTCTATTTATTTAAACTTTTTTCTGTTTCTCTTAACTTGTTAATAGAATACTGAATAACTTTTATTGACTTGGTCTTCAGGTTCTCTATCTTTTCTTTAGCATTATCCAATCTGATGTTTTTCCCAACAATGATTTTACTTCAGATATATTTTCAGATATATAATTTTTATGTGATTCTTTTATGCAGTTTCTAAATCTCTCCTTAAATCCTCATATCAGGAGGTAATTAGGAGAACCATTGGACCCAGAAAATCAGACACTCTCACCTCCTCTCCTGTCCTTGGGAGTATGCTCTGCCTACCATCCTCACACTGGGAGCTGTTCCAAGGACATATCCTTGAGAGAGTAAGGTGTCTGAGACCATCTGGGTGGTATACATGACTAAGCTCAGTTAAGGCCTCTATATAAACTTTTAAATTTCTGGTGGGTGGATGTAGAGATCAACTCACCTTGTGGCTGCCCAAGAGAGGACTCATATGTAAGTTCCTTTATTAAATCTTCTACCCACCAATCTGGAGTAACTTGCCTCTTTCTTCAATCTTTCCTTGCCTTCTGCGTACAGGGGCCTGTTTCAGATTACACCTAAAAGCTCCCAAGAAGGTTGCATCCTAACAACTGTACCTATTTATCCATCTTCTTTGTATTTTTTAAACTGTTTTTATAGTTATGCTAAAATATTTGTTTTAATATTTAATTCCAAACACAAAGAGAAAATATTTGTTTAACCCAAATTATGAGCTATGAGAAGTCTCTTTCTGCTAACTTTGTGTCCTCTTGATTATGCTTTTTTTTTTGTATGTATAGTAATTTTTCAATGTATACCAGACATTGTAAATGATGTATTGAAAAATCTCTTGATCTCATTTTCTTGCCTTGATGAGTTTTTAGTTTTTGTCTAGCAGGTATGATTTACTTACTGATGGGTCAAGATCTTATCCTAAGAGGTTTAATGTCAGGCTTTCAGATTTTATTTTCCTATATTTCTCTTAGTCCAACATCAAAGTCTTTAGTATGTGATATACTATGAAGGCACAGCTTTTATGAAGGTTTAAAGTCTGAGATGTTACCAATTGTTCTCAACTTACTGAAACTAAAATACCAAACTCTGTCTTCCCAACAGGAAATTGCTGATATCAGGGATGCTACCCTAATTTAAGCTGTTGTACAGTTACTTTCTTAGTTTCAGTCTCTCTGACATCATAATACAGGAAAAACTATACCTGGTGCCCAGGATCATTGCAATCTCTCCTGCTCCTTCATTTTTGTCCAACTGGTTCATCTTAACATGTACTGCTCTATTGTTTCATCTTCTCTTTAGGCCCACCTGTTCTCCTCACTTACTGGTCCACTCTAGGGTCCTTTGGTATCCCTTCTGATATCCACTATTTAAGCAATCTCCCAGCAGGGTTAGAGGTCCAAGCCCTTCTCATGACACTACTTTTCTCTATTTTGTAACTCCAATAGGCCTGGGGCCAAAATTATATCCTATTCAGATGAATGACTCAAACAAGTGGCTTAAACAAGTTACTACTAATAATGCATGCTTTGAAGTAATGAATAGATTATAAAGTATCTGTCTGGACCATCTCAAGAGTCAGAAGATGGATACTAAATGTTTTGGTGGCTAGAAACAGAAGACTATCCATGTGAAGTGGGTCAGGACAATCCATTCAGTTTTTCTAAGAAATAGAGACAGTTGCAGTCTTAAGATTGGAATACAGAGCCTGAGCCACCCTAGGATGCAAGGTCAGAAGGGGAAAAAGACAGCAAACAAGGGAAGAAACTGATGAGCTAAGAATCTGTGTAAGAATGTATTATGTTAATACAGTGTTTCTCAACGGGAATTCAGACTTCTGGGATTCTTGGTGGAGGGAGACAAGGGGTATACCCCTTGTCCTACAACTTTCTTTGCATAGAAGTTATTTCCTCTAGAAGCAAATACTGTATTTCTCCACCTACACTGTACTAAGGTATAACCAGGCTTGGAAACCATGAAAAGTGATGAAGTAGATCTTCTTCTTAAAGAAAGCAAGAAACTTCTTGCAAAGCACCTTCTTCAAATAAGATCCTGTCATGATACCCAGGCAGAGAAACTCTTCTGTCCTTCTGAAGGGAAAATAAGTGCTTCTGCCAGCCTGGAAGGTTCAGAAAATATGGAAGGTTGAGCAGTTATAGGCTCATTCACTGAAATGCTTCATTTCTTGCTCTTTCTGTATCAGGTCACTTTCTGTATCAGGTCATCTACACCAAAGCAAACTTTCTATTGAGACTGAACACTCAGTTATCTTCTTATTTATGCCCGCCTTAAAATCCTACCCTGGTCTGATTTTCAGTAGTCTGTCTTCCAGCTGCAGGAAATTATAATCCCTTTGAAAGCTACCATGGAGGACGTCTGCCCTTTACTGGTATAGGCCAGAAGTAAGATTTTTTAAAACTCCAATTTTCTGCATGGTTGGGGGATAGTCTTTTTTTTAAGATTTTATTTATTTGACAGAGAGAGAGAGAGAAGTGCACAAGCAGGGGGAGCTGCAGGGAGAGGGAGAAGCAGGCTCCCAGGCTTGATGTGGGTCCTGGTATCCTGGTATATATAAAATCTCACACGTTCTTAGGATTCCGCCTGTGTCAGGCTCAAATACTTCAGTAGTTATCACATCTGTGGAGCAGAGGAATGCGTTATTGGACCATGCTGGGATGTCTATACCCTGACAGTAAAGTAGTAGAGACACAGACTCTCCCCCCCACCCTGATCTCTTCCAGTTTTTGATGTCAGTAGAGCCACGGAATCTAAGAGTAGCTGTGCACGGTGACAGCAATTAAAATGAGAGAATGTTGAACCATCTTTGTAACCCAGGGATGAAAAAAATAAAAATAAAAAAAAAATAAAATGAGAGAAGTCTCCAAGTTCAATGCTGCTGTTTAGAAAAGGTAGAAATGACAAAGCCAAAGGATCCCTACAATCCTAGATTGGGTGTTTAATATCCAAGCTTAATTTTGCCAACCCTCTCAATAGAACTTCTCTAGCCTTGGGGCCTGTATACACTTCTTGTTTTGTTTTTACAGCCCAGGGCTGCTTGTGGTCCTGACCACCATCACGACAGCTGCGAGTTTCTAACAGAAATAGGTGGGACCTTCCTCAGCAAGATGGACTTGCTGTATCTCTGACCAGAACCTTCCTGTTTTGGGGTGGTAGATGAAGTGGGCAGAGGGGCCTAGATAACATGGGCTTGTCCTATACAGGCTTGTCCAGTCCAGGATTTGTGGCTCTGATGAGGAACCTTGTCCTATAACACAAGCTATCTTTTCAAATGACCTCCTCCTCAGTAGCCTGTCAAACTAGACTTATTGAAGCCTTTAGCTGGCTACTACTGGATATAATATTCTGAAATGGTAACTCTAAACTAATGATTTATTATCCTTGCTTCTTGACCTCTGTGGGCAGGATCTGTGACCTTCAGACACACAGGTTGGCAGTGGCCTTCTCCTAGTTATTGATAAGCATGGGGATCTGAGTTTCTTAGAATCCTACAGTGGATACAGTGGCCAATATGAATACATCTAATGGGGAAACAGCCTTTCCAGCTAGAACTGCATGTATAGGGCTCACAGCGACCTATCCTGCCTCCTGCCTCTGAGTTCCTATTCTCTCATCTCAGTTCATGAAAATGATACATAGAAATGACTATAGGCAGTAAATTATCAATTATCTAGATAGCTATAGATAAAAGCAAGAAGTTCCAAATAGCTTTATTGTGGCTTTTTCTATTAAATTTGAGTAGTGGTTTTCTAACAGGAATATCCCTATTTCAGTTCCCCATCAAGTGTTTGGTTATTTTAGGGCTGAGCAGGCCAAGGGCAATGCTAGTTCTAGTGTGGAGTACCCTTCAGTTTTTGGGTAAAATTCCTTCTGGAAATTTGCAAACAGCTTTGGGGAAATCTCCACAAAAAAAAAAAATTTAAGCTCCTCTCTGAGCATCCTTGGAAACAGGCTTCCTAATCATGTGATATCATCACATCCTGACGTCCTGATCATGTGATATCTGACACCCCATCCTTACCTCATTCCACTGCAATTTACTAAATACTCATTATCCCCACAGGCCTCAGACATTCAGATCTCTTAGTCCTTTCCCTTCCTGAGGACCAGCCATAAAGACTTTTTTTTGTCCCTTTGTCTTCCCTACTCATTTATTCAACAATATATATTGAGCACCTATTATATGGTAGGCACTGTTCTTGGAGCTGGGGACATATCAGTGAACAAAACAGTCCCCAAATTTCTGGACTCATGGAGCTTATATCCTAGCAAATCATCTGCATTGGAAGTGAGTGGGCTGTCCACCTGTACCATTGATGCTCCAGCATGATCCAGAAGTTCTACTTAGAACCTTTCTGGGTTTTTCCAGTACCAAACTTCAAGCTCAAAACAGAGACATGCCTGAAGAGAATCAAGAGAAAACTATCACTCTTAGGCTGCAAATAAGTGCTAGATAAATTCAACATGTGCAGTGTCACCCTGTGTGTTTCCCACCATCCACACCCCCCCTTGTCTGTTTCTTTTTTTTTTTTTTTTTTTTGCCTTTCCTGCTTGCAGTGTTTTTTTTTTGTTTGTTTTGTTTTTTAATTTTTTATTTATTTTCAGCGTAACAGTATTCATTGTTTTTTCACCACGCCCAGTGCTCCATGCAATCTGTGCCCTCCCTAATACCCACCACCTGGTTCCCCCACCCTCCCACCCCGCCCCTTCAAAACCCTCAGGTTGTTTCTTGATATGTGAGTTGGTTAATATCGAATTTGGGAGAAAGCCAGTGTTAAGGTAAATATAGTTTACTTCTACCTAACCTTATATATAACAGGAATATAGTTCTTCCTTAAGCTTGGAAATGAAATGGGGGAGGGGAATCCAGTGGGGAAAAGGAGAGAGGTGCCTGCACAAATGGGTATGCATACACATCTTCTCAGGTGCTGTGGTTAGGTCCCCTAGGAAAGGAGATGTCACAGTATGAGTCTGAAATAGTTTAGCTCTAATCAGAACAATGAGAGGACTAACAAGGTAATATTTAAATATACTTTTCAGTGGTCTCAGTCCCCCAAAATTATAATTATATAAGCTGATTGTGTCCCCACAAAGGGCTCAACCATGGAAGCTGAATCATTCAAACCTCAAAAATTAACTCTCCACCACTAATTCTCCCCCACCCCAAGACCCAGGTTTCCCCACAGAGGTCTTGTGTTTCTGGGTCCTTCTGCTCTTCTGGGAGATATCAACCCTTTTCTGCTGGAAGCGCTTTAGGAGGCCCTGACGTATCTGCTTAGACTTGATGCAGTAAACAATGGGGTTCATGAAGGGTGGGACCAAGAAGTGCAGGTTGGCCATGAGTACTGCCAGAGCAGGATAGCTGTGCTTCTCTACTCGGTGCAGCACAGATAACCCCAGTTTGGGCAAATAAAAGATGAGAACAATGCAGAGGTGTGAGACACATGTGTTGAGTGCCTTGAGCCTTTCCCCAGGTGATGCAATGCCCAGCACTGTTCGTAGGATCAGGGCATATGAGAGCATGATGAGGAAGGAGTCAAGGCCCAGTGACAAGAGGATGGAGACCAGGCCAACCAAGCTGTTGATCTGGGTGTCTGAGCAGGCCAATCCCACAAGGTCACAGTGTAGGCAGTAACAATGAGAGAGTACACTGATCTGGGGAAAAAGCAGATGCCGCAGGAGGATGGGTCCTGGGAGGTTGAGCAGGACAGCCCTCACCAGGATGGCAGCTCCCACTCTGGCTATGGCTGAGTGGGTCAGAATTGTGGCATAATGCAGAGGTTCCCGGATGGCAACAAAACGATCAAAGGCCATGGCCAGGAGCACACCAGATTCCACATAGGTGAAGGCATGGATGAAGAACATTTGTGCTGCACAGAGATCAAAGGGCAGCTCACGAGCACCCAGCCAGAAGAGCCACATCATGGTGGGGAAGGTAGAGGCACAAAGTCCCAGATCAGAGGCTGCCAACATGGATAGGAAGATGTACATGGGTTCATGTAAGGATGGATCTGTGCGGATCAGGAGAAGGATGAAACTGTTACCCAGGATGGAGACCACGCAGATGAGGTTGATGGGGATGGAAACCCAATGATGAGAGGCTTCCAGGCCTGGAAAGCCAGTGAGGAGGAATGTAGAATGACCAGAAGTGCTGGTGTTGCAGGAGAACATAGTGTTTCCAGGAGGGAGCTGTCCATCCTACAAGTAAGAGACATTCACTCATTTGATCATCACTTATATAAAGTCCCTAATAAGTGTGGGATGGAAAGGAAAAGTTGCTCCATAACCCTTTCTTAGGCCATGAAAGAAACCTCGTTCCCCTTAGAAGCCCATTCCTCTCCATCTCCTGGCTATTTTAGCCTTCTCTTTGGATATAGTGACAATGAATACATTGTAAGAGTTGATCTCTGCTTACTGCTTTAGCCACTCAGTATCTTTTCTTGGGCCTAAACAACCTTCTTAATTCACTTAAGCTATACTCAAAGGCCTATCTCTAGAGTGTCTCCTCAGATTAAATAATGAAGAATGGAGAGTAATTTTCTGTCAAATTTTAGGATGGTATTATGAATAAGCAGAAGAGACTCCATTTTTATTTATTCTTAGAGGCAGGTTTTCCACAGCCCAATATACAAACAACACTATTAACAAACAACACTAGAAAGGACACAGGCAAACAAATCAAAATCTTTGTCTGAGGAGGCTGGTTTTGGTTTTTCCTCTGGTGCTGTATAAAACCAACATTTTCTGTATTTCTTTTCTGGAAATTCCTTTGGGGCCCCATATAGGTTCTTTTTTTTTTTTTAATTTATTTATTTGACAGACAGAGATCACAAGTAGGCAGAGAGGCAGGTGGAGAGAGAAAGGGAAGCAGGCTCCCTGCTGAGCAGAGAGCCCAATGTGGGGCTCGATCCCAGGACCCTGGGATCATGACCTGAGCTGAAGGCAGAGGTTTTAACCCACTGAGCCACCCAGGCGTCCCCCCATATAGGTTCTTTTGAATGTGTTCAATAGCGACAAATTTCTCTCCTGAGAAGATGGGTTGACTTAGAGTCAGTATCCAAGAGTTCTTCAAGCTAAGTCTGGTAAACAAGACAGGAACTCAGATGATGCACTTTTGTTAAAATGCCATCTTCCCCAGGCCCATCTCCATCTCCCTGGCTGCTTGAAGCTTCTGACTCTGCTTTTGAGACAGTCCTATGGACATGGACTCAATAGGAAAACACTGTTCTCTGAAATATCTCTTTTGGCCTTCTTGCCATAAAAGCTCTTATGATAGCCCCCAAGTACTTTGAAGTTCTCCTTTGTGTGGGCAGAAGGGTGAGGCTGACTGGCCTGAGGGTAACCACCTGAAGAGTTAGAGCAGCTGAATTTCCAGAACCCCAGGATTAATAAAGTTAAGCAAGGAAGCCAGAGTGTAGTGTGAAAGTTCCTCTGATCCCATAACTTCACATCCCACCTTCAGGCTCTCCATTCTCTCCAGCTTCTCTCCTCAGCAACAGCACTGCATCTTCCCTGTGTCTACTAACTTCACATCTGTTTGCATTATAAATTGAATGTCTCACAGAAGCACAAACTGTAATTCCCCTACTTTGTCCCCAGAGCTCACCCTTTAATACCTTCCAGGCCTTCCTCCCATTCCTGTTATCCATGAAGTCTCCTGTGGGGGGAGGGGAGATCTGGTATTTTTTTTCACTCCAAAACATATTCCTCAAATCAGTCGTATTTAAACACTCCCCTCCTCTCAGATCCCAATGAAACTACAAACTGTCATCATTTCTCTAGATATTTATGCCTCCTAACTGTCCTACTTTCTTCAGTCTTTCTGTATTCATTATCAAAATTTCCAACAGAATTCTCAGAAAACTTTAAAAAAGGCAAGAATGGACATGTAAACGAGTACATGCATAGAGAAGAAACAGTGATCAGATTTGTTATAGGAGGATGTGTCCTATCATGACTTCCTTTAATGATCTGGCCTCTCATTCTGAAGGATCGGGTCTAAATAAGATCTTTATACTGGGTGCAGAGAGGAAGAGACCTTGTCCGTGCTACATCTGTAGCTTACTCTATCACCGGTCCCCTAAGCATTATAAACACTACTCATAAGATATCTTTCTACCAGCAAATTTACTGTACTTGTTAATTCTTTTTTGTTAAAGTATATGAAACACATAGAAAAGCCTACTGACTTTTTACGAAAAGTCGTAAGTGTCAAGATTGAATTTCCTTGAAGTGAACACACCTGTGTAGCAAGCACTCAGACTGAGAAACAGAACATTGTCAGCTCCCCAAGAACACTCTGGGACCCCTTCTGGTCACCCCATCCTCTCAATGATAACCACCTTTCTGACTTCTAATATCACAGATTAATTTGCCTGTTAGAATCATGCAGTATACACTCTTTTCTATGTGCCTTCCTTCGTTCAATTTTGTCTATTTACTGTAAGGATAAATAGATGATTTGTCTTAAAAGCACTATCTTACTAAACTGACTTTCTGTTCTATGCTAAGCACTGTGCTAGGAAGTGGCATAACGCAATGAAAATTCACATAAGGCAGGGATAGACTAAAGGAATGTGGTTTTGTTTCAATGTGAGTGTATATGGATCCACCCATCAGTCTCTGATGATGATGATGATGATGATAAGAATAGTTGCTATCATTTATTGACCATGTACCAGACACTGAGTCAGGATATGATCTACACTCATAATAATAAGATGAGTCTCAGGTTGACTAACTTGCTATAAGTGAATGATCCTGATCTCAGCTCAGCACTGATTCTCAAGACTGTGCAGTAGACAATTGACAAAACTTGTCCCAATGTCAGGCAAGACATGCATTATCTGATAGACCAGAGCCCAAATGGAGGGGCTTTTCCCCTGTTCAAAAAAAAACAACGGTCTATTCAGCAAAAGAACAGCTTAGGGACCACCCAAAGCAACATTTTCGCCAACTGCCATTCCATATAGTGTCATTTTGTATGAAGCTTCTGTCCATAGCAGAGTGCAATGACAACCACAAGCCCATAGTCACACCTGAGAAAAAGTCAGTGTCTAACATCTCAGGCACGTGAGAGTTGATCTCTGATTCCTAGGGATCTGTATATCAGTGTGCTAGTGTTAAATCTACTCTGCTCTACCCCATTTTTCCCTTTTTGCTATGCTCCTTGCTTTCTTCTTTCTCCTTCCTTCATCTTCAGGGTCATAAGGTCTTTTTTCTTATACAATAATGTAAAAGTCAGAAATAACACATTGGCCTTTTATAAATGTTCCATACACATATTGCTGGCTTAATCCCCCAACCTGTGGAGAAACCCTTTTTCCATTTTCTGATGAAAAAAACTGAGGTTCAGAGGGGCTAAGTGACTTTGCCAAGGTCTTGAAACTAGGTTGTAGATCTGGGGATTTAAATCCAAGCTGGCCTGAAGATAAAGGCTATTTGCTTAATTGCTTTATACAAGGAAGAATTGTTCTGGCACTTTATGATTATTGGGTGCCCAGCCCTCAAGACAATTTAAAGGCCAGTTTTTCTGTCCCCTCCCTCCAAAGCCACTTCCTCTAAAGCAGATGCAGAAGTTGGGCGCTGGAATGAGGTCCCCCAATAAAAGCTGTCTTCAGATCAGTCCAGCCAGACCCCTCTGCTCCAGTCATTTCTAGTTTTTCTAGCCTTTTCACACAGATTGTGACTCATCCCCTGGAAGCAGTGGCCAAGTCCCCTTCCATAGCCCACCTGCACCCAAGACCCAAGAGTGGTGTGATATTTGATACAGGGAGGCTGCTCCCTCCTCCACCACTCCCGTGCTGCAGGAGTAACAAGGAGTTCACCAAAAAGTAGTGTTCTTGTCATAGAAAGGACAAGAACACTGACCTCACAGAGCATGAACACAGGGAAAGATTATAAACTGTTTGGCACATGGTAGGCACTGAAATGTAATAACAAGCATATTTCACATTCATTATCTCATGAAGTCTCCCTACTTCCAAAGCCTATTAGTGGCATCACACACACCCCTTCTGGAGATGGAGAAATAGTCTGAGAGATGAGGAAACTTGCCAAGGACCACACAAAGGGTCCACAGAAGACCAGCTTCAAGCTCCATCCATCTGACTCCAAAGTTCATGTGGCTGTCCATTCCTCAGAATTCTCACCTCTAAAATCTTTGAAAATAATATTTATCCCTTGAGAGCATTGTAAAATGAGAATGCATGCAAAGCACTTAGGACAGTGCCTGGGACATAATAAGCACTTAAAAATGATAATAGCTAATATTTGAGTATTAACTGCTTTGTAAGGTGGGTATAATTATCATTCCCACTTTGCTATGTGAAAACTAAGCCACCAAGTCATTGGAAAACTTTCTTAAGATCATGAGGTAAGAAAGTGGATGAGCCTGGGTTCAAATCTAAGCAGTCTGACTCCAGAACTGTCATTTTTGAGCACGGTGTTATGCTGCTGCTTTGTGCTAGCTAGATTATTAGTGCCACAGATGTTCATCCCTAAAGAAGCGCATGACTATAGATGTATGAGATCTCCTCGTTTACCACCCTTGCCTCCTCTCCAATCACTTATAATATGCATCAATCTCGAATTTCCCCCATAGAAAAGTTCTAAGTTTATAAGGGGCCCATGTGCTTATTAACTTTCCCTGTGCTGCATAATGCATAAGTTTAATTATAGGTTCATGGTTTAGGAAGAAGAACTTTCTCCCCAAAGTAGTAGTCTCCTGAGAAAGCAAAGGAGAAACATGATAAAACTGTATCTGGAAAGAAAAAAGAGGGAGACAGAGAGGGAAAAAAATGCAGAGCAGGTCCTTCTGAGGACGGGGCTGGGGAGGGACAGAATTAAACTACACTTTCTGCCCCTCTGCAATCTTCCTCATTCAGGTTCCAGAAAGACTTTGTCTTTCTCTAGTCAGGGAAGTCTGTGCCCACATGGCCTGTAGCTGAACTATGAGCCACTGAAAAGAAATGACCCAGCCTAGAGATGATTGGAGACACCTTCCCCCACCCCAAAAGATTTCTGTGGCAACTAGGCATCAGTCCCCAGCACTCAAGGTGATGTAAAGCTTTAAGCCTCTGGATTTGCCAGCTAAGTCCTAGGACTGAAGAAGCCCCAGGCCTAGGGCCAAGAGGAAGTTTATGGAAAAATCGGCTTTGATATGGACAGCTCTAGCCTAGCAGAGACCAGCAGCCTGGAACTAGGGATCCAAGTTTTCCACAAGCCCATGATGCTGTTTTGCTGTAGTCAAAATTAGCTCTATCACTGCTCTGCTCAGAAATAAGCTTAGCATAAACCTGCCGGGGCCACACAGCTATAACTGGGCAGTCACAAACTGTCTGCAGGGTCTCTAACTCCCCAGAAATAACTCAGGCTCCTTCCACCTCCAGCTGCTTTCTAGCTGTTCGAAGTTGATATTATGATTTATGAATGAATGGGGATATGTGGGGAGATTTCCTGCCCTCCATACATCTTTCTTCCTCCTATCACATATAAAGAGAGATTTTCAGAGCCTACAGCTTTAATACAGGACTTAGATCCCAAAAGCTATCAATGAAATTGCAGTGAAATCTGAGTGGAGGAATAAAATCAGAGTTCCTCAAAAGGTTTTCATTTATGTATCAATTTAGGATCCATATAGTAATAAAAATCATTAAGTAAGTCTGATTCTATCAGTCTTTTCTAAATCACTTTAAATATTTTTGAACAGTAGATCCCCTTCAAATTTAACTATATGTGTTGCCTGATTTCAAAAGTTGGCAACTATGAATCCTTGATTAGATTTAACTGATGCAGTGTGGCTATTTATAATGAGATGCCAAGGTCTGGGATGGAGTGGGAATATCTCTAGTACTGAATGGTATTAAATTTTAAACGATAGAATCATCCTGGTATACAGGCCTGTTTGTATAAATCAGCACCTATCAATGTGTTATAACCCAGCCTTCTGTGATCTTCCCTCCAGAATCAACACACAAAGCAAAAGTGTCTGCGAAAGTGATCTCTCCAACTTCCTTGAACGTCTTTAATAGCATGAATACTGTATGTTCTATTAAAATTATGTGTCTTCTCACATTAGCATTTCAGAGTTTGGGACAGGCTGGCCTCTAACCTGTATTTTATCCTGGATGGGCAGTACAGAGTAGAAGTGTATACCAATAGACCCAGATAGCTTGGGTTTAAATCCTGGCTTCATACTACTGATCAGCCACATGACTACGGGCAAATTTCTTAACCTCTCTGTCCTAATGTTCTGACCCATAAAACGTAATGAGTACTTTTCTCATTGAGTTTTGGTGAGGTTAAATGAGTTCATCAGGAAATCATAATCTTTTCGATGTTTACTATGATCATCTCTTACATAGCTGACTGCCTTCTCGACTTAGAATGAAATGGAAAGTGACCCCTCCATACTGGCTGAAACTAGTCAGAATATGCTATTTCAAGGGAGGTTTGGTCACACACCTGAACCCCAGACTGAGGCAGAGTCCATCCCCTATCTTTGCCCCAAAATCAGAAACCCCATACTATGATGCAGGAAATCTTTCAGATTCAGCCTGTCCTACAAGAAACCTCTGCAGGTGAACCTGGAGATTCATCTATAGCTCATTTGGCCCAGATTTGGCCGGGTAATTAAAGACTGAGAAGGAACGGTGTTTCCTATTATCATGAAGTAACCATGTTTCTCAGCCCGGAACAGCAAGGAATGGTCTAGCTCAAAAGATGGCATTGATTAATGTAGTAAGAACTCATTACAGATGTCCACCCAAGCCTATTATGTTATAAGAAAAAGGATCAGCAAAAGCCTTAAAGTAACACTCACCTCTTGGGATTTGGAAATACCAGAAGGGTGGTTGCCAGCCCTAAACAGAGACTGTTCAGTGCAGCCCAGAGGCAGAAATGCTGAAACAGGCTGAAGCTATAAGGATTCCTCACCCTGGGCCCCAGGTTTGACCTTCCAGTGCCAGTACTCACCATCGCTCCAGAGTGGGAATCTCTTCTCATCTGTTCCTCTGTTTGTGAAAAGCATTTTTTTGGCTGTGTCAGTAAAGACCAATACTTTATAATCCTCCTGATGGAAGTAGGGGAATAACTGGTCTTCTGGGATCCAAGTGCAAATCCAAGAGATTTTCGTAGTTGAACTTCCTGAACCCCCTGAGTGCTGCTAGGAAGCTCTGGGACTTGGAAGGGAGCATCAAGCTGAAAATCCTGATGATTTTTCATAGGGGGCATCAGAAGAATACTAAATTGCCCCATATTGAGCACCTGCCTTTCCCAAAGGGCCAGCCCCATGAACAGCCTGGTGACAGATGGAGGCAGGTAGGGACCAAGAGGATAGTTAGAGACCAGGGCACCCAACTGTCCTGCTGGAGCACCAGAGGCCATGAAAAATTCCCATTTCTAGAAAGAATAGATGTAAGTTCTTTCCAAATTCTCCCAAAGAGAAACCCAGGTAGTGTAGCCAAAGAGATGTGCATGAGTGCTTTATACATGGGGAACATGTTAGAGAGGAGAAAACAGTTCTCTTTTTGCCCATACCTAGGGAATGAAGGTGGTTGAAAATGAAGCTATAATGATGAAGCAATGTCTCTCTCTCCTGGTAATACCCTCTGAGGTCACACATCAAGCATGATGTAGTAGAAAAGCTGGGATCTATTTCTGGATCTGTCACTTACCAACTGTGTGATAATGAGCAAATTAACCCCTTGAGCCTTTCATGCTTTACTTATAAACTAGGAATAATTCTTATTTCATAGGATTGTTAGAATTATGCTGGACTATGAAGGCATGCAGAAAAGGACTTGGCACATCATATAAGCTCCATAGACCCTCCTTTCCTTTCCAGTAGGAAATCGAGAACAGGCTTTCAGTAATGTCTGGACACCCCTATCTTGCCCAACCACAGATCACATTTCCCCTAACATTCATAGAGTTTTGGGCAGGGTCAGGAGTGGGAGGGAGGTGGTTTAAATAAACTTTTTATTTGAGGATATTTTCAGATTCACAGAAAAGTTATAAAAACCATGTAGTTTCTATATATCTTCCCCCTACTTTCCTTAATGTTAACAACTTACATACACATGGTACATTTGTCGGAACTAAGGAGTTAATAGTGGTACATTACTAGTAACTAAAGTCCAGATTTTATTTAGATTTTGACAGTTTTTCCATTAGTATCAATTTTTCGGTCCTAGATCCAGTGCAGAGAACCACAGTGCAATTAGCCATCATGTCTCCTTAGTCTCTTCTGGTCTGTGATAGTTTCTCAATTTTTCCTTGGTTTTCATGACCTTGAGAGTCTTGAAAAATATTGGTCAATTATTTTTTAGAAGGTCAGAGCATTTAATTCACTAACTTCAGCCATCCCCTCTTCCTTTCTCTCTAGCTTGGAGAGGGGGACAATGTAGAGGTAACAGGCTACCCCGCAGGATGTCCAGACTCCTCTTTATTCCACTCCAGGTCCTAGTGTGTCCTACAGATTCAAGAACAGGACATTTCAAGGTTCTGTCTGTTGAGGCCAATAACATCTCCTGAGGTTTTCTTAGTGGTTTTCCCAATTAGGAGACCAAGCTCTGTCCTCCATGGGATGCACCTCAATATAAGGCTTTCCCATACCTACCACACACGCCTTTTTCTCATTCATTGAAATCTTAGAAATTTTTCAGGTTCTTATGTTTCAGGCTCTAAAAAGTTGAGAGATGATTTTTAATAGAGTCTTAACTATTTTTTTAATTAACTGTTGAAATATGGGCATCTTTCTGATGAAATTGTTTCTTTAGCTTTTCTAGCTCTGCATTCTGAGATGCATTCTTTGCCTTAAAGCTAATAAATATGGCTAATGTTAGGTTGTCTCTCAAATCTGGAATGGGAGGGAAGATGGTAAATGGAAGTAGATGGATGAAACCTGAGAGCAATTCCATCTGCTCCTGAGAGACTGTTCTATTCAGTCTAAAGTCTACATTATCCAGTAGTCTTTGAAATGGTTCACAATATTGGGGTCCCACTTTACGTACAGATTAATCAGGCACCAATCCTATCCTGTACGAATTTATGCCTCCAGAAGAAAGTAAAGTATGTGTAAAAACTAAAATGGACTCTTTAGTAGACGAGAGAAATAGAGAAGTCTTTATATAAAGAAGATGTTATTTGAGTTGAGACTGAGAAGAGTTGGCTTTAAATATGTAGAAATAAAAGGCTTGCTGGGGGTCGGGGGGTACCTGGGTGTCTCCGTCAGTTAAGCATCTCCCTTCAGCTCAGGTCATGGTCCCAGGATCTTAGGATTGAGCCCCACATCAGGTTCTCTGCTCAGCGGAGAGTCTGCTTCTCCCTCTGCCCCTCATCCTGCTCATGCACGCTCTCTCTCTCTCTCTCTCTCACTCTCAAATAAATAAATATTAAAAAGCCTTGCCAGGACTGTTGTTAAGATCATTGCATATGGAATCAAACAGGGCTTAGACCCTTATTACTAAACTAGATACCCTGTGCCAGGTACCTAGACTCTAAATGCATCAGTTTTAATTAGTAATAATTAAACCCATCCAGTGGCTATTGATCAGTCTCTGCTTCAGTGACCTGTTGCCATTCAATGGACTTCTGTGCAAGGGTCCGTATCAGTAGAGGTAAACAGAGAAGCCTCAGTGAGGGGAAGCCCGTGCTCGGTTAGAGCCTCCATCCCTGCTGCTCTGGACAGATACATAAAAGGCCAACTCTTAGCCTGAATTTTCACTATTTCTACAAGAACCTATATAGTCTTCTAGTGGCACATTAGTTGCATTGAACCAACAGCAATTTGTTGTCACAAAATAGGTAGTAATATTTCAAAGACAGATTCGTCTTCTCTCCTACACTGCTTCTGCCAGCACCACTATTTTTAGACTTAAACCATCAGGATATCCCAACATCACTTGCAACTGAGAAACTAATTTTGCAATCAAAAAATTCTGATAATGGGATTGTCCTATGGAATGCATTAGTCTTACAGTGTATACCAACAGCCAGAAAAAGTTGGCCCAATAAGACTATGAGATGCCCTGCTAAAGACACAGCTATGACACCAGTTTGGAAACCCCAACCTATGACATAGGAAGGTTGTCCCATAAACTCTGATAAGTGATTAAAATCAACAAAAATATGGTGGCATTTTTTTATATCTACTATACACACACACTTCGGAGAATCAAGGCCGGCGGCAGCGGGGGGAGGGGGGAGAAGTGGCCGCTATTATCACCAAACTAATAGCTCCTTTATAGAACACTTTCTTTCCATCCCCCAATATAGTGCTCAGCCTGTTTAGTAAAAAAATGTAGGGGCACAATGACAATGACTAGGACTTTCTACAAGAGTAAGCAAACCTGGCTCTAATAAATTGGAATTTGCAACTATCCCTTGGCTCTTGGGCTTCTTCAGCCACTGATAAATAGAGGATGGGGTTTCTATACTGGCTGGAGTGAATTATCCTTATTACCGAGAAGAATTCAAGTGGCTGGTACATAATGGGCCAAGAAGGACTATGCCTAAAACCCAAAATATACATTGGAGAGATTCCTAGTTATGATTGCCTAATGGCAACGGCCAGTGCATTAAAGACAGGAACATTAAGGATACTGACCCTTCAGGAATGATTTGGTTGACTCACCAGGAAAAGAACACTGGAGGACTAAGGTACTGGCAGTAAGTGAGAGGAAGCTGGAATGACCGGCAGCTTTCATCTTACAGCCAGTACCAAGGTGGGGACTACTGAGCATGCCTGTGTTCTATTCATCAGTCTAGATGCATATTATTGAAGATTATCAAAGCAACCCTGTGGTATATATTAATATCTTTACTTAATAGGTAAGTAAAAGGAAACTCAGAGAGATGGCACGTGGCTGGTAAATGGTTAGCCCTGAATCCATGTCTGCCCTATCATGGGATCTGTGTTCTTTTCTACCACACCCAACAGTGGCTTACTCACTGCCTATAGGAGTGAGTGAGTGCAGTGATGTGAAGCAGAGCATTTTCTGAGTGTCTGCAAATTCATACATGGGTCTCTTCCTTTGATTTTTTTTTTCCACTTTGCTTTCTGGGACTATGGTCCAGGAATCGAATCAGTACAGTGAGGCAACTTGGATGTTAGATGTCACCTGATAACCTTCCACTACACAAATTCTCTTAAAAACAGAACTAGAAATTTCAAAAAGGCATGAAGTGTTTTTAGGTTCCCTAAATCTATAGAAAACATTAAGCAGTTATACAGGGACAAATAAATATATATATATAGAATAATTCTCATATATATATATATATGGAAGGAATTGAGAATTATTATATATATATATATATATCCCTGTATAACTGCTTAATGTTTTCTATTACATATATGTGTGTGTGTGTGTGTGTGTGTGTGTGTGTGTGTGTGTGTATATATATATATATATATGTATATGAGTTTGGAAGGAATTGAGAATTATTCTAGTCTCCTCGCCCTTCCTTTTTTCCCCTTCCTCCTCTACAGCTTATGACCACATCCCTCCCAGCTGCTCCTACAGCCTCTGCTTGAGCTGACGGGGCAGCCTGTTATCTCTGGGCTGTCACTAAAATAAGGGTCTTCCGTGGACCTTTAACTCTCACGCACCTACTTACTATGCCACTTCAAGCAAGTCACTTTACTCCATTCAGACTCCATGTCCTCTCCTGGGATGTGAGTTTAATAATTCCTAAATCACTAAATTGTTATGTGGCTTAAATCATACAACCTGCCATAGCAGCAGTATTCACAGTAGTCAAAAGATGGAAGCCACCCAAGTGTCCATTCACAGATGAATGGATAAACGAAATGCATTTACAAACATTGGGATATTATTCAGCCTTTAAAAGGAAGGAAATCCTGCCACATGCTACAACATGGAGGAACCTTGAGGACCTTTTGTTAAGTGAAATAAGCCAGTCATAAAAGAACAAATACTATATGATTCCACCTACATTGGGGCACCTAAGGGAGTCAAATTTGTAGAGACAGAAAATTGAATGGTAGATGCCAGGGGCTGAGGGGAGGGTATAACGGGGGAATTATTGTTGAACAGATAACAGTTTCAGTTGGGCAAGATGAAAAAAGCTCTGTGGATGGTGCTGATGGTCACGTAATGATGTGAATGTATTTAATGCCACTGAACTATATACTTGAAAACGGTTACAATGGTAAATTTTGTTGTTTTACTACAATTTTTAAAATAAAAAATAACCTCAGAAAATCCCTAGCTCAGTGACAAGTACACAGTTGGTTCCCAGTAAATGTCAATCCCCTTCTTACCAGTCACTGGTGTGACACCTGCCTTGGGGTCATGTGGTATAAATCCCTTACCCCCTGACGTTAAAAGAATATTGAGTCTTTGGGCACCTGGGTGGCTCAGTTGTTAAGCATCTGCCCACAGCTCAGGTCATGATCCCGGGGTCCTGAGATCAAGCCCCACATTGGGCTCCCTGCTTGGGGGGAAGCCTGCTTCTCCTTCTCCCACTCCCCCTGCTTATGTTCCTGCCTTTACTGAGTGTGTCTCTCTCTCTCTCTGTCAAATAAATAAAATCTTTAAATGAATGAATGAATGAATATCGAGTTCTTCCTCAAATGGACTTGTTTCTGGAAGTAGGAAGCTGAGGGTGGCATGTAAGAGAGAGCTCCAGGCGTTATTGTCGCCATCCAAACCTCCCTAAGAGCAGCTCCCGTAAGTGGGCACGGCACAGCACGTAGGTGTGGAGTGATGGTGACCAGTGTCAAAGGAGGCAGTATGACTCCTCCATATTAGATGCGATATTTTCTCTTATTAGATACTGAGGACATGGGAGGGAGCGGGAAGCAAGGACGAATCGCTAAGAAGCTCTCACAAGAGCCAGCCTCTGCTTCCGCCACCTGCTGCGCCTTAGCTCCGCCCCAGCTGGCTCGTCACGCTCTCCTCCCACTCTCCGCCCGTCCGCCCGCCTCCCTTCCAGACGTGCCTCTGACGGGAAATCGAAAGTGAAATAGGCAACTTGCCGCCAGCTGGTGAGTACCCTGAAAAGGTAAGTGACTCGCCCCGACCCTAATGACCCAGAGAGAGGGGGACCTCTTTCCCCTGCCCCAGATCCGAAGGGCTCCTTCCATCCACTGCTCACCCCTTAGAGCCTGCAGTCCCAATGGAGCACCCCGAGCCCCCGCCCGGGCCACACCCCAGCCCCTGCCTGAGGGCGCCTGGCCCTGAAAGTGACTTCCACGCCACCGGGAAGGAGGAGGGGTTGAGGGCCGCCTTGCTGCTACCGCCTGACCACCTTGAGCGGGAGAATGGGGCAGCAACGTAGCCTAGAGCACGGCCCAGGGACCCCTGTCGACAGTTACCCTCTGAGGGTGCGAGGGGTAGGATGGTTTACGGTGTTAGAAACTTAAGAGTCCATGCCCCGGAGGCAATGGAGACAGCTACCAGGTTCCCCCAAGGAAGAGCGCTGGTCTACAAGTTTGTGTGTGTATAGAAACACAAACAAAAAAATAAAAAAAAAAAAAGAAACACAAACATATCCACACATGCATACCTACAGGTATAGATACATAGAGATAGACATATATAATAAATATATTATGTACATAATCACAGATATATATAACTCTTGCCATTATTGTGCAGATTAGTGATGTTTGCAGAGCACACAGCACCTTCTCTGGCACAGGGAGTGTGGGTAGTGAATGGCCCCTATCATGATGATGAGCTACTCAGCAGAGGACTGGTGACCAGGGAGGGGACGGAATGGATAGGAAAAACCTGGGCAGGCAGGATGAAGCAAGGATGGCCATGAGGAAAATAGAGTTGTAAACAGCTCTATCTCTGAAGTTCTCAATAACATTCACAGGCTCTTTGAGGGGACTCAGTTTCCCCTTCTGTCTGACTAGATAAGTGGATGAAACTAGAGAAGTTCTTATTATTTAAATTACTGTTCTGGTCTTATTCTCACCCCTTCCACTAAACTCATTCTCATGTTTTCCTTTGGACTGTTTTTTCTCACACAGTGCTTATGATCTTCTCGTTTCCTTCTCTCCTCTCCCCACCAGGCTACCCCCAGGATCTCTGCATTGCTACTTACTAAGAACATTAGCCCTATGGCCTCAGTAGCGCCCTTGGCAATGATGTGGGAGGAGGTTACATGCCCTATCTGCCTGGATCCCATGGTGGAGCCTATGAGCATTGACTGTGGCCACAACTTCTGCCATGAATGCATCTCTGAAGTCGGGAAAGATGGGGGCGGTGTCTGTCCTGTGTGTAAGCACAACTTCTTGCTCCAAAACCTCCGACCCAACTGGCCACTGGCTAACATGGTGGACAACCTCAAACAAATGGCCCAGAGTGCCAAGGAGGACACACAGGGGGACCGGTGTAAGGTGCATGGAGAGAAACTGCACCTGTTCTGTGAGGAAGATGGGAAGACCCTTTGCTGGGTGTGTTCCCAGTCCCAGAGCCACCGTAACCACCACATGGTCCCTATTGAAGATGCTGCTCAGGAATACCAGGTGAGGCCTTAGCATAGAGGCATGAGAAGGTAAAAGGGAAGTGGGTCCCTGGAGGTTTTTGTTCCCCGGTGGTGGGCAGGCAGCATCGCCTGTGGAAGTGGAGGGGTTGGGGAAAGGTAGGGGGTCTCCCACCTTCCGTATCTAATGTAAGCAGAGAACTGCAAGTTCAGCACAACTTTCTCATTCCCTAGGAGCAGGGAATATACTTGGGGAAAATGCTGCAAGGATCACATTTCCTGTGGCCTCCTGGTTAATTAGGAATGAGCAGTGCCCCACCCCTGCAGCCCAACAACAGTTTGGTTTCGTTTTTTTTTATTATGTTATGTTAGTCACCATACAGTACATCATTACTTTTTGATGTAGTATTCCAAGATTCATTGTTTGCATATAACATGCAATCCTCCATGCAATACGTACCCCCCCTTAATACCCATCACCAGGCCAACCCATTCCCTCACCTTCCTCCCCTCTAAAACCCTCAGTTTGTTTCTTGGAGTCCACAGTCTCGTGGTTCGTCTCCTCCTCCAATTCCCCCCTTCACTTTTACCTTTCTTCTCCTAATGACGTCCATACTATTCCTTATGTTCCACAAGTAAATGAAACCATATAATTGAGTTTCTCTGCTTGACTTATTTCACTTAGTGTAATCCTCCCCAGTCCCATTCATACTGATGCAAAAGTTGGGTATTCATCCTTTCTGATGGGTAATATTTCATTATGTATATGGACCATATCTTCTTTATCCATTCGTCTGTAGAAGGGCATCTCGGTTCTTTCCACAGTTTGGCTATTGTGGACATTGCTGCTATGAACATTGGGATGCATATGGCCCTTCTTTTCACATCTGTATCATTGGGGTAAATACCCAGTAGTGCAATTGCCGGGTCATAGGGTAGCTCTTATTTTTAATTTTTTGAGGAACATCCACACTGTTTTCCAAAGCGGCTGTACCAACTTGCATTCCCACCAACAGTGTAAGAGGGTTCCCCTTTCTCCACATCCTCTCCAACATTTGTTGTTTCTTGCCTTGTTAATTTTTGCCGTTCTAACTGGTATAAGGTGGTATCTCAATGTGGTTTTGATTTGACTTTCCCTGATGGCTAATGATAATGAACACTTTTTCATGTGTCTGTTAGCCATTTGTGCATCCTCATTAGAGAAGTGTCTGTTCATGTCTTCTGCCCACTTTTTGAGTTGATTATCTGTTTTTTGGATGTTGAGTTGGAGAAGTTCTTTATAAAACTTGGATATGAGCCCTTGGTCTATAATGTCATTTGCAAATATCCTTCTCCCCTTCCATGGGTTGCCTCTGTTTTGTTGACTCATTTGCTGTACAGAAGCTTCTTATCTTGATGAAGTCCCAAAAGTTCATTTTCACTTTTTTCCCTTTGCCTTTGGAGACATGTCTTGAAAGAAGTTGCTGTGGCCAGTGTTGAAGAAGTTACTATGTTCTCCTCTAGGATTTTGATGGATTCCTATCTCACATTGAGATCTTTCATCCATTTTGAGTTTATCTTTCTGTATAGTTTAAGAGAATGGTCCAGTTTATTCTTCCATATATATATATAATATATATTCATTCTTCTATATATAGAATATATATTTATATATAGTAAATATATATTTATATATATTAGATACATATGAATATTTATAGAATATATATTTAATATATATATTTTTTATATTCTATAGATATAGATTCTATATATCTATATATAGAATCTATATCTCTATATATTCTATATATATTCTATATAGAGATATATATAATATATATATTCTATATATAGAGATATAGATTCTATATATAGATATAGATATATCTATATCTAGATATAGATATATAGAGATATAGAATCTATATCTCTATATATAGAATATATAGAATATATATAATATATATCCTATATAGAATATATATAGAATATATAGATATATATCTATATATAGATATATATCTATATCTATATATAGAATATCTATATATAGAATCTATATCTATAGATATATAGAATATATATTAAATATATATTAATTCTATATATATAGAATCTAATAAATATATAATATATATATCTAATATATATATATATTTTTTTAATATGTATATTTAAAATCCAATTTTCCCGGCACCATTTATTGAATAGACTTTTTTCCACCGGATATTTTTTCCTGATTTGTCACATGTTCGTTGACCATAGAGTTCAGGGTCCATATCTGGGCTCTCTACTCTGTTCCATTGGTCTATGTGTCTGTTTTTGTGCCAATACCATGCAGTCTTAGTGATCGCAGCTTTGTAATAAAGCTTGAAATCAGGCAACATGATGCCCCCAGCTTTGTTTTTCTTTTTCAACATTTCCTTGGCGCTTTGGGGTCTTTTCTGGTTCCATACAAATTTTAGGGTGGGTTGTTCTAGCACTTTGGAAAATACTGATGGTATTTTGGCCAGGATGGCGTTGAAAGTATAGATTTCTCTGGGCAGTATAAAAATTTTAACATTGTTTATTCTTCCGATCCATGAGCATGGAATGTTTTTCCATCTTTTTGTATCTTCTTCAGTCTTCCGTGAGTATTCTGTATTTTTCAAGTATAGATCCTTTACCTCTTTGGTTAGGTTTATTCCAAGGTATCTTGTGTTTTTCAGTGCTATTGTAAATGTAAACACTTCTCTAATTTCCCTGTCTCCAGTTTCACTGTTAGTGTTTAAGAAACTGATTTCTGAGCATTGATTTTCTATCCCGCCACATTACTGAATTGCCGTATGAGTTCTAGTAGTTTGGGGGTGGAGTCTTTTGGGTTCTCCACATAAAGTATCCTGTCATCTGCAAAGACAGAGTTTGACTTCTTTGCCAGTTAGCTAGGATCTTATTGAGAATCTTGGCATCCACATTCATCAGGGATATTGGTCTGAAATTTTTTTTGATAGTGTCTTTGCCTGGTTTGGGGATCAAGGTAAGGCTGGCTTCATAGAAAGAATCTGGAAGTTTTCCTTCTCTTTCTATTTCTTGAAACAGTTTCAGTAGAATAGGTATTATTTCTTCTTTGAATGTTTGGTGGAATTCCCCAGAGAATCCATCAGGTCCTGGACTCTAGTTTTTTGGGAGGTTTTGTTTTGCTTTATTTTGTTTTGTTTTCTGATATTTTTTAATTTTTTAATCTTTTTATTAACATATAATTTATTATTTGCCCCAGGGGTATGGGTCTCTGAATTATCAGGCTTACACATTTCACAGCACTCATCATAGCACATAACCCTCCCCAATGCCCATAACCCAGTCACCTTATCCCCACCACCACCAGCAAACCTCAATTTGTTTCCTGAGATTAAGAGTCTCTTATGGTTTGTCTCCCTCCCAATCCCATCTTGTTTCATTTTTTCCCTCCCTACACCCCACGACCCCCTGCCCTGCCCCTCAAATTCTTCATGTGAGAGAGATATGATAATTATCTTTCTCTGATTGACTTATTTCACTTAGCATAATATCCTCTAGATCCTTCCACGTCATTGCGAATGGCAATATTTAGGT
This sequence comes from Martes martes, assembly GCF_963455335.1. Classification (NCBI taxonomy): domain Eukaryota; kingdom Metazoa; phylum Chordata; class Mammalia; order Carnivora; family Mustelidae; genus Martes; species Martes martes. The sequence continues at coordinate 57,350,690 of NC_137898.1, forward strand.
TTTTTGATGTATTCCTGTGTGTGTGTGTGTGTGTGTGTGTGTGTGTGTGTGTGTGTGTATCACATCTTCTTTATCCATTCATCTCTTGATGGACATCTAGGCTCTTGCCATAGTTTGGCTATTGTGGACATTGCTGCTATAAACATTTGGGTGCATGTGCCCCTTTGGATCACTACATTTGTATCTTTAGGGTAAATAATCAGTAGTGCAATTGCTAGGTCATAGGGTAGTTCTGTTTTCAACTTTTTAAGGAACCTCCATACTGTTTTCCAGAGTGGCTGCACCAGCTTGCATTCCCACCAACAGTGTAGGAGGGTTCCCCTTTCTCCACATCCTTGCCAACATCTGTCACTTCCTGACCTGTTAGTTTTAGCCATTCTGATTGGTGTGAGGTGGTGTCTCACTGTGGTTTTGACTTGTATTTCCCTGATGCTGAGTGATACTGAGCATTTTTTCATGTGTCTGTTGGCCATCTGGATGTCTTCTTTGCAGAAATGTCTGTTCATGTCCTCTGCCCATTTCTTGATTGGATTATTTGTTCTTTGAGTGTTGAGTTTGATAAGTGCTTTCTAGATTTTAATACTAGCCCTTTATCAGATATGTTATTTGCAAATATCTTCTCCCATTCTGTCAGTTGTCTTTTGGTTTTGTTGACTGTTTCCTTTGCTGTGCAAAAGCTTTTGATCTTGATGAAGTCCCAATAGTTCATTTTTGCCCTTGCTTCCCTTGCCTTTGGCAATGTTTCTAGGAAGAAGTTGCTGCAGCTGTGGTCGAAGAGGTTGTTGCCTGTGTTCTCCTCAAGGATTTGGATGGATTCCTGTCTTACATCGAGGTCTTTCATCTATTTTGAATCTATTATTGTGTGTAGTGTAAGGAAATGGTTCAGTTTCATTCTTCTGGATGTGGCTGTCCAATTTTCCCAACAGCATTTGTTGAAGAGACTGTTTTTTTTCCATTGAGCATTCTTTCCTACTTTGCTGAAGATGAGTTGACCATAGAGTTGAGGGTCCATTTCTGGGTTCTCTATTCTGTTCCACTGATCTATGTGTCTGTTTTTCTGCCAGTACTGTACTATCTTGATTATTGCAGCTTTGTAATAGAGCTTGAAGTCTGTAATTGTGATGCCACTAACTTTGGTTTTCTTATTCAACATTCCTTTGGCTATTCGGAGTCTTTTCTGGTTCCATATACATTTTAGAATTATTTGTTCCATTTCTTTGAAAAAAACTGATGGTGTTTTGATAGGGATTGCATTAAATGTGTAGACTGCTTTAGGTACCATAGACATTTTCACAAGATTTGTTCCTCCAATCTATGAGCATGGAATGGTTTTCCATTTCTTTGTGTCTTCCTCAGTTTCTTTCACGAGTACTTTATAGGTTTCCGAGTACAGGTTTTTTGCCTCTTTGGTTAGGTTTATTCCTAGGTATCTTATGGTTTTTGGTGTATTTCTAAATGGGATCCACTCCTTAATTTTTCTTTCTTCTGTCTTGCTGTTGGTGTATAGAAATGCACCTGATTTCTGTGCATTTTATTTCCTGATACTTTACTGAATTCCTGTATAAGTTCTAGCGGTTTTGGGGTGGAGTCTTTTGGGTTTTCCACATAAAGTATCATATCTGCAAAGAGTGAGAGTTTGGTGACTTCTTTGCCGATTTGGATGCCTTTTATTTCTTTTTGTTGTCTGATTGCTGAGGCTAGGACTTCAGGTACTATGTCGAATAGCAGTGGTGGTAGTGGACAGCCCTGCGGTGTTCCTGACCTTAGTGGAAAAGCTCCTGGTTTTCCCCATTGAGAGTGATAATCACTGTGGGTTCTTCATAGATGGCTTTTATGATATTGAGGTATGTATGCTCTATCCCTACACTATGAAGAGTTCTGATCAAGAAAGGATGCTGTACTTTGTCAAATGCCTTTTTAGCATCTATTGAGAGTATCATATGGTTCTTGTTCTTTCTTTTATTAATGTATTGTATCACATTAACTGATTTGCAGAGTCAGAGCAAAGTAAACTGTCCACCTCCCAGACCTCTGCCTCATAGAGAAGCCACAGTCTGCTCCCCTCTGAATGGTCCAGAACATACAGACACCCCCTCTGCAAACTCCACTGAACACCGCAGCATTCCATAAGCAGTGAGCACCTCCAGCTACCATCTCAGTGAGGTGTCCCGAGGCCCCTGCTTGTCTCTGCACCCCCATGCCACCAAAACTGCTAGCGACACTGGTCTGGATGAGCTCAGTCCCGGCAGCTGCCATTCTAGGACCACTAACTCAAGTCTGTGCCGGGTCCTCTCAACCGTGTCAGAGGGAGTGATGGTTGTGGTAGCAGCGGCAGCTGCCAGCCCCAGGGACTGCTGACTTAAGTCCACACTGGGTCCTCATCCTTGCAGGTCCCATCAATTGTCCCTTAAGTCCCTTTGTTCTGTTTGAATGTTATCAGTCCCTTCCCAACTCACAGCCACCAGTCTCCAAGCTATTGTTGGTCTGGAAGCGCAGGGTACTTTTGCACTGGGGTATTCCTTTCCAATGGATCACTTCTGGTGGCTCCCTCCCGCTTCTGTTTATCCTCTGATATCAGTCTGTGCACTCTCAACTCCTTTGTACCTCTCCACTGATGATCCTCTGCCCCTGTAGAGATCCAGAAGTGTATAATCTTACAACTCAGGCTTATTTCACAGGTGTTCAGGGTGCTCTGGTAGATATCTAGCTCAATTCAGGGGACCAGCTGAAATAGGTTCTCCTATTCCTCTGCCATCTTCTTGGATGCATTTTTTAAGAAACATCAGGCTTTTCCCAATGTCTTCTTATCCACAGAATTCTTATCCCAGTCAGACTGTAGTCTTCTCTCTTTCTCTGCACTCAGGTTTTTCAAAGTACCAGCATGGTCATCTTCATGCCACTCCACCCCACTTCTTGGTCTAGTTGGGTGCTAACCTATCTTTGTCTGCAGGAGAAGCTTCAAGTGGCATTAGGGAAACTGAGAAAAGGACAGGAGTTGGCCGAGAAGATGGAAGTGAATATTGCAACAAAGAGAACAGCCTGGAAGGCAAGTGTCACATCCCAAAGGGAATTTCTGATCAGAAGCCAGGACAGAGTCCAGGGTCCTGGTCTCAAGCCCTAACCATAGCTATGCCCATATGAGGAGTGATAGTATAGCTTACTCTCGAAGAATTAACTGCCCTCTAGATCTCCTGATTGGGAACCCTCTCCTTTTTATTCTCTATCAGAAAAATCAAGAGTCTTAGGAAAAGGTGCCAAGAGGAACAAGCCATACCTTAAATTCCCAATCCTTGAGCCTAGTCTTAAAACATGATAGCATGCCTGCCTTGGTGTCTGGGACAGAGGTTCCTCAATAGAAATATAGAGATCACCAATGGCTAGACCTGTCAGGAAATGACAAGGGCTGTGAGTAACAGACTTACAGGAATGACCAAGGCAAAACATAGAAAAACCAATGTGACTGGGTAGGTGCTTGACCTTGTCCAGATCACTGGTCCAAAGTAGAATGGAGAACTAAAGCTTGTTCTGCCTCTGTAAGTGGGACGGGGGGTAAGGAGGGCCAGCGGGGGGTTGGTCAGGGATTAGAGGAATGGAGGTAACTCGTGGCCAATAGAGCCCAGAAAGGGAACATTTGGGTTTGGAGAAGGGTAAGTCAGGCTGTGGTGACAAAAGGAGTCATCCTGTGTCATCAGGTGACCTTCAGTCACTAATAGGAGATGGCAAAGATTATCCCAAGGACTCTCTTTCCTCAGGACTGAGGAACAGTGTTGTGAGGCTGTTTGGGAGGTTGTTGGCGGTGGGGACAGGTGTTACAGTCTCAGAAACTCATGGAGATTGGAAGACAGAGCAGCACAGTTGGGTGCTGACTGGGTTTTGAAAGAGGCTGTAGAAAGTCTGATACCTTGGGCCCATGCAGCTGTGGTTGTAGGGCTGCTACAGTGTGCCCCCTGCCCCATAATCCCATCTCTCTCTTAGCCCAGAAGCCTCACCCTCGTACCTTCCCAGCAAAATAGTGTGTACGTATGTATGTTCTCAGACCCAGAGTGATGAGTCATAGAAATAGATATAAACACCTTCATTCCTGAACCTTCTCTTTCTTTCCACTGACACTAAAGAATCAGGTTGAAACACACAAACTGAGAATTCATGCAGAGTTTGTGCAGCAGAAAAACTTCCTGGCTATAGAGGAGCAGCGGCAACTGCAGAGGCTAGACATGGAGAAGACGGACCAGCTGAGAATCCTGGGGGAGGTGGAGGCCATGCTGGCCCAGAAGACCCAAGCCCTGCAAGAGCTGGTGATGGAGCTGGAGAGGAGGAGCAGGGGCTCAGCCGTGGAGCTGCTGCAGGTGAGCCGGCCCTCTCTCTGGGGCTCAAGGATGAACTGAAAAATGGGCAGCCTCAGGGAGCTCTAGCATCAGCAAATGGAAACCCGGTGTCTGGACTAACCAGAATTCAGACCCATGAGCGGTCTGCATTCAAGCCATAGAAAGGTGCCAACTTAGGAGGGAATTTTCCTTGCAGCAATTTAAAAAAGCGGGCATCCCCATTAGAGCCTGCTCTGATACATACCAGGTTCATGATCCTAAGAAAGTTCCTTAACCTTTCAGAGTGTCAGGTTTCTCCTATGTTAAGTGGATATTATAATATTACATATCTTAAAGGATTTTTGTGAGGATTAAATGAGAGAAACCACAAAAGCTTCTACATGATGGTTTGGCCATGGGAAAGTTCTCATAGATGTAACTGAGAACATGGCACTAGAAATTAAGAGACAGTAGCCCAGCCCCAGCCCTGCCGTCAGTTCTCTCCATAATTCTAGGGCAAGTGCTTTTCTTTTCCAAGACCTACTTTCTCCACTTGTGAAACAAGAGGGAGGGAGTGGACTGAATAACAAAGATTCCCCAGATTTTAGTCATGATGTATCATCTTCACACTTCCTGCCACTTCTATGAACTACCCAAATCCTGTTAGCATTGGGTTTTCTTAACATGGTCTCACTCTTTCATTGGAAGAAATTCAGCATAAAAGGAAATTTGTCCTAAGCAATGGTAGTCACAAAATTATGTGTTGATATGTTACTGATTTTTTTCTGTTTTCATGTCCACAACGGCCATTTCTTAAATAGCACATAGGACACACCTCAGTGTATTAATTCTGTCACAACAATGCAGTGAGGTGGATACTGTTATCCCCATTTCGTAGATGAGAAAACAGAAGAGCAGAGAGGTTGAGAAATTCAGAGACTACAGCTAAATAACTTAACCACTTTAACCCAAATAGTAAGAGCCATAGCTAAAATTAAAATAAGCATATAACTGTTTAAAAAAAAAACAAAACTCATCCATGTGCATTCTTTCATCCCCTAATATGTTTACATTGTTATGGGAGACCAGAGTCTCAAAAGTCCCTTCTGCTCTGACCTCCTACAGTTTTCCTCTTCCCAAACTTTTTCAAGGTCATGAAGTCATTCTTTGTTTTTGTTTGTGCAAAAAGGCTGACTGGATTGGCTTGATTTGGCAGGCCCTCTTCCACTCTAAAGCTTGCTTCTGCCCAACACTGAACCATGCTTTCTAAACACACTTTGGACTGGGCCTAGGAGGGTGTCAGTTCCCAGGGAAGGGCTCCCAAGGCCTGCAACAGCATATTCTCAAATGATTCAATTTCATATACATGAGAAAGTAGCATTAACTCCAGCATAAAAGCCCTTCCTTCCCAAACAACACAAGCCTGCAAATGAGATGGAGCAGTTTCTGTGCACCCTGACTTGGCCATTCTCACCCTGTGACTGCCTATGGACTTCGGCCAGGCTGGGCTACTTGTTCCTTTCTACTTTCCTCCCACTCCTCTACCCACAAATCTGGGCTTTCTAATTTATCTTCTGAATCACAGTCCTTAAACTGGTCATCCTTCCCCTCGCTAGAGGTCACACCCATGCTGGTTACCCTGGTTACCCCACAAACATCCACACCCTTTCTACTCCAGGCTGGTGGGAAATATTTCAGGTATTGGCCCAGAGGAACAGGGTAGAACAATGTCCCGTGGGCCTGGGGGCGGGGGGCGGGGGGGGACATCACCTCACCCACAGAACTGAGGTCTTGAGGTCTCCATGATAAACCAGTGATCCAGAATTCATACTCTATCTCTTTTCTCCTCAGGAGGTGAAAAATGTCCTGGGAAGGTAAGAGGAGGTTTTCTTTATAAGAGGAGGGGGTGGAAGGAAGCATACATATATACCTGTGGGAAAGGTTTTCAAGTTAGAAAAACATGCACTGATGTTCTCCCAGTTCTCCTCCCTATTCTCAAAGACCCAGTCTTCCATAAAATATTTTCTGGTCTGATGCTAATTAATGGACATCTCAGTGAGCTACCCAAAGTAATTGGACTATAAGAGCTTTACAAAGTGAAGCCCCAAAAAACTGGGAAATTCTGTGAAGTTCTAAGTCCACAGCCTCCTAGAACTCTTTCTTTAAAAAGAATCTAGTTGGTTACACATCTCCCAGAAAGAGCCAGGTGGGAAACCAGCAACATGGAAGCTTCCTTATGGAAGTAATTCCATCTGTAGCAGATACCTCACCTGTAAAATGAAACAGAATGTGCTTGCCTGCTGACCTCAGGCTTAAAGAGGAGATAGAGACTATGCAATAGCTTCAGGAGCCCATGTAATCAAGAACACCTAAATAGGAACTAAGTCCTACCACTTTTTGCCTTCCACCCCCAGGGATCCTAATACAGGTGTTTGTAAATTTGCACCAAAGTCTTATCCACAAGTGAGGTTATAGTATCTGGGTTCAGGAGGGTGAGGCAAGAGTTGGAAACAGAGTCTATAACTGTTTGCCCAGGAGTGAGGCTTGGAACCTGAAGGAGCTGGACATCACCTCCCCAGACCTGAGGAACGTGTGCCTTGTGCCAGGGTTGAAGAGGATGCTGAGGACATGTGGAGGTGAGGCGAGCACCAGGAAAGTGGGACTAGGGAACACAGGGGGTGTTAAGGGTGCAGAATGGGTCCCAGGGTCAGGGAGAGATAGCTGGTCAGGGTAGGTGAGGCAGGGACAGATAGGCGGTTCCTTCTAAAGTCAGGCTGGGGGGTATTTCCTCCCGTAGTGAGGCCATGCTCACCTCTCATCCTTACCTCACACCAAAGACCCAGGGTTCCTGATTCCCCACCCTCTCCCCTCCTGACTGTGGTCCTCTCTCTGCAGTACACATCACTCTGGATCCACACACAGCCAATCCGTGGCTCATCCTTTCAGAGGATCGGAGACAAGTGAGGCTTGGAGACAGACGGCAGGAAGTACCTGAAAATGAGGACAGATTTGACAGTTATCCTATGGTCCTGGGTGCCCAGTGCTTTGACTCTGGAAAGGTTTACTGGGAGGTAGATGTGACAGGGAAGGAGGCCTGGGACCTGGGTGTTTGTAGAGACTCTGTGCAAAGGAAGGGGCAATTTTTGCTCAGGCCTGAGACGGGCTTCTGGACAATTTGGCTGTGGAACAAACAAAAATATGAGGCTGGCACCTGCCTCCAGACTCCCCTCCACCTTCAGGTCCCTCCACGCCAAGTTGGGATCTTCCTGGACTATGATGCCCGCATTGTCTCCTTCTATAACATCACCGACCATGGCTCACTCATCTATACCTTCTCTGAATGTGCCTTTGCTGGACCTCTGCGGCCCTTCTTCAGTACTGGTTTTAATGATGGAGGAAGAAATGCAGCTCCTCTTGTCCTCTGTCCTCTGGAGATGGGATGATAGGGATCCACTGACCTGTGGTGGCATTCTCTGGACACCAATACCTCTCCTGTTGGTGCCCTTCTCAGCCACTGACCTTGCCTCATTTCCCCAGGAACTCTGAACCACTTTGTCTCTGCAGAGGGGTCAGGATACCAGCAAGCAGACTTTGGCAGGGGAGTTCACTGAAAATCTACATCAAATGACCTTCAACATCAGCATTCCTAGCACTAGATTGCTTTCTGATTCCTTCCATGAAACAAACTACTTCTATATGGCTCAAACCACCTCGATCAACCAAAATTTGTTTCTGCTGTCTTATGTGACCCAAGTCTTGTTTCCTCCTCTCCAGCTCTAGCCCTTTGGTCAGATCTCTTATACGCCTTGCATGGTTTGCAAAAGGGCTTCCTAAATGCATTGGGTCTTGACATATCCCATTCGATCCTTGTTCTTGTATACATCTAGGATTACTGTTGTAACATACACACATCAGATCATAAATGGCTCCATACCACCTATAGAAAAACAATCATCCTTTGAAAATAAAGGCTGAATGATGCATGCCTTACATTACCACACCACATATCCAGCTCCTGTGCTCCCCTATCCCTACCATGCTCTTCCAACCACATCTTGTTAATGGAGTTGGTCAAAAGATGTATCAATCTAAATGGAAGGTGGGATAGATTTTTGATATGTCAACTTGGCTAGGCCATAAGCCCCCAGTTCTTTAATCATTAATCTAAATGTTGCTGTGAAGGCATTTTGTAGATGTTAAAGTCCATAATCATGTGACTTTAAGGAGATTTTATTAGGCCTGTCCAACTTATACAGGATAATTAAGTAAAAAACCTGAAAAGCAAAACTTCACTGAAGATGATCCATCTACCCCCAGCAGCTTTAGCTCCTGCCAAAGTTATAGCCTGCTGTTTCTGATGCCCTGTCTTGTGGATTTAGGACCTGCCTTACCTACCCTTACAATTGCATAAGTGAATTCCTTGCAATAAATCTCTTCGTATTTATCTACTAGTTTCTGCTTCTTTGGTGATGAGAGAATTTTAAAAGCACCAAGATAAAAGATAGTTATATACAAGGAAACCCCATAAGCCTCTCAGCAAACTTTTCAGCAGAAACCTTGTAGGCCAGAAGGGAGTGATATGATAGAGTCAAAGTGCTGAAAGGGAAAAAAAAAATGCAGCCAAGACTATTCTATCCAGCAAGGCTATCATTCAGACTAGATGAGGTAAAGAGATTAGCAGACAAAAGCTAAAGGAGTTCATGAGCACTAAACCAGTCCTACAAGAAATGTTAAAGGGGACTCTGAGTGGAAAGAAAAGACAGTAAAAGTAAAAGTAGGAAGCATGCTCTAGCTGCCATCTTGCGTCCCCACGTGTGTGCACCTAATCTCAGCTGGTCCGCCCGAGACCCCCCTGAGCACCAACCCTAGTCCCCCGGGTGGTCCCACTTCTGCTCCAACAAGATGAAAGAAACTCATGAACAAGGAGAAACTCGCCAAACTGCAAGCACAAGTGCGCATTGGTGGGAAAGGAACTGCTTGCCAAAAGAAGAAGGTGGTTCATAGAACAGCTACAGCAGATGATAAAAAAAACTTCAGTTCTCCTTAAAGAAGTTAGGGGTAAACAATATCTCTGGTATTGAAAAAGTGAATATGTTCACAAACCAAGGAACAGTGAACCACTTTAACAACCCCAAAGTTACGCATCGCTGGCATGAACACAGGCCATGAGACAAAGCAGCTGACAGAAATGCTACCCAGTATCTTAAACCAACTTGGTGCAGACAGGCTGACTAGTTTAAGAAGACTGGCTGAAGCTCTGCCCAAACAATCTCTGCATAGAAAAGCACCACTTGCTACTGGAACAGATGATGATGATGAAGTTCCAGATCTTGTGGGGAATTTTGACAAAGCTTCCAAGAATGAAGCAAACTGAATTGAGTCAACTTCTGAAAAAGATGAAACTTGAAGAAGTTACTGGGAGCTGCTATTTTATATTATGACTGCTTTTTAAAATTTTGCTCATGGATCTGATAAAATCTAGATCTCTAATATTTTTAAGCCCAAGCTCCTTGGACACTGCAGCTCTTCAGTTTTTGCTTATACACAATTCATTCTTTGCAGCTAATTAAGCTGAAGAAGCCTGGGAATAAAGTTTGAAACAAGGTTAATAAAGTTCTTTGCCTAGGGTATGGTTTTATTTTTTATTTCGTTAACACTGATTTATACACAGAAAGCAAAGTTGTTTATAGAAAGCTAAGCATGGCATGTAATATGGCTGGTAATCTTTGATGAAATTTGATTAAAGATTTTAAATGGCCGTATAATATTAAAAGAAAAGTGGGAAGCATAAAAGAAGTACAAATGAGTATATCTGCAAAAATCAGTCAAGAGTCACAAAAAGATGTAAAGTATGGCAATATATACCTAAAACATGGGGAGAGAAGTGTTAAATATGGGTTCAATCTTAAGTGATCAACTTAAAATAGACTGCTATATGTGGGTGTTATATACAAGTTTAGTATATATAACCACAAATCAAAAACCAGTAATAAGCATGCAAAAAATGAAAGAATCCAAGTATATCACTGAAGAAGTTCAGTAAACCATAAGGGGGGGTGGGGAGGAGAGAAGGATGAGAAAAGAAAAACAAAAACAACCATAAGTCTCTATTACAAATCTGTCATCATCAAGACAGTATGGTACTGGCCCAAAAATAGACACATAGGTCAATGGAACAGAATAGAGAGCCCAAAAATGGACCCTCAATTCTTTGGTCAACTAAACTTTGGCAAAGCAGGGAAGAATGTCCAATGGAAAAAAGACAGTCTCTTCAACAAATGCTGTTGGGAAAATTGGACAGCCACATCCAGAAGAATGAAACTAGAGGATTTACTTACACCACACAAAAAAGTATACCCAAAATGGATAAATGACCTCAATGTGAGACAGGAATCCATCCAAATCCTTGAGGAGAACACAGGCAACAACCTCTTTCTTTGACCTCAGCTGCAGCAACTTCTTCCTAGGAACATCGCCAAAGGCAAGGGAAGCAAGGGCAAAAATGAACTATTGGGACTTCATCAAGATCAAAAGCTTTTGCACAGCAAAGGGAACAGTTAGCAAAACCAAAAACTGACAGAATGGGAGAAGATATTCACAAACAACATATCAGATAAAGGGCTAGTATCCAAAATCTATAAAGAGCTTATCAAACTCAACACCCAAAGAACAAATAATCCAATCAAGAAATGGGCAGAGGACATGAACAGACATTTCTACAAAGTAGACAACTGAATGGCCGGCAGACACATGAAAAAGTGCTCAACATCACTCAGTATCAGGGGAATACAAGTCAAAACCACAGTGAGATACCACCTCACACCAATCAGAATGGCTAAAATTAATAAGTCAGGAAACAACCAATGTTGGTGAGGATGAGAAGAAAAGAGAACCCTCCTACACTGTTGGTGGGAATGCAAGCTGGTGCAACCACCCTGGAAAACAGTATGGAGGTCCCTCAAAAAGTTGAAAATAGAACTACCCTAAGACCCAGCAATTGCACTAGTAGGTATTTACCCTAAGGATACAAATGTAGTGATCCGAAGGGGCACGTGCACCCAAATGTTTATAGTAGCAATGTCCACAATAGCCAAACTATGAAAAGAGCTTAGATGTCCATCAGCAGATGAATGGATATAGAAGATGCGACACACACACACACACACACACGGGAATACTATGCAACCATCAAAAAAAAAAAGAAATCTTGCTATCTGCTACAACATGGATGGAACTAGAGGGTATTATGCTAAGTGAAATAAGTCAGAGAAAGACAATTATTGTATGATCTCACTGATATGAGGAATTTGAGAAACAAGAGAGGATCATAGGGGAAAGGAGGGAAAAATGAAACAAGATGAAACCAGAGAGGGAGACAAACCATAAGAGACTCTTAATCTCAGGAAACAAACTGGGGGTTACTGGAAGGGAGGGAGTGGGAGAGATGAGGTGACATTGGGGAGGGTATGTGCTATGGTGAGTGCTGTGAATTATATAAGAGTGATGAATCACAGATGCACCTCTGAAAAAACTCATTATATGTTAATAAAAAAGGATTTTTAAAAACCCACAAGTAACAAAATGACAATAGATACATATATATCAAAAATTACTTTAAATGTAAATGAACCTAAATACTCCAATCAAAAGACATAGGGTGACAAAATGGATGAAAAAACAAGACCCATCTATGTGTTGCCCACAAGTGACTCACTTCAGACCTAAAGACACATGCAAACTGAAAATGAGGGGATGGAGGAACATCTACCATGCAAATCGATATGAAAAGAAAGCCAGGTAACAATACTTAGATCAGACAAAATAGACTTTAAAACAAAGACTGTAACAAAGGACAAGGACACTATAATAACTAATGGGACAATTAAACAAGAATTTGAACAACTGTAAATATTTATACACCCAATATGAGAGTACCCAAATACATAAAATAGTTAATAACAAATAAAGGAGCTAATAAATCATAATACAATAATAGTTGGAAACCGTAACATTCCACTTACATCAAGGGACAGATAACCAAACAGAAAAATCAACAAGGAAACAGTCACTTTGAATGACACTGGATCAGATGGATTTAACAGATATATGCAGAACATTCCATCCTAAAATAGCAAAATACATATTCTTTTCAAGTACATGTGGGACATTCTCCAGGCTAGATCACATAGTAGGCCACAAAACAAGTCTCAATCAGTTTGATCATTGTATGATCATGGACATGCTACCAATCAATTAATGGCCAACCAAGAAATTTTTAAAAAGTCAAAAATTACATGGAGAGAAATGAAAAAAAAAAAAAAAAGCCCAATACCTCTGGGATGTGGCACAAGTATGCTAAGAGGAAAGCTTATAGCAACAGAGGTCTATCTCAGGAAGCAAGACAAATCTCAAGCCACCTAACCTTACACCTGAAGGATCTAGAAAAAGAACAAACAAAAAGCCCGAAATCACAGAATGAAGGAAATAATAAATGACCTAGAAACTAAATAGAACAGATCAATTAAATCAGGAGCTTGTTCTTTGAAAAGATCAACAAAATTGATAAACCTCTAGCCAGACGCATTAAAAAATTAGAACTCAAACAAAATCACAAACGAGAGAGGAGAAATAACAACTGACACCACAGAAATACAAAGCACTGCAAGAGAATATTGTGAAAAATTATATACCAACAAACTGGACAACCTAGAAGAAATGAATAAATTCCTAGAAATGTATAACTTACCAAAATTGAAGCAGGAAGAAACAAAATTTGAACAGACTGATTACCAGCAGTGAAACTTAATCAGTAATCAAAAAACTCCCAAAAACTAATGACGTACTGTATGGTGACTAACCTAATTTAAAAGAAAAAAACTCCCATCAAACAAAAGTCCAGGTCCAGATGGTTTCATAGATGAATTCTGCCAAATATTTAAGAGTTAATACCTGTCCTCTCAAACTTTTCCAAGAAATAGAAGAGGAAGGAAAACATCCTGATACCAAAACCAGATAAAGATACCACCAAAAAACACAAGTACAGGCCACTATCCCTGATATACATAGATGCAAAAATCCTCAACAAAATATTAGCAAACCAAATCCAACAATACATTTTAAAAAATCATTCACTATCAAGTGGGATTTACTCCCTAGATGCAAGGGTGGTTCAGTATTCACACATCAATCAACATGATATATCACATCAACAAAAGAAAGGGTAAAAACCAAATGATCATTTCAGTAGATGTGAAAAAAGCATCTGATAAAGTACAACATCCATTCATGATAAAAACCCTCAGCAAAGTAGGTATAGAGGGAACATATCTCAAAGTAATAAAGGCCTTATGTGAAAAACCAACAGCTAACATCACCCTTAATGTGGGAAAAGGGAGAGCTTTCCCCCTAAGGTCAGGAAAAAGACAAGGATGTCCACTCACCACTTTTATTCAATACAGTACTGGATAAGTCGTAGTCGCAGCAATCAGATAACAAAAAGAAATAAAAGGCACCCAAACGGATAAGGAAGAAGTAAAGCTTTAACTATTGCAGACGACATGATACTCTATACAAATAAACTGACACAAAGAGATTCCATGTTCATGGAATAAAAAACAAATATTTTTATTTTTTGAAACAGCTTCAGAAGAATAGGCATTATTTCTTCTTTGAAATGTCTATCCTACCCAAAGCAATCTACACATTTAAATGTAATACCTGTCAAAATACAAAGAGCATTTTTCATAGAACTGTAACAAAGAATCTTGAAATTTTTATAGAAAAATAAAAGACCCCAAGTAGACACAGTGATCTAAAAAAAAGAAAAACAAAACTGGAGGCATCACAATTCAAGATTTCAAGTTATACTACAAAGCTGTGGTGATCAAAACAGTATAGTACTGACACAAAAACAGACACACAGATCATTGGAACAGAATAGAAAGCACATGAAATAAACCCACAACTATACAGTCAATTATTCTTTGATAAAGTAGGCAAGAATATGCAATGGGAAAAGGACCATCTCTTCAAATGGTGTTGGGAAAACTGGAGAGCTACATGCAAAAGAATGAAACTGGACCACTTTCTTTCACCATACACAAAAATAAACTATTTAAAAATAAGACGTAAAATCACAAAAGTCCTAGAAGAGAACACAGGCAGTAACCTCTTGCTATGTCATCAGACATAGCAACTTTTTTCTAGATGTCTCCTGAGGCAAGGGAAACAAAAAGCAGAAATGAACTATTGAGACTACACAAAATAAAAAACTTCTGTACAGCAAAGGAAACAATGAATAAGACTAAAAGACAATCTACTGATTGAAAAGATATTTTCAAATGACACATCCAATAAAGGGCTTGTATTCAAATTAAATTAAAAAAACTGGGGTGCATCAGTCGTTTAAGCATAAAACTCTTATTCTTGGCTCAGGTCATGATCTCGGGGTTGTGAGACTGAGCCCCATATTGGGCGGCATGCTGACCATGGAGTCTGCTTAAGATTTTCTCTCTCCCTCTACCCCTGCCCCTCCCAACCCTACTCATGCACTCACTCTCAAAAAAATTCTATGTATCACTTATACAACTCAACACACACCCAAAAAAAAAAAAATCTAATTAAAATGGGCAGAAGATATAAACAGACATTTCTCCAAATCCCAGATGGCCAGACACATTAAAAATTTCTCAAAATCATTCATCATCAGGGAAATGCAAACCAAAACTACGATGAGATATTACCTCATACTTGTCAGAATAGCTAAAACCAAAAACTCAAAAAACAAGTGTTGACAAGGCAATGGAGAAAAAGGAACTGTCATGCACTGTTGGCAATGCAAACTGGTAGAGCCATTGTGGAAAACAGTATAGTTTCTTCAAAAAATTAAAAACAGAGCTATCCTTCAATCCAGTAATGTACTACTAAGTATTTACCCAAAGAACAAGAAAACACTAATTTGATGGGATATATGAACCCCTATGTTTATAGCAGCACTATTTACAATAGCTAAATTATAGAAGCAACCCAAGGGTCATCAATATATGAATGGATAAAGATGTGAAACACACACACACACACACACACACACACACACACACACAAAATGAAATATTATTCAGTCGTAAAAAAGAATGAAATCTTGGCATTTGCAACAACATGGATGGATGTAGAGAGTACAATGCTAAGTGAAATAAGCCAATCAGGTAAAGACAAATACTGTACTATTTCACTCATGTGTGGAATTTAAGAAACAAAACAAAGAACAAAAAAAGAGAGAAACCAAAAACCATACTCCTAACTATAGAGAACAAACAGAAGTTACCAGAAGGGAGGTGAGTGGAATGGGTAAAATAGATGAGGGGGATTAAGAGTACATTTACTTGGGGGCACCTGGGTGTCTCAATCAGTGGAGTCTCCAACTCTTGACCTCAGCTCAGATCTTGATGTCAGGGTTGTGAGTTCATGCCCCATGTTGGGCTCCACACTGTATGGAGCACACTCTTTAAAAAAACAAAACAAAACAAAACAAAAAAACAGAAAGTATACTTATCTGATGAGCACTGAGTAATATATGGAACTGTTGAATCACTCTATTATATACCTGCAACTGATTTAACACTGTATGTTAACTACACTGGAATTAAATTTTTTTAAAATAAAATAGAATCTCAGCTTGCTCTCTGTAAATCTGGTAAATATTCATTTCATGAAATTTAGATAATGTACAAAGATGTCAGTGACCTTAAGGTTTATTGATAAGAATTATTTATAAGAATGAATATAGGTCTATCTTAACAGTGGACAGAAAGAAGTTACTTTGAAGGAAGGATAGAAAGAACAGAATCTTCAGGCAAGATGACAATATTATAGAGCTAAACCAATATAAGTTTGCAAAGTCAATGTTGTCTTGGTTGATAAACTGAAGGAAGAAAAGGAGCACCCAGTCCTATATGAATGGGGATGTACTGGGAAATGGTGGGATTCTGTATGTCGAGGTCACAGAGAAATTTTTTAAGGGTAAGTTATAAAATCCACTTTTCTGCTTCTATGTCTTTGCCTTGGAGTGGCCAATGTAAATGGTAGTTTGTTCATTTTTTTTTTCTTTTAATGTTCAGTTAGCCACTGTATAGTACATCATTAGTTGTTCCCTTTAATTGATATGCTAGTAGGAGAAAACTAACATGATGATATAAACTTAAATATTCTCATTTCTCAAAATCCAAATACCTTGGCATATCAGGTTACCCCAATACTTGGAGATATCCACTACACGAATGACATACTACAATCCCCCTGGGCCCCATTGAAAGGAATTAAGTTGTAGAGATTTTAGAGTATCTCAACTTCTAACCCATCAATAATTACTAAAAAGTGATCCAGGTATACCCTGCATATCAAACAAAAATTCTCTTGAGAACTGAGGAAAGATTGTACCAGCAACAATTCTAATTCTAATATTTTCCATTAAAAATGCAAGTAAGGCCGGTTGACTTTTGTAGTCTTTGATTCTACAACTTCTTTTTGTTTTAGAAGAGGCAGAAATTATCACACTAAATATTTAAAGATAAACAAGCTAAGAAGTTAAAAATGTATCCAGTGCTTACTCTGCCATACATATTTAAGATCCTGTTTATATTTTTTTAGTTCTATCACAGCCATATGATAAAGGTATAATCAAGGAATTTAGAGATTATGATACTTTTATGAAACTATCCATTACATTCTAAATTTTTTCCAGTGTTGGTGTGATGTAATCGGCATAAAAACTGTATACGCTTAAGGTGTACATATATGTACACCATGTACATACATGTATACTTTATGAAATGATTACCACAATCAAGCTGATTGACAGATTCCTTGCCTCACATAGTTAGATTTTGTGTGTGTAGTGAGAACATTTAATGTCAACTCTCATCAAGTTTCAAGTATACAATAATATATTAACTATAATCAGACTGTACTTTAGATCCTTGGGTTTCATAACTGAAAGTTTGTAACCTTCAACCAACACCTATTTCCCCCACCCCGGTGCTCCTGGCAACCACCATTCTACCCTCCACTTCTGTAAGTTTGCCTTTTTTAGATTCCACATATAAAAGATCATGTGATATTTGTTTTTCTGTGTCCAGCTTATTTCACTTAGTATAACACCTGCTGTCACATTGTCAAAAATGGTGGCATTTTCTCCTTTTTATAGCTGAATAGTATTCTATTATATATATGTACATTTTTTCTTCCAGCTTTATTAAAATATAATTGGCATAACATTTTATAAGCTTAAGGTATAAAACATAATGATTTAATACATCTATATTGCAAAATGATTACCACAATAAGGTTAACTCATACACCACTTTACATAGGTAAATTTTTCTGCATGTGTTAAGAATTTTTAGAGTCTACTCTCTTAGAGACTTTCAAATTACACAGTGCAGTATTAACTAACTATAGTAGTCACCATGCTATACATTACATTCCTAGAACTTATTCATCTTATAGCTGGAAGCTGTACACTTTGTCAACATTTACCCCTTTCTTCCATCCCCCACTACTCACCTCTGGAAACCACCAGTCTGTTCTGTTTGTATGAGTTTGGTTTATTTTTAGATTCCACATATAAGTAAGATCGTACAGTACGGGTCTTTCTCCAACTTATTTTACTTACTGTAATGCCCTCAAGACTCCTCCATGTTGTCACAAATGGCAAGATTTCCTTTTTATATCTGAATAGTATTCCATTTTGTGTAATAGTGTATATGTGTGTATATCACATTGTCTTTATCCACTCATCTCTCTAAACACATAGGTCATTTCCATGTCTTGACTATTGTAAATAATGCTGCAGTGAACACAAGGGCATGCAGTTATCTCTGAGATAGTGATTTCATTTTCTTCATATATATATATATATAAAATATACATATATGTATATTATATATGTAATATACATACACACACACACACACACACACATACACACCCAGAGGTGGAATTTCTGATTATATGGCAGTTCGAGTTTTCATTTTTTTGAGGAACCTCCATGCTTTTTTCCTTAGTGGCTCTACCAATTTATATTCTAATAGTGCACAAGGGCTCCCTTTTCTCCAGGCCCTCACCAACACATGTTATCTCTTGTCTTTTTTACAAAAACCATGCTAAGAGGTGTGAGGTGATATCTCACTGTGGTTTTGACTTGAATTTCCCTGATAATTAGTGATGTTGAGAATTTTTTCATGTACCTGTTGGTCATTTGTAGGTTTTCTCTGAAAAAAAAAAAAAAAAGTCTATTCAGTTCCTTTGCCCATGTTTTAATCATGTTATTCTTTTGCCACTGAGTTTTGTTATTGAGTTGTATGGGTTCTTTGTATATTTTGGATATTAACACTTTGTCAGATGCATGATTTGCAAATATTTTCTCCCATTCCATATGTTGCCTGTCTTTTTTCGTTGTTGTTGATTGCCTCCTTTAGTTTACAGAAGCTTTTTAGTTTGATGTAGTTCTGCTTGTTTATTTTGTTTTTATTGCTTGTACTTTGATATCCAAAAAAGCTCATGCCCTTTTCTAAACACTACCCCTCTCAAAGCCATATGGCAATCTATCTTTCAAAGTCATAATGTATCACTTTGTTCACAACCAATAGAACCGTTTGTTCATAAGGCACTACAAAGAAGGAGAAGAAAATGTGAGGTCCTATAGTGGTACACATACCACCTGATTAGTCACACAGACTCAGCATGGTTCCACTGTGAAAAGTACTGACCACACGCTCTCGAATCTGCTTGGTCTTGACCCCATAAATTATAGGATTCAGCATGGGAGGAGCTAACATGCAGATATTGGCCAAAAGAATGTGAGTGTGGAGGGGAACATGATGCCCAAACCGCTGGGTAATTATTGTAAAAATGCCAGGCAAGTAGAACATGGAAATGACTCCAAGGTGGGAACCACATGTGCCCAGGGCCTTTTGCCGAGCTCCTCGGGAAGGGAGGTGGAAGACTGCATTGAGGATGAGGGTGTAGGAAACCAAGATGAGCAAGGCGTCTAGCACTACAGTAGAGAGGAGAACAGACAAGCCATACCAGACATTGACACGAATATCAGCACAAGCAAACTTGGCAACGGCCATGTGCTCACAGTAGATATGTGGTAGTACATTGCTATGGCAGAAAGGCAGTCTCTTGACCAGGAACACATCAGGGAGTATCACAGAGAAGCTTCGCATGACCACAGCCAGGGCAACCCTTATGATTACCGCACGACTGAGCACTGCAGTGTAGCGCAATGGGTCACAGATGGCCACATAGCGGTCAAATGCCATGGCCAGCAGAATCCCTGATTCAGCAATGAAGGTGGCATGGATGAAGAAGATTTGAGTGACACAGCCATCAAGGGAGATCTCCCCTGCATGAAACCAGAATATGGCCAGGGCTTTGGGCACAGTGGTAGTAGACAGGATGAGGTCAGCCACAGCTAGCATGCAGAGGAAGAGGTACATGGGTTCATGGAGGCTACGTTCAGTGATGATGATGAAGACAAGGAGACTATTCCCAAGGACAGCAATCAGGTAGGAAATAAAGAAAGGAAGAGAAATCCACGTGTGTTGGTCTTCCAGGCCAGGGATGCCCAACAGAATGAAGAATGAGTGGCTGGTACCAGTATAGTTGAGGGTTGCCATTCCCAGGACAAGTCACCCGGTGTTGATGTATAAGATCCGCAGTCACCTCTTCTCTTTTGCCAAAAAAGGGTGAATACAGTTGAAGTAGGGGAGATAGGAAAAGATCATTTTTCACTGGATGAGCTATGGAAAGAATCCTAGTCAAAATGTCCAGAAACGTGGGTTAAAACTCTTTGACATTCTATGCACTATGTGATCTCAGTAAAATTACTTCCCTGCTCTGGGTCTCTCTTTAATTGCCTTAAATTTAATGTTGGGGAGAAGTTGGATTATTTAATCTGTAATAGGGTTGTTCCAGCTCTAGAATGCCATAGATCTCAGTCTCAGATTGTTATAAACAGTTAAGAGCTGTGAATAACAAATAGTGGAGTTTCCACTTTGACTATCAGAATATAATATGCATCTCAATAGAAAACTGGTCACAGCTGACAATAATTTAAAAAGCCTTGCTGAGCACCTACCATGGCTCCTTAGGGAACCTACTTGGGGGAGACAATTAAGTAAAATATCTAAATGATACAGATAGTATAAAGGAAAAGTTAAACACAAGGGATTGTAGAAACATGGAGAGCTTCCCAGGAGTTCAGAAAATGTTTTCTAAAAGGCACCACTCTAAGTAGAATCTTGACGAAGTAGTGTTTTTTCAAATAAAGTCATGTGAGGAGGGAATAACATGAACAAAGTCCAAGAGATCTAGAAGGACATGGAGTTTAGAGGAAAATTATGATTCACTGTTACCAGAGCAAAATAATGTCATGCAGTGAGGTAGGGGTCATCACTGAGGACTTTGAGTAACAGTGTAAGGAGGTTAGAAGTTACATTGAAGTTGGGCGCCTGGGTGGCTCAGTGGGTTATTAAGCCTCTGCCTTTGGCTCAGGTCATGATCTCAGGGTCCTGGGATCGAGTCCTGCATCCAGCTCTCTGCTTGGCAGGGAGCCCACTTCCTCCTCTCTCTCTCTGCCTGCCTCTCTGCCTACTTGTGATCTCTCTGTCAAATAAATAAATAAAATCTTTAAAAAAAAAAAAAAAGTTACACTGAAGCAGTTAAGAGCCACTGAAGGATTTGTGGTGAGAGAATGGCATGATGAAGTTAGCAATTTAAGTAGTTCTCTCTCTCTTTCTCTCTCTCTCTCTCTCTCTCTCTCTCTGTTTTGTGTAAGATGGGTGGTGAAGGGAGGAGACAGGTTGGAAAATGGAGACAGATCAGTTAGGAGGGGCTCTGTACTAAGGGCCGCATAGGCATTATCTCACACTGTGGTGATTAAGATAAATGCAGTCATTTCCCTCATTTCACTGATAGGGGAGCAAACAGAGTTTACAGGGTTTAAGTAGTGCCCTACCCAAGCTCACCTGGCCAGTAAATTGTGGAGCTAGAATTTGGCTCCCCCACCATCCTTAGAGTCATTCATATCTGCCCTACTCCACCTTGGTCCCCTTCATCAGGATTGTGTTTTCCTGCCTCCTGGCTTAAGGTGAAAAACAATAAAAACAACTATTTTTCATTCATTTAAACTTTCCACCCTCACTCTTCCATCTACAAATTTATATTTGAATCACCTTTTCCCCCTATTCAAGGCTCAGCCGTCCATCTGGCTAGACCCCATCCACACTGGACCCCAACTTTCTCTTTAAGCCTCTCCCCACTAATCTGTCACTCTAGTAACTTCAAACTCTCCCTCTCTGTTAGCTTCTTATATCATGTGAAAATATGTTCAACTATCTCATTCCCCCCTTCACCTTAGCCTCACAGAAGAATGTGCTCTCTCTCCTTCTACCTTCTTACCATCCCCTAATCTTTACCCAAAGCCACTTTACTTATAACCCCAATATGCCGCTAAGGTTTCCTTCTCTAAAATAATCTATCATATCACAGTTGCCAAATCTAATGTTACTTTTAATTTGCTAGTAGGAATCTCCAATTTCTGTCAATACTTTTGTGTAATCATTAAATACCTATTAAGTGTTAGATATTTTATAATCATCACACCAAATCTATGAAATTGAGTGTAACACAAGTTCATGCATGAAGAAATTGACTCTCAGACAAGAAATTGCTCAAAGTCAAACAACTAATAGCTAAGCTGATATTTGAATCCAAGATTATTAGACTCAAAGCTTTCATTATCTTTAAAAACTTCCATTTTGGGGGCACCTGGGTGGCTCAGTGGATTAAAGCCTCTGCCTTTGGCTCAGGTCATGATCCCAGGGTCCTGGGATCGAGCCCTGCATTGGGCTGTCTGCTCCGCAGGGAACCTGCTTCCTCCCCCCCCCCCCCCCCGCCTGCCTCTCTGTCTACTTGTGATCTTTGCCTGTCAAATAAATAAAATCTTAAAAAAAAAAAAAACTTCCATTTTGTTATTTTTTACTACCTAAGCCACCTTTCTTTGGCTTCCTCCCCACTCTCTTCTAATCCTATCTATTTCACAATATGTAAGGCATGCAACATAATGTAATATAGAAAAAATCACAGGAGTTTAGAACCAGACCCACTGGGATTTGATTCCAGTTGTGCCTGCTACAGATCCACACACAGACACACAATCTTCCACTCAGGTGCATATTATCACACACATTCATTTATATAGTCACCATGTGCATATTCACTCTTACCAATTTTGATGAAGATTTATACACTAACACACATTTTCACTATTGATACAAATAGCCCCTCACTGTGAACACATTAACACACACATATACCCTTTTAAACTTTTCTTCACATACACACCTACCCAAATTCACACACAGTCATTAACCAATCAAACTCAAACTCACTCCCACAGAGGTAAGTTACGACTTATCTAGGTCATAAATTTGCCATCTTCATTCACCACACTGATTCTCTTCACATGAAATCAGTTTCTTCTGAGAGGTGGAGCTTCTAGAGACTATTCCACTCTTACCCCTGTCTCCAGGCTTATAGCCCTTACCACTGCCAGAAGAAAGGACTCACAGAAATGCAACCATAGGACAACACTCCCGTGTCACCAGTTCCACTCAATATTTTAGATCTCTGACTCATGTTTGGGTAAATCAATTCTGGTTGGCACTTTACACCAGGGGTCATCAAACTACAGCCTGTGGGCCAAATCTTGCCCATCACCTACTCTTGTAAGTAAAATTTTATTGGAACACAACCATTCACCATATTTACATATTGTTCAGGACTACTTTTGTGGGACAGAGTAGTTGCAACGGAGACCATGTTTAAAGGTTAAGACTTTTACTCTTGCCCTTTACAAAAAAAATTTTTACCAACCCCTGCTTTAGAATGATCATGTAACTTTTTGCCAAGACCACAGACAGAAAAGCAATTTTCCCAAGTTCATAGAGAAAATGAGTCAAGAAGGTCTCCTGCCTCTCCTTCCACTAGTATTTCCACTATGCCACAAAGCATCTAGGGAAACATTTTGGTCTTTCCTCTCTGTCTGTGCTGTCAGGGGATGGAGAATTCCAAATACAGCCTCTAAAGGGTTACCAAATGATGAGGGCAATCCATCATTTTTCCTATATATTTCAACAATAAATTCAGTGTTTTCCACCTCCTTTATCCCCATGCTCAGTCAGACCCCACCACTGATGCCTATGAACAGAAGAGCCCAGAGAGGAACTAGGCTATCCTGAGTCAATACCAACCTACATCTCTCCTCACCCAAACTGTCTGTCACAGCCCTGAGGAACCACAGACAGAAGCCATGCCCCTGCCCAGATGGCAGGGTGTTCCCACAACCAGGAGACTCTGTGAAGTGGCCAGGGGACCAGGTTGAAAGAGGAACTGCACCTGAGCATCTTTGAAATATCATGGGGACCACGAACTTATTCATGTGACTCTCTTCTCCCTTAGGATTTCCACTACTGCCAGTGACATAACAGTAAGCACTTAACCCTTCCTTGCCTGAATACCAGAAGCCCCCTATGAAAAGTATCCAAGAGGCTGTATGGACTTGGGAAAGCAGATGAGGAGAGCAAGGTTTTAGAGGGGAGAGGGCAGGGCAGAGGATAAGATTGTGGTTAGGGACTTTCATCAAGGCCCCACACCTCACTCTAGGTCATCCTTTTCATCCTTGACTTCCAGAAGGCACAGAAGCATATTAGGAGCTAGAATCCTATAGATTCTCTCAAACATTCATTTATTCTTTCACCACCCATTCAATCAATATGTATTAAGTGCTATGTTGACCATGTCAAGATAAAATGTTAATAAAATCAAATGCACAGAAAGTTTATTTATATCATTTTGCATATAGGACTAATCCTTTGATTCCAACATCCAAGGATTATCAATAGAACATTTTCATTGATGACCTTCCAAGATTTTTTTCTCCCTTATTCATGGATTTATATATGGTAAGATAAAACTGTACATGTTGCATGTTTATTTCATAATATAGGAATTTTGAATTTACAATTGGTAATAAATGTCCCCAGTCATAACAAATGTTCTATCAGCCATGTAGCGCCTTTAATTCAGCTGCATGTGTCTCCAGTCTGGTGCAATGCCACATAGTAGTCTATAAATATTCCCTAAAAATTTGAGTGACTAAATAGTCCACATTAGTGACATACTACAATACATTTATAGCTGCTATTTTTCTGTTAAAAAATATTCCATAATGAACAAATTTACATATGAATTTGCATTTTTGTCCTAGATTATTTAAGTGTTTGATATTTCAAAGAAGGAACTGTTAATGGCAATGTTTCTATTTCCATGTAGTTATTTTTTATTATTGATAGGAATTTTTCTTTAAAAATTTTTTCCATACTAGTGCTCATTCACTTTAGCATAGGAACTAATGCTGCTTTGAGATAATGTTATCTACCTTCCCCATCCTCAAAGCGGTCTCAAGATTCTCTCGATACCCTCACAAACAAATGCGTGCATGTTTTACACTCATGTCATAGGGAGTTCAATGTTCATTTGGAAAACCATTTCTTTACCTTGTGCTCTTGCTCCCATTTCCTCCTCTGATTGTCAATTGCATTTCCCTTTACTTTACTTTAGTTATGCATTCCCATAACACCTTTTCTCCACTTCCAAGTTTACTAATTCAAACATCCCACTGCCTAGCCACAATTACTTGCCCAACTATATGCTGACTCTGCTTACTAATCTCACCAAACCTGCTAATCAATACCACGATTTCCTTTCTAACCCTCCAACCCACTCTGTATGATTTCTATTCTTAATTAACTTTTAAATTCTGTTGCCCTTCATTGTAATACCTTTAAGGATGCTCAAATCCTTCAAATCTTTTTTATTTTTTTTCATTACATTATGTTAGTCATCATTAGTTTTTGGTGCAGTGCTCCATGATTCATTGTTTACGTATAACACCCAGTACTCACTGCAATACGTGCCCTCCTTAATACCCATCACTGAGCTAATCCATCCCCCCACCAGTCAGTTTGTTTCCCATCAATACCTTCAAATCTTTTTCTCTATTCTACCTAGTCCATCTCAACATTATTATAAACCAAAACAAAAACCATAGTTGGCTAGTCACCTGGAGAGCAAAATGGTGCCACTAAAATGATTACCAACCTAGACTATTAGCAGAGCCGAGCAACCTTACACATATGCTCAAGTCAGCTAAATCTCACCTCCTAATTTCTCCACCTAATTAACCTAAATCTCTCCACCTAATTAATATTTCGTATGTATATTCAAAGCTCCAACCTTGATTCCAAAACCTAGCTCTTTACACTTGGCAAAAAACCTTGCCTACTAAATCAGAATAAATCAGTTGGAAACACACAAATTCAAGAAACTGAACATAAAAACATATCTGCATCTGCTCCCACCCATTCCTCCTTATTGGAGGAGCCATCTCTCCTGTCAAAGAATAATCCCTCTACCTAAGGAAGATAACCATGAGCATTCATAACCATGGTCCTCGAAAGCATGATTTTGGGGTAAAATTTGCAGCATATGTTCTGTCTAGGAAAACAAAATATGAGAAATCTAATATGAAGAACCCATGATGTGGAAAATAAGCAGGTGAGAAGATAATCAACATCATATTTCATTTAAAAATTGCAAATTAAAACAATGAGATACCACTATACTCCTATTAGAATGGCTAAAATTCAACACACTGACACCAAATGCTGGTGAGGATGTGGATCAACAAGACTCATTCATTGCTGGTGGGAATGCAAAAATGGTACAGCCATTTTGGAAAACAATGTGGCTGCTCTTTAAAAAGCTAAACATACTCTTTTCATATGATGTAGCAATCACCAAAAGAGTTGAAAGCTTACATCGACACAAACATTTGCACACAGATGTTATAGAAGATTTATTCATAGATGCCAAAACTTGAAAGCAGCCAAAATATCTCTGAACAGGTGAGTGAGGAAACAAACTCTAGTACACCCATACAATGGAATGTTACTCAGTAATATAGAGAAATGACATATCAAGCCCCCCAAAACATGAAAGAACCTTAAGTGTGAAACACTAAGTGAAAGAAGGCAGCATGTAAAGTTTACACACTGTAGGATTCCAACCTTATGACATTCTGGAAAAAACAAAACTATAGACATAGTAAAAAAAAATTAGTGGTTTCCAGGAGTTCAAGGAGAGCAAGAGAAAGACAAATAGGGGGTACATGGGTATTTTTAGGGCATTGAAAATACTCTGTACAATATTGTAATGGTGAATATATGTCATTATACATTTTTTCAAAACCCATAGAAGTGTGTAACACAAAGAGTATATGTTAATGTAAACTATTAATTTTATTAACAGTGTATCAGTATTGGCTCATTAATTGTAACAAATGTATCACACAAATGCAAGATGCTAAAAATAGGAGAAATTCTAGGCAACTGAGGAGGTAAGGATGTATATGGGAAATATGTACTTTCAACTCAATTTTTCTATAAACCTAAAACTGTTCTAAAAAATACTTGTTAATTTTTAATGCAATTCTTTTTTTTTTAAAGACTTTATTTATTTATTTGTCAGAGAGAGAGAGAGCACTGGCAGACGGAGGCAGAGGGAGAAGCAGGCTCCCTGCCGAGCAAGGAGCCGGATGTGGGACTTGATCCCAGGATGCTGGGATCATGACCTGAGCCGAAGGCAGCTGTTTAACCAACTGAGCCACCCAGGCATCCCTTTAATGCAATTCTTGAAATTAAAAAAATTCAGTGGATTTGTTAAATAGTTTGTTAAAAGGAACTAAAAGATCTTTAGAAACTTGGAGAGAGAAGCAAAGAGATGCAAAAAGACAGGCTAAACAATTTGCAGGATAGAGACAGAAGAATCAACTTCTTAAAACAGTATATTAAATTCATAAGAAATATAACTAAGAGATGCTGAATTCTAGGAAACAAACTGAGGGCTGCTGGAGGGGAGATGGGTGGGAGGATGGGGTAACTGGGTGATGGGCATTAAGGAGGACACTTGTGATGAGCACTGGGTGTTATATGCAACTGATGAATCACTAAGTTCTACCTCTGGAACTAATAAAAAAGAAATTTGAAATAAAAAAGAATTGGACTATGCATAGCAGTAAAACTCAAAGATTATCAGATATGGAAACAAAAAATCCAGTTTTACATTTAAAGAACATCAACTTAAATCATGAGCACAAAATGCTTGGGAGTAAAACATAAATGGGTCACTAAAAGAACACTAACCAATAGAAAACCTACGTAGCTATAATCATACTAATGAACAGTATACTAACAATCTCAAAACTGTTGTGTTTCAAAGATCAGCTGTTTCAGAGAAAAAAATTACAAGAATTACACAAAACTGCCAAATAATCACTGAGGAATTTAACTCTTTTCCCCAATAATTACTGAATCATTTTTTATTGGTATGTATATAGAAGGTTTGAACAGTACAATAAATTGTTTTACCTGCTCTTTAACTCATAAAACATTAGAAAATTTGTTTTCTGATGTTTTACTGAGTGACAAACATGTTACAGAAAAAAGTTAACTATATCAAAAAAAAAGAAAAAAGTTAACTATATCATATAGTCAGAAAGACATAATCATATAAAAACTGAAAAACATACTAAAATTTAACAATCAGGCCCCAGTTTTCTTATTATTGGTCATTGAAATTTGTTTTCTTTTGCTTAATTTATTAATATATTTCTTGAAAGATTAACTATAGAAAGTATGCCATAAGAAACTAGAAGATATATAAAAATAATCAAATCATAGGTTGAAGAAAATATTCTAAGATTAAAACAATAAAACCCACAAAAGGAAAAGATGGATTTGAAAATATTTCATACTCTATTTCTTTAAGTAAAACAAAAGCCAACCAAACCATTCAAAGAAAATTACAGAATTTGTAATTTAAACAACCTGAGAAAATACTCTCAATAAATATTAATGCATTGGGGAAGTTATATATTCTTAATAAGCTTCAAATTACATCTGCAAAATGGGTAAAATAAAAGTATTAACAAGTTTAATGTGAAGATTCAATAAGATAAAGTATGAAATAAGTTTTGTGTAGGTTCAATAAATGGTTGTTACTATTAATCCACAAAGAAATTGAATATCCATAACAATTATCCCATGTATCTATTAACTAAATAAATTCAAATGAAAGAACATTGAAAAATGGTTTTACTCTATCATGTGGCAGATTTTTATAAAATAGAACTACTTACTAAATACTAGTAGGGGGTACAATAAATTTTGGCACTTTCATGTATTACTGATGAATGAAAATTAATAACTTCCCTAGATGCTTTTTTTCAATGTGCCAGAGAAGACTAAAATCTTCATACCCCTAACCTAGTAATTATTTTTAAGGCTGAAAATATGCAAAGCTTAATGCACAAAAAATAGATAAATCTTATATACAAAAATGTCCCTAGCACAGCATTTATGTTGTTAATGATTACAAAAACATAAGTATTAAAAATATAAAAGGATGAGGGTCATCTTGGAGGCTCAGTTCATTAAGCATCTACCTTTGCTCAGGTCATGATCTCAGAGTCCTGGGATCAAGTCCAATATCAGGCTCCCTGCTCAGTGGGGAGTCTGCTTCTCCCTCTGCCTCTGCCCCTTTCTGCCCCACCCCATCACTCATTCCCTCTCTCCCCTTCTCTCTCTCTCTCAAATGAATGACAGCTTTAAAAATTAATTAATTAATTAATTAAATGGATGAATACTACCTCAGCTATTGTTAAAAAAAAAAAGAATGGAAGCATGCTTTTTAAGTAAATGATTAAAAGACAAAATAGTCATTAACAGATTTCCAAATGTACCGTCATTCAAAAATAGCCACACTATGGGCCTGTATGATAATACTGAATTACAGAATCATGTCTAAGTTCTGAATATGCGTGTATGGTTACAGTTGTTGGAGTAAGAGTTATGTATAAAATCTGGAAGATTCTATACCAAAATGATCACAGTAAATTTCTTTGGGTGGTGGGATCATATGCAATTTTCATTTTCTTATTTCTTTATGGAATCCTTATATAAAAAACAAAGTAAATATTTTCAAAAGAAGTAAAACAATATAGTATCACCTCATAGAGGAAGTCATATCTCTATTTGAGATGAGGTGGTTATAATGACCTCACTGAGTAGATGACACCAAGCTAGACCTTGAAAGATGAATAAAGGGAATTTATTAAAAAGTCAAGGACAGGGACACCTGGGTGACTGAGTTGGTTAAGCATCTGCCTTAGACTCAGGTCACGATCTCAGGGTCCTGAGATTGAGCCCTGCTTTGGGCTCCCTGTTCAGTGGGAAGTCTGCTTCTCTCTCTCCCTCTGCTCCTCCCCACTACTCGTGTGCACTCTCAGATTTTTTAATTTTTTTTAATATTTTAAAAATAAAAGATCAAGGACAGGAGAGGTCATTCCAGGCACATGAATCCCCTAAGGAAAATGTACCCAGACAACATGACTGAACATGGAGAAATTAGAGACAGACAGTTCCTTGAGACTGAAGCACAGACTGTGTAAAAGTAATTTGGAAAGTATTGCTGGGAAGGAAGTCTGAATTTGTTCTGTACCATTTGAGGGGGATGATTTTTCAGAAATAACTCCCAAAATGTCAAAAGTTAGGAGTACAGTTGACTTAAGTCCTCTTAATGCCCATGATAATTTGAGAAAGCATATGAAGGGATGAAGGGTTTACATAGGTGTCCAGGCATGTGATGAGAGGTCTCAGGGTTTGACATAGCTCAAGATAGAAAACTATTTATCTAAATAAGACAATATTATATTGTCTGTTCCCAAAATTGGGTTGAATATTACAGAGTTATACATGATTACTACAGAGAAACTGGTCCCTTCCCCAAATAATGAGCTGTAACTATCTCAGTCAACCCACAGGCACTGTGGGTTGAGAATCAATCTAAGAACAGATTGATTAGGGGGGCAAGTCTTACAGTCTTAGGTAAGTTGCTCCACAGGCCCATAATTCAAGGAGCTATTTTGCTGGGGATTCATTTCTAGTTCTCTGGTTCACTGCTGTGAAAGGACCTCTCACAAAGGACCAGAATTTCTGAGAAACCAGTCTCTGCCATCCCCAGTTATTTCTGCTTTGGAAACAATACATAAAGCACTTGGTCTCTTATCTGTTTTGTTCTGACCCCATAAATGATGGGATTCAGCATAGGTGGAGCAAGCATGCTGACATTGGCCAACAGGATATGGACATGTAGCGGGATGTGACGGCCAAAGCGCTGAGTGAGAACAGAGAAGATCCCAGGCCCATAAAAAAGGACGATGACACAGACATGGGAACCACATGTGTTGAGAGCTTTGTGGCGAGCGTCTCGGGAAGGGATACGAAAGACAGCACGGAGAATCAGAGTATAGGAAACAAAAATGAGGACAATATCTAGGATCACTGTTGACATTAAAACAAAAAATCCATACCAGATATTTACCCGGATATCATCACAGGCATACTTGGCCAAGCCAATGTGTTCACAGAATGTATGTGGTAGGATATTATTTCTGCAAAAAGTCAGCCTCTTCAGAAGAAATATCATGGGAAAAATTGTACAGTGTGCTCTCATGAAAACAGCCACACCAATTTTCCCTATCAGAGAGTGGGGGAGTATCATGGTGTATCTCAGTGGATAACATATTGCAATGTAGCGGTCAAATGCCATCATCAGCAAGATGCCTGACTCAGAAATAAAGGAGGAATGTTGGAAGTAGAGCTGGGCAATGCAGCTATTAAGAGAGATCTCCCTACTATTGCACCAGAAAATGGCCAATGCCTTGGGTTCTGTGGTTGTGGCAAAGACAATGTCAACTCCAGCCAGCATGCAGAGAAAAAGATACATAGGTTCATGAAGGCTGCTCTTGATGAGGATAATGAAGATGAGCAGACCATTTCCAAGGAGAGCAAAGACATAGGAGATGAGGAAGGGGATGGAAATCCACATGTGTAGGTCTTCTCGGCCTGGAATGCCCAACAGGTAGAAGACTACATGGTTAACATCAGTGTGATTGAAGCTAGCCATTTCTGAGTCAAGCCAATGTGGACTTTAATTTCACCTAGCAGAGACAAAGAGAAATGCAGATTACATATAAATGTTTTCCTTGAGGTTTCTGATTAGATATATCTAATTAAATGCCTGTGTTTACTACTGTTTCCTCCTACTACCTGTTAAAACATCAGTTAAAATAACAACATCAAATATAAAAAGCAGAAGAAGAGGTAATAACAGAAGGGACAGTTTGAGAGCAGATAGAGGACTACTGACCAAGCACATGGGATAAAACTAATAGGCTTGAACTCCGGAAAACAGTATGGAGGTTCCTCAGAAAGTTGAAAATAGAGCTACCCTATGACCTGGCAATCACACTACTGGGTATTTTCCCTAAAGATACAAATGTAGTGATCCAAAGGGGCGTGCACACCTGAATGTTTATAGCAGCAATGTCCACAATAGCCAAACTAAGGAAAGAACCTGGATGTCCACCAAAAGATGAATGGATAAAGAAGATGTGGTGTGTGTGTATACACACACACACACACACACACACACACACACACACACAAAATGGAATACTACGCAGCCATCAAAAGAAATGAAATCTTGCCATTTGCAATGACGTGGATGGAACTAGAGGGTATTATGCTGAGAGAAATAAGTCAATCAGAGAAAGACAATTATCATATGATCTCCCTGATATGAGGAAGTCGAGAGGTAGGGCAGGGAGTTGTTGGGGGTAGGGAAGGAAAAAATGAAACAAGATGGGATCAGGAAGGAGAGAAACCGTAAGAGACTGTTAATCTCATGAAACAAACTAAGGGTTGCTGGAAGTTGGGGAGAAGGGATAGGGTGGCTGGGTTATGGACACTAGGGAGGGTATGTGCTGTGGTGAGTGCTATGAAATGTGTAAGCCTGATGATTCACAGATCTGTACCCCTGGGGCAAATAATACACTATATGTTAATAAAAAACTTTTTTAAAAACTATATGTTAATTAAAAAAAACTTTTAAAAAAACTAATAGGATTGAGTAGAAAACAAAAATCAAGTTAATTTTCACTTCAGAACCCAGATCATCTCAAAAATTAAAGGTATCAGGAAATTTTCTAAATAGAGATAAGGATGGGCTTTTTAAAGAAGATTATTGGTTGAAAATAAAATAAAAATAAAATAAAATAAATAAAAAATAAAATAAAATAAAATAAAATAAAAATCAGCTAGACTCCTGGATCCTCTTTCCCAAACTGTCCATCTAGGTACCACATTCCCTCAGAATGCTGGAGGTTTATTCTCTGATGGAGTTAAGGCTGGAGACTCTTAGCATACTACCCCCACCCCAACTATGTCCAGAGGACAGGGTAAAATTAAAGGCTACATACTGAACAAAATGAAACCTCATGAACTTCTGTTTATTTATGCCTGGTAGTGTTAGCTTACATACCATATACCCAGATCTTCCAATTCATTTTAAGAAGGAGGCTCCAAAAAGTGAGTCGAGGTGCTATGTGTAGTATGAGATTTATTCAGGGAGACTTTTTGCCAAATGACTCAAAATCCAGAACTTTACACCCAAGTAAATAAAAAATTTGTAGGAGTAAAAAAGTTCTTTAAGACCTTCAAAGATCTCAAAAGACTGACCTCCCATTAAGCCTTTCAAAGAAGTTACTGGAAGATAAACACCACCAAAGTGAGGGAATGAACCAAAAATGAAGAAACATGGGCTCCAACAAAGTTGCTAAAACAAAGTGCTACAATGCCAGAGGGGACATAGGCTGTGAGGAAGTGAGGGACCTCCTCGAATAGCGGTGAAGGTCAGTCACTGTGTTGAGGCCTGGAGTATCATGAGTCTGGACTGGATCAAGGGAGTAGAGATCCTAAAGGAAAGTCTCAAAGAGGAAAAAGGAAGAGATTGTTTTGAAATGTAATTTATATTTCTAGTGCAAAGTAAGCCACATAAAAGTTAAGCAAACAAACAAAAAATAGACAGTTATTTACTCCTGGAAAGAAAAAATTTTTGTTCAAGAATAGAAATATAACCATATGTCACTGTATAATTCAGTTATGTTTACACTATTGTGATTATAATAAGTATACATCTTAAAAATCATGATATATCACTTAATAAAATCAGGAAAAGGGAGATTTGTGTGTGTCTGAATGTGCATGTATGTACTTAGTTGGGAGGGGTTCACATGTAGGAAAGCTAAATGCCCATCTTCCTTATAAAAAGGCCAGTGTAGGACATAAAAAAGTGATCTTAAAGTAAGAATCAAGAAATAACAATATAAATGTATATATGGAGGTAAATAATAAAAGAAATAGAAGTGTTAAAGTGGTTTTTCTGAGGAGCAAGAATCAGTTGTGAGATGTGGTAGGGAAACTATTGTTTATGGTAAAGACAGAGGATTTTTGAGGTTTTAAACTGTATGTATAATACTCACAAAAATTTAAAAAAAAATCTTAAGAGTACCTAGGCTCTTCACCTAACAAATTTGTAACTCATACAAGTTCTCTTTTCTTCTCTCTCTCTCCCTCCCTCCTTCTCTGTCTCTCTTATTTAATTTCTGAATTAAAATACTCCCCTTCTTTGGGCACCAAATTACCCTCTGAGAGAACACAGATTGGCTCAAATGAACTAACTCCACTCTCCTGAGAGAAAAGTCTAGGAACACTGGCATTTGAGGAGGCATAGACAGTCTGATAGAGATTTTTCCTCCAATGGACAATTGCCTTCTGTCCATTGCATGGTCAGATACTGTAATAATACTTTTCTAAGAAATGCCACAATCCTAGAAGAAATAGAAAAGTGGCAAGTGGCACCCAAAACAACAAGAACCCCATAGACCTAATGACGAAAGAACAGAGCTGGAGATCAAACACAATCAGAAGCAGGGAAAGAGAAAGTCCTTCAGAAACTGATGGGTATCTTTGAGAAAAGGAACAACGGAGGGGATTGGCTTTGTTTACAGTCATAGAGGAAAGCTGAGGGGTTGGAGAACATGGCCTTTGGAACAGCTGCCTAGAACAGCTGCTAGTCCAACTCCAAATTTTTTTTAGCTATTTTCTTTATTTGAGAGAGAGAACAAGAGAGAGCATGAGGGTGGGGGGAGAGGGTCAGAGGGAGAAGCAGACTCCCCATGGAGCTGGAAGCCCAAAGTGGGACTCGTTCCCGGGACTCCAGGATCATGACCTGAGCTGAAGGCAGTCACTTAACCAACTGAGCCACCCAGGCATCCCCAACTCCAAATTATTTTAAAAGACTGTCCCTCAGGTCTCCTTCCAAAAGATTTCCTGAGCCTACCCCAGACATCACCCTGCTTTGTACTGCTGAGTCCTTTCCCTGCCCCTCTCACCTGGAATTTCTTAGAATCTGCCAAGCATAGCAGGGCTTTGCCTACATGATCCAGCTTTCTAAATATTAGAAAATGTGTCTCATTAATCAGGAATGACTTTTTTCTCTATCCAGCATCTCTAACAACCTTTGACTTCCTTGATGGATGGGGCATGTCCTTTCATCAACGTACCTAAAGCATAGCATAGAAGGAAAGGCAAACAGGGCAGTAGGAGGGGAGGTAGGAGGGAAGGAAGACCAGGTAAGAGAGATTTAAGGTAAGTGACCAAAGTAAGACTTTCCTTTGAGCACTCAGTTTCTGGAATCCAAATAACACTTTAAAAGTCCTTTGAGAACCTACCATCTATTTCTGCCCTATCTATCCAAATGTTGGCCGTTGGTCTCCTCTACAGTCTGTTCACAAGACTCCAAACAAAGATCCTCACATTCCAACATTCAAAATCAGTTCCATTACCTTGGGCCTATAAGGCCTATTATCTAGCTCAACTCTCCCCTACTCCTAGAATCTCACCTCACATATGACAAAATCAGTCATCAGCTTCAGACTAAGTCTTTCAAAGCAGAAATGGAATCAGTAACTGGAGGAAATTTAGTGACTTACAGATTAGACTACAGAGTGATTATCTTTGTGGGACTTAGGAGGTCACTTTTATTCCAAGGCCCCAGTGCTCTTGGGTTCTGACTCCACCAACAAACCCACAGTCCCATATGGGTTGAGTCATTATGCTTACTTCCTACCACTGTTTTCTCTTGACACCTAGTCCTCTGGCACCTTCCCTGTTATTTGAGCTCTATCCTCATATTTTATGTGTGCATCTTTGTGGCTTTCCATACTCAGACATTCTCACTCCTAGTATTTCCTTCTAAGAAATCCCTGTACTTCTTTCAAAAAGCATTACATTCTGTGTAATCAATACTCGCCATTATTTAAAACCAATATCTATTTAATAGGCATCTTTTCCCAGAAAATATTTCTTCATAATCAAGACAAAATTCAAAGTTCAATTTATCTAGCACTGTGATAAAATTTGTATTTTGGAGTCTTTAACTAAAGGAATATGTATGACATGCAGGGCTGTTTGGAGCAACATGTGAATTATAATTGTTATGAAAGCACTATTTCCTTTGGCTGACTAGAACCGGAACAAGCCATTTGATTTTTAATGTAAAATATACCATCACCAGGATCAATAATTTATAGTCACTTTTCTGCATATTCCTGTCTTCCTTTGTTTTTGTCCTGATTATAAATGTTTGATTATAGGAGTAATACATAAGCAGTATAAAAGAAAAAGCATTGAGTAAGTCAGATTGGCATACAATAGTAAATAACAATTATGTATATAATTCATTAGTGAAATCCATCCTAATACAGACAATACATATCATTGTGGATGTCATTAGAAGGCTATCAACACATTTTTATTTGTTCATAAAATTAACTTTAAGGCAATTAAGTTGTTCTCAGATACTGGGATTCCCCACTCCCATGCCCTCTCTGTGTGTTGAATTGACATTCCCATCTCTACTTGCAGGAGAGGAGCTTGGTGTAGAACTCAGGTCATGGGAAGTTCAAGGAGTCAAGATATGAAACTCACAGAAAGACAACCATCAGCATGTCTGCATTCACTCAATGTCTGACTCAAAACTGAGCACATAGTGAGTACGTGTAAATATAATCACCTCCCACTCTGAGTTCTACTCTCTTCATCTCTGTATTTTATTTCTGTAGTAGGAAAATCCCCTCCTCCTTTTGTTCCTGTACAACTCTGAAAATCATTCTTGTAAAAGGAGTGCCAATAGAGGCTTGTGAGGACCAGCCTGCTGAGGACAGCTACCAGCAGGTCATTCTGTGGCCACACAACTGCTTTGAGAACACACACTCCTGAGGAAAGCTATCTTCCAGGAAGAGATGGAAGGACCAAAACTAGACAATGATAATACTACCGAAGTTTTGTGGCTAGCTGTTCATCAACACTCATGAAACAAGAGTAGAGAAAAGGTGATGAATCTGAAGCAAAATAGAACCCTGAGGAGGACTAGTTTACAGACCATGGAACTCACTGGATACTTCTGGAGGGCAAGGAAGGGTTTTTCTACTGTGGGAAAACAGAAGGTAAGAGGCTCAGGAATTGGGATCTGGTGTACAGGTGAAGTTCTATATACTAGAGCTGTTGATTGTCTAGTCCAGGATTGCTCTCAATAATTTCTAAAAATGCCTCATGAGGGGCGCCTGGGTGGCTCAGTGGGTTAAGCCCCTGCCTTCGCCTCAGGTCATGATCTCAGAGTCCTGGGATTGAGCCCCGCATCGGGCTCTCTGCTCAGCAGGGATCCTGCTTCCCCCTCTCTCTCTGCCTGCCTCTCTGCCTACTTGTGATCTCTCTGTCAAATAAATAAATAAAATCGTTTAAAAAATAAATAAAATAAAATGCCTCATAAGTCCTTCAGTAGCCTTGATCGAGGTGCTTCCACAATCCTAGGCAATTCACCTCTAGCTCCCGACTTTATGCTAGCAGTGTATGCAAGTGCTATTCTTCCTCATACTCTTGCCAGCAGAGTCTGGTGTCAAGCTTTTGAACATTTGTCAGTCTGACAGTTTGTCAAATGTGGTTGACACTCTGCAAGAATGGCTGCCAGTAATTCTTTCCTTGACTGCACACACAAGCCAATTTCCCCCATCATGAGATGCAGTCTATTACCCATTACTTTGAATCTGGAAGGGACTTCTGACTTGCTTTGACTAATAGAATAACGTTATGTGAATTTCAGAAAATATGACCCTTGCAAATTCCATTAGGCTTTCTTGGAAGCTAGTAGCCATTTAAAAAGCTTAGGATAGAGAGAGGGGAATCCTCTTACACTGCTGGTGGGAATGCAAGTTGGTGCAGCCACTTTGGAAGACAGTGTGGAGATTCCTTAAGAAATTAAAAATAGAGCTACCCTATGACCCCATAATTGCACTATTGGGTATTTACCCCAAAGATACAGATGCCGTGAAAAGAAGGGTGTACCCCAATGTTCATAGCAGCAATGGCCACAATTGCCAAACTGTGGAAAGAGCCAAGATGCCCTTCAACAGATGAATGGATAAAGAAGACATGGTTCATATATACAATGAAATATTACATCTCCATCAGAAAGGATGAATACCCAACTTTTGTATCAACATGGACAGATCTGGAGGAGATTATGCTGAATGAAATAAGTCAAGCAGAGAAAATCAATTATCATATGGTTTCACTTACTTGTGGAGCACAAGGAATAACATGGAGGACATTAGGAGAAGGAAAGGAAAAGTTAATTGGGGGAAATCAGAGAGGGAAACAAAGCATGAGAGACTGGACTCAAACAGTTTTGGAAGGAGGA
Organism: Martes martes; assembly: GCF_963455335.1. Lineage (NCBI taxonomy): Eukaryota > Metazoa > Chordata > Mammalia > Carnivora > Mustelidae > Martes > Martes martes. The sequence goes on from NC_137898.1 coordinate 57,388,837, forward strand.
GGGGTGGAGGGACAGGTGAGCCTAGTGATGGGTATTAAGGAGGGCACGTATTGCATGGAGCACTGGGTGTGGTGCATAAACAATGAACCTTGGAACATTGAAAAAATAAAATTAACTTAAAATAAAAATAAAATAAAAAGCTTAGGGTAAATTGGTGCAGAAACTGTTGAAAAAGGTATGGACATTCCTCCAAAAATTAAAATTAGAAAGACCATATGATCTAGTAATTGAGCTACTGGGTATTCAAAGAAAATGTTGGCTGTCTCTTAATTTACAGTTTGATTGTGATGCATCAAGGCATAGCTTTGTTTTTATCTTCTTTAAGATCCACTAATCTTTGTGAATCTGCAAAGTTATTATTTTTAATCCAATTTGGAAAATTTCAGTAATTCTTTCAAAATTTTCTTCTGTCTAATCTCTCATTTCATTTTAGGACACCAACTACACGTTAGAACTTTTGGCATTGTTCCAGCAATACCTAAGGATCTCTTTTTTTTTTTTCTTGTTCTTTTATTCTCTCTTCATTTAGATAATTCTACCAATAAATCTTATGGTTAATTACTAAAAGTGTAACTATCATGGTCAAGGTTTAAGTGCATTCGTAGACTTTTAGATTTGCATTTCCTCCATAGTGGTTGTACCAATTTTCATTGCCACCAGCAATTTATGTGTATTTCTTATGTCCCTACACTACACCGAGAACAGCTCAGGTTTAAGCTATAAAGCAATTGAAGTAAAACCCTTCACCAGGCTGGTGATGGGTATTAAGGAGGGCACATATTGCTTGGAGCACTGGGTGTAAACAATGAATCTTGGAACGCTACATCAAAAACCAATGAGGTACTGTATGGTGACTAACATAATTTAAAAAAAAAAGCAAAACCCTTGCCTTTATGCTTGTCAGCTGTTATACTTTTATGCCCTTACTGTGTTTTCGCTCTACATGGTCTCATATTCATTTATCCTAAGCTCTTTGTTATTTTTAAAAAATTTTTTAAAAACTATTTTTAAAAATTTACATTAGTCTCAGGTGTACAACAGTGATTCAGCATTTATATGTTATGCTATGCACTGAAAGTATAGCTATCATCTGTCACTATTCAGTGCTATTATAATACCATTGACTTTATTCCCCATGCTGAAACTTTTATTTATTTTTTTTAATTTTTTTTTTAAAGATTTTACTTATTTACTTATTTGACAGAGAGAGAGATCACAAGTAGGCAGAGAGGCAGGCAGAGAGTCGGGGGAAAGCAGGCTCCCCACTGAGCAGAGAGCCCAATGCGGGGCTCGATCCCAGGACCCTGAGATCATGACCTGAGCCGAAGGCAGAGGCTTAACCCACTGAGCCACCCAGGTGCCCCTATTTTTTAATTTTTATTTATTATTTTTATTACTTTATTTTACTTTTAACTTCATTTTTATTTATTACCTATTGTATTACCTTTTATAAGTAATATTATAATTATGTTATAATAGTTATAAATGCCTTTTATAGGTACTTATTACATGTGACTTATTCATTCCATAACTGGAATAAATATAACAATAAATGAATATGAGACCATGTAGACCATTTATTACCTGTGACTTATTTGTTCCATAACTGGAAGCCTATACCTCCCACTTCCTTTTACTCATTTTGCCCATCCTGCTCCACTTTCCACACTTGCAATCACCAGTTCTCTGTATTTATGGGCCTTTTTTTGTTTTTAGATTTCACATATAACTGAAAGCATATGGTATTTGTCTTTCTCTGACTTAACTCACTTAGCTTAATACTGTCTAGGTTCATGCATTTGTCACAAATAGCAAGATCTCATTCTTTATTGGTAATATTCCATTGTGTGTGTTTGTGTATGTGTGTGTGAGAGAGAGAGAAACTTTTGAAAACTTCAACATGATCGTTTTTGTGAAGAGCACAAACTTACAAGTTATCGGTACATATTAATCACAAGCATTTATATTGTTATATTGGAAATGTAGAATGAATGAATTCTATTTTTAGAATGAGTTAACATTCATTAAAATAGGTCTCTAGCAAGGCTAGGTTAGATGGAAAAGGCTTTCCTACCAGAGCATCTTGAGAGAAGCAAGAGAGAAAATGATCAGGAGGAAAAGAGGGAGACAGGAAATGGTTTGAGAGAGACAGCCTATTTGGGAAGAAGGTGAGGCTGGTGGAGACTGGCTCTGTCCCTGGAGCCCTAGTGGAAGTGTTTCCTCCACATTCCACAAAAGAGGATAAACAGCTCAACTCCAGACCCACAAGCTGAATTTATTATGGAGCTCATGTGGTCTGCTCCTAGAGAGCCAGCCCAAGGCTGGTGAGTGTATTAGACATCTGGGGATGGGGAGGTTTCCAGATCAAGGTAAGGACTGGGCTGGTGTTCTGTCCCCAAGAGACCAGAGGTGACAGGACTCTTGGAGGCTACTGGTACATGTGGACAAAGTGCTAAAGACCAGAGGGGCAAATCTGATTGGTTCTAGCAGATGCGGAAAGTAAAGTCTGGGAGGGGAGCTGAGGATATCTGGGTGGGGTGGAAGTTACTGACAAGGCAAATCAGGAGAAGCTATCCTATCAGTGGCAGGTGCCTTAATAATTGTAGATTAGAGATGAGAAAACAGAAAATGCATTTACTTAGACTACAGACTCCTCCTAGAAAACCATGCAAGGAGCCCTGAAAATGGCAGCGAGCTGGCCACCTGTTCCAAGCCAATGTTGGAGGTGACTTTGGGAAAGGAGCCAGAGCATCTCTGCTGGTGTGAGAACTAGGAGCCAATTTTCTTTCCCAGAAAGAAAAAAATCAAGGCAGTAAGAGAGGGAGCTGGAGTGTAACCAATGCTAACATTATTAGCAAGTGTAAGATTTATCTTGGCCCCTGAGCTAGATATTTTAAGATACCCCTTCATCTAATATCTTCAGAAACCCCGTGAAGAAGATACTTTATTATTGGCTTCATTTCTTCTTCATTCTGGAGAAAACAGGATGAGATATGGTGCTCTTCTCAGGAGGTGCCCTCTGAGCCACACCTGGAACATTTTACTGATCTCGTCTGTGTACATACCCACCACTCTCTCAATCCATAAGCCCAGTTAGGACGGATGCCTGATACAGCCCACGCTCCAAACAAGCTTCCTGAATGATTAAGCAAATGAATGAAGGAAAGTCTGCTAGGAAGCAAATGGTGAAATTACATGGTAGTTTCTAGCAGAAGATTCTTCCAAATATCAATATTCCACACCCTCCCCCAGAAACAATGCCTTTCTTTTTCCACTTCCATTTTTTTTTTAAGATTTATTCATTCATCTTAGAGAGAGGGGGCGTGCGCATGAGAAAAAGAGAGAGGCCCACATGGAGGGGGAAGAACAGAGGGAGAGAATCAAGCAGACCCCCTGTAGAGCATGGATCCCAACTCAAGCTGATCTCACAGCCCTAAGACCATGACATGAGCTGAAACCAAGAGTCAGACACTTAGCCAACTGTGCCCCTCAGTCATTTCGAAGCTTAGCTCCCCAAGGTGAGAACACTGAGAAACTGTTACCTCTTAAAATTCTCTGATTGTCTTGACAAGTGAGCAAACAATGTGGTGAAGACAGTAATTATGAACAATTTATGTAAACACATCTGAGCCACATACCTAAGCAGCAAGTAGAATTGAGCCTTGATTTGTAAATATACAGTCATAATGCCAGGCAACAAAGTCTTAAAAGAATGTTTGACTAAGTAAATTATCATAAACCCAGAAATAAATTATACAGGCATAGTAACTGATCATATAAATTCATAGATATTAGAAACAATGTCAACAATGTACTTCCAGAAAATATGTACCACATGATAATTTCCAGGTAGATACAGGAGTAGATGAAGCTATAGATACAGATGGAGATAAAATACAGACAGACTTAGATACAGATGTACAGGCACATATGTAAGTATATAGATACATAGCCATAGAAAATAAAAAAATTTTTTAAAGATTTTTATTTACTTATTTGACAGACAGAGATCACAAGTAGGCAGAGAGGCAGGCAGAGAGAGAGGAGGAAGCAGGCTCCCTGCTGAGCAATAAGCCCAATGCGGGGCTCAATCCCAGGACCCTGGGATCATGACCTGAGCTGAAAGCAGAGGTCTTAACCCACTGAGCCACCCAGGCACCCCGAAAGTAAAATTTTAATAAAATTGCTTGGGGCTGTAAGTTTATGGGTTTATGGGTTCCATGTCATGTTTGTCTTTTTCATAATTTCTAATGTTCTCTACAAAGAACATAGATTTTTGAACAAAATAAGTGTTGAAAAAATAAATATGACAGCATGCTATCTTCCTCTGAGAAAAAAATGTCAACTAAAGAGCACACTGGGAAGGAGCTGTTGTTGGAGAGAGTGTCAGAAAGGAGAAGAGATGAGAAGTGGATGTGGAAGGAGGAATAGGAATTTTCCACAAGCCAATGGCAGTTATCCCCAGGCAGAGCAGGGACATGGAGAATGTGGCATGATCTGGAAATGGTGAGGCCTTGATGGCCTGGTGTCCAATGGAGGTGACATGGGCAGTGTTGCAGTAAAGGACGTAAGGAGTCAGCTCACAAAAGGCATTGAATGCCCCAACGAGGAGGGGATCACTAAATAACATGGCCTTCTACTGGGATTGAAGGAAAAAAAAAAACTTCCTCAGTATCCCCCAGTACACATCAGCCCTCAAAAACCACAGGAGAGATCAGTCTCCATTCCCTCAATCTCCTCCAGGGTTATTCTGCCAACTATAAAACATGTAATTCATTTACATTCTCATATTACAGACATGCATGTTGACAGGATATAAATAAAAGGAATAATGCTACTTTAAAAAAAGGAATAATTAAATGTAGGAATCACTGATTCTAAGAATGTCATTAGTTAGAATGAAGGACATTAAGGAGTAGAGGTTTGCATATGATTGTCTAGAGACATCACAAGAAGTCTCAGAGCTTGAGAAATTCACTGAGGAAGAGCTGAACAAAATCCCAGACCAGAGCACTGCTTTTACTTCATCTATTTCTAATGATCATGCTAGAATTGTTAAGGATATAGGACTTCTGAAAAATCAATGCATCCTGTCCCAGGGTCTTTGCGGGAGCAGGCTTGCTCAGTCCAAGGGGAGTGCTGTGCTCAGGTTGTTTTGAGGACAAAGGAGTGAAGTCCTGCAACCTCCTTCTCATGTGTATGTGTGGTGAGAGCACCTGAAATCTACACTTTTAGCAAATTTCCAGTGTTCATTACAACCTTACTAACTACAGACATGTTGTATTTACATCTCCAAACTCATTCTCCCCCCATAACTGCAACTTTGTACCCTTTGGCCAGCATCTCCTTGATTATCCCACTTCCCAAGCCCCAGTAACCACAGGTTCTATTCTCTGCTTCTGTGTACTCAGCTTTTTTACATTACACACATAAGTGAGGTCATAGGGTTTTTTTTTTCCTGTGTCTAGTTTATTTCACTTAGCATAATGTCCTCTAGAGTCATCCATGGCAAATAGCAGGATCACCTTTTAAGGCTGAATAATAGATATATTTTATATATATATACACACACACACACACACATATGTACAAATATGTATATACACATATATGTATATACTTACACACACATACATATATATACAAATACATATATAAATCATAATTTATCATTCACCCATTGCCACACACTTAGTCTCAAGATATGGAAACAAGCTACAATTCTACAATCATGGGAAACAAGCTACAATTCTACAATCATGGGAATGCATATATCTTTGATATATTGTTTTTATTTCCTTTGGGTATATACCCAAAGGTAGTATATTTACTAACACTACTAATAAACTAGATACTATATCGAGAAAGGAATTTTTCATTTTAAAGAGAAAGTGCATGAAATTTTCATTGTAAGCCATTTAGAAAATATTTAAATGGCATGAATAAGTTCCTTTTATGACCCTTATGTTTATTATATAATTCCATCTTAACGCCTCAATTTTTTACATATTTGAAATCAAACTATGCAAAATCTTATGTCCTATTTTCATGTATATGTCTAGCAGGTATTTTATTATATTTAAAACACATTTTAGCCATTTTTATTAACTACAAATTATAACAATTTAGGAGTTTATCATAATGTAAATAATCACTCCATATTTGACAATAGTATGTTTAACATACTGCAGCTTTCCAAAGGAGGAATATTCTTTCGAAGTATTTCTCTTTTTATGTCTTAATTTTAGTTATATAGGAGGACCTAAATTTTATGTCAAATCACCAGGCTTTTCCTCTGGGTGTTTCCCTTTTAACTTCAGAAGTTGTTCTGATCTAAAGTAAGTCCATTATTTATTTTTTTATCCCACTTATTTATTTAGATTTAAATTTTTATTTTCAGTACTTTAACAATATTTTTCTTTAAATTACTAATAATTATTCATAAAACCATTAATATTTAGAAAACATTTTGTCATTTAATGATATCTTCATGTATAATATATCATGATTTGTAGGTCATATTTTTACTTACTATTACATAACAAATGTTTCCTTTGGCACAAAATATACTTCATATGTACATTATACTTATTGCTAATATTTTCAAGTAAACAATATATTCCTAAATCTGTATTTTCAAATGATTTCCAATAGCAATAAAGTTTTCATAAATTATGCATAGAGGAGTTAAGATGACAGAGGAGTAGGGATATCCTAAGTTTGTCTCATCCCTCGAATACAACTAGATATTCTGAACACCTGAGAAATCAATTGGAGGGCTAAGAAAAATGTTGCAAGTCTTCAAGTAGAAAAGCGGCCACTGTTTGGAAGGTAAGAGGTGTGAAGGCTTAAATCCAGAGTGATATAGCTGATGATGAAGAGGGGTGGGAAGCCTGCTTAAGGAAGCTACTGCAAAGTATTATAAAGAAAGAGTACAAAATGGGAACTTTAAGAAGTCTGCTACAGTGAGGGAATGTGCCAGGCTTAAAGGTGCTCAGGTGAAGCAGAGCAGAATCCCAGGTGTGACAACACGGCCTGAGGATCCCCAGGGTTACAAGAACAGGCGGTGGTGTCTGAGTGCAGCAGAGTTCCCAGGCATAGAAGCAAGACAGCCGGCTGAGAACAGTGGGTCTAGGTACCAGCTTTCTGCTGTGTTGCTATAAACTAGGAACTGCTGCATAGTCACATGACCACTTTCCTAGGAGGGGTCTAGAAAAAGGCAGAGTTGTGCATAATCCCTGAAATTTGGAGTTTTAAAACTCAGTCGCGTGCCTAAAATAAAAATGCTTGGTCACAGGCCGCCTGAACAGAGTTCCGACAGAAACCATGGCAACAAGAGTGATTGGCTGCTTTTCTCTGAGGCTTACTGAGGAGTGAAGGGGTGAGAATTTTCAGCTCCACGCTAGAAAGCAGAGCAGCCCTATTCATTCCACCCATCAGTGTTGAGAGCCTTCAGGGAGCAAAACAGCACCACCTGGTGGAGTCCATAACCGCTTACACCAAGCCCTCCCTCTGTGCGCTGGAGGTGCATTTCCACTAGGGCAAGTATGCCTAACAATCAGCATCAGCACAACAGGCCCCTCCCCCAAAAGACCAGTGCAAACAACTCGCTCTCACCAAATTTACTGATCATAGAGGCCTGCAAAGCTTCAGCTCTTGGGGAAAACAGTATAGAGCATTCTTTGTATTTTTATTTTTTAGTCTTTTACTATGTTATTTTTTAATTTTATTCTTTAATTTTTATTTTTATATAAACTTTTTTTGGTTTTGGTTTTTCTTTTCTTTTCTGGACAAAATGAGACATAAATTCACCCCCAAAAGAATGGAAGTACTCACTGCTAAGGATTTAATCAATACAGATATAATTAAGATATCTGAACTAGAATTTTAAAACAACTATTACAAAGATACTAGCTGGGCTTGGGTGGGGGGAAAGCATAGAACACATTAGACAATCCCCTACTGTATAGAGATAAAAGAACTAAAATCTAGTCAGACTGAAATTTAAAATGCTGTTACAGAGATGTAGTCCCAGGTGCAGGCCATAAAAACAAGGATGAATGAAACAGAAGACTGAATCAGTGATATAGAAAATAAGGAAGCTGAAAGGAGGGAAAGGAAACTGAGATCACAAAGGGAAAGTCAAGGAACTCAACAACTCCATAAATCAAAATAATATCCTTATTATAGCAGTCCCAGAAGATGAGGAGCAGGAAAAAGGGGGCAGAAGGTTTATTTGAACAAATTATAGTTGAGAACTTCCTTAATCTGGAGAAGGAAGCAGGCATTCAGGTATAGGAGGCACAGAGAACCCACTTCAAAAATCAACAAAAATAGATTGACACATCAACATATTATCCTGAAGCTTGTAAATTACAAAGATAAGGAGAAAAATCATGAAAACTCAGGACAAGAGGTCCTTAACATGCAAGGGTAGACACATGAGGCTGGCAGACCTGTCCACAGAGACCTGGAAGGCAAGAAAGGACAGCCTGTGCTAAAATGGGAAAAATATACAGTCAAGAATACTTTATCCAGCAAGGCTGTCATTCAGAATAGGAGAGAAAGTTTCTAGTTCAAGGAAAAACTAAAGGAATTTGTTTTAAATTTTTATTTTTTATTTCTTTTCACTGTTCCAGAATAAACTTAAGGAATTTGTAAACACTAAACCAACCCTACAAGAAATATTAAAAGGAGATCCCTTGAGCAGAGGAAAAGACTAAAAATAACGAAGACTAGAAAGAAACAATCTATAGGAACAGTGACTTTACAGGAAATAGAATGGCACTAAATTCCTATCTTTCAATATTTATTGAATGTAAATGTACTCAATGGTCCAATCAAAAGACATAGGATATCAGAATGGATTTAGGGGGGAAAAAAACAAGAACCGTTGATATGCTGCTTGGAAGAAACTCATTGTACACCCAAGGACACCTCCAGATTGAAAATGAGGGGGTAGAGAACCACTTATCATGGTAATAGATCTCAAAAGAAAGCTGGGGTAGCCATCCTTATATTAGACAACTAGATTTGAAACCAAAGACTGTAATAAGAGATGAAAACAGACACTGTATCATAATAAAGGGGTCTACGCAGTAAGATCTAACAATTATAAATATTTATCCCCCTACCTTGGGAGCAGTCAACTATATAAGCCAATTAATAACAAAATTAAGGGAACTCATCAATCCGATAGTAGTGGGGGACTTTAACACCCCACTCATAGCAACAGATAAGCAGAAGATCAATAAGGAAACAAGGGCTTTGAATGAGACACTGGGCCAGAGAAGACTTCAGATATATTCAAAACATTCCAACCTAAAGCAACAGAATACACATTCTTCAAGAGCACATGGAACATTCTCCAGAACAGATCATAGTCACAAATTGGGTCTCCACTAGTACAAAAAGACCAAGATCATACCATGCATATATTTTCAGACCACAATGCTACAAAAGTCCAAAGACAACCACAAGAAAAAAAAGTTGGGAAAACCACAAACACATGAAGGTTAAAGAACATCCTATAAAAGAATGAATGGATCAACCAGGAAATTAAAGAATTTTTAAAAATACATGAAACAAATGAAAATGAAAACAATAATTCAGAACGTTTGGGATGCAGCAAAGGCAGTCCTAAGAGGGAAGTACATAGCAATACAGGCCTTAAGAAACTAGAAAAGTCTCAAATACATAAACAAAACTTACACCTAAAAGGAGCTCAAAAAAAGAACAGTAAATAAAGCCTAAATCCAGCAAGAGAAGAAAATAAGATTAGAGAAGAAATCAATGAAATAGAAACAAAAAAAAAAAAAAAACCAGATCAATGAAACTAGAACTTAGTTCTTTGAAAGAATAAGATCAATAAACCCCTAACCACATTTATCAAAATGAGAAAGGATCCAAATAAACTAGAGTGAAACAGGAGAGACCACAGCCAACACTGCAGAAATATAATTATAGGAGAATAATATGAGCAACGATGTGTGAACAAATTAGACAATCTTGAAGAAATGGAAGCATTCCTAGAAACAAACTACAAAAACTGAAAGAGGAAGAATAGAAAACCTGAACAGACCCATAACCACCACAGAAATTGAATCAGTAATCAAAAACCTTCCAACAAACAAGAGTCCAGGGCCAGATTGCTTCCTAGAATTCTACCAAACATTTAAAGAACACCTATTGCTCTGAAACTATTCCAAAAAACAGAAATGGAAGGGAAACTTCCAAACTCTGAGGCCAGAATTACTTTCATTCCAAAGACCCCACCAAAAAGAGTTAAAAACCAATATCCCTGATGAACATGGGTGTCAAAATTTTCAACAAGATACTAGCTAAAAGGATCTAACAGTACATTAAAAGGATTATTCACCATGACCATGTGGTTGCAAGGTTGGTTCAACATCAAAAAAATACACACACACACACACATATATATATGATTGAAAGAGTGTGTGCACAATGCAATGGTAAGGGGTAGAAGGAGAAAAGGAATCCTCAAGCACACTCCCTGAGAGTGGCGCCTGAGGTGGGACTTACTTGATCCCAGATCCCTGAGATCATGACCTGAGCTGCAATCAAGAGTTGGACACATATGGACTCCAGCTCTCAGGAAAGGAAAGGGTGTGCCTCTGAAGGTAAATGGAACCCTTGCTGTGAATGATATGAAAGATCATCTTAGTCATGCCCCTGCTAGAACAATCTTGACACCTGAGAAAGATTCTCCAATGGTGCTCTAGCCCTTTGCAGGACACAGATGTTTTTGAGAATCTGGTAAAAGCCAATGCCCTCCCCAAAATGCAAAGCACTATTCTACATTCAATTTCATCGTGTCCACAGAGCTCTAAAAGCAAAGTGGCAGGAGGCAAGGGTCAGGGCAAGAACCCCACTCTTGAGTTGTGGTCATTAAGAAGTCTCATGCCTTTGCCAAGTAGCCCACTGTGAAGAACAAAAGGAAGGTGATAGCTCATTATGATTTACTAAATAAACAAATATTTGTACTAACAAGTATGAAGAATGTTAGAAGTAAAGGAGGCAATCCATTTGTATTTTTTCAATTATACAGGTAACTCAGCCCATGCATTGTTACCTATTATGACAATTTACAGGGTTCTCCTTTCATTGAAAGATAAGGATGATTTGTGATCAGTAGATCCAGAACTGACATGTATTGGTCCTTGAAATCTTTCATGTTGGTGAATCTATCTTGAAAGGGATGGAGGGAAAGAAGGGGAGGGGGAGGGGAAGAAAGATTTTGTTTCCTTTATTTCTCAGCCTAGTTATCCCCTTCTTCAGTCTAGCCCCTATCTAAATTACAATTTTCCCAAGATTGGAATCTCTTATGTACTTATGTGGAGGTAAAAAGAATGCACACATATGCTAATCTGGAGAGGGGAGGATGGCATTCTGTGGCCTGTAGTTGAAGTTCTCTTCCTGAAATGTAAGTGACCTGCCTGACTTTAGGGAACAGGAAATGTGTCCTTTCCAGATCACCACCCGACCTGGCCTTGAACATCCTACAAGACAGGACACTTGAGTTGAGCACAAAGTGTGTGCATGATAACAGGTCCACACCATGCAGGCATGCATCCCAGGCAGGGGAGCCTTGCATCCATGAGCACTGGGCAGAGGAAGAACAGGGCACACCAGGACTCCTGCCCACAGCCCTATGGAAACTGTAAATGCATTGATCAACTTTGTAGGACCCAGTATCACGCATCTTGTTTTGATTAATTCTGATGAGGATTGGAGAAGCTTAGTGGAGAAACAGATCAACCCTAGTCTCAATCCTAGTACTGTCAAACTATATGGGTATCAAAAATCTGGCAAAAAAAGTTATATACATATTTTATATTTTTTTTATATTTTATATATATAAAATTTATATATATAATGATATATAAAATATGTAAATAAAATTTATATATAAATATATTTTTATATATTTTATATATATATTTGTTTAGAAGAATCTATGTTCCTGAGCCCTGCCTTAGATCTACTGAGTCGGCATCTTCAGGGACAAGGGCCAAGAATCTGTATTGCCAATAAGCACCCCAGGGGATTCGGAGGCAGGTGGCTCTGAGAAATGCTGGACTAGATGATCTCCAAGGACACTTCTCTCTCAAGGTCTTAGGAGGAAAAGAGTCTCATCTTCCACCCCCATAAAGCATGTTTCTGTCTCAACCCATTTTCGTTCTTGACTTAACTTTCAATGGGTATTAAAGAGGGCACGTGTTGTGATGAGCATTGAGTGTTATATGCACCTAATGAATCGTTAAGCACTACATCAAAAACTAATGATGTACTATTGGTTGGCTAACTGAACATGAAACTCAATTTGAAAAAAAAAAAAAAAGTTGGACACTTAACTGACTGAATCACCCAGGGGCCCCAACACACTCATTTTTAAATACATTATCTGTGCTCCTAAGCACACAGTGTGTTTACATATACAAGAGTTCCAAGTCTCATCCAATGTGAATCTGGCTACAGCAGATAGCCAGCTTGTCAGAATTTTGACAATTCCAATCAATGCAAATTTAGTTCACATGCTAATGTTACCCATCCAACGAAAGGAACTAAAAGGACATTTTTGTATCTAAGTAGTTAAAGCTGTATGTTTAGTTTATTAGCAAACTTACATTTGGAGGAATAGTTCTGCAATTGGTATTTTGATCAACATTCAGCTCCCATAGTAGTTAGTACATACACGCACTAGTACATATAGTGGGGTGCTTTATGTTAAGCATGTTTAGAAGTATACAGGCCTATTATTTCAGCTGCTGGCAGGGAGATTATTATGGCTTTGCTTAATTATGCACCCAAACATTACTCTAGAATACAAACAGTACTTTCCATATCCTTAAAGTTTCTATTTCTAGAAAGGGAGAAGTTTGTGATACACTCCATAGTTAGACAGGACTCCTGGGGCTCAACTATTATCAGAAAACCAGAATTTTTAAGACTAGTTTAAAAAAATTTGCTCCTTCAAGAAGGAACTTCACATAATTACATTCTTTGTTGTTGTTGTTGTTGTTGTTTTCTTTTCAGTGTTCCAGAATTCATTGTTCGTGCACCACACCCAGTGCTCCATGCTTTTTACCTTACCTCCATTACATGTGTTTAACAATAGCTACATTCCAAATTCAGCTAAAAAGTTAACTTGAGAATCCTTGAGTGTGGGATTTCACAGCCAGTTCCACATAATCTTAACAGTTCAAAAGCTCTCATTTTAGAATAAATTCTAAGTGAGTGAAGAATTGATTACCCAAATTGAGGGCCTGCCTTTCCTCTGGGCTCTTGGCAAACCATGCCTGTGTCTTTGTTTACCAGGTTGAGGGTGGGGTTGGGGGGGACGCTTTGAACGTCACTAGAGAATGTGGTTCAGGGTCAGGTTTTGGGTCACACTTATCCTGATCTCAAGACCGGCAGGAGACTGAATTTGGCCACATATGCAGCCAGTCGGATCTATGTGACCAAGCCCCAGTAAAATCTCTGGACACAAGTTTCCAGGAAGTATCCCTGTATAGTCACATTGTCACCAGGAAAGTTAGTGCTGTCTCACTCCACTGGAGGGGGCAACTGGAAGCTCTGTGTGTAGTCCTTTCCAGGATTCTGCCCAAGCTGATTTTAAGTTGTATCCTTTCATTGTAAGGAAGTGGCCATAAGTAGAACAGCTTTTAGTGAGTCTTTCGAGAGTGAATTACTAAACATGAGGGTGGTCTCAGAGATCTTTGAACATGTAGTGGGTGTCAGAAATGAGAGTGGTATCGTGGAGCCTTAACTCTAGTTGGATCATAAATAATTCCAAAGACCACTCTAACTTCATAGAAATTCACTCTCAACAGGTTAAATTGCCTGTTTAAATGCCCAATTAGTACAGTACTTTTACTTAACCCCAGTCATCAATATTTCCACCAGATTCTTCCAGTGGGGATCCTTTAGGTGATTTCCTTTAATTTTCATAAGGGTGTAAACACTTCAGTGAAAATCTCACAGTAAAGAGACTAAAGATGTACATTCTCAGTATCTTTAAGTTTTAATGTATTTCCAAGCAAGGATAGAATTACACTCTCTAGTATTGTGAGCTGATGATATTTTGTGGTTTTAAGTGCTCATTTTGCTAGGAAAAGACTTGCTTTCCATTTGGAAAAATGAAATTCAGAGATTATACCTGTATTGAGAAGGAAAGGACCTCTCCATTTCTTCCAGTTGGCCTTATTGCCTCTGATGTTTGAGCCTTCCTATTTTCACGTTCCCTGAGTAAGATGCTAAAGAGGCAGAATTTAGCTGATTGGTGTCATTTTCTATCTGGTATTTAATAACCACTGGCAGCTAGCAAGTGATAAAGATGGAGATGCCTAACCTAAGGCTCTGCTTCAGATAAAGACCTTTGCTAGATTAGAAATTGTGATATTTTATCTTTGTTTCTGGAATAATGTATTTGACTAATATCATAATCTAGCTGTCATCTATTTTACTGAAGTAATAGACCTCAAGTTACTTAGTAACTACCCCCCACATATTCAAGTCTAGCAGTCATCATGCTTCATTTCATGTTAAAAATTATTTGTATGAAAATTTGACAAAATTCTAAATTCCTACAGAAGTGTTGAGTGTGTGTGTGCATGTGTTTAAAAACAGTCTGGATGCCTCAGTGGCTCAGGTGGTTGAACATTCAACACTTTGTTTCCGTTCAGGTCATGATCTCAGGATTGTGAAATCAAGCCCCTTGTTGGGCTCCCTGCTCAGCAGGGAGTTTGCTTGAGATTCTCTGAACTCTCTCTCTCCCTCTGCTGCCCCTCTTCCCCACTCACTTGCTCTAAAATTTAAAAAAAAAAGTTTCAGAGAAGTATTGTTGAAATTTACCCAATCCCAAGGGTCACCATTATTCTGAGTCAACTAGCAAATCGTTTCCTTTTGATGCTTAAATATGGGAGTTTTCAGCCAAGTGATCGGTTTTCATATCTGAAATCAAGTTAGACTTTGCTGTTATGAACATTAGGGCTAGGTTTACCAATAAAGAGACAATGTTTCCTGATAACCAAGGTTAGTAACTAGCCAACTAAACATAGTAGGTCTAAGACTATAGGAAGTGAAGAAAAAGCAGCAGTCAAGAAACCTAATAAAGAACTAAGCAGAAGACTCAGTCGCTTCATTTCTTTACAGGTATGCAAGAGGGGTTACATGTACAGGAGAGTGTAGGTGAACTCGTGGCAAGCAAGTGGGTGGCAGAGATTAAGGGACCAGGAGAACAAAAATTTCAGTGAAGAGTCTAACACACTGTATCAAGGGTAAGTTTGAGGAAGAATGCTACAAAAGACCACCAGAATTCGAGGCTCAAGAAGAACATAGCTCTTCCATGGAAAAAGGGCATATATCCCCCAATCCTTATTTCATGATGATCTCTAGCTAGCGTGGACTTGAATGAAACCCTCCAACACTAGAGCCCAGTGACGCCTAGGACATTGCATAATATCCTGAAGTTCAAGGGACCCATTTAACATTTCTAGAAGTTTGGACACAAGTTTGTTTGTTTTTTTTTTTTTTTTCTGAAGGGGCAGTCTTTTTAGGGGATGCAGCCTCCCCAAAGGAAAAGCTTTAAGTTAGCTGCTTGTATATCCCAAAATGGGCCTACAGATGAAGGTGCTGATGACAAATGGGAACATTTATATCCCAACATCTGGGATAGTGAGGAAGCTTCAACAGATCTCTGCACCCCACTGCAGAGGAACCCACCAGTTCCTAAAGAGTTTTCCTGAACTTTATACTAGACTACTGAACTACACAAAAGTTAGTACTGAATAGCTCATAAAAATACATTACTTCAATGAGGAAGGCAATCCCACAGGGGAAGGGAGTTAACACAGGGGAAGGGAAGGAAAAATAAAATCAGAGAGGGAGGCAAACCATAAGAGACTCTTAACTATAGGGAAGACAGAGGGTTGCTGGAAGGCAGGCAGGAGGGAGGGATGGGGTAACTGGGTGATGGGCATTAAGGAGGGCACTTGATGTAATGAACACTGGGTATTACATGCAGCAGATCAATTACTACATTACCTCAGAATAATACACTGTTAACTAACTTGAATATAAATAAAATCTAAAAACAGTAGAAAAATAAAGGATTGATGTGGAATGTGACCTGTGTTCCTTTAATGACCTTTGAAAGGAGTAGAAACTAAAATTGTGCTAATTATTAATAGTAATTATTTGCCTGTGTGGACCCGCTTCTTTGAATGTACACTGCTCCTGAATTGAACACATGGTTGATGGCTCAAACAGGTGAGCTCCTAAGTCTTATCACTGGAGACCAGCTACATGGATAAGAGTCAGCCTAGGGGAGCAGGAGAATTTCAGCTTGCTACTCGCTCACCTGGCTGGCATGGGGGCTTCATTTGGGGGAATAAATGCTCATGCGATGAACAAATTTTTTGTGGCATGAAACTGCAGAGGTTACTCCTTTTCTGTTTACATGGTTAGATAGTCCTACAAACAGAAGACTGACTTCCATAAAGGTCAAGCTAGTTGATCATGCAGTTCAAGAAAACCCAGCTTTTTATTTAGCTATCCTATTTGGAGTGCTTCACCTTGTCTTAATAACCCACGAGTTTGAAATCCTGGGTAGGGGCTCTCATGGTCTGGGCTTTAAATGTCATCTATACTCTTAGATATTCTTCCGTCAGGACTCAGTCATTTAATAAACCTTTACTAAGCATTTATTATGTATCAAGAAGTATGCTCAGTTCTGGAAATAAAATATAGAAAAAAGAAAGGTAATGTCCCAGGCTTCATGGAGCTTTCATTCAAGAGGTAGAAATAGATCCTTCACAAGTAAAAAAAATTGAGATAGTCAAACTCTAATAAGTACATGGACATTGTATTGGATACAATAGAAGAGAATGCGAGAGGTGAAGAAAGAAAAGAACTCTGGAAGAACATTTCTCAATGAGAAGGACTCCTCTGTAGGAAAAGCTGGTTGGAGAACATCTTAGATTGAGGGAACAGTCCATACAAAATTTCAGCAGCCAGAGAGGATGAGAATTTGCCAATATAGCTCCTGGGTTGCAAAGATCTACTTTGCTGACTCTTCTTTTTCTTCCATTTCACAACTTTGAAAATTTAACTTTTCTAAGGCTCGGAATCCCTATCTTCATTGCAGAATTCTTAATGGTGTTATTTAAATTAGACAAAACACCTAGCAGGGTCTCTAGCACATAACAGGTGTTTAGTAAATGACCACTCCATCTGTACAAAAGTCAAGATGGTCAGGAGACTAAAGGCCATTTACCCAATCAATATTCATAATCCTGTGCCTTGTGTTTAGACTTGGGATATGCCAAATGTCTCCCCTCCTGGGAGGAAAAACTCAGAACCTTGGGAAGAGTGCATGGTGATGATTCCATCATTTCTCTCTCCTAAGGGACCTACAGCCCTACATTTATTCTCAGCTACAGCACATTACCACCCTCAGGTACATGGCAGCCAGCCATGGATTTGGTGGATGCTTTTCTACAGCCTAAAGGGCTCACACATTTTTCATGCACCTGAAGTGAACTTTGGATACAATGGTAATTTCACCTGAAGGCTAGTTAACTTTTACTTTGTCACTGCATAGCCCAGAGTCCTGGAGCCTTGCTCCACCAGTGTTCTGTGATGACAAAAGTGTTCTATAACCTGTGCTATTCGATTTAGTAGCCACTAGCCATACAAGACTATAGAACACTTGAAATGTAGCTTGTTGGAGGCCTTAGGTTATGCACACTTCAGAGCATGGGAAATTAACACAAAGAAAATACCAAAGTTTGACTCCTAGATCTACTTGGTATTTCAAGCCCAAGATGGATGGGCGCTGCACAGTCATCCCACTCAAGAATAACCTTGAACAACAGTGGAGAGGAGTAAATCCTCCTAATGGGTCTTGCTTCAGCAAGTGCATCCATTTTATGTAAGAGTCTTGTGAGGTTTAAATACATGCATCTATACTAACAGGCAGTGGCAAATGGCTTGACTGCTGGTCAGAGGCCTGGAAGGAGAAGAACCAAAGACAAGGTGGATAGGGTAGAGATAGGTGGATGGGCATATGGGCATAGATCAAAGTATCTTCATAGAGCAACAAACATCCATCAGAAAGCATCTACCAAAAAAGAGCACTAGTCAAATCGATACTATATGAAGATCCTACAATATTTAGCAGCTCTGAAACTGGCACCTCATCTTATACCACTACAGGCCAGAAGAACAGTGGTGCCAAGGGTTAAGACAGCTGCCAACTACTCCAGTAGACCTAAAGCCATATGAAAGCCCATGATATTGCTACTGTGTCTTCAAAGTTTGGGTCACAGAGAAGTCTATAGAAGGCCCAGCTAGAAACCACAGGGGTAATAAATTCTTTAGATATGAAAAATAAACTACAGCTTAATATACAGCTGCTATGTTACCAAAAAAAAAAAAAAAAGCATGACCAGCAGAAAAAAACATTTCACAAAGTTCAACTTTCAAATCATGATAAAAACCCTCAAGAAAGTGGGTTTGGGGGGAATATACCACTTCATAATACAGCCCATATATGAAGAACACAGAGCTAATATCTTATCCCATGACGAAAATACAGCTTTTCTTCTGAGATCAGGAACAAGTCAAGGATGTCCGCTCTTACCACTTATTCCACATTGTACTCTCCCCAACAAGGATCAGTTTGGTAGGTAGGAAAATGGGAGACTCTCCACTTCCTGGGCCATGAGTTTAGCAACTTGTATTTTCTTCAAGAGGATAGGGAGCTAAGTTTATGCCTTTTACACAGTCACTCTGCATATACTCTCCAAATACTGGGTTTGTTCTTTAGTTTCTAGTCCTCTGTCCTCCTTTGACCCTGTAAATTCAGACAATGAAGTAATTTGCCTAGTTCAAGCACCCTAATGGGAAGGAGACTTCCTAAACTTATCTTGGTCAAGAGGCTTCATCCAACAGAAACCTCCACAATAGAGACACACTGCCCTTGAAGTAGTTCAGTATCTCCACGGTAGAAAAAGATAGGGATCCCACAGCATCTCTCTCAGGTAAAGGTATGGTAAGTGATGCAATTGGGACTGAGTGATAAATATTGCCTGGGACAAATGAGCAAACTACTGGTGGAGGCAAGTAGGAGTCTTCTGGGAGACTGTGGAATAACTTTAGAGGTTGAGACATACCCCCAAAACATGTACACAGGATTATATAATTCTAGGATGGAAGACAGCACTGACCCATCATTGTTTAGAAAACAGGATATCCTGTATTTGTCCCCAGAAAGTATCATGAAATACACATGGAGACCCTTCAGGCTGAGCAATGTCTGAATACAAAACCCTAGGAGAAAATGGAGTTCTCAGGAAAAGATTCTTGAAGTATCTGTAGGCTTAAATGAGGAAGTAGGAAAGGGAACTCTTGGGTCTAGGATCCCACAAAACCGCAGAGGACTGGACTTAACAGGACTGTTATGATCTACTGTCGTCTAAAACCCAGGCCAGGAAAAGATTGAAAAGAGGCCACTTGAGACAAAAAGTCAAGGACTAGAACAGCTAGCAGCCAAGGCAAATACACAAGAGGGATAATGTGCTTCTAGGAGGACGAAATAGATATGAAGTCAGGAGTTTGAAAGACAAAGGGAGAGGTGACCAACAGGAATAGGAGGACTATCCCTCAGTAAAAGCCATTCCTTTAGAGCCAATTGGAATGGCTCTCCAATTCCAGCAAGACAAAATGCATCACAACCTAAATGAACACCAGAATGTTTCCCAGGTGTCAATTAACCTAATTGAGAGGAGGGGTAGAAAGAATAACGTATGTTTGACTAACAGCCTGAGGATCCTGAAGAAAGGCTTTTAAAAGATGGATCTCAGACAAGGCAAATGTCCTATAAAATGCTCTAAACATTCTGAGTCATTTCTCAAAGAGGACCTGATGGCTTGGAGACAGAAAGTAGCTATAGAGTAAGCCTACTGAAGGCATCAGGAGCACAGTGGGCTACAGACAGGGCTTCCTTCTGACAAGGGATATTTTGAATTAGAATAGGAAAGATAAAAGCCAGCAACCCTATTAAGGATGGGTGAGGTTAGCTTTAAGAAGAGATTATGCCAAAGTTAGACTCAAAGCTTGAGCCAATTGAAGAAGGTCCTTCCTGCAGCCTTCAACATAAAAGACAGTGAATCCAAGAGTTAGAAATACCCTTCCTAATAAAAGAGGTTTAATTTCTTATCCCAACTGGTAGCTAGCATCAACCCACAGAGTTCTTTCAGAGCTCTTCCCAGTCCCAAGTTTACCAGCAACCCCACAACAGCAAAGTAAAGGAAGCCTGGATAGGAAAATGAGCTCCACCTGGACTAAGAGGTAGGTTCTGGTATTTGATCAGCTTAAAGCACTTCTCTCAACTTAGTATCAAGTTTCACTCTTATGTTAGTGAAAAGAAAGAAAGTGCTGTTTAATTCCTAAGTCTCAACTAAATTTTGTGATTTAGTGAGATAAAGGCAAGGGAACTAAGTCTAGGTGTCTCGTTCATCTTGTTTGTCTTTCCCACAGCCAGGAAGGAAGTAGGAAACTCCTGGTCTCTTAAAGGCAGAAAGAGAAAGCAGAGAGAAAGGCACCGACAGAAAAGAGAAACTAACTGATAGATCCAGCCACCCACATTCAGTCCTCCCTTTAGTTAGTCAGCAGCACAAACACCCTAGTGGATTGTGGAAGTCTCTCTTAAATAAGAAGGTGAAAGGACATGACTGGTCAGAGTTGGAAGCTGGACATGATTGGGCAGGCTGGAGCCAATGAGCTTCCTTGTTCTTTTCAACCATAAGTAAACTGGCAGCCCAGGACAGCTGCTGGGTTTTTTTAAATTGAGAGACCCCCTGAGTGTGTACACCTGAATGATAATTAACTCTCCAGCATTTATTATCAGAATTCACATGGGGCGGAAAATGTTGCAACTGTCAGAAAGAGGCTAGAATCTGAAATTTGATAGTAAAGAAAATAAACTCAATACACAGTACACCATTCCCCATGAAAAACAAGAAATAATTATTTTCTAATTACTACAGAGGAGCCAAATCATGTCACTTTCTGTGTGAAGAGAGACCACTGCCAACATGCTCCTTTTTAGGGTCTCTCCTTAGCGGCCCCAACCTTCTTCCTTCAGAGACATATTTGGACAAAACAAGAATGTGTAAGTAGTGGCCATCCAGTCACTTCGTGGTCTCAAGCAGATGGCTGCTGTTGATATGAAAACCCACTTTTCATGTCTGAGAATGTCTCTCATCAATACATCCACGGCCTCAGCACTGAGCTTAGGAAAATTGGGGAAATCTCTAAGGAGGGCAGCAGGAGTACAATTATTATCTGTGAACTGACAAAACCGCCTTAGTAAAAGAGGGCTTATACTGGCAGGAGACTATTCCTAAGTTTGTGAATCTTCTCTCCAGTAGCTGTACCGGCAGCATCAGCTTAGTCGTGTTAGAAGGTGGAATCTTAGTCTTCTCAATCAGAAACTCTTGTGGTAGAAGTCAGCCATGTGCGGTTGAACAAACCCTCCATGCGGTTGCAATGTACACTAGAGTTGGACAGCCACTGCTCTGTACCAATTCAGTCAGGATCTGGGGGCTGTGTTGCTTTTCTAAACATCAAGTGACTTTTGTAAAGCTCTCTGGGTGATTTCTATGTGGATTCAAGTTGCCAACCACTGCCTTCATTATGCATAGACTCAGTGACCATCTCTGTGCAAATGGAAAGTGATTACCAAATCTCTAATTCTGATCCAGACCTCCCTCATCTCCCTCAGGCCAATATATCCAAATGACTTATAGAGAATTAATTACATGTAGGGCTTGGTGCTAAGTGCTTAACAGTTTATCATTTCATTTCATCCCTGTGATGTAGCTATTTTCATATTCGTTTTATAATTGAACTGAAGCTTTTAGATATAAATAAATAACCCACTCAAAATTAAACATTTAGTAAGTGGCCAAGCCCAGATTCAGGAACATGACTTGCTTGATGAGCACTGTATTATTTTTCATGCTACTTCCCAGCAATTCATCACAAAACAGAATTAGCAAACCAGAAATGTGACAGAAAAGATTCAGAATAACTTAGAGCCATCTGGAAATTAAAGAGGAGTTAGTATTCACACAGAGTACAGGAAATCCTGAAAGGAGACTGTTACAGAACATAAGCACAGTTCTAGGTTTGAGGGACCAAAGACATTGAGACATTTATTTGTGTCAAGAAAAGTGCTTCTCCTCTATGGACCACCTCTATCTCCAGTTTTACAATAAAGGTTTCAAATTACATTCATCCTAAAGTTTACTTACTAGGTGTAATGAATAAAACCTGTGGCCATTTTTTATATTCAGATGGAAATGGTAGAAGTAATATGTCTTGCTGTCTCAAAGGCATAAATACATATCCTGTTCATGCTAAATGTTATTGGTTCATTATTTTTGTGTTATCAAAGCAAATACTAACAGTCTTTTAAAATGTTTGCTTTGGTTATGACATAATAAGACACAGCATGATAATATCTCCATTGTTACAACCAGAGAAAGACAATTAATTTGCAAAAAAAACACATATAAAGCCATCAGAGAGCCAGGAAAGCAACAAAGACTAGATAAACAAAAACTCAAGGGACAGGAGAACTCTCAAAATCAAGCTGACAGGGATTCTTGGGTGGCTCAGTTGGTTAAGCATCTGCCTTTGGCTCATGTCATGATCCCAGGGTCCTGGGATCAAGCCCCGCATCAGGCTCCCTGCTCAGCAGAGGGCCTGCTTCTCCCTCTCTCACTATTCCTTCTTGTATTCCCTCTCTCACTGTGTCTCTGTCAAATAAATAAATAAAATCTTTGAAAAAAAAAAAAAGGCAAGCTGACAATTATCAACCACCTTTTCCCCCTGGAACTTTTTGCAAATTCTGGGCATGGGCTAAGGGTCAATCGTGGTCCAGAAGGAGGGCTTCTCCTGGGGATAAGCAAAACCCACTGAGCTTTTCAGTAGCCATATAGAACTGTAGTCAACATTTTCAACTTTGGAGTTTTCAAACACACAGCTATTTTTTCCTATGAAACATTTGCTGAGTACTGTGGCTACACTAAATGCTGGGGAACCAGCCCAAAAGAATCTAAAAGGCCATGTTAGGGGCACTGGTTGGCTCAGTCAGTTAAGCATCTGCCCTCAACTCAGGTCACGTTCTTGGGGTCCTGGGATCAAGCCCCACATCAGGCTCCCTGCTCAGTGGGGAATTCTGCCTCTCCCTCTGCCCTTCTATCCCTCCCTCCCCACTTGTGCTGTCTTCTCTCTCTCATGCTCTCTCTCTCCCAAGTAAGTAAAATCCTTAAAAAATAAGAATAAATTATGCTGAGTGAAATAAGTCAAGCAGAGAGAGTCAATTATCATATGGTTTCACTTATTTCTGGAGCATAACAAATAACATGGAGGACATAGGGAGATGGAGAGGAGAAGGGAGTTGAGGGAAATTGGAAGGGGAGATGAACCATGAGAGACTATGGACTCTGAAAAACAATCTGAGGGTTTTGAACGGCTGGGGGGTGGGAGGTTGAGGGAGCCAGGTGGTGGGTATTATGGAGGGCACAGATTGCATGGAGCACTGGGTGTGGTGCATAAACAATGAATTCTGTTACGCTAAAAAGAAATGAAAAAAAAAGAATTAAAGTAAATGAAAGGTTGTATTAACAAATCAAAACCACAATGATACCACCTCACATTGGTCAGAATGGCTAAAATTAACAACTCAGGAAACAACATATGTTGGTGAGGATGTGGAGAAAGAGGAAACCTCCTACACCGTTGGTGGGAATGCAAGCTGGTGCAGCCATTCTGGAAAACAGTATGGAGGTTCCTCAAAAAGTTGAAAGTAGAGCTAGCCTATGATCTAGCAATTGCTCTACTAGATATTTATCCAAAGGATGCGAACAGTGATTCAAAGGGGCACATGCACCCCGATGTTTATAGCAGCAATGTCAATAACAGATAAACTATGGAAATAGCCCAAATGTCCATCAACAGATGAATGGATAAAGAAAATGTGGTATATATATACAACAGAATATTACTCAGGCATCAAAAAGAATGAAGTCTTGCCATTTGCAACAACATGGATGGAACTAGAAGGTATTATGTTAAGTGAAATAAGTCAGTCAGAGAAAGGCAGTTATCATATAATCTTACTCATATCTGGAACTTAAGAAACAAAACAGATGAACATAGGGAAAAAAAGAAGAAAAGAAGTCAGAGAGGGAGACACCGTAAGAGACTCTTAACTATAGGAAACAAACTGAGGCTTACTGGAGGGGACCTGGGGGTGGGGGGCAGTGCAGGGATGGAGTAACTGGGTGATGGGCATTAAGGAGGGTACTTGATGGAATGAGCACTGGGTGTTGTATGCAACTGACGAGTCACTAAATTCTACCTCTGAAACTAATAATACACTATATGTTAAGTAAATTGAATTTCAAAAAGGGCTGTATTAAATCTCTTAACATTCCTAAGAGTGACTCCTAAGAGATCTAGCAGAGTGAGGGGGCTTGACTAAACCATATCTTAACCTCTCATTTCTGTCATTTTGCAAATTTTGAGACTGCATGGGGGGCAGTCTAAAGATTTAAGCCAAAAGATCTTTGAAGGAAAGAACTGACTCTTTAAGTTTTTAAGACTCAAGAGAAGAAGGCCTTCCAGGATCTCAACTAAAACCTCTCAAGAGTTCTGTCCTAGGAATAAGAGCCCAGGAGACAAGGATGACTAACACTGAAATCTGACCTTGACACAAATCCAGGCCTCCTGAGTGAGGTGCTCAGCTCCTGGCCTCACCCTAACACCAGGGAGAGAGAAAACCTTTCTGAAGGAAGATGCCATTATCTGCAGCCTCTATAGGGTTTTTATGGGAACATCAAGCATAAAATTAAAACGTACTATACATAGAAAGAAGAAAAACTTTATGATCAGAGAACAAGGAAAAAAACTGAAAAAAAAAACACCAGACTGACAGATGAACCAGTAATCAGACAAGTTCAGCAGACAAAGATTATAGAACTTTAATGAATATTCTCTTCAGGAGAGCAAAATATGATGAAGTTACTTGAGAGTATGAAGAATTCATCCACAGAATTAGAATCTGGAAAAAATTTAAATGGATATTACTAAACTGAAACACATGATTATCTGATAAGCATTTAGTTGCTAAATTAAACAGTAGATTTGGCAGAGCAGAACAGATTTAATGAACTGGAAGATAGATGGATGCAAACAACAGAAACTGAAGTAGGAGGAAGGAATGATAATGGCAAAAATAATAATAAATGAGCATAAGACACATGGTAGACACACTGGAAGTATCTAATATAAATATATGGAGAGAAAATGGGGCAGCAACAATGTTCAAGGAGATAATGGATGGAAACGTTCCAGAACTGATGAAAGATATAAACTCACATATTCAAGAAACATGCATGCAAAGCAAACCTCACATGAACACATGGTAATAAATGTTCTGAAAAAACAAAAAGACAAAAGAAAATCTTAACTGTAGCCAGAGATAAAAGCACAATACACTCAAAGGAGCAACAATAAAATTTTCAGGTGAATTCTCAATATAAAAGGAGAAAGACGGCAATACAAGGAAAATTTTTTTAATTAAATTTTTTATTTATTTTCAGCGTAACAGTATTCATTGTTTTTTCACCACACCCAGTGCTCCATGCAATCTGTGCCCTCCCTAATACCCACCACCTGGTTCCTAATGTTCTGAAAAAAAAATCTTTGCCAACTAAAATTCTATACTGATAAATTATCCTTTTAATAATGAAGACAAGGGACGCCTGGCCAGCTCAGACAGAAGAGCATCCAACTCTTGATCGTGGGGTCATGAGTTCGAGCCCCACATTGGGTATAGTGATTACTTAAAATAAATAAATAAAATTTTAAAATGAAGACAAAACTAAAATATCTTCAGATAAGCACTTAAGATAATTCATCTCTTGTATTCCTATACAAAAGGGAATATTAATCAACAGTGTTTTTGATAATACACTTTTCATGTTACAAAAATCACCTGTATCAAATAAATTGTACATATTCACCATGCATATGGTTTCAGCATATATTGATGCATACATGCAAAGGAAAATATATTTTTTCTGTTTTTTATTTAAATTTAATTGGTTAACATGTAGTACATCATTAGGTTCAGATGTAGTGTTCAATAATTCATCAGCTGTGTATAGGAAAATATATTTTAATGAATAATATTTAACTTTCTATTCTGGAATATACTCCTCTCCTACAAACATACTTAGAGTGTGATTCATTACCAAAGACATAGACCTGCCAGGGTCCATTTATTTCTCTCTGTGCTATTGTATTGCACAAAATACATGCTTATCATGAATTTAGGCAGTATTACTCTTAAGAAAACATTTCTTATACTTCACCATAATTTTTGGTTAATAATTGCTTAATATATTATTTTATATATAGTATACTTTAGCTAAACAGTGAACTATTGTTAAATATTTATTTCCAAACAATGAATATGAATAAAAATGTTATGAACATAATAAGTAATAAATTTATACTCGTTTTGAGTTCTAGGAAAGAGAAGTATATTCACATTTTCATATAATTTATGCTTAAATTAAAAGCTACAGGTGGGGTGCCTAGGTGGCTCAGTGGGTTAAGCCTCTGCCTTCAGCTCAGGTCATGGTCTCAGAGTCCTGGGATCAAGTCCCGCATCGAGCTCTCTGCATGATGGGGAGCCTGCTTCCCCCTCTCTCTGCCTGCCTTTCTGCCTACTTGTGATCTCTGTCTGTCAAATAAATAAATAAAATCTTTTAAAAAATAAAATAAAAGCTACAGGTGATATTTTGTAATAATTTGTGTGAGAAGCAAAATTTTTAATATGCTGAAAACACTGGAAAGGATAGCAAAAGAAATGTTCATATGAGTAATAAAATATGTACAACTACTCAAAGGTGAAAATATATCAGAAAGGGATATTTCAGCAAAGATCCAGGAAGAGCTACTGTCTATGGTTTATATCGGTCAGTGTATGGATATAGAGGTATAAATGCCAAAAAGGTAAGCTGATCTAGTTCTCCACTCTATCAATAAAATCTAAACACCAAAAGTCTCTGACATCTAATGACTGATTGGAGGTTTCAGAAGAAACATGAACCAAAATTGTTCTAATGCAATTATTCTAGTGCCACCAATACCTGTGGTCCTTTAGTTTCTCTGCTGTGCGTTTCCACATCCTGATGCTAAAGTTCACCTGGTGCATGTAGAGAATTGCTGAGAATAGTGCAACATTAGTTTCCATCATCACATTCATTTCTGCATTGTAAACAATACATGAGCCACCTGGTCCCGGATCTGTTTGGTCTTGATTCCATAAATAATGGGATTCATCATAGGTGGAGCCAGATTATAGGCATTGGCCAGGAGGACATGGACATGGGGTGAGATGTGATGTCCAAATCGCTGAGTGAGGACAGAGAAGATGCCAGGTGCATAAAAAAGGACGATGACACAGACATGGGAACCACAAGTATTGAGAGCTTTGTGGCGTGCAGCTCGGGATGGGATGCGGAAAACAGCACGGAGAATCAGCACATATGAAATAAAAATCAGCACAATATCTAAGACCACTGTTGACACTAGGACAAAAATCCCATACCAGATGTTCACTCGAATGTCATTACCGGAAACATGGGCCAAGACAATGTGCTTACAAGTTGTGTTTGGGAGGATGTTACTTTTGCAGAAAGTCAATCTTTTCAGAAGAAATATTATGGGGAAAACAATACAGTAACTTCTCAGACAGAGGGTCACACCAATTTTCCCAATCAGAGCAGGTGTAAGAATAGCGGTGTATCTCAGAGGGTAGCATATGGCAATGTAGCGGTCAAATGCCATCACCACCAAGATCCCTGACTCAGAAACAAAAGTGGAAGAGAGAAAGAATACCTGAGTGATACAGCAATCCAAGGAGATCACCCCAGCATGGAACCAGAAGATGGCCAAGGCCTGAGGTACAGTGCACGAGGGGAGGACAAGGTCTGCTCCGGCCAGCATGCAGAGGAAGAGGTACATGGGTTCCTGGAGGCTGCGCCTTGTGAGGATAATGCAGATGAGCAGACTGTTCCCAAGGAGGGCGACAACATAGGAAATGAAGAAGGGGATGGAAATCCACATGTGCTGGTCCTCTAGCCCGGGGACGCCCAGTAAGCGGAAGACCGTATGGCTAACACCAGTGTGGTTTAAGGCAGCCATGTCCGACAAGACCACTGGTACTCCACCATCTGTGTGCAGAAACAGAAGAAAATACAGATTACACTCAAATATTTTTTTTTTACATCATCATCACTTCTAGCAACTTCTTAATCCATTCGATTCAGAGGATGGCAGGAAATACGTTATATAGAAGAATGAAAAAGACAGTTTGTCCTCTAAATGAGATCTTAATCACAAAAACAAGAGAGATATTTATACAACTAAAGAAAGTGAAGTTAATGTCTTACTTGCAAAAAAAAAAACTAATGCAGTAAGAGAAGTGACACTTTCTGTATTCATGAAGTTTTAAGTATGAGTACATATCTGAAGTTACTCTTCAAGATAGTGTAGTACATCAATAGGGGAAAGGAGCAGCAAAGACAATTTTTCTTATGGGAAGCACGGAATAGAGCTAAAGAATCAGGGATTCAAGTCTGGTACATAGGTGAACTTGGATGTACTAGAATGGTTGGTTGTCTAATCCAAGGTCACTCTAAGAAACTTCTCAAATGCTTCATGAAGGTTTTCACAGCCTTGATCCAGATGCCTCCAGCATCTTAGAGAAGTCATGTCAATCTTCCTGTTTTGTTCTGTGGAAAGAGTTACCTCCATTTGGAGCACTTCTCACCACCTTCATGACATATATCCTCTTAAGTTATTCCTTTCCCTGCTTCCACAACAGGCTACTATCAGGGTACCTAGCTTGTGGCTAGGAGCAAATCTGATTCCTGTCAATGATTACCCCCTGCGGCACTCCCAGAACCTAGCACACTGAAACACAACCTAAACCCTTAAAACGTTTAACAAAACAACCCAGTGACAAAAACTGGATGGGTGTGAAGTCATGCATAAGTTCTTATAAATACCTTAAATGTTCATAGTAGCCAAGATCTGGGGCCAATGTAGAAATTTATCTCTAAGAAGTCAGGGCTTGTTGGCACAAGGGTTAAAGAGTCCCTCAAACCCATACTTCCCTCTTTCTTCCCTCCACAATAGCATTTTCCATTCTCCTGGGACTTTCCATAATTGTGACTTGGGTCCTATGGTGTGCTGGTAAACTCATCAGTCAGTACATACATACACACAGGCATACATACAAATATTTACAAAGCCTAACTATAGTGTTTGCCAATTTCCATGAGGTGTATACTCCCACCATGACCCATTTCAAGCTACCAACATAATGTCACTGAAAATGGGAGCCAAAGAAGTGCACACAATTGCATGAATTTCATATTTTGTGACTCTGTATTAAGGGCTCCAGGACAAAACTTCTCTGTTCTCCCCAACTGGGTCTATGTCACTCCAAAAAAAACGTCCTACTATTTTTAATCTATTTTAGACCCCATAACATGTAGCCAGGAGTAGGTCTTCCCCCGTGAAATTTTACCCCTCAGCAATAAAATTTCACTCACTTGCTTCAAATGGCATTCTCAAGGGCTAAAATGGGATGAGTCCCAATTTGACATACTGAGTGATAGGAGCCAGGGATCTGAGAGTTTATGCATTTGCCTGAGGCCCTCAGGGACAATTCCCCCAAGGACTGCAGACAGAGAGCTGTCCTTTCAACAACACCCTCTCTGACTCATACAACTGGGTCACATCACTGTGGCTCTCCAACCCTGATTTGAGAGAAAAGTGTTTAATCTAACTTTTAAATATGATGTTACTGGTTGATTTTACACCAATGCTAATTATCAGGGTAAAGAAATTCCCTTCTCTTCCAGCTTGCTGAGTTTTTATTCTGAGCAGATGGTGAAATTTGTCAAATGTGTTCTTTGCCTTGTACAGCTTTATAAACAATATGGTAACCCCCTGCACCCTCATATCCTTTACCACACCTACGGTGCTGCTGTGGTTGTCATATGTTTTATATCGATTTATAATTATAAACTCCCACAGGACAATGTTAAAAGATTCACTATAAACAGTCATATGCATTTAAAGAAATCAAGATGAGAGTAAATTTTCATGTTTAACACAATATTTACTATTTCTGATACACCTGACATCTTCCCCAGGAACCAAGTTTCCCTCCAGCATCATGGATGTCATTTCCCTCCAGCCTAAGGAACCTCTTTAGCATTTCTCATATTGCAGGTTCCTGACTACAAATTTCTCAGTTTTTTTTAATTCATTTTATTGTTTTATAAAAATATAATGTATTATTAGCCCCAGGGGTACAGGTCTGTGAATTGCCAGGTTTACACACTTCACAGCACTCATCACAGCACATAACCTCCCCAATATCCATAACCCCACCACCCTCTCCCGACCCACCTCCCCCCAGAAACCCTCAGTTTGTTTTGTGACATTAAGAGTCTCTTATGGTTTGTCTCCCTCCCGAGCCCATCTTGTTTCATTTATTCTTTTCCTACCCCCCCAAACCCCCCACATTGCCGCTCCACTTCCTCATATCAGGGAGATCATACGATAGTTGTCTTTCTTGGATTGACTTATTTCGCTAAGCATAATACCCTCTACTTCCATCCACGTCATCGCAAATGGCAAGATTTCGATTTTTGATGGCTGCATAGTATTCCATTGTATATATATATATACCACCTCTTCTTTATCCATACATCTGTTGATGGACATCTAGGTTCCTTCCATAGTTTGTCTATTGTGGACATTGCTGCTATAAACATTCGGGTGCACGTGCCCCTTTGGATCACTACGTTTGTATCTCCAGGGTAAATACCCAGGAGTGCAATTGCTGGGTTATAGGGTAGTTCTATTTTCAACTTTTTGAGAAACATCCATGCTTTTTTCCAGAGTGGTTGCACCAGCTTGCATTCCCACCAACAGTGTAGGAGGGTTCCCCTTTCTCCGCATCCTTGACAGCATCCGTCAATTCCTGACTTGTTAATTTTAGCCATTCTGACTGGTGTGAGGTGGTATCTCACTGTGGTTTTGATTTGTATTTCCCTGATGCCGAGTGATGTGGAGCATTTTTTCATGTGTCTGTTGGCCATCTGGATGTCTTCTTTGCAGAAATGTCTGTTCATGTCCTCTGCCCATTTCTTGATTGGATTATTCATTCTTTGGGTGTTGGGTTTGATAAGCTCTTTATAGATTTGGGATACCAGCCCTTTCTCTGATAGTGTCGTTTGCAAATATCTTCTCCCATTCTGTCAGTTGTCTTTTGGTTTTGTTAACTGTTTCCTTTGCTGTGCAAAAGCTTTTGATCTTGATGAAATCCCAATAGTTCATTTTTGCCCTTGCTTCCCTTGCCTTTGGTGATTTTCCTAGGAAGAAGTTGCTGGGGCTGAGGTCGAAGAGGTTGCTGCCTGTGTTCTCCTCAAGGGTTTTGATGGATTCGTTTCTCACATTGAGGTCCTTCATCCATTTTGAGTCTATTTTCATGTGTGGTGTAAGGAAATGGTCCAATTTCATTTTTCTGCATGTGGCTGTCCAATTTTTCCAACACCATTTGTTGAAGAGACTATCTTTAGTCCATTGGACATTCTTTCCTGCTTTGTCCAAGATTAGTTGACCATAGAGTTGAGGGTCTATTTCTGGGCTCTCTATTCTGCTCCAGTGATCTATGTGTCTGTTTTTGTGCCAGTACCATACTGTCTTGATGATGACAGCTTTGTAATAGAGCTTGAAGTCTGGAATTGTGATGCCACCGACTTTGGCTTTCTTTTTCAATATTCCTTTGGCTATTCGAGGTCTTTTGTCATTCCATAAAAATTTTAGGATTGTTTGTTCCATTTTTTTGAAAAAAAAATGGATGGGATTTTGATAGGGATTGCATTAAATATGTAGATTGCTTTAGGTAGCATAGACATTTTCACAATATTTGCTCTTCCAATCCAGGAGCATGGAACATTTTTCCATTTCTTTGTGTCTTCCTCAATTTCTTTCATGAGTACTTTATAGTTTTCTGAGTATAGATTCTTAGCCTCTTTTGTTAGGTTTATTCCTAGGTATCTTATGGTTTGTGGTTCAATTGTAAATGGGATGGACTCCTCAATTTCTCTTTTTTCTGTCTTATTGTTGGTGTAAACAAATGCAACTGATTTCTGTGCATTGATTTTATATCCTGACACTTTACTGAGTTCCTGTATGAGTTCGAGCAGTTTTGGAGTGGACTCTTTTGGGTTTTCCACATGTAGTATCATATCATCTGCAAAGAGTGATAGTTTGACTTCTTCTATGCTGACTTGGATGCCTTTAATTTCTTTTTGTTGTCTGATTGCTGAGGCTAGGACTTCTAGTACTATGTTGAATAGCAGTGGTGATAATGGACATCCCTGCCGTGTTCCTGACCTTAGCAGAAAAGCTTTCAGTTTTTCTCCATTGAGAATGATATTTCCAGTGGGTTTTTCATAGATGGCTTTGATAATATTGAGGTATGTGCCCTCTATCCGTACACTTTGAAGAGTTTTGATCAGGAAGGGATGCTGCACTTTGTCAAATGCTTTTTCAGCATCTATTGAGAGTATCATATGGTTCTTATTCTTTCTTTTATTAATGTATTGTATCACATTGATGGATTTGTGGATGTTGAACCAACCTTGCAGCCCTGGAATAAATCCCACTTGGTCGTGGTGAATAATCCTTTTAATGTACTGTTGGATCCTATTGGCCAGTATTTTGGTGAGAATTTTCGCATCTCTGTTCATCAGGGATATTGGTCTGTAATTCTCTTTTTTGATGGGATCCTTGTCTGGTTTTGGGATCAAGGTGATGCTGGCCTCATAAAATGAGTTTGGAAGTTTCCCTTCCATTTCTATTTTTTGGAACAGTTTCAGGAGAATAGGAATTAATTCTTCTTTAAATGTTTGGTAGAATTCCCCTGGGAAGCCGCCTGGTCCTGGACTTTTGTTTGTTTGGAGATTTTTGATGACTGTTTCAATCTCCTTACTGGTTATGGGTCTGTTCAGGTTTTCTATTTCTTTCTGGTTCAGTTGTGGTAGTTTATATGTCTCTAGAAATGTATCCACTTCTTCCAGATTGTCGTTTTTGTTGGCGTAGAGTTGCTCGTAGTATGTTCTTATAATTGTTTGTATTTCTTTGGTGTTGGTTGTGATCTCTCCTCTTTCATTCATGATTTTATTTATTTGGGTCCTTTATCTTTTCTTTTTGATAAGTCTGGCCAGGGGTTTGTCAATCTTATTAATTCTTTCAAAGAACCAGCTCCTAGTTTCGTTGATTTGTTCTATTGTTTTTTTAGTTTCTATTTCATTGATTTTTGCTCTGATCGTTATGATTTCTCTTCTCCTGCTGGGTTTAGACTTTCTTTGTTGTTCTTTCTCCAGCTCCTTTAGGTGTAGGGTTAGGTTGTGTATTTGAGACCTTTCTTGTTTCTTAAGAAAAGCTTGTGTCACTATATATTTTCCTCTCAGGACTGCCTTTGTTGTGTCCCACAGATTTTGAACCGTTGTGTTTTCATTATCGTTTGTGTCCATGAATTTTTTCAATTCTTCTTTAATTTCCTGGTTGACCCATTCATTCTTTAGAAGGATGCTGTTTAGTCTCCATGTATTTGGATTCTTTTCAAATTTCCTCTTGTGATTGAGTTCTAACTTCAGAGCATTGTGGTCTGAAAATATGCAGGGAATGATCCCAATCTTTTGATACTGGTTGAGACCTGATTTATGACCCAGGATGTGGTCTATTCTGGAGAATGTTCCACGTGCACTAGAGAAGAATGTATATTCTGTTGCTTTGGGATGGAATGTTCTGAATATATCTGTGATGTCCATCTGGTCCAGTGTGTCATTTAAGGCCTTTATTTCCTTGTTGATCTTTTGCCTGGATGATCTGTCCATTTCAGTGAGGTGAGTGTTAAAGTCCCCTACTATTATTGTATTACTGTCAATGTATTCCTTTGATTTTGTTATTAATTGGTTTATATAGTTGGCTGCTCCCATGTTAGGGGCATAGATATTTAAGATTGTTAGGTCTTCTTGTTGGACAGACCCTTTGAGTATGATATACTGTCCTTCCTCATCTCTTATTATAGTCCTTGGCTTAAAATCTAATTGATCTGATATAAGGATTGCCACCCCAGCTTTCTTCTGATGTCCATTAGCATGGTACATTGTTTTCCACCCCTCACTTTAAATCTGGAGGTGTCTTCGGGTCTAAAATGAGTTTCTTGTAGGCAGCATATTGATGGGTTTTGTTTTTTTATCCACTCTGATACCCTGTGTCTTTTGATTGGGGCATTTAGCCCATTAACATTCAGGGTAACTATTGAGAGATATGAATTTAGTGCCATTGTATTGCCTGTAAGGTGACTGTTGCTGTATATTATCTCTGTTCCTTTCTAATCTACTACTTTTAGGGTCTCTCTTTGCTCAGAGGACCCCTTTCAATATTTCCTGTAGAGCTGCTTTGGTGTTTGCAAATTCTTTCAGCTTTTGTTTGTCCTGGAATCTTTTTATCTCTCCTTCTATTTTCAATGATAGCCTAGCCGGATATAGTATTCTTGGCTGCATGTTTTTCTCGTTTAGTGCTCTGAATATATCATGCCAGTTCTTTCTGGCCTGCCAGGTCTCTGTGGATAGGTCTGGTGCCAATCTAATGTTTTTACCCTTGTATGTTACAGACTTCTTTTCCTGGGCTGCTTTCAGGATTTTCTCTTTGTCGCTAAGGCTTGTAAATTTTACTATCAGGTGACAAGGTGTGGACCTATTTTTATTGATTTTGAGGGGCATTCTTAGCATCTCCTGGATTTTGATGCTTGTTCCCTTTGCCATACTAGGGAAAGTCTCTACAATAATTCTCTCCAATGTACCTTCTGCTCCCGTCTCTCTTTCTTCTTCTTCTGGAATCCTAATTATTCTAATGTTGTGTCATCTTATGGTGTTGCTTATCTCTCAAATTCTCTCCTCATGGTCCAGTATTTGTTTGTCTCTCTTTTGCTCAGCTTCTTTATTCTCTGTCATTTGGTCTTCTATGTCACTAATTCTTTCTTCTGCCTCATTTATCCCAGCAGTAAGAGCCTCCACTGTTGATTGCACCTCATTAATAGCTTTTTTTAATTTCAACTTGGTTAGATTTTAGTTCTTTTATTTCTCCAGAAAGGGCTTTTATCTCTCCAGAGAGGGTTTCTCTAATATCTTCCATGCCTTTTTTGAGCCCGGCTAGAACCTTGAGAATCATCATTCTGAACTCTAGATCTGACATATTACCAATGTCCGTATTGATTAGGTCCCTAGCCTTCAGTACTGCCTCTTGTTCTTTTTTTTTTGGTGAGTTTTTCCACCTTGTCATTTTGTCCAGATAAGATTTGCTTTCTCCTCCTCTGGAATTCCGCTGTTCTTGGTGAGTGAAGTTGGTCTTGGCTGGGTTTCTTGTTGATCTTCTGGGGAAGGGGCCTGTTGTAGTGATTCTCAAGTGTCTTTGCCCTAGGCGGAATTGCACCGCCCTTACCAGGGGCCGGGCTAAGTAATCCGCTTGGGTTTGCTTTTGGGAGCTTTTGTTTGCTGAGCGCTTTCCGTAGAGTCAACTAATGGTCAACTAATCTTCAACAAAGCAGGAAAGAATGTCCAATGGAAAAGAGACAGCCTCTTCAACAAATGGTGCTGGGAAAATTGGACAGCCACATGCAGAAAAATGAAATTGGACTATTTCCTTACACCACACACGAAAATAGACTCAAAATGGATGAAGGACCTCAATGTGAGAAAGGAACCCATCAAAATCCTTGAGGAGAATGCAGGCAGCAACCTCTTCGAC
The DNA here is from genome assembly GCF_963455335.1 of Martes martes. Classification (NCBI taxonomy): domain Eukaryota; kingdom Metazoa; phylum Chordata; class Mammalia; order Carnivora; family Mustelidae; genus Martes; species Martes martes. The sequence continues at coordinate 57,424,846 of NC_137898.1, forward strand.
CTCAGCCCCAGCAACTTCTTCCTAGGAAAGTCGCCAAAGACAACAGAAGCAAGGGCAAAAATGGAAATTGGGATTTCATCAAGATCAAAAGCTTTTGCACAGCAAAGGAAACAGTTAACAAAACCAAAAGACAACTGACAGAATGGGAGAGGATATTTGCAAATGACATATCAGATAAAGGGCTAGTATCCAAAATCTATAAAGAGCTTAACAAACTCAATGCCCAATGAACAAATAATCCAATCAAGAAATGGGCAGAGAACATGAACAGACATTTCTGCAAAGAAGACATCCAGATGGCCAACAGACACATGAAAAAATGCTCCACATCACTCGGCATCAGGGAAATTCAAATCAAAACCACAGTGAGATACCACCTCACACCACTCAGAATGGCTAAAATTAACAAGTCAAGAAATGACAGATGCTGGCGAGGATGCGGAGAAAGGGGAACCCTCCTACACTGTTGGCAGGAATGCAAGCTGGTGCAACCACTCTGGAAAACAGTGTGGAGGTTCCTCAAAAAGTTGAAAATAGAGCTACCCTATGACCCAGTGATTGCACGACTGTGTATATATCCTAAAAATACAAATGTGGTGCTCCAAAGGGGCACGTGCACCCGAATGTTTATAGCAGCAATGTCCACAATAGTCAACTATGTAAAGAACCTAGATGTCCATCAACAGATGAATGGATAAAGAAGAAGTGGTATATATACACAATGGAATACCATGCAGCCATCGAAAGAAATGAAATCTTGCCATTTGCGATGACGTGGATGGAACTAGAGGGCATTATGCTTAGCGAAATAAGTCAATTGGAGAAAGACAACTATCATATGATCTCCCTGATATGAGGAAGTGGAGATGCAATGTGGGGGGTTTGGGGGGTAGGAAAAGAAAAAATGAAAGAAGATGGGATTGGGAGGGAGACAAACCATAAAAGACTCAATCTCAAAAAACAGACTAAGCGTTGCTGGGGGTAGGGGGGACAGGAGAGCGTGGTGGGGATATGGACATTGGGGAGGGTATGTGCTATGATGAGTGCTGTGAAATGTGTAAACCTGGTGATTCACAGACCTGTACCCCTGGGGATAAAAATACATTATATGTTTATTAAAATAAATTAATTAATTAATTTTTAAAAAAGAAGAAATATGAAGGAGCAAATAAAATACTAAAAGCATGGCAAAGACCCCAGGAAAATGTTTTTTAACCAAATCAGAAGAGACCCCAAATCATGTGGGGGAGAAAGGGGATAAAAAAATTTTTAAAAGAAAACAAATAAACAAATATATATATATATATATATATATATATATATATATATATTAGACTGTTGACTAGAACAGGGTCACCCACTTAATTTGGGGAGTATTTTGGTCTCTTAGAAGAAACTACCTTCCAAAATTTTAAAGAATGAAAATCATATATAAGGGTAAACACAATTAAGGGATGGAATATGCCTATAAAGATGAAAAAAAGTTTTTTTTAATTTCTAAAAAAGGAGTTGATAAAATAAGTTGGTTGGGAGAATAAAGAAAAAGAACGTGGAGAGAATTTGCTTGGGCTGGAGACTAGAACAAGCTCGGACCTAGATTTAGGGTATATTTTGATCTATTAGAATAAGTTGTACCCCAAATTTTTTAGAAGGGAAAAAAACCCTATGTATATACAAAAAATAAAGTTAGATACAATGAAGGATAAAGTATGACTATAATAATGAAGGTTCAAAAAAGATTATTAATTTTTTTTATGAAAGGTAATGTTAAGATAAACTAGTTAAAAAACATTAAACGAGGATGAATACCCAACTTTTGTAGCAACATGGACAGGACTGGAAGAGATTATGCTGAGTGAAATAAGTCAAGCAGAGAGAGTCAAGTATCATATGGTTTCACTTATTTGTGGAGCATAACAAATAATATAGAGGACAAGGGTAGATGGAGAGGAGAAGGGAGTTGAGGGAAATTGGAAGGGGAGGTGAACTATGAGAGACTATGGACTCTGAAAAACAACCTGAGGGTTTTGAAGGGGTGGGGGGGTGGGAGGTTGGGGGAACCAGGTGGTGGGTATTAGGGAGGGCACAGATTGCATGGAGCACTGGGTGTGGTGAAAAAACAATGGATACTGTTATGCTGAAAATAAATAAAAAATTTAATAAAAAAAAAAAAGAAACCCTGATAGCAAACAATAGGAAGAATGCAAAAAAAGAACATTTTCACATTTAAGCAAAGGTGTGAGTCTTACAGTATTAGTAAGTACAACCTATAAGTGAATTAAAGGAAAAATACCTCATGAAGGAATCTCATGACTTCAAAAAGTAGTTTATATAAGGAAATCTATTAATATAATTTTTACAAAAACAGTTAAGTTAAGTTAAGGAGAAAATAAAGTAGTATCATGATATTGATAACTATACCAAATCATGTTATGAAGTTTAGTACCCATTAACTAAAAAATAAATAAATAAATAAATATTTGTAAACAAAGAATGGGATAATGAGCACCTCTCTATTACAAATCATACATTCTGGCGATATGTTAAGAGGTTTTTTTTACAGCAGTCAGGAACAATACATGCATGGTTACTCATATCTCCTCTTCAGTGTTGTACTAGATATTTGCCTAAATGTAAATAAATATCATCAATAAATTAACTTCTCCTAAAAAAAAAAAAAAAGTTAAAAGAGGAAAGGGTAAAAGTTAAAAAAAATTTAGCAAACAAAAAAAATTAAAAAAATTAATTAACTGCAAGACTAAACAATCATGGGGAGAAAGCCATGAATTCCATGCTTTGCTTTCTCTTCCTCTGGAATTCCGCTGTTCTCCTTGGTAAGTGAACTTGGTCTTGGCTGGATTTCTTGTTGATCTTCTGGGGGAGGGGCCTGTTGTAGTGATTCTCAAGTGTCTTTGCCCAAGGCGGAATTGTACCACCCTTACCAGGGGCCAGGCTAAATAATCCACTCAGGTTCATTTTCAGGAGCTTTTGTTCCCTGAACGCTTTCTCCAGAGTTCCGGAGGACAGGAATGAAAATGGCGGCCTCCCAATCTCTGGCCCGGAGGAGTCGAGAGCTCGGGACCCCCACTCCTCAGTGCACCCTCAGAGAAAAAGCGATCAATCACTCCCATCTCCCTGGCCTCCTGCTGCGCTCCGAGCTCACCCAGCCTGTGACCAAGTGTCTCTGTCTCTGGCACACAGCTCCACCTGGAGTCTCCGAACCCTGCAGATCCCTGAGCTCTTCCATGGGGTGTCTCCCCGGATCTTGTGGGGACCCGACTCACAGAGCAGTGGCCTGTGCCACAGATTATGGTTCAAGGTAACCCCAAGTTGAGAGTTCACTCCTCGGCTGTGCTTCTGTAGCCGGCTTCCCTGCTCTAATACCTGTGAGCTCTGTGACACTCAGAGACCCCCTACCCTTCTGTGACCCAGCGGGACCTGGGGCCATGCTGATCCCACCTGGGCTTTCCCCCGGTTTAGCCTCTGGAGCGATGTCCCTCCGTGGAGCAGACTTTTTAAAGTCCTGATTTTGAGCTCCATTGTTCCCCCACTTCCCGGGAGCCAGCCCCTCCCCCCACGGTCTATTTTCCTGTCGCTTTGGATTCACTTCTCCGTCGGTCCTACCTTTCAGAAAGTGGTCAATTTTCTGTTCCTAGAATTGTTGCTCTTCTTCTCTTCGACCTCCTATTGGATTTGTAGGTGTTCGCAATGGTTTGATAAGTTACCTAGCTGATCTCCTGCTATCTGATGTCTTCTCAGTCTGCTATTGCTCCGCCATCTTGACTCCTCCTCAGCGTTTTTTTTGTGTAAATACATCTTTATCTTAGTTTCTTTTTGAAGTGTATTTTGCTACAGATTTCTGGTTCAGCAGTTCTTTTATTTATTCCTGCACTTTCAAGATTTTTTTTACTCTCAGGATGCCTGGGTGGCTCAGTCAGTTAAGCATCTGCCTTTGGCTCAGGTTATGATCCTAGAGTCCTGGGGTTTCTGGGATCCTGCTCCCTTGGGCTCCCTGCTTAGTGGGGAGCCTACTTCTCCCTCTACCTCTGCCCCTCCCCCAACTTGTGCACTCTCTTTCTCTCAAATAAATTAAAAATTTAAAAAAAAATAAAAAACAAGAACCAGTTGGTAGTTAACTGGTAGTTTTAAAAAAGAAGACACTGAAAACACTAATTGAAGAAGATACATGCACCCCTGTGCTGATTACAACATGATTTACAATAGCCAAGATATGGAAGCAACCCAAGTGTCCACTGATAGATGAATGGATCAAGAAGATGATGTTTATAATGGAATATTACTCAGCCATAAAAAAGAATGAACTCTTGGATTTACAACAACATGGATGGATCTAGAGTGTATAATGTTAAGTGAAATAAGTCAGACAGATAAAGAAAAATACCACATGATTTCACTCAGATTTAAGAAACAAACAAAGAAAGAAAAAAGAGACAAACAACCCAGATTTTTAAATGCAGAGAACAAATTGATGGTTATCAAAGGGGAAATGGGTTGAAAGATGGGTGAAATAGATAAAAGTAATCAAGAATGCACTTTTCTGGATGAGCACTAAGTAATGTACATGACTGTTGAATCATTACATGATACACCTGAAACTAACATAACACTATATGTTAATTATGCATCAACTAACAGACATTGATATTTTGAAATAATGTTCACTAAAAAAATATATCATTACAATATTAAGTTAAGTTTAATATATAATAAATACTTTGAATGCCAAAGAAAATTCTGGTTATGTAATATTAAATAAAAATGTAAGACGTAAGAATCAGATAATGATTTCTAGAACAATGTGTGAAAATATGCTTAAAGAACAAAATATTTTCCGGAAATTAATGATTACTATCTGGGTATGATTATTATGATCATTATAAGGTTTCCTATAACCTATTTTTTAAATGAACAGATGTCATTGATATATTAAATAGAAAACTGAAACTCTAAAACAAGTGAAATAAGAAATAATAAGTAAAGGACTTATTTTAAAGTGATGAAAACTGACGTGAAAAACAAAAGAACGTTTTGAAGGGGGGGCGGGGGGTGGGAGGTTGGGGGAACCAGGTGGTGGGTATTAGGGAGGGCACAGATTGCATGGAGCACTGGGTGTGGTGAAAAAACAATGAATACTGTTACGCTGAAAATAAATTAAAAAAAAAAAAAGAACGATCAAAGGAAAAAATGAATGATTTGACTATGTGGAAATCACTAGGCATCAGGGTACACAATTCTTAAAGAGTTTCTACCAGAGGGATGCCTGGATGGCTCAGAGGGTTAAGTGTCTGTCTTTGGCTCAGGTCATGATTCCAGGGTCCTAGGATCAAGTCCTGCATCGGGCTCCCTGCTCAGCGGGGAGTCTGCTTCTCCCTCTCCCTCTGTCCTTCTCCTGGTTTGTGCTCTCTCTCACTCTCCCTCTCAAATAAATAAGTAAGATCTTTTTTAAAAAAGTTTCTACCAGCAACTACTATAAATATGGTTCATTCATTCATCCTCTCATTACTTGTTCATTCAACAAATACTTAATAGGTCCTAAAATGTGCTACCAACTGCCATAGGTGGTGCTACGAATAAAGTAGATAAAGTACAAAAGTGCTTTTCTTATCAAACTTATACCTGGAAGAATGTGGAGATAAACAAAATAAGTAAGCAAAGCTGGGAGGCAGCCAGCTCTATACGATGGTTGACTATCACCACCAGCACCACTAGCAGCAGCAGCATATGTTGTAGAGAAAAATAACATCTGAAAAGGGCTTAGAGCCACAGAGTGGTGAGATATCACAGCGATTGCAAACTTAAAGATGCGATGTTATGATGCTTAATTTTATGTGTCCACTTGCCTAGACCCTGGTGCCCAGTTGTTTGGTTAAGCACAAGTCTCGATGTTGCTGTGAAGATATTTTTAAATGCAATTAATATTTAAATCATTAAGCTCTGAGTGAAGCAGACAACCCCCCATAATGTGTGTGGGCTTCATTCAGTGAATGGAAGGCCTAAAGGGCAAAGACAGAGGCAGAGGAGGATGGAGTTCTGCCTTCAGATTGCAACGTAGTCATCATTCTGCCTGAGCTTCCAGCCTTCTGAATCAAAACTGTAACATGAACACTTCTTTTTTTTTTAATGAAAAGAAAGAAAACTTTATTTTTCCACAAACAACATGGCTATACATTTGTAGGAAAAACTATAGACAGAATCTACAACAACAAAGCTGCAAGAGTTCGCAAGTGGAGTTAGGAAGGCGGTGGGATAAAGATCAACATGAAAAAATCAACTCTATTACCAGTTATGTGGAATTTGATATTGTAGGGCAACTTTGGAAAACACTACAGATTTGGAAAAGAAAATTTTTTTTTAAATAGCACTTATAATAGCTTCTCAAAACGTAAGCTGCTTAGGGACCAGACACACATACACACACAAACAAATAAACAAAGAAACAGCAACTGACTCATAAATACAGAGAATAAACTGATGCTTGCCAGAGGGAGGAGGGTCTGGGGCTGGGAGAAATAGGTAGAGGGGATCAAGATGTACAAACTTCCAGTTCTAAAATAAATACATCACAGGTGAAAGGAAAGTTCAGCAACTGCCAGGAAGAAATCACTGTCAAAGATTTATGTGTTGTCATTCTCCCATCCACAGTTAGAGAGGAAAGTGAATGAGACTCAGAGAGGTAGCCTGGGCTATTGCTCAGCTCTATGGGGGAGAAAGCTGACTAAGGCCACAAAGATACTGATGTTTAAATATCAGTATTATTTAAATAATTATTTAATTATTTATTGACAGCTTAGAGACTTTGGAAGAAACATGTACAAAATCACACTGAAATCACTAGAAACAGCAACGTGACCTGGTGGCATTTGACTAGTATCTGACTCGCTGTCATATGCTGGTGTTGAAGCTCATTTTATGCATGGAGAGAATTGCTAACAAAAAAGAATGCCAGCTTCCAACATCAAAGTTATTTCTGCTTTGTAAATAGCACATGAACCACGTGGTCCCGGATCTGTTTGGTCTTAATCCCATAAATGATGGGATTTAGCATAGGAGGAGCCAGAATGCAGACATTGGCCAGCAGGATGTGAATGTGGGGTGCAATGTGGTGTCCAAACCTCTGAGTAAGGGTTGTAAAGATCCCAGGCCCATAAAAAAGGACGATGACACAGACATGGGAGCCACAGGTATTAAGAGCTTTGTGGCGAGCATCTAGGGATGGGATGCGGAAAACAGCACGGAGAATCAGCACATATGAAATAAAAATCAGCACAATATCTAAGACCACTGTTGACACTAGGACAAAAATCCCATACCAGATGTTAACTCTAATGTCATTACAGGAAGCATGGGCCAAGACAATGTGCTTACAAGCTGTGTTTGGGAGGATGTTACTTTTGCAGAAAGTCAATCTTTTCAGAAGAAATATTACGGGGAAAATTGTACCATAACTTCTCAAACAGACAGTCACTCCAATTTTCCCAATCAGAGCAGGTGTAAGAATAACGGTGTATCTCAAGGGGTAGCATATGGCAATGTAGCGGTCAAACGCCATCACCAGCAAGATCCCTGACTCAGAGATAAAGGTGCAGTAGATGAAGAAGAGCTGAGTGATGCAGCGATCCAGGGAGATCTCTCCAGCACGGAACCAGAAGATGGCCAAGGCCTGAGGTACAGTACACGAGGGGAGGACAAGGTCTGCTCCGGCCAGCATGCAGAGGAAGAGGTACATGGGTTCCCGGAGGCTGCGACTTGTGAGGATAATGCAGATGAGCAGGCTGTTCCCAAGCAGGGCGATGACATAGGAAATGAAGAAGGGGATGGAAATCCACATGTGTTGGTCCTCTAGCCCGGGGACGCCCAGTAAGCGGAAGACCGTGTGGCTAACCCCCGTGTGGTTTAAGGCAGTCATGCCTGGAACAGACCTTCCTATCCACAAAGAGAAAAATTCAGTTTATACACAAAGATTTTCTTTGCTGTTACCAAGGGCTTTTCACATCTACTTAATGCTATTCCATTTTGAGAGTGCCAGGATCTACGATACCAACAGTAGATAAGACAGTTTGTTCAAGAATAGGGGAAAAAAGAGGGAGATACAGAGGCAAACCAAGAAACATACACCTAACTACAGAGAACAAACTGATGGTCACCAGAGGGGAGGTGGGTGGGGCGATGGGTGAAATAGGTGATGCGGATGAAGGAGGGCACTTGTGATCAGTACCCATTGATGTATGGAAGTGTTGAGTCTCCATAGTACACACCCACAACTAATAGTACACTATGTTAACTAACTAGAATTTAAATGAAAACATTTTTAAAGTAAAAAAAAATTTTAAAGATATGATTTGTTTTCTGAACAAGGTCTTAAGCTCATAAATAAGACAGATATTTATATAACTAATGAAAATTAAATGATTAAGTCAATATTAGTTATACAGGAAAATTTTAATATGGGAACACAATAGAAGTAATTCTTGTTATTCATATTTATAATGGCCTTAGGAATGACTTCAGAGGCACCTGGGTGGCTCTGTAAATTAGGCATCTACCCTTGGCTCAGGTCCCGATCTTGGGCTCCTCAGATAGAGCCCCATGTTGGGCTTCCTGCTCAGAGAGGAGCCTGCTTCTCCCTTTCCCTCTGCCTCTCCTCCCACTCCCTCACTCATGCTGTCTCTCACTGTCTCTCAAACAAATAAATAAAAACTTAAAAAAAAATGACTTCTTATCTGATCTTAACCTTGAAAATAAAGTAGGATGTCTTCAAGTTAAGGGATTGTCAAGTGATGAATCGAGAGAAGTTGTCTGGGAGTTTAAAAAAAAAAAATGTTTAACCTGCAAATGCGAAGTATGTCTAAAGCAGCTTTCAGTTCTGTGAGGTTTGACGGTTCAAATTTGGAGCAATTGGGGAAAAAATGGCAACAAAAGTAGATTAGCTCTGAATATTATTTAAAGGGAACAGTCTTCGTCAGTTACTGAAAATGGTCAGCCATAAATTGTTTTGAAATTGGGGAGCATTTTGGATATATTTATCTGACAGCTATATAGAAAAGGGAAAGGATGGAAAAAGGGAACAAAGACTAAAATTTGATGAGGTTTGCCCTAGTGAGAGAAATTTATGTATTCATGCATTGCTATCACAGAGAAATAAGATCAAGAAATTAACCTTTTTAAACTAGCCTCTCAGTTTTAGGCACTAACCTAAAAATGTTACTTACCACACACATCACTCATTTCTTCTGCCAACACAGCCAGTAGGGACTGTCACCACCCACTTTTTAAAACAGAAATTTCAGCTTCAAGAATATTGTCACAACTTAAAGAACAGAGCTGGAAACTTTTCTAAATTTCCTAGACATAATTTTCTCATCTTTGAAATGGGTTAAGAAAAAGAGACCTTTTTAGACCACCGGAAATGAGATGCCCTCCTGATCTGGGCCGGGGGGTGGGGGGCAGGGGGCAGGGGCCCAGGGAGGGTAGAGGGCGGGAGGGGGAAAGGGGTGAGAGCAGTGGAACAAAGGCAGCCCCCAGCAGGCCGCCATGTCCTACCCCTTCACCACAGGGTAGAGACCAGGAAAAATACTGCAAAGTCTTCATGATTACTTATTGAAACTCCACCAGTTTTGCTTTTTTTTTTTCCTTGGTAATGTCTCTAAAAAGAAAAAGGGAAAATTCTGTGCAACCTGTATCCAAGCCAGGGGAAGCCTGAGAAGTTGAGAGATGGTTCTCTTGTCCAGTGCACTACAGAAGAAAGAACCAGAACCTGGATAGAGGGCAAGCAGACCCCACTATGAGAACTGGTGAGGAAGACCACAAAAAGTTACCAAATGCATTGTTGTATTTACTCCATGCCTGCTCAGTGCCTAGCACATAGTAAGCACACAAAATCGTTCATTCCCCCGGCCTTCCAGGTTTATTCCCCTCACCCTCTAAATTTAATTTCCAGACTAGGAAAATCCACTCCCTATGTTCATTGCTACAGTACCCCTGAGACATGGCCAACACTGTCCTGAAAATAAAATCACATGAACAGAGCCCGGGACAGGCTTGTGAGGATGGGCCTGCTGTGGAGAGCAGCCACCACCAGGTCCATCTGTGGCCACACAACCACTGCAAGAGTATGTGAGGACCAGAGGAAAGCCATTCTGCCAGAGAAGCTGGAAGAAATCAGAATCAATATGAAAACGCCACTGGGTCAGATGCACAAAGGAATAGCAAGCTAAAGTGATGGAGAGAAAGCAAGTCTTAAGTAACTGAAAAGAGAAGTGAAGAGGACCAGTTCACAGATGTTGATGGACATTGGATACCTTGGCAGCAGCATGCAGGAATGTTCTTTGAAGTGGAAAACTATACCTGCTACAGAGCTTGCCAGTTGGGGGCTGGTCTCTGGGTGAAGTTGCATGAACTGGAGTGGTTCCTCAAGGAACTCAAGGGCACCTTAAAAAAACTCAAGTGCAGGGCACCCGGGTGGCTCAGTGGCTTAAGCCTCTGCCATTGGCTTGGGTCATGATCTTAGGGTCCTGGGATCCAGCCCCGAACCAGGCTCTCTGCTCAGCGGGGAGTCTGCTTCCCGTTCTCTCTCTGCCTGCCTCTCTGCCTACTTGTGATCTCTCTCTGTCAAGGAAATAAATAAAACCTTAAAAAAAAAAAAAAACTCAAGTGCCTCATGAAGGCTTCTGCAGCCTTAACCCAAGCATTTTCTCTTCCCTGGACAAGTGTCTCTATCCCTGATTTGTGTTGTGGAGTTGCTGCCTGAACCCAGGGCCCTCTCACTATCTGCCCACTGTGTCAGTGTGCCCACAGCTTATTCTTTCCCCTCTGACTTCATGAGGAGTCAGATCATCAGACCACCTACCTCAGGGATGGTAACATATTGTCAATGTTTCCCAATCAACTGTAAACTTTCTGAGGTCTGAGAATGGTCTGTTAAGGTATGCAAGCTCCCATAATCCAGCACACTGATACACCGTGTGATTCCCCAGTAATGATAAACACTGAATGGGAGGCATAAACGGTGGTGATAGGAGCCATGAATGAGGCCCTTCCAGGACCTAAAATGTTTACAATAATCAGGTTCTGATGTCAGTGTGGAACCCTCTCTGGAGAGGCTCAAAGCGCCAGGCACATTGAGAGCTAAAGTATGGATGCAAGTCCAAAGTGTCCCCTCTCCTCTCCCCCTCCCAGACAGCCCTTTCCACTCTACTGGGAAAGTCCGTATTTGTGACTCTGGTCCAGTGGTGTGCTGGTAAAATAGTCCTTTAATAAAACTCTTCAAAAATCCCTGTTTTATGTTATGGTGTCTGCCAATTCCTTAGGTGAAAATACTCTTGTGTAGTCAGTTTCACTCTATGAGCATGATGTCCCTATACACAGAGTTTGAAAGAAATGTAGCATACATATCTTAAGGAGATCTCAGAAAACCAATTGGGAAACACTGACAATATACCACTAACCCCAGTAGGTGGTCCTTGTGAAATCAGAGGGCAAGGAATGAGCTTCAGCCCCTCACAGCTGTCAGCACTCCCATTCTACCCACTTAGCTCCCCACTAAGCTCCTAATACTTTCAACCATTCTCCTTGGGCCCCATACCCCCACAATGGCCAGTTTTCCTCCTGAAATGTCATTTCACAGCAGTCACCTGCTTCAGAGGGAGTTCTCATGGGCTAGAATGGGATGAATCGAAGGATTCTGAGCAGTAGGCAGCAGGCAGCAGAGTCTTTATGCATTTGCCCAAAGACTGCAGAGGAAGCTGATACCCAAGGGACCACAGCTGAACACACATCCTCGAGTCCTGAGGGTTCCCTGGTCACGCCCACACCAGATTCCATGCACACATGGACTACTTTCAAGAAATGCAGTGTTAGCCTTGTTATGTAAAATAGTCCTGTTTCTGTTTCAGTGGAAAGTAGTAAACACACTAATCCCATTACCAATCAAAATATATAACCTGAAAATCAATATACAAATTATTTTTTATAAGTTTGCTTTCTTAGGACAGCTTTCTATTTAAAGAAAAACTGCATAGTACACAGTTGCCATAGACCCAGTTTCCCCTGTTAGCATTTTACATTGGTGTGGCATGTTTGTTACAATTAATGAAACAATATGGATGAATTTTCATTAAGTAATATCCATACTTTATTCAGACTCCTTTAGTTTTTACCTGCTGTCCTTTTTCTATTCCAAGAGCCCATTCAGAATACCACATGGTATTTAGTAGTAACTTCTCTTTAGGCTGCGCTAACTTTCCTTGTCATTGATGACCTTTACAAGCTTAACCAGTAGAGGTCGAGTATTTTGTAAGACAACCCTCAAATGGGATTTGCCTGATGTTCCTTTTGTGATTATGCTGAGGTTATAATGTTTGAGGAGGAAGACCACAGAGGAAAGTTACAGTTTTTATCACATTGTAACAAGGGTACGTAGTATAACATGCTTCATGGCTGCTGATGTTGATTTCATTCACATGGCTGAGTCTCTTTGGTGCTCCTCCTCTGCAGAGTTACTCTTTGTCTCCCTTTCCAGAATGAACTCTCCAGAGGAAAGTCACTAACTGCAGCCCACACGTAGGTGGGGAGTTTTGCTCCACTTCCTTGTGGCTAGAGTATGTATATAAGTTTTAAGAATTATTCTGCACAAGAGTTCTGTTCTCCCCCACACTGATGTACTTACTCAATTATTTGTTGATGTTAGTATGGGAGCTTGGATATTTCTTTGGATTATAATTCACTATTGCTTTATTTTGCTGCCCAAATTCTTCATATTTGGCTATTGGGAGAGCTTTTAGTTGATTGCTGTGTCCCTTTAACATCTACCATCACTGTGTTTTGCTTGGTTTTGTTTGGCATGCCTCTACTCTCTGGCACAAGATGCTCCAGAAACACCTTATGCATGTCCTGCCCTAGGCCTAAGATCAGCAATTTCTCCATAGGACCCTGTTCCTCTTAGTGGAGAATGGTTCTAGACACCAAAATCTGGGCACTAAAAAATCTCCTGTGTTTCACCTCATCAACCATCTCCCTTCTCTTCAGACTCCTGGAAACCACTGGTCCTTTAACCATTGCTCTAGTTTGACCTTTTCTGTATTGTCATATAGTTGGAATCATATCCATATAATCTTTTCAGACTGGCTTCTTTCACTTACCAATATGTATTTAAAATTCATACATTTTTTTTCCTGATGTCATAGCTCATTTTGTTTTGTCACTGAATATTCCATTGTATGAATATGCCACAGTTTGTTTCTCCATTTATCTGTGAAGGACATATTGCTTGCTTCAAGTTTATGGTGATTATGAATAATGCTGCTATAAACATTAATATGTAGATTTTTATGTGGGCATCAATTTAGAATCAGTGGAGTAAACACCCAGGAAATCAGCTGTTGAATCATACAGTAAGACTATGCTTAGCCTTGTAGGAAACTGCCCACTGTCTTCCAAAGTGACTATCTGTTTGTCACACTCCCACTAGCAATGAATGAAAGTTCTTTGCCACATCTTCACCAACAACCAGGATCATCAGATTTGCAGATGTAAGCCATTGTAAAAGGTGTGTGATGGCATCTCTTTGTTTTCATTAGATTTTCAATTTGCCAATAACAAATGATGCTGAGTATCTTTTCATATGCTTTTTCAACCATCTATATATCACTCTTGCTAAGGTATCCATTCAGATATTTTGTTCATTTTGTAACTGGGTTGTTTCTCATTGTTGAGTTTTAAGAGTTCTTTGTATGTGTTGAATAGTAGTCCTTTATCAGAGATGCATTTTTTTAAAGATTTTATTTATTTATTTGAGAGAGAAAGAAAGAGAGAGTGAACATGAGTAGGGGGCAGAGACAGAGGGAGAGAGAGAAGCAGACACTGCGCTGAGCAGGGAGCCTGATGTGGGGCTTGATCCCAGGGCCCTGAGATCACGATCTGAGCGAAAGGCAGATGCTTAACTGACAAACCACCCAGTACCTGCAGAGAAGCGTTCTTTTTCTCTTCTTATTTTTTTTCAGAGATGCCTTTTTTTTTATTTTTTATTTCTTTTCAGCATAACAGTATTCATTGTTTTTTCACCACACCCAGTGCTCCATGCAATCTGTGCCCTCCCTAATACCCACCACCTGGTTCCCCCAACCTCCTACCCCCCACCCCTTCAAAACCCTCAGGTTGTTTTTCAGAGTCCACAGTCTCTCATGGTTCATCTCCCCTTCCAATTTCCCTCAACTCCCTTCTCCTCTCCATCTACCCTTGTCCTCCATATTATTTGTTATGCTCCACAAATAAGTGAAACCATATGATACTTGACTCTCTCTGCTTGACTTATTTCACTCAGCATAATCTCTTCCAGTCCCGTCCATGTTGCTACAAAAGTTGGGTATTCGTCCTTTCTGATGGAGGCATAATACTCCATAGTGTATATGGACCACATCTTCCTTGAGCTTCCCTATGACCCTGCAATTGCACTACTGGGTATTTACCCCAAAGATACAGATGTAGTGAAAAGAAGGGCCATCTGTACCCCAATGTTTATAGCAGCAATGGCCACGGTCGCCAAACTGTGGAAAGAACCAAGATGCCTTTTGAAAATACTTTCTCCTGGGGCGCCTGGCTAGCTCAGTCATTGCAACATGCAACACTTGATATTGGGGTTGTGAGTTCAAGCCTCACGTTGGCTGCAGAGATTACTTTAAAAAATAGATTTTTTTTTTAAAAAAGAGAGAAAAAATATTTTCTGCTAACTTGTGGATTGTATTTTCAATTTTCTCAACAGTATCTTTCAAAGAAAAACAACTTTTTGGTTTTTGTGGTCTTTTTTAATTGAATAGTTTTTATATAATGTTATATTCTTTTCAGGTGTGCAACATATAATTTTATACATTATTCAATACTTAACATGATAAATGTAGTCACCATCTATAACCATACATTATTACATAATGTTTTACAATATTATTGACTATATTCTCTGTATATGCTATACTTTTCATCTTCCGTGATTTATTTGTTTTATAACTAGAAGTTTGTACTTCTTAATCCCCATCACCTATTTCACTCATCCCCCCAGTTCCCTTCCCTCTGGAATCCGGAAACCACCAGTTTGTTCTCCATATGTATGCATCTGTTTCTGTTTATTAGCTTCTTCATTCATTTTGGGGGGGTATTTAGATTCCACATATAAGTGATATCACATGGTATGCTTTTTCACAGTAAAAGAAACCATCAACAAAATGAAAAGGTTTACTGAATGGAACAAAATATTTGTAAATAATGTATCTAATAAAGGGTTAATAACCAAAATATATAAAGAATTCATACAACTCAACACCAAAATAATATTAATAAAATAATAATCTAATTAAAAAGGAGCAGGGGAACTGAATAGACATTATTCCAAAGAAGACAGATGGCCAAGAGTTGCCTGGAAAGATGCTGAACACCACTCATCATCAGGGAAATGCAAATCAAAACCACAATGAGGTAACACTTCACACCAGTAAGAATGGCTAGTATCAAAAAGTCGAGAGATAACAAATATTGGCAAAGATGTGGAAAAAAGGGAACCCTCATGCACTGTTGGTAAGAATGGAAACTGGTGCAGCTACTGGTGGGAAACAATATGGAGATTTCTCAAAAAACTAAAACTAGGGGTGCCTGGGTGGTTCAGTTGGTTAAGTGTCTGCTTCGGCTCAGGTCATGATCCCAGAGTCCTGGCATTAAGTCCCCCCATCAAGCTCCCCACTCAGCAGGCAGCCTGCTTCTCCTTCTCCTCCCTGCTCCTGCTCTCTCTCTCACTATCTCTGCCTCTCTCTCTCTCTCTCCAATAAATAAAATCTTAAAAAAAAAAAAAAACTAAAGTAAAACTAGAAGCACCATATGATCCAGTAACTCCACTTCTGGGTATATACCCAAGGGAAACAAAAACACTAATTCAAAAAGACATAGAGGGGTGCCTGGGTGGCTCAGTGGGTTAAAGCCTCTGCCTTCGGCTCAGGTCATGATCTCAGGGTCCTGGGATCGAGCCCTATATCGGGCTCTCTGCTCAGCGGGGAGCCTGCTTCCCCCCCCTCTCTCTCTGCCTGCCTCTCTGCCTACTTGTGATCTCTGTCTGTAAATAAATAAATAAAATCTTTTTTAAAAAAAGACATATATACCCATGTTCACTGCAGAATTATTTAAAATAGCCAAGACGTGGAAGGAAGCAATGTAAGTGTCCATAAATAGATGAATGGACAAAAAAGATGTGGTACATATACATATGCAGGAATATTACTCAGCCATAGAAAGGAATGAAATCTTGCCATTTGCAACAACACAGGTGGACCTAAAGGACATTATGTTAAGTGAAATAAGTCAGAGAATCATTTGTTGAAATGTCAGTCCTTTCTCCATTGAGTTGCTTTTGTTCCTTTGTCAGAGATAACTGACTCTACATGTGTGAGTCTACTTCTGGGCTCCCTATTCTGCTCCGTTGATCTATGTGTAGATTCTTTCAACAATGTCATACTGTTCGGATTACTGCTGCTTTACAGAAGGTCTTGAATTCAGGTAGTGTGAATACTTCAATTTTGCTCTCCATTAGTACTGTGTTGGCTATTCTGGCTTTTGCCTTTCCATAAGTACTTTAGAATCATTGTTGTCAATACTTATAAAAACATTAATGGGGGGGGTTGCCTGGGTGGCTCAGTTGGTGAATCGGGTCATGCATGATCCCAGGGTCTTGGGATCAAGCCCCACATCGGGCTCCCTGCTCAGTGGGGAACCTGCTTCTCCCTCTGCCCCTCTCCCTGGTCATGCTTTCTTTCTCTCTCTCTCTTGCTCTCTCTCTCTCCCTCTCAAATAAATAAATAAAATCCTAAAAAAAATTAATGGAATTCTGATTGGAATTACATTCAAAGTTAGGAAAAATTAACATCTTAACAATATTGTATTCTAATCTATAGGCACTGAATCTCTATCTATTTCTCCATACCTTATTTGATTCTATCAACAGAGTTTTGTGGGTTTTCACATATATACCTTGCACATATTTTGTTAGATTTATACCTAAGTATTTCATATGTTTTCCTAGTGGTACTTTATTTTATTTTATTTTTAAAGACATTTATTTGAGGGGGGATGGGGGGAACAGAGGGAGAAGGAGAGAATCTCAAGTAGACTCCCCACTGAGCACAGACCCTGATGATCATGACCTGAACCGAAACCAAGAATCCTAGCTTAAACGACTGAGCCATCCAGGTGCCCCTTCTGGTAGTGTTTCAAATTATATTTTTCTCTTAATTTTAAATCCAATTGTCTAAGGTTGTATGGAGGGAAAGAACTGACTTACTTATACTTACACTCATTGGTTCCAGAAGTGGTTTGGGTTTTGTTTTTTGGGCTTGTTTTTTTTTTTAATCAGTTCTTTGGAATTTTCTACAGACACTTGTATCATCTGTGAGTAGACATAGTATTGATTTTTCCTTTCCAATTAGTATGTCCTGTATTTCCTTTCTTGTTACACTAAGTAAGACTTCTAGTACCATGTTGAATAAGACTGACAAGAAAGTACACCCTTACTTGGTTTCCTGTCTTATGGGGAAGGTATTCAGTTTTTCACCATTAAGTATAATGTTATCTGTAGATATGTTTATAGACTTCTCTGTCAGGCTGGGGGAGTTTCTCTTTACTCCTACTTCCCTGGGAGTTTTACCATGAGTTAGTGTTTAGTTTTTTAAAGTGCTGTTTCTGCAAAAATTAGTAAAATAATTAGTAAAAAAATTTTATTTTTTAACCTTTTGATGTGGTAAATTACCATGATCAATTTTCAGATACTGAGCCAGCTTTGCACACCTGGAATAAATCCCACTTACACATGATATACACTTCTTTTTAATATCGGGGGACTCTATTTGCTAATATTTTCCTTGAGGCTTTTTGCATCTATGTTCATGAACTTGCCCTGTAGCTTTCCTTTTTTGGGTTCTTTTTTCCAGCTTCACTGAGGTAGGATAGACAAAAAAATTATATCTGTTCAGCGGTGGAAGAAGTGATGCCAACAGGGTGGTGGCCTAAGTGGTTTCTCTTGTCTCTCATTTTCTCATTTCTAACAATTGATCAGACTGATCTGTAACTGAACAAAATTGCCTCTGCACAGCACACAAAGGAACCCAGGGGATAGCTAGCCCATCTGTGCATCTGAATATAAAGGGAGGCTCTGGGTAAGGGCTGTGGATCCAAAGGAGTCCACAAGTCTGCCGGGGGGGGGTGGGGGGGAAGAACACCAAACCCCTAGTGAGTGCAAAACTGGGCATACACCCATGGTCGAAAGAGAATTTACAGAACTCTGGCCTACCTGAAGAGAGATTCCAGCACATCATGGGAGCGGGATCCAGGTGAGTTTGGAAGAAAGGGATGAACTCGCAGAAGTACCCCCTTTCCCAGAGTGACCCTGAAAGGGCTAAACTTTTGGCAGCACCAGCTGGCAACTTCTCCAGCAGGGGGGTGAGAAGCAGCTTCTCCCACGCAGGAGGTGGAAAGCAAAAGCCGTGACTGCCTGGTGTACCTGTTGTCTGGGTAAGGGCCAGAGAAACCCTTTTCTCTCCAGCAGCACCCAGATTTCTGAGGTGGGTCCTCCATGAGTGGAGGGAGTGAACAGAAAGGAAAGGAAGCAGATAAGAGTACCAAAGAGCATTAAAGAAATGCACTTCGATCTGTGTGCTTCAGGACGTTAGCAGGAATTCTACGACAGACCTCTGGGAGTACCCCAGCACCCCACAGAGCCTCAGGTGCTAAGCCACATCTCCCACCACTCTGTTACCAGCTCCCTGGACACCCTCCCAAGTGTATCCTGGAGAACCAGCTCCAACGCATAACAAATAACATGGAGGACAAGGGAAGATGGAGAGAAGGGAGTTGAGGGAAATTGGAAGGGGAGGTGAACCATGAGAGACTATGGACTCTGAAAAACAACCTGAGGGTTTTGAAGGGGCGGGGGAGGGGAGGTTGGGGGAACCAGGTGGTGGGTATTAGGGAGGGCACAGATTGCATGGAGCACTGCGTGTGGTGCAAAAACAATGAATACTGTTACTCTGAAAAGAAATTAAAAAGGAAGAAGAAGGAAGAAGAAGAAGAAGAAGAAGAAGAAGAAGAAGAAGAAGAAGAAGAAGAAGAAGAAGAAGAAGAAGAAGAAGGAAGAAGAAGAGGAGGAGGAGGAGGAGGAAAGAAGAAAGAAGAAAGAAGGAGAAGGAGAAGAAGAAGAAGAAGAAACCACAAATTTGATCTAGGGCGCCACCTTCTGAAACATGAAAGAAAGGTTTCTTTTTTTTTTTTTTTTTTAAGATTTTATTTATTTATTTGACAGAAAGATCACAAGTAGGCAGAGAAGCAGGCAGAGAGAGAAGGGAGGAAGCAGGCTCCCTGCTGAGCAGAGAGCCCGATGCGGGGCTCAATCCCAGGATGCTGGGATCATGACCTGAGCCGAAGGCAGAGGCTTTAACCCACTGAGCCACCCAGACGCCCCGAAAGAAAGGTTTCTAATTACCAGCCTGTTCAATTGTAAGAAAGTAAACATGAATTTTTTTTTTGCTCCTCTCAAAATTGATATTTACTCAATGTATAACAGTATATTAGTTTCACATGTACAACATAATGCTTCAGTATTTGTACATATGACAAATGATCACTATAATCAATCTAGTTAACATCCATCACCACACAGTCACAAACTTTTTTTCTTGTGATGGAACTTTTAAGATCTACTCTCTTAGCAACTTTCAAATATACAGTGTGATTAACTATATCACCATGCTATACATTACATCCCCGTGATTTCTGTATTTTATAACTGCGAGTTTGCACCTTTCACCGCCTTTACCCATGTCACTCACACCCCAGCCTCCAGCAACCACAAATCTGTTCTCTGTATCTGTGAGCTCAGTAGGTGGGGGTTTTTTAATCCCACATATAACTGGGATGTTACAGTATTTATTTTTCTGTATCTGATTTATTTCACTTAGCATAATGCTTTCAGGGCCCATCCATGTTCTTACAAATGGCAAGATTTCCTTCTTTTTTATGGTGAAAAAATATTCTATTGAATATATATATGTGTGTGTGTGTATACATACACATTATATATATTATTTATATATATATGTCTTATAGCATGGTGTGTGTGTGTGTGTGTGTGTATAAACACACACACACATATATATACACACCACATTTTCTGTATTCATTTATCCACCAATGAACACTTGTCACTTCCATGTCTTGGTTATTGTAAATAATGCTGCAATGTATGTGAGGGTGCAGATACCTTTTTGAGTTAGTATTTTTCTTTCCTTGGAGTAAATACCCAAACAGTAGAATTTCTGGATTATATGGTAGTTGTATTTTTAATTTCTTGAGGAACCTCCACACTGTTTTTCATAGTGGCTGCACCAATCTACATTTCCACCAACAGTGCACAAGGGTTCCCTTTTCTCCACAACCTCACCAACACTTGTTATCTCTTGTCTTCTTGGTGACAGTCGTTCTAACAGGTTTGAGGTGATAATTTGTATTTGTATTTGATTTTGTATTTCCCTGATGATGAGTGATGTTAAGCATCTTTTTGTGTGTCTATTGGCCATCTGGATGTGTTCTCTGGAAAAATGTCCATTCATTTCTTCTGACCACTTTTTAATCAGTTGGGTTTTTGCTACTGAATTATATAAACTCAACAACTCATTGATATTTTGGATATTAACTTTTTGTCGGAATACCAAATATTTTCTCTCATTGCATATGTTACAATTTCAATGTGTTGATGCTTTCCTTTGTTGCACAGTATCATTTTAGTTTGATGCAGTTACAGTTGTTTATTTTTGCATTTGTGTCTTTTGCTTTTGGTGTCAAATCTAGAAAATCATTGCCAAGACTAATGTCAAGGAGCTACCCTGCTATGTTTTCTTCTAGGAATTTTATGGTTTCATGTCTTATATTCAAGTCTTTAATCCACTTTGAGTTAGTTTTTGCATATGGTATAAGATAGTGATTCAGTTTCATTCATTTGCATGTGGCTGGCCAGTTTTCCCAACACCATTTATTGAAAAGACTGTCTTTTCCCCCATTGTATATTCTTGGCTCCTCTATCATGAATTAACTGACCATATATGGGGGGAGGGGATTTATGGGCTGTCAATTCTCCTTCATTCATCACTGTCTCTGTTTTCATGGAAATGCCACTATTTTGATTACTATAGCTTTGTTCAAGTTTGAAATCAGAGAGTGTGATGCTTTTACCTTTATTATTACTCAAGATTTTTTTGGTTATTCGGGGACTTTTCCGTTCCATACATATTTTAGGATTTTTTGTTCCAATGGTGAAAAACACCATTGGAATTTTGATAGGGATTGCATTAAAACTGTAGATTACTTTAATAAATTCTTAACTAAGGAAAATGTCTGTTACTTCAAATGTAAACTGGGTAAGAACATGCAAACTATGAAGTTAAATCACTATCTTAAACCACTCACAAAAATTAATTCAAAATGGATTGAAGACTTAAACATATGACGTGATACTGTAAAACTCCTAGAAGGAAAATGGAAGAAGTTCCTTGACATTGGTCTTGGCAATGATTTTCTGACTATGTCACCAAAAGCACAAACAACAAAAGAAGGAAACTAACAGATGTGGTTATATCAGTCATAAAAGCTTCTGCACAACAAAAGAAGCAGTTCGCAAAATGAAAAGGCAACCTGCAGAATGAGAGATAAGTTTTGCAAGCCATATATCAGAAAAGGGGTTAATATCCAAGATATATAAAGAAATACAACTCAACAACAACAAAAACAACAACAATCCAATTGAGAAATGAGGAGAGGAACTAGACACTTTTGAAAGAAGACATCCAAATGGCTAACGGGTTCATGAGAAGATGCCCCAAATCATTAACTATCAGGGAAATGCATATCAAAACCACAGTAAGATACCACCTCATACCTGTTAGAGTGCTTTTCATCAAGAAGACAAGAGATAACAAGTTCTGGTGAGGATGTGGAGAAAAGGGAGCTCTGTACACTACTGGTAGGAATGTAAATTTGTTCAGCCTTTATGGAAAACAATAAGGAGGTATCTCAAAAAACTAAAAATAGATCTATTGTGTGATCCAGCTATCCCGTTTTTGGGTGTACACCAAAAAGAAATGAAAACAGGATCAAAACTCCTCAGAGTGTAGGGATAGAGGGTACATACCTCAATATCATCAAAGCCATCAATGAAAAACCCACAGTGAATATCATTCTCAATGGGGAAAAACTGAGAGCTTTTTCCATAAGGTCAGGAACATGACAGGGATGTCCACTATCACCACTGGTATTCAACATAGTACTAGAAGTCCTAGTCTTGGCAATCAGACAACAAAAAGAAATAAAAGGCATCTGAATTGGAAAAGAAGTCAAACTCTCACTCTTTGCAGATGATGTGATACTTTATATGTAAAACCCAAAAGACTCCACTCCAAAACTGCTAGAACTCATACAGGAACTCAGTAAAGTGTCAGGATATAAAATCAATGCACAGAAATCAGTTGCATTTCTAAACACCAATAACAAGACAGAAGAAAGAGAAATTAAGGAGTCGATCCCATTTACAATTGCACCCAAAACCATAAGATACCTAGGAATAAACCTAACCAAAGAGGCAAAGGATCTATACTCAGAAAACTGTAAAGTACTCATGAAAGAAATTGAGGAAGACACAAAGAAATAGAAAAATGTTCCATGCTCATGGATTGGAAGAATAAATATTGTGAAAATGTCTATGCTACCTAGAGGAATCCACACATTTAATGCAATCCCTATCAAAATACCATCAACTTTTTTCAAAGAAATGGAACAAATAATCCTAAAATTTATATGGAACCAGAAAAGACCCTGAATAGCCAGAGGAATATTGAAAAAGAAAGCCACCAGGCTGGTAGTGGGTACGAGGGAGAGCATGTGTTGCATGGAGCACTGGGTGTGGTGCATAAAGAATGAATTTTGGAACACTGAAAAAAATAAAATTAAATTTTAAAAAAGGAAAGAAAAAGAAAACCAAAGTTGGCAGCATCACAATTCCAGACTTCAAGTTCTATTAAAAAGCTGTAATCATTAAGACAGTACGGTACCAACACAAAAACAGACACATAGATCAATGGAATAGACTAGAGAACCCAGAAATAGATCCTCAACTCTGATCAACTCATCTTTGACAAAGAAGGAAAGAATGTCCAATGGAAAAAAGACAGTCTCTTAACAAATGTTGTTGGGAAAATAGGACAGCCACATGCAGAAGAATGAAACTGGACCATTTCCTTACACCACACACAAAAATAGACTCAAAGTGGATGAAAGACCTCAACGTGAGACATTGATCCATCCAAATCCTTGAGGAGAATACAGGCAGCAACCTCTTCGACCTCAGCCACAGCAACTTCTTCCTAGAAACATCGCCAAAGGCAAGTGAAGCAAGGGCAAAAATGAACTATTGCGACTTCATCAGGATCAAAAGTTTTTGCTCAGCAAGGGAAACAGTAAACAAAACCAAAAGACAACTGACAGAATGGGATAAGATCATTGCAAATGACATATCAGATAAAGGGCTAGTAACCAAAATCTAGAAAGCACTTATCAAACTCAACACCCAAAGAACAAATAATCCAATCAAGAAATGGGCAGAGGACATGAATAGACATTTCTGCCAAAAAGACATCCAAATGGCCAATAGACAGGAAGAAGTGCTCAACATCACTCGGCATCAGGGAAATACAGATCAAAACCACAATGAGATACCACCTCACACCAGTTAGAATGGCTAAAATTAACAAGTCAGGAAACAACAGGTGTTGGCAAGGATGTGGAGAAAGGGGAACCCTCCTACATTGTTGGTGGGAATGCAAGCTGGTGCAACCACTCTGGAAAACAGCATGGAGGTTCCTCGAAAAATTGAAAGTAGAGCTACCCTACCACCCAGCAATTGCATTACTGGGTATTTACCCTAGAGATACAAATGTAGTGATCTGAAGGGGCACGTGCACCTGAATGTTTATAGCAGCAATGTCCACAATAGCCGAACTATGGAAAGAACCTAGATGTCCATCAACAGATGAATGGATAAAGAAGATGTGATAGTGGAATACTATGCAGCTATCAAAAAAAACGAAGTCTGGCCATTTGCAACAACATGGATAGAACTAGAGGGTATTATGCTAAGTAAAATAAGTCAATCAGAGAAAGACAATTATCATATGATCTCTGATATAAAGAATTTGAGAGGCAGGGCAGGGGGTCATGGGGGGAAAGGAGGAAAAATGAAAGGAAACGGGACCAGGGAGGGAGACAAACCATAAGAGACTCTTAATCTCAGGAAACAAACTGAGGGTTGCTGGCATGTGGGGAGGGATAGGGTGGCTGGATGATGGACGTTGGGGAGGGTATGTGCTATGATGAATGCTGTGAATTGCATAAGACTGATGATTCACAGATCTGTACCCCTGAAACAATTAAAACATTACATGTTAAAAAAAAAAAAGAAATGAAAACAGGATGTCAAAGAGATATATGCACTCCCATGTTTACTGCGGCATTATTCACAGTAGCCAAGACATGGGAACAACCTTTATCCGATGAATGGATAAAGATGTGGTATATATATACACATTGGGATATTATTCACCTATGAGAAAGAAGGCTATCTTGCCATTTGCAACAACATAGATGGATCTAGAGGGCATAACACTAAGTGAAATAAGTCCATCAAAAAAAGACAAATACCATACAATGAAAGGCAAATACTCATATGTGGAATTCAAGAAACAAAACAAACAAAAAAAAGAGAGAAACAAAAAGACAGACTCTTAAATATAGAGAAGAAACAAGTGGTTGCCATGGGGGAGGTGGGTGGGAGACAGGTGCAATAAGTGATGGGGATTAGGAGTACACTTATCACGATGAGCACTGAGTAATGTGTAGAATTACTGAATCATACGTTGTATACCTAAAACTAATAAAACACTGAATAAAAAAATTATTTTTATAAATCTGGGGTTCAAATTCTAGGAATCTATCGTTAAAATAGAAATTGAAAACTCAGAGAACTTTATGACAAAGATGTTCTTAGCAGGCCTATTTATACTATTAACGTAGGGAAAAGCTATATTGAAAATATTACCATAGAATATTATGCAAACATTAGAAATTATAATCATTTTAAATTTTAATGATTAAATTTATCATATGTAGTAAAAGCTAAGATTTCAAGATTCTGTACAAATTTTCATATCAATATATACACATGGAAAAAAAGAATAGAGGGCATTACATCAAAAAAGGTATCAGTAATTTTCACCTGATTAAAGTTATTCTTTACATTTTTGTTATTTTCCAGTTGTCTTACATTGTCTTATTCCACACCTTATATTAAATACGACCCCTAAAAATAATTTATTTGGAAAAAAAAAGTGGGCTGTACACTTAGGAAACAAGTAAAATTGAGCCATGAACTTGTAAAGAAACAGTCAAAGCCATAGAAAAATTCTCAGAAAAAGCCAGCTTGATGAAAATCACTATGGTAAAACTGTGCAATGAAATACAATGTATATGTAGAATGTATTGTAGAGATCTACATATATTCGAAATGATCGATGCCAGTAATGTGTTACCGAGTAAGAAAAATAGGTTACAGAATCTTAGGTGCAGTATGATCAGTAATATGTATACATATATACACAAGAGAGAAATATGGCAAGTAAGTTATTTCTCTCAGAGAGGATGTACCATCTAGAGACCACACCGGAAAGGAGCTGTGGTTAGAGAGCGAGTCACAGAGGAGACCAGATGAGAAGTGGGTGTGGAAGGAGGAACAGGCATTTCCACAAGCCGATGGAGGTTATCCCAAGGCAGAGCAGGGACATGAAGAGCGTGGCATGGTCTGGGAAAGGTGAGGCGTTAATGGCCTGGTGTGTCTGACTCTTGGGCCTCTTGGAAGGTGACAAGAGAACTGTTGCTATAAAGAAGGTCAGGAATAAGGTCATCAAAGGCCTTGAATGCCCCAGTGAGGAAGGAATCACTGAAGAACATGGCCTGATCCTAAGATTTGGGGGCGTCCCCCATCCTCAGCATCTCCCCAGCCACGCCCCACCCCTCAGAAACCACAGGAGTCTTTCCCCAGTATAAGAGTGATCAGCCTCCAGCTCCTCAAATATTATTCTATAAAATATGAAATACGTAATTCATTTACATTCCTCTATAACAACCACATGTGATGGCAGGATATAAATTATAATAGAAATAACTGGGAAGCCTAGGAATCCCTGATTCTAAGAATGTCATTCAACCGAAATGAGGGACATAAAGGAATGAAGGTTTGTATATGATTGCCCACACATCATAAGATGTCTCAGAAATTGCAAAACTCCATGAGGAATAGTTGAGCAAATTCCCAGGATAGAGCACTGCTCTTATTGACGCATTTCTAATAATCGGGCTATTGTTTAAAAGGACAAACTTCAGGAAAAAAAAAAATTCATGCTGTCTTGGGTTCTTTGCAGACAGTAGTTGGCCCAGCTGGACATGACAAAGCTCTCTGAGGTTATTTGGCCAATAGAAAATATAACTCCTGCAAACTCCCTGATAAATTTACTCCATAAATTAAAGTTACTAAGTTTTTCCTACTGTTTCAGTTGACCCACACCATGCACCAATTTCACTACACTTTCACTGATAGCTAGAGATACTGATAATGCTGTTCTTCTGCCATGGTTATTTCTGCTTTGGAAAAAATATGTAAGACACCTGCTCCCGGATTTGCTTGGTCTTAATCCCATAAATGATGGGATTCAACATAGGCGGAACCAGAATGCAGACATTAGCCAATAAGATGTGGATATGAGGTGGAATGTGGCGCCCAAACCGCTGAATAAGACTTGTGGAGATTGCAGGCCCATAAAAAAGGATGATGATGCAGACATGGGAGCCACACGTGTTGAGAGTTTTGTTTCGAGCATCTCGGGAAGGCATGTGGAAGACAGCACGGAGAACCAGCACATAAGAAACAAATATTAACAGGACATCTAAGACCACTGTCGATATGATGACAAAAAGTCCATACCAGATGTTCACTCGAATATCATTACAAGCATATTTGGCCAAACCAATGTGTTCACAAAAGGTGTGTGGAATAATATTATTTTGGCAGAAAGTCAATCTTTTCAAAAGAAATATTATGGGGAAAATTGTACCATAACTTCTGAGGAAGATGATTATACCGACTTTCCCAATCAGTGCACCTGTAAAAATAGTGGTGTATCTCAGGGGGTAGCATATGGCAATGTAGCGGTCAAACGCCATCATCAGCAGGATCCCTGACTCAGAGATGAAGGTGGAAGAGTAGAAAAAAACCTGAGTGATGCATTGATCCAGAGAGATCTCCCCAGCATGGAACCAGAAGATGGCCAAGGCCTGCGGTACTATGCAGGTGGAGAGCATGAGGTCTGCTCCAGCCAGCATGCAGAGGAAGAGGTACATGGGTTCATGGAGGCTGCTCTTTATGATAATAATGCAGATGAGCAGGCCATTCCCAAGCAGGGCAATGACATAGGAAATGATGAAGGGGATCGAAATCCATATGTGCTGGTCTTCAAGGCCAGGGATGCCCAACAGGCAGAAGACTCTGTGGCTAACAGAAGTGTGGTTTAAAGAAGTCATGCCTGGGGAGCTCTTTCAGAACCTCACTTCCTATTCCCACAGACAGGAGAAAACACAGATTTTCTTGTAATATTCTTCGTGAAGACACTAGGAGACTTGGGCATATCTTAAACTCTGTCTTCATGGAACATGCAAATAATAAGACAGATACAATGGTGAATAGAATATATTCTCTGCCCTCAATGAGTGACACTCTAATTAAAGGGTACATGTTTCCAATAACCAAACTATTGTTGTATGTTCTTTCCCTACAAGCAGGTGGTTATGAATGTAGGAAGGAGACAGGGCGGTGGGGGCAGAGGGGCTGAAGGCAATTACAAGATGATTCTTGAATTTGAGATTGAGTCATTTCACATAAGGTAAAGAAGGAAAAGGGGGAATCACCATGAAAAAGGTTTGCATTCTTGAAACATTTCCAGCCCAGGGTAGCTGATGCACAGAAAACACTGAAAGGGGGCAGGGGAGGGGCTGCACAGGCAGATTTTTCCTGATGGTGAAGAGCCTTAATCACAACTTCATACTTATCTCCATCCATCCTTTACACAGGGGGCAGCCAGTAGATGTCTTGAAGCCAGTAGTTTACAACAATTACTCTACTTTAGAAGGTTACTTGTGGACATTTACTGGAATAGTAATTGTCTGAAGAGACAGGATTCTAAATGGCTAGTGGTATTCTAGGAATAGAATATTATACAGTCATAGAGAAATTAAACCAGTATTTGTTATACATCTATTTATGCCAGAGATTATAGTAAACACTTTGTAGTCCTTCATATTTTTTTTGTATTTAGATATTGAAGATCCACTCCAGGAATTGGGTATTTTTCCCATTTCACACTAAGAGTAAATGATACCCAGTGAATGTGAATCACCAAATGTCACAAACCAAGTATGGATAGAAATGAGTTTTGAAATTTCAGAATCTATCATATAATTTGCTTACCCATAAAGAAAGTCATGAGTCCATATACCCCAATGTTTATAGCAGCAATGTCCACAAAGGCCAAACTATGGAAAGAGCTGGGATGCCCTTCAACAGACGAATGAATAAAGAAGATATGGTCCATATACACAATGGAATATTACTCAGCCATCAGAAAGGATGAATACCCACCAGTTTCCATCAACATGGATGGAACTGGAGGGGA
Source organism: Martes martes (assembly GCF_963455335.1). Lineage (NCBI taxonomy): Eukaryota > Metazoa > Chordata > Mammalia > Carnivora > Mustelidae > Martes > Martes martes. Next base: position 57,453,711 of record NC_137898.1, read on the forward strand.
TTATGTTAAGTGAAGTAAGTCAAGCAAAGAAAGACAATTATCATATGGTTTCACTCATATGTTGAACATAAGGAAAAACATGGAGGATACTAGGAGAAGGAAAGGAAAAGTGAGTTGGGGAAAATCGGAGGGGGAGATGAAGCATGAGAGACTGTGGACTCTGAGAAACAAACTGAGGGTTTTGGAGGGGAGGTAGGTGGGTGGGTGGTTGGGTGAGCCTCGTGGTGGGTATTAAGGAGAGCAAGGATTGCATGGAGCACTGGGTGTTATATGTAAACAATTAATCTTGGAACACTACATCAAAAACTAATGATGTATGGTGACTAACACAATAAAAAAAATTGTGAAAGAAAGAAAGACAGTCATAAGCCCTTTAAGAGAGAATACTGACAGGGCCTGTGACCCCAAGGTGAGGGAGGAATTCCTTGGGTTCACACCTTAGGAAACTAAAAACTACTGAAATTGGAAAGGAGAAAGCTCATTTTTGCTGGGCATGCAACAGCATCAAATTTAGAATATTTTGTTGAAGGTAGAAATTGTATCATATGTTTGCCAGTAAAGTTTCATTCATTAGTCCTTCGGCAAGTATATTTTGAGCATGGAACTATTTTTCAAGCACCATAGTACAAACTGGTGATATGAAAAACTGAGACCCTCCCACAAACCTAGGGACTTATGATTTGAGAATGAATCAAATTTATACAGGTAGTTTTGGAGAATTGGGAACAAATGTTTATTCCCTCTGAGGAAGAATATCCCCAAATACCTATCTCAGTAGCTGAGTTATAGCTTACGCTCATTAACATCATACCTTCCACCCTCTGACTCCCCCTCTTGGTGCCTCTGTATTTTTTCTTTCTGGGGAGGAAAATCAGCTCCAGGTGATGGGAGAAACAGTTCTACTGTTAGGTACTCATGGGAGTCCCGCTGGCCTTGAAGGAGGGCACTGTCTCTAGAAAGCATGTAGCAGTTCTGTGGAAGGCAGAGGCTAGCAAAGACACAATGCGCACAGGCAGGGGCTTGAGGTGAGGGAAGATCATAGAAGCTGCTGATGCCAGATGGTTGCAGGAAGGGAGAAGCAGGAATATCTTTATTAATTCAGCCAAAGACCAAAACTGAGGAGCTCAGGGAATGGAGAGCTCCCTGTTTAGTTGGTCTCCTGTTGGAATGACCTTGTTCTAACACGTGTTCATCCTCCACGTCCCCTCTCAGACATCCCTCCCTCACACTTTCGTCTCACATCTGCCCAAGAGAGCCTGGCTGTCTCCTCAAAGCCCTTCCTCCCACACCCTGCTTTCTGAAGCCCAGCACAGGTCCCCATCCTTCCCGGGGTTCTTCTCATATTTGCCAAGATGTGTCTGCAGTCTCAGTCAGTATCTTTCTGTTATCTCATACCCAGCCTAATTACTGGGGTACCTGTTACTTTTTGGATGGCATCTCTTTATCTACTAACTGTCACTAACATCAGATAGCCCATGTACTCCCACCTGCCTTCCCAGAACTCCTTCTCCACATTGGCCATGACCAACCAGATTGGTGTCTCCTGTTTTCCATTCTTTATCCACATATATCAATAGCCTCCAAGAGTCCTGTCACCTCTGGCCTGTCTGGGACACAACACCAGCCCAGTCCTTACCTTGATCCAGGAGCCTTTCTACTCCCAGACAGACATGCACTCAACAGCCTTAGATTGAGTCTTCAGGAACTGACATGAGGACAGCAATTGGGCTGTTTATGCTCTGTCATGAGAGGCCTTGAGGGAGCACTACACCAGGGCCCCAGGGACAGGGCCTCTCCACCAGCCTCACCCTCATCCCAGGTGGGCTGGGTCTCTAAGACCATTGCCCACCCCCCTTCACCTCTTCCTGCTCCATTTCTCTCATTTCTCTACAGATGATCTGATACAGAAACTTTCTACCACCTAAGCCAGCCTTTCTGCATGCCTATTTTACTGCAATTGTAATATAAATGCTCACAATTAAGATGGTCTCAGTTTTTAGTGTTTTATTCTTCGTAAGAAGGATGACGTGAATCTTTCATGAGTTTCAAATTGCAGTCATGAATCTGATGTTGAACTCTGTTGTCTAAGGGTATATAAATGAACAAGCTTAACAATTAGTAAAGGCATGTGATTCTTGATGACCTTAGCCAAGTTTCTATAGCCTTTGATTGACTCCTTAGGCTGCATTCAAGAGTTTTCACTTCATCTTAATTTTCAGCTCAATTTAGATGGGCCTAGGCAGAGCTTTCCTTGTGTTTATGCTCTCTGAAGTTCATGAAGATTCTTGAATCTCAGTAAGCTTATTATATTTACCTCATTTAGATATCATCAGCAAATATTTCTTTAGAAAACATTTTTCTGTCCTATTCTCTCATTTCATTTTGAAACCCCAACAATATATATTTTGACATTGCTGTACCAAGACCTGAGAGTTTGCTTTTTTATATTCTTTTTCTCTCTCTTCTTCAGTGGGATAATTCTTTTCTTAAGATTTTATTTATTTATTTGACAGAGAGAGAGAGAGATCACTGGTAGGCAGAGAGGCAGACAGAGGCGGGAGGGAAGCAGGCTCCCCACTGAGCAGAGAGCCCAATGCGAGGCTCGATCCCAGGACCCTGAGATCATGACCTGAGCCAAAGGCAGAGGCTTAACCCATCAAGTCATGCAGGCACCCTTCAGTTGGGTAATTCTTGATGGATCTTACAGTCTATGCCTAGAAGTAAGATGACCTTGCCTGCGGGGTAAATGCATTCGCAGTCGGATTGTACACAGAAAGAGTCCCTTCTTAGAGACTATCCTACTTTCCTTCCTGTCAGCAATGTACAGAAGCAACTTTTTCCTACAGCCTTGCCAGCACAGCATATGTCAAGCTTCTGAATATTGGTCAGTCTTATAGTTTGTCAAGTGTAGCTGACCATCTACACAAACGGCAGCCAGTAGGTCTTCAGTCTACCACACATACAAGCCAATTCCCCCATCATGAAGGACAGTCTATTACCTGGTCCCTTGCATCTGTGATGGCCTCAGGATTTGCTCAGACCAACAGAATGAGGCTGAAGAATTATGTCCTCTGCTTACGGGATCTAGAGTGAAGTGAAAGCAGAAACAGTCAGAATATGATTATACAATCAAGGAACTTTAGGGGAGATTGGATATGCATTGTGAGAGATAGGAAATAATTAAAAATAAAAAAGTTATTGACATATTCATAATGTTAGGTTATTGCCTTTCAGACTCTAAAGGATTTCTCTCATTTGGGGGAGTTTTGTTGTTTAAAAAAGAAACACGTTTCTGATGGCTGAGTAATATTTCATTGTGTATATGGACCACATCTTTATCCATTCTTCTGTTGAAGGGTGTCTCTGCTCTTTCCACAGTTTGGCGACTGTGGCCATTGCTGCTATGAACCTTGGGATACAGATGGCCCTTCTTTTCACTACATCTGTATCTTTGGGGCAAATACCCAGTAGTGCAATTCCTGGGTCATAGGGTAGCTCTATTTTTAATTTTTTGAGAAACCTCCACACTGTTTTCCAAAGTGGCTGCACCAACATGCATTCCCACCAACAGTGTAAGAGGGTTCCCCTTTCTCCACATCCTCTCCAACATTTATTGTTTCCTGCCTTGTTAATTTTTGCCATTCTAACTAGTATAAGGTGCTATCTCAATGTTGTTTTGATTTGAATTTCCCTGATGGCTAATGATGATGACATACTATATGGTGACTAACATAACATAATAAAAAATAATAAAATAAATTAAAATTAAAAATTAAAATTAAATAGAAAAGAAACACAAATACAGAAAACAAAAGAAATGAATTGCTTAATGAATTATTTATCATAGAGCAAACACCACCCAGGTCAAGATAAAAAATTTGTCATATACATCTTTATTGACATCCATATGCCCACTTTCATTGACAAGCCCCCCCTTCCCAGCCTAACTAACTGCTATAGTAACATTTATATTCCAGTCTCTTAGCAATCTGCATCCAATGCTGTTGTTTTTTCATCTTGAACAACTTGTGAACATTCCACTTGCCTCTTCATCTTGACTAAAACCATGCTGCCTACTCAAGAAACCACTGTGGTATCTCCAGCTTAGCAAATCCAAATCTTTATACCCACTCCTCATAGTGGAGCACAGATGCTGGGAGTCACAATTACAACTCCCAATCATAATCTCCCCTCCCTTTAGTAAAAACACCAACACAAGTGATGTTCATGCCACCTGGAAACTATTCTCTCACCATATTTACCTACATATTACCTACCTATTTACCTATTAACACATGATCAAGCCCCACTCTTCTCACTCCAGAATTTCTAATGGTGATTTCAGCACCAGATGCACAGGCTTCCTTACCCCCAACTACCCCCATCTTTCTTAGGAACTGTAGCAACAGCAGAGCTTACCTCTCCAACACCCACAATGTTCCGTGTTTGGACTCTTCCCCAAATGCCTTGGTCTACACACTACTAGAGAAACCAACTTCTTTAATAACATCCAGAACTCTGCCACTAGATCATAACTGGAAAAAGCACATTCAAAAGTTCCAACTTTTCAATCTTTTTAATTCATTTCTTTTAAACTATAGGTGCTGTTAAACCAACCATCATTCCACAGTCCACTGAATCTAGTCCTGTTCCTTTTCTTCATCTCCTCTTATACACTTGGGTTTTGCAGTCCAACACCGTGATCACTCCCTTTCAGTACCCACAGCATTTTGCACCTCTCTCCCTGTCATATTCCCTACCTTGCCCAAACAGACCAAAATCCAAATGGATTTTCTGGCAAAAATAATACCAACTGGACAAAATATTCCTGTCTTCAGAAGAAGACCTCAAATACTTGTTCCCATTAGTCACAACTACAATCTCAAATGATCCTTCCCACCCTTTCCCAATCATGACCCTGACTACCCACTGTCAGCTGAGGGACTTATCTTAAAGGACACTGAATCAATAGGAAAACACTACCAGGAACTTACCTTACCTTACCACCAGCACTCCACAAACATACATATGGGTCTGGACATTTGTTTCGAGGCAGAGAACTGAGAGTGGTTTTATTTTTTTCTGCTTTTTTAAGTTTTTACTTAAATTCCAGTTAGTTAACATATAGTGCAATATTAGTTTCAGGCGTACAATGTAGTCATTCAAAATGTCCATACAACAGCTGATGCTCATCACAAGAGCACTCCTTATACATATTTATACATATACATATACATATTTATACCTATAAAGATGTATATGACAAAATCACCTGTTTCACCCATTCCCCACCCCTTCCTTCTGGTAACCATCAGTTGATTCTCTATAGTTAAGAGTCTATTTTTTGGTATTCCTCTCTTTTGTCCCCCATGTTCTTTTGTTTCTTTTCTTTTTTTTTTTATGTTATGTTAGTGACCATACAATACATCATTAGTTTTTGATGTGGTGTTCCTTGATTCATCGTTTGTGTATAACACCCAGTGCTCCATGCACTCCCAGCCCTCCTTACTACCCAACCAATCCCCCCTGGCACCACAAACCCTCAGTTTGTTTCTCAGAGTCCATAGTCTCTCATGGTTCATCTCACCCTCTGATTCCACCCCTTCATTTTTCCCTTCCTTCTCCCAACATCTTCCATGCTATCCCTTGTGTTTCACATATAAGGAAAACCATATGATAATTGTCTTTCTCTGCCTGACTTATTTTACTCAGCATAATCCTTTCCAGTTCCACCCATGCCAATGCAAATGGTGAGTATTCATCCTTCCTCATGGCTGAGGAATATTCCATTGTACATATGGACCATATCTTCTTTATCCATTCATGTGTTGAAGGGCATTTCTGCTCTTTCCACAGTTTGGCTATTGTGTACATTGCTACTATGAACACTGGGGTGTATGTGCCCCTTCTTTTCACTACATCTGTACCTGTGGGGTAAATACCTAGTAGTGCAATTGCTGGGTCATAAGAATTTTGGAGGAACCTCCACACTGTTTTCCAAAGTGGCTGCACCAACTTGCATTCCCACCAACAATGTAAGAGGGTTCCCCTTTCTCCAATGTTTCTCTCCAATGTTTGTTTCCTGTTTTGTTAGCTTTTTCGATTTTAACTGGTGTAAGGTGGTATCTCAATGTAATTTTGATTTGAATTTCCCTGATGGCTAATGATGATGAACATTTTTTCATGTGTCTGTTAGCCATTTGTATGTCTTCTTTGGAGAAGTGTCTGTTCATGTCTTCTGCCCATTTTTTGACTGGAGTATTTGTTTTTTGGGTGTTGACTTTGAGAAGTTCCTTATAAATCTTGAACATCAGTCCTTTGTCTGTAGTGTCATTTACAAATATCTTCTCCCATTCTGTGCGATGCCTCTTTGTTTTGTTGATGGTCTCTTTTGCTGTGCAGAAGCTTTTTATCTTGATGAAGTCCCAAAAGTTCATTTTCACTTTTGATTCTTTTGCCTTTGGAGATATGTCTTGAAAGAAGTTGCTGTGGCTGATGTCGAGAGATTATTGCCTATGTTCTCCTCTAGGATTCTGATGGATTCCTGTCCCACATTGAGGTTTTTTGTCCTTTTTGAGTTTATCCTTGAATATGGTATAAAAGAATGGTCGAGTTTCATTCTTCTGTATATAGCTGTCCAATTTTCCCAGCACCATTTTTTGAAGGGACTGTCTTTTTTCCATTGGATATTTTTTCCTGCTTTGTTTAAGATTAGTTGACCATAGAGTTGAGGGTCCATATTTAATCTCTCTATTCTGTTCCATTGGTCTGTGTGTCTATTTTTGTTTCAATACCATGCTGTCTTGGGATCACAGCTTTGTAATATAACTTGAAATCAGGCAATGATGTCCCCAGCTTTGTTTTTCTTTTTTAACATTTCTTTCATAATTTGGGGTCTTGGCTAGTTCCATACACATTTTAGGATTCTTTTTTTCCAGCTCTTTGAAAAATGCCATTTTTCTGCTTGTAGAGATTCAGATATATATTCTCATATCTCAGGCTGATTTCATGGGTGATCAGAATGGTTTAGTAGATATCCAGCTATATTCTGGGAACTGGTTAAAATAGGGTCCTGTACTCCTCCACCATCTTCCCTGCACTCCCTACCATTTGTTTTGTTTCTTAAATTCCACATGAATGAAATCATACTGTATTAAACTTTTTCTGAATGACTTAGCATAATACTCTCTAGCTCCATCCACATCATTGTAAATGGCAAGATTTCATTCTTTTTTATAGCAGAGTAATATTCAATTGTGTGTGTGTGTGTGTGTGTATATCACGTCTTCTTTTTTGAGATTTTTATTTTTTTTATTGTGTTCAGTTAGCCACTGTATAGTAATCATCAGTTTTTGATTTAGTGTTCAGTGATCCATTAGTTGCATATAACACCCAGCGCTCATCACATGTGCTCTCCTTAATAGCCATCACCCTGTTACCCCATCCTCCCATCCCCGTCCCCTCTAAAACCCTCACTTTGTTTCTCAGAGTCCATAGTCTCTCATGGCTCATCTCCCTCTCTGATTTCTCCCCCTTCAGTTTTCTGTCCCTTCCCCTATGGTCCTCCATACTATTGCTTATGTCCCACATATGAGTTAAATCATATGATAATTGTCTTTCTCTGCTTGATTTCATCAAGACAAAAAGCTTCTGCACAGCAAAGGAAACAGTCAACAAAACTAAGAGGCAACCCATGGAATGTCATCTGCCAATGACATTACAGATAAAGGGTTGGTATCTAAGATCTATAAAGAACATATCAAACTCAAGAATCAAAAAACAAATAACCCAGTCAAAAAATGGGCAGAAGATATGAACACACTTCTCCAAAGAAGACACACAAATAGCTAACAGACACATGAAAAAAATGTTCAACATCACTAGCCATCAGGGAAATACAAATCAAAATCACAACCAGATACCACCTTACACCACTTAGAATGGCAAAAATTAACAAAACAGGAAACAACAAATGTTGGCAAGGATGTGGATGAAGAGAATCTCTTACAATGTTGATGGGAATGCAAGCTGGTATAGCCACTCTGGAAAACAGTATGGAGGTTCCTCAAGGTGTTAAAAATAGAACTACCTTAGGACCCAGCAATTGCACTACTAGGCATTTACCCCAAAGGTACAGATGTAGTGAGAAGAAGGGGAACGTGCAAAGGTAGAGCGAAGTGGTGCCAGACTACCCGTACCCTGCTAGGTCCACAGAGCAACTCCAGGAACATGAATGTCCAGCAACTGTAGGGAAGCTGGCACCAGCACCAGCCCACCCAGGGAAAGCCCAGCGGGAGTTGCAGCTGCCGCCCCCAATGGCTACTAGCTCTGAAAGAGATCCCGGAGGTCCTAGTGGACGGGCCTGTGAGGACGCCGTCTGGGGAAGGGCAACTTTGCTAAGTGTTTCAAGATCTCCGACCCTGACACTACGGAGGTGTGCACAGGCAAGATTGTGCCTAAGTTGTTGCTGCTCAAGCTGCACCAGAAGAAAATGTCCATGGGGATATCCATTCACACCGCTTCGCCCACCAGCACGTAGTAGGCTTGCACAGCTTTTTCACGACCAACAACTTCTATTTGTGGTGTTGGTGCTCTGCCACCAGAAGTCTCTCCTGGAGCTGCACAAGCGGAGGAAAGCAATGACTGCACCAGAAGCCCGCTACCACCATCCACAGATGGTCCTCGGCTACCAGTACCTGCACCAAAACCAATACCTGTACCAAAACTGTTATTCACCGGGACCTCAAGCTGGGCAACGTTTTCCTGAATGAGGATCTGGAGGTGAAAATGGGGGATTTGGGACTGGCAACCAAAGTGGAACATGATGGGGAATGCAAGAAGACCCTGGGCGGAACTCCTAATTGCACAGCTCCTGAGGCGCTGAGCAAGAAATGGCACCGTTTGGAGGTGGACGTGTGGCCCATTGGGTGTATCATGTATACATTGTTAGTGGGCAAACCACCTTTTGAGACCTCTCACCTCAAAGAGACATACCTCCGGATCAAGAAGAATGACTACAGTATTCCCAAACACATCAACCCTGTGGCCTCCTCCCTCATCCAGAGGATGCTTCAGACAGACCCTACTGCCCGCCCCACCATTCACGCACGAGCTGCTCGGTGACGACTTCTTTATTTCCAGCTCCATCCCCGCCAGGCTCCCCATCACCTGTCTCACCACTGCACCCCAGTTTTCCATCGCTCTCAGCAGCCTCGACCCCAGAAACTGAAGCCTCTCACAGTCCTCAATAAAGCACGGAGAACTCCATGCCCAAGCGGCCGAGGGAAAAAGAGGAGCCAGTGGTCCGGGAGACCAATGAGGCAGCTGACTGCTCCCTGTGACATGCTGCAACAGCTACACAGGGTCAAAGCATCCAAACCCTTGGAGCGGGGGCTGGTGAGGCAAGAGGAGGCTGAGGATCCCGCCTGCATCCCCATCTTCTGAGTCAGCAGGCGCGTGGACTCTTTGAACAAGTACGGCCTCAGGTACCAGCTGTGCAACAAGGGCATGGGGGTGTTCTTCAATGACTCAACGCGCCTGATCCTCTACAATGACACAGAGCGCGATGGCACAGAGTCCTACCTCACCGTGAGCTCCCATCCCAGCTCCCTGATGAAGATCAGCCTCCTGAAGTATTTCCTGAACTACATGGCACCACTGTAGTGGCACCACTTCGCTCTTGCTGAAGGCAGGCACCAATATCACGCCCCGGGAAGGTGATCAGCCGGCCGGGCTACCCTACCCTACGCAGCACCTGGTTTCGCACCCGCAGCGCCATCACACCTCAGCAATGGCTGTGTGCAGACCAGCTTGTTCCAGGACCAAACCAAACTCATCCTGTGCAGGCTGCTGGCAGCCATGACCTACAGCAAGGAGAGGGGGGACTTCCGCACCTGGGTCTGAGCCTGCTGGAGGACTACGGAGGCCCCAAGAAGCGGGCCCGCCGCTCCGCTATGCCCACACTATGGTTGAGAAGTGGTTGAGCGGCTGCTCAACTGCCAACCGGCTCAAGAGGCCTACTCATAGGCCCTCTTCCCCTCTGGACTCACACCCCTTCTCACCCCCACAGCACCTTGGCCAGCACTCGTTAGCTCCTGCCATTTTCTAGAATGTGCCCCTCAGCCCTGGGGGCGAGGGAGAGCTCCATCATTCTTGCTGGTGGGGTTTCATAGTGTCAAGTTATTTTTGTACATGTTCAAGAGTGTGTTTCAGGGTCTCTTTCCCTTCCCCCTCAGTCCCACCATATGCATTGTACAGAAAACAGTACAGAATAGTTTGGCTATGGGGGAACTCTCCTACACTGCTGCTGGAAATGTAAGCTGGTGCAGCCACTCTGGAAAACAGTATGGAGGGTCCTCAAAAAGTTGAAAATAGAGCTACCCTATGACCCAGCAATAGCACTCCTGGGTATTTACCCCAAAGATACAAATGTAGTGGTCCCAAGGGGCATGTGCACCCAAATGTTCATAGCAGCAATGTCCACAATAGCCAAATTATGGAAAGAGTCCAGATGTCCATCAACAGAAGAATGGATAAAGAAGAGGTGAGATAGATAGATAGATAGATAGATAGATACATATATATGAATATTAGCCATCAGAAAATGAAATCCTGCCATTTGCAATGACATGGATGAAACTAGAGGGTATTATGTCAAGAAAAGTAAGTTAGTCCAAGAAAGATCATTATCACATGATTTGATTCATATGTGGAACTTAAAACAGAGGATCGTGGGTGAAGGGAGAGGAAAAATAAAATAAGACAAACTGTAGAGGGAGAAAAACTGTAAGAGACTTAACTATAGGAAAGAAACTGAGGGTGATGGAGGGCAGGGGTAGGGGGATAGGGTAACTGGGTGATGGGCATTAAAGAGGGCACATGATGTAATGACCACTGGGTTTTATGCAACTGATGAATCCCTAAACTCTACCTCTGAAATTAATAATATACTACATGTTAATGAAATGGATTTTTTTTAAAAGAACATCAAGGGGCACCTGGGTGGCTCAGTGGGTTAAGCTTCTGCCTTCAGCTCAGTCATGATCTCAGGGTCCTGGGATCAGGCCCCACATCGGGCTCTATGCTCAGCGGGGAGCCTGCTTCCCCCTCTCTCTCTGCCTGCCACTCGGCCTACTTGTGATCTCTCTCTCTGTCAAATAAATAAGTAAAATCTTTCAAAAAAAAAAAAAGAACATCAAAAAAATTCCACCTTTTCTCAAAGTATAACTACATATATGTCCATCGACATTTATGAATATGTTTATATTTTCATTATTTTTAAACAAATAAAGATACACAGAGAAATATATGGACACAGACATACCAAATTATTAACAAATCTAATTGTATTTTAGGTGACTTCTTTTGTTTCCTGCTTTATTAAAGTATAACTGACACATAAAAGTTATATATATTTAGGGTACACAATGTGACATTTTGACATATTGATACTGTGAAATGATTACCAAAATCAAGCTAATTAACATATTCATTTCCTTTCCTAGCTGCAATTCCTGTGAGAGGGTGAGAGCACTTAAGATCAAATCTCTTACATACACAATGAATTCTGGTACACTGAAAAGAAATTTTAAAAATAAAATTAAATTTTAAAAAAAGATCAAATCTCTTAGCAAATTTTAAATATGCAATACAGTATTATTAACTATAGTCACCATGCTGTCCATAAGATTTCCAGATGTTATTCACTCTGCATAACCAAAATATTAGGCCCTTTCTATGTGATTGTCCAGGGATATCACAAGCTATCTCACAGGAATAACTTAACAACTTCCAAGATCAGAGCACTCACTGCTCTCATCTCACAGGGGCCAAGGGCAGTTTGCCTCAAAGTGTGTCACTTTGGTACATTAATTATTTTCAATAAAAGTTACTTAAGAAAAAGCCAATGCAAGGACTCTCAGACTCATACTGTCCCCCTGAAAGCAGAAAACAGATCTCCCACATGAAGAATACCCTCTCTGTACCATGTAAAAATACAACCTTATCACCAAAGATAGGGACTTGAAAGTTGAGAAAACCATAGAAACAAACCTTGTTATTTTTTTTTTTCCTAATCTACTACCTTGGACTAAATTTCTGCTTAGAATTCCCTACTAATTTAAGCTCCCAAACACCTGTTTTCTTTATTCTGTCAATTCCTCAAAAATTTATTGTCTCTTTCTCTAAAAAATTTAAAAACTTCCTGCCTCAGTCATTTCTTTCAGTCTCAATTTCATTATTGGGCTTTTGTGTGCACATAATAAACCTTTGATTTTTTTTTCCTCTAAATCTGTCTCATGTCAGTTTAATTCTTAGTCCAGCTGGAGCACCTTGAAGGATAGAGAAAGAATTTTTCCTTCCCTGCAATTTCATTGATTACCAAAAATTAGGCTACTGATAAGGACACGTGACTCTGGAAATGCACATATCCAGCCACAGACTCCATTCAGGAGGTAACCAGCTCAGTCAATGGCACTGCTCTCTCTGTTGCTTTGACAGTGGAAGATGCAAGTCTTGTCACCTTCCTGATGATCATGCTCCAAAAACGGAATTCACTGAGCTATTTCCCAGTGTTTCCACTTACTGCTAGTGTTTCCAGCCACTGCTTCCACAGGCCACGTCGTGGATAACTAGAGATGCTGAAATGCTATTCCTCTGCCAAAGTTATTTCTGCTTTGGGAAAAATACGTAAGACACCTGCTCCCGGATTTGCTTGGTCTTAATCCCATAAATGATGGGATTCAGCATAGGCGGAACCAGAATGCAGACATTAGCCAATAAGATGTGGATATGAGGTGGAATGTGGCGCCCAAACCGCTGAGTAAGCGTTGTAAAGATCGCAGGCCCATAAAAGAGGATGATGATGCAGACATGGGAGCCACATGTGTTGAGAGCTTTGTGGCGAGCATCTCGGGAAGGCATGTGGAAGACAGCATGGAGAATCAGCACATAAGAAACAAAAATTAACAGGACATCTAAGACCACTGTCGACGTGATGACAAAAACTCCATACCAGATGTTCACTCGAATATCATTACAAGCATATTTGGCCAAACCAATGTGTTCACAATAGGTGTGTGGAATAATATTATTTTGGCAGAAAGTCAATCTTTTCAGAAGAAATATTATGGGGAAAATCATACAATAACTTCTCAGGAAGATGATCACACCAATTTTCCCAATCAGAGCAGGTGTAAGAATAGTGGTGTATCTCAGGGGGTAGCATATGGCAATGTAGCGGTCAAACGCCATCACCAGCAAGATCCCTGACTCAGAGATGAAGGTGCAGTGGATGAAGAAGAACTGAGTGATGCAGCGATCCAGGGAGATCTCCCCAGCACGGAACCAGAAGATGGCCAAGGCCTGAGGTACGGTGCATGTGGAGAGCACGAGGTCTGCTCCAGCCAGCATGCAGAGGAAGAGGTACATGGGTTCCCGGAGGCTGTGCCTCGTGAGGATAATGCAGATGAGCAGGCTGTTCCCAAGCAGGGCGATGACATAGGAAATGAAGAAGGGGATGGAAATCCACATGTGCTGGTCCTCTAGCCCAGGGATGCCCAGGAAGTGGAAGATTGTGTGGCTAACAGCAGTGTGGTTTAAGGAAATCATACCTGTGGAGACTACCGGAGACATCACATTGGATTCATAGACAGAGCTGAAAATACAAATTTTCTTGCAAGATTCTTTGTGAAGACACTAGGAGCTTTTGGTGTGTCTCATACTCTCCATCTTCTGTGAACATGCAAACAATAAGAAACATAAAAAGTCAATAGGACGTATTATCTACCTCCATGAGTGATAGTCCAATTTAATAGTCTAATTTATATCCCAAGCTAATCAAATAAAACACATTGTTGTTTGTATTTCTCCTACAAACGCAAGATTATGAATACACAAAGGAAATCGTTACATGTATCTGGAAAGGCTGTAACAAGATGTTTCTTGAACTTGACGTTGTAGTAGGTGGTTCATCATAAGGAAAAGAATGAATAGGGAGGGAAGCAAGAGAAGGAAAGGTGGGCATTCAAATCGAAGTATGGCATGCTCCCTGGACAGTGTTTATTCAGCCCCAGTTAGCTGTGTGCAGGGAATATTGAAGGAAGCAGGGTGGTGTTCGTACAGGCAGATTTGGCCTAACTGATGGAAATGAGATTTGAAATCTCTCGGGCTTCACCACATTATCGGCTCATTTGTGGAGAGAGTCAAAAGACCTTAAAAAAGTAACATTGATGGAATCATGCTCACACCTTAGGAAACTAAGTTCAGAAATGACTGAATTTGGAAAATAAGTCATTATTGCTGGAAAGGGATGTGCATGACATTTGGGAGGCTTTCTGCAGGTGGAAATTTTATCAGTTAGTTCTTAGTATACATTCATTCATTCACTTGGTCATTCAGGAAGCAGTAACTATTTTTCAGCACCATATTATAAACTGGGGAAACAGAAAAAATGGGAATTTGCCTGAGTTCTGCCTTCATGGTTTAGGAGAAAATCAAATCTGTAAGCAGATAGGCTGAAGAATTGGACACAAATAATAATTCCCCCTATGAAGGGGTATCTTAAAACATCTAGCTTTGTAGCTAAGGTGTATCTTACACTCATGAACATTATTTCTTCCATTCCAGTTATCCTCCCCATGCCCCTGATTTTTCTTTCTGGGGAAAAAAATCAGCTCCAATTTCCATCGTCCAAGTGCTAGGAGAAAGTGGTCTGCCATCAGAGTCACCAATCAGAGGAGTCCATTCAGCTGGCCTAGGTCAGGGCACTGTCTCCTATAGAGCATATGGCTGCTCTGTGACAAGGTTCTCTCCAGTGAGGGCGGCTGATCTGCAGTGGGATGGCATCGGAGGGATGTAAGAGCAGGTGTGTGTCCCACAGACCTGATTGGGAAAGATAAGAAGAAAATGGCAAGAAGGAAGAGGCCATAGAAGACACAAACCAATAAAGGCAGGGCTGGAGAGGGGGTAGATTTCAGAAACTGGTGATGGTCATGTGTTTGGGGAAAGGGAGTAGCAGAAAAAATTTTATTTTTTGAATTTTTTTTTTCTTTTAAGTAGGCTCCACACCCAGGGTGGGGCTTGAACTCACAACCCTGAGATCAAGACCTGAGCTGAGATCAAGTATCAGTCACTTAATGACTGAGCCACCCAGGTGTCCTGAAGACATTTCATTAATAAGAACTAGTGAGAGAAAGCAGGGAGTTCAAAGGCTGAGGATTTGCCTGTTCAGTTGGTCTCCTGACCAAATTAAGATGACTTTGGTCTGACACAAGTTCATCCTCAATGTCCCATTCAGTGCCCCTCCCTCCTAATTCCCGCCTCACACCTGCCTGAGATGTCCTGCTCTGCTTCCCATGACTTGCTTTGGGAAGCCTACAAGAAATCCCGGTCATTCTCTGGGCTCTTGTCATGTTTACCAAGAAGGGTTCGAAGTAAGTCCATATCTTTTCTGTTTTAGCATGTCTAACCTAATCATTAGAGCACTTGCCACACATTCGATTACTTCTTTCTTGAGCAGGCTTCATTAACCTCAGCTGCCTGTATACTCTAAACCTTCCTTCCCAGACCACCCCCTCCACTTCTGCTGTAAGCAACCCGATTGGTAGCTCTGGTCATTACCACTCTTGATGCAGCAAAGTCCTGTTCCCTCTGGACTTCCTGGGATGTGACACCAGCCCAAACCTTACCTTAATCCTGGAACTTGCCCCACTGCACACATGTCTAATTTACTCACCAGATCTTACTGAGACTGGAGATGACATTCAGCTAGTTGGGAGCCAGGCACTGGGCTGTTTATTCTCTTTCATGAGAACTCTTGAGGGAAGTGCTTACATCAGGGCCCCCGGGACACGGCTGAATCCATTAGCCTTGCCCTCCTCCAAATGGCCTGGATCCCAGGTCCCTAAGTGTCATTCCCCTCCCTGGCCTTCTCCTGACTAGCTTCTCGCCCATTCCTCCCCACCTGCTCTAATCTCCATCCCACATTGAATGTTCACCTTTATGGTATTTCACTACAAAAAAGCTCTCCCAGCTAAACCAACCTGGCTACAGGCCTCTTTTAATACCTACCCTGCCATTGACTATTGAATTAATGAATAGTCAAGTTATTTTTCAATCTGCAATATCAATACATATGCAAAGACAATTTTCAAATTTTTGTTTTTCATGTAAAGAATGATGTTTCATTATTTTCATTCCAGGATTGGTCATGAGATTCATATTTTGAAGCTATAAATAATGAATTTTCATTCTTTCCTGAGGGCTCATAAACATCCATGCATAATTTGTTTAGGTCACATGAGATTCTTGAGATTCATGACAAATTTTAATTCATTTGCCTACGTAGTGTATCATTCTGCTTAGTGTTTGGTCATCAAAAATCCACATTTATGGTTGCTGGGAAAAAATCCTTGTACTTTGTTCATATTCTTTTTTTTTTATTTTTATTTATTTGAGAGAGAGAGAGAGATCACAAGTAGGCAGAGAGGCAGGCAGAGAGAGGGGGGGAAGCAGGCTCCCTGCTGAGCAGAGAGCCCGATGTGGGGCTCGATCCCAGGACCCTGAGATCATGACCCGAGCTGAAGGCAGAGGCTTAACCCACTGAGCCACCCAGGCGCCCCTGTTCATATTCTTTTATAAGAAATTCTATTTGGTTTTCCTCATCCTGAATGTAGGATGTAAACTTTTTCCAATTCAGAAATAACTTTATATTCTAACTGATTATAAAAGTAATCTTGTACATTGTTATTTTTAATCAGGAAGAAGAAAGTAGTCACACCTTCAGGGGGAGAAAAAAAACATCTTTTGATATCAATTCATGTCTTATCCTAGCTAGTTCTCCATACTTTATGCTCTTCTAAAAAATCATATTAGTGAAGAGAAGGAAAAATTATTTTCTACCGATCAAAGTGTCCCAGCTGGACTAAGAATTAAATCGACATGAGACAGATTAACAGAAGGGGGGAAAAAATCAGTTTTATTATGTGCTTCACCCAAACCCAATAATGAAACTGCAGCCTAAAGAAATGACCAAAGCTGGCAGTTTGTATACTTCTTAGATAAAGAGACAATAAATCTTTAACGAATTGACAGGATAAAGGAAGCCTAATTTCAGGCGCTTTAATTAGTAAGGAACTCTAAACAGAACTTGGGCTGGGGTAGATGATTAGTGCCAAGTAGCAAAGATTGTCCGTACAGACTTCTGGGCCCTAAACTTCTCGCCTCTCGTGTTAAGGATGTCTCTTCTCCTGTTGGTGCAGGGAGGGGACTGTCGCGAGCGTGCTAGAAAGGCCAGTACAAGCTGAGTCTCTGCGCAATGTCAGCTTTATTTAATCATAAAGCAAGGTGAAAGCAGGTTCAGGATTCCAAACTCAATGGCATTTCACTACACATTAAATTTGGCTTCATATGAAGTCGCACGGCAAACAAGATACAACAAGGGGTAAGAGGTTAAGGAACCAGAGGCAAAGTCAGTCCGCGCGTGCGGAGGTCAGAGGAGGCCTGGGCCGGTCTGGGTCCCCTGCCGCGGATGGGGCTTCTCCTGCTCAAGCAGCCCGGGGTCTCTGTGGTGCTCAGACATCAGTCCCGCAGAACCCCGCGCAGCAGTTGACTTTGAATGTTTATTCGCTGCCTATCCTTCAACAGATCCCGTGTGCCGCAGTCCGTTATAAACGTTCCTTCCCTCATCTGCGACACACAGGCAGTGCCAGGAACTTCCTCGCGGACCCACGTGAGCGCTCAATGACGTTCTGTGCCCAAAGGACCCAGAACAGTGTCCCCAGGTCTGGACTTGGGGGACTACCAGCCCTCGTCCTCGTTTCCCAAGAAATGCTTTTTCTTGCTCGACTCTTCCCTGGTGGAGCGTATATACCTAAAATTCAGACAAGCAGAAGCTGGTGGAAAGGGCGTTCTCCACCGACTGGTCCAAAACGCCACAAGAAAGCTGTGACGGAACGAGGGCGCCCTGTCCAGCCAAGGCCGTCAGTAGAAGCAGACCGTGCGAAGAAAGCTCTGTCCTGTTTTCTCCTCCGCCGCCAGGAGCCCCTGACCAAGACTGTCCACGTCGCCCGCGCGCTGGAGGCTCTGGCACAGCTCGCAGATGAGGAAAGCCCCGGGGGTGGCGTCCTCCAAGGTGTCGGCAATGGCCACGTTGACCACGTGCACGGGCTGGAGGTCGCCTGCTCCCTGGCCCACAGCTCCTGCACCACGCGGTCACAGACACTCTCCTCGCAGGTGAAGATGACGTCGAAGGGGTCGCTGCACTCCTGAAACCTTTCGGGGCGTGGCTTGATCCTCTGGTTTCTCCCCAGGAGGTGCAGGATTCCGTTCCTGCGGTAGCATTCCTGGTCGTTCCTGCAAAGGTCCTCGTGCATCTGCTTATCTGTCGTGGAGAAGTCATAGCTCACCCGGCGATTGCGAGAGGGTCCTGGGATCTTCACCCGAGATCCGACTCCGAAAGACTGGACACGGAAGCCTCTATTGCGGAGGAGGCTGTGGGCTTCCATGCTGCGGTTCACATTGCTTCTGCACACCACAGACACCCTGAGCGGGGATGAGGGCATGGTGGCGGCCGCCGGGGGCTGCGGGGGCTGCGGGGGCTGCGGGGACGGTGCTGCCAGGGCGCTGACCACCTGGTTCCGCTCTTCCCACGGGACATCTGAGGACAGGCAGCGGACCGAATAAGCCCGCTCGATCCAAGTGGGCGGAGACTTCCAGGACTTCCCGGGGGACTCGGTTTCAGTGGGTGGAGCGTCATCTGATCCTAAGACCCATAACCTAATCACAACAACTGGGAGGTGATTACAGGCACTAAGCCACTGAATCCCAGCTAAACCACTGAATTTCCATCAGGGTGTGACCACCTGGGGCAGAGATGTGAAACCTGCGATTGGCTGGGTTGGTCTACATGGGGAAGTAGGACTGAGGTTGACAGTGACCAGGTCAACTAGGCTAACGGTAAGCATGTCACTGCTCTACAGCGACCTGGTCAGGAATATGGGTGGGAAATCTGTTTTGAGGTTTTTAACTGACATCCAATTCAATTCTACATACAGTGACATGTAAGTATTCTTGCACATGAATATACATTTGGATTTTCTAGAAACACAGTTGTGTAAACCATAGGATGGTTGAACACAGTTTTGCCCCAAAATTCATAAAATTGTTCACCAATGTAAACAAATCACATGCTGGACAACATCCCCGCTGATCGTATATTAGAAGTTACAACACAGCATTTTCTGCATTTAGTACTCTTAAAATCATGATTCTCAAGGAAATTCACGCATTGATCTTCCACTGGCTAAGTGTCTCAGAACAAGAACCAGGTATATTTGTACTCCATCACCTTCAAGGAGTGGGTGGAGACTTCTAGCACTTCTTGAGGGATTCAGTTTGATCAAGGGGAGTGCAATCTAATCATGCTAACTATAATCTGATCATTAGAACAGTTAGATGATTGAATCACTTGTACCTCTAGTTCCCTTGACAAGGGAGCATTGTTAAATCTGGAGTTATACCTCTTGGTTCACTCTTGTATTTGGCTGGAGAGGAGGGATAGGAAAAAGGAAGAAAGGAAGGCAACTTCTGGAGGAAATGATATTTTCACCACACAGATTGTGGAGATGGTTTCTCAGATGTATATTTATCTCCAAACTTATCAAGTTGAATACATTTAATATATACAGCTTTTTGTATGTCAATCATACCTCAATAAAGTGTTTTTTTAAGGAAAGCTTATGATAGCTATGTAAATACCAACTAAGAGCACTGTATGGAGGGGCACCTGGGTGGCTCAGTCAGTTAAGCATCTGCCTTTGGCTCAGGTCATGATCCCAGGGTCCTGGGACGGAACCCCACAGTGGGCTCCCAGCTCAGCCCACTTCCCACTCAAAATAAATAAAATCTTTTTAAACAATTTTTTAAAAGAGTACTGTATGGCTCTTCGAATCAGTGCAATCTGACCAGTCAATTAAAGATATCTCAAAAAACTTACCAACGTACATCCCACTTTTCAAAACCGTCAAAAAGGCCCATTTTATCAAACCATTTCATTGCTTAAATCTTATAAGTCACATAAAAAGAGAATGCACAGAAGCAAAGTGTAGAATGACAGTTACCAGAAGCTGGGAAAAATGGGGAGCTACCTCTCATTCTGCCCCCAAGGTGGCCACAGATGCTGTAGAATGGATATAAAGTTTCAGTCATATAAGATGATTGAGTTCTAAAGATATTCTGTACAACGTTGTGCCCATAACTAACAATACTGTATGGCACACATAAAAAATTGTTGAGGATTAAAAAAAAAAAAAAAAGATGTCAACACCAGGGGCCCATCCCAGACCAATGGAATCAGAATCTCTAGGTATGGAATGTACTGTCATCCTGATTTTATTTGCTAATTCCTGTCATCCCTTTGCCCACCCACCCTTTACATTTCAAAATGTATTAATGCCAGAATTTAGACCATACACATTTGGCGTAAGGACTGTTGTACTTCACTTCATTCCTTGTGTTTTATTTATTTTACATTTTTGTTTCTGCCTTGATTTTCTTTATTTTTGAGATATTTATCAAGTTGTTATACATTCCATTCTGTCCTTGTTAATTTTGAAGTTATACTTTGGTTTCCCATTCTATTAAATGGTTACCTACACTTTCTCTGCCCTTCCTAATCACATCCCATTTCCCTGCTATTGGAAGACAGAAGTTTTGTAAATCTCTTAATTCTTTTTCACTGACCGTATTTCTAACTCCCAGGTTTTGCTGAGACATTTTGTTAATTCTAGGTTGGTGGTCCTTATCTAATCTATCTTAGAGCTAGCCCCTTTGATTTCTGAGTCCCTATAACTTAGAATGGACTTTGCCTGAAAGCTCACCTTCTTTTTCCATTAGACTTCGTAATAAATTATTTAAATATTTAATATAAACTTCAATGCTTTCTTATATTTTCTTTCTTTTCTTCACATTCCCCCCACCTCCATTTTGTTCTGGTTCATATAAGTGATAATGTTTGAAAAGTCTTCTCTCAAGTACTTTTGTAGGCAGGGAGAATGGGAATTAGACCCTCAGAGCTGCTGTGTATTTTTCTTTCACCCTGATGGATGAACCGCAACGTAGCTGGGTAGAGGTTGGGTATAGTCCTTAATTACCATTTCACTGTCTTTGTTCCAGCATTAGAGATTAAAAAAAAAAAAAAATCCAATCCCAACATGATTCTTCTTTTATGCATAACATGTTCTTTTTAGCTTAATGTTTGTAGGATTTTTCTCTTTCTCCTCAGAGCTAAAAATCTACCAGCATCTGCCTTTCTCATCAGTCTAGTTCACTGCTTGTCGATATTTTATTCATTATCACCCACCTAAGGAGCCTTTTTAGACATCTTTTTCCTAATTCCGCCTAGGAAATTTCAATACCATGGATAAATCACACATCTGCTTCTGTACCGTATCTGGGCTTTATATGTAAAAAGTGTACGATTTTTTTCCCACTACCGCTACCACCACCAGCCCCTGAAATCATTTTTGCCTCCTTAGGGGTAATATCAACCCTGTTGAGGAAGCATGAGGAAGCCTGAAACACAGTGAGCCTTTTATAACCACTCAAGGAATAATCTACTAGTCTATTATTGTCTACTAGTTAATTATTGTCTCCCATCTGTTAATGAAACTTACTCCTTCTGAAATTCCAGTCATTTACATTTTGTTGTTCTTGGTTTGTCTTTATGTTTTTGCTGCTTGTTTGGACATGGTTCTCAAATCTAATTTGTATCTCAAGAAAGGCCATCTCTTCCTTCAATTCATTCACAAAGTTATTTATAAGAGAAATTACATGAGGGAGTCAGAAAATGTTTTTTGTCATCCCCCTCCATCAATTTCTTGAATGGAATTTACCTTTCATCTGCATTGTCTTCTTTCTCCCCTGCTACCTGTATGCCACTGGGGAAATATGCAGTTTGTTCTGACGAACCGGACAAAGGGCTTGTATACCCAGCTCTCTGAGACTCTGGTCTGGTTGTTGCTAGACCCCAAATGGGAGCGGACCCAGAGATGGTGGAAGGCAAAGTGCTCTCTATTCCCCTCGAGGGTGGTGGTGAAGAACAAAGAAGCGGCAGCCCTCCTCTGATATACCTGAAAAAGCCTTCTAGTCCCCTTGCCTCTTAATTCCACTCTTGACTTCATCTTGGCTTTTTGGGTCACGGAGAGTCCAGTCTCAGAAGACCAAATCAACTTCTCCAACTTCCTTCCTTAGAGCTTAAGCCTAGGCACTAACTTAAGAGCATTCAGAAAGCACTCCCACACACCCTAGTTCTGCCATCCGGCCTTCAAGCAACCAAGATCTCCCTCTTATGCTATCATTTTACAACTCCCTAATAGTGTGTGGTTCAGATATAATGGTTTATTTACCCCAACTCTAAGTGAGTCCCTCTCTAAGATACCTCTACTGTCTGTTTCCTTAAAGGGTGGCAGAGAACTGAGGTTTATGACCTTACTGTGGTCTTGCTGAGGGGGACCCAACTGGGTGAGGGACTCAGAACCCAGGCTGAGGAACCCTGGGGCAGGAGTGGGGCAGGAGTGGGGCCATTGGATGCCGGCTGTAGAACCTCAGAAGGGCATTGGGACATGGGGGGCAAAAGGGAGGAAGAATAGATGGTCAAGCGGAGAACCACAGAATGAGTATTCTCAAGACCAAGGGAGAGAGTGTCCTCAAAAGCTGAGTGCTCACTGGGTTAGATGCCACTGAGGTGCCTTGTGGGGTAGTAAGACCCCAGAGAGGGTATTGCATTTGGCTAGGAGCACTTGGTAGGAACGCAGTGTCCCACTTACACTGAAGTCTAAGAAGCTCAAGATGAGGCACTGGAAATTGAGTTTATAGAAGAGAGGCACGTTTAAAGTTCTCCCCTTACCTGCTTTCAGAATAATGAATTAGTCCCCTAGAACTTCCAAAGGGAGATCATTTTTTTCAGACTCAGAATAAACTCTTGGCTTATAAAACCCATATTAGATGGGTTTCAATCCATGGTAGATATTATTCTTTTTGATGTTGAAATTGTCCCATCTTGAGATTTCTGCCTCCAGGCTACTATGGATGGGAAGGGGTAAGCCTGGAGGCAGAATTCCGTTACAACTCCTGTGAGGGAGGATGAAACCTGAACCAGTCAGCACCTTGGAGCTTAAGGACCTTTGTGAATGAGAAGTGTATCCAGCCTCCACATCTGAGCACAGTGGAGGAACATAGGCCACACTAACCCTCCTATCAATAGTAAATGTAAAGCTGGATAAAATACATAAAGCCATGGGGTGCCTGGGTGACTCAGTGGGTTAAAGCCTCTGCCTTCAGCTCAGGTCATGATCCCAGGGTCCTGGGATCTAGCCCCACATGGAGCTCTCTGCTCAGCAGGGAGCCTGCTTCCTCCTCTCTCTCTGCCTGCCTCTCTGCCTACTTGTGATCTCTGTCTGTCACATAAACAAATAAAATCTTTAAAAATATATATATATAAAGCCACTGAAGGTATTAGAGAGAAATCGAGTCAGGCAGGACTGGAAGGAGAAGCAGTTGCTGGAGAGGATGTAGGTGCCCCCAGGCAAGCCCGCATTTGCTTATTGCATTTTCCATCAGGGCATTTGCTAAATCCTGGTGTGGGGAACAGACCAGGCTGAAAGAGGGGGCTGGGCTGGGACATCTGCCTGGGAGGCTGTCAGTTAAGCTCAGGTCATGATCTTCTTCTGCTCAGGTCATGATCTCAGGGTCCTGGGATTGAGCCCCACCTTGTGCTGCTTACTCAGCAGGGAGCCTGCTTCTCCCTCTGCCTGTTTGTGCGCGTGCTCGCTCACTCTCTCTCTCTCTCTTTTTCCCTTTAACAAATAAACAAATAAAATCTCTTTTAAAAAGGAGAAGAAGAAGAAGAAGAGGTTGGACTTATGGCATTTCCAGTGGGCTGGAAAGAAAGCAGTTGGAATTAGAGATATCATGGAGTCTGAGACTTGAGGGAGAAGACGGAACCTTAGAAAAATGAGCCCAAAATTGAGCGGGCAGTTTCCCCTTGGGGTATTTATTGATTCCTAAGCTGTGCATCTCCACAGTGAGATTCCCAGCACCTAAGTTGAAAGCAGCAGCTCTGAAGCTAAACAGCAATGTAAAAATCTTAACAGCTCTGCATTGCTGGGGAGCCAGGGGTTAAAGATCAGGGCCTGAGCAGATGGGGAGGCACTCATAAACACTCCAGGCTTATCTTTGAGACAGCAAGACAGCAGCAGGGCTGTGCCTTAGAAGTAAAGGCAACCAGAAGACCAGCACTAACAAAGTGCATCAGAACCTGTCAGGATTCTATCTTCCCTTTTGGAGAAAGAGAACATTAGCCAAAGTTTCTACAGTTTTCATATACAATGTCTATTATTCAACCAAACCCAATCGAATATTATATTACCAAGCATGCCAAGAAACAGCACCAAAGAACTAAGAATGATGAGGGGCCAAAAATGACAGAAACCAAACCACAGAAGATCTAACTATTAAACGGAACAGATGGAATTTTTAAATAAAATGATTATCCAGGTCCTGTTAAAAAAATACTGATTGGGGGGCGCCTGGGTGGCTCAGTGGGTTAAGCCTCTGCCTTTGGCTCAGGTCATGATCTCAGGGTCCTGGGATTGAGCCCCGCATCAGGCTCTCTGCTCAGCAGGAAGCCTGCTTCCCCCTCTCTATGTCTGCCTCTCTGCCTACTTGTGATCTCTGTCTGTCAGATAAATAAATAAAATCTTTAAAAAAAAATACTGATTGGGTCTTGAAGATGAAAAAAACACAAAAAGAGAACCCACACCCAGGATCTCCAGAACCTCAAGGACCTTATCTGTTGCCACCACGAAGATAAAAGAAACATCCCACTGAGTATTGGTCTAAACCTTAAGTAATGCTCTGAATTGAGCTGCCAGACGTGAGCCTTCATATCGCAGACCTGATGCCTGTATTAAACAGACGTCTGTGATCCCATTCACTAAAGCCTTCATTGAAATGTTTGTCCTCTAGGTATTATGCTAAGCAAAATAAGTCAGACAGAGAAAGACAAATGCCATATGACCTCACTCATATGTGGAATTAAAGAAACAAAACAGACAAACATAGGGGAAGGGAAGGAAAAATAAAATAGGAGGAAAACAGAGAGGGAGACAAGCCCTAAGAGACTCAACTCTGGGAAACAAACTGAGGATTATGGAAAGGGAGGTGGGTGGGGGGATGGGGTAACTGGGGGATGGGCAGTAAGAAGGGTACTTGTGATAAGTACTGGGTGTTATATGCAACTGATGAATCACTAAATTCTACCCCTGAAGCTAATAATATACTATGTGTTAACTGCATTGAATTTAGGGGCACCTGGGTGGCTCAGTCCATTAAACGTCTGCCTTCAGCTCAGGTCATGATCCCAGGGTTCTGGGATGGAGCTCCACATTGAGTTTCCAGCTCAGTGGGGAGCCTGCTTCTCCCTCTCCCTCTGCCATTCCCTGCCCCGCTTTGTGCTCTCTGGCTCTCTCTATCTTTCTGACAAATAAATAAATAAAATCATTTTTAGATTTGTTTCCTTCGCCTTTGGAGACATATCTTGAAAGAAGTTGCTGTGGCTGATATCAAAGAGGTTACTGCCTATGTTCTCCTCGAGGATTCTGATGGATTCCTGTCTCACGTTGAGGTCTTTTATCCATTTCGAGTTTATCTTTGTCTACGGTGTAAGAGAATGGTCAAGTTTCATTCTTCTACATATAGCTGTCCAGTTTTCCCAGCACCATTTATTGAAGAGACTGTCTTTTTTCCAATGGATAAAAAAACAATAAATTGAATCTAAATAAAAAATTTTTAAAAAGCAAATATTTGTCCTCTGTACCTTAATATTCTAAAGAGAAAAGAAAGAATTACCCCCATAGAAAAGTGGACTAAGAAAAAAAATTATTCTCAGTTTATATTTTCTTAGCCTCTTTCAAAACAAAAACCTACCCCTAGAACTAGAAGCCAATTGCCCAGCACCCTTGGACAGCCCCAATTTCCTCTCTGCAAACAGAGTGATGAGGGGCAGGGAAGGGTCTTTGAATTTGAATCAGAGGTTAGAGTGCACCATATATTAGTGATGGAAGGAGAAAACGGGTTTCAGAAACATTTAGGAGTAATCTTGTTAAGACTTCACAACTGATTGGATCTGGGAAGGTCCAGGATGACTCTCAGGTCTCTAAACAGAGTGACTGCATGTGAAGTCCAACCACTAACATTGATAATTAAGGAGAAGTAGGAACTGTTACTTTTGCCATGTTCAACCTAAGGCATTAAGAGGTAAAGGTAGGCTGATGCTGTTCAGATCCTGAACTCTGAAGGCTACAGAAGAAGCCTTAGATGGAACTTCAGATTTCAGTGGCCTCAGCCTGTGCAGGTGCAAGGTGAAACCACGAGAGTAGATGAGCCAGAAGAGAAAATAAATAAAATAAAATGTTGTATCTACTATTATTTGTTTATATCTCATCTCATTTCAAAACCAGATTTGAGGGGCACAGCACCTGAGTGGCACAGTCAGTTAAACATTGGACTCAGTTTAGGTTTAGGCCCTGGTCTCAGGGTCATGGATCAAACACCCATCAGAATCTGTGCTCAGTGCAGAGTCTGCCTGGAATTCTCTCCCGCTCCCTCTGCCCCTCCCAATGTACCCCTCGTCGTTCTCTAAAATAAATAAATATATCTATAATTTTGGGGGAAAAAAGGGGGGCATCTTGGTGGCACAATTATTTAAGCATCTGCTTTTGGCTCAGGTCATGAGCTCAGAGTCCTAGGATTGAGTCCTGAGTCAGGCTCCCTGCTCAGTGGGGAGTCTGCTTCTCCCTGTACCCCTTCCTCACCCTGCTCATGCTCTCTCACTCTCTCTCTCTCAAACAAATAAATAAAATCTTGAAAAAAAACAAAAACACAGATTTGAGTCAGCAGGAGAGCATGTTGCCCAAAAATAAAAACCAAACCGAGGATAGTGGCCTAACAGACTTTAAATTTAGGGTATACAGGAACTCTCTC
The DNA here is from genome assembly GCF_963455335.1 of Martes martes. NCBI lineage: Eukaryota > Metazoa > Chordata > Mammalia > Carnivora > Mustelidae > Martes > Martes martes. Next base: position 57,480,750 of record NC_137898.1, read on the forward strand.
AGAAAACAGAGGAATTCAGATTTTGTTTCACTAAAGTAAAGATACAGAAAGTCTTAAGAAGTTGAGACTGAGAAAAATGTTGACTTCAGTGGGAAGTTCCAGCAGGAGAGGAATTAGGCTTTAACTTGTCAATGAAAGCCCTCAAGGAACTCTGCAAGAGTGCTAAGGTGTAAACCAGGTGGAGGGGGCTATGGATGAGGTGGGGACAACACGCCTTAAGAGAGCCGGCTTGTAACAGACACATGAAAAAGTGCTCCACATCACTCAGCATCAGGGAAATACAAATCAAAACCACAACGGGATACCACCTCACACCAGTCAGAATGGCTAAAATTAACAAGTCAGGAAATGACAGATGCTGGTGAGGATGCGGAAAAAGGGGAACCCTCCTACACTATTGGTGGGAATGCAAGCTGGTGCAACCATTCTGGAAAACAGCATGGAGGTTCCTCGAAAAGTTGAAAATAGAGCTATCCTATGACCCAGCAATTGCGCTACTGGATATTTACCCTAAAGATACAAATGTAGTGATCCAAAGGGGCACATGCACCCAAATGTTTATAGCAGCAATGTCCACAATAGCCAAACTCTGGAAAGAACCTAGATGCCCATCAACAGATGAATGGACAAAGAAGATGTGGTATATAACTATGCAGCCATCAAAAGAAATGAAATCTTGCCATTCACGACGACATGGATGGAACAAGAGGGTATTATGCTGGGGGGGGAGACAAGATGGTGGGGAAGTAGGAGGAGGCGCCATTTCAACCTGTACCCTAAAGTGAGCTGATTACCTACCAAAGAACTCTGATCACCCTTGAAATCAGCCTGAGATCAGAATTATACATGTCTGGATCTCTACCAGGGCAGAAGACACCAGTGGGCAGGTAAAGCTGAGTGGGAATGTCGGACTGATATTAGAAGATAAACAAAAGGGGGAGGGAGCCACCAGAGGCAACCCATTGGAAAGTAATACCCCAATACAAGAGTGCCCTGCATCTGGGGACCAGCATTAACTTGGAGTCTGGTTTAAAGCACTCAAAAAGAGCAAAGGATCACGGGGGGAAATTGTGGGAATCGGGGCAGTTAGGGACAGGGGCTTAAGTCCCCGGACCCAGGACAGCCACCCCTGGCACTGAACCAGAGAGAATGCGGCAGAGAAACCAGGTCTTGGTCCCTGAGCCGCCAGGGCACCTGAGAGCGAGTGGGGTCCGGCTCCCGTGAGGGGCTGGGAGCCGCTCTAGCCGGCAGAAGCACAGCCTTTTTGCACTATCCATGTATGCGCCGGGCTGTGCTATCAGAGCCTGAGATGTGCAGGCCCCACGCCCTCCCCTGAGAGAGGTGCGTGCAGGCACCAGCCTGGCACTCTCAGACCCGGAAAGAGCAGGCACTCCCAGCCGGGGCAAGTGGGAAAATCTCTGTGTGCAATCGCTGCTTGGAACCTCTCTGGCAGTCCGGAGCTGCCCAGACAGCCACTGCTGTTGTGGTTTTGGGTACAAGCAGGAGTTCCTGTGTCCCCAGGGACCGCCACTCGGACCGTGCTCTGCCAGCGGCCGAGAGGGAACTTATGTGCGCTGCAGCACCCAGAGGGGAACAGACTGAGGCTTCTCTCTGAGAGGGAGGTATGGGTGCAGTTTGCTTTCCTCTAAACCTCCAAAAACCTTCAAAAGCTGTCAAGGTGAAAGAAAAAAAAAAATGAACAAACATAAAAACATCCAGAGAACAAAAGCCTGAAAAACCAGTTTCCTCAGAGCCCACCCCCTTGAGGGAGGTGGGAGGACTTAACTCAGGGAACATTGCCTGAAAACCCACATGGCAGACCCCTCCCCCAGAAAACCAACCAGGAAAAAAAAAGAAAAAAAAAAAGACAACAAGAGAACAACCACCACTACTAAAATAAAACAACTTTTATTTTTAATTTGTTCCCACTATTCTGGTTCATTTTTTTTATATAGATGATTTTTTTTAATTTTTTTATTTATTTATTTGACACAGAGAGAGAGAGAGAGATCACAAGTAGGCAGAGAGACAGGCGGGAGGGGGGGGGAAGCAGGCTCCCTGCTGAGCAGAGAGCCCAATGCGGGGCTCAATCCCGGGACCCTGAGATCATGACCTGAGCGGAAGGCAGAGGCTAACCCACTGAGCCACCCAGGCGCCCTATATAGATGATTTTTTAACCTATTTACCATCACAGTGAGATGTCCAGTACATCAAATTCCATAATAACCTTTTAACCTGAACTTTTTGATACATATACCCGTGTTTTTCTTTTGCTTTTCTATTTTTTAATTTTTTTAAAATTTTAGTTTGGTTTACTCTTTTTTTATTTTTATTTTTTAATATTCATATAGAGTTAAACTTTAAGGTAATCCCCTTTCCCCAATCAATGCTACCCCTATAGGTAAACCAATTTTTAATCCCCCTTTATCTTAGGAAAGTTGAGTCCTTTAACAAAGATATCAAGATACATCCAGGAAGAATCAAAATAAACTTCCTTGCCCACACTGAGAATTTATAATCACTCTCCCATCTTTTTCTTCCGCCAGTGTTTCTGTGTATTTGTGTCTGTCCTGATAGTATATAAATCTTATACTTGGGGTTCTTTTTTTGGGGGGGGGTTCTTTTTGAGGAGGTTCTTTTTTTCTTTTTCTTTTTCTTTTTTTTTTTTTTGCTTTTATATATATATATATTTTTGTCATATACTTTTATTAGTCTTTTTGTTTGTCTATTTTTGTTTGTATACTTCATAAGTCTTACCTTGGGGCCCATTTGGGCTGAGCCTTCTCTTTTATCTTTCTTTTTTTTTTTTTTTCCTGTCTCTCTCTCTCTCTCTCTCTCTTTTTCTTTTTCTTTTCTTTTTTCTCTCATTTGGGTGGGGACTCCTGATTGCTCAGAAGCATTCCAGGGTGCATCTTGACTGCACCACAGTCAATACATCCAGCTACATCCATTCAGCCATCTCTCACCAAAATGACTAGGAGGAGGAATGCCCAACAGAAGAAAAATTCAGAGGATGGGCCTTCTGCAACAGAGCTAACAGCTATCGACATAGACAATATGTCGGAAAGGCAATTCAGGCTAACAATTATCCAGGCAATAGCCAGGTTGGAGAAAGCCATGGATGACCAAACAGAATTGATTAGGGCAGAACCAAAAGGCACCAGGGATGATGTTCACAATGTTAGGGCAGAACTGAAAGCCACGAGGGATGATGTTCACAAGGCTCTCAATGAGTTCCAATCTAATCTAAATTCTCTAAAAGCTAGGGTAACTGAGACAGAAGATAGAATTAGTGATCTGGAGGACAAACAGATAGAGAGGATCAGGAAGAAGCCTGGAACAAACAGCTTAGAAGCCACGAAAACAGAATCAGGGAAATAAATGATGCCATGAAATGTTCCAATGTCAGAATTATTGGAATCCCTGGAGGGGAGGAGAAAGAAAGAAGTCTAGAGGATATAGCGGAACAAGTTCTCCATGAAAATTTTCCCAATCTTGCGAATGGAACCAGCGTTCATGTACTAGAGGCAGAATGGACTCCCCCCAAGATTATAGATTCTCGAAAGTCCTCGAGACACCTAATAGTAAGAATGAAGAATTATAATTATAGGCAGGCCCTCTTGAAGGCATCTAGGACAAAGAAGCTCCTTACATACAGAGGAAAGCCCATCAGAATAACGTCAGACCTGTCCACAGAAACCTGGCAAGCCAGAAAGGGCTGGCAAGATATATTCAGGGCACTAAATAAGAAGAACATGCAGCCAAGAATACTTTATCCAGCAAGACTGACATTCAAAATGGATGGAGAGATAAAGAGTTTCCAAGACCGGCAAGGCTTAAAAGACTATGCAACCACCAAGCCGACACTGCAGGAAATATTAAGGGGGGTTCTATAAAAGAGGAAAAATCCTAAGAATAGCATTGAACAGAAATATAGAGACAATCGACAGAAAGAAAGACTTCAAAGATAACACAATGTCAATAAAAACGTATCTCTCAATAATCACTCCCAATGTGAATGGCCTAAATGCACCCATAAAACGACACAGGGTTGCAGATTGGATAAAACGACAAGACCCATCCATATGTTGTCTACAAGAGACCCATTTTGAGCCTAAGGATACACCCAGACTGAAAGTGAAGGGATGGAGAAGCATCTTTCATGCCAATGGGCCTCAAAAGAAGGCCAGGGTAGCAATTCTCATATCAGATAAATTAGATTTTAAACTAAAGACTGTAGTCAGAGATACAGAAGGACACTACATAATTCTTAAAGTGACTATCCACCAAGATGATCTAACAATTGTAAATATCTATGCCCCCAATATGGGAGCAGCCAATTACATAAGAAAACTATTAATCAAGATAAAGAGTCATATTGATATGAATACAGTAATAGTAGGAGATCTTAACACGCCTCTCTCAGTAATAGACAGATCATCCAAGCAGAAAATCAGTAAAGAAACAAGAGCTTTGAATGACACATTGGACCAGATGGACCTCATAGATATATACAGAACATTCTACCCTAAAACAACAGAATACTCATTCTTCTCAAGTGCACATGGAACCTTCTCCAGAATAGACCACATACTGGTTCACAAATCAGGGCTCAACTGGTACCAAAAGACTGATATTATTCCCTGCATATTCTCAGACCACAATGCTTTGAAACTGGAGCTCAACCACAAGGAAAAGTTCAGAAGGAACTCAAACACCTGGAAGCTAAAGACCACCCTGCTTAAGAATGCTTGGGTCAACCAGAAGATCAAAGAAGAACTTAAACAATTCATGAAAACCAATGAGAATGAAGACACTTCAGTCCAAAACCTATGGGATACAGCAAAGGCGGTCATAAGGGGAAATACATAGCCATCCAAGCCTTCCTCAAAAAAAATAGAAAAATCCAGAATACACCAGCTGTCTCTACACCTTAAAGAACTGGAGAATCAACAACAAATTAAACCAACTCCAAACATAAGAAGGGAAATAATCAAGATTAGAGCAGAGATCAATGAGGTAGAAACTAGAGGTACAGTAGAAAGTATCAATGAAACCAGAAACTGGTTTTTCAAAAGAATCAATAAGATCGATAAACCATTGGCCACACTAATCCAAAAGAAAAGAGAGAAATCTCAAATTAATAAAATTATGAATGAAAAGGGAGAAATCACAACTAACACCAAGGAAGTAGAAACAATCATCAGAAGTTATTATCAACAGTTATATGCCAATAAGTTAAGCAACCTAGATGAAATGGATGCATTCCTGGAAAACTATAAACTTCCAAAATTGAACCAGGAAGAAATTGACAACCTGAATAGACCAATACCTAGTAACGAGATTGAAGCAGTAATCAAAAACCTCCCAAAAAACAAGAGCCCAGGACCTGACGGATTCCCTGGGGAATTCCAACAAACTTTCAAAGAAGAAATAACACCTATTCTCCTGAAGCTATTTCAAAAAATTGAAGCAGAAGGAAAACTTTCAGACTCTTTTTATGAAGCCAGCATTACCCTGATCCCCAAACCAGGCAAAGACCACACCAAAAAGGAGAATTTCAGACCAATATCACTGATGAATATGGATGCTAAGATTCTCAACAAGATCCTAGCAAACAGGATCCAACAGCACATTAAAAAGATTATCCACCATGACCAGGTGGGATTCATCCCTGGGTTACAAGGATGGTTCAACATTTGCAAATCAATCAATGTGATAGAACAAATCAATAAGAGAAGAGAGAAGAACCACATGGTCCTCCCAATTGATGTAGAAAACGCATTTGACAAAATCCAGCATCCGTTCCTGATTAAAACGCTTCAAAGTATAGGGATAGAGGGAACATTCCTGAACTTCATAAAATCTATCTATGAAAGACCCACAGCAAATATCATCCTCAATGGTAAAAAGCTCACAGCCTTCCCATTGAGATCAGAAACACGACAAGGATGCCCACTCTCACCACTCTTGTTCAACATAGTATTAGAAGTCCTAGCAACAGCAATCAGACAACAAAGAGAAATAAAAGGTATCCAAATTTGCAAGGAAGAAGTCAAACTCTCTCTCTTTGCAGATGACATGGTTCTTTATATGGAAAACCCAAAAGACTCCACCCCAAACTACTAGAACTCATACAGCAATTCAGTAACGTGGCAGGATACAAAGTCAATGTACAGAAATCAGTGGCTTTCTTATACACTAACAATGAAAATACAGAAAGGGAAATTAGAGAATCTACTCCATTTACCATAGCACCAGGAACCATAAGATACCTGGGAATAAACCTAACCAAAGAGGTAAAGGATCTGTACTCGAGGAACTACAGAACACTCATGAAAGAAATTGAAGAAGACACAAAAAGATGGAAGACCATTCCATGCTCTTGGATCAGAAGAATAAACATTGTTAAAATGTGTATACTGCCTAGAGCAATCTATACTTTTAATGCCATTCTGATCAAAACTCCACCGGTATTTTTCAAAGAGCTGGAGCAAATAATCCTAAAATTTGTATGGCATCAGAAGAGACCCCAAATCGCTAAGGAAATGTTGAAAAACAAAAATAAAACTGGCGGCATCACGTTACCTGATTTCAAGCTTTACTACAAAGTTGTGATCACCAAGACAGCATGGTACTGGCATAAAAACAGACACATAGACCAGTGGAACAGAGTAGAGAGCCCAGATATGGACCCTCAACTCTATGGTCAAATAATCTTTGACAAAGCAGGAAAAAATATCCTGTGGAAAAAAGACAGTCTCTTCAATAAATGGTGCTGGGAAAACTGGACAGCTATATGTAGAAGAATGAAACTCGACCATTCTCTTACACCATACACAAAGATAAACTCGAAATGGATAAAAGACCTCAACGTGAGACAGGAATCCATCAGAATCCTAGAGGAGAACATAGGCAGTAACCTCTTCGATATCAGCCACAGCAACTTCTTTCAAGATAAGTCTCCAAAGGCAAAGGAAACAAAAGCGAAAATGAACTTTTGGGACTTCATCAAGATCAAAAGCTTCTGCACAGCAAAGGAAACAGTCAACAAAACAAAGAGCCATCCCACGGAATGGGAGAAGATATTTGCAAATGACAGTACAAAGGTTGATATCCAGGATCTATAAAGAACTTCTCAAACTCAACACACACAAAACAGATAATCATATCAAAAAATGGGCAGAAGATATGAACAGACACTTCTCCAATGAAGACATACAAATGGCTATCAGACACATGAAATAATGTTCATCATCACTAGCCATCAGGGAGATTCAAATTAAAACCACATTGAGATACCACCTTACACCAGTTAGAATGGCCAAAATTAGCAAGACAGGAAACAACATGTGTTGGAGAGGATGTGGAGAAAGGGGAACCTTCTTACACTGTTGATGGGAATGCAAGTTGGTGCAGCCACTTTGGAGAACAGTGTGGAGATTCCTTAAGAAATTAAAAATAGAGCTTCCCTATGACCCTGCAATTGCACTCCTGGGTATTTACCCCAAAAATACAGATGTAGTGAAAAGAAGGGCCATCTGTACCCCAATGTTTATAGCAGCCATGGCCACGGTCGCCAAACTGTGGAAAGAACCAAGATGCCCTTCAACGGACAAATGGATAAGGAAGATGTGGTCCATATACACTATGGAGTATTATGCCTCTATCAGAAAGGATGAATACCCAACTTTTGTAGCAACATGGACGGGACTGGAAGAGATTATGCTGAGTAAAATAAGTCAAGCAGAGAGAGTCAAGTATCATATGGTTTCACTTATTTGTGGAGCATAACAAATAACATGGAGGACATAGGGAGATGGAGAGGAGAAGGGAGTTGAGGGAAATTGGAAGGGAATGTGAACCATGAGAGACTATGGACTCTGAAAAACAATCTGAGGGTTTTGAAGGGGGGTGGGAGGTTGGGGGAGCCAGGTGGTGGGTATTAAGGAGGGTGTTGCATGGAGCACTGGGTGTGGTGCAAAAACAATTAATTCTGTTATGCTGAAAAGAAATTAAAAAAAAAACATAATGTACACAACCTATAGGCTAGCCAGATTGACTTTAACAAGATGAAAAATGTCATTATAATCAGAACAAAAAAATGTGTGAATGGTGAGCAATTTCCATCTTCTAGGACAATTTATTTCCTCTATCATGCATTTTTAATTAATGTCATTTACTACTATGGACATCCATACAAGCTTTGAGTCCTGAGATGAAATGTTGTATTTCACAACAGATAACAAGTTCTTTTAATTTAATAAAATGTTATAGGAAAACTTGTTGTAGAAAAATTAATCTGGGAATCAATTTTATATCAAAGTAGAGAATATTCATATATCTAACATAAATAGGAAATTTGCCCCACCTGAGTAAAGTTGTAGTCATTTTTATGATTTTTAAAACAATCTGTGATTTTCTTACTGTCAAGACAAAGAATATTGTTACCCACTAGGATCGCATTTCAAAACTGCTTGTGTCCATCACTTCTCCTTTTTAAGTTTTTGGTGAAATAGCATTCTACTTTGTATCCTTTGTTTTCAATTAAATTTTTAACTAAGGCTGTATTACAGTGTTTGTGGTGTATAAGTTTCGGTATCTGGTTGGTACCTTGAAAAGGGGAAGCTTGAAAGGAATGAAAGTGGGAAATGATGTGTGTTGGTCTCCCTCTGTGGCCCCCACAGTGAATGTGTGAGCCTTCCAGACCTGGGAAGGGCTCCAGTGCAGGAGGACTTGTCCTTTGGTAAACCACTGTTGCCACCGTGGCCCTGGGACCACCGGTGGAGTTCTCCATGGACTGCCTATTCTATCCAATCCTTCCTTCCTTTGGGGTGTTCTCATAAATGTCTCTTTGAAGATCCTACCCCACCACCACCACCCTCTGGGCTAGATGTCTATTTAGAGATAAGTCATTCCATGGGGAATCTCAGGACTGCAGAAGCTGCCAAGGAGAGGCACAAAAAGGGAAGGTGAAAATGAACCACTTTTTTCCTACTCCCATGAGCTAGAGATGGCCGATGCTAGTGTCCCAGCCGTCTCTTACAGCTTGCAAAGCCCCCTCATCTCATGAAATGGACCCAACACTTGAGCTCTTAAATACAGTAAGAACAATGGCTTTCAGAGCTGTCAATTTAATTCTGTCAATGTTGCAATGATGTATTTGTTCTGTTACCGTCGTTTTATAGAACAGGAGACTGAGGCTTAGCCAGGCAGCCTAAACTGCTCCAAATCACATGGCTAATATGTGACACAGCCAGGTCTCCATCCCTAAAACATCTGTGCTGAGATCTCATGCTGCTATCTCTGGGTCATGGGACTACCTCCAGAGCACTCCATTCCCTCCAGCAGGAGAGGGCTAATGTACCCAGGGGTAGATTCTCTTGGGGAGAGAAATGCAAATTTTTTTTTTTAGATTTTTTATTTATTTATTTGACAGACAAGTAGGCAGAGAGGCAGGCAGAGAGAGAGAGGAGGAAGCAGGCTCCCCACTGAGCAGAGAGCCCAATGCAGGGCTTGATCCCAGGACCTTGGGATCATGACCTGAGCCGAAGGCAGAGACTTTATTTAACTCACTGAACCACCCAGGCACACGGTAAATTTTTTATTATAACTGATACCACCCCTAATTCTGAAAAGTATTTGAAGGAAAATCCCTTTTCTTCCAAAAAAAATAAATTATTGAACAAGAAAGTAACATACAGATCTGGCGCCACACACCGGAAAGCAGGATTGTTCCATAACTTAGAAAAGTTGTCTGCTATGATTATGCCTAATAGGGATCTCTGAGCTACCAAGCATCTGTGACAATGGCAGAAATATAAATCTAGTAGCTTTGTTTCTCAGGAGAAAGAACTTCGCCACATAATTCATTCTAGGAGAGATTTGCCATTGAGTCAACCTGTAAAGTTGGTGGGGGGGGCTGCCTTGTTACCCCCACAGTGACATGTAAAGTTGGTGGGGGAAAGCTGCTTTACTCCCACAGTGTATCTGATCTTAAGGAGCTTGGCATACATGCAGAATTATCAAAAGCCTCAGCTCTGAGGCCACATGGATAATTTTCTTACATTACACACTGTGTTTGTTTAAGAGACAATTTTATTTCTACCAGTAACTGTCCTAATTGCTTTATAAATATGTATTCATTCAGCAAAAACTAATTCAGTCCATGCCATGATCCAAACACTGTCCTAGTCATTTGAGGTGCATCAGCGAAAATGGGACATTTCGAACAAAGATTCTGCCTTTGTGATGCTTGCAGTGTGGTAAAAGGAGAGAGATAATAAACCATAAATGCAATGAATAAGCAGATTGTATCATATGTTAGAATAAGAGCTGTGGAAATAGAAACTGTAGAGGTTAAGAGAGTTGGAGTGACAGGTCGCAGGTCAGAATAGGTAGCCTGTGAATATGAGGGGTGAGCCAAGACTGGGAGGTAGGGAAGGGCCAGCCAAGTCTACTGCCACTCCCGGGAGAGTCGGAATGGAGATCAGGAAGAAAGACGAATACAGCAGCTGCCTTGGTGAGGGATCGCTGTTGACTACTTAACAACCAGCAGGGAGATGTCGCTGCAGTGAAAGTGAGCAAAGGTAAGTGTTAAATTATCCTCCTAAGTCACATCAAGACCATCCACGGGGTGAGGCAGGATAGAGTGTACCCACTGGCTCCATCTCCCACTGATTAGAGGCCTACCCCATGGGGCATGAATCCCCCACACACGGCTGAGGTGTGAGCGCCAAGGGCAGTCAGATAACAGCCTCAGTGGGGAGGCACCAAGAGGAGAGGCAGGAGGCTCAGAGACCAGGCTGGAGGCTGGAGGAGATGAGCTGCAGGGCTGCAGGAAGCTGGGCCATGGCTGTCTATGGCAGCAACGGGACAGAGGGAGGAGGTCTAGCAGATCCAAAGTTGTACACAAAAGACCTGATTCAGTGATCACAGGCATTCACTTTCACATCCATAAAACTGAATTTCTTGGACAGCTTCGATGTAGCAGCCCTCCTAGTTCTCTTATATTTCGTGGTGTATATGGATTGGTCATTACAATGGTAATAAGCAAGGTTTGGGGCAGCAGGAGATGCTGACGATGGTAAGGTCCTTTCAGGCTGCCTTCTCACACAAAGTGGGGCCCTTTGCAGCCCAGAGACTCACCTCTCCAGAAAGCAGCTTCTCAACAATCCACCAGAATATACAAAAGGTAAGTTCACCAGTAATCCCAGAATTTCTAAGTAAGACAAAATTAGACAAGTCAGTATGTCACCTGTTGAATCACCTCCCAATCCAGCAAAGATGAAAAGACATGCCAATTCCCAGTGGTGATACGGGTATCAGCAAGTGAACCCATGGATATACTGTTCTTGGGATTATAAACTGATAAAACCTCACTGAATGGCAGTTCAGTACTATGGAATTAAAGTTTAAAAAAAAAACAAACCTTTAACACATGTGCCTACCTTTCACCCATCAATCCAAATCCATCAGCTTACTCCCAAGAAATAACCAGAGAAGCTGTAAAAGGTAGAAAAGAAGATCATGACTATATTATTGTTCATAACATGAAAAAATTGGAAGGAGAACAGAGAAACAAAATTATTTTCCAAACTGGTTACACTAGTTTTGATGCATCCAGCTAACGGACAGCCTGCACTCATTAGCTTTATAGTAAAGGAATATTTATGGACATGGAAAGCTCAACTTCCTATATTCCAGCAGGCAGTCCGATGTCTACATCATCCTCATAGAGCACAGACTGTACTGGAAACTCATTTTAGCACAAGAGGAGTGAGTCCAAACTTGGTGTCCCTCCATATGGGTCATTTTCCTGAAAGGAGTCAAGCAGCTCTGAGAAGAAGGCTGGAGTGTCCTGAAGGGCACAAAACAACTCTTGTAGCAAGGATGGCCCGATGCCAGCGCCCACTCTTGATGGGCGGGTCAGGCCAGGAGGATTTGGAGAGCCCTGCCAGAGCACTTTGTTTTGTCAGAGTGAAATCAAGCTCCAGTTGTTACAAGGTCAAATGTTGCAAGTCACAATGTAAGAAAATCTAGATACCAGGAGGGGCCCATGCTGGGTAATCTTCCTTCTGACCTGTCTGAAGGGACAGTTACTAGATTCTGTCAGTGATGAGTTCAGTTCAGAACAGCAGCTATGGTTTTGTTTTTTCCTTACGTGGCAGAAGAAGACCACAGAGGTCAAAATTAATAGGATGAAGATAAAGGGGCTCCTCTTAGGGCACCAGAGGGTATCAAGGTGTAATAATGGGCAAGATGAATGGCAGCACTGAAGAATGTGAAAATGAATCTTGTTTTGTCATCTTGGGCAGAAGCTGCCCACTGCTGTAGTTAGAAATTTCTGGAGGATTCCTAACAACTCTGAGTTTTGGGGTTCTTCATGGGGTGGATGCCCAGACATCAGGAAGGAGTGACTGCCTTTGAAGCTGAGAAACTGGGATCAGCCCATTGGAACTTGACTGCTATGTCAGGTAACAGACCTGATAATGGTCCTTCGGTTGAGGCTCAAGAGCAATTTTTCCCTGATGCTGTTTACAGAAAACCAAACCTCCAGGTTTCACCAAATACAGAGGCCGCGTAGGTGGGTGTTTGGGAAATCCTGCTTTTACCTGTTGGTGATAAAGCTGGAGGTATCGTTTGAGTCATTAGTAATATCCATAATTAGTCATATCAGCCTGTACCAACAGTGCAGAATCTAGGATAGCACAAGGAAGGCAGCCTGTATGAACTCCACAGCCACTCACCTGTGGGTTCTAGAGGGACTGGTCTTATGGCCATCAGCACTTATTGCTCATTGCTGAGGGCAGTAAGACCCATCTCCACAGGACACTCCACCTCCCCCTGCTTCAGGCCCTGGGAGTGTGAGGTTTTGAGAATTTTGATAATTATACTTTTAGAATTTGTATAGTCCTCTCTCTTCCTTGAAGCTTGTAAACGATAAAGCTCAGTGGAAATTCTGAGTAAAAAGTAAAGCATTCTGGTTACACATGGGTGGCTCAGTCAGTTAGGTGTCTGCATTTGGCTCGGGTCGTGATCCCGTGATCCTGGGATCATGACCTGCATCCAGCTCCCTGCTCAGCAGGGAACCTGCTTCTCCCTCTGCCTGCTATTCCCGCTGCTTGTGCTCGCTCTCTCTCTCTCTCTCTCTCTCTGACAAAAAAAATAAAATCTTAAAAAAAGAAAAAAGTAAAGCATGCTGTAATGAAAGTACCAGTAAAGTGTGTGTCCCTCCAACTGCAGAGATAGGTTGGGATTCCACGAGTCCAAAAAACTACACAATCAAGTGAATTTGCACCTACATTACAGCCACAGCTCTCCAGTAAGGCAAAACCTCATCCCACCTTGAGAATAAACAATAACCAGAAGTACTTGGGGCCCATTTGGAGGTGTTCAGTGGGACCACGGGACTTGGGTTTCTATCCATCTCCTACCTTTACAGTTTTGCCAGGACTGTCATTGGTAGGTTAAGACCTGTGTTGGAAACATCCTTGGCAACACCTCCTAGAATTACCCCACCAAGGTTGGTTCACTATCGTGGCCAGATCTCTTCTATTGAGGGTAATATCAGGAAGCACTTTCACAAATTTTCACTTATATAATAGCCATCTGTCTAGGTAAATGGAAAAATCTCTCAAGATTCTTTTATTCTTTTAAATTTTATTAAGTTTTTTTATTTTAATTCCAGTATAGTTAACATACAATGTTATATTAGTTCTAGGTGTAAAATATAGTGATTTAACAAATCTATACATTACTCAGTGCTCATCATGATAAGTGTTCCCTTAATCCCTGTCACCTGTTTCACTCATCCCCCTTCCAGCTGCCCTCTGATAACTATCAGTTTGTTCTCTGTAGTTAAGAGTCCATTTCTTGGTTTGCCTTTCTCTTTTCCTTTGTTTTGGTTCTTAAATTCCACATGAGAGTGAAATCATATGGTATTTGTCTTTCTCTGATGGCCTTATTTCACTTAGCATTATACTATCTAGCTCCAACCATGTTGTTGCAAATGGCAAGATTTCATTCTTTTTACAGTTGAGTAATATTCCATCATGTATATATACCACATCTTCCTTGTCCATTCATCTATCAGTGGACACTTGGGCTGCTTCCATAATTTGACTATTTTAAATCATGCTTCAATAAAACAGGGGTGTATATATCCTTTCAAATTACTGTTTTCGTATTCTTTGGGCAAATACCTAATAGTGCAATTGTTGGATTGTAGGCTAGTTCCATTTTTAACTTTATTTTGTTTTGTTTTGTTTTTATTAATTTATTTATTTTAATAAACATATAATGTATTTTTATCCCCAGGGGTACAGGTCTGTGAATTGCCAGGTTTACACATTTCACAGCACTTATCATAGCACATACCCTCCCCAATGTCCATATCCCCACCACGCTCTCCCGTCCCCCCTCTCCCCAGCAACCCTCAGTCTGTTTTTTTAGATGGAGTCTTTTATGGTTTGTCTCCCTCCCAATCCCATCTTTTCATTTTTTCTTTTCCTACCTCCCCCTAACCCCCCCACATTGCATCTCCACTTCCTCATATCAAAGAGATCATATGATAGTTGTCTTTCTCCGATTGACTTATTTCGCTAAACAATACCCTCTAGTTCCATCCACGTCGTCGCAAATGGTAAGATTTCATTTCTTTTGATGGCTGCATAGTATTCCATTGTGTATATATACCACTTCTTCTTTATCCATTCATCTGTTGATGGACATCTAGGCTCTTTCCACAGTTTGGCTATTGTGGACATTGCTGCTATAAACATTCGGGTGCACGTGCCCCTTCGGAGCACCACGTTTATATCTTTAGGATATATACCCAGTTGTGCAATCACTGGGTCATAGGGTAGCTCTATTTTCAGTTTTTTGAGGAACCTCCATGCTGTTTTCCAGAGTGGTTGTACCAGCTTGCATTCCCACCAGCAGTGTAGGAGGGTTCCCCTCTCTCCGCATCCTCGCCAGCATCTATCATTTCTTGACTTGTTAATTTTAGCCATTCTGACTGGTGTGAGGTGGTATCTCATTGTGGTTTTGATTTGTATTTCCCTGATGCCGAGTGATGAGGAGCACTTTTTCATGTGTCTGTTGGCCATCTGGATGTCTTCTTTGCAGAAATATCTGTTCATGTCCTCTGCCCATTTCTTGATTGGATTATTTGTTCTTTGGGTGTTGAGGTTGATAAGCTCTTTATAGATTTTGGATACTAGCCCTTTATCTGATATGTCGTTTGCAAATATCTTCTCCCATTCTGTCAGTTGTCTTTTGGTTTTGTTAACTGTTTCCTTTGCTGTGCAAAAGCTTTTGATTTTGATGAAATCCCAATAGTTCATTTTTGCCCTTGCTTCTGTTGCCTTTGGCGATGTTCCTAGGAAGAACTTGCTGCGGTTGAGGTCAAAGAGGTTGCTGCCTGCATTCTCCTCAAGGATTTTGATGGATTCCTTTCTCACATTGAGGTCCTTCATCCATTTTGAGTCTATTTTAGTGTGTGGTGTAAGGAAATGGTCCAATTTCATTTTTCTGCATGTGACTGTCCAATTTTCCCAGCACCATTTGTTGAAGAGGCTGTCTTTTTTCCATTGGACATTCCTCCCTGCTTTGTCGAAGATTAGTTGACCATAGAGTTGAGGGTCTATTTCTGGGCTCTCTATTCTGTTCCATTGATCTATATGTCTGTTTTTGTGCCAGTACCATACTGTCTTGATGATGACAGCTTTGTAATAGAGCTTGAAGTCTGGAATTGTGATGCCACCGACTTTGGCTTTCTTTTTCAGTATTCCTTTGGCTATTCGAGGTCTTTTGTGGTTCCATATAAATTTTAGGATTATTTGTTCTATTTCTTTAAAAAAAAGTGGATGGGATTTTGATAGGGATTGCATTCAATGTGTAGATTGCTTTAGGTAGAATAGACATTTTCACAATATTTGTTCTTCCAATCCATGAGCATGGAATATTTTTCCATTTCTTTGTGTCTTCCTCAATTTCTTTCATGAGTACTTTATAGTTTTCTGAGTATAGATTCTTTGCCTCTTTGGTTAGATTTATTCCTAGGTATCTTATGGTTTTGGGTGCGATTGTAAATGGGACTGACTCCTCAATTTCTCTTTCTTCTGTCTTGTTGTTAGTGTAAAGAAATGTGACTGATTTCTGTGCATTGATTTTATATCCTGACACTTTACTGAATTTCTGTATAAGTTCTAGCAGTTTTGGAGTGGAGCCTTTTGGGTTTTCCACATATAGTATCATATCATCTGCAAAGAGTGATAGTTTGACCTCTTCTTTGCTGATTTGGATGCCTTTAATTTCTTTTTGTTGTCTGATTGCTGAGGCTAGGACTTCTAGTACTATGTTTAACAGCAGTGGTGATAATGGACATCCTTGCCATGTTCCTGACCTTAAGCAGAAAAGCTTTCAGTTTTTCTCCATTGAGAATGATATTTGCAGTGGGTTTTTCATAGATGGCTTTGATAATATTGAGGTATGTGCCCTCTATCCCTACACTTTGAAGAGTTTTGATCAGGAAGGGATGCTGCACTTTGTCAAATGCTTTTTCAGCATCTATTGAGAGTATCATATGGTTCTTATTCTTTCTTTTATTAATGTATTGTATCACATTGATGGATTTGCGGATGTTGGACCAACCTTGCAGCCCTGGAATAAATCCCACTTGGTCATGGTGAATAATCCTTTTAATGTACTTTTGGATGCTATTGGCCAGTATTTTGGTGAGAATTTTCGCATCTGTGTTAATCAAGGATGAACACTATCCCAGTGCTACGTGAAGAGGAAGGCAGCGATAGGCAAGAGCTGAGATGCAAAGCCGTGTTTTATGAGACAACTAGGGGAGAGTGGTGAGGGTTTTCTGTCCTACAAGTCTGTTCAGCATGGGAAACCATGGAGTTTACTGAAGACCTCAGAATCCAGTCAGCTGAGGCTTCCGTGAGCTTTGCTGCTGCTGCCATAGTTCTTGAACAGGGGCTGTGCCTTGCTACTGGATCTAATGGAAGACCAAAGTGAGTGATGGGCCTCCCATCAGCACTATGCTGAGCCATACTGGGGCCCAGACCCTTAGGTGCATGTTTTAGGTATTGGTTAAGTGGTTAATTTTTTCCAGAACATTAAAACAAGTGAAAAAAATCTTGAAAATTTGAAAAGTAGGTTATTAAAACTTACGTTAAGTTCAAATATTTTATTTAATCAAGGAGTTTGTTGTAACTTAATATTCCTAGGTTTAATGAAAGAAAACTAACCCAGAAGAATTAAAGGATTAATACATTGCTCTATATGAAAAATAAATTATCTTCTTTTTTTTTAAGATTTTATTTATTTATTTGACAGACAGAGATCACAAGTAGGCAGAGAGGCAGGCAGAGAGAGAGGAGGAAGCAGTCTCCCGTTGAGCTGAGAGCCCGATGTGGGCCTCGATCCCAGGACCCTGGGATCATGACCCGAGCCGAGGACAGAGGCCTTAACCCACTGAGCCACCCAGGCATCCCCAATCTTCTTAAAGAAACAAAGAAATGGCATAAAATAAATGACAAACTAGGACAAAATATGTACAACAATGTTTGCAGATAGATGTCTAACATCTCTAATATACAAGGAACTTTTAAAAATTGGGGCAGGGGGATGAGAGTTTGGAAAACCTGATAGAAAAAAGGTCAAAGACATGAAAGAGACAATCTACCAAAAAAAATTTTTAAATGTCCCTTAAACATATGAAAAGAATACTCAACTTCACTTTTAATAAGAGAAATGCAAGTTAATATAACACCAGGATACTATCTCTTACTGAATCAGATTAAGGAAAATTAAAAATCACACCTTATACATTCTGTTAGTAAGCCTGGGGGAAGCCAGACACTCTTATACATCACTAGCCAGAATGCAAATTGGTAAACCCCAATCAGGGAGAATTTGGCATTGTCTAACAAAAGGACACGTGCTCTCCCCACTTATTGTAATTTACCCTGGTCAAACATCTCCAACTGTACACGAATATGTATACCCAAGGGAATGCATTGTAGAATTATTTGTAATTGCAGAATATCAGAAACGACCCAAGGAGCTTACACAGGAGAATGGCTGAATGAATATGGTACATCCAACTAGTGGAATACTATGCAGCTATAGAAATAGAACCCTATCTACAAACTGATGTGGAAAGGCTTCCAAAATGTATTATTAAGCGAAAAAGTAAAATGTGAGAAAGTCTATATAGTATGCCACCTCTTATGAAAGAAAGGGAAATAAGAAAATATATATGTTATCTGCAAAACCGTACAAAAAGAAACTTGGGAAAGGTAACCTGGAAGCTAGTAAGCTTGGTTATATCCAGGGAGTGGGGGAAACTGGGTGAAAAGAATAAGACGATGGACACAGGGTAGAAGGAGGAGGGGAGTGACACAGGAGAGTTATGAATTTGTCCAAGTCTGTGTCTTAGAGCCATGTTAATATTTCACTCAATTTTTAATGAATAAAAAAATTTTAGTGAATACAATCAAGGATAAAATGGAAAAATTTTAACATAGAATATACACGGGAGCAAGCAAACCTAATGATATTTCAAATGAGCACCAATGGTCTCGCTTGGGTCCACCAGCCTGGGGAAAGGAAGTCTCTTGAGCAAAGAACTGCATCTTGACTCTCCCATCTTCTTCCCTGAGCTCCAACTATTCTGCTCCCAACCCCCTTCAGAAGAGTACTCTGGACTTCAGAGTCCAGCAGACACCAGCACCTGCATGGGCCCCAGCCCTCAGCCTCTCAGGAGCTCACCTGAGGCCACAAGGATGCTGTTCCCCTCTCCCTGGTAGAGAAGAACATTAGCTGGTCAAGGAGAAATTCTTCCCAGGCCCTCAGGTAGGAGGAGGGATGGGAAGGAGGCAGGCCACCTCCCAGAAGTACACCCAGAATTCACAAATTGCTCCATCGGAATCCAACGCCATCAGGGGGACATGTGGTGTAAGGAGAGGGCCAAAAGCCACAAGGGCACAGCTGGCTGCAAGGGCAGGACTCCCACACACAAAGCTGTCCTCAGCCCTGAGGACAAGCAGACCCAGCAAAGGAACAGGCAGACCACCATAAGGGAGCCAGCAATCCCCCAGTTATCCTAGAGTCCAGGTGAATGACCTGGGTAACAGACTGCTGTAAACCATCAAGAAGGAACCAAGCAAACCAGCTCTTACCAACTTCAGTGTGCCCAAACTTTGGCATTCAAGGTATCGTGCAGAGGTAACTTATGAACGAGCACCCACATCTTTCCCTAGTGGGCTCCCCCCCTCACCAGGTAGCTTCCTGTGCTCGCTCTCAGCCAGGTCTGTCTCCATGTGGCCTGGTAATGCAGGAGCCCCAACCCACCAACCCTTTCTCACCACCCTTCCAGACTGACCCCAAAGCTGTGACACTTGTGAGAAAAGTTCCCTGCGGGTTTCAGATCAGCAAGCAGGGAGTCACAGCAGGCTCCAGATTTTCCTGACCCCTCTGATACCTGCCCTGGAAGAATTCTCGAGGCCACCCCGTGCTGCACGGCCTGACACCTGCCCCATTTGGACCCACATGAGCCCTGTCCCAGGGCCCAAAGGCAGAGACAGAGCCAGTCCTCCAGGGACTCTGCCCACTCCTGGGCCCTCCATCTCAGGGCCACCTCTTGCTCTTTGAGGGGCTTCTGAGCATCTGATGGGATAAAATGTGAAAGTGCTTTGGAAACAGTAAAACACCCTGCAAAGAGCAAAAGGGGGAAATCCAGGGCAAGGACTGGGTGCTGTGCTCACAAGAGAAGCCCCCGGCAGGCTCCCAGAAGAACTCTGCAAAGGAGGGTGCCCCCCGGGAAGGGTTCCGGGGAAATGGGGCCAGTGCCAGCAACAGAGGCAGGCTTGCCTGGCAGATACCCACATGCAGCCCGCTCTGCCAGGGAGGGCTCAATGCCAGGCCCAGGCCCCAGGGAGGAGATTAGCTATGGCAGGAACTGGCCAAGGGGAGCAGGGACCCAGCCTGCCAAGCGCCCACAGAAGACAGAGGCAGAACTGCTCCCAGCATTTGGCAGGCACTGGCTCCCAGCTGCACTTGGCTCCCAGGAACATGTGGCTTATGCCAGGTGCCAAGATGGGAGGGCAGGTGACAGGTCTGCTGTACCAAATGGACGACCCTGCCTGAGGGAAGAGGAGCCAGAGTCTCAGGGATCCCCTGCAGACGGGCTTTGGCACTCAAAGCCCTCTCCATCACAGCTGAGGAAGACCACAAACCTGCCAGGTTTTGCCACCCTATCACCCCCACAGAGAGACAAGAGGCCCAGAACAGAATTCCTCCCCCTGCTGTCTCCTTCCCCTATCCAGGAGGCATGGTGACTTAACAACCAGTACAGTTCACAATGGAGGCAGGAGTCCCCAGAAGTTGTCACGTGAGAGTGACTGGCCCCATCAGAAGCCACAGCCCGAGGACCTCATGAGTGGGTCTGGGAATTCCAGAGCTGTCCCTGGGGTCCCGGCTCTGGTCAGGAGGACATAAGGAGACAGAGGTCAGAACCCAGGGCCTGGGGCAGGTGTATGGGCTCCAGCTCTCCCACTCCTGCTGGTGCTCATGCAGGGTGTCTGGAGGCCAAGGAGACTGGGGGCAATCAAGGGGCTTGGGACCTAAGCTCTTCCTAAAGGTTACCTAGTGGTTCAATACTTTAGTGACTGGTACTACCATACGTGGCACACGGGCTGAATATCTGGCCTGCCCTTCCCCGTCTCAAGCTCTTCCTGACACCAAACTGCCCATCTCCCCACACGGGGAGCTCCCAGGGCAGAGGGCATGAACCGTCAACCTGCTTCCTCAGCCCCCACACGTTGACATCCTAGCCTTGCCCATGACCGAGTGGCCCTCCTCCTTGTACTTCCTCCTGCTTCATACTCATGACCACAGCCTCATATGAGCCTCACAACAAGAGCCAAGCTTGGTGCCAGACAAGTGTGAGGAGATGGGAAAACATTATAACCCCTGGCACCAGAGGGCGTACGGTAGCCAACCCACCTGCGGCCCAGGTCTCGCCTCCGTAAAGCCATAAGAGAACCTGAAGGTAATCTTCCAGCCCCAAAATCATGATCTCCCTGTCCCACCCTCAGATCCTACTCAGCCTTTCTTACCCAAGGCCTCCCTCGCACAGGCCCTGCTGTGAAGGGTCCTATGCAGTCTACACCAAGGCTTCTTCCCTTTCCCTCCTGCACCACCGCCTGGGTGTGGAAGGAGGAGACTCAAGAGTTGAAAGATCCCATAAGGATGATTCTGCCCAAGCAGAACAAAGAACTGACTTGCCCAAAGGCCCAGTGAGTTAGAGACTGAGGAGAGATAGAGCCAGTATCCAAAACCTGCCTGGTGATTTCTTCCCCGTAGCCCTCCAGACCCAGGAGGGACCCTCTTTCTTCTGAGCAGGAAGGAAGCCTATCCTGTCAGCTCCTGCCAACATGTAGGTCCTCACCAAGCATTAGGGCCAGTAAGCCCTTGGGAAACAATACAGGCTAAAGAGAGGATCACCTTGGGCAGATCTGAAGGCACAACAGCCTACTGAGGAGAATCTGTTTGCTTGCTTGGTTTTATTTCGTGTGAGGGGATGGGAAGTTGTAACCAGGATGGTACCAAAGGTGAGTGTCCCCTGGCCTCCAGACCGCCACCCAGCTTCAGTGTCATCTCTGCATCTTCGGGAACAGAGTAGCCATGATTGCCACCCAATATGGTCTCATCCGCTTCATCGAAACTGAGTCAGCAGTTATAATGACGGTTGTGACCATAGAGGGCAGGCCCAGTGCAGAGGGAAACAAAGGGCATATGGAACTGTCTTCCCATCCCTCCACACATATCTCTGCCTGGGAGCCACAAAAGTGCAGCCAGCCATCTAACGGGCACTCACCCCCTCCCTGCACCATGGCTAGCCTGGTTCCAGTGCCAGGCCTTCCGACAAAGACTCCAGTCGCAGTTACCACTCGCCTCACAAACCTAGGTGACGTCCTCCCCAGCCAGCTTTGCGCTGAGAGGACAATACGTGAGAAAGGAATTAAGTTTCTTTGTCATCCAGTAGCGAGATAAGGTTGGCCTGCATTTGTGAAAGGGAAAGAGACGACACTATAAAATACCGGACCTTGAAGAGCCAGGTGAGGTCACTTCCTAGCCAAAATCCATCTTTAGCCAAGACATCTTGGCCTTTTCTGTAGCAGCCAAACCTTCCCGATCCCAGCGCGGTCAGACATGACCCTGAGCATGGAGGAGGGGATCACAGTGGAGTGGTCCGGCGGAGGTATTACTACTGATAGGCATCCTCAGACATCCTCCCTGCGGGGCACAGACTAACAGTGCAGGCACGTGAGGAGGCGGCCCGGGGATAGAAGGACACACTAGCTATTTGCAGAAGGGAAGAAGCATTATAGCTTTCTGGAGCAAGGGGATAATGACACAACAAAGAGGGAAGTC
Source organism: Martes martes (assembly GCF_963455335.1). Lineage (NCBI taxonomy): Eukaryota > Metazoa > Chordata > Mammalia > Carnivora > Mustelidae > Martes > Martes martes. Next base: position 57,503,205 of record NC_137898.1, read on the forward strand.
GGGCAGCCACAGGTCCACAGTCGGGACACTGAGGCCAACCAGAGCATCGCAGGCCTAGGCCCGGTCTCTTGAGTCCTGAGCCCAGGCTCCTGCAGTCACAGCTGGGCCCAGGCCAAGGGGCTCTGCTTCCCAACACAGGCTGCCTGGAGAACTGACGCACACGGAGACCCCAGCTACTTCCACCAACAGGGTTGACAAGTAAAAGTGCACGCTGTAAGACGCCCTGGAGACAACCTAGGTGGATTTTGTTCTTTTTCCTCTAATAAGGGGAGGAGGAAGATTAACTGGGTTTAAGGCTAGAACAGAGAAAGACAGTAGCCAGGTAATAAAGGGGAAAAAAATTAAAACAATGAATCGTTGAACACTACATCAAAAACTAATGATGTATTATATGCTAACTGAACATAATTTAAAAAATAAAAATTAAAAGGGAATTTCTAAAGCTGTATTCCACCCAATAAAGAAAATACGTTGTGATGTTTAAAAAGGGGGGGGGGGCATCCAAAAATCTCAGGGCAGTGACCGTCTGCCACAACGACCAGTCTTGGACCATGGCTTCAGGCCTTTCGCGTTACATTTAAAATATCTGAGAAAGCAAGAGCCACCCTGCGGCCCGAGGTCCCCCAGTACTGGCCCTGCACTCTAAGCCCGAGGGCTAACCAGCGCCTTCCTCGGCTGGGAGCTCAGCTCGTTCCGTGGACTCGGGCGCCCCCGCGCGGCCGCGCCCGCAGCGCTGCTGCCTCCAGCGTCCTGGGTCCCGGCGGCCTTTCCCCCGGGAGCCCCGCGGGGCCCGCTCAGCCCCAGCCTCCCCCGGGCCTCGTCAGCGCGCGGCGGATCCGCTGTTTGCGCGCCCGCGGGCTCCCGGGGCCGTGGCGACGACTGGCGGCCGGGCGGCGCTAACGAGCCCCGCGGGAGCGCGGCGGCGGAGAGGCCCGTTCTTGGCAACTGCACTGGCTCCGCCGTGCCGCCCGGCTGCCGTGCGCTCCCAGCGCGGGGGCCGCCCTCGCCGCTTCCCGCCTCGCGTGGCCCCGGCGCTTCCACCCCGGCCCCCACGCTGCCCCCACGCTTGGCCCGGGCGGGAAGGGGCTCTACCGACACTCACAAGCTTGGGGGGCTTCGGAGCTACTTGCCAGCCTCTCTGAGCTCGGCTTATCTGCGTAGGGGTAATAATGGGATCCACTGCATCCGGTGGGTGGTCGTATGGATAATAATTAACATTGGTTCCCCCTTTACTGTTTACCAGGAATCAGCCTGGGTGCACCGTTACACCTTTTACCTCCTTTAGTCCTCAGAACAACACTGGTGGGACCTGTCATGTGCGTGTGCTATCCCATTTCACAGATAAGAAAACTGAGGTGGCATAACTTCACCTGAAGGCACACAGCCAGCGAGGGGCTCAAAGCCAGGGCTCCTTGCTCCAGTGTTTTCATAAGAACCTTCTAGGCCTCACAACCCCCACAGATGCTCCTCAGAACAAGGGAGTCCGTGGCCCAATAATTAAGGAGAAACTGCGTTTGTGGAGGCTGACAATACATTTTGGGGAGTTGGAGTCTCTTAGAGAAGAAAACTGCTTGCCTTGGTTTTGGTGTTTTCCAAACTTACTTGAATGGGGAATCTCTTAAACAAACAAACAAACAAACAAACACTTAGGAGGGGCACCTAGCTGGCTCAGCCCATTAAGAGTCCAACTCTTGATTAGAGCTCAGGTCATGATCTCCAGATCCTGGGGTCAGCCCTGCCGCAGGCCTGGGCTGGACGTGGAGCCTGCTTGAGATTCTCTCTCCCTCTGCCCCTCCCCTGCCCTCCCTCAAGTGCACACTCTCTCCAGTAAACAAACAAACACTTACGAGCCTTCTGGGGAACTATGTTCTGTGAAATACACTTCAGGACACACTGGCCTCTGCAGTCTCAAATGTGAGATCAGATGTGTAAGGCCCCACACCCGAAAAGTGCTATGGAACCAGGAGGGCGTGCTCCATTATTAGGGCTATTGTGATCATCCTCAAGTTCATTATCTTTTAGCAGTCCTCGCTGTGGTCTTGCTGAGCACTTCCTGTGTGACAAGCACTGTTCTAGCTGCTTTGTGTGTATTAACTTATACCTTATAATTATGCAGGTGTTAGCCCACCTAAAAAAAAAAAAACAAGATCATGCTAATTGAATGAGTAATAGATGCAAAATTGTTAGAAGAAAGCACTTAGAATGACTACAAGCATTGGCTAGTATCATTATTCCCATTTTACAGAGAAGACTGAGGCACAGGAATATTAGGTAATTTGCTAATTACCTAATTAGCAAACCTAATCAGCAGGTCACACTGCTGGTCAGTGATTTGGAACCCAGACAGCCTGGGGGCAGGGCCTCTGCGGGTGACCAGGGCACATTCTGCCTCTGCCACAGCTGGAAGCCAGACCCCAGGTCTGGGCCTGTCAGCAAAGCCATGAGTCCCCGTGAGAGCATTTCTTCTCTCTGAAGGGCCACCACCCCCTATCCTGCCCCTGCCCCCTGCCCATCAAAACCACCACTGCAGGGACCCCCATCCTGGGTTGGACCCCAGTCCCACCATTTACTGGCTGAGTGGTCTCAGAAAAGTAACTTAGTCATCAGTTTCCATGTCAGTAAAAGGACGGGATTGTCTACCACACTGGTGAGTGAGGACGGACTGAGATGAAGGGTATAAAGTACTTAACACGGGACCTGAGCCATCTGAAGCACTCAGTACATGACGGCTCAGCACCAACCTCCACTCCCACCCCTGCTGCCAGGTCCCTGGCTTACTCCTCCTCTACCTGCCGCACCCCCTGGTCTTAAAACTATGGCTTTATGTGTCTGTCTTCCCCTCAAAATTGAGCCCCAAAGGTTGGTCTGGTTCACTGCTACACGGCCTACCACACTAAGCTCAGCACACACTAGAAACCTAATTAATGTTTGCTGAATGAACAACTGAATTATGATAAGGAAAAAAGCTATTATTAATTATTGAGAAACCGCTGTGCCCTAGGCCCAGTTCCAACTACTTTACATGGATTTTAACTCACTTAATACAACGACCCTATCAGGTAAGTACTATTGTTTTTGCATTTGAGGAAACTGAGGTACAGAGATGTTCCTGGTAAATACCGGAGATGGGATTTGAACCCAGGCAGTGTGGCTTTCGAGGCTGCAAGCTTGGCCATGGTAACCAAGTGAACAGATGGATGCATGCCCACACTTGCAGGGTTGCTGAGAAGGCCAAAAGATACTAAAAGCCCTACCCGTGCACAAAGGTTTTGTTACTAAGCCCCAGAAAAAAAAGGAAGCCTGGGTTCAGGCCTGTTCCTCCCAGGCCTCAGTTTCCTTATCTGTGAAGAAAGGGTTGGACTTGATAATATCGGGGCTCATACACTCATAATATCTCATAATACATTCATAATATCATACTCTCATGGTGGAGGGGAGAAGAAAGTTTTCCTTGGCCCAACCTCCCTTCCCCTAAGAACAGCAAGGAGCTAGATGGGCCCAACTTGGGGCAGAGGGCAGGCCAGCAGCCAGAAAAACAGAGTCTTTGTGAGCAAGGACCCAGGTCAGAGTGGGCTCTGATTCACTAGGAGTCAAGGGCCAAGGGTCAAGGTCCCAGCCAGAGTTGTGTGATACAGTAACTAAAGGCGATAATGACCATTCACAAGTAGCTAGGTCTTTACAGTTTGTGTGATTGCACCTGGCCCTCACACCAGTGCCATGGCTACTACCCCTAAGAACTAAGGCCTAGAGAGGCCTGGGGCTTGTCCAGGGTCACACAGTGGGCCAACATCTAGACCCCACACGCCTGGGGTCTGTTGATTGACCATCAGTTTAAACTGCAGCAAGCCATACTCTAGAAATGGCTCTGGCTCTTTAAGGAGGAGTGAGCAGGACCCAGGTGGCAGGCCTGGCTACAGTCAAGTGAGAGAGTGGCCATTTCCACTCATTAAAAGTTTAGCCGGGCGAGCGAGAAGTGGGCACCTGGGGCCGGCGGATCTCCTTGGGGCTCTGGACAGAGCTGGCCCCAGCATCGGGCCCAGGCTGCTGTAATGGGGCCCCAGGTGTCCTGCCGAGCCTCTGGTCCCCAGGAGAGCCTCTCAGGCCACCAAGGCCCAGCTCATTATGGCCTAATTGGTGGCAAATCATCAGCCAGCCTCAGGGACAGAGAGTGATGAGCTCAGAGCGAGAAAAGTTGGAGCAGCCACAACTGTCTCCCATGTGGTCACAACTTTCTCCGTAGTGGCCCAAACTTTCCCAGTCCTGGGGGGCGGGGGGGCACTCCCAGGTCCCTACTGGTGCCCATGTTTGTCCAGGTTTCCCAGACCCAGCTGCACCCTGGATACGCTGCTGTCACCGCCGGGACTGGCCCAATCCTCAGCGGTAGCCTGGCAGTCTGGGTCTGAGGTGCCTCCAGTCCCTACCCCGTGAGTCTCAGCCTTGAGGGTGCCCTCAACCTGGTGAGGGGTGCCCTAGCTCTATCCCCACTCCTTACCCTATCCCAGGATACCTGGTGGGGCAGCAGCCCCCTCCACACCCCGGAGCAGGGCTGGGGCGTTCCCTCCCTGAAAGGGAGAAGATGTCCAGTTCTCTACACAATCATGGACCCCACATCCCCACCCCTGGGCCAGTTCACAGAGGCCGCTCCCCTCGCCAGCCCATCTCCTCTCACACCACCTGAGGAGGGAGGGGAGGGGAGAGAGAGGTAAAGATGATAAACCCAATGTTGCTATCTCAGAGCATCAGCCTGTTGAGTCTCCAGGGAAGCCCGGCGAGGTGCAAGTCCTATCCATATTTCACAAATAAGGAAACTGAGGCACAGAGATTTTGAGTTCGCCTGCCTCGTGCAGCCTTTCCCTACAAAGAAGTGAGATTAATCTGGGCTCAAATCGCTGCCACTGAACCAGCTGTGAAAACTGCCCCAACTTAACTTCTGATTCTTTGCTTCTTCATCTACAAAGTGGGGATGTTATCATATATATTCCATGACATTGGGAGACTAATGACAGTGTGTATAAAATGCCCTTCATAGTCCTGGCAGCGAACACATTCATTCGTTCAATGACTGTGGTTAATACTATTTCATAGCCCGGTGAAATGGAAAAGCATGGGCTTTGGGGCCAGCGGTTCAAAAACCATGATTGCTCCATTAATCCAAGCCAGGTTCCGAACCAGCCCTGGAGTTTCCAGGGTCAGTTAGATGCTTGCCCTGCCCTCCCCGAGCAGGAAGAGACAGAACATACTTGCAGTGGGAGGACAGGTCAGGGGTCAGTCTGAGAGGTCACCTACCTCTCCAAGCTGAGCTTTATCATTTGGTAAGGAGTGGGCAGTGTCCATCCCACAATAACACCATTTGTCCTGAGGCCTGAGCGCCATAATGTAGATGATTGTGGTCTGCAAATTCTAGAATGGCGTAGAAATAGCCCCACTGCCTCACAGATGAGGAAGCTGAGGTTTGGGACCTTGAGTCACTGCCCAAGGTCACCCAGCTGGTGGTCGCTGAGCCTAGACAGAATCCCAGGGCTTTTCTGCCCAGAGAAGGCTCAGCACCCTGGCAGGACGGGCAGCCTTCCTCAGCCTTCCGCCCCCATCACACCCTGCAGGGCCAGTGACACACACTAAGGTGGGCGATGTGTAGGGCAGACCCTGCCTCTTCGCAGAGAACTCACAACCAGGGGTTAGTAAGCCAAGCAGGAGATATTCAGATTACATGAGAAGGGGAGGCATCCCAGGGAAGGAGGGCTGACAGACGCCTTCCTGCCTCTCCCTGCTCAGGTGTAACCTTGAGCCTCAGGACCCTCTCTCTTCTTCTGCCTTTGCCTCCATAGAATCCCATGGCCTGTGCAGAAATGGGGAGTTTGGGGTAGACATGTTCTGCTGCCCCCTTCCATTCAGATGGTGGCCACACAATGTCCCTGAGAGAACATTCTTAGGTGATCTCTCCTCTCTGCCCCTTAGCAAAGGTCTGAGCTCAGTGTGGTGGTTGTCACAAGGGAGCCAGCACCAGGGCAGAGAGCTCTGACCTCCGTTCCCCAGCAGGTGTTGACCCCAGGTGGCAGCAGAAAGCAGCTGGGCCTGGGACCTTCTAGGAGCTCCTGAATCATTGGTGGCCAGTGACTTCCTCTGCCAAAAAGGACCAAACCTGCAGGAGGCGGTAGAGATTCGGGGGGGGGGGGAAGGAAGGAGGCTGAGGATCGGGATGGAGGAGGTCTAAGGAAGTGACCCAGCTTGATCCAAAGTCCCCTGGGGAAGATCTGGAGGGAGCCCAGAGGACACACGTGTGTGTGCGTGTGCACACACACACACACACACACATTAAATGTGGGCACCAACAGCAGTACGGCTGTCTCACAGCCCAAGTTCAAGTCTCAGCTCTGCCACTTACTGGCTGTATGGGCCTTGGTAAATGTGTGCCCTTTATCTGTTTCCCCTTCCACAACATGGGGTTAATACTAGGGACAACCATGCAGAGTTATCATGAGGGTTAGAGAGATAGCCTTAGCTCACTGTATAGACTCCATGCTGTGTGTGAGCTACAGTGCTAAGTAAGGTACAGTTGTTATCTCATTTGGTTGATGCTCAGGACATCTCTCTGAAGTTTTGCTTGTTTACAGCTACACTACACGTAGCCTACTAGGTGCTCAATAAATATGTGTTGAATGAATGGATGGATGGATGGATGGATGGAGATAGGATTGGTGTTACTGTTATGCCCATTTCTCAGAAAAGCACACTGAGGCTCAAAGAGGGAAAACAATTTTCCAGGACCACAGAGAGCCAAGATCTCTTGACCCAGGCCCTGACACCAGCGTGTTCTGATTGACTCAAGCTCACAGTCTGGGGGGCAGGTGGGAGTCTGGAAAAGTGGTAGGGCACAACAGGAAAGTCCAAGAGCAAAGCATCTCGAACTATCTGGGCAGGTCCCGGGACTGCACCTGCCCCCAAGCACAAGCCCGGGCCGCCTTTCCCCAACATGGTGCTTGGGTGCCACCTTGTGGCTTCTCTGGGAGGTGCAGGTTTCCGCGGGCTTGGCCTAGACAGTGAGGAAAGTCAGCCCTGCAGCCAGAGAGGGGCGGTCCACAGATCCGGGGCCAGGCTCCCAGCCCAGACACGGATAGGGAGGTACAGCCTGCTCCAAAAGCTTTGCTCGAGACCAAATGGCCCTAAGAGCCAAAAAATTTGTTTATGGGCAGTGCAGGCAGAGGTGGGGGCAGGGATGTCCATGGGTCCATCAGGGGACTTCGGCCTCCTGGCTTTCTGGAAGGCCACTCCCAGATGGCCCCTCAACACACACACACAAGAGCCATATCAATGCACTTGCCAGATTTCCCACCGCCCAGAGCCTGAGGTCTTTGAGTCTCTGGTCTGGATTTTTAGGACTAGGACATTCAGCTCAAAGGACCCCCATAGTAGGAAGTTCTCCTTCCTTCCTTATGTACATGAGGCCCATAGATGGATGGGCCCTAGCCGGGTGGGCCCAGCACCCAGGCCCCCAGACGGTCAGGCCGGTAGATTCTCAGTAGGGACCTTTCTCCTACAGAAGAGCAAACACAGTGATTCAGTGATGCATTCATGCACCCTGAGACCCATCCTTCAGCACAGTCTATGGAGAACCCCCTCCCACTTCCCATTCTTGAAGGAGGCTGGGAGCTACTACCAGTCTGGGCCCAGGCCTAGCATTGTATGGGTCTGGGGATCAAAATGAGATTTGATTTCAAGTCTTAGCTCTGCCACTTACTAATGCTGAGCCTTGGCCAAGGGCAAACTCTCTGAGCCTGTTTCCCCATCTGTAAAATGGGTTTCAGAATCACCACCTTGCAAGGAGTTGTGAGTTTTAAATGAGATACGGCCTATAACAGCCAAGCTGTGGCACCTGGACAAGGGCAGGAGGGGGCTAACTGTGCCACCTCTTCCTCTAGGGCCCAGCCAGCCAGGGGAACTGAGGGAACATACGGGGGGTCAAATCCCTCCAACCACAACTGATAAGAGGGGCCCGATTCCCGTGGCTTTTCAAACTCAGGCCCCAGGCTCGGGCAAATCAGGGAAGACCCTTCAAATCAGGCAGTTGGTGGCCTGTCCTCAGGCCTTGACATTTCTTCCTTTGGGCTCAAAAATAAACCCATAGGTGAGTCTGCTGGGAAGAAGGGGGTACCAGGTGCAGGGACATGACCTCAATGGAGGCGGGACACCAGGGGCCAGCCCAGTTCTGCCCTCACCCCCTGCTGAAGGAGCTCTCCTCGGGATCCTCCCTCTAGCCAAAGGGAGACGCTGAAGCCTGTTGGGAGGGACCTCCTTCCTCCCTGCAGAAGGAAGCTCCCTCACAGAGCCAGGGCCCACTGGCCTGCTACCTACAGAAGCTTTCCCCAGCCTCCTCCCCAGAGGAGGAGCTAAGGGTGAGGAGGCCAGGGGGTCTGCCTGAGGGGCCAGAGACCCATTTTTAGGACTGGATATAGCAAGCTGGGTGGAAAATCACACGGAGAGAGCGGTGGGGTGGGGGTGCAAAGCGAGGAGGGCTGCTCATCTGTGTCCCCTGCTGGCCTCACATGGGGAGAAGAATCACTCCCACATTTGCAGTACTGAGGGGCCCTCTGGCACCCCAGAAACCAGAATGGGCCCAGAAGACCCTAGGAGCCAGGGGCAACTCTAGGCCCGGTTCTGCTACCAAGTGGCTGAGACCACTTGCCCCAAGCCTCAGTTCCCTCAGTCGTCAAGTGTGGTGGTGTCCCCGCCTCCCAGTGTGATAGGAAATCATCTGCGCTGAGAAACACGGAAGAGGGTAAATCTTACAGTCAGTGTTTATCGCTAAGAATAAGTACATAGGCAGGAGGAGACTTTGGAGGTGATGATGTGTTTTCGGCCTAGACTGTGGTGGTGGGTGCACAGGTCCGTGTAATCCCCGCACTCATCAGGCTGCATACAGTAAATATGTACACCTTTTTGTGAGTCGTCAGGCTTCAGTAAAGGGTCTTCTAAAAGAAAAAAAAAGGGGGAGCTTCCTAAACTATAATCACATGAAATTTACTAGGAACATCGGAAGTTTGATCTAGGAAGGAGAGCCCCAGTACTCCTTTTATGGAAGGGGAAACAGAGGCCTAAGGGCACCCCACCAGAGCCTGGGTCCAATCTCAAGCCTCTGAGCTTGCTTCTCTGCACTGCCTCCCACCTGATGCCAGCGGTTGCGGGGGAGGCACAGGTTAGGGCTTCCAAGGACCCCTGCCCAGAGGGGATGATGGCCCGAGACAGATAGCAGGGGCTTCACTGAGACTCCTGTGCCCAGAAAGTCTCCCCATCTATGCCATGTGCCATGATATCCACCACCAATCCTCAGGGAGCCAACTGGGGCCATTATCAGCATTTTATTCATCATTGTGTGGTTTCCATCGGAAAGCAGGTTTGGAAATAGGGAATCCTGACCACCTTGACCAGGAGAGAAATCTAGAGAGGAGAATTTAGCACAGGGCAGCTCACAGGGGCCAAAGGGATAAAGGGAGGGGAGACTGTGGACGGAATCCTAGGGAGGAGTGGGAAGCTGTCAGGGAGGTCCCAGGGCAGTTAGGCTGCCCAGAGTGCCCTCCACCGTGGGATGCGACCCAAGTCCTGAACCCAAAGACTCCTCATAGTGTGGCGGCCCAGAGCAGCTGGGGCAAGAGCAATCAGGGAGGTCTTCCTGCAGCAGGTGGCAGCTGAGGTCCTAGAGCAAGGAGTCAGAAGCTGGGTGATGTAGAAGGGAGGACCAACTGGTTGGCAGAGGGGTAGGTGGCAAAGTATATGATTAGGCCTTGCTGGAGGGCAGCAGCCCCTGGGGGAGGAACAGAAGATGAGACCTTTGAAGGCCCCCCTCCATGGATGGCCCTGGGGAGCTTCTGCAGGGTTTTACGAAGTCTGTCACTATCAGGTCTGCTTTCCCAAAGGATCCTTCTGGCACCAAAGGTGGTGAAGGACTAGAGGGGGTGGTGGGGCTAGCCCCTGCACTAGGCCTACAGGTGAGTCGGGACTGGATTCAGGAGCTGGACCAGAGAGGAGATGGGGTGGGGGAGAAGAGGGACAGGCTGGAGTTGCTGGCAAACCAGACAAGGGGGGTGAGGGAGAGAACGAATGGGGTGATGTCCCAGAACCTGACTGGGGATGCGAGCTGGACCCCCCGAGAAAGGGCATTGAGAGGCAAACCCACAGGGTGGGAGGGTAGAGAGGCGGGGAGGTCAGTGGCAGGCAGGCTGCACATTGCATGGAAAGTGTGTGGACTGGCCTCATGTCTCACCTTCCTGGTTGTCCCTGGTGTGGGGTCCTGGTGATGAGCCACAGGGCCTCAAAGCCATCCCCAGGGCCCTCAGCACCATACTCCCGTCCATACTCGGCTGCCACAACACCTCACCCTGTCACTATAACTTAGCCAATAACAAAGTGTCCCAGTCTGACAGGGGGCCCATCCCTTCCCCAGAAAGCCCCAGACCTGAGGGGCAGCATGGCTTGAAGCTGCCAGTATGATAAGGAAACTTGAGTCTCCTCAGCCTGTACTACTACTGAGCTCCCCTCAGCTGAACTCTCTTTTCCTAAGACAAGGCTAGAAGCACACCTCCCCTAGGAAGTCTTCCTGGCTTAGCCCTGTCTCACATTCGGGATTGAGTTCCCACCCCTCTGAGCTGAACCCCTGGAGCCCAGACCAGACACGCCTTCTGAGAGCAGGCCTTGCCTCCCTTGTCATGGGTGTCACACACCCACGCCTCCCCTCTGCATCCAGAGCTGGCCCGGGCCAAAGCCACCCTCACTGTCCCTCTCTCATTCCTTTGAACCACAGGTATGAAGGCTGCAGTGGTTTATTGATGGCCCCCAAAAAGGTACATCTAAGTCCTAAGCCCTGGAAGTTGTGGATGTGACTCTATTTGGAAAAAGGGTCTTTGTAGACATAATTAAATAAGGAATGCTCATATGAGATCATGCTGGATTGGATCACCCAGGTTGGCCCTAAATCTAGTGACAAGTGTCCTTGTAAGAGAAAGAAGAGGAGGCCAGGGGAAGGAGGCAGATTATAGAGTTTTGTAGCACGAGCCCAGGAACACCTAGAGCCACCAAAAGCTGGAAGAGGCGAGGAAGGGGTCTCCCCCAGAGCCTTCAGAGGGAACACGGTGCTGCCAACACCCCAATTTCAGACTTCTTGCTCCAGAACCATGGGAGAATACACTTCTGTTGTTTTAAGGCGCCCAGTCTGTGGTAGTTTGTAAGGCAGCCCTAAGAAATGAATACAGACTTAAACACAGCCAGCAAGCCGTTCTCAGAGGTCTGAGTTGGCCACAGTGTGAGCCGACCGAGTGCTATGCCCGGCAGAGCCTCCATTGTCCTGTTCTGGCTCCAGGCCCTGACCCCACCCTGAGAGAGGGGCATGGACAAACTGGAGGGCTCCTAGCGAGAAGGGCCCCACTGGGCACCCTATGGCCAGGGCTGCCTGGGGCCCCAGGAGTGGGGACAGGAGGGCCCAAACGAGAAGGGGAGCAGACATGAGCTATGCCCAGTCTTGTGTGCGGAAGTCCCTCCTCTACACAAAACTCACACGTGGCCCTGGGGCAGCAGCAGGGGTTGATGGGCTCCTGATGCCTCTAAGACCCTCCAGCCCTGACAGCCCACCAGCCACCTCGGTCCAGCAATGCTGGAGCTAGCCCAAGCCGGATGCTCTTGGGTGGAGGAGAGGACACTTCTGGGCTCCAGACCACATGTTCTAGTTCCTGCCTTCATCCCCACACCCGAGGCTTTGGGTTCAAGCATGCCCACCACCATCACCATTCCTGCCCCTCCCGTCAAGCTGCACCTGAGCCATCCCAGGCCCTCCTTCTCTCTGCCTTCCAGGTGGGTGCAAATGTCCCCTTCTCCACGAAGCCTTCCCTGACCCCCATCCACTCCACCACCAGGCCCAGCCCAGAGCAGTAACGAGACAGGGGTGAAGTGGAGAGAGCCAGTTTGCCACAGATCTACTGATCTTGGATAAGCCCCCAAAGTCTCCAACCCTAGGTGGCCCACCTCTAAAGTGGGGTGATTACTTCAACAGGGCCTCCCACAACCTCGTTTTCTTGCTTCCAGTTCTTCCCTTTCTCCCATAAACATCACATAAATGCCCCCCGATCCTTCAAAAGTCACGACATAGGAGGTGCTCAATGAAAGTTTCACTTCCTTGGAGTTCTTCACTCCTCGTTACTGACATGTACAGCGGGCCTATTGGACGGACCAACACCCTGTGCTCCATGCCCCACCTGCTTTGACAGAGCTCCCCCAAGGGGTGCTGCAGCCTGGGTTTGGGGCAAGAGGTCTGAATTCCCCTGTTTGTGTTGAGTTGTATCCCTTTGGCTCCAGAGCAGGGACTTTGGGCAGCCTAGGCCAAAAGGAAGGGTCCAGCCTGGATGTCAGAAGACCTGGCTTCAGATTGGTCCTGGGGAAGTCCTAGGGGACGGAGGAGTCACCACAGGACCAGGCTCCCCAGGGAAGGAGCTGGCGTGCATTTAAGTGCACTGAGGGAGCCCCACCGCTTCTCTCCACTGCTGCCTGCCTGTGTTCAAGTGAGTATCAGCTCAGGGGGTCAGCTCAGGTGGGCAGTGGGGGCCAGGGAGGTGATGGCGGGTCCAGGGGACAAGGGGACTGGCAAAGGAGGAAGGACAACTTGTACTCACACCCCTGGCTGTCATCCCCTTTCTTTGGACAATTACACCACAACCCCATCCGCACCCATGTCCCTTCCCCCCCAGCTCCTGGTCTCTCAGAAGGAAATCCTCTCTACGCCTCACCTACATCCCTCCTCTTTGAACTGAGCCCTGTCTGTGGTGGGTAATCTGCAAGGGCTTCGTTCATCTTCTCTCTCTCCCATCTTGTTTTTCTTATACTTTTCTTCCCTGGGACTTTGGCCAAGCCCAGTGTCTCCCTCGAGGTGTGGTAACAGTAAGCGGGACCCTGGCTTTGGAGTTCTGAGCCCACCCCACCAATTCTCAGCTTCTGCACCCCACCGCCCTTTCCTCTGGCTTGCTCGAGCTTCGACTCTCAGGTTAGACGTCCTCTGCTCTGCGGAGTCTTTCCTGTGCCCAGAGGCTGAATTAGAGGTCTCCCCTGAACCCCCATAGCACTCTGGCTCTTCCCTATGGGACTCTTAGCATTGTGGACATTGAAACCCCAGGTAATGCACCCATAGAAGCCGCAGAGCCTCGCAGAGTGCCTGGTACATAATAGGGGTTCAGAAAAATATACTGAAAGAACAAATAAATGAATAAAGGGGGACTTCCTATGACTGACCCACGGTCATAATACCTGCCTATAGAGACACTATGGCTACTAAGTGAGAGGGAGACTTGATGCGGAAGTACTTAACAGAGCCCAGACTACGGGAGGCCCTCAAAAAAATGCGAGTTTTCCCTCTGCTCCTTTTTATGAAAACCACCTCAGGAAGACAACTATCCCTCCAAGTTAACAGAGGACAGAGCTGAGCCCAGAGGGAGGACACTACATAAAGAGGGATTTGTGGCTTAGATGAGGAAAGATGCTCAGGTGAAGCCACACACACATGAATCTCCTGGCCTCACGTGTAGTTTGGAGGGGCTTGTAGAGCCTTACATGCTGCAGACATGCATGTCAGGGAAGGGGAGCCCCAAGATGGCCTCTGCGGTCCTATCCAGTGGCCGTGCGTGTGTGATTGTCGATGCCTCGCGTGGTCCCAGAGGCCCACAGAGGAGTCACTGCTGGGAGGTTGACAGCTCCATCTTCCTCTTAGACTTCGTGGGTGTGAGCAGGGAATCTTCCCCCTCTGCTGCCCTATGTTTCTGAGTATTTGATGTCAGTGAGGCAATTGCCTGGCAGCGAGTGATGTCTGAGCAGCGAGGATAGGAGCCATGTTTTTGTCACGGGATTCAGTCTATGGTAGGAGAGGGTATGTCGGGGAAATCCCAGTGTGTGTCACTGAGTGTTTTAGTGAGAGTGTGTATTTGTTGTTTTCACACACATCCTAAAGGACTACATTTCCTAACTCCATACAGTGATTTGAGATGAGTCTGACTTAAAACACTACCAGCTTATAAATTCATTCTTGGGGTGAAGGTATTTAATTGCATGATTAAAATGCAAATCACCCTATAGGAATCTATGCTAATAAATTTAAAATTATTAATGAAATGGGCAAATTATCAAATTTCCAAATTGCTTAAGAAGAAACTAAGAACCTATGTAGATTAATTGCAATGAAAGAAATCTCTAAGTGTTACCAAACAGTTATCTGCTGAAAAGGTCTGTGCCCACATTGTTTTTTTGGTGAGTTTTCCCCAAACTCTCAAGAGATGAATAATTCCTATGCTATAAAACCTATTCTAGGGGTGCCTGAGTAGCTCGGGGGTTAAAGCCTCTGCCTTCGGCTTGGGTCATGGTCTCAGGGTCCTGGGATCGAGCCCCGCATCGGGCTCTCTGCTCAGCAGGGAACCTGCTTCCTCCTCTCTCTCTGCCTGCCTCTCTGCCTACTTGTGATCTCTGTCAAATAAATAAATAAAATCTTTAAAAAAAAAAAAAACCTATTCTAGAAAATAGAATTTAAAAAGGAAATTGAGTCAATTGATTTTGAAGTTGGCATAACTGTGATACCAAAACCTCATACAGATAGTTCCAAAAAAGAAACGTGTAGATCTATCCTAAATAAAATACTAACAAACCAATTTCAGCAGAATTTAAAAGTATAAATATCTACTTGTCAACAAGTCAAATTTTAAAAGCATTGGCTCATTATAGTTGGTTCCATAAAGGCATCCGAAAACATTAAACACAAATTCCTACTTTTTTATTATTAAAAACAAGAAACAGAACAGTATTTCATTAACATAAAAAAGAATATCTTTCTCAAATGAACAATCAATATTATACTTAATATTATAAACAGGAGTTCTAATAAAACTGAGGAAAAATAAATATATCTTTTCTTATCATTATTCTTTAACATTGTCATAAAAGTTCTTTTTTTATGAAATAAAATGTAATTTTTTTAATTTTTTTTTTTTTAGACAGAGAGAGAGTACTGGTGGGAGCAGGAGGGGAGGAGCAGAAGGAGACAGAGAGAGAGAATCTTAAGCAGGCTCCACACTCAACACAGAGCCTGACCAGGGTTCAGCCCAGGGCTTGGTCTCACAATCTTGAGATCATGGCTTGAGCTGAAATCAAGAGTTGGACACTCAACCAACTGAGCCACTCATGCACCCCTGAAATAAGGTATAAAACAGAAATAACATGGGGCACCTGGGTGGCTCAGTGGGTTAAGCCTCTGCCTTCGGCTCAGGTCATGATCTCAGGGTCCTGGGATCGAGCCCCACATCGGGCTCTCTGCTCAGCAGGGAGCCTGCTTCCTCCTCTCTCTCTGCCTAGCTCTCTGCCTGCTTGTGATCTCTCTCTGCCAAATAAATAAATAAATAATCTTATTAAAAAAAAAAAGAAAGAAATAACAATCTAGTTTTTAAAAAATAGGGGGAAAAAGAGGAAAGAGGAGAATTCTCCTTTGAATATCCAATAAAATCAATTGAAAAAAAATTTTCAGTTACTAAGGAAATTTTTAAAGTACAATATGTAAGATATATAATATATAAGATAAATGTAGGGGTGCCTGGGTGGCTCAGTTGGTTAAATGTCTGCCTTCAGCTCAGGTCATGATCCCAGGGTCCTGGGATAGAGTCCCACATTGGGCTCT
Source organism: Martes martes (assembly GCF_963455335.1). Classification (NCBI taxonomy): domain Eukaryota; kingdom Metazoa; phylum Chordata; class Mammalia; order Carnivora; family Mustelidae; genus Martes; species Martes martes. The sequence goes on from NC_137898.1 coordinate 57,518,890, forward strand.
CTGCTCAGCAGAGAGCCTGATTCTCCCTCTCCCTCTGCCTGCCACTCCCCCTGCTTGTGCTCTCTCTCTTGCTATCTCTCTCTCTGTCAAATAAACAAAAAAATCTTTTAAAAAATATAAATATACAAATACACAAAATCAATAACTTTTATATAAAATTGTTACCAATTCAAAAATATGATAGAAAATTATTGTATTTTTCTTGGTAACTAATAACAGAAACTCCTACAATGAACTTAATAAAAAATGTGGGGAGACCTATTTATTACTCAACAAATATAGAGTATCTATTATGTGGCAGGTTCTATATTTGGCACCTGGAATAGAAATGTGAGTGAAGTGGATAGTGTGTGCTGCTGGGGACCTATGCAAATAACACTAAGAAACTGCTGAGAGATATAAATCAAGGCTTTTTCCAGACACCATACTTTGATATTGAATGGAAAGACTAAATGTTTTCAAGACATCAGTCATTCATGGAATAATATATAGGATTAATGAAATCCCAATTTTTAAAAATCACAGTAGGATTGTTTTTGAAAATTGGCAAAATGATTCTAATGTTCGGAAGAATAAAACTTGAGAATGAAAAAAATAATTTAAAACAAAAGTACTGATATTAAAAATCAAAATAAAAGATGAAGCTATAGTGACTAAAATAGTAGAATACTCCCTTATAACTCCGAATAAAAGACAACTCAATTAAAAACAAGCAGAGGATTTGAATAGACATTTCTCCAATAAATACACAAATGGTCACTAAGCGCATCAAATGAAACATGTACGACATCATTAGCTCTCAGAAAAACACGAATCAAATCATCTTAGATGACTAGAATTTTTTAAAAGACAGATAATCCTTGACAAGGATGCGGAGAAATTGGGCCCCTCATGTACTGCCAGTTGGAATATAAAACAGTGCAGCTGCTTTGGAAAACAAATCTGGCAGTTCGATTAAACAGAGTGTATAGATGTCCAGCAATTCCACTCCTAGAAATGAAAGCATCTGTTTACACAAAAACTTGTGTAAACATTATTCAATATAGCCAAAAAGTGGGAACCGCCCAGATATCCATCAACTGATCAATGAAAGATGGCATATCCAGACAGTGGAGTACTCTCCAGCCACTGAAAAGAAACCGTATACTCATGGCTACAACATAGATGAAATTTGGAAACATTATGCCAAGTGAGAAAAGCCAGCTATGAAAGATCACAAGCTGTATGCTTCCATTTACATGAAAAGTCCATGGGGTACCTGGTTGGCTCAGTTGGTTAAGTGTCTACCTTCGGCTCAGATCATTAATTATCCCAGAGTCCTGGGATCAAGCCCCACACCGCTCGGCAGGAAGCCTGCTTCTCCCTCTCCCTCTGCTTCCCCCTCTCCCCGGCTTGTGTGCTCGCTCGCGTGCGCTGTCTCTCTCTATGACAAATTAATAAATTAAAAAATCTTTAAAATGGGACGCCTGGCATCAGGGAAATACAAATCAAAACCACAATGAGATACCACCTCACACCAGTCAGAATGGCTAAAATTAACAAGTCAAGAAATGACAGATGCTGGCGAGGATGCGGAGAGAGGGGAACCCTCCTACACTGTTGGTGGGAATGCAAGCTGGTGCAACCACTCTGGAAAACAGTGTGGAGGTTCCTCAAAAAACTGAAAATAGAGCTACCCTACGACCCAGCAATTGCACTCCTGGGTATATATCCTAAAGATACAAACGTGGTGCTCCAAAGGGGCACGTGCACCCGAATGTTTATAGCAGCAATGTCCACAATAGCCAAACTGTGGAAAGCGCCTAGATGTCCATCAACAGATGAATGGATAAAGAAGATGTGGTATATATACACAATGGAATACTATGCAGCCATCAAAAGACATGAAATCTTGCCATTTGCGATGACGTGGATGGAACTAGAGGGTATCATGCTTAGCGAAATAAGTCAATCGGAGAAATATAACTATCATATGATCTCTTTGATATGAGGAAGGGGAGATGCAAGGTGGGGGGGTTTGGGGGGAGGTAGGAAAAGAAAAAATGAAAAGATGGGATTGGGAGGGAGACAAACCATAAAAGACTCAATCTCAAGAAACAGACTGAGGGTTGCGGGGGGGAAGGGGGACAGGAGAGGGTGGTGGGGAAATGGACATTGGGGAGGGTATGGGCTATGATGAGTGCTGTGAAATGTGTAAACCAGACGATTCACAGACCTGTACCCCTGGGGATAAAAATACATTATATGTTTATTAAAATAAAAAAATTAAAAAAAAAAAATGGGACGCCTGGGTGGCTCAGTGGGTTAAGCCTCTGCCTTCAGGTTAGGTCATGATCTCAGAGTCCTGGGATCGAGCCCCGCTCAGGCTCTTTGCTCAGCGGGGAGCCTGCTTCCCCCTCTCTCTCTGCCTGCCCCTCTGCCTACTTGTGATTCTCTCTCTCTCTCTCTCTGTGAAATAAATAAATAAATAAAATATTATATATATATATACACATATATATATATCTTTACATATACACACATATATATGTATATGTGTGTGTGTATATATGTGTGTGTGTGTGTTTATATATATATATGAAATGTCCAGAATAGTCAAATCCACTGACACAGAAAGTGGTTGCCTAGGGCTGAGGGGACTGGGGGACATGGGGAGTGACTACTAATGAGTAAAGGATTTCTATTTGGGGTGATGAAAAATGTTAATTGTGGTGATGGTTGCACAGCTCTATGAATTTACTAAAAAAAACCATTGAATTGTACGCTTAAATGGGTAAACTGTATGGTATATGATTAAACCTCAATAAAGCTTTTATTTTCTAAAAAAAAAATAGCATGGTATTGGTACAAGAGCAATCAGAACATCACTACCTATAAAACAACCCCATCACATATAATAATCTTAATCAAGGATAACGATAATAACACAAAGCAGCAGAGAAGATTAAATAAGAACAATTATTTAGCTACTTGGGGAGAAATATGTCAAGTTAGATTGTCACTTTGTGTCAAAAATGAATTTTGTGTGGGTCAAAAAAAAATTTTTTAAGATTTTATTTATTTATTTGTCAGAGAGAGACACAGTGAAAGAGAGAACACAAGCAGGGGGAGTGGGAGAGGGAGAAGCAGGCTTCTTGCCGAGCAGGGAGCCTGATGCGGGCCTCGATCCCAGGACCCTGGGATCATGACCTGAGCCAAAGGCAGATGCTTAACGACCTAGCCTCAGGCATCCCAGGATTGAAATTTAATGTGAAAAAATTAGACCGTATTTTAAAGAGGAACACTTTGATCTTTGAATGAGAGGTTTGCTAAGCTTAAAACCAAGAAAAGAACTCAAAAAGAGAAATGCCAATAAATTTCATTTTATAAATTTAAAATTCTTAGTCTTAACATCAGAAACAAGATAAAAATACTAACAAGATTCAGAAATTGTGTTTCAATGGATAAAAAAGGGACAATACTGTTAATAATTAAACTGCTACAGGAAACACTTAGTCCCTTGTATACCTGGGCAAAGTATAATGAACAGAAATTTCACAAATGAGAACCTGCAAATTAAAATGAGATCATATTTTTCAATCACAAAATTACTACAAATATTTTTAAATCATAGTAAGTTAATATGAGCACCAGTGACTCTGTGACAAGACTGATAGAACTTTCTCAGAAATCTACACGACATGCTCAGAAATGTTCAGATCATTTGACTATAATCCTACATCCAAATCTACCCCGAAGAATATATTTGAAATGCAAAAAATTGTTGAAAGATGTGTGTCTTATTAAATTATGGCCCTTAAGTTCTCCTTTCTTCTCCAGAAATATTGACTCATGAAGACCAAAGCCTGGTGAGGGTAAGGCAGGCCCTGGTGGGGTCCAGGTACAGAAACCAGGCCTCCTGTATCTCATTTTTTTTAATTTTTTTATTTTAATAAACATATAATGTATTTTTATCCCCAGGGGTACAGGTCTGTGAATCGCCAGGTTTACACATTTCACAGCACTCATCATAGCACATACCCTCCGCAATGTCCATATCCCCACTACCCTCTCCCGTCCCCCCTCCCCCCCAGCAACCCTCAGTCTGTTTTCTGAGATTGAGTCTTTTATGGTTTGTCTCCCTCCCAATCTCATCTTTTCATTTTTTCTTTTCCTACCTACCCCCAACCCACCCCATTTCATCTCCACTTCCTCATATCAAAGAGATCATATGATAGTTGTCTTTCTCTGATTGACTTATTTCGCTAAGCATAATACCCTCTAGTTCCATCCATGTCGTCGCAAATGGCAAGATTTCATTTCTTTTGATGGCTGCATAGTATTCCATTGTGTATATATATATATATATATATATATATATATATATACCACTTTTTCTTTATCCATTCATCTGTTGACGGACATCTAGGTTCTTTCCACAGTTTGGCTATTGTGGACATTGCTGCTATAAACATTCAGGTGCACGTGCCCCTTTGGAGCACCACGTTTGTATCTTTAGGATATATACCCAGTAGTGCAATCGCTAGGTCATAGGGTAGCTCTATTTTCAGTTTTTTGAGGAACCTCCACACTGTTTTCCAGAGTGGTTGCACCAGCTTGCATTCCCACCAGCAGTGTAGGAGGGTTCCCCTCTCTCCGCATCCTCGCCAGCGTCTGTCATTTCTTGACTTATTAATTTTAGCCATTCTGATTGGTGTGAGGTGGTATCTCACTGTGGTTTTGATTTTTATCTCCCTGATGCCGAGTAATGTGGAGCATTTTTTCATGTGTCTGTTGGCCATCTGGATGTCTTCTTTGCAGAAATGTCTGTTCATGTCCTCTGCCCATTTCTTGATTGGATTATTTGTTCTTTGGGTATTGAGTTTGCTAAGCTCTTTATAGATTTTGGATACTAGCCCTTTATCTGATATGTCGTTTGCAAATATCTTCTCCCATTCTGTCAGTTGTCTTTTGGTTTTGTTAACCAAAAGACTGTGCAAAAGCTTTTGATCTTGATGAAATCCCAATAGTTCATTTTTGCCCTTGCTTCCATTGCCTTTGGCGATGTTCCTAGGAAGAAGTTGCTGCGGTTAAGGTCAAAGAGGTTGCTGCCTGCATTCTCCTCAAGGATTTTGATGGATTCCTTTCTCACATTGAGGTCCTTCATCCATTTTGAGTCTATTTTCGTGTGTGGTGTAAGGAAATAGTCCAATTTCATTGTTCTGCATGTGGCTGTCCATTTTCCCAGCACCATTTGTTGAAGAGGCTATCTTTTTTCCATTGGACATTCCTCCCTGCTTTGTTGAAGATTAGTTGACCATAGAGTTGAGGGTCTATTTCTGGGCTCTCTATTCTGTTCCATTGATCTATATGTCTGTTTTTGTGCCAGTACCATACTGTCTTGATGATGACAGCTTTGTAATAGAGCTTGAAGTCTGGAATTGTGATGCCACCGACTTTGGCTTTCTTTTTCAGTATTCCTTTGGCTATTCGAGGTCTTTTGTGGTTCCATATAAATTTTAGGATTATTTGTTCTATTTCTTTAAAAAAAAGTGGATGGGATTTTGATAGGGATTGCATTCAATGTGTAGATTGCTTTAGGTAGAATAGACATTTTCACAATATTTGTTCTTCCAATCCATGAGCATGGAATATTTTTCCATTTCTTTGTGTCTTCCTCAATTTCTTTCATGAGTACTTTATAGTTTTCTGAGTATAGATTCTTTGCCTCTTTGGTTAGATTTATTCCTAGGTATCTTATGGTTTTGGGTGCGATTGTAAATGGGAATGACTCCTCAATTTCTCTTTCTTCTGTCTTGTTGTTAGTGTAAAGAAATGTGACTGATTTCTGTGCATTGATTTTATATCCTGACACTTTACTGAATTTCTGTATAAGTTCTAGCAGTTTTGGAGTGGAGCCTTTTGGGTTTTCCACATATAGTATCATATCATCTGCAAAGAGTGATAGTTTGACTTCTTCTTTGCCGATTTGGATGCCTTTAATTTCTTTTTGTTGTCTTATTGCTGAGGCTAGGACTTCTAGTACTATGTTGAACAGCAGTGTGGTGATAACAGACATCCTTGCCGTGTTCCTGACCTTAGCAGAAAAGCTTTCAACTTTTCTCCATTGAGAATGATATTTGCGGTGGGTTTTTCATAGATGGCTTTGATAATATTGAGGTATGTGCCCTCTATCCCTACACTTTGAAGGGTTTTAATCAGGAAGGGATGCTGCACTTTGTCAAATGCTTTTTCAGCATCTATTGAGAGTATCATATGGTTCTTATTCTTTCTTTTATTAATGTATTGTATCACATTGATGTATTTGTGGATGTTGAACCAACCTTGCAGCCCTGGAATAAATCCCACTTGGTCGTGGTGAATAATCCTTTTAATGTACTGTTGGATCCTATTGGCCAGTATTTTGGTGAGAATTTTCGCATCTGTGTTCATAAAGGATATTGGTCTGTAATTCTCTTTTTTGGTGGGATCCTTGTCTGGTTTTGGGATCAAGGTGATGCTGGCCTCATAGAATGAGTTTGGAAGTTTTCCTTCCATTTCTATTTTTTGGAACAGTTTCAGGAGGATAGGAATTAATTCTTCTTTAAATGTTTGGTAGAATTCCCCTGGGAAGCCGTCTCGTTCTGGACTTTTGTTTGTTTGGAGATTTTTGATGACTGTTTCAATCTCCTTACTGGTTATAGGTCTGTTCAGGTTTTCTATTTCTTCCTGGTTCAGTTGTGGTAGTTTATATGTCTCTAGAAATGTATCCATTTCTTCCAGGTTGTCAAATTTGTTGGCGGAGAGTTGCTCGTAGTATGTTCTTATAATTGCTTGTATTTCTTTGGTGTTGGTTGTGATCTCTCCTCTTTCATTCATGATATTATTTATGTGGGTCCTTTCTCTTTTCTTTTTGATAAGTCTGGCCAGACTTATCTTATTAATTCTTTCAATCTTATTAATTCTTTCAAAGAACCAGCTCCTAGTTTCGTTGATTTGTTCTATTGTTTTTTTAGTTTCTATTTCATTGATTTCTGCTCTGATCATTATGATTTCTCTTCTCCTGCTGGGTTTAGGCTTTCTTTGTTGTTCTTTCTCCAGCTCCTTTAGGTATAGGGTTAGGTTGTGTATTTGAGAACTTTCTTGTTTCTTGAGAAAGGCTTGTACCGCTATATATTTTCCTCTCAGGACTGCCTTTGTTGTGTCCCACAGATTTTGAACCATTGTATTTTCATAATCGTTTGTTTCCATGACTTTTTTCAATTCTTCTTTAATTTCCTGGTTGACCCATTCATTTTTTATAAGGATGCTGTTTAGTCTCCATGTATTTTGGTTCTTTCCAAATTTCCTCTTGTGATTGAATTCTAGCTTCAGAGCATTGTGGTCTGAAAATATACAGGGAATGATCCCAATCTTTTGATACCAATTGAGACCTGATTTATGACCCAGGATGTGGTCTATTCTGGAGAATGTTCCATGTGCACTAGAGAAGAATGTGTATTCTGTTGCTTTGGGATGGAATGTTCTGAATATATCTGTGATGTCCATCTGGTCCAGTGTGTCATTTAAGGCCTTTATTTCCTTGTTGATCTTTTGCTTAGATGATCTGTCCATTTCAGTGAGGGGAGTGTTAAAGTCCCCTGCTATTATTGTATAACTGTCGATGTATTTCTTTGATTTTGTTATTAATTGGTTTATATACTTGGCTGCTCCCATGTTAGGGGCATAGATATTTAAGATTGTTAGGTCTTCTTGTTGGACAGACCCTTTGAGTATGATATACTGTCCTTCCTCATCTCTTATTATAGTCCTTGGCTTAAAATCTAATTGATCTGATATAAGGATTGCCACCCCAGCTTTCTTCTGATGTCCATTAGCACGGTACATTGTTTTCCACCCCTCACTTTAAATCTGGAGGTGTCTTCGGGTCTAAAATGAGTTTCTTGTAGGCTGCATATTGATGGGTTTTGTTTTTTTATCCATTCTGATACCCTGTGTCTTTTGATTGGGGCATTTAGCCCATTAACGTTCAGGGTAACTATTGAGAGATATGAATTTAGTGCCATTGTATTGCCTGTAAGGTGACTGTTACTGTATATTGTCTCTGTTTCTTTCTGATCTACTACCTTTAGGGTCTCTCTTTGCTTAGAGGACCCCTTTCAATATTTCCTGTAGAGCTGGTTTGGTGTTTGCAAATTCTTTCAGCTTTTGTTTGTCCTGGAAGCTCTTTATCTCTCCTTCTATTTTCAATGATAGCCTAGCCGGATATAGTATTCTTGGCTGCATGTTTTTCTCGTTTAGTGCTCTGAATATATCATGCCAGTTCTTTCTGGCCTGCCAGGTCTCTGTGGATAGGTCTGGTGCCAATCTAATGTTTTTACCCTTGTATGTTACAGACTTCTTTTCCTGGGCTGCTTTCAGGATTTTCTCTTTGTCGCTAAGGCTTGTAAATTTTACTATCAGGTGACAAGGTGTGGACCTATTTTTATTGATTTTGAGGGGCATTCTTAGCATCTCCTGGATTTTGATGCTTGTTCCCTTTGCCATACTAGGGAAAGTCTCTACAATAATTCTCTCCAATGTACCTTCTGCTCCCGTCTCTCTTTCTTCTTCTTCTGGAATCCCAATTATTCTAATGTTGTGTCATCTTATGGTGTTGCTTATCTCTCAAATTCTCTCCTCATGGTCCAGTATTTGTTTGTCTCTCTTTTGCTCAGCTTCTTTATTCTCTGTCATTTGGTCTTCTATGTCACTAATTCTTTCTTCTGCCTCATTTATCCCAGCAGTAAGAGCCTCCACTGTTGATTGCACCTCATTAATAGCTTTTTTTAATTTCAACTTGGTTAGATTTTAGTTCTTTTATTTCTCCAGAAAGGGCTTTTATCTCTCCAGAGAGGGTTTCTCTAATATCTTCAATGCCTTTTTCGAGCCTGGCTAGAACCTTGAGAATCATCATTCTCTAGATCTGTCATATTACTTGACATATTATCTGACATATCTGTCATATTACCAATGTCCGTATTGATTAGGTCCCCAGCCTTTGGTACTGCCTCTTGTTCTTTTTTCTGTGGTGAGTTTTTCTGCCTTGTCATTTTGTCCAGATAAGATTTGCTTTTGTGAAGTTGGTCTTGGCTGGGTTTCTTGTTGATCTTCTGGGGGAAGGGCCTGTTGTAGTGATTCTCAAGTGTCTTTGCCACAGGCGGAATTGCACCGCCCTTGCCAGGGGCCGGGCTAAGTAATCTGCTCGGGTTCGCTTTTGGGAGCTTTTGTTCCCTGAGCGCTTTCTGTAGAGTTCCAGAGGATGGGAATGAAGATGGCGGCCTCCCAATCTCTGCCCGGAGGAGCCGAGAGTTTGGGGTTCCGCTCCTCAGTGTGCCCTTAGAGAAAAGCGCCCAACCGCCCCGCCTCCCTGGCCTGCGGTCGCGCCTTGAGGAAAGCAGTCAATTGCTGGAACCTGGAGAAAAGCGCCCGGTCGCTTCCGTCTCCGTGGCCTTCAGCCATGCTCCGAGCCCACCCAGCCTGCAACCAGCACAAGGTAACCCCGGGCTGAGAGCTCACTCCTTGGCTTTATCGCTGTAGCCGGCTTCCCCACTCTAATACCTGTGGGCTCTGCGGCACTCAGACACCCCCGGTCCTTCTGTGACCCCGCGGGACCTGGGGTTACAATTCCCCCCGGTTTAGCCTCTGGAGCGATGTCCCTCCATGGAACAGACTTTTAAAAGTCCTGATGTTGTGCTCCATTGCTCCGACGCTTGCCGGGAGCTGGCCCCTCCCCCCCGCGGTCTGTCTTCCCGTCGCTTTGGATTCACTTCTCCGCAGGTCCTACCTTTCAGAAAGTGATCGATTTTCTGTTTCTGGAATTGTTGCTCTTCTTCTCTTCGATTTCCCGTTGGATTTGTAGGTGTTCACAATGGTTAGATAAGCTATCTAGCTGATCTCCTGCTACCCGATGTCGTCTCAGCCTGCTACTTCTCCGCCGCCTTGACTCCTCCCGCCTCCTGTATCTCTTATCTTCCCAGAGCCATCCTGCACCCCAGGAATGATGTCAGCATGGAGCAATGGCAGCTCCAATGTGTCCTATACCAGCTTCCTCCTGGTGGGCTTCCCAGGGCTGCAGGAGTCCCGCGCCCTCCTGGTGCTGCCCTTCCTCAGCCTCTACCTGGTGATCCTCTCTGCCAACACACTGGTCATCCACACAGTGGTGGCCCAACGGAGCCTGCATCAGCCCATGTACCTGCTTATCGCCCTGCTCCTGGCTGTCAGTATCGGTGTTGCCACCACCGTGATGCCCGCCATGATGTTCAGCTTCTCCACCCGCTTCAACCGCATCTCCCTGCCTCGCTGTCTGCTCCAGATGTTCTGCATCTATTTCCTCATTGTCTTTGACTGCAACATCCTGCTGGTCATGGCTCTGGACCGCTATGTTGCCATCTGCTACCCTCTCCGCTACCCCAAGATAGTGACGGGACAGTTGCTGGCTGGCCTGCTGGGGGTGGCAGCTGCCAGGAGCACTTGCATCGTCGCTCCAGTGGTGGGGCTGGCCTCCAAGGTTCGCTTTTGCCGCTCAGACATAATCCACCACTTTGCCTGTGAGCACATGGCCCTCATGAAGCTCTCCTGTGGGGACATCTCCCTGAACAAGACTGTGGGGCTCACCGTCCGCATCTTCAACAGAGTCCTGGACATGCTGCTCCTTGGAGCTTCCTACTCCCGCATCATCCATGCTGCCTTCCGGATTTCATCTGGCAGAGCACGTTCCAAGGCCCTGAACACCTGTGGCTCCCACCTGCTGGTCATCTTCACCGTCTATTCTTCCACCATGTCCTCATCCATTGTCTACCGTGTGGCTCGCACCACCTCCCAGGATGTGCACAACCTGCTCAGTGCCTTCTACCTGCTGCTCCCATGTCTAGTAAACCCCATCATCTATGGAGCCAGGACCAAGGAAATCAGGCAGCACCTGGCAACTCTGTTCCAAAGGGAACAGCTACCAGCACCCCCTGAGAAGCCCCAGTCTCTGCCCTCACAAGGGGAGCTTCCTGCCTAACTCTTTGGAATTGGAGGTCCCACAATCACTCTCACTAGCAAGAGGATAAATGTGTCAGTGAGTCATCCCTGCCATATTTTGGCTTTGACTATCTGCCTTCATCTTTGAGAGTCTTTTATCCATTTTCTGTAAACAGCTACTAATCCAGAGTTATACAGTAACCAACTATAAAGTAAGCTTCTGTCTCTGCCTTCTAAATTTTCTCCCCTTTTTTCTGCATGTGATTTTCATTCATTCATATATAATTTTCAAACAGCTACTTTACATACATCATGCTAACCCTATGATTGCAAAGAAAGGGGGAAAAAATCAGTCTCTTCCCTGAAGGAGGCTCCAGGCTATAAAGTTCCCATGGTATAAAGACATGGAATATTCAATGATAGCTTTATGTATAAAACTCTGTAGGAACACAGAGGAAAGACAAGTACTCAAAACTCTTCACAGAGAAGGTGAATTTGAGTTACGTTTGAGAGATAAGATAAGGTGTTTGCAGGAGAGGAAGGAGACAGAAGAAAAGGCATCTCAAGCCAAAAGCAGCAGCGGGTGCAAAGGCACAGAGGCATGGGTAGACACGGCAGAGTGGGCTCTCCCCACCAATCCCAGTCTCCCTGCATAGGAGCAGTACAGGCCAGGCAGGGAAGGAGACCAGGTGGGCAAGCAGAGGCCAGGTGATGAAGGGCCTCATCTATTGTGATAAGGAATTTAAGGTTTACTCTAGGCAGTATGTAGCCACGTAAGAGTACAAAGCAGCAAAGTGGCAAGGTCCTATCTGTGTTTTGGAAAGATAGCTCTGCAGCCCTAGTAGTGTTCTGAGAAGAAATGAGATGGTTGTAAAGAAAAACACTAAAATAAAAGACTCTGGAGGCTGTACATTTATGGATAATGATCTGGCATATGATCATGTATTTGTGATCTGGACTGGATGGACAATATGTCACTAGTGTTGAAGGAAGCAAATGATTAAACCAAGATGGAGTACAGGTCATGGACATGAATGCACTGTATTGTAGTCTAGAAGAATGGCGGGAGTTGGGGAGGAAAGGTAGACTGAGCCAATGTCCTCTATGAAAACGAGAAAAGGATCTGGAAGTTGTTAGATAGCAAGCATGAGGAAGGAAGAGGATACAAAGCTGGAAATTCAGCCCATACTACATTTGCAAAACCATCAGAGAGAGAACCTTTTTGTAATTTGTATAAAAATATGCTATGTACTAGACACAGCTTTGATCAAAACACACCAAAGGAAACCAAAAGGTAAGCCACAGATTTGGGGAAGATATTTGTAATAAATTTAACCAAAAAACTGGTACCTAGAATACGTAAAGAACAACTACAAATCAACAAGAAAAAGACAGACAACTTAATAGTGAAATAATAGTAAAATATTCAAAAGACTTAAAGAGTCACTTCAAAAAATAAGCATAAGAAAAAGTATTTGACCTCTAGCCTCTCACATATAGATGTTCAGGTTGCGCACTGTACAACTTCACACATCTATTGTGTAAACATAGCAGATTCATTCATGTATTACAAAATTTCCCAGAAGATGACCACAAAATTCTCATGCATTACCAGGGAGGTCGTAGATTGGTGAACCACTCTGGAAGGCAACTTGTCATTATCAAGTGAAATTGAAGATATGTACACCCCTAGACCCCACAAATCTCCTCAGACACTTGGCCATCAAAATACATGTATAAGAATTTTCATAGCAGCATTGTTCCTAGTTGTGAAAAACTAGAAACAAAATAATGTTCTCGAGCAATAAGATGTGTAAATAGATTATGGTACATTCATACATTAGGATGCTATGAATAATAAAATACAGTCACAAGTACAATATCCATTCATGATAAAAATCCTCTGCAAAGTGGGTCTAGAGGAAATATACCTCAAGATAATAAAGGTCATATATGAAAAACCCACAGCTAATATCATACTCAATGGTGAAAAGCTGAAAGCTTTTCCCTAAGGTCAGGAAGAAGACAAGGATGTCCACTCTTACCACTTTTATTCAGCATAGTACTGGAAGTCCTAGCCATAATAATTAGACAATATAAAGAAATAAAAGGCAACCAAACTGGTAAGGAAGAAGTAAAACTCACTATTTGCAGATGATATGATAACTCTATATAGAAGATCCTAAAGACGACCAAAAACTACTAAAACTGATAAGTTAGTTCTGTAAAGCTGCAGGATCCAAAATCAATGTACAGAAATCTGTTGCATTCCTATATGCTAACAATGAAGCAGCAGAAAGTGAAATTAAGAAAACAATCCCATTTACAATTGCACCACAAACAGCAAAATATCTAGGAATAATTTTAACCAAAGAAGTGAAAGACCTGTACTCTGAGAATTATAAAATAGTGATGAAAGAAATTAAAGATGCCACAAAGAATTGAAAAGACATTCCATGCTCATGGGTTAGAAAAATAAAATTCTGTTCAAATGTCTATAATACCCAAAACAATCTACACATTTAATGCAATCCCTACCAAAATACCAGAAGCATTTTTCACAGAGCTAGAACAAACAATCCTAAAATTTGCATGGAACCATGAAAGACCTCAAATAGCCAAAGCAATCTTAAAAAAGAATAACAAAACTGGAGGTATCACAATTCTGGACCTCAAGTTATATTACAAAATGGTAGTAATTAAAATGGCATGGCATTGGCATAAAAATAGATGCATAGATCAATAGAATAGAACAGAAAACCCACAATTATATGGCCAATTAACCTTTGACAAAGGAAGAATGACTATGCACTGGGAAAAAGACATTCACTTCAACTAATGGAAAACTGGACAGCTGCATGCAAAAGAATGAAACTGCACCATACCACACACAAGAATAAACTCCAAATGGGAAAAAAACCTAAATGTGAGACCTGAAACCATAAAAATCCTTGAAGAGAGCAATTTCTCTAACATCAGCAAGGGAAATAAAAGCAAAAATAAACTATCAGGACTACATCAAAATAAGAATCTTCTGCACAGCCAAGGAAATGATCAACAAAACTAAAAGACAACCTACTGAATGGAAGAAGATACTTGCAAATGACATATCCAATAAAGGGTTAGTATCCAAAATATATAAAAAACTGATACAATTCAACACCAAAAAAAAAAAAAAAAAACCTCACAAATAATCCAATTTAAAATCGGCAGAACACATGAACAGACATTTCTCCAAAGAAGACATAGAGATGGTCAACAGAGATCCATGAAAAGATGCCCAACATCACTCATCATCAGGGAAATGTAAATCAAAACCACAACGAGAAATCACCTCACACCCGTCAGAATGGCTAAAATAAAAAACACAAGAAAAAAGTATTGGCAAAGATATGGAGAAAAGCGAACCCTCGTGCACTGCTGGTGGGAATGCAAACTGGTGCAGCCGCTGTGGAAAACAGTATAGAAGTTCTTCAAAAAGTTAAAAATAGAACTACTTTATGATCCAGTAAGCCCATTACTTGATATTTACCCAAAAAAATACAAAAACACTAATTCAAAGGGATGCATGTAACCCTATATTTATAGCAGCATTATTTACAATACCTAAACTATAGAAGCAGTCCAAGTGTCCATCAGTTGATGAATGGATAAAGAAGAGGAGGTATATACACACAATGGAATACTACTCAGCATAAAAAAAAAAAAAGAAATCTTGCCATGTACAACAATATGGATGGAGCTACAGAGTATAAAGTTAAGCAAAATAAGTCAGTCAGAGAAGGAAAATAACGTGTGATTTCACTCATACGTGGAATTCAAGATACAAAATAAATGAGCAAATGGAAAAAAGAGAGAGAGAGAGGCAAACCAAGAAACAAGACACAACTACAGAGAACAAACTGATGGTTACCAGAGGGTAACCAGGTGGAGGGATGGGTGATATAGGTGAAGGGGATTAAGGAGTACATTTATCATTCTTATTCTTTCTTTTATTAATGTATTGTATCACATTGATTGATTTGTGGATGTTGAACCAACCATGCAGCCCAAGAATAAATCCTACTTGGTCATAGTGAATAATCCTTTTAATGTACTGTTGTATCCTACTGGCTAATATTTTGGTGAGAATTTTTCACCCATGTTCATTAGGGATATTGGTCTGTAATTCTCCTTTCTGGTGGGGTCTTTGTCTGGTTTTGGGATCAAGATAATGATACTCTCAAAAGTTGCAGGAAAAGCATTTGACAAAATACAGCATCCTATCTTGATTAAAATTCTTCACAGTGTAGGGAGAGAGGGTATATACCTCAATATCATAAAAGCCATCTATGAAAAACCCACAGCAAATATCATTCTCAACCAGGAAAAACTGAGAGCTTTTCCCCTAAGTTCAGGAACACAGCAGGAATGTCCAATATCACCAGTGTTGTTCAACATAGTACTAGAAGTCCTAGCCTCAGCAATCAGACAACAAAAAGAAAAGGCATCCGAATCAGCAAAGAAGAAGTCAAACTCTCACTCTTTGTAGATGATATGATATTTTATGTGGAAAACACAAAAGACTCCACCCCAAAACTGTTAGAACTCATACAGGAATTCAGTAAAGTGTCAGGATATAAAATCAATGCACAGGAATCAGTTGTACTTCTATACACCAACAGCAAGACAGAAGAAAGAGAAATTGAGGAGTCAGTCCCATTTACAATCGCACCCAAAACCATAAGATACCTAGGAATAAACCTAACCAAAGAGGCAAAGAATCTGTACTCAAAAAAGAATAGAGTACTCATGAAAGAAATTGAGGAAGACACAAAGAAATGGAAAAACATTCCATGCTCATTGATTGAAAGAACAAATATTGTGAAAATGTCTATGCTACCTACAGCAATCTATACATTCAATCCAATCCTTATCAAAACACCATCAATTTTTTCACAGAAATGGAACAAATAATCCTAAATTTCTATGGAACCAGAAAAGCCCCTGAATAGCTGGTAGAATGTTGAAAAAGAAAACCAAAGCTGGAGGCATTGCAATTCCAGACTTCAAGTTCTATTACAAAGCTATAATCATCAAGTATGGTACTAGCACAAAAACAGACACATAGATCAATGGAACATACTAGAGAACCCAGAAATGGATTCTCAACTCTATAGTCAACTAATCTTCAACAAAGCAGGAAAGAATGTCCAATGGAAAAAAGACAGTCTCTTCAACAAATGGTGTTGGGAAAATTGGACAGCCACATGCAGAAGAATGAAACTGGACCATTTTCTTACACCACACACAGAAATAGACTCAAATGGATGAAAGACCTCAATGTGAGACAGGAATCCATCGAAATCCTTGAGGAGAACACAGGCAGCAACCTCTCCGACCTCAGCTGCAGGAACTTCTCCCTAGAAACATCACCAAAGGCAAGGGAAGCAAGGGCAAAAATGAACTATTGGGACTTCATCAAGATCAAAAGCTTTTGCACAGCAAAGGAAACAGTCAACAAAACCAAAAGACAACTGACAGAATGGGAGAAGATATTTGTAAGTGACATATCAGATAAAGGGCTAGTATTCGAAATCTAGAAAGAACTTATCAAGTCAACACCCAAAGAACAACTAATCCAATCAAGAAATGGGCAGAAGACATGAACAGACATTTCTGCAAAGAAGACATCCAGGTGGCCAACAGACACATGAAAAAGTGCTCAACATCACTCGGCATCAGGGAAATATAAATCAAAACCACAGTGAGATACCACCTCACACCAATCAGAATGGCTAAAATTACCAAGTCAGGAAACAACAGGTGTTGGCAAGGGTGTGGAGAAAGGGGAAGCTCCCTACACTGTTGGTGGGAATGCAAGCTGGTGCAGCCACTCTGGAAAACAGTGTAGAGGTTCCTCAAAAAGTCGAAAATAGAGCTACCTTATGACCCAGCAATTGCACTACTGGGTATTTGTCCTAAAGATACAAATGTAGTGAACGGAAGGGGCATGTGCACCCCAATGTTTATAGCAGCAATGTCCACAATAGCCAAACTATGGAAAGAACCTAGATGTCTATCAACAGATGAATGGATAAAAAAGATGTGATATATGTGTGTATATATAAAATATATATATAGGGGGCACCTGGGTGGCTCAGTGGGTTAAGCCTCTGCCTTTGGCTCGGGTCATGATCCCAGGGTCCTGGGATCGAGTCCCACATCAGGCTCTCTGCTCAGTGGGGAGCCTGCTTCCTCCTCTCTCTCTGCCTGCCTCTCTGCCTACTTGTGATCTCTGTCAGTCAAATAAATAAATAAAATCTCTTAAAAATATATATATAATATATAAATTTGCTAATATATTAGCAAATTTATAGAAGGCATGAGACAAAATCCTAAGATGCAGGTGACAGTGAGCAGACTGAGAAAAAGAGGGGAGAGAAGCACTGTGAGAGCCGGCAGCAAATGGAGTTCTGGAAACCAGAAACCAGTTGCTCTGGAGGTTTTGACATAAAGGAATTTATAGACTGAGGCCAAAGGCCAATGCAGCCAAGAGACCCTATATGGCTTAATGTTCTGAGTAGGAAAGGAAAGGGATGGATAGACAGGTATGTGTGTGTGTACACACACACACACACACACACACACACACACACATACACACAATGGAATACTATGCAGCTATCAAAAAATGAAATCTTGCCATTTGCAATGACGTGGATTGAACTAGAGGGTATTATGCTGAGTGAAATAAGTCATTCAGAGAAAGACAATTACCGTACAATCCCACTGATATGAGGAATTTGAGAAACAAGACAGAGGACATAGGGCAAGGGAGGGAAAAATGAAACAAGATGAAACCAGAGAGGGAGACAAACCATAAGAGACTCTTAATCTCAGGAAACAAACTGAGGGTTGCTGGCAGGGAGGGGAGTGCAAGGATGGGGTGGCTGGGTGATGGACATTGGGGAGGGTGTGTGCTATGGTGAGTGCTGCAATTTGTGTAAGTTTGATGAATCACAGACCTGTACCCTTGAAACAGATAATACATTATATGTTAATAATAAAAAAGAGTACATTTATCATGATGATAAATATAAACAAATGTATACATAATAAAAAAATTAAAAACAAAATACAGTAGCATACAACATGAATGAATTTTTCAATCATATTTTTTCCTATTTTTCTAAATCTCCTCAGGATATAATGGATTGTAGAAAGCCAAAAAATATAGACAATGTATTGTGGGGTTCATAATTTATGTAGAAATAAAACATGAGTACAGTAACACAAACACTGGGAGAGGGGAAATGGAAGAAGCCTATTGTAAGGATCTCATACTGTTTGTTGGAGTGGAATAATGCAACTTAAAACAGACTGTGGTGAGTTAAAGACATGGACCACAAATGCCAAGGCAACCTCTAAAATGACACAGCTAAAGCCCAGCTAATAAACTAAGAAGTAGAATCGAGTCATAAAATATTCAATCCAAAGAAAGCAGAGAAAAAGGAAAAGAGGAGCTTTGCAGTTCTGCTATTTTCAGAGGACAAAGGACAGAGGACAAGGTGGCGAGGCCTCCCTGGAGGAGCCAGCCCCTGCTTCTGGGGGGTCTCAGCTCTTCATGGCAGAGCCCACACTGAAGTCACCACCTTCCCCAGCTCCTGAGACGTCCACACTGGGCAAGTACCTCCATATGGTGTGCATACACACACACACACTGCACCTAAATCAGGTCCCTGGCTCTCCCACTGTCACCCAAGTATCCTTTCCTATCTTTGGGTGACCCTGAGTGCCTATGTAATCCCCAGATTGCAAGAGCCTCTTCCCTTCACAGGAGCCTCAGGTCATCCCTGGGTGTCCCTGGGATGGAGCCTGACCTGAACCCTGTCATGTTCTCTCTAAGCCTCTAATGGCTCAACTCTAAAATGAAGGAAATCCCTCAGCAGATGTGACTTCTCTCTCAGAAATACCAAGAGCCGTAGAAATGAAAATGTTAGTACACTGTCACCTCCACCCAGCCTCTCTCCCGGGTGGCCCTCGGGAGTTCCGGGTTTCTCTTTGTTTCCTCCGTGGCGTCCTTGGACATGTCTGCCCACTGGGAACCTCCTCAGGCTCCTCCCCTGGAGCCACAGGTCTACTTACCCATCCCTTCTCCTCAGCCTCGCAGAGGTGAAAACCTCAGAGGTGAAACCAAAACTAAGGCAACCTGCGCCCAGACGGAAGACCACCACAGGCTTCCACGGTGAGGTTGGGGGGTGAGAGGATAGGAGATTGATGAGGATTTAGAGGCAGGAAAACCTGAAATTGGACTTGAACTCCACCTATTATCATCAACAACCTAGGTTCATATCCTAGCCTGATCATTAAGTACCTGAGACTTAAACTAGTTACCGTCTCTCAACCTCAGAGTCCTCATTAACCCTCTATTGACAGGGTTAATAAAGAGTATTCGTCCCTCAGTGTTACTGTGAGTATTAAAGAAATACTACATGGAAAACCCTCGGAATCATATCTGGCATGTAGTAAGTGCTCAGTAAATTCTAACAATTAATATCACTGCTGAGACTAAGAATGCTTGGAGCCTGTCCAGTGCTGCCTCCGTGAGGGGTGTGAGGGGGAAAGTGCGGTGTGGGTGGAAGAGTCCTAGAAAAACTACATATTGAGGTCTGGCTCTTTTTGTTGGGTGAGACTAAACAAATCACTTGGGATCTCGAAGCCTTGATGGGTTTCATTTTTCATTCATTCATTCATTCCACTCAACTTCCAAGGGCTGCTCCAAGTTGCAGATGAGAATGTTTATTAACATCCCTTTGCACATTCACTTGTTCCTTCCACACAACACTTACTGAGCACATATTCAGCCATGGGCTCAGGGCTGGGCAACTGGAAAAAAAAAAAAAAACGGAAAAAAAAAAAAAAAGACATGGTCTCCCTCCTGACACTTGTCAGTCCAGCAGGGAGCTCTGTCAGCAAGCCAGCACTCTTTACACAATTAAAGACATGTCTGGGAACTTTGTTTTAAATGTGAGGAGAAAGGGACTGCCTGGATGGCTCAGTCAATTAAGCATCTGCCTTCAGCTCCAGTGATAGTCCCAGGATTCTCTGCCCCTACCATCCCCATGCTTATGCTCCCTCGCTCGCTCTCTCTCAAATAAGTAAATAAATAAAATCTTTTTTAAAAATAGAAAATAAAGGTGAGGAGAAAGATGGAAAGCTTGAGAGTCATATAAAGTTAAGGTAAGGCTTATTTTCTCTAGACAGAGACAAACTTTTTCATACACTAAGGGAAAAGGGGGAGAAGTAGAAGATGTCCTGAGGACAAAAGAGAGAAGAGACATCTGTCCCTGGGAACTGAAGGAAGAGAGAGGAACACAGTTGCCGGTTTGTGAGGACAAGGAGGAGTTCTGCATGTGGTTTTGACTTTTCCAGTGGAGGAGGTGCACCTCTCTTTGTAGAGAACACACAGCTCTGGAATCTTCGTCTACCCATCCCTCTCCTTTCCTACTCAGAACATTAAGCCTTGTAGGGTGACTTGGCTACATTGGCCTTTGGCCTCTGTCTGTAAATTCCTATACATCAAAGCCTCCAGAGCAACAAGCCTCTCCTCTGGTTTTCAGAACTCCATTTGCTGCCAGCTCTCACACTGCTTCTCTCCCCTCTTTTTCTCAGTCTGCTCATTGTCGCCTGCATTTTAGGATTTTGTCTCATGCCCTTTATAAAATTGCTAATCCTCACATAGTCATCTCCAGCCTTAATCCCTCATCACACTCTCCATCTTATTTTTGACTGGGCGTGTTAACTCGGCATCTCTTCATCTATGAGTCCTCACCACATCCAAATGCAATTAATTAATTGTACCTACTAGCACCCCAACACTATTGCTCATTTC
Organism: Martes martes; assembly: GCF_963455335.1. Taxonomy (NCBI): domain Eukaryota; kingdom Metazoa; phylum Chordata; class Mammalia; order Carnivora; family Mustelidae; genus Martes; species Martes martes. The sequence goes on from NC_137898.1 coordinate 57,539,750, forward strand.
TCAGGTTTTAGGAGTGCCAATGCAGTCATCCTAGCTAACAACAACAACAACTGACAAAACCCCTTGAAATTACTGTTGATTCCTCTGTCTCTCCCCCCTTTCAACTGGCTCTGAAGTTTGATTGATGTGACTCTCAAAACAGCACTTCAATCTCTCTCAAGACTTTCATCAGCCAGTTAACTGATCTACTCAATTCTCATAGTCTTTTTCACACTTTCTGCCCCACCTTGAGGTGGTTATTCTACATTTCCTTTCTTGAGTGCTTTAGCATCAAGAAGCTCCTTGAGAACTTACCTGAGTAATCCTAAAATGCAAAAGAGGAGAGCAAATTATAGTTCACATGACAGACACAGACCGACCTTGTTCAAGCTAAGTGGGGGCACCTGGGTGGATCAGTTGGTTAAGTGTCTAACTCTTGATTTTGGCTCAGGTCATGATCTCAGGGTCTTGAAATCAAGTCCAGTGTCAGGCTCCATGCTGGGTGCGGTGCCTACTTAAGATTCTCTCACCCTCTCCTTCTCTCTGCCCCTTACCAACACTCATGCACTCCCTCTCTCTCTCTCTAAAGAAGGAGGAGGAGGAGGAGGAGGAGGAGGAGGAGGAGGAGGAGGAGGAGGAGGAGGAGGAGGAGAAAGAAAGAGAGAAGGAAGGAGGGAAGGAAAGAAAGAAAGAAAGAAAGAGAGAGGAAGGAATAAATAAATAGGCTTTCTTCCATTGACCATTTTGTTCTAAGAGTCTCCGATCCCCACTCTAGGGGCCAACCCCCAGGGCCAAAGCTAATGGGTGAGGATGGAAATACCAGCACCTTCAACACCTCCTACACCAACTTCTTCCTGATAGGCTTCCCTGGATTGCAAGAGTGGCGGCCCCTCCTGTTCCTGCCCCTTACCTTCCTTTATGTGACCATCATCTCTGCCAATGCACTGGTCATCCACACAGTGGTGGCCCAGCAAAGCCTGCATCAGCCTATGTACCTACTCATTGCCCTGCTCCTGGCTGTCAACGTTTGTGCTGCCACTGCCGTGATGCCCAAAATGCTGGAGGGCTTTGTGCATTATGCTAACCCCATATCACTGCATGGCTGCTTGGCTCAGATGTTCTTTATCTACTTCACTCTCCTTCTGGACTACAACCTCCTGCTGGCTATGGCCCTAGACCGCTACGTGGCCATCTGTCACCCACTCCGCTATACTGACCTGATGACCTCCAAACTACTGGGTGTGCTGGCCATTCTTGCCCTGACACGGAGCCTAGGAGTGGCAGTGCCTTTGGTTGTGCTAACGTCACAAGCCCAATTCTGCCGGACAATGGTGATTCCCCACTTCACTTGTGAGTACATTGCACTGCTGAGCATAGCTTGTGGAGACTTGACTTTCAACAGCAGGTTGGGACTGGCCATGAGGCTGGTCACCGTGACCTTTGATCTAGCCCTGCTAGGGGCCTCCTACACCCGTATCATTTATGCGGCCTTCCGGATCTCTTCTGGGGGAGCCCGAGCCAAGGCCTTGCACACATGTGGCTCCCACTTACTGGTCATCCTCACTATCTACCTCTCTGGTCTCTCCACCTCCATTGTCTTCCGAGTAGCCAAGACTGTGTCTCAGGATGTCCAGAATCTGCTCAGTGCCATCTACTTGCTGCTCCCAGGAGCCTTAAATCCTGTCATTTATGGGGTGAGGACCAGGGAGATCCGGCAACATGTGGAAAAGATGTTCCATAGCAAGAAATCAGCCCAGGAAGTTAGGGGGAAGCCAGAGAGAATGCAAAACATGATAGTGGAGGGGAAATAGCCAGGGCAAGAGGACTTCATAAACTGGGGAAATTGGGGCTGTGACCTCTGGGAATAAAAAGCAGGCTTTACTGAGGGATAGGCTCAAATCATGAGGAGATTATGGGCTCGAGCAGGTCCGTTGTTGGCCAACTATTGCTTTTGAATTCTTAGAATGCTTTTTCTATTTCTATTCAATAATAAAATTGCTTATACCTATCTATTTCTTTATGATTTTATTTATTATTTGAGAGAGAGAGAGAGAGCATGAGTGGGGGCAGAGGGAGAGAAAGAAGCACACCTCCCAGCTGAGTGGGGAGCCCAATGGAGGGCTCAATTCCAGGACTCTAAAATCATGACCTGAGCAGAAGGCAGATGCTTAACCAACTGAACCACCCAGTCCCCCCTGTCTTTCTTTTTTGATTTAAAAATAAAAGTATTTATTTTATTTGAGAGAGAAGGAGAGAGAGCAGGGAGGGATAGGCAGAGGGAGAGGGAGAGAATCTCATGCAGACTCCATGCTAAGCCCAGAGCCCAAAGTGGAGCTCTTTCTCATGACCCTGAGATTATGACCTGGGCTAAAATCAAGTCAGATGCTTAACCAAGCCACACAGGTGTCACATTACCTATTTATCTTTCTGTTTAGTTTCTTTGTCCTCTTCCCCCTGAGAAAGCCCCAGTTGATATCTGGATGTATAGAGCCCCACTGGAAGTTGTACAAAGCAAGTCAGACAGACCACAACCCACTCTGAACATTCAGCCTGGAACAAATAAACAGGCCAAGCCCTTCACCAGGGCCCAGCCTCTCCCAAATACAGCCTATGCCCAGTCTGACCTAATATACAGATCAGCCTTGCGGTTTCCAGTCTAACCCAAGCACACTGGTTGGGTTCTAGAGTCCAATCAGTCTCAATCTTTCTTCTTGCCCCAGGCCTGATATCCCCAATCTGACACAGGCACACAGGTCAGGCCTATCCCAACTATCCAACTAGCCCACACAAACAGGTCAGGTCCTGCCAAGGGCCAGTTAGTCTGAGAGACACCCAGACCAGGTCTTCTCCTGGGGCCCAGTCTGACCCAAAGACCAAACTAGACCGATAGGGTACTTAAGTCTGACCCAAACCCATAGGTTAGGCCACTCTTCTCGTGACAGCCAGTGTAAGCTACCTAAAAGTTAACTCCCTACTTAAAAGACTTCCACAACAGTCAATGGAATAGAATGTCCTTCAGGGATTTCCCAAAAAGGGGCTATGGTGCCTGCATACTGTGCGGAGCCATGTGTAAACCATGCCCAAGTCTTCTCTCCTTCTGTTTACTGATCATAGGGAACTCCCCAATAGGCCACAAGTGCAGGTTGGGAGAGGTGGAGTGGGAGTGAGGACCACAGGCATTTGGGCCACTTCTTCAGTAACTTACATGTACTTCCAGGGCCTCTTAAGCCAAATCTTGTACATACCACTTCAATGTGTATACCACTCAATGATGGAATGACACTGTGCATGCCCAGCTTTATGGCTTAGTGGGTCCAACAGCAACCAGTTCATGATGGGCAGCTCAGGTTGCTTAGTGGCCCATGGTGAAGGATTCAGTCTCTACTAAGGCTAAATAGCAAGCCAAAAGATGTTTCTCAAAAAGTGAGTAGTTATCAACAGAGAAGGGTAGGGCTTTGCTCTAAAATCCTAAAAGCCTGCTAGAAGCTCCAAACAACATCCTTATCTGCCACTGCCACTTCAACACCGCAGACCTGCTGGAGCATATGGCCCAGGGGGCAGAGCAGCTCACCTGGCAGCTTAGGCAAGCTGCAGAGCCTTCTCTTGTTCCAAGCCCCACTCAAAACTAGTAGCTTTCAGGTCATTTGGTAAAGAGGCCAGACTAGCACACCCAAATGAGGAATATGATGCCATGCTGCCTCCAAAATCCAAAGAGGCCCACTAGGCATTGTGCCTGTCCTTTGGTTGTAAGAGGAGCCAGATGCAACAATTTCTCTTTCACCATAGAAGGAACATCTTAACATAGCTCAAAAAAATTCACTGATAGAAGGCCCCTGAATTTTTGTCAGATTTCTTTCCCACCCTCTGACACACAAACATTCTATCAACAAGTCTAGAGTAGTCGCTACTTTTTAGGTCCAATCAGCAGATCAATGTACTGGAGGAGTGTCATATATTGTAGAAAAGGTGATCAAGATAAACTAAATTATAACATAGGGCCAGAGAGCTGATATATCCCTGATGCGGAACATATACATGATCACCCAGAACCTTGCCTCCTTAAGTATTTGATTGGGAGTACCCGGTGGTGGTATTTTGCGTGTCTCTATTACCACATCGCACCATAAACTATCAGTACTTTCTTTACTACTAGAAATAGTCATGTGGCTTTAAATATAATCAGATTAGAGAACCAATTCCAGAAACTCTAGAACAAATTCAGAAGACTCATCCTGAAGATTCTATTCCTCTAGAACCACTTTTGGTACCAAAATCTGTATCAGAGTTCTCACTTTCTAGAGAAACAAAAGCAATGAGAGAATGGGTGGTGGGTTGGTAAAGGTGGTTAGGTGGGAGAGGGAGAAGGAGGGGGAGAGGGTGAGAGAGATTTTAATTGTCTCACATAACTGTGGAACTAGCAAGTCTGAAGTTGTCACAGCAGGCTAACATGCAGAAGACCTAGAGAAGAAGTGATATTGTAGCTCAAGTCCAAAGGCTGCCTGAAGGCAGAAGTCCTTTCTTAGAAGACCTCAATCTTTCTTCTCTAAAGGTCTTCAACTGATTGGATGAAGAAACTCGCATTATGGAGGGTAACCTGATTTACTCCAAGTCTACCAATTTAAATGTTAATTTCATCTTTAAAAAAAAATAATCTTCACAGCAGTACCTAGGCTAGTGTTTAACAAAATACCTGTGTACCATGGCCTAGCCAGTTGGCACATAAAATTTAATATCACAGATCCCTAGGCTCAAAGCAAGCCTAGTCACATGCGGAGAAAGTACCCCAGCACAGAGCCAATCTGCACAGAGAGCTCCTGAAACTCAAGGAAATCTGTCAAAACATTAACTTAATATGCACTAAAGGTATGGAGACTATAGTCATCACGTGTACTAGGGAATAGTCTCTGCAAAAGTAATTTGGAAAAGTCTCAAACAGAATATTCCAGTAACAACCAAAAAATCAAAGGCATTACAAAGAAACAGGAAAACATAGCTCATTCAAAGGAACAAGAAAAATTGGCAGAAAATATCCGTGAGGAAGCCCAGCCATCAGACTTACTATATAAGGGTATTAAAACAACTGTCTTGGGAGAGGCAAGATAGCGGAGCAGTAGTAGATTGAAATGACGTCAGATACCAGGAGTTCAGCTAGATAGGTATCAAACCATTCCAAACACATACAAACTCAACAGGAAATAGAAGAGAAGAGCAACAATTCTAGGAACAGAAAATCGAACACTTTCTGAAAGGCAGGCCATGCGGAGAAGTGAATCCGAAGCAACAGGAAGATAGACTGCGGGGGTAGGGGCCGAATCCCGGGAAGTGGTGGACCAGTGGAGCACAAAGTCTGAACTTGTAGAAGACTGCTCCACTGAGGAACGTCGCTCCAGAGGCTAAGTGGGGGGTAGAGCCCTTGTGGGGACATTGTGGTTTCAGGTCATGCAGGGTCACAGAAATATCAGGGGTGTCTGAGTGTGGCAGAGCTGCCAGGTACCAGAGTGGGGAAGCTAGCTACAGAGACAGAGCCAAAGCGTGAGCTTTCAGCTCGGGGTTACATTAAACCGTGATCCAAGGCACAGTCGGACCACTGCTTTTTGAGAAGGGACCCCACAAGTGGCAGATCTGGGGAGACTCACCTTCCTGCTCTGGGAGGAGCAGCGCAGCAGGAATCTGCTGGGTTTGGAGACTCCAAACGGGGCTGTGTGCCCGAGATAGAAACGGTTGGTCACAGGCTGGGTGAGCACAGAGTGCGGCCAGAGACCAGGGAGACAGGAGTGATTGACTGCTTTTCTCTGACTGTGCAGAAGAGTGCGGCCCCAAGCTCTCGGCTCCTCTGGGCTGGAGACTGGGAGGCCGCCATTTTCTTTCCTGTTCTCCTGTTCTCCACAGAAGTGTTCAGGGAACAAAAGCTCCAAGAGCAAACCCAAGCAGATTACTTAGCCGGACCCCTGACAAGGGCCCCTCAATTCCGCCTCAGGCAAAGACATTTGAGAGTCATGGCAACAGGTCCCTCCCACAGAAGATCAACAAGAACATCTAGCCAAGACCAAACTCACTGATCAAGGAGAACAGCTGAACTCCAGAGCCAGGGTAAAACAATGCATAGAATTCATGGCATTTTCCGCATGATCCTTTAGTCTTACAAAGTTAAATTTTTTTAATTTTTTTTTCTTATTCTATTTTTTTAACTTTTCCTCTTTCCTCTTTTAACATTTTTTAACTAGTTTATCTTAACAATACCTTTCTAAAAAAATTCTCTTAAACCTTCATTGTTACAGTCATATTTTATCCCTTCATTGTATTTAACCTTATTTTTTGTATACATATAGGTTGCTTTGTTTTCTAAAAAATTTTTGGGATACAATTTCTTCCAATAGATCAAAATATACCCTAATCTAGCACATGGCTTTGTTCTAGTATCCAGCATGAGCACATTCCCTCTTCCTTTTTTTTTTTTCTTTTTCCAACCAACTTATCAATTCCTTTTTTAGTTTCTTTTTTCTATTTTCATCTTTACAGTCCTATTCCATCCCTTCATCATGTTTACCCTTATTTTTGTATGTAAGTTTTTCTTTCTTTAAAATTTTGGTAAGTATGGGGCGCCTGGGTGGCTCAGTGGGTTAAAGCCTCTGCCTTTGGCTCAGGTCATGATCCCAGGGTCCTGGGATCGAGCCCCGCATCGGGCTCTCTGCTCACCAGGGAGTCTGCCTCCCCCAACCCATCTCTGCCTGCCTCTCTGCCTACTTGTGATCTCTGTCAAATAAATTTAAAAAAATCTTTAAAAAAAAATGGGGGGAGGTAGTTTCTTCTAAGAGACCAAAATACACCCAAAATCAAGTGGATGGCTCTATTCTATTCATCAGTCTAACATATATATATATATATAAATTTTTTTTATTTTTTAAAATTTTTATTTCCTTTCCCCCCTTTCTTCTTCCCCTGGTTTTGGGTCTCTTCTGATTTGGTTAACATATATTTTTCAGGGTCTTTGCCACCCTTTTAGTATTTTATTCTCTCGTTCATATATTCTTTTTTCTTTTTAATAGCAGAGTAGAAATTTTCTTTCCTTTTTTTAAAGATTTTATTTATTTATTTGACAGACAGAGAGGTCACAAGTAGACAGAGAGGCAGGCAGAGAGAGAGGAAGAGCAGGCTCCCCACTGAGCAGAGAGCCCAATGTGGGGCTCGATCCTAGGACCCTGAGATCATGACCCAAGCTGAAGGAAGAGGCTTAACCCACTAAGCCACCCAGGTGCCCTCATTCACATATTCTAATCTGGATGAAATGACAAAGCAGAAAAACTCACCACAAACCCCCCCCCCCCCACCGCCCCCACACACACACCCAAGAGGCAGTACCAACAACTAGGGACCTAATCAATACAGACATTGGTAATATGTCAGAACTAGAGTTCAGAATGACGATTCTCAAGGTGCTAGCTGGGCTCAAAAAAGGCATGGAATACGTTAGAGAAACCCTTTCTGGAGAAATAAAAGAACTAAAATCTCACCAAGTTGAAATCGAAAAAGCTATTAATGAGGTGCAATAAAAAATGTAGGCTCTAACTGCTAGGATAAATGAGGCAGAAGAAAGAATTAGTGATATAGAAGACCAAATGACAGAGAATAAAGAAGCTGGCCAAAAGAGAGACAAACAACTACTGGGTCACGAAGGGAGAATTCAAGAGATAAGTGATACCATAAGGCAAAACAATATAAGAATAATTAGGATTCCAGAAGAAGAAGAAAGAGAGAGAGGGGCAGAAGGTATATTGGAGTAAATCATAGTAGAGAATTTCCCTAATATGGCAAAGGGAACAAGCATCAAAATCCAGGAGGCACAGAGAACCTGCCTCAAATTCAATAAAAATAGGTCCACATCCCATCATCTAATAGTAAAACTTACAAGTCTTAGTGACAAAGAGAAAATTCTGAAAGCAGCTCGGGACAAGAAGTCTGTAACACACAATGGTAGAAATATTAGATTGGCAGCAGACTGATCCACAGAGACCTGGCAGGCCAGAAAGAACAGGCATGATATATTCAGAGCACAAAATGAGAAAAATATGCAGCCAAGAATACTACATCCAGCTAGGCTATCATTGAAAATAGGAGAGAGAAAAAGCTTCCAGGACAAACAAAAATTAAAAGAATTTGCAAACACCAAACCAGCCCTATAGGAAATACTGAAAGGGGTCCTCTAAGCAAAGAAAGAACCTAAAAGTAGCAGACCAGAAAGGAACACAGACAATATACAATAACAGTCACCTTACGGGCAATACAATGGCACTAAATTCATATCTTTCAAGTCACCCTGAATGTAAATGGGCTAAATGTCCCAATCAAAAGACACAGGTATCAGAATGGATTAAAAAAAAACAAAATCCATCAATATGGTGTCTAAAAGAAACTCATTTTAGACCCAAAGACACATCTAGATTTAAAGTGAGGGGTTGGAAAACAATTTACCATGCTAATGGACATCAAAAGAAAGCTGGGATGGCAATCCTTATATCAGATAAATTAGATTTTAAGCCAAAGACTATAATAAGAGATGAGGAAGGACACTATATTATACTTAATGGATCTGTCCAACAAGAAGATCTAACAATTTTAAATATCTATGCCCCTAACATGGGAGCAGCCAACTATATAAACCAATTAATGACAAAATTTAAAAAAACACATCAACAATAATACAATAATAGTAGGGGACTTTAACACCCCCCCTCACTGAAATGGAGAGATCATCCAAGCAAAAGATCAACAAGGAAATAAAGGCCTTAAATGACACACTGAAACTGATGGACATCACAAATATATTTAGAACATTCCATCCCAAAACATCAGAATACACATTCTTTTCTAGTGCACATGGAACATTCTCCAGATCACATCCTGGGTCACAAACCTGGTCTCAACCAGTACCAAAAGACTGGGATCATTCCCTGCATATTTTCAGACCACAATGCTTTGAAACTAGAACTCAATCACAAGAGGAAAGTTGGAAAGAACTCCAATACATGGAGGCTAAAGAGCATCCTACTAAAGAATGAATGGGTCAACCAGGAAATGAAAGAATTGAAAAAATTCATGGAAACAAGTGAAAATGAAAACACAACTATTCAAAACCTTTCAGACACAGCAAAGGGGATCCTGATAGGAAAGTATATAGCAATACAAGCCTTTCTCAAGAAACAAGAAAGGTCTCAACCTAACCCTACACCTACAGGAGCTGGAAAAAGGACAGCAAAAAGTGCCTAAACCCAGCATTAGAGAAATAAAGATCAGAGCAGAAATGAATGAAATAGAAACCAAAAGAACAGTAGAACAGATCAATGAAACTAGGAGCTGGTTCTTTGAAAGAATTAATAAGACTGATGAACCCCCTAGCCAGACTTATCAAAAAGAAAGAGAAAGGACCCAAATTAATGAAATCATGAATGGAAGAGGAGCGCTCACAACCAACACCAAAGAAATACAATTATAAGAACATATTATAAGCAACTGTATGTCAGCAAAGTCGACAATCTGGAAAAATGGTTGCATTCATAGAGACACATAAACTACCAAAACTGAACCAGGAAGAAACAGAAAACCTGAACAGACTTACAACCAGTAAGGAGACTGAAGCAGTCACCAAAAATCTCCCAACGAACAAGAGCCCAGGGCCAGATGGCTTCCCATGGGAATTCTACCAAGCATTTAAAGAAGAATTGATATCTATTCTCCTGAAACTGTTTGAAAAAATAGCAATGGAAGGAAAACTTCCAAACTCATTTTATGAGGCCAGCATTACCTTGATCCCAAAACCAGAAAAAGACCCCATGAAAAAGAATTACAGACCAATATCCTTGATGAACACAGGTGCAAAAATTCTCACCAAAATACTAGCCAATAGGACCCAACAGCACATTAAAAGGATTATTCACCCCGACCAAGTGGGATTTATTCCTGGGCTGCAAGGTTGGTTCAACATCCACAAATCAATGTGATACAAAACATTAATAAAAGAAAGAACAAGAGCCATATGATACTCCCAATCGATGCTGAAAAGGCATTTGACAAAGTACAGCATCTTTTTTTTTTTTTTTGACAGAGATCACAAGTAGGCAGAGAGGCAGGCAGAGAGAGAGGAGGAAGCAGGCTCCCCGCTGAGCAGAGAGCCTGATGTGGGGCTGGATCCCAGGACACTGGGATCATGACCTGAGCCAAAGGCAGAGGCTTTAACCCACTGAGCCACCCAGGTGCCTCTACAGCATCCTTTCTTGATCAAAACTCTTCACAATATAGAGATAGAGGGTACATACCTCAATATTCTAAAAGCCATCTATGAAAAACCCACAGCAAATATCATTCTCAACCAGGAAAAACTGAGAGCTTTTCTCCTAAGGGCAGGAACTCGGCAGGGATGTCCACTATCACCACTGCAGTTCAACTTAGTACTAGAAGTCCTAGTCTTGGCAATCAGACAACAAAAAGAAATAAAAGGCATCCGAATCAGCAAAGAAGTCAAACTCTCAGTCTTTGCAGATGTTATGGTACTTTATGTGGAAAACACAAAAGACTTCCCTCCAAAACTGCTAGAACTCATGCAGGAATTCAGTAAAGTGTCAGGATATAAAATCAATGCACAGAAATCAGTTGCATTTCTACACACCAACAGCAAGACAGAAGAAAAGAGAAATTAGGGAGTCGATCCCATTTACAATTGCACCCAAAACTGTTAAGATACCTAGGAATAAACCTAACCAAAGAGGCAAAGATCCTGTACTCAGAAAATAGTATAGAGTACTCATGAAGGAAATTGAGGAAGACACAAAGAAATGGAAAAACGTTCCATGCTCATGGATTGGAAGAATAAATATTGTGAAAATGTCTATGCTACCTAAAGCAATCTACACATTTAATGCAATCCCTGTCAAAACACCATCAATTTTTTTCAAAGAAATGGAATAATCCTAAAATTTGTATGGAACCAGAAAAGACCCTGAATAGGCAGAGGAAGGTTGAAAAACAAAAACCAAAGTTGGTGGCATCACAATTCCAGACTTCAAGCTCTGTTACAAAACTGTACTCATCAAGACAGTATGGTACTGGCACAAAAACAGACACATAGATCAATGGAACAGAATAGGGAGCCCGGAAATGGTCAACTACTCTTCGACAAAGCAGGAAAGAATGTCCAGTGGAAAAAAGACAGTCTCTTCAACAAATGGTGTTGGGAAAATTGGACAGCCACATGCAGAAAAATGAAACTGGACCATTTCCTTACACCATACACAAAAATAGACTCAAAATGGATGAAAGACCTCAATGTGAGATAGGAATCCATCAAAATCCTTGAGGAGAACATAGGCAGCAACCTCTTTGATCTCGGCCACACTAACTTCTTCCTAGTAATATCACCAGTCAACGGAAACAAGGGCAAAATGAACTACTGGGACTTCATCAAGATCAAAAGCTTTTACACAGCAAAGGAAACAGTCAACAAAACCAAAAGATTACTGACAGAATGGGAAAAGATATTTATTTCATTTGCAAGTGACATATCAGATAAAGGGCTAGTATCCAAAATCTAGAAAGAACTTATCAAACTCAATACCCAAAGAACAAATAATCCAATCAAGAAATGGGCAGAAGATATGAACAGACATTTCTGCAAAGAAGACATCCAAATGGCCAAGAGACACATGAAAAAGTGCTCAGTACCACTCAGCATCAGGGAGATACAAATCAAAACCACAGTGAGATACCACCTCACACCAGTCAGAATGGCTAAAACTAACAAGTTAGGAAACGACAGATGTTGGCGAGGATGCAGAGAAAGGGGAACCCTTCTACACTGTTGGTGAGAACACAAGCTGGCACAGCCACTCTGGGAAACAGCATGGAGGTTCCTCAAAAAGTTGAAAGTAGAGCTACCCTACAACCCAGCAATCGCACTATTGGGTATGTACCCTAACAATTCAAATGTAGTGATCTGAAGGGGCATATGCACCCTAATGTTTATAGCAGCAATGTCCACAATAACCAAAGTATGAAAAGAACCTAGACATCCATCAACAGATGAATGGATAAAGATGTGTACACACACACACACACACACACACACACACTGGAATACTAAGCAGCTATCAAAAAAATGAAATCTTGTCATTTGCAATGATGTGGGTGGAACTAGAGGGTATTATGCTAAGTGAAATAAGTCAACCTGAGAAAGACAATTATCCTATGATCTCTCTGATAAGATGAATTTGAGAGGCAGGGTAGGGGGCTTGTGGCGGGGGGGGGGGGGGTAGGGAAGGAAAAAATGAAATAAGAGATTAGGAAGACAAACCATAAGAGACTCTTAATCTCATGAAACAAACAGGGTTGCTGGGGGGTAGGGGGTAGGGATGGGTGGTTGGGTTATGGACATTGGGGAGGGTATGTGCTATGGTGAGTGCTGTGAAATGTGTAAGACTGATGATTCACCGACCTGTACCCCTGGGGAAAATAATACATTATATGTTAATATTAAAAAAAAAAAAAGAAAAAGTGAATGAACTCTAAAGGACCAAAAGGAAAAAGAAAGGGGCAAAAAGATTATCTGAAGATATATAAGAAATAATGGCTGAAAACTTCCCAAATTTAATGAAAGATGTGAATCTACTTATCCAAGCACCTCAACAAACATCAAGGAGGATAAACTCAGAGATCCACACCAAGATACATTAAAATCAAACTGTCAAAAGCCATTAGGATGGCTATTATCAAAAATTAAAAAAAAAAAAAAAAACTAGCAAGTGTCAGCAAGGATGTGAAGTAATTGGAATCTCATCCTCTAGGGTAGGAATGTATTATGATGTAATGCCGATAGAAAAGTTTGGCAGTTCCTCAAAAAGTTAAACTAAATATTATAATACATTATAATTATAAATGTATAATTATAATATATTCCCACAATTCCACTTCTAGGTATATACCCACCAAAACTGAAAACAGTAATGAAACAGATACTTGTGCATCAATGTTTGTAGCAGCATTATTCACAATAGCCAAAAGGTAAGAATAACCCCTAATGTCTAATAACGTATGAATGGGGAGACAAAATGTACTATATACACACAATGGAATATTACTCAGCTTTTAAGAGGAATTAAATTCTGCTATATGCTACGTGGATGAACCTTGAAAACATGCTAAGTGAAGTAAGCTAGACATAAAAGGTCACATATTGTAGTATTCCATTTATATGAGGTACCTAGAATAAGTAAATTCAAAGACAGAAAGTAGAACAGAGGTTATCAGGGATGGAGAGAAGGGAATGAAGATGTTGTTTTAGAGTTTCTGTGTGGGATGATAAAAAATTTCTGGAAATAGGTAGTGGTGATGCCACTAAACTTCATGCCACTAAACTGTATGCTTTAAAGTGGGTAAAAATGGTAACATTTATGTTATGTATATTTACCACAATAAAAAGAGGAAATAGGCATATGTTAAAATCGGAATTCTACACAGCATCTATGTAATTTTTCTTAAAATTTCTTCTCTGAACTCTCAAAGCACAGAAAACGTTTTTTCAAATTTGACCTTTGTATGAAAATAAATGACAAATTTGGTCTCACACAATCACTTAGAAATGTTTATTTCAGAATGACCTATAGGAGCTTACCCACATAAAGGTCCTGTCAGCACTTCTCACAGGTTATGACTCAGTTTTGCTTCTCTGGACCCACCAGCCAAAGCAGCAAAACTATGTCTCCTTTCAGAGAAAAGGTGCCAGGCGGGCAATGGGCAATGAAACCCTACTCAATCACTCCCTATTTGCAAGGTGACTTCTTTTGCAGTCCTAAAACTTCTACTTTGATTCCAGAGATAACAATTTAAAAAATCAATACTTTCACTCTATATAGAAACAGTACGTTAAATTGACTGACCCTTTTGCTGCAATAAGGTCCAGCAAAGGCTTAGTACTTCAAGCAAACCTACTACACCTATCTATGCTCAAGAAGTAGTTTGGCTGTGAGGAAGTGCTGGTCTCCTCCAAGCCTTTCCTCAGGACCCACACATCAGACACTCCTCTCTATTCTCCAGAGAGCACACCATGGCTGCTGTGTTCCTCTCTTTCTCTTCTTCTTCTTTTGTTGCCTTCTCCTTATCTTTCAGCTTCTCCTTATTTAGAGTGAACTGGATTGGATTTGCTGCTGGTCGTGTCCTTAAGTAATACATCCCAGTCTTCAAACCCTACAAAGGAAGCAAATACAGCTATTAGAACTTTTAAGAACACTAGGCATTCAAGACCAATGTTTAAAATACACTTCCATAAATCAAATCAGATAGTTTTCTAAACCTGAAATTCCAACTTCTTTAGGAAGCCTTCTCAAAAATGCTTAAGAGGTAGAAAGAGTCAGACAGTATACTGTGTTCCTTTTGCCACTAAAAAAGCTTATCTCTTTGGAAATGTCAAATATTTTTGTTCTCTAGTCTTTTCTTGTTTTTATGTGTATGACTTCCAAGTTTGCCCAAGACAACATGTCTACTTTATAACTATTTATGGAGAGAGACTGCGTCTCTGTAAAGAACAGGTGATGACTACTTCAAGGGTCAGGATCACCTTCTATTCAGTATCCCCAGTCTAAGCACATAGTGTGTGGCCAATAAATATCTCTTAAATTTAAAAAACAAACTAACAAACTGTACCTCTGTATAAATACCCAGAAGATTACCAGGTACTAAGGATAGAATCCAGAATCACAGGACTTTACAGTTGGCAATGATAAGCTAAGTAACTGGCCTTTATACTGTAAACAGTTAAAGTGGGGAAACAAAGGACGTTTCTGAATAGGGGGCTGGCACATGTAAAGTTTTATTTAAGAAATGGTAGCAGTGCACAAGACAGCCTAGATCAGATACGGAAGCAGGGAGATCAGTTAAAAGGCTTAAGAATAATGGCTGTGGAACAGGAAGAAAGATACTCAAGAAACAGTATAAAGGAACAACCACCACAACTTGGTGAGTGATTATATGGAGAATAAGGAGAGGATTGTAGGTAACTCCAAGGTTTCAAACCTCAGAGTGAAATAATCCTACAAGAAACAAGAAAATCCAAAGTGTGATCTGGTACAAAAATCATGACTTGGTTTTAACATACTGGATTTGAAGTGAAAAAACGGCTAGGTGGCGGTATTTAATAGGTAGCTAGAATATAAAACTGTTCCAATTTCAAAATATCCCAAGCTGGCAACAAGTCTTCCTTGAGTTCCTCCACGAACCTGCTTCCAGCCATAGAAGTGCATACTAGTGAGTTTGCCGTAGTTAGGCTCAGCAATGTGGATGTTCAAAGACTGGCTTTGATCAATGAAAGCACCTCTTTCAGCTGCCATCTTAAGAACAGTTTTCTGTGAAATTTCCCACACAGTCTTATAAAGTTGCTTCAGGTCATCAGGAATTTCTGGTATGCTCTGAAGAAGGAAAAACAAATGTTTATTGCAGCCTGGCTGAAGAAATCAGGATAATTAACGTAATTAATGACACAAGGGTCTGGCCTTAGTTCTACTTCCTGCCAGATCTGACCGTACCATTTAGCATCATACAACATGATCCTTATCAGTTTTCCTAGGGCTGTTAACCTCTGGCTTAGAATGTCCAACAAAACTCCATTTAACCAACAAAGTATCTGGCTAGTGGTAATGATTATAAGACCCATTTCTATTTGGATCATAGCCAAACATTCATTATTCTAGAGGTACTTAATAATAAAAGGAGCTAAGCAGCAATAAATGACCCTTGAATTCTGTAGAAAACAAAAGTAGTCAGGGATGTAACTCACATGTAGACAATCAAAGGAAGCAATGAAACAAACCCTTTCTGGAGTCAATAGAAATAATGTTTTATTAGGTCTAGGGTTAATCTGCATCAAAACATATAGATTAGCTAATGCTACAATTTCTGCCAGCAAATATAGAAATGTTACAGAAATCCTTATCTGTGTTACCAGGGAGACAAATGTTTAAACAGAGGCCTCCATCTACAAATAAATACTTCTTGATTCTTGGCTGCAAATATTTTATTGTTAAATACTATCTGTGACTCTGTTTTTTGGACTTTGAGTCCTTGGTCTCCACTGAGGACTTCTTAATTAAGTTTGACTCTCTAATTTCACACTTTATATCAGTGGTCCCGAAATTTTGATGCATTTTGGAATGACCTAGGGGGTCTTTAAGAAATACTAATGCCTGTCTCCCATTTCCAGACATTCTAATTTGTTACGGGGTGCAGCCTAAGCTTCAGAATTTTAAAAGCTCCCCAGTTGATTCTAATGTTCAGAGAAGTTGGAAACTACTGCTTTATATTATTGCACAAACAAGAGGGTAAAGTCCAGCTATATAAAGATGTATATAAGCCTACCACAACAATGCAGGTGAACACAAGCCCATATGACCACAGTGAATGACTTTTCTCTCTACTGAATGGGGTAAATGAGAAGGTACCAATGTCCAACTTAGATTCTAAAGAGCACACTTGATTTTCATACTGTACCTGGATAGAACCATTGCATGCAATAATCTGATTTTTCATCTCTTCATTCCATAAGCCCCGCTCAGTAAGATCCTTCAGTAAGTGAGGATTTACAATCTGAACAGAAAACCAAAAAAGATATCAAGGAATAATAAGAATGATAGGGCCTAAACAGGATCACAGGCCTGGAGCTTAAAATAAATAAGATCACTGAAGAAGTATTTAACATTAAATTAGTTGGTAAAGTCTATCTTTTATAAGATTGAGAGGCCCATCCTACCAAACAAAAGTTATGATCCTTTAAAATCTTGATCTGTGATTCAAGAAACATAGTATTTGCCAAAGTGAAAAGAACTAGCATTGCCTAAGATGGGTAAATCTGTGTGGATTACTTCTCCCCCCCCCCCCAAGTAAGGAGAAAATAATACTTAAGAAGAAACATTAGAAATGTATCTACTCCAAACCTTAAAGAAATTTATTTCAGGAGATCAGGAAATTCACAAATAAAAATCTTTTAAATTAGTGGTTCTCAACCCTAGTTGCACATTAGAATTACCCGGGAACCTTAAAAAAACACTGGTCCTACCCACCAGGAATTCTAATTTGTAATCCGGGTTGAGAACTATTGTCATGGTTCCATATACCTCTTGCTTCTATATACATCTTGAGTTTCACTGTATACATCTTGGGTATCATCAACTTAAGCATCTGAGGTCATAGTATACATCATTATGATTACAGAATGGTTAAATACCATGTGAATTCTAGTATCAACAAGTTACTTTCCTACCCACCTATCGATACTTTCCTACCTAACAATCATTCTTTCAACAGATATTTATTAAATGTCTATTATTAAATAACATAGAATAATATTGGACATGAAGAGGACTTACTTTATCAAAGCTCTGCCCCCGTACAAAGCAAAAGGGACATACTAAATATAAGTTGGCATTTACTCCCAACATCAGGCTTTTACAAGATCTCCTGTAGGTTTACTTGTGATCTTCTCACCTGAAATTCTCCTGACAAAACTCTGCGAGTATAGATGTTGCTGGTATAAGGTTCAATGGACTCATTATTTCCCAGAATCTGAGCAGTTGAAGCAGTAGGCATCGGGGCAATAAGTAAACTGTTTCTTATACCATACCTAAAGAAAAGGAGATTATTAGGTGCTGGTACTAAAGCTATAATCTGCCCGGAAGGAAGCTACTTCGTGTCACTGCAGTAAATGCAGATGGAGTGAGTGACATCATACATGCATTAGACTCACATAATGACTTTTGAATTTGACACCTATAGAGATGCATCTCACAGTATGGGTGCTATAGCTCACCCCTCTCCTGAACACCTGACTCCTAAAACAAAATTAGCACAATTTTACTGCTGAAGTTTCTTATCATGCCATGACTTATTAGTACTTCATACACTAGCTTGCCTAAGGAAATAATCGAATGGCTGTTGAAGAGTCCCCACCTGTATCAGGGTACATTCATTCAACCCTCACTCTTTTCTACATGCCCTATGATCACTGTGCTAAGCCCTTTCAGGAAACATAATGATGTGAAAGTGGTCAGAATCCAATATCTATCACCAGAATTCTCCACAGGGAAAGATTATGCTCAAAGTATATTCCTGACTTCCTCTATTACCTCTTCACTCATAAGTTCCTAGAGGAAGGTTAGTATCTTCTGACTCTATTCACTGCCAAAGAGAGTGCTTAAGGAAGAATATGCCATCTGAACATGGAGAAATCTTCAAGCTGCCCTTAGCTCATCCTTCAAAGCTCAGCCTAAGAGATGACTACTAGAACATCTTTCCTGACCAGGCAGACAATACTAAATACAACTGTAAGTATTTCTTCCACAAACATTTTCTATGATCTGTACCTTTACGTATACTTTATGTGTGCTACATGTCTCACCTTACTTAGTCTTAAGTTTCTCAAACACCAAGAATCTGTCTTTCCTATATTCTATACCTCTGGATTTATCCAGTACTTAGCGTAAAGCTTCATGTCCTAATGGAATCTGTACTACTGGGATCCTAATCTCACTTTGCCACTCCTAGTTTTGAGGCATCAAGCAGATCACCAACGGATTTCATGTCTTACTTCCTCAGTAAAGTGGACAGTGATTTTCCCGTCCAAAGATAGGAAAACATTTTGAAAAATCATATATATATATATATATATATATATATATATATATGACATACCAAACTATGGAATTGTCTGTAATCATTAAAAACATTAGGTAAATCTTCAAGTACTAAGAGAAAGACATCGAAAATAAATCACGAAGTCTTAGAATATATCAAATTTGATCATATTTTTATAACAAAACTGTGTGCATCTGCAAATGTACTGAAAAAGGTCTAGAAAAATACACACCATTAACAATGGCTATCTCTGGGAAAAGGAATAAGTTGGTCTGTATTTGTTTTGTGGAACAAGTGGTTGGCAGGAGAGATATAAAGAAGGGCTTTCACCTTCCATTTTATTTCTGTACTTGAACTTTGTTATTCATGTATTAATTTTGAAATTTTAAAAAGTTCTATATAGAAAAATATCCATAATATTTTGAAAAAAAATAAAATAAAATACATGTCCATTTTTGTAGAAGTTGAATTTGCATACAAATGTACACAGGCACACATGTTTAGAAGAAAGTCTGAAAGATGAAAGACAAAAAGATACAAACAGATTTTTAGGAAGTGGTATTGAGATAATTTCATTTTACTCCCTTTCACACATACATTTTCCTAAATTTTCTAACAAGTATTATTAAGTAATAAAACAATTTTAAGGCAAATAGATATTTTTTAAAGAGTATTTTTAAAGCTACTGCTTCCTTCCGTAAACATTAAACACTCTGCATACGCATTAATCCAGAGACAACAGGCTCATGAAGAAAGTGAAAACAACTTGTTTTATTATTCACTAAGCAAAACATCCTACCCACCCTTAAATCCTTTTTATTTTTATTAGTTTGAAAGGCCTTAAAAACCTCAAGTTTTACATTTTTCTTTCACAGTTTAACATATTACCCTCCAAAAGCTCTTCTAAATCCCTAACTTACTCCTGTGACAACCCATTCAGCAAGTCATTTAGATGCCCAAGGTAGTTAAGCAATAAATAAAAGTGAAAAACATTTAAAAAGCAAGCACACTCGGAAATATGAAGTTTAATGAGAAAAAGAATTGCTTAATCTGGGTAGTTACACCCCTAAAACAAGACCAACTAATAACACCTACCATTTATTAAGATGATTTCATTGTACCAAGCTATTTATAGGCTGCTATTCATATATTATCTTACAAAGTATTTTTACAAAAATAGTTCTGTAGATAGGTCATTTTCGCCCCATTTAAAAGAGGAAAAATGAGTTTCAGAAGTTAAAATAATATACCTAACTTCTGAAAGCCAGAATGAGAACCTAACCCCTCCTTACTTTAAAACTACCTTACAGCTCTTTGCTTACTTTGCAATCTTTTCCTTGAGAAGTTTCCAGTCCCACAAGTCTGTGGGAGTAACATTCCACATATCATACTGAAGGATCTAGGGAATAAACAAGGCAAACTTATGACAAATCACTCTATAACAATTTAAAACCATGACAAAAAGCAAATCACTAACTGCCATGCCCCACAACCCAACAGACGTCTTCTAATGGAACTGTTGTGAGGAATACAAGGTCCAGAGATTTCCCTGAACAAACTTTCATGGAGTCATATTGATCAAAACCAGGCTGGGAAAACTGGTTAAGTTCCCCATGTCCCTGCTGTGTGCCCTCAGAGAGCCCATATCATATCTACAAACCAGGAAATCCTAACATTCATGTAAGTATGTTGCTGAGATGCATTCTTTTTTTGTACATAAAAATGTTATTCTAATTTCATCTTTAATTGCTTTGATCTATTTACTTAGCTATTACTAACACCTATTTTCAAACCACTGGTTATCAGATTTCCTAAATACCAGCAGGAACATCAGGACTAAACGTAACGTAACATTTTACTTCACACTGAAGAGACTCATACTACCAATAATAAAGGCAGTGTGGAAAGCAGAATTCTAAGACAGTTCCCAGGTTCCCCAGATGCACAGGCCATGTATAATGTCCTCCTCCTCAGTGTCAATTACATAATCAAGGCAAAGAGGAAAAGTTTCTACAGATGTAATTAAGGTTACCAATCAGTTAATTTTGAGTTAAACAAAAGAGAGATGATCCTGAATGGATCTGACTTATGTGAAAGCCTTCAAAAGAGAAACTGGACTGGGGCCTTCTTGAAATGAGAGACTCCCTCCTACCGGCTTTCAAGAAGCACGATGTCATGAGTTGTACAGGTACAAACAAATGAATTCCGCCAAAGACCAGGTGAGCTTGGAAGAGGACTCTAAGCCTCAGAGCAGACCGTAGCCTCTAATAACACCTTGACTATAACCTTGAGAGACCCAAACAAAATGACCTAGCTAAGGCGAGACTAGACCCCGATTCAAAGAAATAGAGGTAATATATGTTGTTTTTATCTACCAAATTTAGCAAAAGAAAACTAATACAGTTAGCATGCTTCCTAAATCACTTTTACCAATGACTAGTTCTAAATAAAGCATTAAAATAAAGGGGCATCTAGCTGCCTCAGTCAGTGGAGTATGCAACTCTTGATCTCAAGGTTTTAAGTTCAAATCCCATGTTGGGTGTAGAGATTACTCAAAAATAAAATCTTGGGGTGCCTGGGTGGCTCGGCTGCTTAAGTGTCTGCCTTCAGCTTGTGTCGTGATCCTGGGATCCTGGGATTGAGCCCCACATGGGGCTCCCTGCTCAGCAAGGAGTCTGCTTCTCCTGGTCCCTCTGCTCGCCCTCTACAGCTTGTTTCCTCTCTCTCTCTCTCTTCCCGCACTCTCTCAAATTTTAGTATATGTGCTGCTGAAGCAAGCACACACTCTCTCTCTCAAATAAATAAAAATCTAAAATAAAATCTTTTAAAAAACCCACATTAAAATAGAGTATCTTTTTTACTCTAGAGAACAAAAGTACCATATTAGTTTCCTGTGTCTGGTATAACAAATCACCATAAATTTCGTGGCTTAAAATAACAAAAATGTGTGCTTAC
Organism: Martes martes; assembly: GCF_963455335.1. Taxonomy (NCBI): domain Eukaryota; kingdom Metazoa; phylum Chordata; class Mammalia; order Carnivora; family Mustelidae; genus Martes; species Martes martes. The sequence goes on from NC_137898.1 coordinate 57,561,347, forward strand.
TTCGGCAGCACATATACTAAAATTGAAATGATAGAGAAGATTAGCATGGCCCCTATGCAAGGATGACATGCAAATTCATGAAGCATTCCATATTTAAAAAAAAAAAAAGTTTATTCTCTCATAGTTTGGAAGCCAGAAGCCCAAATGAACATGTTGGGAGGGCCACGCTCTCTCCAGGGGCTCTGGAGGAGATTCTATTCTTTGACTCTTCCAGTTTCTAGTGGCTACAGGCATTTCTGGGTTGTGGGTGCATCACTCCGACTTCTGCCTCCATGGTCATATTGACTCTCCTCTTCTCTGTCTCTTGTAAGGACTATTGTCACTGGATTTAAGGCCCACTTGGGTAATCCAGGATAATCTCATTTCAAAATCCTTAATTACATCTGCAAAGACCCTTTTGAAATCCAAAAAGGTAACATTCATAGGTTCCAGGGATCAGGATGTGAATACATCTTTTTGAAGGCTACCATTCAGCTTACAGGCAAAAAGAAACATTATCCACATACTTACTCCTTTGCTAACTGGAGAGCCCTCATAGGTTTCATATGGCCCATGCTCCTTGGCCAAGTCACAGCTGGCTTCCAAGGCCCCATAATAAATGGTTTCAAAGATCTGCTTGTTCAGCAGCTGGGCTTCTGGACTCTCAAACGGATACCTCATCAGAATAAAAGCATCTGCCAGACCTTGCACCCCGATTCCAATGGGGCGATGGCGTTTATTTGATAAGCATGCCTTTGTGCCAACAGATTTAGAGAAGAAGGAGACATTACTAAACAGAAAAGGCAACATTCTGCACCAAATGATACATGCTCTTTTTTTTTTTTCTTATTTACTTTCAGCGTAACAGTATTCATTGTTTTTTCACCACACCCAGTGCTCCATGCAATCTGTGCCCTCCCTAATACCCACCACCTGGTTCCCCCAACCTCCCACCCCCCACCCCTTCAAAATCCTCAGGTTGTTTTTCAGAGTCCGTAGTCTCTCATGGTTCACCTCCCCTTCCAATTTCCCTCAACTCCCTTCTCCTCGCCATCTACCCTTGTCCTCTATATTATTTGTTATGCTCCACAAATAAGTGAAACCATATGATACTTGACTCTCTCTGTTTGACTTATTTTTAATCTCTATTTTCTCACAAACATTCCAATGACAGTCGTTTAAATGAAGACTGTCAGGCCATGATAAGCTCCCTTCTACTACTTGGATTTCAAGAATTATCAATAGGCGGAGACCTCTATTCATACCTCTGGGATAGGATAGTAGTTAATATCAATAATTTTATTCAAGTTTCGGACAATGACTTTGGTGACTTCAGCCAGCTTCTTAAAGTCATATGTGTGTTCTGACGTGACATACATATTGAGGGCCAGGGAAGCCAAGTTACAGACTGCAACCTGGAATGCAAAGAAAAAGGGTCAAGAATCACACAATTTTTATTTCTTCCCCCTGTGTCAATGAAACCACCATGTAAGCCTCTAACACTCTACACAAATTTTTATATTTATCTCCTCCCTCTTCACTGTTCATTTCTAGATCCCAATACCTATTCACATGTGAGTTGTAAAATGCAGCAATGAAATAGGTAAGATAGATAGTCTGTGTTCCACAGTCCATGGCTCTATTGCCAGAGAGACCTCCCACTGTGCTCTAATTTCTTATGTGTATCTGTCTCAGTCAGTAGATGTACTGTCCAATACAGTAGCCAATAGCCACATGTAGCTATTTAAATAAAATTAAAAATTCAGTTTCTCAGTTGCACTAGTCCTATTTCATGTGTCCAATAGCCACCAGATACATTTCCATTGCTGCAGAAAGCTCTTCCAAATTACACATTCCCACCTTACTCTCACTGAAATTCTGATAAGCCCCTAACAACAGGGGATCCAAGATTGTGAATTCTGAAAAAGCTCTTCAGGTGATTTACCACTAGGTGGTAAGCTTTTTCAGGAAAGAAATGTTATACTTATATTTTTAGTACTAGTTCCACATCTGGTATATAACAAATGCTTAATAATTTTGAATGAATACTTTACTTCCCATTTTGATTATGACTATCCTAACCCAAAAATCTTAACTCCCCTCACCTAGACTCCCTCATGCCCTTCGTATCTATTCAATTCTACACATATCGCCTAAGTACCCATTTTTAAATCATAGCTCGGATTGCTAAGTCTAATAAATGTTACAAAGAAAAATAAGGCAGGAAAAGACAAAATGGTTCTAGGAATAAGGACAGAAGGAGTGCCATTTTAAAACAGAGTTGTCCAGTAAGACCTCACTGATAATGAGACATATGAACAAAGAACTGAAAAGGTTAGACAGCAAGCCACGTGGCTATCTAGGAGGGGAGAGCATTTTCACAAAGTAAACAGCAAAAATCCTGATAAAGGGGGTGTGCTTAATATACTTGGAAAATAGTAGGGCTGGAGCACAGTGAACAAAGGGGAAAGTAACAGTAGATGAAATGGGCATACCCAGTTGTGCATGAACTCATAGGGCACTCTAAGAATTCTGGATGGAAATTAAGTACTGATACATGCTACAACACAGATAAGCCTTGAAAACATGCTAAGTGAAAGAAGCCTGACACAACAGACCACTGTATTACATGATTCTGTTTATAGAGAATGCCCATAAGAGGGAAATCCAGAGGCAGAAAATAGATTAGTAGTTGCCAGGGGCTGGGGGAAGAGGGCTAATGGGTATAAGGTTTATTTCTAGGTTGATGAGAAGTGTTCTAGAATTAGATATTGGTGATGGTTACACAACCTTGTAGATATACTAAAAAACACTGAAATGTACACTTAGAAGGGTGGATTTTACGGTATGAGAATTCTATTTCAATTTTTAAAAAACGAACAAACTCTGGATGGGCTAGAAAGTCAAAGAAGAATGTTGTGTGGAGGAATGTTATGACCTGATTTTTGTTTTAAGAAGGGTCACTCTAGTCTCTATAGCATAATCTATCTTGTACAATAGTTACTTGAGTACAGTATAAGCCAGTTTTCTCCAACAATGAATTATACATTTCCAGAGGGCAAGGCCTGAGCCATAATCATTTACATCCCAGAGCACTTGTACAGTGTCTTACACATAGCTGGTGCTCAGTGAACTCTGGCTGAATTAAACCACAACCCTAGCAGTATGTTCAATTCACTTCACATTTTCTTCCCAACTTTAAATTTGTCATGTTTTTTAGGTCCTAGCATATGGGATCTGCTCCTTCCTCCTCATTTCCATAGTTTACATCCAACATCTAAGCAGCCTGTCATCCAACCACTACAATAATCTCCACAAGCTAACCTCCAACCTCCTCTAACACCAAGACACTCTATTACCAGAAACAAGATCTATCCTTTTCATCCTAGCATTTTTGACGCTATTTTCCTTTCAGGACCTACAAGGGCTTCCTACTCTGTGACATGCCAGACATTTCACCTACTATCTCCCCTCCCCCAGCCATAGCCATCTCTGCAGATACCAAACCATAATGTATTTGCTCCATCAGAACAAACTTATTTGACAATCTCTACACAAAACCTATTTCTGTCTCTGATCTGACAGGCTATTCTTCCCTTTTCCATAAACTTAAAAAAAAAAAACAAAAACAAAAACAAATCTATGTCCCATTTCTAGCCTCACCTCTTCTGCAAATCGCCTTAAAGATTTGCCATTAGAATTTTGTCTCTCCATTCACTGAAAGGACTCTCTACCTGCTTACTGAATTAGCATCCTGACACATTCTTGTGTTTGTCCTAAACTGCCATAACAGAACACTGAGAAAATATTATTACAACAATGGGTGTGTAGGGAAAAAAGTGAGTCTTTTCTATATAGCTTAGACTCTAAGATATTTAAGGGTACAGATCACATCTGTTCCTTTCTTTTGTCATCTCTACTTTAGTGCCCTTCTACTTACAGCAAACTTTGGAAACTCCCTTCTCCCATTTCAAGTAAAATCAAGTAAGGGATTCACAAATAATAACTGCCTAAGATTCTCCTCTCAGGACTCTGGGCAGAAGTTTGTCTACCTACCTCATCTTTGCTGGTATACTCTACTATTTCTGTGCACAGGTTGCTGCATTTGATCGTTCCCAGGTTCTGCTGGTTGCTCTTCCGATTACAGGAATCTTTGTAGAGCATGTACGGGGTACCTGTCTCTGTCTGAGACTCAATGATGGCATACCAAAGCTGCTGAGCTTTTACAACTTTGCGGACACGACCCTGTTTCTCATAACTGAAAGGCAAAGCTAATATTATTTTAATATTCCCTAAGAAAATCTTTATCGCAGACAACTTGAAGACACTAAAACATAAAATTTTGAAAACTCTTAAATGTTTACTGTTTTGCTAAATGAGCAGAGGAAAATCAGGCAGCTCTGGGCCCATTAAAATATACCCAAATCCCATTAAATCAATAATATCCATCATAAGGAAAAAGAGTAATACCTAAAGTTGTCAGATCTACTACTGTGCTATTATTTAATGAACTAGTGACCTGTGTCCTAGCTGTTCTTGATTTTTGTGGGCAATATAAAGCGTAACTTTTTATATCATATATCATATTTATATATTTGCTTTGTACTGTAAGACAAAGCAAAATATTAACCTTTACCTTAATTTTTATAAGTATCAATTAAAAACCAAAGCACCCCTTTGTAAGTCACAAAGGTTTTGTTGTTGTTGTTGTTGTTGTTAAGTCACAACATTTTAATTAAGAAAGAAGACAGAAGCAAATTTTGGTGAAGATTCAGGTAGCAAATCTGACCACAATAAAATTACTAATCACATTCTCTCCTGGATATTTCTGAAGATTCCTACAAACTGGTTAATAACTGATGGGGTTTTGAAATTTGGATCCCCCAAATAAAAGAAACACATGATTAAAAATTACTACTACATATTTTTCCCATACCTTTCATATAGTTTCTCAAATTCCTCTCCCCAAACCTCATCCAGACCAGGACATTCATTTGGACACATCAAAGACCAATCCTACAAAGGGAAGAACCCATAAAAGACTTGAAATAACCAATCACACATAGTCCATTAGGAACACTACAAGGGTTAGGGTGGCTTCCGTAGACTCTCTTGGAAATCTGCTGTAGAAATAATCATTTCGGGCTCAGGCTCAAACATCTAATTTATACATGACCTTTTAAGCATTTAGGTCAGATAGAATCTGCTTTAGAGAATAAAAACCCAAGAGGGTAGAAATGGCATCTCTTAAATTGCTTAAAATGCCTTCCATAGCATAACACATAGGTGGATTCTTCCTAACCATGATTTAAGATGACAAAAAAGAAAGCTGATATGAATCGAGTTGTTCTTACCAACAGGTACCCCTTTCTTACCTGATTAGTCTCCACTCGTTTCATGAAGAGATCTGGAATCCAAAGGGCAAAGAAAAGGTCCCTGGCACGCTGTTCTTCCTTTCCTGTGTTCTTCTTTAAATCAAGAAACTCAAAAATGTCTAAATGCCAAGGCTCCAGGTAAATAGCAAATGCCCCAGGTCGCTAAAAGAAGTAAACCATCATTCTTTTCTGAATCAGAATGAAATAAAGAAACTTCGTATTTTCCAAAGCACTTTTAGAATATCACCTTTGATCTACACTACAATTAAGGAATTAAACGAGAGAGTACAAATAAAAGTACTACAAATATAAGTAGTAATATTGTTCTTACAAGTCCAGGAGTAAAAAAGTGCACTTGATAAGAACAAGATGAAATAACTCATTCAAAGTGACCCAGTGAACTGCACATGGAGCTTCCTTTCACCTGCCATACAGCTCACTTGACCTTACATAACAGGTACACAAAGCCCACAGGAAATCACCTTAACTTTGACAATAATACGTTGTGCTCTTATTAAAGATCAAAAAAGTGGTATCTTATCAAGGTCTCCACAGATCATTTTTAAAGTCCATCAAGGGAGCTCTCTTTACCATTTTGCAAGATGGCAGGCAAAAAAGCTGAGAAGCTGGATACTAAGTAGAAAAAACCTGAAGCCAAGAAGCTGATGTTGGTGGTAAGGCTGAGAAGGGTAACCTGAAGGCTAAAATGCCAAAGAAGGGGAAGCCCCAATGCAGCCGAAACCCTGTCCTAGTCGGAGGAATTGGCAGATACTCCCGATCGGCTATGTGTTCCAGAAAGGCCATATACAAGATGAAGTATTCGGCAGCTAAATCCAGGGCTGAAAAGAAAAATGAGAGGTTCTTGCTACTGTCACAAAACCAGTTGGTGGTGACAAGAACGGAGGTACCCGAGTGGTTAAACTTCGCAAAATGCTGAGGTATTATCCTACTGAAGATGTGCCTCGAAAGCTGTTGAGCCACGGCAATAAACCTTTCAGTCAGCACGTGGGAAAACTGCAAGCTAGCATCGCTCCTGGGACCATTTTGATCCTCCTCACTGGGCACCACAGAGGCAAGAGGGTAGTTCTCCTGAAGCAACTGAGCAGTGGCTTGTTACTTGTGACCGGACCGCTGTCCCTCAATCGAGTTCCTCTGTGTAGAACACACCAGAAATTCGTCATTGCCACTTCTACCAAAATTGATATCAGCAGTGTGAAAATCTCCAAATATCTCAGTGATGCTTACTTTAAGAAGCTGTATAAGCCCAGACACCAGGAGGGTAAGATCTTTGACACCAAGAAAGAGAAATATGAAATTACAGAGCAGGACAAGGTTGATCAGAAAGCTGTGGACTCGCAAATTCTGCCAAAAATCAAAGCTGTTCTTCAGCTTCAGGGCTACCTCCGCTCTCTGTTTTCTCTCACAAATGGAGTTTACCTTCACAAATTGGTGTTCTAAATTTCTTACAAAGAACCTAATTAAATAACTAATTAATTAAAAAAAATAAAAATAAATAAAGTCCATCAAGGGAAATTCATAAGCTAACAGGTGATTAGTATGCCTACATATCTGTCAGAGGCAGGCTCAAATTGCAAACTATCCTGCTGTTAACATTGGGTAAACAATCCAATCCTCTCAACTTTACTTCTCCCTCTGTGAAATCGGCAGAGTTGTTTTTGTTTTTGTTTTTTAAGATTTTATTTATTTATTTGACAGAGAGAGATCACAAGTAGGCAAAGAGGCAGGCAGAAAGAGAGGGGGAAGCAGGCTCCCCGCTGAGCAGAGAACACAATGTAGGGCTCGATCCCAGGACCCTGAGACCATGACCCAAGCCGAAGGCAGAGGCTTAACCCACTGGGCCACCCAGGCGCCCCTGTTTCTGTTTTTTAAAGAAAAAGCTACAAGACTATTACAACCCCTTTTCAAGGTTAGGTATTAATATTAAGTCACAACTTGAGAAATTCTTTGCCAATAAACTTTCATACAAAAAAGCTGACTAGGGGGCGCCTGGCTGGCTCAGTGGGTACAGTACGTGACTCTTGATCCTCAGAGTCATGAATTCAAGCCCCGCACTGGGTGTGGAGTCTACTTAAAAAATAAAAAATAAAAATAAAAATAAATAAATAAAAGCTGGCTAGGCCATTGGTTGCCTGGAGCCAGGGGCAAAGCATGTATGGGTGGGAGTGATGTGATTAATCAAAGGTGCCTGCAGAAACATTTTGGGGTAATAGGAAATGTTCTAGATCTTGATTAGTGTAGTGACTACACAAGTATATATATTTGTCAAAATCCACCAAACTGTACACTTAAAGTGTGTACACACTTAAAGTAAGTAAAGTATGCCTCATTAAACGGATTTTAAAACTGAAAAAAAGTAGTTGGAAATACATACAGTATATTAGCAAAGTAGTTAGAAATATATAGAGAGTAAATCATCTTATTTGAAGCATACATGTTTTTAAGTTAAAGATTTTTAGTTCTGATTTCCAGGACTTTCAAGTAACAGAACATACCTTGTTTCCACCTTGATCCACATATCGAGCTGTGTTGTTATATACTCTCAGCATTGGTACAAGGCCATTGGAATTGCCATTAGTCTGAAAAAGAAACCAAGAATAAAGGCATCTGGAGTAGAACAGTGGGACTAAGAAAGCAAAAGAACAGAATGGCTCAACAGTGAACAAATTACTCTCTTCATATCTGTATAGTCTCATCTGCTCTCCATCTCTCCTTTTGCTTTGCAAACAGAATACCCAATATAAAATAAACAAAATGTTGGTTTTCTCTAATTATTGCTGTAATGTTGTTGTTACATCTCTTATTTACAATGAGATATAACATTACAAGTCAAAAGAATCTGAAATCAGGGTAGGTAAATTTAAATTTCATACCTTCTAATGGACATTTATATAGATCTACTTTGGGTAGAGTAAAAACACTACTACAGTGTCTTTTTCCCAAAAGAATTCAAGGAAACTTACAGTAAGAATTATATACAATGGATAAATGAGGACAATAAAGGTAAATGGAGATTCTCAACAATAAAATGGAATCTAGAATAAAGATAAGAAAATATAGACTTCTAAAACTAGGAGACACCATATCAAATTTTAAAAATAATCCTTCTAACTCCAAAGCAAGCCTTTAAACAGATTAGAAAAATAAATGAACAGCTCACACTACTATTATATGTAAGTGCTCCAAAACACTACATAATAGAGTAATTTCCTTCTAGACTCTCTAACTTTATTGGTAGGGTTAGATATTTCCTTCACATTACTGGTGAGGAAACAAGCTCAGTGATGTAAAATAACTTATGCTAGCCTCCATTACTGGTAAGCAGTAGAGATAGAATTTAAATCCAGGTCTTACCCAACATCCTTATCTTGACTCTCAATGAACAGTGAACTAGCAAAAGGCTAAACTTACATCATAAGGTGCCAATGTTTAAAGCATGAATCCTGGCTCTATCACATATTAAGTGGCTGATCTCTAGAAGTAACTTAATTTTCTATGCCTCAGTTTTCCCACTTGTAAAATGAAGCCAATATTGCCTATACTCACAAAGTTATTGTAAGGAGTGAAGTTCCTGCCATGTGTCTATCTCCTACAGTTGTAGTAAGGATTAAATGAGTAACTCAGGTAAAGCTTTTATAACAGACTTAGCAGATAGTAAGCACTCAATAAATGATAGCTGCACTACTATTATTGCGAAGACAAATCTGAATTCCAAAATCTGACCTAAAAAAAATCCTATAGATCATCTAATCTAAACCAGAAGCTAGAAGTAGTGAAATGACTCACTCCATGTCAAAAAGCCGGCCAGCACTTATCAGGGAGCCAGGTCTCCCAAGCCCTAGCATATGCCCTCTCAACCTGAATCCCTCTAGCCCACAATTTTTTAGTCACAAAACAGAAGCTTACCCCAGCAATGTAGCTGCCAGTAGCTCGAATACAACTCACAGCAACACCAATTCCCCCAGCAGACTTGGAAATCAATGCACACTGCTTTAGAGTGTCATAGATGCCTTCAATACTATCATCCTTCATACTCAGAAGGAAACAGCTATGGGGGAAGAAAAAGTCACAACTCAGCAAGGAAATGAAACAAAACAAAGAAACAACATTGACTGTACACCCCAAAAACAGTAAGTTGGGCAAATAAAAGATGTAAGGTTTAAAATATTCCTAGGTATTTTAGGGGGAAAAAAAAAAACCTTTTACTGGATATGATATGATACAAGACACATCAATAAATCATATTATTTTAAAAATATCTCACTGCCTATCCCAGATGCTAGGCCTAGAAGGAAGTTTTATAATAAAATCTAAAATATTAATTTACATGTTCATCAGACTGCAGATGTGCTTTATCACATTTTCTCATGCAAATTCCTAAGCATACATAACTAATAGGTCTTTCCAACCTATTACTAAGCCAAGTAAAATTAAACATTTATGGAATAAGAAACATCTATCCCATGGTCAAACAATTCTTTGAAAGGCCCTCCAAAATTTAGCTCCTTTACAGCCTTTTGGAAGACAGCTCCCCTAACTTGTGATTTGGATCTCATTCTGCTCCCTACCTCAGGAAACTTACTCTACCAATGATCCCTTCACTATCTTGAATCTACATCCACTCAAATGGATTCTATTCATTAACTTTTTCTGTTAAATATGCCAACATTCAGAAAGATAATATGACATACTTTGTACTTATCATCTACCTCAAGAAAACAGACACTACAGATACAGTGAATTAGAATCCCATACTATATCCATGCATTTCTACCTTTTTTAAATCATTTTTAAATTTCTGGTTACGCATTTATTTGTCCTTCTGCAACTTGCTTTTAACTTAGAACTGTGTTAGAGATTCTTTCCTACTGTTGTCACTCTCATTAGTTTACTCTCACTGCTATAAATTGTTCCACTGTATGAGTATGTCAATATATTTGTCTATTTGCCTGTCGATGGACATTTGGGTTATTTCCAATTTGTTTGGTATTCTAAACAATGTTGCTGTGGAAAATCTTAAACATACCTCCTGGTGCTTAGGTTGAAGGATTTCTGTAGAATACAAACCCAGCAGGGGAATTCCTGGGTCAAAAGACATGCGTGTGTTCCACTTTACTAAAGATTCTCCAAAGTGGATGGGTAAGTATACTCACCTAGCAATGTATGAGACCCTGTGTTCTACATTCTTGGCCAGATTTGTTATTATCAGCCTTTTAATTCTTATCAGTCTGATAAATATGAAACTTCTCAATATGTTAACTTTCGTTTTCCTAATTACTAAACTCACATGTTTATTCACCAGTCAAGTTTCTTCTGTGAATTATTTCTTTATATCCTTTGCCCATGTTCCTATTTAGTTTTATCTTGACACAATCCCTTGACAGTTAATATACACAGCCAATATCTTCTCTCAGTCTGGGGGCACCTGGGTGGCTCAGAGGGTTGGGCCACTGCGTTCGGCTCAGGTCATGATCTTGGGGTCCTGGCATCGAGCCCCGCATCAAGATATCTGCTCAGCGGGAGCCTGCTTCCTCCTCTCTCTCTCTCTGCCTGCCTCTCTGCCTCCTTGTGATATCTCTCTCTCTGTCAAATAAATAAATTAAAAAAATATATATTTTTATATATATATATTATATATTATATATATCTTCTCTCAGTCTGAAACTTGTTTTTCCACTTTGTTTTTGTTTTTCCACTCACAGTTTTTAATTTTAATGTAGTTAATTTTTCCTTAATGTTGTTTTGTCTAATTATTTTAAGAAATCCTTTACCACTGAGATCATACATATTCTCCAATTAAGATGTAGGTTGAAGTATTAAGAGTCATGACGTCTATAGCTCACTTTCAAATGACTCAGACAAAAGAATTTTTTTTAATTTTAAAGATAAAAAATATGTATGTGTGTATATATAGCAAAATGGTAGTAATTTTTTAATGTAGGCAGAGGTAAGTGTATGGGTGTTCATTATCTTTTCTTTAAGTTTTTCTGAATATTTAAAATTCACAGTAAAAAGTAAGGAGAAAAATACACACTTATCTATTTTCTCTAATGCTCTTCTAAAAGATCCTACTTTCATATTTAGATTTTCTTTCTTGAACATGTTTCTGTATATGGAATGAAAAAGGGAAATCTAATTACCTTTCCTTCCCTAAGATAACCAATTTCCCTAGCACCATTTCCCCCAATGAATTGCAATGACATCTTCCCATATAAGCCTGAATCTCTTTCCAGGCTCTCTGTTATACTCCACTGGTTTATTTGTATTTATCAGAGTAAATGCCACACTGTCTTTTTTTTTTTTTAAGATTTTATTTATTTATTTGTCAGAGAGAGGCGGAGAGCGAGCGAGCGAGCACAGGCAGACAGAGTGGCAGGCAGAGGCAGAGGGAGAAACAGGCTCCCTGCCAAGCAAGGAGCCCGATGTGGGACTCGATTCCAGGACACTGGGATCATGACCTGAGCCGAAGGCAGCCATTTAGCCAACTGAGCCACCCAGGCGTCCCAATATCAGACTGTCTTATTTACCATGGCATTATGGTAGTCTTGAAACCTGGTAGGGCTTATTCTTTAAAACTTGCTATTACAATTTACATCAGTTTCCTATGGCTGCCCTAACACATTACCATCAACTTGATGGCTTAGAACAGAAACTTATTATCTCATAGTTCCAGAGGCCAGAAGTTCAACGTAAGTTTCACTAGGCCAGAGTCAAGAACACTCCCTCCAGAGGCTCTAGGGAAAAAGAGATTCCCTGCCTCTTCCAGCTTCTAGTGGTTCCTCTGCTTGTAGCCACATCACTCCCATTTCTGCCTCCATCTCTACCTTGCCTCTTCTCTTCTGCATGTATCTTACTCCCTCAGCCTCTGCTGAGGGAGGGTACTTCTGACTGTCAGGATACTTCTGACTGGATTTAAGGCCCACCTGGGTAATTCAGGAAAACCTCCCTATGTCAAGATCCTTTTTAATCATACTTTCAAAGACCATTTTTCCTTATAAATTAACATTTACAGGTTCCAGGGATTAGAACTAGTATCTCTGAAAAGCCTAGGAAATTATTCTTAGCCTTTGCTCTCCAGCATGAATTTTGGAATGAGCACATCGACATTTTGACTAGATCCATAACTTAAGAAAAACTGACATCTTTATATTATCAAATCCATTTATGATATAAAATCACTCACCATTTGTTTCTTAATGTCTTTCAATTATGTTTTAGAATTTTCTCTTTAAAAGCCTTCCACATCTTTTATTGCATTTATTCCTAGGTACCTTCCAGTATCGTAAATGATATATTTTAAAACTTAATCTTCTAACAGCTAAAGTAGAGATCTCCCTTAATTCATATTGAACTTACATCCAGATACTTTGCTGAAATCTTTTTAATTCTGATAATTTATATGTAGATGCTCTTGAATTTCCTATGTAAAAACCATACCATCTGTTAATCAGTACAGTTTTGTTCCCTTATTTACAATCCACTTTTTTCTTATCTTACAATGCCAGCTCAAGCCTCCACTACAATGCTGAAAACAGAGGTAATAGACCTAAGTTTTTAATGGATATCTCTTACCAAATAAAGAAAGTTATTTTCTGTATCTATCTTGTTCATTTTTTTAATTATGAAAGAGTATTTGATGGTATAAAATGTTAGTGCAATGGATTACATTAATGCAGTTTTTGATGTTAGCATATCCTTGAATTCCTCAACACACTAATGTTGCTAAGGGTTATTTTTTTTAAATCATATTACTGGATTGTGTTTCAGTGTTCCCTTTTTCAGAAAACGGCATCACCATTAATTCTGTTATTCTACCCATAAACTCAGGAACCAACTTTGCCCCACATCCAAAACGTCACCAAATGGTCAATTTTGCCTCCTAAATATCCCTGAATCTGTCTACTCTCTCAATCTCTACTTCACTTCCCTAATCCAAAGTACCACAATCTCTTGTACAGACTATTAAGAGTCCCATAATTAGTTTTGGTATTTGTTTTCAAAACAATGTTATTGAGATATAATTCATACACCATACAATTCTACACTTAAAGTGTATAAGGGATGGCTTTTAGTATATTCGGAGAGTTGTGCAAACATCATCACAGTCGACTTTAAAAAATTTCATTATCAGTGTTTGTCTCTCCAATTAATTTACCACACTGCAGGAGATCTTTCCAGGATGTAAAACTCATTTGATTAGAGCAGGAGTGATTCAATGTTCATTAAATTAATTTTTATGTGATTAACTGCCTTGTTTCTTCAGGTGGAGCTTTATTTCCCCAATCAAAACCAACTTGGAACATTAAAAATGACCACAGATGACACATACCTAGAAAGCTGTGGGCGGTTGGTACCAGCATTGAAGAGAGTGGGAGAGGCATGGGTAAACCACCTCTCAGAAAGAAGGTTATATGTTTCAATAGCAGCATCAATATCTTCTTCATGAATCCCCACAGATACCCTCATCAACATATGTTGTGGTCTTTCCGCCACTAAAAACAAAAGGGGTTTCAAATGATGGGACATGTCAGAAAAACTAGGCTGAGACACGTACCTGAGTCAAAAAAGAACACCAGAAGACAATTTAAAAAACTTTCTACCAATAAGCGCCAGCAATTATTCAAAAGCCAAACCTAAAGTTAAAAATGTTAGTGTTTAAATAGAAATATAAGGCTAATAGCTCAGAGCTCTATATTCAATGTAATCAACAGAAAATATAACAAACACGTTCATTTCTCACCTTTCCCATTGATCTTCAACAAATAGGATCGCTCCAGCGTCTAGAAAAACCAAAGCAACCAAAATACTTCCAGAGCACAGTTTTTTAAAGACACAAGAGATATATCTTTCACAATAATGCAATTTATTTTTTAAATTTTATATATTTATTTAAGAAACAGAGACAGAATGCGCACACAAGATAGAACCAGACCGAGCAGGGAGGTAAGGGACAGAGGGAGAGGGAGAAGCAGGCTCCCCACTGAGCAGGAAGCCCACCCCGCATCGGAGGACCCTGGGATCATGACCTGAGCCCGAAGGCAGACTCTTAACCAACTCAGCCACCCAGGCGCCCCAAGGCAATCTATTTAAATATTTTCAGTTTTTATATGATTTTAAATGAAAAAAACAGCATATTTACTCTTACTGGCTTCAATCTGGAACATTATCAGTTGGCTGTTTTTTTGGAAAAGACTATGAGAAAAATCCTGGAAAAAGCCAGCTCTATATTAATATGTATAATGTTAATTGCAGAAGTTGTGGTACTCATCATCATCATCATCATCTTTATGATTAACACTTACGAAGTGCTGTTCTAAGGCTGGGTACTGATGTAAGCAATACACACACACACACACACACACACACACACTCATTTAATTCTCAAGAGAATTAGTTGTTGAAATTTTATTAATATCCCCATTCTAAAGATGAGGAAAATGAAGCAGAGATTAAGTAACTTGCTAATAAGAAATAGAACAGAGATTTGAATCTGGATGGTCTGACAACAACACACTCATGTTCTTGATCACTACACAATACTGTTTATCAACACAAAAGTACTTAAAAAAGCACTTTGCACATAGTAGGGATTCAATAAATAGTTGTTATATAAATAGAATAATATGGAATAATTCTAGCAAAGTATCTACATAACTCAAGTAATCCACAAGTAGTATTTGGAAAATTCAAAAACTGCAAATGGATAAGCTATCTTTCCTTAATTCAAACCACCACCACCACCCTAACCTAATCCCCACCCCAGGTCCATTCTGACTCCCAAAACTTACTGCCTTTATAATTATATTACTAAAACGTAAACAAAACCTGTATTTCCTGATTTAAGGAGGAATTCCCACTTGTTAAAACCCATTATTTACCTTAAATCCGAAGTAGTTGTAAGAGAAATCTCGGTCATAGATAATGGCAGAGTTCAATCGCTGAAAGAGGTAAAGAAGGAAAAAAAACCTTATAATTAAGATAATTAGACTTATTTTCACAAAATCTGATATCTTTTAGCCCTGACTCCAGACCTAAAGTTGACACAGAATACAAGAGATAACACTACGTATTGTGGACTAGAAATTTATAACTAACATTAAGGAAAATAAAAGTTTATCAAATGAATACCTTATTTATGTTTAAAAACATGTATTAAAAGACTAGAAGAGAACACGTAAACTGTATATAAGTAAAAATATTAATATGATTTTCCAAACTTTCCGCGTTATATTTACAGTTCACCTCTAATTAAAAAAGGAAAGAACATGAGCACAAGAGGGACCATATTATCATCCTTAAACATGTTTTTAGACTACCTGTTAACCTAAAGGTATTGGTACCACATATTTACTAATACTTATTTTTTATCTTAAAATTAGCCCATTTTAAACTGCACATAACAATATATATGATTACAATGACAGAAGGTAGAATTACATTAATTCAAAGGTTCTTCAAAAAAATTTAACCGGTTTTAAACAAACTAGTGTGTAACAATGAAATTTATAGCAGAATTGGTCATTGTTACAGAATTTTTCTTGGCTATAAAGCTGTTTAAAGGAAAACAAAAGGAATCAGGTACAAATAATCATTCTGGATAGAAAAAAATGGAGTTAGTATTATTTTTCAAAATACTAACAGTGTTTCTACATAATGATCCATGGCCAAGGCCTAGAAAAATCTCTATGAAACCTTTCCTTTTCTCTTAAATTTTTAAGAGTATCTTTGTTGCCAAAAGGAGGTAGGTGCCTAGCACGAATAATGGGGAACTGAAATATTTATCAGTATTTAATTTACAAATACAGGTTTTTGCTGTTCTTTATTTTTGTTTTTAACCTGTCTTCCAGATTATACAGATGAACAACACACAACTCAATTTTCTCTCAGTCTCTTTAACATCAGATACATATTTTGAGAGACAGTTGACTAATCATTCTATTACCCAGTTAAAACTGGTTTCTAGTCTGTACAAATATAGGTGGTAAATAAACCCATGTACAAAAGGTTGGCAAGATCTATACATCTTTCCCTTTCTCTCCTGTGGGATCTAGTTAAGAAAGGGGTTAAGGGGCGCCTGGGTGCTCAGTGGGTTAAGCCTCTGCCTTCGGCTCAGGTCATGATCTCAGGGTCCTGGGATGGAGTCCCACATCGGGCTCTCTGCTCAGCTGGGAGCCTGCTTCCTCCTCTCTCTCTGTCTGCCTCTCTGCCTACTTGTGATTTCTCTCTCTATGTGTTAAATAAATAAAAATCTTAAAAAAAAAAAAAAAAGAAAGAAAGGGGTTAAAATACAAGTGGATAAATTTTAAGTTGCTGAGCAAGATCTCTCAAGATTTTATGCTGGGAATCAGTTTGGCAATGTCTACTAAATTTTTTTTTGAATTTTTTTTTTTTAACAAAATTTTTGAACGTATATATTCTTTGGCGAACTCCACTGAAGGGATTTATCTTATTGATATACTCATCTATGAGCAAAATTCCTATCATACATGGATATTCACTGAAACAAAAAATGGAAAACAAATATTAATCACTAACAATTCTTACATACACGTACAACGACAAAACGTCTATAAAATGGAAGGCCTTGCAGCTGTTAGAAAGAATAGGGTAGGGGTGCCTGGGTGGCTCAATGGATTAAAGCCTCTGCCTTCAGCTCAGGTCATGATCTCAGGGTCCTAGGATCGAGCCCGGCATCAGGCTCTCGGCTCAGCGGGGAACCTGCTTTCCCCCTCTCTCTGCCTGCCTCTCTGCCTACATGTGATCTATCTGTCAAACAAACAAACAAACAAACAAATAAGAAAGAATAGGGTAAATTCATAAATGTTGAAATAGAATCACCTCTAAGATAAACCTATAGGTGAAAAAAGTATTAGCAAGAACACTATGCATAGTACACTATCACTAAAAGGAAAAATATATATGTACACATATACAAACACACACATATTATAGAATAGCTCTAGAAAGATACATTTTAAAATGATGAAATATTCTTGCTCTAGAAAGGAAAAGTAGAATTCAGAGGAGAGAAAATAACTTTTTACCTATACTATCTGCAGTGTTTAAGTTCTTTTAAATGTGTTTTTAAAAAAAAAAAGAATCTATAAAAAAATTTTTCACCAGAAGAGCATTATACATACATCTTTATTGGCCAAAACAATATCCAGTGTTGACTTGGCCACCATGGGAGAGTGTCTGCCGTTATGTGGATTTATATAATTGTAGAGATCTTCCATCACATCTAAAATATTTTTTAAATAAATAAATGTCAAAATCACTTAACAAATTCAATCCTCCGGTAATAGTCTAAAACCCTTTTTTTCATGCCAATCTCCCTCAGTGCCTAGCACAGAAAGTGCTCAATAACCATATACATGTTGAATAAACATATAATAATGACTCAATAAGGGAAACAATCTTCCAGAGTTAGCGTAAACATAGGTCTTTGTAATTTGAAAAAGATTCCCTGGTGATTCTGATGACCAAACCATTGAGAATTATTGGTTGAAAATAAAGAAAAACAGAAATTATTATCTCCTCTCAATTTTTTTTATCCCAACAGAATAGAAACTCAACTTTAAATTCATAATCTATCACTCCAAGCATTTCATTTCTATAAACAGTTAATAAGCCCTGTCTTTTTGCTCTTCTTCAAGACATCATAGCAGAGTGTGGTCCTCTGCATTTACATATAAAACTTACATAGGCACACATAATGCTGGCATTTTGAGTGGGATTGTCTTGAATCCACAGATCAATTCTGGGATAACTAATGTATCTACAATAAATCTAATGAAGAGGTTTATATAACATTTGAGCTCCACATAAAGATCTGGAATTGACAGCCAAAAGATTTTTAATCTCGGGTCTACCAATTGACTTTTCATATATCACCTGTTACATACAGAACAAATTATTTAACCTTCCTTTGCCCACATTCCCAGAACTGTAAAATGGGAATGATGCAATAAAGTGCTTGCCAATGGTGACAAAGGATATTTTGTTCAACCAAGAACTTGCCAATAAATATTACTAATTTTTTCAATCACACCACCACCAACCACCTAAGACAGGCTTTAAATAGAAGGGGGGAGGGGCACCTGGGTGGTTCAGTCCGTTAAGCCTCTGCCTTCGGCTCAGGTAGTGATCCCAGGGTCCTGGGATCTAGCCCTACATCGGACTCCCTGCTCAGAGAAGAGCCTGCTTCTCCCTCTCCCTCTGCCTGCTGCTCCCCCATTTGTTCTCACTCTCTCTGTCAAATAAATAAGTAAAATCTTTTTAAAGAGAGAGAGAGAGAAAGGTGAAGAAAAGGATCCAATGACTCTCACACAGCAGGTTAGCAGCATGGAGAACCAGGAAGTTCCAGTCCCCTCTCTGCCACTAACTTGCACATTTTTAAAATAAGATGTAACTTTTCTTTTGACATTTAAGGTTTCATTTGAGGAGCCTTATACATTTTCTGAGAATTCTAACTTTTTCGTTCAGACTCACCACTGAATACTTTCTTTGTTTCTTTGTGCAAGTTGGAGACGGCAATCCTTGCTGCCAGGATGGCATAGTCAGGGTGCTTAGTCGTCAAGGTCGCAGCCGTCTCAGCAGCCAAAGTATCTAGTTCCACAGTGGTGACCCCACTGTATAAGCCTTGGATTACTTTCATGGTGATCTGAGCCTATTAAAACAAAACCAAGAACTACTTGAGCTTCCCCAAGAACCATTAGCCTCCTTAAAAGAGCAATGAAGAAAACAATCAAATTTATTATGAAAAAAAAAATCTTCCTTTTCTGAAAAATTATCTTTCAGAATGTTGGACTATGGGAAACTTAGTAATGAGAACTCACAAACCAACAAAGCCATAAGAAAAGGCACACTACATTTGCAATGAAGAGGCAGCACCAAACAAACAGAAAACCCAAGGACAGCTTTTAGAAAGAGTAATGATCTCACCTGAAAACAAACCAGTGATTTTACAAGTATCTCCTCATCTTTCATTCAAATAGTCCCTCTGTGGTCGGGGTTCGAGCTACATACTTACCCATTTTCCCCCAATCCTACTTAAGGACAAGTATGAGAAAGCAAATGAATCAAACTTTAATCATTCCAATTAAAGGAGATGAAGGTGTAAATCCGTTAGTGACTACTCTTTTCTTAGCACCTCACAAATTACAAAGTAGCTCGATTTTCATCATCATCTCTGACATTCCACGGAACCAAGTAAGATGGGTATTATTACTACCACCTCTTTCTGTGAGAAATTGAGGCTCAGGATACTGGGACTTGCCCATAGTTACTATGACCCCTGCTCTACATCCTATTCAACCTCACTGCATTCCCTGTTTTCAAGACCATATTGTAAGAGGTTCTCCTTTTTAAAACACACAAAGCACAAGTTATTACCATACATTTTTAAGAAAAACAAATTCTTGGGTGTTTACTGAATCTTTAAGACACCTTAATTCAACAGAAAATTGATGCACTTCCCAGGTGACCAAAGTATGTCCCCTTCAAAAAAGTGTGTGTATGTGTGTGTATTACTAGTTTATAATCCATTCTACTTTATTATACATAATACCAAGCTCCTGATCACTTTCTTCTCAGATCCAAAAGTAAGTTACATCCAGTAAAAGAGTAGTGAAGTCTTCCGAATAGTTTCTGGTGCTACATGGCAAGTAATCAGAACTCAGTCACTTGTATAAGTCACTCCCCCTCTCTTTGAACCTTTCTTATTTCTAAAACAGGAGGATGAATTAGGATGATCTCTCAAACACATTACAACTCTAACATTCTACTATTCTAATTATTGTTTAGAATTCCTAAGTATAAAAATAAATATAAAATATTTTATTTATATTTCTAAATATTTATTTATAACTTATTTATAATATTATATTCCCAAATATAAAAGAGAATTTATGATAAGCATATTTTAAAGTCATTTAAAATTATTTTCTTTTGAACATTTTGGTCAATTCAGTATTTATCAAGTGTCTAATTACATACTTGGCAAGCACTGCAAATCACAAGAATAAGACAGAGCCCACCCTTGATTCTAGGTGAGGACAGAGACATATAATTAATTTCCATATCATGTGATTAATGCTAGGAGGCCAGCATTAATGCCACAGCAATACAGATAAAATACCTAAATAAGGCTGAGGCAATACAGATGGCTTTGGAAAAAGGGTTCTTAGAGACTCCATTTCAAAGATCACTTTGGAAACAATGTGTAAGATGCACCTGAACAGGGCAAGATTAGAAGAAGACACTTTAGAGGCCACAGCAGTCCAAATTAGAGATGATGAGGGTCTAGAGTAAGGGAGTTATAAAAAATAATGAGAAAAACGGAATAACTTGCTTATGAAGCGTTCTCTTTAATTTAAATATTGTCCATGAAATCTACTTTCTATTACTTAAATGTATTTCTACATAAATAACACAAAAGCAAATTTCAGGGTGCCTGGGTGGCTCAGTCGTTGGGTGGCTGCCTTCAGCTCAGGTCATGATCCCAGGGTCCTGGGATCAAGACCGGCATTGGACTCCCTGCTCAGCAGGAAGCCTGCTTCTCCCTTTTCCACTACCCCTGCTTGTGTTCCCTCTCTGGCTGTGTCTCCTCTCTCTGTCAAATAAAAAAGTAAAAATCTTAAAAAAAAAAAAAAGATTAGATACATTATTTTAAAAAAAAGCAAATCTCAAACTAGTTCCTATACAAACGACCACAACTCCAAAACAAGCTTTTCTATAGGCTTTTCCACTTATGAATAAAACAATTCACCCAAGGAAATCTCTAATATGAAATGTTAATGTTAAGTTTTCCTCTTTGTTCACTCTGATAATTCTCTGAAAAGAACTCACAGGACCAAAAGTTAGAAACTAAGTTTTATTTTGTTTCATATTAGAAGATACGTTTTCAGCAATGAATTCATATTTTTATCCAAGGCCGTAACCAAAATACCAAACCAAAATATTTATCAAGTAAATGATAAGTGATAAAGGACTAGTAGAAAGAATCACAGGAAGCAAGGTTTAAATATAAACCATATTTACTTACAGGATCAACAAAATCCATATTAAGTCCATAACATAGCTTCTGGATTCGAGATGTAATTTTGTCGAACATAACCCGCTCTTGGCGGCCATCTGAAGAATCAAACCATGCAATTCATATTAGCACTCATTATGACAGCAACATCAAAGAATCAGAGGTAATCAACACATGAACTTTAAAAATTGACAAACATGAGATGCTATTTCACAGATAAAAGATTCAGATCCCAATAGTCATCAAGAAATTATTTTTTTTAAGATTTTATTTATTTGACAGACAGAGATCACAAGTAGGCAGAGAGGCAGGCAGAGAGAGAGGAAGAAGCAGGCTCCCCGCTGAGCAGAGAGCCCGACGTGGGGCTCTATCCCAGGACCCCGAGATCACGACCCGAGCCGAAGGCAGAGGCTTAACCCACTGAGCCATCCAGGCGCCCCAAGAAATTATTTTTTTATCTTCAAAAAGTAGGGATTCTATACACAAAGTCTTCCCTTCTTCCCTTACATTATATATAAATCAGCTGGATTCTCACAATAACTTCCTAAATGATGTTTCTCCCTTTGTCCCACCTGGCAGCCAGAATTATTCTTTAAAACTTAAGTCAAAATCATGTCATTATGCCCTTCAAAAGTCCTTAACAGTGGTTTATCATCTCCTTCAGAATTAAAGTCAAAATCATTCTAACAGTCCATAGAATCCTACACAACCTGTCCTGTGTGCCCCTTCCCCAACTTCAACTTTTGCTTTCCCACTGTTCCTCACTTCCCTGGCAACCCTGGCCTTGTGACTATCTATACTTTTTTAGGTCTTTGGTCAATGTCATCTTTTCAGTGAGGCTCCCCCGATCACCCTATTTTAAACTGCAATTCCCCAAACACAGCTGTGCTCTTCTTATCCCCATTCTCCTTCTATGCTTTATTTTTCTCTATAGCACTTAGTATCATCTGACACACTATATATTTTACTTATGTATTTGTTTATTGCGTGAGTCTCCCCAACTCATCCACGAGAATATAGCTTCCAGAAGGAAAGAGTTTTTGATGTTTTATTTACCAATATATTCCCCAGCACCCAGACCAAGGACCAAGGACTAGCCCATAGCAGGAACTCAAATATTTACAAAATGTTAAATGATTTAAAACCTGTCTCCAGGGATGCCTGGGTGGCTAAGTCGGTTAAGCGCCTGCCTTCCGCTTAGGTCATGATCCCAGGGTCCTGGGACTGAATTCCACATTGAGGTCCCTGCTTAGTGGGGAGTCTGCTTCTCCCTCTGCCCCTCCCCCCACTTGTGCTCCCTCTCTTCTCGTTCTCTCGCTCACTCTCTCAAATATAAATAAAATCTTTTAAAAAATAAATAAATAAAAAATAAAGCCTGTTTCCATTCCAACACCTTCACGATAAATTTGGCTTACATACCCTTCTAAGGTAACTAACGATTCTGAATGTACTTCACACCATGTAAAGAAGTTCTTCGTTTTTTTAAGATCTTATTTATTTATTTTAGATAGATAGAGAGAGCATGAGTTGGGGGGAGGGGCAGAGAGAGAAAATCTCAAGCAGACTCCCCAGTGAGCACACAGACTGAGGTGGGACGAGATGGAGCCAAGATATCAGGACCCTGGGGCACCTGGGTGGTTCAGTGGGTTAAAGCCTCTGCCTTCCGCTCAGGTCATGATCTCAGGGTCCTGGGATTGAGCCCCGCATGGGGCTCTCTGCTCAGCGGGGAGCCTGCTTCCCCCCTCTCTCTGCCTGCCTATGCCTAACTGTGATCTCTGTCAAATAAATAATTAAAATCTTTTAAAAAAAAAAAAAGCTGCTCTTATTGGGAAAACACTGATCACAGTATCTGTGATACACAAGAGACATTCAATAAATGTTAATTTATCTCTTTGCCCCTCCCATCCTTTTTAACTAGTAACTAAAGGACAACATGTTAAATATATGTTTACACTTGGCCTTCTCATTCACGTCTGTATGTTGAAACTTAGCTCAGTGGCTGGCTGAAGAATAAATCAACAGTAAGCACTAATAACCTGTCATCAACAAAACTATCATGAAATAAAACACCTCGGGCTCTCATGCACTGAAAGACAGCCCTTCTCTTTCTGATCACCATTGTGATCTCCTATTCTGACCAGACCGACAATATGCAGGGTTTAACTCTGCAACAGAGTAAATCTACTGGCCCTCACTGGGACTAGGCCATCAATGCTCTACCAGCTGGCTAACTAAGCAGATAGGTGACCACAAGGCAACATTAGCAAACAGATTTCTGTAGCTGCCAAGTTAACCAGGAAACTGACAAAAAGTACAATAGCAACTGTATTAACTCACACTGGAAGGGGGAGGCAGACTAATGGTCTAAAGTACCATTCTCTAGCCTATCATTCCACTTAGTCAACTTTGCAACGCCTAGATGCTGACTTTATCAATCATTAATCCTTGTTTCTCACTGCCTACATTATCCTCTTCTCTCAAGCAAAGTCTTCCTTAACTTGGCCCCCATCACCTCTTCACCTGTTCCCTGTGAAACATCATTAAGTCCCAACAAGGCCTCCCAGTCCCACACCCACATCAATACCTGTACCTTGCTCTGCCTACAAGTCCCTCTTCCCACCTTTCCATACATCTAACTCCTACTTAATCTTCAACTCTCACCACATCCATGAGACCTGCCCCAAACACTTACTCACAGTGACCTCTTCCTCTTCTGAAATCTTCTAGAATACTAATTGTCTGATTTCTTCTTGATTATGAACTGTCTTCTCCAGGGGCGCCTGGGTGGCTCAGTTGTTTGAGCAGCTACCTTTAGCTCGGGTCATGATTCTGGAGTCCCAGGATGAGTTCTGCACTGGGCTCCCTGCTCAGAGGAGAGTCTGCTTTTCCCTCTGACCCTCCCCCTTCTCATGCTCTCTCATTCTCTCTCAAATAAATAAATAAATAAATGAAATCTTTTTAAAAATAAAATAAAATAAACTATCTTCTCTAATTCTCTCTTCAGCAAGACTGCTAATACCGTAAAACCAAGGATGTGCCTCTTCTACAAGGTATGAACTTTCAATCCCTTCTACCTGGAAGGCTCAGCCCACAGATCTTCACATAGCTGGCTCCTAATATTACTGAGAGCTCAGGGCAAATGACAGCTCCTGAGAGCTTTCCCTGACTACCTAATTCAAGATTACCTTCTCCATCACCTCTCTTATGGGTTTACTTGTCATAATCTCCCTGAAAATTAACTGATTCCTACATTTGCTTGTTTCTTATGTATACTTACCACTCTCGCCCACACAAGAATGTAAACTCCATGAGAAAAGGGATTTAGGTTGTTTTGTTCATGGCTGTAATCTCCAGTACCTAAAACAGTTCCTGGCACAAAGCAATACTAAATAAACACTTTCTGAATAACTGAATGAATGGGCTCCTATAGCCTTTACTTTACCTACCAGGGTACTTATCGTATTTTATTATATTAAGTTTTCTGATGTATCTATCTTTTGCAATTGATTATTAAGATCCTTGAAAACAGGACGCAGGTCTACCTCCTCACCGCTGTTTCTCAGTGCCAGCAGAACATCCACACAGATTTGTAAGATAATACAGTGGGCTGTAGAGGTGATTAGGAAGAAAGTAGGGAGGGAGTAAGGGGAAAAGAGAGGAAGGGCTAGAGAACAGATTTAGAAGAGAGATTACCAGAGTACACATGGGTGCTTTAAAAGGAATTATTTGGAAATGTTAATTTCATTTTATGAAAATTGGTACACACATACACTAGTGTGTTCTCAGTCATGATGTAAAATGTAATTCTTACTGTGGATTGCAACCCAAAGTTTTGAAAACCATATACTATATTCCAAAGCACACTTTATAACTCAGCTACACTGCGTTCATTGCAATGGTTCTCAGCTTTAATTCTTTAACCTTAATCTCCTTGAGCAATACAATACTCTCCCATTAGGAAAAATATCTGAAGATAGCAAGAGAAAAACTCATCTACTATTTCCTTCTGTTATCTAATAATTTTCATATGGATTATTCCTATGTCCCTAACAATCTTAAGATCTCTGAAGAGGAAGCTGCTTTCTTCCTCTATTATTTCCCTCAGAATCCTTAGCAAGATATAAGCACATTCGGTAAGTACAGTAGTACTCCTTTAGCCGCAGGCGATACATTCCAAGACTGAAATCACAGAATGTGTGCCTGAAATCACAGAAAAGTACCAAACCCTATATATACTGTTTTTTCCTATACACACATACCTATGATAAAGTTTAATTTATAAATTAGGCACATTAAGAGATAAACAACAGGGGCACCTGGGTGGCTCAGTGGGTTAAAGCTTCTGCCTTCGGCTCAGGTCATGATCCCAGGGTTCTGGGATCAGGCCCCGAATCAGACTCTCTGCTCGTCAGGGAACCTGCTTCCTCCTCTCTCTCTGCCTGCCTCTCTGCCTACCTGTGATTTCTGTCAAATAAACAAATAAAATCTTTAAAAAAAAGAGAGAGAGATAAACAACAAAAACCAGTAATAAAATAGAACTATTATAACTGTATACTATAATGAAAGTTATGTGAATGTGGTCTTTCTCTCAAACTATCTTGTGGTATTGTATTCACCCTTCTTGTGATGATGTGAGATGATAAACTGCCTATGTGATGACATGAAGTGAGGTGAAAGAGGTAGGCCCTCTGATATACACTTAGGCTACTACTGATCTGACAATACTCAAGAGGATCATCCGCTTCCAGAACACAGTTGTTGGAGTAACTGGAACCGTGGAAAGCAAAACCCTGAATAAGTGGAAGAGAACTACTACACAAGTTAGGTTGACTGCCAGTTGCCCTCCTGGATAATTACATTAAAATTAACAAAAATGAAAAAAGCTACTCTGCTATTCATTGGCATGTCAAAAATAAGAGAGAAAAAGAAAAACCCCGAGCAGTTAAAAAATAAGGGGCACCTGGGTGGCTCAGTCAGTTAAGCGTCTGCCTTTGGTTCAGGTCATGATCCAGGGACTGAGCTTCACTCCAGGCTCCCTGCTCAGCAAACAGTATGCTTCTCCCTCTCCCTCTGCCCCACCCAACAACCACCCACCTCGTGCTCTCTCACACTCTATCTCAAATACGTAAATAAAATCTTTCACATTTTTTTTTCAAAAATAAAATAAACTCAAGTATAACTGTGTAAATTAACAAGCTCTGCTGAATGCTACACTAGCAGAATCTAGCTGAGAATCATCTGGATCAAATTATGTTCTCTGAAGGAATAAGAAACAAAATAAGCCCCACCTTTTAGAGCTTGTTGTAGGTAGCACTTTTTAAACTACAGTATTTCAAAGTAGACCCAAAGGTTAAAAACACAACACAGGGGTTGTGTTACCTACTCCAGTAATTTAAGTTCACAAGTTTTCAATTCATATTTGTTACAGACTTATCAAAAGGGAATCTTCATCGTTCCATACCTTTTTCTAAAGCTCTAAAAAACTAGATGTTTCTTTCATTCACAGGAATGGACCAATAAAAGTGAACTGTGTATTCTGGTCTTTTGGTCTCATCAGCTAAAATGGAGGACAGGGAAATTCAGAGAATGATGTTCTCAAGATACTAAAAACTGGAAGAAGGGCCATCACTGTCCACTTCTCTATCTCTTGGCTTTTATTAAACTCCCTGGACAAAACTAAATCAACCACCTGCCTACCCAGAGAATCCATTAAATCCTGTATTTTAAAATAATTTTTCTCATTCATTCTTTGAATTCCTGTTCGTGGCAAGTCCGGTGCTAAGTGTGGGCATAAAGTCCGCATCTTTGAAACGGCTCACAGGCTAGTGGAGGAAACCACCAGTCAGTCAACCAGTAGTAAGTGCCTACAATTCTGAAATAACTTTATTGTTTTAACAGAGGCAAGCAGATTCAAGTCAAACTTTGTTCCTACCCGCTTACAGTTCTCTGCTAGACATACGTTTTGCTCTTGTTTTTCCAATCTGATTAAACCTTTTGCCAAGGCAGGAGCTGTCTTCTCTTACAATTTCACACTAACAAGCAAAGATCTGGCACAAAGGAGGAACTCGTCAAGTCTAATGGGAAATAACTGCTGGGGAAGAACCCAAGTCCCTGGCTCTTCCCAGTCAGTCCCATCCTGTCGGAAGTTGTCCTGGCCTCCCTACTCCGATTCGGTATCAGTAGTCCCAGTCCCAAACTTGGCCGCACACCTCCCACAAAGGGCAAATTCCAGGCATGTCTGTGGCTAAGATCTGTTCTTTTTCACCCCACATCCCCACAAAAGAGATCAGGAAACTGAAAGCAAAGTCCCTTCTTTCTGGCTCCTCCCACTCCCTAGGACAGGTCACCAGCCCCAGCGTTTTCCAGTACACTCCGACGTGAGCCTTGGGTTCGAAACCCGGCCTCATCATCAACTAACTGGGTGGCCTTGCGTCAGTCACCCCTCTCTGCACTTCAGATTCTTTGCCCGAGAAGCGGAACTAATAAATACTGCCCCGAGAATGCTCGGTGCACACAGTAACTACTCGATAAAGGGGAGGTAATATTCTTTTGAAAGGCGGCAGGATGACAAAGCGGGGGGGGGGGCGAATGTGGGGGGACGGGAGGGACAGACTGACGCAAGCCAGAGGCCGAGCGGGCTTGACAGGGCGGGAAGCCGCGGATGGCCGGGCGGGAAGCGGTAGAGGCGGGCGGGCGTGGCCAATTGCAAGGGCGGCAGCAGCCCGCGACCCCTTTACCTGCTCACCACTAACCTGCTGCCCCCCTACCCGGCCTCTCACCTCGCTTGATCACATGCATCGCGGCTAGCGGCTGAGGCGCTGAAGGATTCGAGACGAGGCTGCAATTCGGGGCGCCGGCGGGATCGAGAAGGTGGTAGAGTGCGAAGGGTCGGGTTCCTGGGGGCGCTTAGGTGCAAGGACTGGATTTGGGAGCCAGAGAACACTTTCCTCCACGGAGCGGAGGCGCGACAATCCGAATCCCCTTCCCGCTCCCGCCACCCGAGACGCAAAATCGGCGCGACGGAGCGCGAATGACGCTGACTCGACGCTGCCAGCGTCCCGGCTCGTGGGCAGGGCCAGAGCAGCCCCACACGGGCCTCACCCGATAGCCGCCATGTTGAGTACGGGCAGGGCCCTGGAAACTGCGCCTTTTCCATGGCCACATTGGGTGTGGGCAAGCCCGGCGAGAAGGCGGTTCTCCTGCCGCCATGTTGATTGTGGGCAAAGCCAAATCTGGGCCGGAACCCCGCGCTGCGCGCACAGCCCGCCAAGCCTGGGCCCGCCCCTCTCCCGGGCGCGCCCGGGCCTTAGTCAAGATGGTTCAGGTATTTTTGCAATAAAAACCCAACCATCCAAAACCCTTTCTTGCCTTGACGACTGTTAGAATATAATAACCCGACTGCTATCCGATGTGAGCTGTAGCCTGTGATCCATAGCTGGAGGCAGCCGGGAGCCCCACGCTCCTACATCGGAGGAAATCTGGCACTCAGTCCTTGGAAGAAAGTCCTGCGAGCCCGTGTTTGATTTTATCCTGATGGAGTGGGAGCTCTGGAGGAGTTTTGAGCAGAGCAGGGCAGAGCCATGGCCCATTTGCTTTTATAATTCTCCAGTGGGTGGTGGCAGAAACAGTGGAGGCAGAATAGACAGTGCTTGGTGATTGAATGAGGGGAGTGAGAATAGGTAAGAGACGTAATACACAAGAGTGATGTAGAAGCTTGTGATCTGGACGACACAAACTGATTATCATGAAAGCTCATGTGGCATCCCTTTATAAGATCTTTCATCGGTTCCTCACTACCCTCTATATGTACCCCAAGCCCCCTGTGAAGTAATTCTAAAAGTCATAGGTGATAGGCAAAGCCATAGGATAGATAGGGGTAAGGATGGCCCAAAGATGGGGTTGTCAGATTTGGCAATCAAAAATAATGTGTTCCAAATGTTGCTGGGACATGATTACACTAAAAAAGTTTTTATCAGAAATTCAAGTTTAACCAGGCAGGCATCCTGTATTTCAACTGGGACATCCTGTATTTCAACTGGCAGCCCTCTCTGGAGACCTTTTGGGTATGTGTATGAGAGTTTCAGTTTTCCCTGTCCAAGGGGAAATAGTCCCTTCTTCATCCTATCTCCAATGCCACAAAGAACACAATGAGAGTCAAAGCCAGCAGAGGTTAAAATCTCCTACATGCTTTATTGGACTTCAAAGAGTCTTATGAAATAACACAGAAAAACCATGTGAGGGTGTCCAGGGGGTACAAAGGCAGTCTGCAGCCTAGCACCCTCCTAAGACCAGCCCCAGGTGCCTGCACCCCAGGCCCAAAACAGGATCCCAGAGTAAAGGCATGGGAAGGAGTGGGGCAAAAGGAAAATACCTTTACAGCCATAGCAAAAACAGGTAAGGGAGAGAGTTGCCTAGAGGGTGGGAAGGGTGTGGGGGAAGAGGTCACACAGCTGCCTTCAGCTACACTATCTTCCTCAGCCACCCCCTTCCCTAAACCAGCTGTGTCCTTTTTGAGCCTCTGGCCCAAGCTATGCAGTAACATGAAAATGGGGTCTGACAAGGGGAGTATGTGGTGCAGGCACTTGGGAAATTCAGGTGATTTTTCTTTTTTCAATTTAAAAATGATTTTTTTGGTTCAAATGCAACAATATCCTGCCCAACAGCCCCAGCGCCCCCTTAGAGCCCTGTATCATGGCTGAGGCTCCCATGGCCAGAGTAGCCATTTGTCCTGAGCTCCAGGAGTACTGATGCTTAGAGAGCATTTGGGCAGCACCTCTTATAGTCAAACCCTCCTGCAGTGTGGGGGAGCAGGGCTAAGAAAGAGGCAGGTGTAGGTGAGAGAAGAGAGAAAAGGTGACTGCCCTGTGGCCCACACATCTGGCTTCTACTCATCCCCCAACTAAGAGAGGAGTCTCTCCCGACCTACCCCCTAGCCTAGCCTCTCTTCAAAGTTCTCTAGTAGCTTGTTCTCTAGGAATGTGTTCCACTCCCCCACAAACCCCTAGAGGCTCAAGCGAGCTCCAGGCCAAGTTTCCTTTTGGCCCACCACACTCCCAAAGAACAGACCTCAAATATTAGGCCCTAGGCCCCAGTCTGAGGCAAACAGAACCATTGTGGGTGGGGTGGAACATGTCTGAGGCACAGATGTCGGAAGTTACTCCTCCTATCTTCCCCGCCAGGCTGCTAGGGGAAGTTGGGGAGTGGTGGGAGGGAGGAGCCTGAAAGCAGGAAACAGAGAAACAAGAAACCAAACTTCAAAACTGGGACAGCAGAGACAGAAGCTGGACCCCAGAGGTGGAGGTGAGGGCTGAGGGGACAGCAACTAAGACATGCACTGAAGTAGAGAGGGAGTGGCAGCAGCAGCCCACGGTTGGGAGAAAGGGCAGGCAGGCCATGGTGGTCAGTTAATAAATAATGAAGGACCCAAGGATGAGGGGGGCAGGTATATACAGTGGCCAGGCCCCTGGGCCAGCCCCTCCCATGCCCCGCTCAAGGGGCCAGGTATCTTGGAAGGGGAGGAAGGGGGGCAGAAGACCAGGGAAGGACACATTGTCCCGCCACTGCCACTCTCATCCTGCCTACTTCTTAAGAGGCTTCTTAAAGATTTTGAGGGGAAACTTCTTCCGGCCTGGGCTGGCATCTGTCTCCTCGCCAATGGAGCCATTATCCTCCTCAGCCACAGCCTTCTTGCCAGCTAGATGGGGAATGCGTGTATTTCGGCTAGCCTGCAGGGCTCGGCTGTCCCCAACTGGAGATGGCGTGTCTGGGTCTGGGGAACTGGAGCTGTGAGAACGGGAAGAATCCAAAGGTGGAGAGCCACCAGGTGGGGCTGAGGGGCTCAGCTCCATCAGGCTGTGGGCCTTGTCCAGCCCATGGTTCAGCGCCAGGAGTGCCTTCTTGGCCAGGGCAGGGCTGTCAGGCAGTTTCTCCACCAAAGACCCGGGGTGGACCCCCTCAATCAGCCGGTGGCTGCCATTGGAAGTCATGGCACCGAGGGCCTCATCTGCAGCACGGACCATCGGAGGAGGCTTGGGGGCCACACGCTGGCGGTCACTCATGTGGAGGGAGGACTCCGAATCGGAAAGGGTCAAATCCCTGCAAGACAGAGCAGAGAGGAAGAAAAGGATACATACAGGAGAGGGGGTGGAAGAAAGGTGAAGAAGAGAGAGGAGCAGCATGAGAAGACAAGGAGGGGTGGGAAATGGGTATAGAAATAGGGGTAGGAGCGAGAAAAGAGGATGAACAGGCAGGGAGGCAAGAGAGAAAGATGAGAAAGAAAGAAGAAAGGTGAGTGTGCCATAAGCACAGGACAAGAGATAGGCAGGAATAGGGAATGGGGACAGGTTGGGGAAGAGACAGAGAGAGGAGGGTAAAATCAGGGAGAAAGAAAGGCAAAAGGAGGAATAGAAAGAAATAAGAAGGACCAAGAGGAGAAAAAAAAAAAAGAAAGAAAGAAAGAAAGGGAAAAGTGATAGAGAAAGAAGAGACAAACAAGAAGGAAAACCAAAAGTCATTACACCATCATCTGTCTGGCAAAGGGCTTTCTAACGACGGGCCCCCACCCTGCTGAGTGGCCAGGCCCTAAGCTGGTGCAACCATACGCTTGAATCCCCTCTCAACAAAATCTCTGCCTTCCGATAGCAGGCTGGATTTCTTAGGACTCAACCCTAAACCAACACAGAACCCACACATTACCCTGAATCCCATTCCCCATGCCTTCCTCCCTGAATGACTCCTATCACACCCTGGGACACATCCAGTCTGGGCCAGGCAGCAAGGAACAGGGCACATGCAGTAAGTGGGCCTGACCCAGGCTGGGGAGGAGAAGGTTAGAACAGCCTTGCAAATCATCCCTTATGCACCCCAAAAGGCCAGGCTGCTGCCTCTTTCAACCCCCTCACAGGACTCAGAAAAGTGTTTCAGAGTTCAAACCAAAGTCTACTGGCAGCTGGAAAGGGGGTCTTTTTCGGAGCTCTGTGAAAGGGAGAGTGTAGGCAGGTGCAGAAAGACAGGACAGGACGCTGGTCTCTAAGGTGGCAGTGGTTCCGAAGAGCTGCCACTAGAAGTCATAATTTCCATCTCTGCTTGAGGCTTGTCATGTGACCTAGGACAAGTGATCTAACCTTGCTTGGTCCTCAATTTTGGCCAAATGAAAAAATTACCAATTCAATTACTTTGCAAGGCTGTTTGGAGGATCTGATATGTTGGCAAATCACTTGGAAATGTAGACAGTTTGGGGGAAGGAAGATGATGAGGCCAATCAAGCTGGAAGACCCATATGTGGGCCAATCATAAGAGACTTCTTTGCAAGGCTGGATCATGGGGACATAGCACTGCACACTGGACATGCACACACAGAGGTTAGTCCAGAAAGCTGAGACCCTCTAAGGGGCTGGCTATTCCTAAGAAGGCCCATGAACCAATTCCAGATGCCTCCTCTCCTGCCTCTACAGACAAAAGGGTAAATACAGGGGTCCCCTGCCAGTCCCTTAACTCTCCCTCTACTTTCCCAGAGGAGAACCCATAGTAGAGGCAGAGGAGAAGGCTAAGGGAAACACTTAAACACCCAACTCAGGAAGCAAAGGGGAAAAGTCAGGAGTGGGAGGGGAGAGCACCACAGGACCTGGAAAGGAGGAGGCTGTGGGTCAAAAATTAGGGAGGGCACCAGGGCCCCAAAATAAGCAAAAGCAGAAGGTTGACTCATAGCTCCTGAGGTTTATTTCTCTGTAGGAAGCAATTAACTGAGTAGCTACCCTGTGGGCCAGTATCTTCCTGGAGACAAGGAGCAGCAGAGAAAAATCCCAGCCCCAGCTCCATCCTACAGATACTGTTTCAACCACATCCTCTACTGTTTACTCATGTTCAGTTTCATATTTGGTTTCGTATATCTGATACTGTCCTCGCTTCTGTCTAAATGTGCCCTCGTTTCCCTAAGTTCCAAGATGATCCACTCCATATCCTGCCTTTTCCACATACATGTGGACAACAGAGCAAGGCGCTGAGACAGTTCTGGGGAGCAACCGCACTGGGAAAAGGGGCCCTCTATCCTGATGAGGTGAGGCTCCCGGGAGCTTACTTTTCTAATGCCAAGGGAGAGCGGTCAGTGGGTTGGGGCCCTCCCAGCCTCACTCCTCATACCCCACAGCCCCATTTGGCCATGATTCCCATCCCTCTGTGCCTTGTCATCAGTTAAAAGCTGACACTTTCCAAAGCCAGAAAAGAGCCTGGAGGAAGCTCCGGCAGATGCAGGAGGTCAAAGGCCTGCTGAGACAAGCTCACTTTCCCTCCCTGAATCTTTGAGACACTCAGGCCAGGGGTGTCCCTCCCCACAGGTGGGCTGCCTTGGGCTTCCATACCAAGCTACTAACCTTACTAGAGAGCCTGTTTGTCTTTAGAGATGGTCCTCTGGTGCATGGTGCAAAAGAAAATTAAGTAGTGAACAGGCCAGGTGGGTGCAGGTACCTCCCCGCCCTCCCTCCCCACTACCCTCAGCTTGGGCCTTTGGAGCATGGGATTCACAGCATCCCCTAGGGCCCTGAACCCCAATCCAGTCTTCTCCACCTCTATGGAGGGGGGCAGTCTCCCTGCCTAAGCTTCTGGATGGCAATGAGGATGAGAATGAAAATGAGCCACTGTGCTGGGTGAAAGTGCTAGCAAAGGCAGCCCCTTTGTGAAAGACAAAGGAACAGCCCTCACGGGTAACTATCCAGAAGTAGCAGAGCAAGAGGGACTGACACCCAGAGTGAAGCACGACCAGAAATCCACAAATCCACGGCAGTCAGCAGGCTGCAGCCCCAAGGCCAGGGCTGGGCCAGGCCACAACTTCCGAGAAGAAAGGTCCCTCTAGAGGAGAGGGACTTTCTAAGGCTCCCCTAAGCTTGTTCCAAGCAAGGTCAAGGCTCTCTCATCTCTGACCCTAGCCTATCTCCTGAGGTATTAGCGGGGAAAGGCCCAGCCCCTGCTAGACCAGGCTATGGGAGAAAGCCTCTCATCAGTTCTTCCACAGTTCGCTTACTGAGATCTCTGGGAAGCACAGAAGTACCCAAAGAGTGTTTGAGACTGGAAAGTCAAGTCCTATACTGTGTTCTGTTCCTAATGAGCTGTGGGACGAGGGGAAAATTACTTGACCCTTCAGAACATTAAGTGGGGGCACAGTTGGTTAAGCGACTGCATTTGGCTCAGGTCAAGATCCTGGAGTCTCAGGATCAAGTCCCAAATTGGCCTCCTTGCTCAGCGGGGAGCGTGCTTCTCCTTTTAACCACCCACCGCCCCGCTCTTGTGCTCTCTCTTTCAAATAAATAATACAAAATCCTTTCAAATAAATATATAAAATCCTTAAAAAAAAAAGAAATTAAGAAAGAAAGAAAGAAACTTAAAGTGAGTACTTAAAGCTCATCCCACCTATAAACTTTTCTTGCTCAAAACCCTGAACCTGTTCCCCCTCTTCAGTTCCCTAATTCCATGAAGGGTCCCAAATCCATTCAGTCACCCAAGCCAGAAACCTGGGTGTCCTCCTAGGTTCCTCCCTCTCTTCCACCCCTCCCAGATACCTGCCAAATTAATCCTCTCCTTTCCACCCCTAGACCTCACTACCTCCCCTACTGGTCTACCCCAGTGACTTTCCAGTTTCTGTAGTCTCCCCTTCTTTTCTCATACAGGCCCCTATTTCCAAAATGTAAATCTGATTC
This sequence comes from Martes martes, assembly GCF_963455335.1. Lineage (NCBI taxonomy): Eukaryota > Metazoa > Chordata > Mammalia > Carnivora > Mustelidae > Martes > Martes martes. The sequence continues at coordinate 57,596,443 of NC_137898.1, forward strand.
TCTTCCTTTTAGAAATCCTTTTGCAGTCCTCCATCTCTTAAAGGGTAATGGCCCAAACCTCCCCCCTCAGAGCCCTTCCTCCTCCTAGCCTCATCTGCCACCCCTTCCCACCAACACACATCCAAGGTCCTAAGCACAAATACATCCTATTCTCTTGTACCTCCACACCTCTGTGCGTCAGGCTTCCTCTGCCTAGACTACACTTTCTTCCTCTCCTGCACACAGGGTATTGGCACAAATGTCATCTCTTCCATGAAACGTTCCACCTTTGCACACTGCTAGTCACTCCCTCCTCAACACCCCCATAGCACTTCTCAAATTGTTCCCTAATTATCTGTGTACCTCTCCTGGATGCCTGGGATTGTATCTTATCACATATGAACCCCATGTCCCGCAGAGCCTGGCCCAGAGCGGGTATTCATAAATGCTCCATCAAAGGAGCAAAGGAAGCAAGGCCTCCATTGAAACAGCGGATGTGAAGGTGCATAGTTTAGGCCCACGAGGGAGGGGCGCTGTCCTCATTTTTAGAGTCAGCAAACCCCCCACAGAGAAGAGCACAAAGTTGTGGGAAGTGAGGCTGACATTAAGAAGGAGCCCTGGGGCTGGGAGAGGACAAGATGAGGAGAAGATGCCCCACAGCACACTACCCCCCCAACAGCTGAGCAAGCGGCAGCCAGGAGGCAGAGGCCAAGGTAAAGGCAGCAGAAAGGGAAGGAAGGGAGGAAAGAAAGAGAAGAGAGACAGCCAATACCCCAAGCTCTCTGAGTGCCCAGGCATCACAGCGCTGCTGTCAGAAGGGGGTGGGTCAGGGTGGGACTCCATCTGGAGGAAATAGGAAGTGCTGTGATGGTAATAAACAGGGTGGACATGGACGGTGGTGATGGAGGTGGTGGAGGAGGTGGTGGTGATGGTGGTGGTGGCAGAGGAGCAGGAAGAAGAAGCAGAGGCAGATGGAGAGCTGGTCCCGTGGCCTTCAGAACTGAAAGACTGTCCAGATGAAAGGCTGCGCATTCGCCGCAGAGAGACCCGGCTTGTCAAGAAGTGGCCAGCCTCGCCCTCTACCAACCTCTGAGATCCCAGGCCATGCTGCGGCTCCGTCAGGCGCTGCCGGACACTGCACTGCAGGGTGGGAGCTGCAAAGACAGGAAGGAAGGGGTAAGGAAGGGCCAGCCTCCTTTGGGCTGGCAGGCAAGCAGGTTTGCCCCTAGAGAGATGCTTGCTGCGGGCCATTCTGGGCCCTCAGTGCACATCTGGAGAATGGGGCACCGCCTCCCAAAGACCTCCCACCAGGGGTCCTGAAAGGAAGGGGAGATTAACGATGAGGTGCCCAGGGCAGTTTTAGTGGCAGCTACAATGGAGGGAGACCAAGCGCCACCATGACTGGAAAGGAGAGGCAGGCGGTGAGGGGGAGGACACAGGCAGGGCAGGTTGGGATGGGGGTGTGGGGCAAGGTCCGGGAGAGCACTAAGAACCAGCCTTTCTAGAAAGCCAACCTCAGGAAATAATTCTCAATGCGGACAAGGATTTATACATAAACACGCTCATCACATATGAATTAATAAGCATATGAAAGTACACATAAAGTTGGAACAAGGGGAAAAGGATGGTATATCTGATTGCTGACAAACTATAACTATTAAAAATGCTGCTTAAGATTTGAAAAACATACAAAAATACCTATTAAAATGCTCAGGGGAAACAAAAGGATACAAAATTAGACATAAAAGAAACACCTCGAACTATGGAACACAAAAGACTAGAGTCTGAAATGGGGCCTTTCCACTTGTAGCCATGACTCTGTGCAACTTACTTCCCGATTTTAGGTCCTGATTTATAAAATCCTGCAGTGTTGTTATGAGGCTTCACGAGAGCGCATTTAAAGTACCTGGCACAGTTCATGGCGCTCAATAAATAGCAGTGGTCATTATTACCTCGACCACATACAAATCATTTAAAATGCCACAGACTTCAGAAGACTATAAGAGAAGATGCTCAAATAGGGTGGGGCTATGGGTGCCCTTTTTTATGCTCATATTTACACTTTCCACTTTCCAAATTTCTTCTAATAAGCATGCAGGCAACAAAGAGCCAGCTCTTGGAGCAAAGCTACACACCAGGCTCTTGGCAGATGATGGCCACCATGTCCAGTGAACGGGATATGTGGGCACTGGCTAACTTGGGAATGTACTAGAGCATCCCCCTTGGGCTCACGTCCAACTCCAGCTGAAAGCAGAGTTTCTACCTTTGTTTTTTTCTCCTTTACCCTGAGAGATGGGCCACCCTGACTTCTCCCTAAAGATGGGAGAAAGAGCCAGGTGACAAGGGTGCCAGAAGCCACAGAGAGGCCACAAGGGAGAGAACACAATTCCATAGTGATGGAGGACTGGGGAGTCAAGGCTTCTACGGCTGGTGGCTTTGAAGGCATGAAAGGGAGGCGGAAGAGGAAGAAGCAGCATGGAATGAGAAGAGGCAAAGGGGGAAAGAGAGGAAAAGAGAAATATGAAAAAGAGAAAAGAGGAGAAGGATCTTTCCTTCTCTCTTTCCATCCCAGCCCAGCTGGAAGAAGGGCCACCAGGACTTCTGTCTAGCTGAGCTGAAAAGAGAAGCCCAAGGCTTCCATCACCATGTGTGCTCTCCCTCTGGTCCTCAGCTGAGCAGGCTGATCCTTCTCACCCCCGAACCTCTCCCAGCAGTTAGTAGGGGCAGTGCTGAGGGAATAAGGGGAGCAGGCAGGGGAGTGAGGCAGGCAGGGGAAGGGGCTCATAGGGTAGGAGTGTTGATTTAGTCCCAAAAGTCAGAAAAACAAAGGCCCCAAAGGGGCTCCTCAAACCCGGGTATTTCCAGAGGGACTGATCATCCGAGCCGCCGGATGTTGAGCAGAGAGAGCGGTCACTGAACCTACGCCCCATCAGCCAGGCAGCATCTAGGGTCCAACAGCCAGGCCAAAAGGAGAAGAGAATCTAATTTACAGAGGGCTTCAGCCCACCCTTCAATGGGATCAGGGGAGGGCCAGGGGCAAGGGGTGGATGGCTCAGAGCTAATGAAGTTCCCTCCCACAGCATGGAGCAGCCTTTAGGATCAAGACCAGCCTGCCAGTGATCCCAGCCTTGCTGGGACTTTGATTAAAGCCCTGATAGGATATCACATCGCTGGGACAACACAGTCTGGCCACAGGCAACCTATCGCTGAACAAATTTACAAACAAATCCTGTCCGGAGCTGGAATCCAGCCTGATGAAAGAATCTGGCTTTCTGAAACTGAGACCCTAAGCCAGCCCCATGGTATATGGGCCCAGGACCACAGCTTTTCCTTAAAATCGCCCCGGGTCCAAAGAAAATTTCCACCGGGCCACTCAGAGGTCAGCCCCTCATTCGCAGAAGTTTTCCCACACAGAGTTGTCTCTTTGACTTTGCTCTACTCAGCTCTCACCACTGGACGGGAGAAGAGGGGGAGGGAAGGCCCAGGAAAGGGTGCAGAGGTCCAAGAACTCAGGTGGAAAGCCAGACATGCTTGTGCAGGAGATCCCTCCGGGACAAGAACGTCTTTCTGGCTTGGAGGATTCAGGGCTATGTCTCTTTAAGGGAGGACTGCTTCATGGGGCCTCACACAAAAAGGCAGAGAGAAAAAAGATATCATCCCACTCGTCCCCTTTAGCAATTAAGAATAAAGAATATAAAAATGAAAACACAAAAGCACTCGGAAGGCAAAAATGAATACCATTTTTATATTATGAACCACCAAAGGAGACTGTTTTTATGAAGGCACATGGGGAAAAGAGAGGAGGATAAAGGGATTTGGAAAACACAGAGTGAAGGAGACACACTGAACACATGGCCCCCGAGGGGCAGACAGAACATACAGTGAGGGACCCCCCCAAGAGCACCACTATGGAGGGCCAGCCGACATGAGCTGGGTGTCGGAACCACGGCCCAGCACTGACCACTGACTGTGCCCCCTCAGTGTCTGCCCCAGAAGCTGTTTCAGCCCTATGGCCAACAGTTCTTGGCCCCTGCCTCAGAGGCCCCTTCCCTCCCCCACAGCCAGGAGGTCACCTACACTGCATGGACAAGGGTGACACAATCTCCTCATCCATGTCATCCACGTCGTCCGTCATGATGAAGTGGGCGGGGTTGGGGCGCGAGCTGCCCATCCAGCTGGGGTCTATGTTGAGAGCAGCCACCAGGGAGTGGATGCCGGGGTTGTTGACAATCTGGAAGCCACAGAGGATCTCAATCTGCTGCCAGCGGTGCAGGCGCTCCCGCAGTGCTGCTGTCACCTCGCTCAGAGCTTGCCTGGAGCACGGGGAGACAAGTGAAGCCATGGGCACCTGGGGGCCCCAGCAGGAATGAGGCCTCTCAGAGGAGCAAGCGGGGTGGGGGTGGGGGTGCAGGTCAGAACCACAGTTAGGTCAGACACAGAAGGGCAAGGTGGGAGCCAGGTAAGGGCTGGGGCGGAAGACCAGCGCTGCCCCTCGACCAGAGAAGAAGTACAACTGGGGTGGGGACTTTGTCCTCCCCCAGCTCGGAGGCTGGGTGGATGTCACCAGAGCCAGGCAGCAGGTGCTACTCACTTGGCAGTCAGGATTTTGTGATCCACATCGTCCAGAGAAGAGCTGTGGGCCACGTGGAAAGTGCCAAAGAGCGTGTTTCTCTTCTTTTTTATCTTCTCAGCCTGCAAAGACGAGGTCCTCAGCTTAAACAGAGCAGGGATTAGAGACTGGAAATGAGAAGTGCCTTTCTGTGGTGGGGTCCCCCTCCTCCTCCCAGCACAGCTTAGGCTGCATGAGAGAAAGGAAGAGAAGAAGGAAAAGGAAGGCAAGGGAAGGGCAAAGAGTGAGGAGGGAAGAATATGGAGGCAATGAGAGAAGCAGGAGGACCCTGACCCCAGGAGTGCTCTGGCCCATGGCAGGCCGGGGCTGACAGAGCCTTCCCTCTACCTGCTCCACTGGCTTCCTCTTTCCAGAAGGCAGGAGGGAGCATACCCATACCCTCACTCCCTCCTCCAGAAACTTGAGGACATCATCAGGAACTCTTTATCAGGAAAAGAAAAAGAACCCAGCACCAGGATAGCTCCTGGTCTCACAGGAGGGATGGAGAGAAGAGGAAGGGCAGGGGAAGGGAGCAGGCCAGGAGCGCAGAGGACAGCAGGAGGGTGCTTCTCACCCCCTCCTTGGCCACCAGCAGCTGCTTCTCGGCGTTTTGCTTCTTGATGTTATAGTACTGCACCTCCACCTCGTGGGTCAGCTGCAGCCACTTCTGAAGGGCCTCTGGAGCATACCACGAGCTGTGTGATTCCAGTTCCTTCTCAGCTTTCCTCAGGGCCTCCCGGACCTGTGCAGCCAAGAGGTGCGACCCATTTACTGCTGCCAAGACCCCCTCCAGTCTTCTGTCTGATACCACCGAGTTCAGAGTTCTCATCTGCTAGCTCGTGGGAGCTTTCAAGCCTCTCAAGAGGCTTGTATTTTATATACTACAAGGACACAAGCTCAGGGGACAGTCACCTACTCAAGGTCACCAGATCTCAAATTGAAATTTTTCTGTTGCCTGGACTAGAGCGCTATTTGCCCACACAATGAGCTGTCCCTCCCAGGGCACAGCCAAACTCAGCAATCCTCCCTGGTCTCTTGAGGCACAGGTCAGCTTAGTGAATCATCTTCTTTCTGGGAGTTGGGGTCTGTGTTTAGACCTCATGACAACACAATGTGGCAGAAAAAGCACTCGACTGGGAATATGGAAATCTGGTTCTGGTCCCTGGTCTGTCACTCAACTGGTCCTGCAGATCTCAACTCTGTGTGAGAAAGGATATTTTCCCTCGCAAATCTAAACCATAAGTGAAGGTGATCTCAGGAGGAGGTATGCAAACAGCTCAGGTCAGAGAGACCTTAAAAATGATTGCTACTCCCGGGGCACCTGGGTGGCTCAGTGGGTTAAAGCCTCTACCTTTGGCTCAGGTCAGGATCCCAGGGTCCTGGGATCGAGCCCCAAATCTGACTCTCTGCTCAGCAGGGAGTCTGCTTCCCCCTCTCTCTCTGCCTGCCTCTCTGCCTACTTGTGATCTCTGTCAAATAAATAAGTAAAATCTTTAAAAAAAAAAAAAAAAAAAAAAAAAAGATTGCTACTCTGGAAGGGGGTTGGTCTGAATGCTCTCCAAAGTCTCCTATAGCCCAGAGGCTTAGTCTATGATTCTCCCATTGAGCAGGGCTGATAGGCTTTGAAGGGCACCCTCTACAAAGTGAGTAGACAACAATCACACTTACTTTTAACATGGGTGTTGCCAAAGGAGGCCTAGACATGAAAGAACCAATGAGTAAGCAGAAATCTCACTGACTTCTCAAGCAAGGAGCAGACAACGAAGCAGACGGTCACAAAGCACTGAACCTGGAAGGTCTGAGATTACACAGACATTATCTACACTGGATTCCTTGCTATCTTCCCCAGGCTATAGTATACACTGAACTTCAGCTGGTCAGAATCCCAGAGAAAAGGGATTGAGAACAGGCTTATTATGCCCAACTTCAGCCAATGGGGCAAGTACCCCAGGGCAGGCCTGAGGTTCTCTCCATGGCCTACAATAGAATGGGAGGCCTCAGCTAAGGAGAGAACACCTTTATTCCTTAGACAGCCAATGAGAAGATCAATCTTCACAGGGTTTTTGTTCCTTGAAAAAGAAACTATACACAACCTACTCCTGGCTTTGTAGATTTAAAATGAAGAACAGATGGGTGCCTGGGTGGCTCAGGTCATGATTCCGGAGACCTGGGATCGAGTCCCGCATTGGGCTCCCACCTCCACAGGGAGTCTGCTTCTCCTTCTGACCTTCTCCCCTCTCATGCTCTCTCTCGCTGTTTCTCTCTCTCTAATAAATAAATAAAATTTTTTAAAAAAATGAAGTGAAGAACAGGTACCTCAGAGTCTTATACACCAAGTCTGAAAATGTGTGATCCAGTTCCACCTTGAAAGGAGTGAAAGGAATGGGAAAAGCTAAGGGGAGAACAGGAAGAGAAGAGGAAAAAGACCAAATAGACGGAAGTGCAACAGTCAGGAAAGGCTGGCCTAACAGCCTCAAAACTATTTAATGAGAGAAATACAAAACAGGGAAATAGAAATGGGGGTGGAAATGTCTCTGTTAGGAGACAGAGACAGACATATCTTGCCATACACAAGGAATAAATGCCCGAAGGAGAGAAGAGCTGTGGCAAGTCAGAGTATTCTTTTATTCTGTGGCTGTGGTTCTCAACCTGTCACACACCAGAAGCACGTGGGGAACTTTAAAAATACTGAAATCTGGACCCACACCCAGATTTCACTGATCTGGGGGTGCTGGTCTGGGTATCAAAAATTTTGAATGCTCTCGCAGTGTTCTAATATGCAGCAAAGCTAATAACCACTGGCCATGTGCTTTACAGGGTCACACCGGGCTCCCACTTCCCCATAGGATGCAGTAGGTCATGACAGAAGAACAATTCTGATCCAACACAAAATCTAGGGAAAGTTAAGTTACAAAAATTACGAAATTCTCAAACGACAAATTATTATAATTATGAAAAATTTTCAAAGACATCAGAGGACTACAGAAGCAATAAGACTAGGTCTATGGTTCTCAAAGTAGAATCCAGGGATCTTTGAGCACATCCTTTCAGAGCATCTGTAAGACCAAACTATTTTTATAATAATATTAAGACATTATTTACCTACCTTTTTCATTCCCTTTCTCTCACAATGACTATGGATTTCTCCAGAGGTTACAGGAGTAGTATCAAAACAGATTGACTAGAGATACGAATGTAAGAATCCAGTAGTCCATTAAGCCACACATTAAAAATAGTTGCAAAATTGTAAAAAAAAAAAATTTCTTAACTTTTAATTTTGAAAAATGCAGTAATTTTTCAAAAATGTTATTTGTGTTAATATATAAGGAATTTAATACACTTATTTTAAATGAATTAGTATTTTTTTAAAAGATTTTATTTATTTATTTGACAGAGAGAGGAGACACAGCCAGAGAGGGAACACAAGCAGGGGTAGTGGAAGAGGGAGAAGCAGGCTTCCTGCTGAGCAGGGAGCCCAATGTGGGACTTGATCTCAGCACCCTGGGATCATGACCTGAGCTGAAGGCAGATGCTTAACAACTGAGCCACCCGGGCGTTCCAGAATTAGCATTTTTTTTTTTAAAGATTATTTGTAATCTCTACACCCAATGTGGAACGCAAACTCATGACCTTGAGATCAAGAGTTGCAAGCTCTTCTGACTGAGTCAGCCAGGCACTCCCAAATTAGTAATTTTTTTTTTTAATTTTCTCAGTTCTAACTAGGTAAATAGCAACGTATTTCCCCTTTAAAAATGTTTTAAAATAATTTTTAAGAGTAAAAGGGTCCTGAGACCAAAAAGTTTGAGAACCACTGGACTAAAAGAACTAAAAATCCAGAGAGGGAGAAAAAGCCTTTCTAAGGCAAGTTCACAACTGTCAGCCATTTTCTTCTTGGAGGCTTTTGATAGTTCTGGGTGAGAGCTGATAACTGGGCTTGGCCCAGGCAGTGGGACTCCACCAAGGCCCAGAGAAACCAGCCTAGCTTTTGTTGGTAGTATGGTACTGATATGACAGATTGGAAATGGAGATGTCCCAAACATACATGCCATTTTCTTCAATGAACATTTACTGAGCTCTGGGGCTGTGCAGAAGAACACATAGGTAGGCCAAAGGACGGACTAAAATCTCCCATAATTTCATAATACTTGGGAAACAAAATATTGCAGGAAGGAAGGGACCTGCCTCAAACACACTGTTAGTCCTCCCCTCAAGAGAGCTTCAAATTGTGAAGCTGTGAGGAGCAGGAGGCCAATGAGATAAATTAAAATCCTCCCAGTGACAGACATGAATCTCTCATGGGTTCAGGAGAAAGAAATCCACCAGCTCTCAAGAAAAGGAAGGGACATGGCTGAGAAACTGGGACAAATGAGTGCTAGACCAAGTCCTACTAAAACTACAACCCAGTTCCAACACGGCTCAATTTCAGATTGGCCTGAGGTGATGAGATGCTCACCCTATGTACCTAACAGAGGAAAGGGGGTGGGAGGTGTCCCTATTTGATGGAGGACAAAATCATCTGGGGCCTCTGTTACTGTTTTATACACACTGTCCAGCATTTAATGAAAATAAATTCCTAGACATGAGAAGAAGCAGGAAAATATAACCAATAATTAAGAGGAAAAATAGGCAGTCTCGTAAGTGATCTAAATGTGAGAGTTACCACAAAAGGACTTTAAAATAATTATGCAATCTTCAAGAAAATATAGAAAAGATGGATGCAATAGTTGAAAAGACAGAAATTCTGGGCAGGAAACTGAAATCTATAAGACAGTAAATTGAGCATTCTAGATCTGAAAACTACAGTATCTGGGAGTAGGATCCCACTGAATGACGGGTTAAACACCACAATGTTCAAGCAGAATACAGGATTGGGGAATCAAAGATAAATCAATAGAAAATAACCAAACCAAAGCATAGAGAAAGAGAGAGAAAAAAAAAAAAAGACACAACTAAGTAAGCATAAGAGACAAGTGGAGTCCAATGAAAAGGTCTCACATGAAGACTGGATCCCCAGAAAGAGAGGAGGAAATGGAACAGAAGCACTAGGCAAATGCCAAAGAGCAGGTGCACCCGGCGGCTGTCAGGCAAAATACTCTGTATGTGTCCATAAGGGCAAACTGATAATCATGTTTAAGTGTCTTACACCCGTACAGCCTATATCCAAAAATAATATTTTGGGCTGCTTATTATGGACAGCGGTGCTTTACAATCTCTAACTTTGATTATAAATGTGTCTATTACCCTTTTAGTTTCTTCAACTTTTGCTTTAGATATATTTTAACTATATTGTTAGATGTATGCAAATCGAGTGTTGTTATATGTTACTGTTGGATTCACACATTTATGATTTTTGTCTCCAGTAATACTTCCTGCCCTAAAGCCTGCTTTGTCTGATACTAATATAGCTACTTCTGATTTAGTTTCTTCTGTGTTTGTATCCTGTATCTTTGCTCATCCTTTTACTTTGAATCATTTTGTATCCTTCAAGTGTATTTCTTGTCAACAGCACACACCCGGGTTTTGTATTTTTATCCATTCTGACAACTCTTTGCCTTCCAATTGTATTGTTTAGTCGGTTTACCTAAAACAACTCTCAACACATTTGAAATAATTGAAAACATATAGTATGTGTTCTCTGACCACAGCAAAATCCAATTAGAAATCAATGAGAAAGAACTAGAAAAGTTCCCAAGTGTGTGAAAATTAGGCCACATATTTACTCTAAATAACCAAGGACTCCCCCTAAAAAATTGCAATAAATATTAGAAAATCTTTTAAACTGAATGATAATGAAAATATGAAATACCAGAACTCAGCAGCAGCTAAGGCAGTGCCGAGCTGGAAATTTACAGCTCTAAATGTCTGTGTTGGAAAAGATTAAAGGTTTAAAATCAATAACCTAATCTTCCACCTCAAAAAGCTAGGGTGAAAAAAAAGCTAGAAAAATAAGAGGCACCGAGCTGGCTCAGTCAGTGGAACAGGCAACTCTTGATCTCAAGGGTCATGAGTTTGAGTTCCATGCTGGGTATAAAGATTGCTTAAAAATAAAATCTTAAAAAAAAAAAAAAGAGGCTAGAAAAATAAGAGCAAGTTAAGGGGCACCTGGGTGGCTCAGTGGGTTAAGCCTCTGCCTTCGGCTCAGGTCATGATCTCAGGGTCCTGGGATCGAGCCCCGAATTGGGCTCTCTGCTCAGCAGGGAGCCTGCTTCCTCCCTTCTCGCTCTGCCTGCCTCTCTGCCTACTTGTGACCTCTGTCTGTCAAATAAATGAATAAAATCTTAAAAAAAAAAAAATAAGAGCAAGTTAAAAAATTTTTTCAAAGTGTAAGATGTCTACACTGAAAACTACAAAACATCTGAGAGAAATTTTAAAAGACCTAAGTAGGGGCACCTGGGTGGCTCAATGGGTTAAGTGTCTGCTTTTGACTCGAGTCAAGGTCCCACAGTCCTGGGATCGAGCCCCGAATTGGGCTCCCTGCTCAGCTCTCTCTCTGCCGCTTACCCAGCTTGTCTCTCTCTCTAGCTTTCTCTCTTTCTCTCGCTCTCAAATAAATAAATAAATAACCTAAATAGGTGACAGGACAAACAATGCTCATGGATTGGAAAACTTGTTTGGTTAAAATGTCAATTTTGGGGGCGCCTGGGTGGCTCAGTCATTAAGCATCTGCCTTCGGTTCAGGTCGTGATGCCAGGGTCTTGGGATGGAGCCCTGCTTCAAGCCCCGCATCCGGCTCTCTGCTTGGCGGAAAAAGCCTGCTTCTCCCTCTCCCATTCCCTCTGTTTGCGTTCCCTCTCTTGCGGTGTCTCTATCTGTCAAATAAATAAGTACATAAATCTTTAAAAAAATAAAAAATTAAATGTTAATTTTCTCCAACATTGATCTATAGATTCAAAGCAAAAACTATAAAAATCCCAGCAAGGCTTTTGGGGGGAAGTAGGGAAAAGCAGTAGAGTGACAAGCTAATTATGGAAACGCAAAAAAACCTAGAAGAGCCAAGGCCACCTTGAAGAATAAAGCTGGAGAACTTACTAGCAATATCAAGCCTTAGTAGAAGATAATGTGGTAGAGAGACGGACAAATGGACAGCATAATAAAGTATCTACCTGAAAAAAAAAAAAAGAACCTTGACTTCCTACTTCATGTCATACACAAAAACTAATTCAAAATAAACTACAAACCTAAATGGGAAAAGTAAAACAATAATACTTCCAGTAGAAAATTTGGAAAAATATCGTGGGGATGGGAAAGATTTCTTAAACAGGCTACAAAAAGTACCAATCGCTTAAAAAAAAGATTGATTAGATTGGACTTCATTAAAATCAAGACCTGTTCATTAAAAGACAGTATTAAGAGGGCAAAACAAACAAACAAACCACAGGCTGGGAAAATACTTGCAATACATATATACAGACAACAAGACTTGCATTCAGAAAATATAAAGAACTCTTACAAATCCATTAAGAAGAAGACGAAAAAAAAAAAAAAAGAAGAAGAAGAAGAAGGAGAAGAAGACAGAAAGCACAAAAGAGATTCCCAAACAAAATGGTCAATAAATTTATGAAAAGGTGTTTCTTATTATTAGTCATTAGGAAAATGAATATTAAAGTCACAGCGAAATATCACCACATCCCTACCAGAATATGTAAAATTGGGGCATCTGGGTGGCTCAGTTGGTTAAGTGACTGCCTTCGGCTCAGGTCATGAGCCCAGGGTCCTGGGATCCAGCCCTGCATCGTGGTTCTCTGCTCAGCGGGGAGCCTGCTTCCCTCCCCCTCTCTCTGCCTGCCTCTATGCCTACTTGTGATCTCTGTCTGTCAAATAAATAAATAAAATAAAATTTAAAATTCTTTTTTAAAAATGTGTAAAATTAAAAAGCCTAAAACTAACAAGGTTTTGAGGTTGTGGCTCAACTAGAAGTCTCACACTTTGCTGGTGCTAGTATGAACTAGTCCAACCATTTTTCGAAAACTGGCCGTTTCTAATAAAGCTAAATATATAAATTCCCTATTATATCCAACAGAAGTAAGTGCTTATGCTCATCAAGGGACATGTGCAAGGAAGTTCATAGCAGTGTCATTCAGAAAAGGAGAGAAAAAAAAAAGAACTGCAAACAACCCAAACGTCTACCAAAAGGACAATGGATAAATAATTTAGAATATTCTCATGCCATGAATTATTACTTAGCAATACGAATAAACCAACTACCACTACATGCGGTAACATGGACGACTCTCACAGACATAATGCTGAGTGAAAGAAAACAAGCATGAAGAAAAATACTATATAATGCCATTTATATGAAGTTCAAAATCGGGTAAAACAAATCTGGTTTAGAGATTATAACTGCAGTTACCTTCTAATGGAATACTGATGGGGGAGGTTGGGGGAAGCAAAAGTGAGACTTCTGGGGTGCTTAAAATATATTCTGGGAGCACCTAGGTGGCTCAGTCAGTTAAGCATCTGCCTTCAGCTCAGGTCATGATCCTGGGTCCTGCTCAGCGGGGAGTCTGCTTCTCCCTTTCCCTCCGCCCCTCCCTCCACAACTCCTCCAAATTAATAAAATTTTTTAAAAAAAAAGGTATTCTGTGTCTTGATCTGGATGGCAGTTATACAGGTACATGCTCATGTAAAAGCTTTCCAGCTGTATATTTATGATTTGTACACTTTATGTAAATACTTCAATTAAAAAAAGAAAAAAATAACTGTTAACATCTATTATCCCCGGGGCACCTGGGTGGCTCAGTTGTTAAGGGTCTGCCTTCAGCTCAGGTCATGGTCAGGGTCCTGGGATCAAGTTCCACATCAAGCTCCACATCGAGCCCCACATTGAGCCCCACTTGGGGCTCCCTTGCTCAGCAGGGAGCCTGCCTCTCCCCCTTCCTCTGCCTGCTTCCCCCACTCTCTCTGTGTCAAATAAATAAATAAAATAAAATACACCTGTTATCCCCTATTCTTTGACTATTTCTTTTGCAGCTTTTCCACTACTCTTATTGGTAAGACTCTAGCAACTCTTGAAAGTATTGTTTAAGCCAGATTGCAAAGTCCTCCCTCATGAAACATTCCAGCCAGGCTTCTGGCCCCTGCACACTTCCCCCCTTCACCCTCCAAAACGCCCAGGAATTTGTACAATCTCCTACCTGCTCCAGCTCCTCCTCAGCATATTTTTGGCGGCTCCGCTCATTCTCGGTACCCTCCCGCAGCTCCTTCAGCCGCTGGGCTTCCTGCTTGGCAAGGTTGATCTCATCACGCAGCTTCTTCTCCAGATGGACCTTCTCCACCTCCACTGTGCGGTGCTCCTCTTGGGCCTTGTGCAGCCTGGGGGCGATGCGGGGAGCTGGAGAAGGCCAGGCAAGGGTGCCAGCCAATATGCCACAAGTCGTGGCATCAAAGAGGAAAATGAGGGCTCTGGCACTGAGAATATATTCTCCTTATTTTGTTGACTGGCTGTGAGTTAGCTCAGGGCCAAAAGGAAACATAGTGGCAACCATGTCTCTTATGTTGGCCATCATTTTGCTGCCAGTAATCAAGCTAGGTTCCTGGGTATGTGAATCCCTCCTCTGAGGTGCCTCACATACTAAGATCCCAACAACTACTAGTTTACAGGGTATTTCCATGTGTCCTCCCTTCAGATAATTAAATATTGTACCATTAGCAGCTTAGGACAGGTCCGGATTTAAGACTTAGAAATGGAAAGTAATTGCAGGTAGAACTGAGACTAGAATTCCAATCTGTATGACTCCAAATCCCATAGTTTTTCCCCTTATCCTGGGGCTGTCTGGAAGGTTCAGCAAATGTAGAATACCCTGCAAGCTAGGCCAAAGATCCAGAGAAGGCACAATGGCTAAGATATGACTGGGGTGGTGGCAGTGGGGATATTTAGGGAAGACAAGAAAGGAATTGAGCAGCAACTCTTGGAGTCCTAAGTACCTGCTGCCAGAGGCAGAGAAAAATGAAATTCGTGCAAAAGGGGCTGGGCAGGGCTTGGGAGATCCCCTGCTGCCCCCAGGCCTGAGTTTCCTTTCTGAATATCTTCCATGGTGGTAAAATCTCAAGGATTGAGTTATAATGAAAATATACCTTTATACCTACCTGCATATTCCCTCTGTTCACTGACAAAACCACCCAGCCTCCTTCCTTCCTCCCTTCCTTCCTCTACATATCTACGTTAATCCACCCATTCATTCATCCATTCCTTCGGCAAGCACTTCCAAGCATCTACTGAATGCCAAGCCCTGCACTGAGTCCCAGATCCACGGAGATGAATGAGAAAATTGCCCCCGCCACTGGGGACCTCAGGACCTAGCCCAATATAGACAAGTAAAGAGGTCACTATACGCAGTGTGACAAGTTCTATGAGAGAGAGACATACAAGCTGTTGGATGAGCCCAAAGGATGGAGTGATCAACTCTGACTGAGAGGAGTCAGGGAAGGTGAGGCCTGGGCTAGACTCAGAAGAAAGGGAAAGAGTTTGCTAATCCCTCTGGAAGAAGGCAAGGACTTGGCCATGGTCGGGTCTTCCCACCTTAGTAAGAAATACTAAGTGACAGGAGACCAGGGCAGGGGAGGAAAGGATGATGAAGAAGACAGGGATCTATGGCTTAGACATGAGGTACAGCCGGATAAGCTACAGAACAAAAGGAGCCCTCAGAAAAGAACACTGACCACTGAATTAATCAAGCAGGTGAAACAGAAGAGGCAGAGACAGAGCAGAAGTTCTGAAGACAGAACTCAACCTCTAACAACTGCCAAGTCCAGACCTGTCAGTGGCTGGAGCCACAAATGGGGTCGTGGGACCAGCAGGGAGGGACAAAGGGAAAGTTCCAGGAGGCAAGCTTCCCGCTGACAAACTGCAGTCTTCTGCCCACTCCATCCCTGGAGAGCGAGGGAGGTTGGGTCTCCTCAAGGTACACACCAGGTGGCGCTAGAGGCACAGCTAAAATCAAACCCGAGGCGCCATTTCCTGCCCCCTCTGCTTCCTTTGCTGAATACCCTCCTTTACTGTATTCTTCAACCCAACCGCCTGGCATTACACCATTAGGGTTTCAGTTCTTCACCGAGGAGCAGCCTCTTCAGGAAAACCTATGATCTGTCAGTCTTGTCCAGCTGAAAGGAGCTCCTTTAAAGTAGAATCAAAAAACCTGACTCCCTTTTATAGTCCTAACGAGATCTGGTAGAGATGAAGATCTTAGGTACCAGTGGGCGCAGAAATGAGCAAATACACACGCAGTCAAGAGTCCACAGAAGCCTGAGCATCCTGAAGGCCGCGGTCAGTCAGTCTTACAAGTAAGTGATTGAGGCAGCCTGGCTGCAGGCCCCGGCTGTCAGTAGCTGTGGGACTACGGCAGGTCCGTTCCTTGCACCAGGCCTGTTTCTTCATTTCTAAATGGGAATCAAAATCCCTGCCTCAAAGAATTATCTCGAAACCCCATGAAATCCTACCTGGAATGCACATGTGGCATTACATTTATTCCCCCAAAGTATCAGGAACTCTGTTTTAAGAAAAGCTCAGTGGTGGCTGGCAGCACAGGGCCGGTAGAGGAAGGAGGGACAAGGAGGCGTGTGGGCTCTGGACACTGTCGGAGGAAGACGTGTGTGTGCACGTGTGTAAGCCCGTCTCTGGGCGTGCGCATGCATTCGTTCCTCCAAGTGCCTCAGTGGTCATTAAGCTCTGGAGGCCTTGGGGAGTGGGGAGGGCTGGGAGCTTAGTTTTATCCCCAAACTTGGAATGTCTCCTGCCTGGATTCTTTGCCTTTGGAATGAAAACAGTACATGCTTTTCAGACAAATGAAGAATGGGGACTGCCCAGACAGCAGCATTTAGCCCCCAGTTGGCAAAGGGCCAGGGACCAAGGGGCCCAGAAAAGTAGCCAGGAATCAGCTCAGAGATAAAACTCCACTTGCCCCTTAGAAACCCAACCCATGGAAATGAATCTGATAGGGCCACCTTTACCGAGACAGCACCTGTGGCTGTCCAAACTCCTGGCTCACTACTTCCTGCTATATGACCCTAAGCAAAGCACTCACCCTCTCTGAGCCCTCATCTCTTCAACTTTAAACTAGAGATGGTAAAAGTACCTACCTAACATAGTTGTGGTGATTAAAAGATAATGGATTTAAGCAGCTAACAATCCTTACCTCATAAGAAATTCTTTCCCTGCCCTCCAAAGAAAAGAATATCATTTAAAAGTGACAGAAAAGAGCCAGATGTCATTTCCTTTTACATGGATTCCTGAAAGACTTCCACTGGAATCCCTGAGCTGCCAGAATAATTTTCTAAAAAGACGGTCCTGAAGTAGGTCCCTCCTCTTCTCAAAAACAAAGCTGGGGTGCCTGGGTGGCTCAGCCGGTTAAGTGGCCGCTTCCGGCTCAGGTCATGATCTCAGGGTGGTGGGATGGAGCCCTGCATCGAGCTCCCAGCTCAGTGGGGAGCCTGTTTCTCCCTCTCCCTCTGCCCCTCCCCCTGCTTGCTCTTCTCTCTCGCTCTCTCAAATGAATAAATAAATTTCTTTAAAAACAACAACAAAACAAAGCACAACACCAAATACGTGTATTAATGCTCTATTGTCTCTTGCATCTTACTAAAACTTCTCCATGTGAGTCTTAAGGTGCCAGGGATCTGGTCTCACTCTATATATGTTCAACCTTAACTACCAGGACCGCCCGCCCAAAATCCACCCATCTTTCAAGGTTGCCTTCTGGAGTCCATATCCACTCATCTCCTGCCTCTGTGCCCTTCCTGTTCTTACAGTCCTCATGCCATCAGTGGGCACAAGTCACTGCCCTAAGAGTGTACTCACTGCTCCTTCATATGTGTGTGAGCTTTGTTGCCCCAGGAGCAGTGAATTCCTCACAATTCCCAGCACAGACCTGGTTCCTAGACATCAGAAAGTACTTAGGCTGACTGACTGACTGACACCTTCTGTTCACAGCTGGATCTCCTACAATAATAGTCTTTAAGCCATGTTTTGTTTAAACAGAATCTGACTGTCAGAGCTGGAAGGCCATTAGTGTTCTCCTGATTCAACCCCTTCTTAGTACTGATGAGGAACTAAGTCCCAGAAGAGGAAGGGGATTTACCCAGAGTCACATAACAACTGAGTACTTAGGAGATTTAGATTCCGTACAAGAAAGAACTACAAGTATTAGGAAGACAGATTTGTGAGCTTTGGGGAACAGTGAGGAACAGTTAATTACGGGAAGGATAACAGTTCAGATGCAGGAAGAAGGACAGAGCGGGCAAGCCATCCACCGGGAAGCGCAAGGTCTCCGGCAGAAATAAGCTCCTGCCTCGGGAGGCGTATTCGCCTGCACAGCAGCAATGGCAGGACCCTTCCCTCCCAAAGCAGTTCGGGAAGTAGGCACAGCCCTGGGCGGCACCACGGCTGTGGGGAAGGGGAAGGGCCTTACCTTTCCTGAAGGTCATGCAGACTCTGCTCAGCTCGGTGTAACCCCTCCAGATCCTTCATCATCTTCTTCATGTGCTCCTTTGAGTAACGGTTCTGGATGTAGGCGAACCAGCAGCCGCCCACACCAATAACGATGGACACCACCAGCATGAAGTCCTTGAGGTGATTATGGCGGGTCACTGCCGAAGAGGAAGCCGTGGTGAGACAGGATGCCCCCTGCACACTCAGCCTTGCACACCCCACTGCATCCCATCCTGCACGAGGCCTTCCCACGGCAGAGAGTTAGTTTCTCTTCTTGGACACACACTTGCCTCACACCAGTATAGTGTGTGGAAGTACAGTTCTTTGGAAAAGATGAGAGGCCCGAGGGCAGGAGAGGAAGCTTACTAAACATACTTGCCTAAAAACAAGTGCCTTCTCAGGACATCTCAGCTGCCCCCAGCCTACAATGAGCCCACGTGCCCACATGCAGGGGCTTCTGTCTGACGAGTAAGCAATGCTAGAGCGCTAGAGTAGGGGGGACAGGACAGTCGGTAAGAGTATAAAGCCAGATCACGAGAGCTTGAGGCCTGGCTGTGGGACTGAAGTGTCTGCAGAAGCCGGGCCCCCTGGACAGCTCGCCTCTTCTAGGCATAAGACACAGAGCCCTGATCAGGTAGGGGTCTGCAAGGCCCATCTGTGGAAGAGCATTTCTAGCCTGGGGTTTGACCCACAGACCAGGTAGGACAGGAGGAACATCGAGAGGCTGGAATGTATAAGACACTGCAGGTGCCAGGAATAGAGGGACAGAGCCACCTCCGGAGAATGCCCGGTGGCAATGTGGCAAAGCGCTGGTGGCTGGGGTTCAGAGCAAGACTGAAAAGCTGAACAAGGAACAATACCAGAAGATAAGTACAAAAGACATGTCCTGAGAACTGAGCCAAGCAGAAGAGGGCCACTGCTGGAGCCTGCCATTGTTCCTAGTCTACCAGATCTGGGCTCTGCGCCACGGCACAGGGGACCTGAAGAGACCATAAGGAGAGCAGGGCTGCTGCCGTGGCCCCTGCCTGGGCTGTTCTCAACTTGGGATGGAGTAGCAGTGGGCTCGGAGAAGCTGCAGGTGTGGGAGTCAGGGTAGTGGGTTACCCTCAGGTTGAGGAGGGGGAAGTGGGACTGATAGGGTCCCAGGGCCTGGTAAGGACAAGGGCTAAGGTGAATCCAAAAGGACCCAGGTGCAGCCACCAAGGCGGGCTCGAGACAGCAGGAAAAGACACATGTCGCTGAGGCCCAGTCTGACAAAAGTGTTATATTCATAGTTCCTGACTGACAGCAGAGCAACAGGACATGGGGACGGGTGTGGGATCAAAGACAGATTAGCACATTCTATTTCCATCCAAGGGAGGGGAGTTATGAGGACTGGGGTGGCATCCATGTCCCTTATATGTTTATGCCAGAGAAAACAGAGGGTCCTCTGGCGACCGTCCTCTAGCCTCCAGGCAGGCTGGGCCTCCCTACCCCCAGGCAAGTCTTCACGCCAAGACGAGATACGCCTGCAGCACAGCGAGCTGCCTTTCTTTCTGGAACACACTGGCCCCCTACAGCCTCTATCAGAGGTTTCCAAGGTTTCCCAGCTCCAACACCAGCTTTACATTCTTACTGAAAGTCAGAGGTCCTCCTGCTTAAACAAGACTCTGCGAAAGCCAACACCCACTCCCTGTCACCTCCAGCACTTCAAAGTGCTACAGGCGGGCATGCAGACTGGGTGCCCAGCTCTTCTGTTCAGTCCCCATCCTACCTTGTCCAGATCACGGTGGAACAGGAGCCTATTATTTTCTCCAACTTCATATTCTCACCCAAATCATGACTACAAACACTGAATGACCAGGGCCGAGGACAGGATCTGACAGTCACCCTCGCTCCTCTAAGGTAATACTGTTCCACCTGTCAGTAGCCTCTGGATCTCTTCAACCAATTGTAACTCCTCTTAAATACACCAGCATCCACTCCATACACCCCTCTGCCTTGTCAAATGCATGGCCAGAGCTCAGAGATCCAGCCTGCCCCAACCCATGAGCCACCAAGCTTGGCAGGAAGGAAATGAGCCTAATTGGCTGACAGACTCTGTGGCCCCTAGCAGTCGTCACTTGTCCATACGCCAGTGCCCAGCACAGCGCTGGCCAGCTCACAGATTCAGGAAATATCTGTGGAACTGAATCTTTACTGATAAGTCTCCAATATGATATCTCTCTCCCCTTAACCCACACAGGAAAGCAAGGGAAATAGAGAAGATACATAACGTATCAGGCACTTATACCCACCAGCTCGGATTCTCACAGCAATTCTAGAAAGCAGGGTATTTGTATTCCCACTCTACAGACCAGAACACCGACACTTCATAGGAGCCCTGCCTTGCTGGGGTCCATGAAAAGTGACAGAGCTGGCGCTTGGATCCAGACTTGCCTGACCGCATGATCTTTCTGCTACATCCCGGCTCTCATTACAACTTTCCTACTTGTGTAGCAGGGAGGCCTTCTGCTTTGTTACGTGCAAACATCACTCACCATGGAGCTGATCCCCTAGTCTAGCCTGAGTGTGGCCGTAAAGTTTTTCTCCCAAAGGACACACTGGGAATGGACTATGGCACTGCCATCAGGACGGTGAATACCCAAAGGCCAAATGGCCAGGCCTCTAAGGTTAAATGGAAGGCCTCACATAGACAGATTCTTGTGCCATTGAAAGCAGCATCCTGCACTGAGCCTTAGGGAGTCTGGCTTCTCTGCTTGCCTCTGCCCCCGCTGGGTCTCTGCTTCCTCAGCTTTCAAATGCATCGTCACACAATTACTAACAAGATCAAGCGTGCAGTTATGAATGAGAGTGCTTTGAGCTGTTCTGGAAATCTTCAGATGGACGTTTCCAGCAGGTAATTAAGAATGTGGATGTGGGATTTAAAGGAGAGGAGAAGTTTAAAACTGAAAGAAGAAGAGGTGAGAATTATCAGGTCCCTTCAGGGGAGCCTTGGACTGAACTCCACAGTCCTAAGAGAATCTGTGATGTTAATTTTACGTGTCAACTTGCCTGGGCTAAGGGATGCCAAGGAAGCTTTCTGGGTGTGTCTGTGAGGTTGCCTTCACAACAGATTAGTATTTCAATCAGTAGACTGAATAAAGAAGACTGTTTCACTAATGGGAGTGCATGTCATTCAATCATCCTCAGGCCACTGAGAGCCTGAGTAGAACCAGAAGGCTGAGGAAGGATGAATTTGCTCTCTCAGCTTGAGTTGAGACATCCATCTTCTTCTGCCTTCTTACATCAGCACTCCTGCTTGTCGCGTCTTTGGACTCAGACTGGGACATAGATCATCAGCCCTCCTGGTTCTCGGGCCTTTGAACTTGGACTGAATAGTGCCAATGGCTTTCCTGGTTCTTTGGGTGCAGATGGCAGATCATGAAACTTCTTGGCCTCCATCATCACATGAGCCAATTCCTATAATAAACCTCCTCATATCTATCTGTCTATCTCTCTATGCATCCATCCAAACCATTCATCCATCCATCCATCCAGCTTGTGTTTCTCTGGAGAGCCCTAATACAGAATCTACAAACCAGTATATCGAAAAAGAGGGGAAATTAAGAATCTAGTCCATGCCTTACTAATGATGTACTTCTCCCCATCATAATTCCATTTCCATTCCTCACTGCCCAGCCCACAATAGTCTACAGCAATATTTCCATTCCTTCTCCTCCGACCAGGATTCCCTAACCAACCCACTCTTCAGACAGTAAACATGGGTTATTTACTGCTATCTCAGAGACTCCCTTGTGTGTTTTTCAACCTTCAAGCTGGTTGCCTTCTGATAGCCTGTGAGTTTCTCAGGGCCAGGGCACAAGACTTATTTCTCCCTATGGCCCCGTACTTAACACAGAGCCTGACCAGAGCAGGTACTCAGCAAAGGTGGAAAGGAAAGAAAAAGGGAAGAAGGCAGGCAGGTTTCAGCAGGGAAGGGGTCAGAGTACAAAGTGCATGCAGAGAGCACAAGCGAGTTCCAGCCCCGCCACAAGCTCTGCGCTCAGAACCCACCCAGAACCAGTGAGCACGGCCCAGGGAGATGGACCGCGGAGCATTCAGAGAGCAGCGGTGGCTGGCTAGGTGAATGGAGCTAAAGCCAGGGATGCTGGTGAGGATCCCGGAGCCAGAGGGTGGCAGAATTCCAGCCTGAGTGCTGCAAACAGACTGTAGCAAAATGAGGTCAACTGTTAATATAATCAGGCCTGAGGCAAGGAGGAGAGTATAAACAAATGAGATGCTACTGTGGTTTTTTTTATTCACATATATCTATTAAAAAATTTGATTATGCTCTACTCTGTTTCCCAAGTTGCTCTTCACTTAGCTATATATTCCAACCATGTCTGCACATGGAACATCATCACGTTGTACCGGTATGCCGTAATTCTTTTATCCAAATCTTTAAAGATTTCAGAATTTTTTCTTGTTTGATTGTTTCAAAAAGTGCTATGCTAAATATCTTTAAGCATTAAGTCTTTGATATCTGTGTAACTATTTTCTAGAAGTGGAAATCCTATTTGGATACAGGGCAGAGATTGCTAGTTGCCTCTAAATATCCATGATTCCCTATTTCTTTATTTTTTATTTTATTTTCTTTCCAGTGTTCCAAGATTCATTGTTTATGCACCACACCCAGTGCTCCATATGATACGTGCCCTCCTTAATACCCACCAGGCTCACCCATCCCCTCACCCACCTCCCCTTCAAAACCCTCAGTTTGTTTCTCATGCTTTGTCTCCCCCTCCAATCTCCCCCAACTCACTTTTCCTTTCCTTCTTTTAATGTCCTCCATGTTATTTCTTATGCTCCACAAGTAAGTGAAACCATATGATAAATGACTTTCTCTGCTTCACTTATTTCGCTCAGCATAAACTTATCAGGACAAGAAACAACAAGTGTTGGAGAGGTTGTGGAGAAAGGGGAACCCTCTTACACTGCTGGTGGGAATGCACGTTGGTGCAGACACTTTGGAAAACAGTGTGGAGATTCCTTAAGAAATTAAAAATAGAGCTACCCTATGACCCTGCAACTGCACTACTGGGTATTTACCCCAAAGATGCAGATGTAGTGAAAAGAAGGGCCATCTGTACCCCAATGTTCACAGCAGCAATGTTCACAATAGCCAAACTGTGGAAAGAGCCAAGATGCCCTTCAACAGACAGATGGATAAAGAGATGCTACCATGTTAACAGACGCAGGAGTAATGGTGAGAATTTTCAGGGTACAGTTCACACTGAGAAAGTGAGCCTCCAATCATTATCACTTTCTAGAAGAATCCCCTCTCCCAATCTATTCTCACAACCTTCTCTGATGCCCACAATACCCCTGCCCCTGGCAGATACACCTAAATCATCCCTTACTGCCAAAAAGTATGCTAGGAATTTCTCTGGTCATTCACACAGCAGTCTGTGCTGAAGTGTGGGGTTAACCTGCAGTATTCCTCCTGCTTTCTGGTTACAGCCCAAACAGGGCTTTAGCAGGCTCACCAGTCCATAGAAGACACTCCACAGTAGTCTCCCCGCCACCAAGCCAGGCCAGACTCTTCTCCCATCTCCCCTGTCCTATAGCTCTGAGGAGGCCCAGCCTCCTTGTACAACTTCTAGCATACATTTCCTAACACCTGCTCATTGCTGGGCCATATGCAGAGTTATGACGACAGATGAACAAAGCTGTTTCCACTCTCAAAGAGCTCCCTATTTAAAGGGTAACAGGAAAATAGACTGCTATTTAAAAGAAAGAAAAAACAAAGCAGATATAAAGGGTTATAGAATCCCAGAGGAAAGTAAGAGGGAAGGGTTGAACATGCCTGGGAAGAGGCTGGAAAGGCATCCTGGAAAAAGTGAAAAATGAGTTGAAAAGAAAAAAAAAAAGAAAAAGACTATAAGGATAGAGCTGACAGTGCAGAAAAAGTTTTGCTGGAGAGGAACCACTCCCACTTCCAGGGGACTTCTCCTCATTATCCGAGCTGCTGAGAAAGGAAGACAAGGTGTAGGCTCGCCTTCCTCTCCACAGCCTCCCCCCTGCCCCAACAACTACTCTGCAGGCCTCTCTCCACACCCTTCTCCATACACCTGCTAAAAGCTCAAAGGCTACACTAACCGTTGGCCCAGGATTAACCACAGTAGGCATATACTAAAAATCGTAGCTACCATTTATTTAGGGGAAATTAGGACACGGGGAACTTAACAAATGTACCCAAGGTCACAAAGCCACTGAATGATAGAGCCGCTGGCTTGATTTCAAATGGAATTCTTATATTCTATCTTGCTTCTTCCACCAGAAGTGGAGGACAAGACAACAAAGTACCAAAAAACACTGAAATAGAAGCCAGAGACAGGGTCTGAGCCATGGCTCAGCCATTTAAGAGCTTAATGACCTCTAAAAACTCAACTCATCTCCTAAGCCTCCATTTCTCTGAGACATTCCCTTCTGAGGAGGAAAGGCCCCCTCAGTGAATGATCGGGGGCCAGAGTGAGGCATCAGCCAAGGCCTCCACGGCAAGCTGCCTTGGGACTTCGTGCGTCAGAGCACACCTAACCCCTGACCATGGACGGCACTGTTAGGAGAGCCCCGGAGAGATCATGCAAGCTTAGAGCCAGCTCTGCTGGCAGAGACTGAAAAGGCCACATGTGCTCTGTGGCCATGAGGGGAGGACGGAGATGGCTTCTACTGTCGGAAAATGCGCCCTGAGGTGCTCTGTGATGAGCCAGTCTGACCCTTCTTCCCCCTTCCCAAGCTCAGAGGCTGCTGGGGACAGAGGGACCCTGATCACTCAGCAGACCTTTGCGGCTACTGCACAACAAACCTCTGATCTGAGATTTCTCAAGCTTCGACTGAGGGCAGGATTTTCATTAAGGCTGGGCAAGGTAGCTGTACCTGGCCCAAGTTCTCTGGGGTGTTTATCTACTACCTGCTTTCTGGTGAGTCCGAAGGACCACAGCCTTAAGAACTCACCCTTGGGGCAGAAGCAGCTCAGCAGTACCAGCCATCACACTAAGGCCTGCGTGGGGTTGTGGGGCTGGATTCGGCATTTTAGCCCATGCTTAGATGGGAAACAGAGCTGGAGGGAAACAGGACACAGATCAAGGGATTCTCTGCAGGTACCCGTCATGCATAGCTCCATCCTTGCAGAAGTCTCCTGACAAAGAGCTTCCTAGTATTTTCCTCAGATTCCATCTGGCAATTTTCAAAAATTTTCTTTAACGAGCCATCAGTAGGAAAGTATTCAAACAGTATTTGCCATCCGGACAGCTGCTAGATTCCAAAATCTTAGCTCCCAGGAAAACACCCAGCTCTATCAGAGTCCTTGAAGGAGGGACCCAGTAAGAGCCTATTTAATGACCAAGCCCATCTTACAAATAAGGAAACCTAAATCTAAGTAGGAGAACTGAATTGCCGAAGGTCACTTGATAAGGCAAGGGCCAAGGACCAATTCCTAAAAGTACAGGATACAGACAGCAGAGGAAGGAACAGACTTCCTGTCTTTTATCCTTTTACCAGGACACTTATCAATCAAAGGGTTTCCCTTCAAAAACCATGGAATGTTCACCTGAAAGCAATCAAAGATCCTTTAGTTCGATTGTTCCATAAAACAAACCAGAAAACACATCCTGAGAAAACCAACCTATACAAGGTCATACAGTAAGTGAAACTTTGGAAAAGAGCAAGGTACTTTACCTTCCTAAATTTTGTAAGAAGTTCTCTAAATGGAAGTCTAAGAGTTACAAAAAAATCAAGCTCTACATGTTTTATTACCATTGAGATATAATTCATATACCCTAAAATTCACTCTTTTTAAATGTACAATTCAGGGGCACCTGGGTGGCTCAGTTGGTTGAGCATTTACCTACTGTTCAGGTCATTACCCTGGGGTCCTAGGATTCAGCCCCTGCATCAGGTTCCCTGCTCAGCGGGGAGTCTGCATCTCTCTCTCCCTCTGCCCCTCTCTCTGCTCATGCTCTCTCTCTCTCTCCCTCAAATAAATAAATCTTTGAAAAATAAAAATAAAAAAATGTACAATTCAGTGGTTTTATCATATTTACAAGGTTGTGCAACCACCAGCACAATTAATTTTAGAACATTATCATTACCCCAAAAGAAACCTTATACCCACTAGCAGTCCCTCCCCATTTCTCACTTCCTCCAGCCTCTGCCAGCCACCCATCTGTCTTCTGTCTCTACGGATGTATCTATTCTGGATATTTCACATAAATGGAATCATACAATAGGTAATCTTTTACGTCTATCTTCTTTTACTTAGCGTGCTTTCCAGGTTCACCTATGTTGTGGCATGTATTAGCACGTCATTCCTTCTTGTGGCGGGATAACAGTCCATTGTACTGATATACTACCGCTTGCTTAGCCACGTGTCCACTGATGGACACTTGGATTGTTTCCATCTTCCGACTACTGTGAACAGTGCTGCTCCGGATATGTGTACCCGGACTTGTTTGAGAGCTTGTTTTCAATTCCTTGGGTTCATTCCTGGGCTATACGGTAACTCTATGTTTAACTTTCTGAGGAACAACCACACTGTTTTCCATGGTAGCTGAATCATTTTACATTATCATTAGAAACGTACGAAGATTCTAATTTCTCCACACCCTTGCCAATACTAGTTATTTTCCACTTTTTCTCTGTTTTTGTTTTTAAGGTACCTATCCTAGTGTGTATGAAGTGTCTTCTTACCTCTCAGAAAACACTGTTTGTTGCTGCCCTCTGACTCCGGTAGGTTAGGTCACATGTAAGCTATAGGCTATATGAAGGTAGCCTAGGAGAAAATACCCCTCCCATGCTGGTATCAGCCTAACCTGCTACACTAGCCCCTCTTGCTACCTCTGGCTCCCTGGACCCATTATCTGCACCTAGGACTCTGGTTCCCATGCTTTCCAGCCCCAGCTGATGTTCCCAGGTAGAATCCTTTCCTACTTTGACCTGCAGTTTCTAATGCACCCTTTCAGATATGGTAAATCCTATTTTGATACAGAACAATAACAGTCTGATAATATATCTCAGAAGACTAAAGAAGGCTTTCAGGCTGCGAAAGGCCTCCCCCTCCTGGCGGGGAACAGAGGACAGCCTCTGCAAAAGTAGCCTAGCTTTTATTACTGGGTTTGATTCTTCTGCTGTAAGGGTCTTGCTGGTGTATACAAAGAGAGGGGTGTAAGCTGTTCATGGGAAAGCCTAGTAAAGCTCCCTTCCATTTTTCAAGACTCAGCTCAAGAATGATCTTCTCCATAAAGCTTCTTGGACTCAAATTAAAAACTTGTCCCCATTTTGTGCTCCCAGCTGAACTCTGGAAAGGTTTCCATGATAGCTATAACACTGTATTTGTTGATCACTTACTGTATTGTTGATATGCTTATCTCCATTTAGATGGAACTTTTTTTTTAAGATTTATTTGTCAAAGAGAGAGAGCACACGCAAGAGAGCGAGGGAGCTTAAGCAGGGGAAGTGGCAGGCAGAGGGAGAAGGAGGCTCCCTGCTGAGCAAGGAGCTGGTGCAGGACTTGATCATGACCTGAAGGCAGATGCTTAACTGATGAGCCACCCAGGTGTCCCTAGATGGAGCTTCTTGAAAGCAGGGACCCTGTCATTTATACTGGTACACAGTAGTTGTTCAATAAATGTTAGTAAATGAGAGGCCTTTGCTCAGTAGTGGGCCTCACATAAATGCTAGAGCCATCCATTGTGTCATTTATTCAAAACTTATAAATGAATGGTAAGCAAAAATGTGCCCTAAGACCAGAAAGAAAGAAAGAAAAACAAGCAAGCAAGAGAAGAGGAAGAGGAAGAGAAAGAGAAAAAGGAAACCAGTCTTTTCTCATGTTGCTTTGTTTCACATTTTCAAAAGACACAGACCTTCTGGAAAAGGCAAAACTACAGAAAAGTTAAAAAAAAAAAAAAAAAGACCAGTGGTTGTCAGGGACTGAGGGTGAGGGAAGGATACATAGGTGGAGCACAGAGGATCTTTAGGGCAGTGAAACTAGCCTATACGATACTGTAATGATGGTAGGTCATGTCATTTTACACTTGTCCAAACCCATAGACTGTGCAACACCAAGCGTCAAGTCAAATATAAAGTGTGGACTCTTGAGTGCTGGTGATATGTCCATGTAGGTTCACCATTTGTTACAAATGTACCACTCGGGGTGGGGGGGTGCTGTTAACCATGGAGGGGGCTATGCAGGTATGGGGGCAGGGGCATATAGGAAATCTGTGTATCTTCACTCAATTTTGATGCAAACCTAGAACTACAATTAAAAATAAAGCTTATAAAAATTTTAAAAAACCAAAAAAGTACAGTTAACAAAACCAAAAGACAACTGACAGAATGGGAGAAGATATTTGCAAACGACATATCAGATAAAGGGCTAGTATCCAAAATCTATAAAGAGCTTATCAAACTCAACACCCAAAGAACAAATAATCCAATCAAGAAATGGGCAGAGGAGGGGCGCCTGGGTGGCTCAGTGGGTTAAGCCTCTGCCTTCGGCTCAGGTCGTGATCTCAGGGTCCTGGGATCGAGCCCCGCATCGGGCTCTCTGCTCAGCAGGGAGCCTGCTTCCCCCTCTCTCTCTGCCTGCCTCTCTGTCTACTTGTGATCTTTGTATGTCAAATAAATAAATAAAATCTTTAAAAAAAAAAAAAGAAAAGAAATGGGCAGAGGACATGAACAGACATTTCTGCAAAGAAGACATTCAGATGGCCAACAGACACATGAAAAAGTGCTCCACATCACTTGGCATCAGGGAAATACAAATCAAAACCACAATGAGATACCACCTCACACCAGTCAGAATGGCTAAAATTAACAGGTCAAGAAATGACAGATGCTGGCGAGGATGCGGAGAGAGGGGAACCCTCCTACACTGTTGGTGGGAATGCAAGCTGGTGCAACCACTCTGGAAAACAGTGTGGAGGTTCCTCAAAAAACTGAAAATAGAGCTACCCTATGACCCAGCGATTGCACTACTGGGTATATATCCTAAAGATACAAACGTGCTGCTCCGAAGGGGCACGTGCACCCGACTGTTTATAGCAGCAATGTCCACAATAGCCAAACTGTGGAAAGAACCTAGATGTCCATCAACAGATGAATGGATAAAGAAGACGTGGTATATATACACAATGGAATACTATGCAGCCATCAAAAGAAATGAAATCTTGCCATTTGCGACGACGTGGATGGAACTAGAGGGTATTATGCTTAGTGAAATAAGTCAATTGGAGAAAGACAACTATCATATGATCTCTTTGATATGAGGAAGTGGAGATGCAATGTGGGGGGGGTAGGAAAAGAAAAAATGAAAGAAGATGGGATTGGGAGGGAGACAAACCATAAAAGACTCCATCTCAAAAAACAGACTGAGGGTTGCTGGGGGGAAGGGGGACGGGAGAGGGTGGTGGGGATATGGACATTGGGGAGGGTATGTGCTATGATAAGTGCTGTGAAATGTGTAAACCTAGTGATTCACAGACCTGTACCCCTGGGGATAAAAATACATTATATGTTTATTAAAAAAAAAAAAAAAGTACAGACCCACCCACCTCTAATGAGACATCAGCTTGGGTGCCTGTCAAGCCAAATGCATGGATGGGAAAATGTTCTACAGTCTCTGGCCCTGCCCGCTAGCTGCTTCTCTGGACTGATTCTTGGTTCTACAGCATTCTGCTGCTGGCATCCTCAACCAATGCCAACAGCCCCAAAGGGCAGGAAGTGGGCCCTAGAAGCCTGCTTGATAAAGATTAATTTTCTAAGAAATCTTACCACTTTTGTTCCCCAAGAGTTCACTTAGAATAAGGAAAAGGACGGCAGGGTTGGCCATTCCCACCTTGCAGATCTTCAGGAATTAAACAACCTAATTCTCTCAAGTAATCCCTGGCTGAAGAGACTACTCCTTCCTTCAGCCTGAGTGTGTCTCTGTGACTCCGTGGAAGTCCACTGAGACCTCTGTGGCTGTTCAAGGACATAAGATGATCAGCAATCAGTTCATATGCTCTGCATGTCCACAGTGAAAGCAAGGAACAGCTAAATGGCGCTCAGACCTTGTGGGTTACTTATTATCTCTGAGCATACCTTTCATATTTCAGCTTTTGTATTCTTGCTCTGGTTGTTTCTTCCACCTAGAATGTTCTCTCCTGCCACCTGCATGGAATAAAGCCCTACCCACCCTTACAGGCAGAGGTCACATGCCACCTCTTCTACAGGATGCCTTCTCTATCCCTCCTCTGGACCTCAGAAGCTTTGTGTACCTCTCCGGAACATTCATTTTATCCCTTTAGAGCAGAATAGGATTCATCCAGATCTCCCTCTAGGGTCCAGCACAGAACTGGCATAAAGTGAGTATTTTCTTAATGTATCTAATGAATGGACCCTGCATCTGGCTGGATTAAAATATAACACTATGCAATACCTCATGTTTTCATTTCTTAGTGGAAAGAGCAGAGGTGCTGCCTTGCAGGTATGCCCAGGAGACCCAGGACCTCAGCCTGCCACCCCCACAGCCTCGGGTCCCACCGTACATCAGCAGCCCTTCTCTCCACAGCACTCACAGAGAGGAGGCCCAAACAGCACTGTGTCCAGGGCCTTCAGCTGCAGCTTCTGCCGATGGCTCCGGTCTGTCATTTTCAGCACAGTCCCTGTCATGGTGGTGTTGGTCACAGCGAGCCTGTTGAAACAAAGAGGAGGAACTCAGTTTCCTGCCGCTAAAACCAGGAGGATTACTGGTAGAATTACCCACCTCCTCCAGGAACACTTCCATGACCTCTAGCTCTTGGTGATAGCTCCCCTCTGCACTCCAGAACACAAAGTCTATACCAGTGGTTTTCAACAGGGAGTAAGGAAGGACACATAACATTTACAGAAAATGTTCCCCTTTCTGCCCATGTCCACCATCTCCTGAGAATACTACTCTCTGAGAATTATCCATCTGTGACCATTCCCACACCCAACTGCAAATTTTCCGTCGTGTTTCCCCTGCCAGGGATTATCCACTATACACCTGTCCCCATACTCCCACCATTTGTAAATGCATTCTCCTGTCCAACCCAGCTCCAAACACCAGGCCACATGACCCAGTGATTCTGAGGGCCTCTGATCCTAACCCACTGCCATTAAGTATAAACCTGCTGATGACAAACTGCATTAGTCTTGTTATCCTGTATTTGAGTCACTGCAATTTACTCCCAGTCTGATTACTGTAATTTTTTATGACCTTCAACATACTATTCATGATAACTCTAATAAGAGAGGGTCTGTAAACAAGACAATGACCCAGAAAAAACTGGACTTTGTTTCTCTTCTGCTGGAACACAGTGTGTATAGGAGGAGATGGGTATAAGATATGAAAGGTTATCAGTGCACTGGTCTGGGCCCCACACATGAGCATTTACCACTATCCGACTCCATGAAGGCAGTGCTCTTTTGATGCATAGTTTTCTGATGCATAGTTTTGTCTCCCCTGGTAGAAAAGAGCCCTCTGACATCGTGGTGTGTGATTTACACTCCTCCCTGGGCATGCAGGAGCAGCTACTTCCTTCTCTAGCCCTGGGAAGCAATCAAGCCAGCCCGCCTATAAGAGAGACACTGCGATGGGGTGGGGGGTGGGGGGCGGCGGGTAAAGGGGTCAGGAGATCAAGCTTCTGGTCCCAGCTGAGTCAGCAACTCACTTGTCTGATCCTGAGCAACTTGGTCTCCCCTCTGGGACCCCATTCTCCTCCTGTATAAACTTATGGAAAATCAGATGCTTCCTACAACCCTGAGAGTTCTCAGGGTTCCTCTTTAGAGAGAACACTTCTACCAGGTGTACTGGCCTTCATCTAATTCATCAAAATAAGTGTCATCTTTTCCACAGTCTATTTGTCAAAGAAACCTAAGAATTGGAATAGTATCTATTTCTGAACAATGAGAGAAATGAGAAAGGAGCTAACATTTACCAAGCAACTGCTGTGTATCTTGTACCGTTCTGACACTTCGCATACAACACCTTAGTCCTCTGACTTTGGGAACACAGTTCTGTCATTAGCTCCACTTCACAGGTAAGAAAACTGGGACTTAGAGTTACCTGCCCAAAGTCACACAGCAAGTAAATGGCAAAGGCAGGAAATGAACTCAAATCTTGCAGACTCTTCTTCCCATTATACCATGCTGCCTCCTTCCCACACACCAAGCACACCACCCACTGAGGTTCCATGCTTCCTACTCTCACTAAGGTGCCACAGCTTGGCTTCCTCTACCCCTCTGCCTGGCTTGGCTGGGTCTGGCTACAAGAGGGCTGCATGACCCCATGACCTGAGAACTGACTTCTTATGTTTTAAGGATAATGTTTATCCTTAGAGTTTTAATCTAAGCCATAGCTATTCCTCAAGATGGAATGAGCCAGGAATCCACAAGGCAATGCTGCTGTTTCCATGTGTAATGAGAAAGAAACCTAAATCCTGGAGCTTCATGGTCAGTCATCTATTTAATGGGGTCTAATGCATTTCTTTGTCCTCAGGGCCCAGGAGAGAACCCTGCCCGGGGTAGATGATTGGTAACGTTTTGTTAAAGAGAACTGCACTGAATATTTCCAGGAAGCCTATCTTCAACTACATGGGGAAAGAGGGAGATGCAGTGGAAAAAAGCAGGGCACTTATAACCAGGGAGACCTGGGTTCAAATCCCTGCTCCGCCACTTACCAATTTGGATTAAATCATAAAATATCTGAAATTCTTGGGGCACCTAGGTGGCTCAGTGGCTTAAAGCCTCTGCCTTCGGCTCAGGTCATGATCCCAGGGTCTTGGGATCGAGCCCCGCATCAGGCTCTCTGCTCAGCAGGGAGCCTGCTTCCCTTTCTCTCTCTCTCTGCTGCCTCTCTGCCTACCTGTGATCTCTGTCTGTCAAATAAATAAATATAATTTTAAAAAAAAATCTGAAATTCAGTTTGCTCACCCAAAAGCTGGGGTAGTTAATTCCTTCCTCCCAGAATTGTGAGGGTCAATTGAAATAATAGGTAGGCAAGTATTCTATAAGGGGATGTACCAACATTAGGATTACTACTCTCTCCAGAGTAGAGGAAGCTGTGAAGAGAAGGCTGTAGGTAACAGAGGAGGGAACAGGTAGCTCATCTGGGCCTGGACAGCAGTGCCCGGTAGCTCTGGGGGTAGAGGCTGCCATGTGTGGGCATTCCAACAGCTTCACCTTCCCCTTTCCCCTTTGTGGAAGCTCATAACCAGGTCCACCTACGCAACAAGATGACAGATTATACGTAATCAGCACTAACCAGACAGTGAGCCCTTTGAGGGCAGGGGCAGGCTGTTGTCATTATTATTCCCAGCACCCAGCACAAGTGCTTGTCACAGAGCAGGTACCCAGTAAATATGTGTCGAATGAATAAGTAAATGGATTAATAACTGAATGACACATGGCACTAGTTTGACATCACAAGAAGCCCACGCAGTGCTCCATCCCTTCCCCTCTCCCGCCGCAGGCCCCGGCACACTGTGCCTGTGAAGGAGGCAGAGTTAGGGCACCACAGCCCTTGCAAGAGTCTTTCCGGAAAGGAGGCTGGGGCCGAGGGAGTCATGCCGGCCTTGCACTGCCTCTTTAGAGCAGATACACGGAATATGGATAATTCAGAGGAGGCTAACAGAGCCCCCAAGGCTCCTGCTGGGGGCACAGCAAAAGAGGAAAGAAACATCCACAGGCTTTGAAGTCAACCCAGATCTAGTTTCAAATCAGTTTTGCCTCTAACTAGCCACGTGACCTTGGAAACGTTACTTAGCCAGGTTCACCATCTATATGCAATAACACCTACCTTACAGGATTGATGTGAGAATTAAATGAGATACTGTATACAACATGTTGAACAGCAGTGCCTGCCATGTACTAAGCATCCAATAAACGACAGCTCTTAGTACTATGCCCAGGCGTGGCAGAAATACTAAATGAGAAAATGGATGCCAAGTGACCGTCATGCTTTATGGTAAGTGCACAACAGACGTGAGAAGAGGAGAGGTCTACAGATTCTGCCCAGGAAAGGGTGGAACCTCGCTTAACTGGCCAGAGCAACCTGAAAGTAGGCGACCCCCCACCCCCGCATTCCCTACACCCCCAAGGGTCCTCCTGACCTCGGCATGGCATGGCCACTAAGCTGCAGCTTCCGGAAGGTCTCCTCATATTGAGGCAGCTCCACATATGTGATCAGCCACTGCACCACCTCGTCGACGGTCCAGTTGTACACTGTGGGAAGAGACAAGCCAAGCCATGACTCCAGAATGCAAGCACTACCGGAACTTACCGTCAGAGTCACATCGGCCTTCTCACTGACCGCACACTTATGTGCTTATAATCTCCCCCTCCCACAGAATCCTAAGTATTATGGAGTACATACTGTACTTTCTGTTTGACCTGTAGGGGATGGACTCGCTCTTCCACTATACCACCATTTGGGATGAAGTCATCCTGAACTAGAATACGATCATGATACTACTACTACTAAATGCCATTCTTTACCTGGCACCTACTACATGACAGGTACTGCTCTAGGAGCCTCCTATACATTAACTCATTAATCTTCACAACTACCATGTGAAAGATAGGTCCTGTTTTATCCCTATTTCACAGATGAAAAAACTGAGTACAGAGACATTATATATAACTTTCCCAAAGCTGCGCAGCTAGGAACTGGTAAAGCAAAGGTCTGGACTCAAGCAATGTGGCTCCAGACCGTTGCTCTCAGCCATTGTGTACTCTTGTGCTCTCGTGCCCTCTCTCTCTACTTGACAGATAAACAGATGGCTGGATGGATGATATCCAGGATATGTATATCAGATGACACCCACTAACATGGGCATGCTGAACCTAAAAAGCCTGGGAGCAACTGAGTTTCAGCAAAAACATCATTTTATTGTATTTGAAGTTTGCTTTTACTTAATGTATCAATCTGGTTTTGTTTATATTTGTATACAAATTTTATATAGTGACTTAAACCTCATTTTGTTTATACACTTTTAAATAATAATTATTATAACAAAAACAATTTAAGTCAGCATCGTAGGTCCAAGATAAATTATTTCCCTTAAAAGGGATCTGTACAATCCTCAAGTTTGAAAATGACTGCTGTGAGCAGCAAGAAGCCAAAAAAGTTCTGAAGCAGAATGAAATAGTGAGATTCTCACCCACTTCTCTTAAGGTCCGTCCATGTCTTTCCCAAAAACTGCCTTTCATCAGAATGCTGTCCAGTTTCCCTCTAAACGTGAGACAACAGTGAAGACATGGACTATGTCCCATTCACTGTTGCCCACCCCACCCCACTATCTCTAAAGCAGGGCTACTCTGGGGGACCTGGGTGGCTCAGCCGGTTAAGTGTCTGACTCTTGATGCTGACTCAGGTCATGATCTCAGGATCGTGGGATCAAGCCCCGGGTCAGGCTCTGTGCTCAGAAGGGAGTCTGCTTGAAGACTCTCTCTCTTCTTCTTTCCTCTTCCCGTCTCCTGCTACCCCTCTCCCCAACAGTCTCTTTCTCAGCCTCTAAAATAAAGAAATAAATCATAAAATAAAATAAAGTAAAATAGTATACATACATATACATACATAGTAGCATCAATAAGAATTTACTCAAAGAATAATGACTCCCACATGAGGAGTTCCAGACAGGTTCTGACTGTGGGCCCCCAAAAAGAAACAAGAATCTCCTTAAATACACAGCAGCAACAGCTCGGGTGTTGGGCTGTTTGCGTCACTCTGAGGGAAGCTGGAGAAGCTGGAAGGCTGGACCTGCCCCTTCATTCTCCTACCTCCCCTATAGCGCGGCCCAGCCCATGGTGCAGACTAGACACTCAGACACCCTGCAGGAAACAAGGTTGAAGGAAAAAATGCTCCAATCTCTCAATATCCTCAAGAAGCTTCTAGAAGTTCTGAAGCCAAGAGACTTTGGGGGTAAGCTATCTGCAGAGGCACAGGAGATGAGAAGGGGAAGGGGCTTGGGGAGCTCTAGTGCCCCCAGACTGCATCCCAGAAGACAAGATCCCAGAGGCTTAGGCTAAGGGTGTTTAGTCATTGCTTGGTTAAATTTCGAATTCCCAGACTAGAAAACATTGAAAAGAAGACAGAAATTAATGTCCAAGAGCTACATTCAAATCCTAGGGCTTGGGAAAGGAGGGATGAAAGAGCAGGGTTAGAAAAGTGGGACATGGGGCGCCTGGGTGGCTCAGTTGTTAAGTGTCTGCCTTCAGCTCATGAACCTGGGATGGAGCCCCACATGGGGCTCACTACTTGGAAGCCTGCTTCTCCCTCTCCCCCTCCCCCTGCTTGTGTTCCTTCTCTCACTGTGTCTCCCTCTGCCAAATAAATAAACAAAATCTTAAAAAAAAAATACTCTGTAGTAATGTTGAATACTAATAAATTTATTTAAAAGAAAGAAAGAAAGAAAGAAAAGTGGGACGTATTAGCCTTTTCTTCCTGAGAAGGAACGTATCTGCCTCTGTACACATCTGTCGACATGACAAATGTGCTCCTGCACTATGGTCTGGAATGCCGGCTAGTAAAGGTGTAGTAGAGTGACACACAGATCTGAGGCAGACAGACAAGTACCGGCCTGTGAAGTGCAGAGAACAACACGCTCCCGCCACTGCTGCCAAGGGCACTCGGCCGCGTCTCACACAAAGGGACCTTTCTGCTTGGCATGTGGAGTGGAAAGAAGGCCACTTTTTTGTTGCTAGAAAGGCCTGCGGCTAGCTGAGCTACAAGGGCCTTTTGTCTCCTGGGAGGACGCCTTAATACAAGTGCAAGCATAGACGCAGGCGTAGGGGAACTCCTCTAGCTGCACCCTCTGCCGTGGCGCAGATGGGCAGGAGGCACTCTCGACCAGGGCTTCTCAGTCTGCACCGCTGACATTCTGGGCAGGATAATTCCTTGTCAGGGTGCCGTCCTCTGCAGTGGAGTGTGTTTAACAATATTCCCCAGCATCTAGCCACTAGACGTAGCATGCTGCCAGTTGTGACCCTCGGAAATGTCTCTGGGTACTGCCAAATGTTCCCTGGAGGACAAGATGCCCCACCCTCCCCGGCTGGGAACCACTGCTCTAAACACTACATTAAGTGAGACAGAGGGGCTGTAAGGGGGCCACCGTACTCCAGGAAGGACGGACTCTCAACATAGTCAGCCCCTACATGGCTAAGCTATGGGGGAAAGGATAAGGGCTTCAGCTGTGAGGATAAGTCTCAAGAGAGTTCTTCTGTGTGTGTGCATGTGCATGTGTGTGCTCCACACACAGTTCTGTTACCGAGGCAGACACCCTATCTAGGTAGGCTCGGCAGCATGGTATGACCATCCAGAGTCACCCCAGTCTGAGCGAAGTAAGCCAGGATGGGCTGCATCCTTGTCAGAGGGCAACCCTATGTCCCTCTCGCTCAGTAGTCAAGGCGAGATATGAGGGCCTCTTGCCCCTAAGGTTCAAATACCTAAAAGCTAAAAGTCTTGTTCTGCTTTCTTATTCCAAAAGAGAAAATGGGAAGAATCCCCAGGCCAAAGTGAGGAAGAACATAAAAGCAAGTACTGAGAGCTGTGGCTGTCAGTAGAAGGCCACAGAATTTGGCAAGGAGGGCTTCGTACAGATACGGTCTCCAAATGACTCATGTGTCCAAATTCCAGGAGGACATGGGAGCAAGAGACAGTCTTCTAAAGTCATGAGCCTCTCATCACCCTGAGCCTGTCCGTGAAGTCCCGGGAGAGATCAAAAACTACATCTCTGGGCAAAACGACAGACAACACTACAAGGAGTCAGAGAAGGACAACCCTTGGCATTTTCCATACCAAGTCCTTCCTAAAGAAACCTAGGAGGTGGCTAACTGTAGTCTCTAACCCTTTTCATGACATACTCTGTGTTTTGCATATACCTTGCCAATATATGATGATCTGTTTATAAATTAGATTCACGTGCAGACATGAGGTACATTATAAAACATACACAGAAATTAAAGAATGAGATAAATGCAATAGAAGTACAAGCTATAGCATTGTCTTGTGGCACCCCAGCTGATTGTCTTGTGCACCTGGACACCCCGGGGCAAACAGCAGAACTCCTCCAACACAGAAGACCTGAACTTCACGGCTCCGCCCTGGATGCCATCTCGGTCGTAGCTCTTACTTCAGCAGACCTTAGATAGAACCAGGATCTTGCACTATTTTCTCATGCATCCTTGGACACTGCTCGCAGATTTCTAGGTCTTCGCTCTTTCCAGAAAAGCTCTTTTCCCTCTTCGAGGCCTGCTAAACACCAACTTACTCTCCTACTTTATTCTGAAATAACCACCCAAAAATGAAGTCATTCAGGATTGCCAAATACCCAGCCATTTTAGAATGCTAGATTTTAACATATATATGAAAGAGGAAAGAGGTGTGAGCAAAGACAGAACTTTAAATGTGAGGCCTGTTCAGAGAACATGAACTCCAGTTTGTCTGGAGTCAAAGGGTAACATACAGAGATAAGAAGAGTGAGGCATTACTGAGGCCAAACAATAAAAGGCCTTGCACGCAGGTAGTCTCAAAGTCCAAAATCATTTATTCACTGAAAAAAACTAAAATAAAAACAAACATCAAACACCTACTACTTGCCAGGCACTGCTCCAGGAGCTAGGGATACAACAGTACACACAACAGAGCCACAGATCCCTGGTGCTTATACGCCGGCGGAGAGAGACACCTAGAACTAGAACACCATAGACAAATAATTCTATGTTGGGTGGTGATAAGTACAATGAAGAAAAACAAAGCAGAATAAGAGAAAAAAGAATGGCACTTCCTCAGATCGCGTTCGGGGAAGGCCTCTCTGATGAGGTAACACTGGAACAGAAAGTCAAATGAATGTGTGAGCCATGTGCACACTTGGGGGAAAAGGCATTCCAGAAAGATGCAAGAGTAAGTATTACTCCCTAGCACTTGAGCTATAGTGATACCTCCGGGAATATGCCAGAACAGATCCTCAGACTTGGCCAATTCTTTCTCTTGCCAGAGAAAGAATAAGCAGTAAGAAATGGGCTCCTGAATCACAATCTCTTTCCCCTAATGGACAAATGAATGGCTACAAATGAAGCCCTTGTTTAGTTTTGTGGTTTCAAACCCACATCGCCAAAAAACTACGTCTGCCAGTCCCTTCTTTGCATCTCCCTCACACAGATGTTAGTCACTTGATCTATCAGTCAGCTTTGCTCAGCCCTTTGGTCAGCCAGTCAGCACAGTGGTTAAGAAGGTGGGTTTCTATTTGAATTCGGGATCTGATGCTTACTAGATGTAGGACCACAGACAAGTTACTTAACCTTTCTGGGCCTCCTTTTTTGTCACCTATAAAATGGTAAGAATCACAGGTCTCACATCACAAGAGCAAAGCGAAGATATGGGAAGCTCCTAGCATACATAAATGCCAAGGAAATATTAGGTGTTATTAACATCACTGTTCACCAAGCTATCTTTGGCTACCTACTCTGGTAGGTTCTGGGTGAGTTACTACATACAGAGACCAATATGCACAACTCCCATCACAAGGGCTCTCTCTTCTAGAGAAGGAGCCATATAAGAAAACACATGAGGATAAGACAGTGTGATAAGTGTTACATCACAGGTATGTATGCAGGGGGACCAAGAAAGGAATGGACTGACTGCTAGAGTGAGAGAGAAAAGGCATCACAAAGTCTAGCTTCTTATCTGGCTCCTCTGGATAGAGAGCACTCCCAGACACCTACGGAATCTTACCAAAGTGGCCCTCCCTCAAAAGTAGTTCATGGCATAGGCCTATGGTTTGTCTCTCTGAGTGGCTTCTTTCTGGCTTTCACTAGCAGCTTGCTATCTGCACCTAGAAGGAGGCAGGGGTCTTGGTTTTCTGATGTGGTGTCAACCTCAAGCCCTGAATCATCACTGTAAAAAGAATCCGGCCCTCAGGCCCAGGCCTCATGTGACAGGCACACTAGGCCACCCTTCACCAACCAGGTTGACGTGGCTGCAGAGTAGGAAGAGAACTTAGGTGTCAGAATGTCGAATGATCTTGTTTAAGATACACAATGGCAGAGGCAAGAACAAACTTTCGTCTGCCTCATCCCTACACTGGGCCAGGCCCTGTGCTCAGAGTTAAGATATAAAAATCACATAAGATAATGTCCTCAAGCAGTCTGGTGTGAAAACAGGCAAGGGAACAGATAGTTGCAATTCGTGTGCTAAATGCCATTATGAGGCCTAACCTAGCGTATGGTTTCCGGGGAAGATTTCCTAAAGAAGGGTACACTTAAATTGAGTCTTAAATGTCAAATAGAATTTAATCACATCAACAAGGGGGAAGGACAGAGGGAACAGTATATATGAAAGCAGCAAGGGATGAAAGGAAATGATATATCCCAGTAACTGCAGATAAATCAGTGCAGCCATAGAAGAGATGTGGTGAAAAGTTGTAGAAAATAAGGGGCACCTGCATCCCAATGTTCATAGCAGCAATGTCCAAAATAGCCAAAGTATGGAAAGAGCACATATGTCCATCCACAGATGAATGGATAATGAATATGTGGGATCTACATACAACAGAATATTACTCAGCCATCAAAAAGAATGAAATCTTGCCATTTGCAACAACATGGATGGAACTAGAGGGTATTATGCTAAGCAAAATCAGTCAGTCAGAGAAAGACAAATACCATATGATTTCACTCACATGTGGAATTTAGGAAACAAAAAAGATGAACATAAGGAAAAGGAAGGGAAAATAAAATAGGAGAAAAACAGAGAGGGAGGCAAAGCATAAGAGACTCTTAACTACAGGAAACAAACAGGGTTGCTGGAGGGGAGGGTATGTGGAGATAGGGTAACTGGGTGATGGGCATTAAGGAGGGCACTTGTTGTGATGAGCACTGGGTGTTATATGCAACTGATGAATCACTAAGTTCTACCTCTGGAACTAGTAATACACCAAATTTTAACTAAATTAAACTTAAATTTAAAAATTCAGCAAAAATGAACTTTTGGGACTTCATCAAAATAAAAATCTTCTGCATAGTACAGGAAACAGTCAACAAAACTAAGACACAACCCACTCAACAGGAAAAGATATTTGCAAATGACATTACAGATAAAGGGATGGTATCTGAGATCTATAAAGAACTTATCGAACTCAACAAACAATCCAGTCAAAAAAGGGGCAGAAGACATGAACAGACACTTATCCAAAGAAGACATGCAAATGGCTAACAGACACATGAAAAAATGCTCAACATCACTAACCATCAGGGAAATACAAATCAAAACCACAGTAAGATATCACCTTACATCAGTCAGAACTGCAAAAATTAACAAAACAGTTAACAACAAATGTTAGCAAGGATGTGGAGAAAGGGGAACCCTCTTAACTGTTGGTGGGAATGCAAGCTGATACAGCCACTCTGGAAAACAGTATGGAGGTTCCTCAAGACGTTAAAAATAGAGCTACCCTATGACCCAGCAATTGCACTGCTAGGTATTGACTCCGAAGATACAGATGTAGTGAAAAGAAGGGGAATATGCACCCCAATGTTCATAGCAGCAATGTCCACAATAGCCAAACTGTGGAAGGAGCCAAGAAGCCCTTCAACAAATGAATGGATAAAGAAGATGTGGTACATATATACAATAGAATATTACTCAGCTATCAGAAAGGATGAATACCCACCATTTGCAATAAATGGATGGAAATGGAGGGGATTATGCTAAGTAAAATAAGTCAAGCAGAGAAAGACAATTATCACATGGTTTCACACAGTGGAACATAAGGAATAGCATGGAGGACGACAGTTGAAGGGAGGCAAAACTGAAGGAGGAAAGATCAGAGAGGGAGATGAACCATGAGAGACTATGGACTCCAGGAAACAAACTGAGGGTTTCAGAAGGGAGGAGCATAAAGGAATGGGGTAGCCAGGTGATGGGTATTGAGGGGGCATATGTTGCGATGAGCACTGGGTGTTATACACTACTAATGAATCACTGAACAGTACATCAAAAACTAATGATGTACTATATACAGTAGTTAACTGAACATAATAAAAAGATTTTAATTAAAATTTTCAAAAAAATAAGAAAAATAAGTAGATCACAAAAATAAGTATGGGCCTGATATGTTAATCTAGCATAATGCCAGGTATATAGAAGGTATTCAGTTAATTTTTTTCTTTTTTTAAAGCAGGCATGTTTATACAAATTGTAGGAGAGAAAACAGTAACTTTTGGGGCCAATACTACAAAGGTGAATAAGGCATGATGGAGAAACACAGTATTAAAATATGAAGAAACTCTCAGGATATAAAGACAACCAGCTTTTTATTTATATATACATATAGAATCTTTTTCCCCCAACTAAGATAATTCCATTGAGATTACAAATGGACATTTAATTTTAATGCATCTAACATCTCATAGATAAATATTTTTAAAAATCAATGGCATTTTCTATAATAATTTGTTTCATCAACAACTACTGAGCTTTCAAGTACCTTATTTTGTTGAGTCCCAAATGAGACAGCAGTTGTAACCTAAGCTTACTGCTAATTCTATAGAAACTCAAGTATTACCTAACCAGTAGAAGAGCCAATATTTTTGTATCTTCAAAATAACATATGATTATCATATATGATTACAAAGGAATTTACTTGTACCATCTTTAGCAATACCTTTATTCATCCAAGTTCCAATTAAGAATATTTCTTCCACCCAGGAATTTGGTATCCTAGCATGACTGTTTCATTATTTTTTCAAAAAAATTTTTTTGATGAGAAGCCACTGAACAATGTAAGCAGAGATATGGTCAGATATTTACTTTTGAAAAATCTCTCTGGAACCAATCAAAGGACAAACTGCAATAGAGCTAGAATGAGTCAAGAATAGTATGAAAGCATCCAAGCAAAAGATAATTAAGCTGAGGTTTCTGCTTCAGGCTAAGATGAAGTAACAAGAATGGAATTCATCCTCCCTCCTGAGACAACCAAAACAAAAAATGAAAAAAAAAAAAAACAGGAGAAAAAAAAAGACAAAATATATGAAACAATGGTTTTTAAGACACTGGACATCAGCCTAGAATGGACAGTGATCTTTGAGAGATAGTAAACAAATGAGGCAGGTGATACAATTGCCCTAGCTTCTGGCTTTGAGAAAAGTTTCAGGCTACAATGCAGGGAGTGGAACTGGGGTTGAGAGGGAAAAAATGGAAGTACACTACCATATGGTTCTTACACTATATGTGATAAGATATAATAATATCTTGAAAAATCTCATGTATTATTGGTGGGAATGTAAACTGGTGTGGTCACCATGGAATGCAGTATGGAGTTTCCTTAAAAAATTAAAAATAAAATTACCATATGATTCAGTAATGCTACTACTAGGTATTTACCCAAAGAAAATGTATGTATCTAATTTGAAAAAAATGTATGCATCCCTGTTTACTGCAGCATGATTTACAATAGCCAAGACATGAAAGCAATCTAAGTATCCACTGGTAGATGAATAAAGAAGATATGACATATATACAATGGAACACTACTCAGCCACAAAGAAGAATGAGATCTTACCATATGCAACAACACAGATGGAAGCCATTGTGTGAAGTAAAATAAGTCAGACAGAGAAAAATAAATACCATAGGATTTAACTTACATGTGGAATCTAAAAAACAAAGCAGAAACAGACCCATAAAACAGAGAATAAACTTGTGGTTGCCAGAGAAGGGACAAGGGGAAAGGGCAAAATGGGTGAAGTGCAGTGGGATGTACAAGCTTCCAGACAGAATGAATTAAGTCACAGCAGTGAAAGGTAGAGCAAAGGGAATATAATCAGTGGCACAGCAATTGCAGTAGCATCATATAGTGACAGTAGCTACAGCTGTGGTAAGCACAGCACAAAATACAGAGTTGTTGAATCAC
Organism: Martes martes; assembly: GCF_963455335.1. Classification (NCBI taxonomy): domain Eukaryota; kingdom Metazoa; phylum Chordata; class Mammalia; order Carnivora; family Mustelidae; genus Martes; species Martes martes. The sequence continues at coordinate 57,640,385 of NC_137898.1, forward strand.
TATGCTGTACACCTGAAACTAATGTAATTTGTGTGTCAACTATATTTCAATAAAAAATAAAATAATAATATCCCTAGAAATTAGACTGTGGGGTTAAAGATGCATATTTTATCTCCTAAAGCAATCACCAAAATAACAAAACAGAGTTAAATCAATAAAAAAGATAAAACAGAATCATAAAAACCACTTGTTAATCCAAAAAAGGCAGAAAAAGAAGAAAAGGTAATAAAAAAAACAGGAAAAAACAGAAAACAAATAGCAAGATAGATAGTAGCCTAAAATCTAATCACATTAATAACCACATTAAATGTAAATGGTCTCAATACCCCAACTAAAAGGCAGAGATTATCAGATTGCAAAAAAAGGTAAGACCCCAGCATAAACTGTTTATAAGAAATGGATTCAAATATAAAAACACAATGGGGTGCCTGGGTGGCTCAGTCATTTAAGCATCCAACTCTTTTTTTTTTTTTTTAAGACTTTATTTATTTATTTGTCAGGGAGAGAGCACAAGCAGGCAGAGTGACAGGCAGAGGCAGAGGGAGAAGTAGGCTCCCCACCGAGCAAGAAGCCCAATGCGGGACTCAATCCCAGGATCCCGGGATCATGACCTGAAGCTGAAGGCAGCCGCCTAACCAACCAAGCCACTCAGGTGTCCCTAAGCCCCCAACTCTTGATTTCAACTCATGTCATGAACTCAGGGTCGTGAGATCGAACCCGAAGTCAGGCTCCTCACTGGGTGTGAAACCTGCTTAAGATTTTCTCTCCCTCGAACCAGAAAAGACCTCGAATAGCGAAAGGAATATTGAAAAAGAAAGCTAAAGTCGGTGGTATCACAATTCCAGACTTCAAGCTCTATTACAAAGCTGTCATCATCAAGACAGTATGGTACTGGCACAAAAACAGACATATAGATCAATGGAACAGAATAGAGAGCCCAGAAATAGACCCTCAACTCTATGGTCAACTAATCTTCGACAAAGCAGGAAGGAATGTCCAATGGAAAAAAGACAGCCTCTTCAACAAATGGTGCTGGGAAAATTGGACAGCCACATGCAGAAAAATGAAATTGGACTATTTCCTTACACCACACACAAAAATAGACTCAAAATGGATGAAGGACCTCAATGTGAGAAAGGAATCCATCAAAATCCTTGAGGAGAATGCAGGCAGCAACCTCTTTGACCTCAACCGCAGCAACTTCTTCCTAGGAACATCGCCAAAGGCAACAGAAGCAAGGGCAAAAATGAACTATTGGGATTTCATCAAAATCAAAAGCTTTTGCACAGCAAAGGAAACAGTTAACAAAACCAAAAGACAACTGACAGAATGGGAGAAGATATTTGCAAACGACATATCAGATAAAGGGCTAGTATCCAAAATCTATAAAGAGCTTATCAAACTCAACACCCAAAGAACAAATAATCCAATCAAGAAATGGGCAGAGGAGGGGCGCCTGGGTGGCTCAGTGGGTTAAGCCTCTGCCTTCGGCTCAGGTCGTGATCTCAGGGTCCTGGGATCGAGCCCCGCATCGGGCTCTCTGCTCAGCAGGGAGCCTGCTTCCCCCTCTCTCTCTGCCTGCCTCTCTGTCTACTTGTGATCTTTGTATGTCAAATAAATAAATAAAATCTTTAAAAAAAAAAAAAAAGAAAAGAAATGGGCAGAGGACATGAACAGACATTTCTGCAAAGAAGACATTCAGATGGCCAACAGACACATGAAAAAGTGCTCCACATCACTTGGCATCAGGGAAATACAAATCAAAACTACAATGAGATACCACCTCACACCAGTCAGAATGGCTAAAATTAACAGGTCAAGAAATGACAGATGCTGGCGAGGATGCGGAGAGAGGGGAACCCTCCTACACTGTTGGTGGGAATGCAAGCTGGTGCAACCACTCTGGAAAACAGTGTGGAGGTTCCTCAAAAAACTGAAAATAGAGCTACCCTATGACCCAGCGATTGCACTACTGGGTATATATCCTAAAGATACAAACGTGCTGCTCCGAAGAGGCACGTGCACCCGAATGTTTATAGCAGCAATGTCCACAATAGCCAAACTGTGGAAAGAACCTAGATGTCCATCAACAGATGAATGGATAAAGAAGACGTGGTATATATACACAATGGAATACTATGCAGCCATCAAAAGAAATGAAATCTTGCCATTTGCGACGACGTGGATGGAACTAGAAGGTATTATGCTTAGTGAAATAAGTCAATCGGAGAAAGACAACTATCATATGATCTCTTTGATATGAGGAAGTGGAGATGCAATGTGGGGGGGGTAGGAAAAGAAAAAATGAAAGAAGATGGGATTGGGAGGGAGACAAACCATAAAAGACTCCATCTCAAAAAAACAGACTGAGGGTTGCTGGGGGGAAGGGGGACGGGAGAGGGTGGTGGGGATATGGACATTGGGGAGGGTATGTGCTATGATGAGTGCTGTGAAATGTGTAAACCTGGCGATTCACAGACCTGTACCCCTGGGGATAAAAATACATTATATGTTTATTAAAATTAATAAATTAATTTTAAAAAATTTAAAATATTTTTATTGTAAATAAAAACCTTTAATTTAAAAAAAAAAAAAAGATTTTCTCTCCATCTTCCTCTGCCCCTCTCCCCCCGAAACACACACACACACACACACACAAACACACACATAGATTGAAAGTGAATAGATGGAAAAAGACACACAAAACCAATAATACTCAAAAGAAAGTCATATTAATATCAAAGGAGATTTCAGAGCAAAGAATAACACCAGGAAAAAAGAAAGTCATTTCACAATAATGAGGTCAATTAATCAAGAAGACATAATAATCTTAAATCTTGGGGCACTTGGTAAAGAATGAGGCTCTTAATCTTGGGGGTCATGACTTCAAGTCCTACACTGGATGTAGAGATTACTTAAGTAAATAGACTTTTTTAAAAAATCCTAAATCTTTAGGCACCTAGTAAGAGACTTTCAAAATACATGAAGAAAAACTCATAAAATTAATATGCAAATCCACAATTACAGCTCGAAATTTAAATACTCCCCCTCAATAACTGATAAGAGCAATAGGCAGAAAATCAGGCAAGATACAGTAGACTTGAACAATACCATCAACCAACATGGCCTGACTGACCTTTATAGAACACTCCACCCAACAACATCAAGTGCACATGGAACATTTACCAAGATATATGATGTTCCAAAAAAAAAAAAAAAGATATATGATGTTCAGGGACATAAGAAAAAGGTCTTAAAAATATGTAAAGGATTCCTATTCCTGAAACCAACATTACACTGTAAGTTAACTAACTAGAATTTAACTAAAATTTTTAGGAAAAGAAAAAAAGAATAACTTAGAATAACTTGGAATTCCTTTTGTATGGAAGCCTCTACATTCATTTATTCACTACATTTATAATGTAAAATTGGAATATATTATGAAGTTATTGAAGACTGTATCAGACCAAAAAAAAAAAAAAAAAGAAAGAAAGAATGAATGAAAAAGTGATAATAAGGATTCACCATCAGTTGAGTTTTCACGTTAGAATATTTTACATTTTAGATATTTTTACAAGTTAGAAAAAAAGCAAACAATCACAACATATCAGAATTTGCAAAATACCTAAAGCAGGACTTACAGGAAATTTATAGCATTAAATGCCTATATTAGAAAAAAGGAGGGGCGCCTGGGTGGCTCAGTCTAAGTGTCTGCCTTTGGCTTAGGTCATGACCCCAGGGTTCTGGGATAGAGTCCCACATGAGGCTTCCTGCATGGCGGGAAGCCTGCTTCTCCCTCTCCCACTCCCCCTGCTTGTGTTCCCTCTCTTGCTGTCTCTCTCTCTCTGTCAAATAAATAAATAAAATCTGTAAAAAATAAAATAAAAAACCAGTTTTAAAAAAAGAAAGAAAAGAAAAAAGGAAAGGCCTCAAATCAATGATCTTGGTTTCCACCTCAATAAACTAGAAAAGAAGAACAAATTAAACATAAAGTAAGCAAAGAAAGAAAATAATAAAGATTAATATAAAAATCAATGAAGTAGCCAACAATAGAGAAAATCCTTGAGAATAAATATTGGTTCCTTGAGCATATCAATATATTAAAGGAATACTAAGAAAGGTTATGAATAAATGTATGCCAGTAAATTTGATGACTTAATGAAATAGACAAATTGAAGACACAAACTAAAAAAGCTCACTCAAGAAGAAATAAATAACCTTAGTCCTACACCTATTCAAGAAATTGACACTGTTATTAAAAACCTTTCCACAAAGAAAACTCAAGGATCATGTGGCTTTACTGGTGAACTCTAGTAAGTATTTAAAGAAAAATAATACCAATTCTATACGAAGTCTTCTGAAAAATTGAAGAATACTTCCCAATTAATTCAATGAGGCCAGCATAATCCTGATACCAAAAACAAAGGTATTATAAGAAAACTATGAACCAATATCCCTCATTAACAAAGATACAAAAATCTGAAACAAAATTTTACCAAATAGAACCCAATCATATAATAAAAAGATAATGACCAAGTGGGGTTTATCCCACACATGAAGGGCTGGATTAACATTTAAAAATCAATGTGGGGGTGCCTGGGTGGCTCAGAAGTTAAGCATCTGACTCTTGATTCTGGCTCAGGTCATGATCTTGGGGTTGTGTAATCAAGCCTCAAGCTGGGCTTATGCTCAGCATCAAGTCTCCTTGGGATTCTCTCTCTCTCTCTGCCCCTCCCCCAGCTCATGTACTCTCTCTCTCTCTCTCAAATAAATAAAATCTTTATAAAACAATCAACATAATTCACCACCTTAGCAAATAAAAATGGAAAAACCAGGCAATCTTCTCAATAGACACAGAAAATTCATTTGATAAAATCCAACATCCATTCCTGATACAACCTCTTAGCAAATCAGTAATAGAAAGTCACTTCCTCAATTTGACCAAAGGCTTTTGCAAAAGAAATCCCCACAGCTAATGTTATATTTAATCGTGAAAGATTGAATGTTTTCCTCCTGAGATCAGAAAAAAGACACAGATGCCTACTCTTACCACTTCCCTTCAAGACTGTATTGGAGATACTAATCAGGGCAATCGGACAAGAAGAATTTTTTTTTAAGACCTTATGTATTTAAGTAATCTCAACACCCAAGATGGAGCCCAAACCCACAACCGTGAGATCAAGAGTCGCATGCTCTACCAACTGAATCAACCAGGTGCCACCACAAGATGTTTTTAAAGACATTCAGATTGGAAAAGAAAATACTAAAACTTTCTTTAGAAGACATCATTATCTCATTTGAAACTCTGATGGCATCTTACTAACAAGTGAATTTATTAGCAAGGTTGCAGAATACAAGACCAATATATAAAAATCAAATTTTTACATATTTTACCACAATTTTAAAAATACTATTTATAACAACATCAAAATCTTTGAAATAGAAATAAATCCAACAAAAGACATGAAAGACCTGTATACTGAAAACTACAAAATACTACTGAGAGAAAGTATGTCTCCTAAATAAATAGAGTGATGTACCTTATTTATCAGAAAATTCAATATTGTTAAGATGTCAAATCTGTCAAACTGAGCAATTGATTCAATGTAATGGCAATTAAAATCCTATCAAGCTTTTTTGTAGACACTGATGAGTTGATTCAAGAACAAACAGCCAAAACTGCTTGGAAAAAGGGAAACAAAGTTGGAAGGTGAACACTATCTAACTAAAAGAGTTATTATAAGACTACTGTAATCAAAATAGCATGGTATTGACATAAGGACAGACAAACAGATGAGTGGATCAGAATACAAAGTCCAGGGCACCTAGGTGGCTCAGCTGGTTAAGCAACTGCCCTCAGCTCAGGTCATGATCCCAGGGTCCTGGGATTGAGTCCCGCATCAGGCTCCTACTTCTCCCTCTCCCTCTGCCTCTCTCTCTCTCTCTCTGTCTCTCATGAATAAATAAATAAAATCTTAAAAAAGAAAAATAAGAACAATACAAAGTCCAGAAATAAACCCATACTTGTATGGACAACTGATTTTTAACAGAAGGTATAAGGCAATGCAGTGGAAAAATGACAGAATTTTCAACAAATGGTTCTAGAACAATTGAGACATCCATGAGCACAAAAAAAGAACTTAGATCCACACTTAATACTAACATACACAAATTAATACAAAAGAGATCAGGGGCCTAAACATAAAATCTACAACTATAAAACTTCTAGAGGAGAACATGAGAGAAAATCTTTGTGTGACCATGAGTTAGGCAAGTATTTCTTACATATGACACCAAGGGATGATCCACAAAAGCACAAAATGAAAAACTGGCCTTCAGAAAAATTAAAACTTACCATTCTTCAACAGAAAGATAAGCCACAGGCTGGGAGAAAAATCTTTGCAAAACGTCTATCTCATAAAGGATATCTATTTGCATACATGTGTCAAAACTCAAAAAAATTACATACACTTTCAATATTTACCCTGATTGCATTATCAATTATAACTGAATAAATCTTTTAAAAAGATGAACTTGAGCTAAGGCAGCATCATAGGAGATGCACATAAAATATAGGAGAGAGGCAGAATCCTTGGGACTTGGTGACAGAAATAGGTGAGAGATGCTCAGTTTCCTTTATTAAAAGTGGAGACAAGTAAGACCTTCAGGTAGCTATTTAATATAAACCGAAAATGACTGCAGTGTCAAATCACTGCACTGATGCTAGTGGGGGGGGGGGTTGTTATTGGGAAAAAAGTATCTAAAAGAATTCAAGAGATGGGGTGCCTGGGTGGCTCAATGGGTTAAAGCCTCTGCCTTCAGTTCAGGTCGTGATCCCAGGATCCTGGGCCCTGTATGGGCCCATACAGGGCTCTCTGCTGAGCGGGGAGCCTGCTTCCCCTCTCTCTCTCTGCCTGCCTCTCTGCCTACTTGTGATCTCTGTTTGTCAAATAAATTAAAAAATAAAGAATAAAAAAAATAAATAAAAGAATCCAAGAGAAAGAAAACTCAATTTTATCTTCCACCCCAAAAATGTAGCAACGATGGCTGAGGTATTTAACTCAATGACTTAAAGATTCTCTTAGCAAAGTAATTTTTATGTAGCTAAAACCACAGGATAAACACCTTTCTCCCTGGGTTTATGTAAAAGCAAAAAGGGGATGCCTACTCTTTTATACTGATCTGACTTCTGAAATGGTTCAGACAGAAGCCCAATGGCCACCTGCCCCCGCTGGGTATGTCAACACAGAAAGGCCAGCTCTGCTGGGTTTCTCTCTAAAAGCCTCCTGGTTTGCCAGTACTGTTCCAGCTGCCTCCTGTGAAAAATCGCATCCTACAAAGCAGAGACAGAACTGGAGATCTGTTGAGTTTATGTCATTATTTCCAAATTATTATTTGGAATTATTTCCAAATTATTCCCAGTAGAAAAGAAATATTTTCTAAAGGCAAAGTTCAAAGTCACACTAGAATACTGGGTTCTTTTGCTTTTCACTGGAATCATATTATTTAGTTAGAATCAAAGTTGATAGTTTGAGACGTCTTTGATCCACACAGATGGGGAAAGAAATTATTACTTTGTTTGGCTGATAGCATCTTTTGAAATCTCATGTCCAGGAAAAGGGAGAAAAAATAGTAATGATGCACTTTGTTTAGAGGAATGCAAACCGTGTTTTAGAGGAGAATCTTCTTAGGTCAGTGCCTCCTACCATCCCTCTAATGGCACTGTTACTGATTCTACTGGCTCAAATACGCAAACAATAATTCGGTTTCTCAAAGATTCTACAAAATCTACCTGGCCTCCTTTCCTTTAAAGAACTGCCACCTCCCCCCGCCCCCCACCGCCCGCCTCTCCACAGGGTCTTAGAGGGATTGGAAATTGCCGCACCCCCTCCCAGCCCATACATATTCTCTCACTACCACTACCCCACATAAGTCTGTGATCCGGACTTTTCCAATCTGATTCTCCCTCCGCCACATCTGACCGTTGAGCAAAGATACTTAGAAGACAAATGAATGAAGCAGAGACATCTAAAAGTAGCCAATTAGAAAAGGCCAATCCCCTAGCTCCTGCTGCTGGGACCCCTGGAGTTACCCTTGCTCTTGATCCTTCCCCAGCCCAGTTTGTTCAGCTCTTTCTTACTTAATTTTGGGTAACAAAGAATTTGGTGGTCTTTGTCTTCATGTCAATTTCCGTGGTGATAAGAATCCCTCCGTTATTCATGGTGATGCCCTTGGATCACACCTGAGTTTGAGCTAATGAGATGACTCTGCACAGGGCCAGTAACCAGGAAGACCAACGAGGTGACTAGTGGATTGGCACTTTGGGGAAGGACATAGTAGCCCAAACTTCAGAAAGGAAAAAGGGGTGCAGACTGAGGCCCTTCATGGAGCCAGTGATGCAATCAATCATGTATATGTAATAGGACCTCCATAAAAGCTCTGGACACTGAGGCTCAGATGAGCCTTCTGGTCGGCAAACACATTCGTGCTTAATGTGCTGGGAGGGTGATAGGTCCTGATGCCCCAGGAAGAGACAGAAGCTCCAAATTCAGGACCCTCCCAGCCTCGCTCTACTGTTCTCGTCATTTGGTTGGCGTTGGCCCTAACTCTTATCCATTATAATAAAATTGTAATCATAAATACAGCATTTTCCTGAGTTCTGCGAGTCATTTAGCAAATTTATCAAACCAGAGGGGTAGTGGGAACCCATGATTTATAGCCAGTCGGTCAGAGCACAGATGGCTGGAAACACCCAGAGTTTATGGCTGCTTGATGGCTAAAGTGAGAGCAGTCCTCTTGGGGACTATGCCCTTAACCTGTGAAGTCTGCACTGACTGGGTATTCAGTGACAGAATCACATTGCATTATTTCATTACACACTCTCTTTGATTCATATTCCTCATCTGTAAATGGAGGCAATCATAGTATTTCTACTTCAGAGGGTTTTTGTGTAAAACGAATGAGTTAATCTATATAAATCACTCAGAACAGTGGCTAGCATATATCAAATACTATATAAATATTAAAGTTGCTTTTTAGTTTTCATTGTTTTTATTACTGAAGTCTAGAACTGGCTAATGTAGCAATTATCAGGCTTTTCTGTTAAAAATCTAAATAACACTGAGAAAACACTGGCTCCCACCATCAGTCAGAAAATGTTAACAACACTAATCATGTAGATGGTACTGGCACTAGTCGGCAAATGTTCTGCACACAAACGAACACTGCTGATATCCATCTCCTCCAGCAGGACTCAGGCCAGCTGGCTTGTGCCAGCGCCAGAAGATCACGTGCTTTTTGTAGCTCTGGAAATCATCACTCCAGAGATTAGGGGCCATGTTCTAAATAATGAAGCAAACTGTCCGAGGAATACTCCACACGAAGATTCTAACTTTTAGCTTGGCATGGCACATACCAGGCATGGCACATGATGAGCAATCCTAAAACACACATGTCACCTCACAGCTTAGCTATGAGCTACCTCCCAGCACACTGGAATGTTTCTCTGCTCCTCAGTAATGGGAACCAACCCTTCAAAACTCACTCCATTGTCTTTCATCTTCCTGTCATTTAGAACATATCTGGAAGTGTTCCAAATAGTTGCTGAATCCAGGAATAAAGTTCTTACCAGAAAATTGTCTTGGCTGCATTTTAGTCTTATGATTTCTTCCCTGTTTCTGCCCTCTCTTGGTCACTTTCCCTTCCCAGCTACTTCTGTGGAGTTTACAGAGACGGCCAGGAATGCTTTCCCTGCCATCTTCATTCCAAATTCCCACTTAATGAAACCCACTTTTCAAACCCAGGCGCCATGTCCTCATGTAGTTACAGAAAAAAGAAGAAAACTAAAATTAAACAGTACTAATAGAAGATTTTTCCTGGCAGTGCCGGTATAATTCCAAAAATCATTTCACTGGTTGATCTTGCATCAGTAGACAGCCAGAGCTGCTCAGGAGATATTAAACAAAGCCCCCACAAGGAACTCAGCTCCTAAAGATTTCTAGAAAGCTGTCTATATAGCTAACTTATGCTTCTTCTAAATTGATAATCTCGTTTCCCACCTACATTATACATGATCCCTTCCAGATCTAAAATTCTATAATCCTAGGTAAGATTAAAACAAAAATAGAAACGGCCTCATTTCCTACCAAAACTGGGTTTCTCTACCACCAGACCAGTACTTCCAACCAGGATGGCATAGAAAGCACTGACCCAGGGACAGGAAGGTCCGAGTCTAAGTCCTGGCTCTGCTATCTACTAAGTACATGACAACAAACAATCACTTTGTAAATCTGAGCCAAAGGCTCCTCACCTACAAAAGCAGGAGCCCTGGTGGTCACTTAAGTTTAACCCTTCTTAGCCTCAAGACCTCCCTATGAGAACCTGCGAAGAAACTGCTTCCAATCTTGTTAGTATCAAAGGACACTCTAACCACAGACAAGATGCAGAGGAGACTAAAACCCTGTTTTTCTCTTCTCTGTCAAGCTTCACACAATTAGATATGCTCTTTCACTCAGAGCTCTGAAGCAAATGCTTCAGGGGAAAAAAAAATGGTAGTTATGGCTTAACAGTTTTCTGCATGAGAAATAACTAAAGTTTTTATTTAATAAGTTCAACAGGAGTCCACAGAATGACATGACGGCTGAAGGCTCCAGGAGCTAATCAGGCTGCACTGACAAGATGCATACAGGGTCCAGAACTAAGAAGTTGAAAGTCCTGCTCAACTCTGAGCTGGTCAAACCACCCCTGTGGGTCTGTGTCCAACTCTAGGAGCTATGATCTAAGACAGTAACAAAAGTGTTCACAGGTAGGAAACCAAGACAAGGAGGAAACTGAGAAAACATGTTTCCTTCAAACAACCTGGAAAAGAAAGGACTCAGGGGGAGAATGCATCTTACTTCCAGCCAATCTTTGAATCATCTAGGTCTCAGCAGAGACCAAGCTGAGACCAAGTGGGGCCTCAAAAAGCCAGCAAGCTCCCTATCTCTGGAGAAGAGCAGAAAGTGGGGTCAGTGGTGAGAAGGCAGGTGGAGACCGGATGGAATTCAATTAGAATTCCAACGAAGAGCAGCTCCAACTCTGGAGCACCTTCCCCCCTCCCAGCCCGAGGATTAGATTCAGCCTTATTCAGTGACTATATGTAGAACCATTTTAATAACTTGCTCTTACAAAGCATTTTATCCTCATATACTTTTAAAGCCAAGTCCCTGCCCATCTTCTTCTGTCTTCTCTAAACCTTTCCAGCAACTAAGATTGACAACCAAGCTGCCTATTACCTTCTGAAGACTTCCATGCTTTCCACAGGTCCTCCACACTGATGAGCTTATCCTCACCATGGAAGGTGCTGTGTTTCACTGTCGGGTCATGGTAATTGAGGTCTTCCCTCAGGAACTGCAAGGGAAAAGCACACAAGTCACAAGAGATACCTAGGAGCCAGCCCACCAAGATCTCCACGCAGGCCATCCAGGTTTCCACAACACATTCCATCCACCCAATGTACATGTGTACCACGTCACTCATCTGTCCTTCCATGTGCCTATGTCCTAGTTGGCAACTACACTGCCTCTTCTTCTTCGTTGTATGTTTCACTTGGAAAAAAAATGAATAAGAGAGTCCTTTCTCATATTTTTGTAATTATGGAAAGAAAGATACTAAATGATAGTTAACTGGAATTCCATAAGCTAGAAGAAGGAAGAAGGATAGGGAAAAAGAATTAACAATTTGTGATCACTTGTTTATACACTAAGCAATATTCCAAGAACTTCTACAATACTTTTTCATCAAATCCTCTACAACCAATGAATTATCACTCCTATTTTACAAACATGAACAGTAATAACTCTAAGATAATGCCACTTGCCCCAAATCACATTAAATTTAGAGAGATTAAATTATTTGTTATGATGGTTTTAAAACGTGTCCACAGTTCTATGACAATCCTCCCACCGAAGGTGAATTCCCCTCTCCCTGAATATAGGCTGACACGAGTGACTCTTCTTCTAACAAACAGAATGTGGCAGCAGTGATGTCGAATGACTTCCAAGCCTAGGTGAAAAAAGGCAATACAGAGTCCACCTGGCTCTCTCCCTTTTGGGACACATGCCTTGAAAGCCCTGAGCCAACAACTATATACAAAGCTGGGCTACCCAAAAGCCACCACTCTGGAGAGACCATGCAGAAAGACTATACTAGAAACACAAAGAGATGTCGCCCCAGCCCAGGGATCAGACATGTGAGTGACTGAGACTTCAGGTGATTCCTGCCCCCCACTTTTGAGTCACTGCATCTGAACCCAAGTGGACACAGATGAGCTGTCCCCCCGCTTTTGAGTCACTGCATCTGAACCCAAGTGGACACAGATGAGCTGTCCCTGCTGACCCATGACCCAACTATAGGTAAATAACAAAATTAATGTTGTTGCTGTTTAAAGCCACTGACTTTTGGGGAAGTTGGTTATACAGCATTAGATAACTCAAACATTGGCTCAAGGTTACAGCTGATAAAGTGATAGATTTGTATTCCAACCCAAGATTTCTGACTTTATTGTCCAAATTTTTCCCCAGCACTGTAGGTGCTATCCTTTAATTATTGGTATTTCTTTTCATAATATACTCTTACAAGAAAGAAGCAAAAGAAATCAAAGCTTTTAGAAAAAATTTTTTAAAGATTTCATTTATTTATTTGAGAGAGAGAGAGGGAGGGAGACAGAGCAGCAGGCAGAGGGAGAGGGAGAAGCAGGTTCCCCACTGAGCAGGGAGCCCGATGCAGGGCTTGATCCCAGGACCCTGGGATCATGACCTGAGCCGAAGGCAGCTGCTTAACCCAATGAGCCACCCAGGCATCCATGAGAACTTATTTTTAATAACAATTACACAAGTGATGTGATAAAGAGCCCTGAACAAAAAGATTTTGTCAATTCTTAGAAAAACTAAACTAATGAAAGTATTTTTTGATTTTTTGAATAGTCAGCTTTTTAGGCCATCTGACCTTCAATTCATTTTATGCTGTAAGTTGTGAATTTTAACATTTTTTTGCCAAGTCGCCACCTTGTTATCCCAACCCCATTCATTAAATTATCTTGTATTCATTTTGAAAAATGCCATTTAGTAATAAATTAAGTCCTTATGTATACTCAAGTATATTTCTAGGCTCTGCATTCTTTCGCACTAAATGACATTCCTATTTTTATACTAGTTGTTGACTATTTTATTATGCCTTTCATCTTATTTTATACTTCAATAATAATTTCTAATGCCTAGACCTCCTCTTCCCATAGCTCTTATATTTCAGAATACTTCTTGTCAATCTCAGCTGCTTATTTTCAAAATTAATTTTAGGACAATTTTATTAATTTGTTGAGAGTCTGACTGTTCTCATTGGACACATAAGTGATGAGATCACTAGACCTTAGACAGCAGACACTGGGACATCTCAGGGAAGACACAGTCACAAACAGTCTGACATGGCCAGTCTGGGGACAGAAATTCATTCATTCATTTAGTCAGCAGACATAAGATTTCTAAATACCAGGCATAGTTCCAGGCACTAGAAATACAGTAAGTATTAAACAAAACAGATACAAATCTTTATCATCATTGAGCTAACATCCCCTTATATAATTCCTATAAAACAAAAAAAAGGAGCAGGGAATGCCAAGAGTAGTGGTATTCATGGTCTGTCATTTTAGAGGAGTCACAGAAGGTCTCATTAAGAAGGTAACTTTCAGGGACACCTGGGTGGCTTAGTCGTTAAGTGTCTGCCTTTGCCTCAGGTCATGACCCCAGGGTCCTGGGATCGAGTCCCACATCAGGTTCCCCGGTCAGCAGGAAGCCTGTTTCTCCCTCTCCCACTTCCCCTGCTTGTGTTCCCTCTCTAGCTGTGCCTCTGTCTGTCAAATAAATAAATAAAATCTTAAAAAAAAAAAAGAAGGTAACTTTCAAGCATATATCTGAAGAAGATGTTGGAGAAAGGCAAGCAGAATAACTGGGAGAAGACTATCCAAAGCACAGGGAATGGCATATGCAAAGGCCCTGAGGCAAGAACATGCTCAATATTTTCAAGGAATAGCAAGGGGCCAGTGTGGCTGAAGAGAAATGAGAGGTGGTGACTAGTGGGAGATGAACTGGGGAAGCACCAGAGGTCCAGATCCTAAGCACTCATGTAGGCCATTATAAGGACTTGGACTTGGACTCTGAGAGGGAAGCTATTGGAGGAATTTGAACAGAGATGCAACGTGATCACATTTATATATACATTTTAAAATTTATTTCTTTATTCCAGAGAGAGAGCATGAGCTGGGGTGGGGGGGTTGGGGGGGTGGGGGGGTGGAGGGAGAGAGAGAATCTCAAGCAGACTACCTGCTGAGCGTGGAGCCTGACTTGAGGCTTGCTCCCATAACCATGAGATCACCATCTGAGCTGAAACCAAGAGTCCAATGCTTAATCAACTGCAACACCCAGGTGCCCCTACATTTATGTATTTTTTAAAGACTGTTCTAATGGGTATTAACAAGGGCACATGTGGTAAGGAGCACTGGGTTTTATATGCAACTAATGAATCACTGAACACTACATCAAAAACTAATCATGTACTGTATGTTGCTAATTGAACATAATTTTACAAATAAAATAAAATAAATGAAAGACTGTTATAAATACTGTGCGGGGGAGCAGCCTATAGGAGGACAAGGGCGGGTGCAAGGAAACCAGTTTGGTAGCTATGACAATAATCCAGCTCGAAATGAGGTAGTAGTGTGGACATAATGGAAAGTTGTCGGGATTTACAAATATTTTAAAGAGATCAAACCTGTTAACCCTCTGATTACAGATATAGGTATACCCTGTGTTGGTCCTCTTGGGCTCTAACCCAGATCCTCTTAACCTAAGACTAGAGAAACACACATGATATGCAGACCTCAGGAGCAGAAATGCCAAAATCTCCAAGAAAGGGGATTTTTCTGCCATTCCCAACTAACTTTAGGAAACTATCTGACAACACATACCAGCTGCTTATCGGGAACTAATAAGAAATAGACAGCTTTACATAGGCAAGTCTGATCACTGAGGTACAGGGAGAGCAGAGAAACTCATGGGAAGAAAGTACAAGGAGGACCTGCACAGGGCTCATGCACAAGCTCCATCGGCACCACAAAGGAGGAGTGGGAGCAGAAAACAAGGCCAGCGAGAAGATGGTGCCAAATGAGGAATGTGGGCTGACAGAAGCTACACCTGAAGGAAGGGCCTGAAGCTGAGGGGAACCTCGTTAGAGAACAAAGACGTGGGATGCATCAATCAGACCTTAAGAGGATGAGAAGCAGTATACTATAAATAGAAAGGGTGCACCACTTACAGAAACAGACCCCTTCCTTCCTGTGTGACTTTTGGGCAAGCGATTTGGCCTCTCTGACCCAGTTTCCCTCTCAGAACGAGAACTAGGCGTCCCTCTCATCTAAGTGTGCTAAGGAATAAATGAGACATGCTTGTAGAAGTCACAAGCTGCCTTTGCACCTATCTTTTAAGGGCCCATAGAGCATTTCCTAAATTGAACCCATATTTAAAAATCAGATTTCAAGGGCACCTGGGTGGCTCAGTTGGTTAAGCGACTGCCTTTGGCTCAGGTCATGATCCTGGAGTCTCGGGATCAAGTCCCACATCAGGCTCCTTGCTCAGCAGGGAGTCTGCTTCTCCTGCTGACCTCTCTCCTCATGCTGTCTCTCTCTCATTAATAAATAAATAAAATCTTTTTTAAAAAAATCAGATTTCATACCAAGAAAATCCAGCTTTTCAGGATATCTTTTTTTTTTTTTTTAAAGATTTTATTTTTAAGTAATCTCTACACACAACATGGGGCATGAACTCACAACCCTGAGATCAAGAGTCCCATGCTCCACCGACTGAGCCAGCCAGGCATCCGCAGGCTATCTTTTTTTTTTTTTAATCTAAGGATCTAGACACAGAACTCCTGGATCTTAAGGGCTTAAGGGCTGCAACTCGATTGGAAGGGAAATGGTGGCTCAGGGACTTGTCAAGAGCTGGCCTCAGCATGGAAAGCTCCTTATTTTCTTTTTCTTTCTTTTTTTTTTTTTAAGATTTTTTATTTATTTATTTGACAGAGAGAGATCACAAGTAGGCAGAAAGGCAGGCAGAAAGAGAGGGGGAAGCAGGCTCCCTGCTGAGCAGAGAGCCCGATGCAGGGCTCGATCCCAGGGCCCTGAGATCATGACCTGAGCCAAAGGCAGAGGCCCAACCCACTGAGCCACCAAGGCACCACTCCTTATTTTCAGATAGTTTGCCCATTACAAAGTAACTTCAAAATGCAACATTTTCTGAAGATGTTGTTATTCACATTTTACTTAAAGCTAAGAAAAAAAATCAATTGTCTATATCAAAGGACATGATGTCCATGTTGTCATCTGGAGCGGCTTGGAGGAGGGGGAGTGGGTGTTGACAGAGGTCATGAGGGTCTCCACCCCCAACCCCAGGGCTCCGCTCCTGGCTTTGCAGAGGGAGCTGGCAGCAATGTGCCAGAGCTGAGCGTCAGCTGCCCCCTTCTGAAGAGCCATGTGCTCTCTGGGCTGAGAGCAGAGAGCTCGTGATGCCTGATGCCCACAGAAGCACTCTGTTACACTGTAAAGCACAAATCAAATGTTAGCAGTTGTTATTATTGGCAGGCAAGTGAGATACAGACGTGAAAGCAAGAGAAAAACCTTCTTCGTCAAAGATGGCTCCTCTGCACCTTGTAGACCCTCATCAGTATTTTGGTCTATCTCCCCAGCCAAACCATATAGGCTCTGATGGAGGTCCCAGGGATCCAGCCATCAAGACAGCAGACAAGAATGCTGTACCAAACTTGAACTCTGACGTCCAAGGTGCCTGGGGTAGGCACTGCCATATACCACTCTGAACACTGCCCCACATCCAGCTAATAGCTAAGGTCTGAAGACAAAGTTTAAAAGCAACAAAAAGCAAAACCCAAACCAAACCAAAGAGGCAACTTTTGGCCCCTACAACAAAGATTTACTATTTCAGACTCAGAGCAAGTAGTAGTTCTTCTCTCAGGAAGGTCTGAGAAGGCTCCCTAAAAGTCTTGCCTTACCATGGGGAATGCGGCACTGGCTAGAGCCACTGCTCAGTAGCTCTCCGAAGAGCAGGGACCAGCTGTCACGAGGTATATTTAGCTCTATGAGCTCAGAAAAGTGATCTCCCTGGTGGTGGCGCAAAGAATGCAATCCCATCCCTACCCCGAGTGAAGCAGTAGTGAGGAGATGTGGGTGAGAACAGACAGAGAGGAAACACTCCCTAGAATCCTCAACAAAACAGGCACAGCCAGCCTCAGCGGTGAACAGAAATCACAGATTGAAAGCTGGAAGAGCAGAGCGCCCCTGGGTGCAGGGATCCGGGCAGAGCTCCTGGGTGTTTCCTTAGAAGATTACTCCTTCCTCCCATTTCCAACTGTGTTCCCAACTGCTCACCTTCCATGCCTCCCAAACCAAACCACAGCACCCCCACTCCCACTCAGCCCCTTCCTCATACCTCCACACTATTTAGAACACAAAAGATACATGTCCCAGATCTAAGACACTTCCCAACTCTTGTTCACCTCTTCGACATCTAACAAGGACCCATGTTTTAGCTACAAGAGCTCTAAATGCCATTTGTACAAAGTGCTGGGACTTGGATGTCTCATAGGGGAAGTATCCGTCCCCAGTGACATCAGAAGCTATTACTGAGGGCGCCGAGAGGACAGTCATTTCTCACTCACCTCTGTACATCTAGTCCCACTTCTGCCACTCCATCTATCTACCACATTAGTCACCAGAATGACCTTTGTAAAGTACAAATCTGTAAACTATACAAATGCACCTACTTAAACTCTCACGGCTCCTTATCACCTACAGAATAATGCCCTAGCTTCTTGACCTTATATGCAAGGCCTTTTACAATCTGGTCATAGACTGACTTTCCAGGCAGCCATTCTCCCTCCTTACCAGACACCCAGAGTCCAGACCAAGGGTCAAGAAACTATGGCCATGGACTAAATCCAGCTTGCTGCTTCTTTTTACGAATAAAGCTTTACTGAAACACAGTCACAGTCATTTGTTTAGGTACTGTCCATAGCTACTTTCATGTTACAAAGGCAGAGTTGAGTTATTGTGACAGAGACTATATAGCCAACAAAGCCTAAAATATTGACCATGGGGCACCTGGGTGGCTCAGTGGGTTAAGCATCTGCCTTTGGTTCAGGTCATGATCCCAGGGTGCATGTATTGAGCCCCACATCAGGCTCCCCCTCTGTCTGCCTCTTCCCCAACTAGTGCTAGATCTCTCTCTCTCTCTCTCTCGATCTCTCAAATAAATAAATAAAATCTTTTTAAAAAAATTATTTTTAAAGAAGATAAAAGAATAAAAAAGTTCGGCAACATTTGCTCTAGATACATCAAGCCACTTCAGGCTCCTTGAACAAACCATGCTCATCATACCTCTAAGCGTTTATACAAGGTATTCCATTTAAAATGTTTTCTCCTTCTCTTTATCTGCTAGAGAAAAAGTCACTGCCTCTGTGAAGTTTCCCAGACCTCTCCCAAGCAAGTTAATTGCCCTATTCCATTTGTTCTCTTAGTTCTCAAGGCATACATCTATGACAGTACTTATCCCATTACACTACAATTACTATTGAATTACCCCCCCTTACTATCTCTAAGCAACTCAAATATAGAAACTATATTTTGTCATTTATCTCTAACCCGTGTCTTACAAATTCTCTGGAACACCTAAGCGAATCAGTAATTTAGCTCCATAAGCCCACTTCCAAGCACAGGCCTGGCATAGAGCAGGGTATGTAGTTATTAAAGAACTGAATGAATGTCTCTCACGTGACAACACCCAGCAGGGGGCCTAGCTTACCACAACTAGTCAATGCATCTTATCTCCCCTAAACAAAGGAAGGAAAAGGTCCCCAAACTGTCAGCCAATCAAAAATAAAGATATTCAGCTAGGGGCCGGCGGGTTACACTGGCTTGGATTTGTTTGTAGCACGATGGCTTAGGGCCTGATTCTGGAGCCAGGCTGCCTGGATTTGAATCCTGGTTCTAGCACTTACTTTCAGTGTATGATGCACATCATTTGTAAAATGGAGGTAATATAGTACAAAACTTCAGAATACCCTCATGTTAAGGGTATTACAAATGAATTAATTCACATGAAGTACTCAGAATAGTGCCTGGCACAAAATAAGCTCTCTGTGTGTGAGTGATGTTCTCTTAAATATGAATATATTTAATGTATTATAAGAAGAATATAAAGATACTAAGAATGTGCAGTCCTGGAGCTCACTATCCCAGTGATGCTGATCCCTCATATGTAAGGAAGACTCACAGGGGAGGTAAAAGATAGCTATTTCCTAAGTCCCTGCTATATAAAGGCCATGTGCCAAGAGATGAGCAATAGAGATAATTAAGACAAGGTACTTGTAATCTACTGACCTTGAAGGTCTGTTGTATCCTCCTCTATGATTTTTACTTTGAAAGTGTTAACTCCAATTAAAACCAAAGTTCTACAACCTTATGCAACACCCTACCTGACTTCTTTGCCACATCAACTGCCATTTCCTCCCATCTCCTGTGATAATGAATTACTTAAAAGTCTCTGAAAGCATCAAGCTCTTCACCCGTCTAACGTCTTTGCATATGCTATTCCCTCACCCAAACACTCTACTTTTTCTCTCAGTCATTCCGGTCATCTCTTTAGACCCAAATTACATGTCAGCAACTCTGTGCATGGGCAAAACTAACAGGTAAGTTCTTCTTCTATGACTCCATCCCAGCATTCTCTCATCCTACTGCAGTATCCTCATCACTGACATGGCTATTTCCACCACTAGAGGAACTTCTTCCAAGGCAGCAACTACACCTTCCCTTTTCCTCCCATAAATCCAGTACCTAGCACCCAGCCCTCAGCACATACACAGGTACAGAGGATCCTTCTGAGGTCCAGTCCTTGTCATGGAATCATCCTTAATGTTGTGAGACCAACGGGGCACATGATAGAGATTGAACCCTAAAGGTAGCATCTCAAGTTCCAGCCTTCTAGGCACCTAGCGAGAATGGCAAAGACTGGGAAATGCTGACATCTCTTGTCTTGTAATTTTTTTTAATAAGCATTTTTTAAAGATTTTATTTATTTATTTGACAGATAGAGATCTCAAGTAGGCAGAGAGGCAGGCAGAGAGAGGAGGAAGCAGGCCCTGTGCTGAGCAGAGAGCCTGATGCGGGGCTCGATCCCAGGACCCTGGGATTATGACCTGAGCCAAAGGCAGAGGCTTTAACCTACTGAGCCACCCAGGCACCCCTTGTCTTATAAATTTTAAGGACCAAAGTATATAAGCTAGCCAAGTACTACTGGCTAGGGAATCTATGTCTCATGAAAAAAGAGGATAGAAATAGGTCACTAATTTAAAACTATTCCTCTAGAGAGAAGGGATCATCTTCTTAATTGGGGTCAATACTGCCACATCTTTCAGAGAATGAATACACAGTACTGCACAGAATGTATTGTGGGTAAGGATGTTTTCAAAAACTGATGAATCAGCGGGGACTTCTGGCTTGATAGCATAAGAAGCTCCATGGACCCACTATCCAGTGAAACTGACAAAATTTTTTTTTAAAACAACTCTTTAAAGTTTCTGGAAATGGTCCTAAAGCATATAGCAAATGAAGAAATGTGCTTAAGAATATCTACTAAAACTCAGTAAGAACTGTGAGAGTCTGTAGAATCTGAATTAATATCTGCTCCCTCTCTCTCTCCCCACTTCCAAATCAGTAAGACAGGAACTCCACTCCAGACTGGGGCCGCCAAGAACCAAGGTTCTCTGACCCCGAGCTCGCAACTCAAGGGCTATCTGTGTGAGAGGAGCAGGATATCTCCATTTCTCACTCTGCCTTCAGTTACTGTTGCTTAGGCTAAGTTCTAGGTGAGTCCAGCCAAGAAGCGGGCCTCCCTTCTTCTACCCAGCCCCCACTTACGAAGCAAGGACTTCACCCTGGATGCAAAGACACTGAGGATCCTAAGGCCCCAACTGCCATTGCCCTGGCTTATAAGACAGCAAATATACTCTGGGAGAGGCAAGCCAAGACAGCCTGACGCTTCTACCGTGCCTCCACTGAGTGCTCAGCTCCTAAAGTGGGGTATCACTCAAAGAGAAGCACACCATTATCCCCACCTCCAGCTCCAGAACTGTGGCTCAGAGATTTTGCCTGGGGTGGAGAGCAGGCTGTACAAAGAGTTTCAAACCTCTTCCTAAAGGAAATTATTTTATTTGCAACAGAATGTGAAGGAGTTCAAGATCAAGGGCATTCTCAAAAATAGTGAAAGTAGTGGTAAAAGGCATCTAGGAGGAGACTGGTAGATTCATTAGAGATAAAAGCTAACTGTAGGCTGGAGAATTTGCTGGTGAGAACAGGAGAATGAGATGGGAAGAGTCCTCCTGGGGTAACAACAAATCTCAAACACTTATCTCAGGAACTATCCTTTCAGAGGAGCCCCAATATGAGTGGATCTGTCTGTGGAACACTGTTGAAAACAATAATCAGAAGACAACTAAACTTAACAGCTAAGTATGGCCAGGAAAAGAAAGTCAATGAGGGCCCTACCCAAACCACTGTCATCCAAAGGTGACTATGGACATATCCAAAGCTTTACCCTCTGAGGAGCAACAGGAGAGGCTTCACACTGTAGGGGGTGGGTGGGACGGAATGGACCACAAATAAGATCTTGCCAGCCACCAAACAAACAAGCAAACAATAAGCACCAGAGGGGGTTGAACCAGTACCTAGAGTTGCTACAATATACTATCAGAAACATCCAGTTCCCAACAA
Organism: Martes martes; assembly: GCF_963455335.1. NCBI lineage: Eukaryota > Metazoa > Chordata > Mammalia > Carnivora > Mustelidae > Martes > Martes martes. The sequence goes on from NC_137898.1 coordinate 57,662,253, forward strand.
AAATATACAAGACATACAGATTAAGAGGCAAATATGACCCATATACCAGAAAAAAACACAAGCAAAGGAAACCGTGACAGTAATCAAATATCAGATTTAACAGAAAAAGACTTATCAATTAAAGACATTATATATATGTTCGAATACTAAAGGAATGTGTGATGACAAAGTCACATCAAGTAAAAAATGTCAATAAATAAAAATTACCAAAAAGAACCACATGGATTTTGTGAAGTTGAAAAGTACAATAACTAAGACGAAAGTATAGGTCAGGGGCTCAAACAGGAGAGCTCAACCAGCAGAAGACAGAATTGACAAACCTGAAGAGAGAATGAAAGAAATTAGACAATCTAAAAGAGAGAAAAAAGAATGAAGGAAATGAATTATCTCAGAGAAATGTGCCATACCATTAAACACATAGGCATAATGGGGGAATCAAAAAAAGACTATAAAGAGAAAGAAGCAGAAAAAAATATTCAAAGAAACAACAGCTGGGAAATTCCCAACTTTATTGAAAAACATTATTCAGAAAGCTCAATAGACTTCAAAGAGGATAGGATAAATGCAAATGGATCCAGAGGCACATCATAGAAAATACTGAAAGCCAGGGGTGCCTGGATGGCTCAGTTGGTTAAGGGACTGCCTTAGGCTCAGGTCATGATCCTGGAGTCCCAGGATTGAGTCCTGCATCGGGCTCCCTGCTCAGCAGGGAGTCTGCTTCTCCCTCTGACCCTCCCCCATCTCATGCTCTCTCTCTCTCTCCCTCTCTCATTCTGGCTCTCAAATAAATAAAATCTTTGAAAAAGAAAATACTGAAAGACAAAGGCAAGAAGAAAATCTTGAAAGCAACAAGAGAAAAATGATTTGTCACAAAAAAAGTAAACTCAGGGGCGCCTGGGTGGCTCAGTGGGTTAACTCTCTGCCTTCGTTCGGCTCAGGTCATGATCTCAGGGTTCTGGGATTGAGCCCCGCATCGGGCTCTCTGCTTGGTGGGGAGCCTGCTTCCCCCCTCTCTCTGCCTGCCTCTCTGCCTACTTGTGATCTCTCTCTCTCTGTCTGTGTCAAATAAATAAATAAAATCTATTTTTAAAAATCTTTTTAAAAAAAGTAAACTCAATAAAATTAAAACAGGTAACCTCTCATCAAAAACAATGGATGCCAAACGGCAGGGAGAGGACATGTTCAAAGTGCTAAAAGAAAGAAGTGTCAACCAAGAATCTTATATCCAGCAAAACTATCTTTCAAACGTGAAGGCAAAATAAAGATACTTCCAGATAAACACTGAGAAAATTCATTGCTAGCTGACACACCTTACAAAAAATACTAAAGGGAGTTCTCAAGGCTGATAAATGACCCCAGATAGTCATTTGAATCCACATGAAAAAATATATCTGCTCCTTTTTTAAAAAATTTATTTTTAGTAGAGAGACAGAGATCACAAGTAGGCAGAAAGGCAGGCAGAGAGAGAGGGGGAAGCAGGCTCCCCGCCGAGCAGAAAGCCCGATGCGGAGCTCAATCCCAGGACCCTGAGATCATGACCTGAGCCGAAGGCAGAGGCTCAACCCACTGAGCCACCCAGGCACCCCATATCTGCTCCATTTTAAATAAGATTCACTCATTCACTTAACAGTATTTACTGAATGCCAATACTGAGCCAGGTACTATCCTAGGCAGCTAGAGATTTAGCAGGGATTTAGGATCTGAATAAAACAGATCTCCTGCCCTCATGAACCTCATATTCTAGACAATAAATAATAATCAATGATTGAGTGACAGAATCCAGAAGGTGACTGAGTCCTTAAAAGTAAAACAAATTAAAAAGAAGTGATATGTAATGATATGTAATGAAGGTCTGTGCCAGAAATGGGGTAGAGTTAACAGAATTCATTACTAAATAGGGTGGTCTGGGAAAGGTCTCATCGATTAGGAGACGTTTGAGAAAAGAAAAAATATTTGTGAACATGTGGGAATTATCAAAGCAGATACCTGGGGGAAGACTATCCCAGAGGTAAGAGCTAGAACCTTGGCCCAAAGACACAAACAACAAGATGTGTTTGCAGAACAGCAAGCAGTGTGACTGAAGTGAAAGACCCAGGGAGACTTATGATCTATAATCCATAGGGAGACTGCAATGATAAGGTGAAGCCAGACCACATAGGGCTTTCCTGACTCTTTTGGTGACTCTGGCTTTTGCCCTAAAAGAAAAATGAAGCTATTACAGGATTTTGAGCAGAGGGGTGAAATGATCTGGTTTGCATTTTTCCTGTAAAACTCTCTAGCTATTACACTGAAAACTGACTGTAGACACAGTGATCTGTGATCTGTGTGAAATGATCAGATTCGAGGTATGTTTTGAAGGTAGAACCCACTGGATTTATCAGTGGGTGTGGGTATGAAAGGAAATATGAATGATTCAGAGTATTTCAGGGCCAGGCAACTGAAACAATGGAGTTGCCTTCAACCAAGATGAGGAAGCCTGCGAGTAGAGCAGGTTTTAGATGAAGTGGTACTTAGAATCCATGTGAAGTATGTTAAGCTTCAGATGTCTTTAAGATTTTTAGAAGAAAACACAAGGGTAAATCTCCATGATGTTGGATTTGACAATGAATTCTTAGATAGGACATCAAAAGCCTGAGGAGCAACAAATATAAATAAACTGGACTTTATCAAAATCAAAAACTTCTGTGCTTCAGAGGTCACTATCAAAAAAGTGAAATCTCCCATTACCGAATGGGAGAAAATATTTGCAACTGACATACCTGATAAGAGACTTGTATCTAAGATATATGAAGAACTTTAATAACTCGATGGTAAAAAGACAAACAGCCCAATTTAAAAAACAGGCAAAAGGCAAAGGATATGAATAAAAACATATGAATGAAAATGATATGAATAAAAAACAGGCAAAGGATATGAATAAAGCATTTCTCCAAAGAAGATATACAAATAGTCAATAACCACATGAAAAACTGTTTGACATCATTAGTCATGCAAATCAAAACCATAATGAAATATTATTTCACATCCACAAGGATGGCTGTGATTAAAAAAAAAAAATCAGATAATAACAAGTGCTGGTGAGGATTTGGAGAAATTGGAATACTCATTCATTGCCGGCACAAATGCAAAATGGTTCAGCCACTTTGGAGAACAGTTTGACAGCTCCTCAAACAGGTAAACATAGTGACCATATGACCCTGTAATGACACTTCAGGTATATACCCAAGAGAAGTAAAAACGTATGTCCAAAAAAACTTGTACATGTCCGTATACAGCAGCATTATTCATAACAGCCCAAAGGTAAAAACATACTAAATGCTCATCAACTGAGGAGAGGAAAAAGCAAAAGGTAGTGTGTCCATACAATAGAACAGTCTTCAGCCATAAAATGGAGTGAAGTTCTAACACATGCTACCACATGGATGAACCTTGAAAACCGTATGCTAGGTGAAATATGCCAGTCAGAAAGGACCACATAATGGAACTAGAGGGTATCATGCTTAGCAAAATAAGTCAATCGGAGAAAGACAACTATCATATGATCTCTTTGATATGAGGAAGTGGAGATGCAATGCGGGGGGGTTGGGGGGAGGTAGGAAAAGAAAAAATGAAAAGATGGGATTGGGAGGGAGACAAACCATAAAAGACTCAATCTCAAAAAACAGACTGAGGGTTGCTGGGGGGAGGGGGGACGGGAGAGGGTGGTGGGGAAATGGACATTGGGGAGGGTATGTGCTATGATGAGTGCTGTGAAATGTGTAAACCTGGCGATTCACAGACCTGTACCCCTGGGGATAAAAATACATTATATGTTTATTAAAAAAAAAAAAAAAAAGAATTAGAAAAAAAAAAAAAAGACCAAAAAAAAAAAAGAAAGGACCACATACTGGGGCGGCTGGGTGGCTCAGTCAGTTAAGCATCTGCCTTCAGCTCAGGGCATGACCCAAGGGTCCACGACCCATTGCATCAGGCTCTCTACTCAGTGGGGAGCCTGCTTCTCCCTGACCCTCTGCCTGCCACTCCGCCTGGCACTCTGCCTACTTGTGTTCTCTGTCAAATAAATAAAATTTTTTAAAAATCTTTTTAAAAAAGGACCACATATTACATGATTCCATTTGTAGGAAGTGTCCAGTAAAGGCAAATCTATAAATACAGAAAATAAATTAGCATTTGTTCAGGGCTGTGAGGAAGAGGCAGATAGGGGAATAATAGCCAATGTGTATAGGGTTTCTCTTTGAGGTGATGAAAAGTTTCTAAAATTAACTGTGGTAATGGCTGCACATATTTGTGAATATACTCATACCCACTGAATTATATGCTTTAAAGGGGTTTAATTATATGGTAAGTGTATTTTATCTCAATAAAGCTGTTTAAAAAAAAAAATGATGGGTTAGACCAGGGGCCAGGCAAATGTTTTTCTATAAAGGACCAGGCAGTAAATATTTTAGGCTTGGTAGACCATACAGTCTCTGTTACAACTACTCAATTCTGCTCTTCTTGTGTGAGCAGCCAAGGACAATAAGTAAATGTGTAAGAGTGGTTCTGTACCAGTCAAACTTTGTATTTACGGACACTGAAATTTGAATTCGTGGAAATTTCACATGCCATAAACTCTTCTTTGCATTTTCCCCCCAACTATTTAAAAATCCAAAAGCCATTCTTAGTTTGTAAACTACAAAAAACAGGAAGGGGGTCATGACCCCTTGATTAAATATACCTACTCCTCCCTCTGTTACAGCTTCAAGTATTAAGGAATTCTCTCTCCCTTACAACCCCTATAAACAAGAGTCAACTCTGATTCCCCTCTCAGTTTTTCCCCCATACTACTGGCCCCAGGCATGACTTTCTTTTTTTTTTTTTTTTTAAGATTTTATTTATTTATTTGAGAGAGAGGCAATGAGAGAGAGCATGAGCGAGGAGAAGGTCAGAGGGAGAAGCAGACTCCCCATGGAGCTGGGAGCCTGATGCGGGACTCGATCCCAGGACTCCAGGATCATGACCTGAGCCGAAGGCAGTCGTCCAACCAACTGAGCCACCCAGGTGTCCCCCCAGGCATGACTTTCTAAGACTCTGGAACACCCAATTCCAGCCAAGCACTTAATAGCAGGAAAACTTCCTGGACTCCATTTCCAAAACAGAAAACTTGGCAGAAGAGTTGAGGACTCACCATGTGTTCCTTTTAAATGCCACTCACCTTTAGGCAGTGAGGGGACAAGGGGAAAGGCTTGGGAACAGAGAATATAAAAGAGTAAGGCTGGGGCACTTGGATGTTCCAACTGGTAGAGCATGCAGCTCGATCTGGGGGTAGTGAAGCCAAGCCCCACACTGGGCCAAGAACGTACTTTAAAAAAAAAAAGAAAAAAAGAGTAAGACAAAGAGTAAGACAAACTCAGGTTCCTCTTTTACAAGCTTCTGGCTCCTAATCACTGTAAGAGGGAGAATTTAGGCTTATGTGTCAAAGAGTAATACCAAATAACTTTCCTTAAGAACAAAATCTATTCGTGTGTTCTAGTACCCCAAGGGAAGGAAGAGGGAGTAGTGAAGACATTGGGTGTTCTAGAAGCCTTTATTAAGAGGCATTTATTTGGGGCACCTGGGTGGCTCAGTGGGTAAACCTCTGCCTTCGGCTCAGGTCATGATGCCAGGGTTTTGGGATCAAGCCCCACATCAGGCTCTCTGATCAGCAGAGAGCCTGCTTCTCTCTCTCTCTGCCTGCCTCTCTGCCTGCCTGTGATTTCTGGCTGTCAAATAAATAAAATCTTAAAAAAAAAAAAAGAGACATTTATTTATTCATTTGCCCAACCAGCCATTTAAATGAGCAACACTATGTGACATGCCCTGTGCTGGGATCCAAGAACACCGAGATTTTTTTTTTTAAAGATTTTATTTGAGGCACCTGGGTGGCTCAGTCAGTTAAGCATCTGCCTCTGCTCAGGTCATGATCCCAGGGTCCTGGGATTGAGCCCCACATCAGGCTCCCTGTTCAGCGAGGAGCCTGCTTCTCCCTCTCCCACTCTCCCTGCTGGTGTTCCTGCTCTCGCTATCTCTCTCTGTCAAATAAATAAATAATATCTTTTTTTTTTAATTTTTTATTTCTTTTCAGCGTAACAGTATTCATTGTTTTTGCACCACACCCAGTGCTCCATGCAATCCGTTCCCTCCCTAATACCCACTACCTGGTTCCCCCAACCTCCAACCCACCCTCCCGCCCCCGCCCCTTCAAAACCCTCAGGTTGTTTTTCAGAGTCCATAGTCTCTCATGATTCACCTCCCCTTCCAATTTCCCTCAACTCCCTTCTCCTCTCCATTTCCCCTTGTCCTCCATGTTATTTGTTATGCTCCACAAATAAGTGAAACCATATGATAATTGACTCTCTCTGCTTGACTTATTTCACTCAGCATAATCTCTTCCAGTCCTGTCCACGTTGCTACAAAAGTTGGGTATTCATCCTTTCAAATAAATAAAATCTTATTTTAAAAAAAAGGCAGGTTCCCAGCTGAGCAGGAAACCCGATGCAGGGCTCGATCTCAGGACTCTGAGATCATGACCTGAGCCAAAGGCAGACACTTAACCGACTGAGCCACCCAGATGCCCTGAACACAGAGATTCATCAGACATAATCTAAAGCACCAAGATGAGGGGCACCTCAGCTCAGGTCATGATCCCAGGGTCCTGGAATCGAGCCCCATATTAAGCCCCATCTAGAGCCCCACAACAGGCTCCCTGCTCATCAAGGAGCCTGCTTCTCCCTTTCCCGATACCCCTCCCCACTGCTCATGCTCTCTCTCACACTCTCTCTCTCTCAAATAAATAAAATCGAAAGGAAGGAATGAACGAACAAACAAACAAACGAAAGAACAAACGAACTAACAAACCAAGGTGAGACAGATACAGAGAGTCAGTCCTGGTCGGCAAGAACCACTATTCTATGTGGAGGGTATGGCTGAATCTGTCCTCAGTCCCAAGGACAGAGCCCAGAAACTCTCTTTCCAGTCCTTCCAAGCCCACACTGCCTCAAACCCACAGAGTTTTCCACTCTGAACTAATTAGAGAGACATCGAGAGCCTTCTGAAGTGATACATGGGACAAATCTCCCAGATACAGCCTCAAATCCCATCTCTGCCACTTACTCACAAGGTCACCATAAGCCTGTAAAATGCAGACAACCTCACAGTGACGACGTGGAGAAAATGAGATCATGTAAGACGTACCTCACGGTGCCTATATGTAAAAGGTGCTTCATAAATGTTTCTCTCTTTTGAACCCAGCTCCTCTGGCAGGAGGGCTCATACTGTGGAGAATGGTGTGTTCCGAGCCAACCGGCCCCTGACCTCTGAGTCCCAGAAACGTCTAATCTTAGCTCCTGCTCTTCAAGATGCCAGGTGGCTCAAGAAAAGACGGGCACATCTGTGCCACACTGCTCATCTCACACCTATCTGACCTACAGGTGGGAGGGGCTGGCATTGCTGGGCACCAAGGGGAAAGAGAAGAAGCTGGATAACAACACCACTAATGACATTTTCATGCAGCATTATGGGTCACAAAGGATTCTTACCATCTGTTATCTTACAGGAACCACACACCAGCCATCAAAGAAAACCCTACCTCATAAAGAAACTATTCCCTAGACACCTCCCTACTTAGTGTCTCCCAAACTTGCCTTTTTTTTTTTTTTTTTTTTGGCCTCCTGCCTTTACTCATGAAGTTCCTTTTTCCTGGGATGCTCCTCCTTCTTCTTTTCATCAGGAAACCCTGCTCATCTTTTAAAAACCAAATTCCAGTTTCACCTGCTCTGCAAAGCCAGCTGCTGACACCCCGTCAGTCAGAATGAGAGCCATCTCTGTTTACAGTCCTTCTAGTTCATCATCTTTGGGATAAAATCCAAGTTCCTCAGTATGGCAAGAATCTGGCTAATGCCTGTCATTTCCAACTCATGTCATCTCCAACCTCTCCCTCCCAGTCCCACTGTTACATTCTATGCTCAAGTTAAAAGAACCACTGACTTCCTTCACTGGCTGTACCCTTCCCACCTTTGTCCCCAGGTTAACTTCTCTGCATCTCCCAAAATCCATCTCAGGCATCACTTCTTCTGGGTCGTGCTTCCTGGCGTCCTAGGATAAGTGAAATTCTCTCCTCTTAAAATTCCAGGAAAAAAAAACTCCAGAGTATGGGGATGAGCTACTCTCTCATCACAACATCTATTAGGACATGTATGTTCTCCTGCCTCACTAACATGTGAGGTCCTTGCAAGCAGAAAATTTGTCTTCATTATTAGTCTGTGCATATCCAGTACACAGCAGACACAAAATATGTTTGGAGAAGGAAGGGAGAAGGAGAGTGGGGGAGAACATGAGAACAAATAAGGGGAGGGTCACAAAGCCTCAAGCAGATCAGCCATTACATCAAAACCAATTGTTTCTAATGCCATGAAGTACACTGAATGGGATACACATGCACAGACATGCAGAGAGAGACTTGCGTAAATCAACACAAACACCAGTTAGGTCTGAAGGTAGGCGAGGCCAGCCCCTGATTCCTCCTTAGACAGGAAGATTTGGAAGCTTATACCTGAAGCAGGGCTTCTCTCTCTCTCTCTCTCTCTCTCTCTCTCTCTGCAGACTTGGCCATTTCTGGCTGCTAGATGACCCATCCTTGCATTCTGCCCACCCACCATGTAGGGTCCACTCCAGCCTACATTAACGGCATCTTTGGACTCCCAATTACACTTCTGCCTCTGTTTTTACCTCCAGGTCCTGCATACTGTGCTGTTGCCTAACCATTTCCTCCTTACCTTCTCTTTGATTCTCGACCCAGCTTACGGGCTTTCTCTCAGTTCCTGTGTCCTTGGATCTATGTTTCTCTCCTGCCTCCACTTCCTATCATACAGACACGCTTAAATACAGAAAGACACATACAAATATAAAAAGGCATAAAATGATGTACACACACATGCAAAAAAACAAACACGAGGCGCATAAACACAGCTACACATACAAACACACACAGAAGTCTTACAAATCTACCTAGTCCATGTCATTGACAGGACTGCAGTCCAGAATAGACAAAGCAGACTCACCAACGAAGGGTAGGGGGGGAGGAAAACAACAGTCTGCGTAGTGAGAAAGAATTTCCCTGTCTGTCAAAGCAAACCACCGTCTGGGTTTTCCTGGAAACATGAACAGTCCCATCTGGGGGAACTGCTGCTTCATGCTGTATCTGGCCAAGGCATTGGGACAGATTGCAAACTAGGCCTACTCCCTCTGATGTGTAGCTCAGCTTGTCTGGCAACTGGTCCCCTGCCCTGAGTGCTGGCTGACAAGGCATCTTCTGCTACCCCAGCACATGTTAGATTACCTCGCCCTTATTTCTCTCGCAACTCCTACAGTCTTGCGCACGCCACTGTCACGGCCTGCAAATGTGCTGTTGTCACAGCCAGGTCCCAGGTCTGCCTCTCTCGCTACCCCGAGGGCTTATCAATGGCAAAGAGTACCTTATTTTCATCTCTACTTTGCAGATGAGGAAAGTGAGGCTCCAAATTACTTGGCCTTACAGCTCTGCACTGCAAAGTTTGGATCTGAATTCAGGTCAGACTCCAAAGCTTATGCTTAGACTTTTAAAAAGGCAATGTCCAAATACTTTATTCGAAGACATTCAGAAGAGTTTGGGCTGAATGCATGAGCAAGGCTATAGAACTTGAACTCAGTGAGAGCTGGGAGGTGAATGCTACCGCCACCCTACAGTTAAATGTTTACAAGAAAAAATGGGGATGGGTCATTCCCTTAGCCTAAGGACCAGGTTTCACCTGAAGAATGATTATCATTCATGGTATCACTCATCTCTGTTCTGTCCAAAAGGCCTGAGCAGACCTCAATCTGTGCTTTGCCGAGATTAGGGCAGGGGGTCAGAATGTTCTACAAGGCAGGAGATAAGATGGTGATTGCACCAGGAGACTGGCAGGAAGCTAGAAGGCAAAAAACCAGAGAGATGCCTCCAAACTGTAGCAATCCCTCAGGTCAGAGAAGAATTACTGCAGCAACAGAAATGTACACAGAAACCCATGCTGAGGTTATTTGAAAAGCTGTTTGCAATTATTTCTTTTCTGCCCTATTTTGCATATAGCAAACTGAAGGGAAAACAAGGCAAAAGTGCCAGGCAGTCAAAGCTGTTAAAAGAGGAAGGAAGGAAATCTATGTTCAGGATTGGGTCCAGGGACCAAGGGGAAAGCTCCGATTCCCAGGGGCCGGCATGGCAATAGCAGTGGGAATCAGAGGGAGGCCCTGAGCACAAGGTGAATCCAGGAAAAATAAAACCAGGACAACATAGCCAGCTGCCTCTGACATCGCCCCTCCTGGAGCTCCATATAGTAAGTGCCAAGAATTTGATTCAGGTTCCTGGTATGTGGGTGAGAGGGAATTACCACCTGGGTTCTCCCATAACTTTCTTGCCGTCTTAGCTTTCCCAGAAGTGACAACTATAAAAAGGAAAAAGGAAGGGAGGGAGGCAGGGAGAGAGAGAAAAAGAGGATGGATTCTCCCAAAGAGAATGCCCCAGGGCTCTTCAGTCAGGTGTCCTCAAAAACCATCCACACTCACCCCAAAAACAGGCAACCTAGCCCTCAGTTAGCTAACTAGGGGTCTCTGCTTCCAGGTACCATGGTACTTCAGACTTGGAAGGCCTCTGCATATCTGTCAAAGTCAGGAGTGGGGCAAATGGAGACAGGACTCAACATGGTTTTCAAAGTGTTTCCTGTAGAACCCTGTGGGTTCCTAGAGATTGGACTACAGCAAAGCAAGGCAGAGGTGACCGCTACAACAACCAGTGTTGTAGGAACACTTTCATTTTTTTAACATCTTTATTTCAATATAATTTACGTACCAATTTAGTGTACAACTCAAGAGTTTTTAGCTTTTTCAGAGGTGAGCAAGCATCACCACAAGTTTAGAACATTTTCATCAGTCTCATGTAGATCTGAGTTGCAATAACCCCCAAAATGGATAACTATGAGCTAATTCAGTCTCAGTTTCCTTATTGGTTTTATGGGAAAAGTAATACCTACCCCACAGGTTTCTTGTAAAGGTTCCATGTGAGAGGGTAGGGAAAGCCCCCAGCATGGGTCTTGCAGGTGGGAGTAGTAGCAGGGGGAGAGGACATAATAGTACCAACATGAACAAAACCACAGGCTAGGCACTTTCTTTCTTTCTTTCTTTCTTTTTTTAAGATTTATTTATTTATTTGAGAGAGAAAGAGAGTGAGAGAGCCCAGCAGGCAGAGCCACAGGCAGAAGGGGAGGGAAGCAGACTACCCGCTGAGCAGGGTGCCTAGTGCAGTGTGGGGCTTGATCCCAGGGCCCTGAGACCATGACCTGAGCCAAAGGCAGACACTTAACCAACTGAGCCACCCAGGCACCCCAGCCAGGCACTTTCTACATAGGATTTCATTTCGTCTTTGCTAGAATCCTTCAAGGCAGAGACTACTGCCCCCATTTGACCAGGAGGAAATGAAAGCTCGCAGATTTAAGAAACTTTCCAAGGTCATGCAACTAACTGTTGGTGAAGGTAAACCTAAACCCCTCATCTTTCTTGCTCCAAAGACTGTGCATACTTTTGCTCAGTCACACAATCTTTCAGAATTCCTTTTCTCCTCTTTTTTTCATCTCTGCCCTCCTTGTACATCTTTTTCTCTACATCTTTCCTAGTATTTTTAACTACAGTGATTTTACCTCCATCCAGATTCTGTATGTGACTCACAGCATAGGGTAGAGGGCTAGGGAAGGAGTCACAGAGGTCAGACATACACATCATACACTAACAAAGAATGTCGTATCTGGATGCTAAACCCTCACATTCCTAGACACAGCCCACCACTGACTCAGCCACTACCCTTGGGATACTCACAAATCCAATGTACCCCGTCCCCATACTGCTGACCAACCAACCTTGTGCTCTTGCTCTGCCCTAAGGAAACAACTGAAGGGGCACTTAGTGATAAGATCATTGCTTTCAAATCAAATTTCAAAAAAACTTAACTCATCACCTTTATGTGTAGGGCCCTGCACCAGATACTATGGGAGAAACAGTGATGAATAAGACCTGATTTCTGGCCCTAGAGGCACTCACAGTCTAACAGGACAGAGCACTAATTACAATACAGAGCAGAGCAATATGCCAAATGAGAGATTCATGCCAAGTACTCTGGAGCATGGAAAACAAAAAATTATTTCCCACTATAGGGAAACAACAAGATTTCTAGGAGAAAACATTTAATCTAGGCCAGTAGGTCTCAACCAGGGGCACTACTTTTTTTTTTTTTTTTTTAAGATTTTATTTACTATTTGAGAGAGAGAGAGAGCACGAGCCGGGGGCGGGGGGGGGGGGGCACAGGCAGAGGGGACAGGGAGAAGCAGACTCTTCACTGAGCAGGGAGCCCAATGTGGGACTAGATCCCAGGACCCCAGTGCGGGGCTCAATCCCAGGACCCTGAGATCAAGACCTGAGCTGAAAGCAGACACTTAACCAACTGAGCCACCCAGGCGCCCCAATCAGGGGTACTTCCATTCCCAGGGCAACTGACAATTGGCAACAGAGACATTCTGGTTGTCACACCTTTGGGAGGAAGGGGTGATGGTGGAGGTTTGCTACCCATATCCAGTGTATAGAAGTTGGGAAGCTGCTAAACATCCGACAATGTAAAAGACAGCCCCCCACAACAAAGATCCGTCTAGCCCAAAACGTCACTAATGCTGATGTTGAGACACCCCGGTCTAGGCCTTTGTGGACAAGTGGAATTTTTACAGGCAAATGGGAGCCAGAGAGACACTGAGATGAAAATTTATCTAAAGCAAAGGCATAGCGATTGGATAGAAAGAACACATTTGAGATGGTTGTAGCATAAAGTAAGTGAACTCTGTGTAATGCGAACTAGTTGGGAAAGCTAAAGGCAGATTGTGGGAGCACTGAAGGGCAGGTTAGAGTTTAGATTAATTTAGTAAGTAAAGGTAGGCCACTCTTAAGTTTCATCGTCTCTAAAACACAGTAACACCTGGCTCATATAGTGGCTGAGCATTAAAGGAAAGTGTATATGCGTCACACGGTAGTGACGTTCCTTTTGCACTGCACTCCCTTTACAAGGCGGAAGTAATGATCAGAGTTGAGCTTTAGTAATTCCAGTAACAGTGCAAAAAAGACAAACTTACAGGCAAGAGAATATACTCAAAACCTTCAGGGCACAAAACAGGACATTTTAATTACGTGCTAAATTGAGTTCCTTTGGACTGTGTGCTACGGGAGTTACTCCTGGGATGACAGAGAGATGGGTTGGGGGTGGGAAAAGTCAGGGAAAGTTCAGGACAAGTGAGTCCGGAGCATTCCAGAAGATATCTAAGACTGATACAGACAGGACCGTGGGCTGAAGGCGGCAGGGGTAGAAGAAGTCAATCCCAGCCAGGCAGAACTAGCTGAGCAAAGACAGGGCACTGCAATAAGCGCGGAAGGAGCCTGAGACAGTGAGGGCCAGGAAAACCACAGTGGTAGGAGGTCCATCCAGAGAGTCTTAAGAAAGACGAAGGCCAGATCTGAAGGGACGGAGGGCTTGGCAAAGGAAGTCAGATGGAACTGGAAAGGAAAATCATACCGGACACAGGAAACCAAAATGTGACTTGGGGAGATCATTGGCAGCATGTACAACATGGGCGCTCGAGGGGAAACAAAAGGCAAGGGAGCACAGAGAGGTGCCCACAGCCGTCTGGACATACAGAAATAAGACCCAAAGCCTGAGGAGGGAAAACAATTCTTAGTAATCATGCTTGTACTTCTGGGCATACTCTCCCACACCCAAATTAGCCCAGGCTGGCCAGAGCACCAGCTACGTGCAGGAAGCCCATGGGGCTTCTCTCCCTCCCTGTGTACCACCTCCTATCGAGTCCAACTCCTTCGGGCCTCTGGATTTTGCAGGTGGAGCCACTCCTCTCAAGGTTTAGTTCCCCAGCGCTGATTCTACCTGGTGCCAGATTCCATCCGTCCACAGTCCACACAGTCCCCCAGGACCCAGCGGGCCCCATGGGGGGACAATACAAAAGGGAGAAAGCAGGTCAACTTCTACCCCACTAATGTCAAAACAGATCTGATGACAGTATTATAGTATGGCTTTGTTGCTCAGAAATCCTCTAGCCTTCCAGATGGGTGGGAGGAAAGGAGAAGTTCTCACCTAGACCTTTTCAGAAGCACACAGGCAGGGGCCAGAGGTTGTCATGCCTCACCCCCATCACATGGGCTACTCGGGGAATAGAGGACTGCCTCCTGCAGCACCCGGGCCCTGGTCAAGTCACCACACTGTGGCGGGGTGGTTCCCAGAGCTGAGTGCTACAGGCCGTGGGATGATGAGAGAGCTGATTTGGAAACTTGCTATAGAGCCCAGACCTCACTCTCTGCACCATCACGCTGAGGGAGGAAAACACACAGATTTAGCACCTATCCGTGCACCAGCCATTTGCATACATTCAATTCTTACAACCCTCCAAAGAGCGACCCTCCTCAAACAGCTGAATAAATTGAGACTTGGAGAGGTTCAGTTACCCGCCTATATGTCTCACAGCAAGTGCAAAGCCAAGTTTGAAACATAGGCCTCTCTGCACCAAAATGTATGCTCTTTCTGACAAAAACAATAACAATAATAGTTAGCAAAAAAATAGCAAAAGGTAACCATCACTGAGACTCTTCCACACACCAGGCCTCGTCCTGAGGGCTCTTCACGCATTAGCTCTTGTGAGCTTCTCAACAATTCCAGGAGACACCTACTATTACTGCTCCACTTCTAACAAAGAAACCAAGGCTGAATGAGATTGAAGAACTTCTCCAGTCCCCATGGCTGCTAAAGCAGAGCCAGGCTTAGACCTAGGGCTGTGTGACTCCATTACACCACTTCTCAACCCTGTGCTATGCTCCCACACCACTCACTACAGACACTAACAAAAGCAGAAGTTGATTCTGCAGCTTCCTGGGCTCCTACTGCTACCTACCCATCCCCATCCCCACGCCAAAATGTGTGATCACACCCTTGTTCAAGCCTCCCTTCTCAGCAGACACCAGGCTGCTACAGCGGTATTAGTCAGTCATTCCACACAGTGATTAAATTAAACACCCATTCTGTACAGGACTCAGCTGGGCATCAGAGAAACAGAGGCAAACAAACCAAATAAGGGTGGTTCCTGCCCTGAAATGTCTCACAACCTGATGAGAGAAACACATCAGTGAAGCAAACATTAAAATACAATTGTTAGATTTAGGGGGCTTTCCTAGAAATATAGAAGAAACATAAAGGGGAAAACCACCAGCATTCACTGAGCTTCAATTGTGTGTCTGCTCCTAAGCTGACAACTTTTTTCTTAATTAACATATGATGAAATTAACTTTTGGGGGATATAGTTCTATGAGTTTTGACATATATTTAGACTCACATAACTGTCTTACAACCCAGACCCAGCAAAATTCTATTACTCTCCCAAATTCCTTCATTCTGTCCCTTGGTATTCAAACCCTCCCCACACTCCTAATGCATAATAACTACTGACCTAGCTCCCATCCCTACACTTTTTTCTCAGAACGTCATTGAGATGGAATCACAGAGCATGTCACTTTTTGAGTCCAGTGTCTTTTACTCAGTACAAGGCCTTTGAGATTCATCTATGTGGTGTACATCAATAGTTCATTCCTTTTTATTGCTGGGCCATTTCCCACAGTCTGTGTATGCACTCACACCTGGAAGGACATTGATTTGTGTCCGGCTTTTGGCCACTCCAAATAAAGCTACTATCAACACTGTATACAAGTTTTAGTATGAATACAAATTTTCATTTATCTATAGGGGTAAATACCTAGAAGCAGAATTGCTGGGACAGGTAATAAATCATGTTTAACTTTCTCAGAAGTTCTATAAGCAAAAGTTCTGGTGGCTCTTCCTCCTCGCCTGACACTTCGTGGTGTCCATTTTTTAATTTTAGCCATTCTGCCAGATGTATAGTGGTATCTCACTGTGGTTTTAATCTGTACTTCCCTAATGGCTGGTGATATTGAATGATATGAAATCTTTTCACACATTTCTTTGTCATCCATATAACTTCTTTGATGAAGTGTCTTTTTAAATCTTTTCGCATTCTAGAGTTGCTTGTTTTCTGTTGTTGAGTTTGGGAGTTATTTGTGCCAGAAACCTTTTTTTACAATTTATTTATTTTTATTTTAGAGAGAGAGAGAGAGCATGCAAGCTGGGAGAGGGACAGAGTAAGAGGAAGAGAATCTCGAGCAGACTCTCCGCTGAGTGCAGAACCCATCACGGGACTCGATCCCAGGAGCCTGAGATCATGACCCAGACCAAAATCAGGAGTCAGATACCTATTGCACTGAGCCACCCACACACCACTGTGCCAGAAACTTTTACCTTTTC
The DNA here is from genome assembly GCF_963455335.1 of Martes martes. Classification (NCBI taxonomy): domain Eukaryota; kingdom Metazoa; phylum Chordata; class Mammalia; order Carnivora; family Mustelidae; genus Martes; species Martes martes. The sequence goes on from NC_137898.1 coordinate 57,678,688, forward strand.
TCACTGAATTCTGACAGTAACCCTGCAAGGGTAGGAATCATTAACCACCATTTTACCTAAGAAAACTAAAGGGGAAGTCACTAAACTACTACAATCGCAGTTCTTCCTAATTTCAGAATTTGACTCATTATTTAATCGCCTGTGACATACAGACCACTAGAAGGCAAGCTCTATGAAAGCTGAAATCTTATCTGTTTTGTTTGCTATAGAATCCATATTCCTATAATGGTGCCTGGCACACAAGAGGTAGTCAATAAAAATCCGTTTAACAGCTGAATAAATGCCCTTGATTTCCCATGTAGGCTCCAGGAAGACAATAACATTGCTCTCAAAGTGTCAGGACAGGTCGAAGGGATGGTGACTGTTGACTGCCTCTCTCTGTATACCTCAGACTGCCAGACAACCTGATAGGACCATGCCCCTGCAGCAAATCCTTTCCCAATGGGCAGTGTTCCCACCCGAGGTCTCAGTAGAACACAGGCCATGAATTTCCACACTGGTGGGCTGGTCGAACTTTCTCCCAGCCTTGAACGAGGCGCACCATCACCAATACTGCCATCTTGCTCATCTGAAGGGCCCCCAATCCATAGCCTTTGCCACCTCAGAAGCAAGCAAAGAGAGTCCTTAAGCAGCCAAACTGGCTGCCCCACACACAACTGATTACATATTTTCTACAAAATGCCTGCTGAGTCTCAGCTTGCCCTAAGTCAAATTTCATAGCTCACAGCAGAGTAAAAATAGCAATTAGAAATGGGGATGAATCAAAGACAAGACGGAAATTATAGGAAGAAATCACAACAATGGATATGGGATTCCAGGAACTGGGGTAATTGTGTAAGAGGCCCTGAAGACATGCTTTGAATGACTCAAATAAAGGCACCACTCTGTTCACAATAATCTTTGAAAAGAAAGACTTATTTCAAAAATGGCTAAAATATTAAGAGAGCTAGAACTGAGGTTATAGTTCAGTCATCTGAAAAACTTACTGATATGAGGCTGAATAAATGAGGCCTTATAGGGCATCCCTTCAGACTTGCGCTAAGATCTTTGGGGAATCAGCAGGGCTTTTTAAGTGGTCATGGAAAGCTCATGTCCTTCATGGTCAGCACAGCAGGGTTTCATCACTCACGCCTCAGGGCCCATCAGCCAATGTTCTAAGCTCTGAGCTGTCCACCCAACGCTCCAGTTAGAACTTGACCTCCAAGGTTGTCTCGTATGTTTACACAGACTTAAGCACACATACTTTGCTACCATTATTTCTCTTTCAAAGACAGTTGCTTGTGACAAGTCATGAAAACTCAGACCGGGAGGCCCCCCTCACCACCAGAGGCCCGAGATTGCAGGGAGAGCAGCTGAAGCCAAGGCAAAGGCAGAAGTTATACTGAAAAAGAACAGCTCACCACTGGCACAGAGAAGAGCAGGGTGACAGCTTTTGTGTTATTTTAGAACAGTTTGTGCTGATGAGCTTTTTGTTGTGGTAACATTCCTCTAAAAAGAACATTTTCTTCCTCCCCTCATTGACAAAGCAATCAGCAGAAAGTGAAAAAAAAGGAGGAGCATATAACAAAGATATCCAGGAATTTGTGGATCTTGGATCATATCACCTTCTTAACTGATGTGCCATCCATCCCCTAGTCCCGTGGCTAGGCCCCCAGAGAGAGATCAGGAAGCCTCTAGGCCTCATCTGCTTCTGGGAACATGGTTTTATTCTCAGCACAAGCAAATAAAATTTGGGTCCTTTGAGGGCCAGAGCCACTTCGAGATGCAACCAAAGTTCTGCTACTTTTATCAGGTGTCCTTGCTTAAGGACCTACATTTGGCAGGTTCAACAAGGAGACCTCTCTCAGCTGGGCTGCCTGGGCTCCGACTTTCCTTCCCAGGTTTTTGTCCTGCTGCCTTCCCCCACGGTTGGTCTGTCTAACCAAACCCACCCACCATGCTCTTACTACCTCCACATCTGTGCTCACGCTGGCTCCCTACTTACTACTCAGGCTGCCCCATTCCTTCCACGCCACCCAAATATCTACTTTTGCTCCAGGAGGTCATTTTTGTACTTTTATAAATTCCTTGGACCTTATCTAATTCAACCTAATACAAGGATCCCCTCGGCTAACCAGTCAGTAGGGTGCTGTTTTCTATAGGCCCACCTTCAGCGACTGGGAGCTCACTGCATACCTACCAAGGAAGCCTTTTCTACAAGGTGGCGCTGGTAGACAATTCTTTATTCTAAAAGAGTATGCCCATATTTTATTTTTCTCACACTGGTCCTGGTTCTGTCCTTAGAATAAGAGAAATAGTACACCAGTACTTCACAGCATGAGCTTTGAAATCAGATCTGTACTCGTACCCAGTGTGTCCCTGGAACAAGCCTTCCCAAGGCTCCAGTCCTTGACAATAACACCAACTTCAAAAGGCTGTTAAGAAAGGTAAAAGAGTTAATTATGCAAAGAGCTTAACACTGTGCCTGGCACGGAATAAGAACTCAATAAACGCTAGCTAGTGTCATGGTTTTCATCGCCTGCACCATCGTTATTTAAATCTGATTCCTCCACTCCTAGTGTATTTGAAGATAGAAATTTTATTATCTGAATCTTTTCTTTTCCAGGCTCATGTTTCTCCACTAGACTGTAAATGATATGAAGACAGATGCGTGTGTCCTCTTCACTGCCACAGCCCCATGTCTACAACAGTGCCTGGCACATACATGATACCTAAAAATACTGAATTCTATTGGATGTCTCCATTTCATAGTTTCCTTGCCTTTCATCGTTCACGTCACTCCTTTACAGGCTCTCACTGTTCCAGATGCTTCTAACAACGTGAAATCTGAAATTGAGCTCAAAACTTAAAAGGTGGGCTGAGGAGCAGGGTGAAGAGACTGGGCTTACCTCTCCCTTGTGACACACACCATATCACTATTAAAGATTTGGCACAACTTGACCACTTCACCAAACTGCTGGCTCGTGTTGAGCTGGAAATCAACTGAAACCTTTACATCTTTTCACACACAATGACTTCATACTCTGGGCTCTATGGAACTGGAACTGTAGTGATGCCAAAAGGTGAGACAATAACAGAGCTTTTTCCATCTAGAAATTCCTCTCACGCCTACTATCTGGACCACTCAACAGGCTCCCAGCAACTGCGGCCTGCAATTCAGAATGATGTTTCTAGGAACATGCGTTTCTTCCTCCCAAACAGAGTATAAACTCCCAGAGGGCAAGATAATGACCACCTTGACTTCTCTCCTGCTTGCCAACACAGGACTGAGCACATAGCAAGGACAGACAGATGCCCTCCGTCTGCAGCAGGATTACAGTAAGGAGGCAGAGGAACTGTAGAGACCAACCTCAGGGCTCCCTCTCCCTCTCAAACAGCACAGCTCAGTCAGTGTTGTGCTTCTGGCTGGTAGGCGGATGGGAGCCAGTCCAGGCAGAGACACAGACATCAGGCCTGCATACGGACAGGCTGGGTCCTACAGAATCACCTCCCTTGACAAGGAGGAGCTCCTAGAGAACAAGCCAACATCAAGAACATCTCTCCGTGGGGAAGAGTGTCTAGACAGCTTTCAGGGACTGTCCACACAGGAAGAGAAGAGAGCCACGGCACGGTGAGAGAGCTCACCTCATCGCTTTCTTCCACGTCCACATCACCATTGGCATCATCGTCCATCAGCTTGTGGATGCTGCGGACTGCATCAAAGCTGAGCTTCTCATCCTCACTGTGGCACAGGGGCTTGTCAATCCGGCAAAACTCTGTACAGGAAAAGCAAGAGACAACATTACTATGGACCACGACCTGCCTGCCCCAGGGTCCATAGTTTCCAGCAGCTAAATCCTCAGGCAGCCACTTCACTGGCTATTTGTACAGCGAGAAAAGGGTTCACGCAGTCTTCAACTCTCTCCCCAACAATGTCCTGAGCTTCCCCATTTAGGGACAATGCCTTATTATCCTAATCAATCCCTGGCAGGCAAGTCAAGCATAAGACTAGGAATACACTGGGATCGGGGTGCCTGGGTGGCTCAGTGGGTTGGGCCTCTGCCTTGGGCTCGGGTCATGATCTCAGTCCTGGGATCGAGCCCCGCATCGGCCTCTCTGCTCAGCAGGGAGCCTGCTTCCCCCTCTCTCTCTGCCTGCCTTTCTGCCTACTCGTGATCTCTCTCTGTCAAATAAATAAATAAAATCTTTTTTAAAAAGTTGAATTTTAAAAAAAAAGGAATACACTGGGATCTAGAACAAAGAACATGAATAGGTAACTCACAAGAAAATATATATATAAATGAGAGAAAATGCAAACAACCAATGGACATAGGGGAAAAAAGTTTTGCCTTAGTAGTAAGGGAAGAAATACATATTCAGATGAAATATCACTTTGAGTCAGTCGATAAATAAATGTGCATTAATACAGTCTTTCTAGAAATAGGAACACAGCCATTTACTACGGCAAAATAATATGTTTTCCTTCTCGTTCACTTTATCACTGCTGGGAGTAGCAGAGTGCCAGCCCCGGGCTCGCTGCAGGAAGCCCTCACATGCTGAGCCTGCCACAGGGGGGTTACAGTCAGTGAGAGCTATCAGGCACCCACGGTCCTGAGCACATCAGCTACAACAGCATGGGAAACCCACAGGCCCACAGGGCAGCTTCCTCCACCACCGAGACACAGTCATGCGGCACTAAAGCCAGCACAAGAGCCGAGGCCACCTAATTCTCCCTCTCTTAGAACCCTGGGAGGGCCCCTGGGTGGCTCAGTGGGTTAAGCCTCTGCCTTCGGCTCAGGTCATGATCCCAGGGTCCTGGGATCAAGCCCCACATTGGACTCCCTGCTTGGAGGGGAGTCTGCTTCTCCCTCTCTCTCTGCCTGCCTCTCTGCCTACTTGTGATCTCTGTCTGCCAAAAAATAAAATCTTAAAAAAAAAAAAAGAACCCTGGGAAACACTATGCACACAGCAGAATGAGCCTGGCATCTCGTCTTAGCTCTACCGTGTGACCCTAGGGAGGTCACTTCCCTTCTCCAGGCCTCAAGCTGGGTATCTGAAAAAGACATTGTAAGTAAAGTTTCTAGAATGTCTTCCAGTGCTTAGATTATAAAATTCCTCTTTCCCTGTGACCCTGATCTTGATAACTTCTCTCTGGCAAGAATCCTCAGATCACTCCCAAGGAAGAAACTGTCACAGAAGAGAAAGCAAGGACCGGGAAAAGAGGCTGCTGCTGTGAAGCCTTCTAGAAAGCCCTAATCAAAGACCTGAAACACTCCACTCCATTTAATCATTTTCCCGTCTGCTGTCAGAGGCAGCGACAGGACAGGACAAGTCACCTCTCTCTCACTGGCTAGTTGCTCAAATCCTTTTCAAAATGAGGGAGGGCTATAAATGTTAAATGTGGAAAATGTCCCATATGTGACTCAGTTAAAACAGGTTGGATACTGGAGCTCACAGATGGTAACTGTTGTGCCCGAAGTCAAAGACAGCTGAATAGCCACAGCGAGAGCCCAGGCCTACTGACTCCCAGGCCCACACTTCACCTGACTGCTTTTATGCCAAGGCAACCAAACAGCTTTAAGATGGTTTCATCTTCTGGAAGACACAGATGGTAAGAAGCCCACTGAGGAAATGGCTTTATAGAAGACAAAAAGTAAGATAAACAGTATACATACCAAAGAAATATCTCCATATAACCTTATATTCTTCTACATTTGTCCTACAAGTTGGAGGGTGGGGTGAGGTGGTGGTGGGTACTGAGGGAAAGAGTAGAATGCAGCCAAGGATTAAGGCATTGTTTCTCAACTTCCTCACCAACAAGAGCTCTTGGCATGATCGTTTTGTTAATGGACTCCTATCCACGAACTACCTATCCAAAAAAGAACTGCAGTAAGTAATGACTGGTTCATAGATGGAAGCACACAGCACTGGGATTAGTATTACCAACATATTGCTTTTCTTCCCTTACTCCTATTTTTGTGTTAATCAAAGGCACACATAATTGCCTATCAGAACAAGGAAAAAAAATTTAATTGCCTATCAGAGATTTTTGATCAGCACATGATGTACCCATTCAAAAAATATTTACTGGGTGTTCTTTATGTGCCAGGCTCTATAATCAGCACAGGGCATAAAGAGATGAGCCAGATCTCATCCCTGCTCTCAAGGAGCTTAGTTATGAAACTAGAGGAGAGAGGTGATAAATACACGATGTGCTAAGCACCATGATAAAAAGAATCAGGATTACCCTACAGGTCTGTAAAAGGCCAGATGGTAAACAATTTAGGATTTATGAACCACATAGCCTCTGTTACTACTACCTAACTCTATCATAGAGCACAAAGGGTGCCATAGACAAAACATAAGAGCAAGAGCTTAGCTGTGTTCCAATAAAACTTTATTCACAAAAACAGGTGGTGGGCTGAATTTGACCACTGGGCCATAGTTTGCTAACCCCTGTTCTAGAAAACCATAGGTAGCACACCTGAACCATATTAAGTTGACAGATTTTTGAACCAAAGCAAAGAAATCCAGTCTTTTCACTAGCCTGTTTCCACACACAGGTTTCTCATAAGTAAAGCACAACTTCTTTTTAAGTTTTATATATTTAAGTAATCTCTATACCTAATGTGGGGCTCCAATTCACAACCCCCAAATCAGGAGTCTCATGCTCTTCCAACTGAGCCAGCCAGGTGCCCCAAAGCATAACTTCTAATAGCATTTTTTTAAATGCTGAACTAGTTTACTGAACTCTAGGGATGAGGGGGAGAGGGAATCTCCAGGCCGGGCACCATTGGCCTAAGTCACCCAGCCCCTTTCCCGAAGGCCTATGGCAGGTCCAAGAAGTTTGGGCTTCCAAAACTAGGCTCTGGTGTGTAACCTGATCAGACACACAGGTGACCTTTGCTGCTGGCATCATCAGACATAGAGAAGGATTAAAGGGATTGAGGATAAAGGGGTACAAAATCTTGATGTCCCATAAGGCCAGAGAATCCTGTCCAGAAAAACCACGTTAGCCAAAATTCACAAATGACTCCTGCTATCAAGCATTTCCTAGGCTGTCTCTCTTTCCTTCCTGAGACCTTTCTATCATCTCTTACACATTCCAATCTGGCAAGGTTTCCCACAGCCATGTGGAAATAACCTTGGAAGATCCAACGATTTAGCAATGCATTATTAGTAAGAGCCCTGAATTTGTAGTCAGAACATGTATGTCAAAACCCCAGCTCCATCAGTTACAATTATATGATGTTGGACGAGCTGTTTAACTTCTCTGAGCTTCCAATGCCTCATCTGTAAAATGAGGACAAACCCTGTGAGCAGACCACATGTGTTCAAACACCTTGCACAGGGTATGCAGAAAGCTGACAATCCATACATCTGTAGTCTCCTTCTTTCCTCCCAGGGAAACAAGTGAGCAGCTCCCATCCTCTGCTAACCAGCCACTCTCCCTGTGAGACGATGAAGAATCAAATACAGACATACAGTCCAATCAGAGAGATCAGCATATGTTCTAGATGAGCTGGCAAGTGATTATAACAATAGTCTATATTCCCACAACACTTATGGTCTGTCACTGAGAACATTTATCATACTGTGTTGCAGTTCTCTGTTTGTCTTCTCCAAGAGACTGTGATTTCCAGAAGGGCTTGGGACCATGTCCTCAGCCCCAAGCAAAAGCCAGGTTCTTGATAGATGCTCATTAAATGTTTTTTGATGAATACTTAAATACCAACCAACAATTATGTGTAGGCTTTCTCTAGGCAGAAAAGAGAATTCTAAGTAAAAAGATTAGTTCGGAACCAGGTTTTTAAATTGTTTGATCTCAGGGCCCCTGTATACTCATGAAAATTGAAAATCCCCAAAATGGTATTTACCATATTAGAAATTAAAATACAAATTCTAATAGTAATTAGTTCCTTTTAGACCAATAAATCTCCTATACATTAATAGAAATATGATTTTTTATGAAAAATAATTGTTTCCTGGAAAAAATGTTTTCTGAGAAGGGTGGGATAATTTTACATTTTTGCAAATCTCCTTAATATCTTGATTAATGGAAAATGGCTATAGTTTTATACTGATGTCCACATTCAATGTGTTGTGTTTTTTTTTTTTTTAAGATTTTATTTATTTATTTTACAGACAGCGATCACAAGGAGGCAGAGAGGCAGGCAGAGAGCCCAATGAGGGGCTCGATCCCAGACCCTGGGATCATGACCTGAGCCGAAGGCAGAGGCTTTAACCCACTGAGTCACCCAGGCGCCTCTCAATGTGTTGTTCTGACCCAAGATCAAAACAGATATGTAGCTGGAAAAGACAGGAGTATTTTAATAACCTTTCAGATAACTGTAAACATTCCTCTCTAATATTACATCAAAACTCAACAAGTGGTAGATTTATTAAAGATTAGTTGCAATGTGAAATTTGAAACTATCTGGATGAACTTTTTATACTTTATTACATTAAAATCTATTGCTCTATCTTGCACTTTCAATGATCTTTTATCAGGTGTGATTTTGTAACATGATGCACTTGGTCACATGAAAACTAGTGATTCAATGAGTTAGGCAGAGCTTCCAAATTGGCCCATTTCATCCATATAACAGCAAAACAATCAGTTATTAATATCACCACTAATTTAATCAGAAAAGTTTTATTATTTATTTATTTATTTATTTGAGAGATTGAGAGACAGCTCCAGCAGTCACAGGGGGGCAGGGGGAAGGGTGCAACGCAGAGGGAGCATGGAGCCTGATGTGGGGTTTGATCTCACAACGCTGAGATCATGACCTGAGCTGAAATCAAGAGTCAGACACTCACCCAACTGAATCACCCAGGTGCCGCCTTTCTTTCTTTCTTTCTTTCCTTCTTTCTTTTTTTAAAAGTAGCCTCCACACCAAGCATGGAGCCTGACACAGGGCTTGAACTCATGACCTTGAGATCAAGACCTGAGCTGAGATCAAGAGTTGGACCCTTAACCGACTGAGCCACTGAGGTGCCCCCCATCAGAAAAGCTTGAAATCTGGGGGAGCATCAAGCTCACAGTGGCAGATACAAGTTTTCCACAATTCTAAGTTTTAAATAAAAGCTAGAATTTTATCATTGGCAACAAATACTACCAGTCGTTTTCCTCTAAGTAGCAGACTCACCTCATTCATTTTTAAGAAAATATCGGCCAAATAATTAGTCTCAGTAACTGTAATTTATCTATCAGTTATTCTTTCAAATAAAAATAGTGTTCCCTGGGGCGCCTGGGTGGCTCAGTCTTTAAGCATCTGCCTTCAGCTCAAGTCGATCCCAGGACCCTGGGATTGAGTCCCACAAGGGGCTCCCTGCTCAGTGGAGAACCTGCTTCTCCCTCTCTCTCTCCTCCCTGCTCATGTTCTCTCTTGCTATCTCTGTCTCTCTCTCTCAAATAAATAGAATCTTTAAAGGAAAAAAAAAAGTGTTCCCTGAAGAGAGGTAGTTCAGCTTCCAACTTGATGATATAAACACTCTTCCTTAAAATAAACATCAAATTCTACCTGCAGCAAAAGTGCTTTATGCATATTTCCTGTTTCATCACACAGAATACTAAAGAGACATGTATTCATGGGATATATTTTAATAGAATTCATATACTTTAACTTCTATATTTAAAAAAAAAATTTTTTTTTAAACAGAGCATATGAAGGTGAGGAAAACAGTGACCACTGGCACAGTTTGGTGCCACTGCTTTGACTCCTGACAAGGAACCAACAGTTTTACTTAATTGCTTTCATGCCACCAGTACAAATGTAGACATGGTGAAAAAAAAGCAAATAACATCTTAGCATTATTACTAAAATGTCTTTGACCTTTTGGACCCCTGAAAGGGTCTTGGTGATCCTCAATGGTCTGCAGACCACACTTTGTTAATCACTGGCAAGCAAAACCACAGTCTTTCCCTCGTGTCCCAAGCTCCTCTCCTTTCTCCAGGCGGAGCTAATCATTCACCACTCTATGCTCCAAAGCACTTTATACACAACTCTGCTATATTAATTCTCATGCTCTGATGTTCACATGTCACGTCCAGAAAAGGGCAAGGACTAGGTTTGACTCACTCTATCTTCCAGGGCCTAGGATGGCACCTTCACTAACATCCACCGTCAAGTAGGAAATCAGTAAATGTTGGCTGAATGAATGAATGCGTGCTTAAATGGATTCATAGCAAACCGTATCTCCCCCAAAAACAAGAGAATTGCTGAGAACAAATGACCAATTCCCCCCACCAATATCCACCATCCACCTGATGCCTCCTCCCTTCCAGCCAGTTTCTCATCACTGAACAGTAATTCCTCCCCCTGAGACCATGGATCTGCAGGCATGCGAAGCAGAGCCTGGCAATGGACTGTCTGGTGTGAGACATAAGCCCAAAGGGAAAGAAGTGAGAGAAACAGCAGGTAAGGAAGAAGGTATAGATCAGGAACAGAGAAGGCCACTAGACAGACTGCTCCTTACCACTTGGCTGGCACCTGAAGGGACTCTGGAAATTGTGAAATCTTGCCAGCAGGAGCGTCACCTGTTGTGAATAATTTCTCCACTTCACCTCCCACCCCCCAAAAGCAGGACCAGGAAGCTCTCGATGGGATCAGAATCCATCCTTACCCTTAGAAAGGGCTCCAAAGACGATTAAGACAGAGCACCAGCCCTAGGAAGATTCAGATTCGACCAAGGACCAGGACATTCCAGAGATAAAACAGCACAGAAGGGGCGTGTGGGTGGCTCAGTGGGTTAAAGCCTCTGCCTTCGGCTCAGGTTATGATCCCAGGGTCTTGGGATCAAGCCCCACATCGGGCTCTCTGCTTAGTGGGGAGCCTGCTTCCTCCTCTCTCTCTGCCTGCCTCTCTGCCTACTTGTGATCTCTGTCTGCCAAATAAATAAATAAAATCTTTAAAAAAAAAAAAGCACAGAAGCTTGACTGAGGCTAGGGCTGGGGGTCTGGAGAGGGGGAAGGGGAGTAGGAGGAGAAAGGACCCTCTACACAGAAATGTAACGAATGAGAAGAGGAACTGGTTTGGGACCTGGAACTGGCAAGAAAGGGCCCCCTTGGAATACCGCACATAGTAGGTCCAGCCACAGAGGAAAGAGGACTCAACTCCCAGGGGCTGGGTGAAATCCAGCCTCCTGAGGGATGCTCTTGCCCCTGTTAGAACATCAAGTCTCATATCCAAGCAAAGGCCCAGCTCTTCTCAGCAGGGGGGGTCAGGAATTCAGAAGAAATTTCCTTATGGACAAAGCCAGCACTAGTATCAGCCACCCAAGAAGCACTGACACAAAAGACTTCCCGTGTCTCCCCCCAGGGAGAACACATCAAAAAATAACCCATACAACACCAAGAGTGAACCCTGAGAGAAGCTATGAACTTTGGATGATCATGATGTATCCATGTAGGCTCATCCTTCGTAAAAAATGTACCACTCTGGTAAGTAACATTGGTAATGGGTTGGCTATGCATGTGTGGAGGCAGAGAATATGTGGGAAATCTCTGTACCTCCCTCTGAATTTTGTTGTAAACCTGTAACTGCTTTAAAACAAAACAAAACAAAACAAAACAAAAGCATAGCCTACGATATGTGTGTGGTCAGTAAACATTTTTACAATTCTTACTAGCATACTTTTTTTTTAAAGATTTTATTTATTTATTTGACAGACAGAGATCACAAGTAGGCAGAGAGGCAGGCAGAGAGAGAGGAGGAAGCAGGCTCCCTGCTGAGCAGGGAGCCCGATGCAGGGGCTCGATCCCAGGACCCTGGGATCATGACCTGAGCCGAAGGCAGAGGCTTTAACCCACTGAGCCACCCAGGCGCCCCTCTTACTAGCATATAACATATAAAATATATATATGTTTATATATTATATGTTTATTATAATGCAAGATAACTATATTTTCACTCTAAACTGCGATCTAAATACTCCGGTAACAATTTTTTTAATTCGTATGAAATATAATTATAGAAAGCCCTCAGTGGAAAAGAAAAAATTCACAGCCTTGGCAATGTAAAGAGCTTCAATATGCAACATACTGAGCTATAACCTCTGATTCCATGAGCACTTCTGACTTTGTACCTCTTCTGGCCTTACTTCAGTCAGCTTACAACTACAGTTATTTCTCATTTTTTCATAGCACCTACTACCACCTCACACATGATACACATATTTGTTGATTGGCTTATTGTCCATCTCCCTCCAACAGAAGCAAGGCTCACAAGAACAGGGACTTTTTTGTTCCCTGCAGTATCCCCCACAGAGACTCAGACAGTGCCTGGCACACAGTAGGTATTCAATATAGATCTGCTAAATGAAGGACTGTTTTCCTGAATGTGCAAAGCAAGTTTCTCCCCCAAACCTGACTTTTCAATGTTGAAGTTTTGAAGAAACTGATCTGCATTCAGTCCAAGGCTCTCTCTTCTCTTCATACTACTCTCTCTCTCCTAAAGGGATCTTATCTCTCCTCACAGCCCTGATTACCATTTAAAGAAATTTCTAATTGATGCCAACTCTCCGGAAAAAGCAAAATGATCTTTCTGCTGCAAGTTTCACTTGTGACCCTCAGAAACCCACAGAAGCCAGCTACTTACTAAATATCTCCACACAAGGATGCCTGACAGGAATGTGAACTCGTCATGTCTAAATCTAAAGTCATTAGGTCCCCCCAGACTTCCTACTTCTCCAGTTGCTTGTGTCAAAAACCTTCACATCTCACTCTCCCTCACTCACTCCCCACTTCTAAACAAGCACCAATCCTAGTTCCAAGATTCAACTATTCCAAATCCTCTTCTCACAGGGGAGAGATTCTGAATACTTACCGAGGATCAGCAGAAATGCTACCCACAGGCAGGGCTAGTGCATACCAGCTGATTGATTACCCATCCAAGTCACCTCCTACTCAAAACCCTTCAAAAGCTTTTCATTACTCCTTTTTTTTTTTTTTAAAGATTATTTATTTGTCAGAGAGAGAGGGAGCACAAGCAGAGGGATGGGCAGGCAGAGGGAGAAGTAGGCTCCCCACTGAGCAAGGAGCCCGATGTGGGACTTGATCCCAGGATCCTGGGATCATCACCAGAGTTGAAGGCAGACACTTAACTGACTGAACCACCCAGGCATCCCAGCTTTTCATTACTCTTAAGATGAAGTTCAAATTTCTTAAAGTGGCCTGCAAGGCCCGGCATGATTTGTCACCTGCCACCTTCCTGGTCTCATGTCCAGCAACTCCTGCAGCTTTGTGCAATCCTCCTTTGATGTTCCAAGTCTCTCCCCTCCTTTCTACACGTAGTACACTGGTTCTCAACTCCAGATGCATATTAGACTCACTTAGGGAGCACTGATGTCGCTGATGCTCAAGCCCCATCCCAGACCAATTAAATCGGTATCTTTGTGGATGGTACCTAGGTATGGGTTTGGTTTTATGGGGAGTTTTTGCTTTTTTTTTCTTTGAGACATAACATATATACAGCGAAGTGTATAAATATACAGATCAACTAACTTTTACATATGCATATATTTAAGTAATTACCACCAAAATCAAGAAATAAAACATTCCCAACACTCTAGGAAGACCTCCTCCCTCTTGCCCCTTTCCAGTCAATACTACCACGACCACTATCTCACCCCACCCCACAGGAGAAACTGCTTTTCTGACTTTTATCACCATACATGAGTTTTGCCTTTTCTTGACATTTATAAAAATAGAGCATGGATATTTTTTAAGGCAGGGCTGCACACAATAAAATGTCCCCATTTTAAGTGTACAGTTCAGTGTGTTTGACAAACATATACACTTGAATAATCACCACCCCAATCAAGATATAGAACATTTCCATCATCCCAAAATGTTCCCACTTGGCATTTCACTGCCAACCTCTACTTCCGCCCCACATAACCACTGATCTGATTTCTATCATTATAAATTAGTTTTCCTTACTCTAGAACTTCAAAGAAATATATTCACCAGTATGCACTCTTTTGTGCCCGGTGGCTTTTGCTCAGCATTCAGAAGATTCAATCGTGTTGTCACATGAATCAGTTTTCTCCATGTTATCACTGAGTAGTATTCCACTGAATGAAGAGACCAAAATTTGCTTACCCATCCATCAGTTTTTAGCTATCACAAATAAAGTGCTATGAGCATTCATGTACAAGTCTTTGTGTGGACATTTGTTTTCATTTTTCTTTTCTTTTTTTTTTAATATTTTATTTATTTATTTCACAGACAGAGATCACAAGTAGGCAGAGAGGCAGGCAGAGAGAGGGAAGGAAGCAGACTCCCCACTGAGCAGAGAGCCCAATGCAGGGCTCGATCCTAGAACACCAGGATCATGACCTGAGCCGAGGGCAGAGGCTTTAACCCACTGAGCCACCCAGGCACCCGTTTTCATTTTTCTTGAGTGAAAATGAGTTTTTCATCCCGAGTTCCAGTAGGAGTAGAACTTCTGGGTTATATGGCAGGGGTACGTTTAACGTTTTAAGTGCCAAGCTGCTTTCCAGAGTAGTTGTACGGCTTTCTACTCTCCCCAGGAAGCACCAGCAGAAACATCCCAATTGTTTCATGTTCTCTCTTATACCACGTGATGCCAATGTGCCACCCGGGGTGAGAATAACCTAGAATTCCTATTTGCCAAAAGAACACAAAAATACAGATCCAAAGGGGCACATGCACCCGGTGTTTACAGCAGCATTATCAACAATAGCCAAACTATGGAAGGATCCCAAGTGACCATTAACTGGTGAGTGGATAAAGAAGACATGGTGTATGATGAAGAAGTAGAAGGCAAACTGAGGACAAAGCACAAGCTGACACCCTATAACCCCCTTCCCCCAGGCGGGATCTGTGTGATATTTCTCAGGCACTCCCGGCTGCCCTAAAACTAAGGGAAGAGAAAACAAATGGGTAACTGACACACATCACAGTCCTGCAGGACAAGAGTCTCCATCAGTTTACAAATGTCTTAGCAATTCACAAGGAAAAGGCATTCTTATCAATAGCCTAACTTTCAGAAACCCATAGACTCAATCTTCTAGAGCCCTAACATCACTCTCTCCTCCACAGTGATGTGGGAGACAAAGATAGAGGGAATGTAAATAAAATAAAATGTCCTTATAACCTGTAGCCCACTGACAAATACTTGAGGCAGGCAGAGTATGACATTCCTCCAGAAAACTCCCAACTGTCTTAAAGTTAATGCCTTACTAGAAGGAAAAACCATCTTCACTTGACAATAGCCAAGCCTCCAGCATCCTATGAGTCTTCTTTAGCATATGAAAGTCCTTTTGGACACTTTCCTTTGTCCTTACCTGCCCCCACTCCCAAGTATATAATCAGCCATTCCTCACAACCCCAGTGCAGCAGTACTTTCTACCCACAAGTCCTGTCCTGGTGCTTTAATAAAATCACCTTTTTGCACCAAAGATATCTGAAGAATTCTTTCTTGGCCATTGGCTCTGGAGCTCACCAACATTCCAAAACTACATCAGTATATACATATACAATGGAATATTACTCAGTCATCAAAAAGAATGAAATCTTGCCATTCTCAATGACATGGTTGGATCTAGTGTATATTATGCAATCTGAAGTAAGTCAGTCAGAGAAAGACAAATACCATATGATTTCACTCATACGTGGAATTTAAGAAACAAAACAAATGAACACATGGAAGGGGGAAAGGTGGGGCAGGCACGAATCCTAAGAGACTCTTAAGGACAGAGAACAAACATGGTTGATGGAGAGAGGTGGGTGGAGGATGGGCTAGATGGGTAATGGGTGTTAAGGAGGGCACTTTTGTGTTGGGCACTAAGTGTTATATGGAAGTAATGAATCACTAAATTCTACTCCGAAACCAATATTGCACTGTAAGTTAACTAACTAGAATTTAAATAAAAATTTAAAGGAAAAGAAAGAAAGAATAACCTAGAATCCTTCTGTATGGAAGCCTCTTCATTCTTTCTTGACCTGCAGACTCTGACTCATACTGTTGGTCTGAAGTTAAACACTTTTTCTTCAAGAATGTTCCTTGATCATCTTCCCTGCCAAACTGGTTTAGGCCCACATTGTTACATTCTCCAAAGCACCCTATATTTTTTATTGATAGCACTTTTCACAATTATAATTATTTGTGTGATAATTTGTTCAATATCTTTCTTCACTAAACCGTAAGCTCCACAGTGGCAGGAACCATGGCTGCCTTCATGGCTGAATCCTGGCTTCAAGCCAACACCCAGCACCTAGCAAAGTCCCTAGCACAACAGCTGGGCTCCAGTGAATATTCAGTGAATGAACAAATGAGTGCCCAAAAGAACTCCACTGATAAAAGAGCAAATTGAAACAGAGATGAACAGACACAGTACTTGCCCACAAAAAGTACAAGAATGAGCACAGTATACGAATCAGAAAGACACAAAACAGAATAGGGTAAGACACAAGAGACCAGAGCAGCAGGACATACCACTGTCTGAACAGGCAGAAGACAGGAGGAGTGGAAGGAAGGGAGGGCATCCCAACAAAGCAAAACCCAGAGCAAGCAGCACAGCATCTCACACAGATTAATTTGTAAAAGAACCCAAAGTCAAAGGGTACTTTTTACCAATCTTGCAAAAACTCCTGGCATACATGGGAGTAATGGATGTTGAGATCTCCATCATACTTAGACTCTAGGCAGCAGAGTTGGAAAGGTCTTGGAGACAGCAAGGCCCACTGCCTGCCTTACGACAGAGGAGACTGAGGCTATGAAAGGGGAGTGTTTTGCATGAGGTTGGACAGCAAACTAGCGGCAGAACCAGATTAGAAGTCTCTAACTTGCTATGCCGTGTGGCATAGGGGTGCCTTCCTGTGCCAAGGCTGTCTGGTTGGGAGATCCAGATGAGTCTGTGCAAGAGGGCTCCCTAGAAATACTAACCCTTACTCTCCAAGACCCACAATTAGGAGCAATACATTCTGCTTGTCTACTGAGGGCCAACCCAGGAGTCCTAGCTGGTCTTAACCCATTTCCCAAGAAAGGTAAAACAGCATTCCTGGTTTTTCCTTAACGTCTTTAGTGCCCAGCACTAGCCAGGGACCCCTTCCTTATTAAGAGTTAGAAACAAAGTTAAAAAGACATTAGAGAAGGAATACAGAGTCCCTAGTACATTCTGTGGGAAGAAACAAAAAGAGCAAAAGAATATGCTTCTGTTTAATCATATGAAACATAATCACCTGCTAGATGAGATGAATTCTTCAGCCTCTCTCCACCCAGCCTGCCCATCGTGCCCCATGTCTACCTTCTTCCTCTCAGTATTCTTTTCTCCAAATACTGGATTCACAAGAAGCTTCCTTCCCAAAGAAGGTGGCTAATCCCTAAAGTTAGTCCCCATCAAGCAGGCCATGACCTCAGGAACGCAGGCTTCCGGTGCAGGGGTCTTCTAGCTGTTCTGACTCCCTGTGCCTCCTCCCATGTCTCCTGCAGGGCTTTGGACTCTGGTCCATCCACTTAACAGCCTACCTGCCCACCCTTTAATTTTTAGAACCTTTCTGACTAAATTAAGAGCTTCTGAGCCCCAGTTCAGCATTCACATGCTACCACTTCAACACTGATTTCTGACTTTCAAACACCTAATTGCTGACATTGAGCTAGCTAGCCCAACTAACCAAAGGCACCAGGAATACAAAAAGAAGTAAGATACACTTCTCTGGCCTCCAGGATCCCCCCACCCGTGTGCCTCAGTGATTAAAATACATACCGAATTACAGAAGTGGTAGTTGCAGGTCTTTAAATTTCAACTTTCCTATACTCTGAGTGCTCCTAAGGATTTTCTTATCTGAAAAATCAGTAAAGTCCTTGAAAAAACAGTCAAGCCCTGTAAGTGTTAGTCACTCACTTCTCAGTTGTCTGTTCTCTGCTTTACCTGTGAGTCTTATCTTCCCAGCTATAGATGAGTCTGATTTTTCCGGTGTTCCCCTGTGTCTGGCAGAGCCCCAGGCAACACAAGACCTGGTCTAAAGACAACTGAAAGCAGCTTACAGGTTTTGAAGGTTTGCTTTCTCAGCTTTGGGGTCCCACATACCACAGGTCTTCACCTTCTAAAGGTATCTGTGCCAAGAAGCATGACGGCTCCAGAGAAATTAAATCAAAACACTTGTTCAAAAGTCGCCCCAAATTCTCTGACCTGGCACCTGACCCAAACATTCCTGCATCCTGGCCAGCACTTGTCAGAGTCTGAGATAGCCAAAAAAATAATTACAAACAACTCAAAACAGATTTCTGCTGGGAAAAGTTTTCTGAAAGTGCTGGGATGGGCCCCAAAGAACTTGCCCAGATAAGGACATTGCACAGTGCCCAGGGGAGTGTCCAACCCATTAGCAGACCCTCTAGTATTATACCCCTCTGGTTCCAAAGTGGAGCTGGCTCCCAACAGTCTTGATCACAGTGGCCCCAAGAGCACAGTGATAAATGCCTGGGTGAGCCAGGCACACCGCTGTGTGGGGTGAAAGCAATGTGTTTTCCAGGTTCCCTCAGAGCTGGAGGTCATCCTCCAGCCGCCCCAGGCCCACTGCTGGCCAGCCTACCAGAGAACACATTCCTGGGCTCCCAAAGAGACCAGACCCAGGAAAGAGTTTCTCACCACCTTCCTGTCCCACATCAGCCTCCACTCAAATAATATGAAGATAACTGGCCCCCTTTCTTCTTTTCTTGAGAGAAGACAACCAAGAACATCTACTGAAAGACCTTGCAGTCAGGATGGTCATTCCAAAAACTGGGTTTGCAGTCCTTCCTCGCCGGATGGCAATGGCAGTTCTCAGCTATTGTAATGGTGTCTCCTCAGAAGGGGGGCTGACTGTCCAGAACGAAGTGTGTCTGTGAAGCCAGGCTCCTGAGAAGCCAGGCTCCCCCACCCTGCTCCCGCATGCCAATGAGCCGGATGTGATTTCTCAGGAAAGGCTTCTATGGCCAAGCAGGCTCCAACTCACAGAGAACTGAGTTCAGGTCTCCATGTACTTTGCCTGGGTTACAATAGTTTCCTCAGTGATCTTCCCATCTCTGCTTGTTTCTCTCAAATTCATTCTCTACTAAAGCAGTTAGGATAATTTTTCTAAAATTCAAATCTGACTACACCACTCTGCTCAATAAAGTCCTTCACAGGTTCACATTTAAAAACCCGTATTCAGGGACTCTTGGGTGGCTCAGTCAGTTAAGTGAGTCTTGATTTCGGCTCAGATTGTGATCTCAGGATTGTGACACCAAGCCCTGCATCAGGATCCGCACTCAGTGGGAGTCTGCCTGAGATTCTCTCTCTCCCTCTCCCTGATCCCCCATTCGCATGCACTTGCTCTCTCTAAAATAAATAAATAAATCTTTAAAAAAAAAAAAAAAACTGTATATAAATGTTCATGGAAGCTTTATGTCTAAAAGCCCCAAACTGGGATCAGTCCATATGTCTTTAACAGATGAATGGTTATCTACATTATACACAATGGAATACTACTCAGCAATAAAAAGGAATGAAGTCATGATACATACAAACACTTAGATGATTTTCCAGGGAATTATGGCTGAACAAAAAAGCCAATTCCAAAAGATTACAAACTCCATTCCAATTATACAACACTTTTGAAAGGTCAGAACTTTAGAAACAAAAGACAGATGGGTTAGGAATAGGGAAGGGTGGGAGAGAAAGCTGTGGTTATAGAGGGGCAACATGAAGGTGTTACGGTATGGGAATATGTTTACATACACACACACACATATGTAAACAACCAGTACAAATAAAACTGGGGAAATCTAACCAAGATTGTCAGTTTGTGTTAACATCAATATTCTGGTTATAATATTATACTACAGTTTGTCAAAATGTTACTGTGGGGAAAACTGCAAAGTTTCCCAATGATCTCGCTGTATTTTTTTTTAACTGCATATAAATCTACAACTATTTCAATAAATATTCTAATTTAAAGCAAAAAGTCCTCTGCAGAGCTCCCAAACTCCTACAATAGTAATTCCTAACATTTTTTCAGTGACAAATTCCAAAACCTCCCTATAATAATAGTTATACTTTTGGGGGTGCCTGGGTGACTCAGTCAGTCAAGCGTCTACCTTTGGTTCAGGTCATGATCTCAGGGTCCTAGGATTGAGCACCATGTCAGGCTCCCTGCTTAGCAGAGAATCTGCTTCTCCCTCTCCCTCTATGTTCGCTCTCTCTGTCTCTCAAATAAATAAAATCTATAAAAATAACAGTTACACTTTTAGTATCCACAGACTGAAAAATAATTGGGAAAATAATATGAATTCATCAGACACCCTTCAAGGACCCCCTTCAGTTTCAAATCCTGAAGGTGGAAACCAATGGCTTGTACACCAAATATAATGTAGCAAAGGATACAGTAGGCTTTTCCAGAGGTGGTTCCTAGCAGGTTCTCCAACCTTAACCCATACCACTCACTCACACGCACCTCACACTCCCACCACACTAAACTACTTTCAGTTCCATAAATGTGCAAGACTCACTTTGTGGCTTTGTACATGATGTTCCCTCTGCCTACAATATCCTTGCCCCATTTCCCACCTGACTAATTCCTACTCAAGTTTCAAGATTCTACTCAGGCTTTTTCTAATTCCTCTAGGAAGTACTCTCTACACTGACTCCTTGGGTTAGATTAAGAGCCCTCTTCTGTGCCCTCATGGCCCCTGTGCTTCTCTCTGTCACAACGTAGACCAATGAACCTCTGTAATACCTCCATTTCTTTACCTACAAAATAAGAAAACAGCATTTACCTCACAGAGTTTTAGGAATGAAATGAGTTAATACATATAAAGTGCTTCAACTAGAGCATGGCGCACAGTAAGCATTCGATTACCACCAAGTTGTTTTTTTTTTTTTTTGAAGATTTTATTTATTTATTTGACAGACAGAAATCACAAGTAGGCAGAGAGGCAGGCAGAGAGAGAGAGGGGAGGAAGCAGGCTCCCTGCTGAGCAGAGAGCCCGATGCGGGGCTCAATCTCAGGACCCTGAGATCATGACCTGAGCCAAAGGCAGAGGCATTAACCCACTGAGCCACCCAGGTGCCCCCACCAAGTTGTTTTTATTATAATTGTCTAACCATTACACTGAAAGATACAAGCAGGAACAATATTTGCATCCATCACTGGTCTGGCCTACAGCAGGTGCTTGGTAAAGAAATGGGAAAAGAATGAAGGGATGGATCTAAGGTCGGTGGTGTAAGGAGGTTGAATCTCAGTCAGGGGTAGAACTGGAGATCTAGAGAATTGAGAAGTACTACTAAGAGCAAGAGGTAAATACAGTAGGAGCCAGGAATAAGATAGCCATCTCTAGAAGATAGGCACAAAACGACCGACCATTACAGATTACTAAGAACTTGGGTGAAGAAACATAACTGAGAACTGCTGAATTATATGCATCTTCTCAACTAGCTGAAGCCATACTCAATTGTCATGCAGCTCTTTTGATTTGTCATTATAGCCTCTTAACTTTGAGTTGAAAATACTGCTTCGCCTTTTGGAGGCACTGTTTCTTCACCTGTAAAATGTGACATAATAACATAATTTCCTAAGGATGTAAGATTATTGAAAGTAAACCATCTAGCCCATTGATTAAAGTAAAACTAGTTTGTTCCAGGTAAATGTTATGTCACCCCCTTGCCTCCAAATTTTCTCTTAAAAGGTGTAAAAAGATAAAGGGTAAGTCCCTTGGATAATAACAGCCTAGATGGAGAGGAAGGAGATGAATGTGAAACGGACCTATACAAAGCCCCAGAGCTTGAGGAAGAGTAGGTGGGTACCTCAAGTTACTCTCCCCCACAACTCTTCGTGGTCAGAACTTGCTAGCCCTCCAAGGCTCAGGGGAAGTCCTATTCTCCCCAGCCTTCTTAAACCGTTCCAGGCCCTTTGAGTCTCCCCTTTGAGGCCACAGCACTGAGCCCAGCCTGGTTCCAGCACCAACTCATGAGATCTCTTCTAGTCATAATCAGACTCTGTCCCCAGCTGTCCCCTGCAGTGGGACCTGAGTGTCCTCCTGCTATCTCCACAAGAACAGAATTAAGTACATTGTTACCATCTAAGGGAGAAGGGGAGCGGGGTGACTATGTCAGCAACTACGTTGGGACTTGTACATACATTGTCTCTTTTACAACTTTGTAAAGACAGTATTTTGATTATCCCTAACATAAGATGAGGAAACTGAGGCGCAGATATGCTAAGTGACTTGCTCAAGTCATGTAAATGGTAAAAGAAAGGCTGCAACTGGGATACTGTCCGTCTCCAGAGTCCTGGTAAGAATAAACGCACACTGGCGTCACCTGGTTACCAACTATATAGCTGATTTGCTGGGCAGTTTGGTCACACCAGGCCCCCCAACCCCCCGCCTCAACTCTTCTCTGCGGCCAATCTGGGCCTGAGATAACTATTTGACTTCCTTTCTTCCTCTTATTTTGTCCCAAATGCCAAGGGAGCTACCTCGGGTCCCTTTTACAGTAGAGTATGTGGAAGAAACAGGCTCAACAGAGGGCCCTGCATGGGAAGAATAAAAGGGAGGCAAGTATTAATATCCTACAATAGCCGAGCTAGTTAAACCCTCTGGTTTTACAGATGAGGACACTTAACTCTGAGAAGGCAGGTAATTTGCATAAGGTGAGAGAGGTTAGTGGAGACTGAAACCTTGTCTCCCAGACTCCCAAACTGGTGCTCATTTTGGCCTAACCGGCACAAGGCCATGCCCGAGAACTGGAGTATGGCCTGTCAGGCCTGTCACTAAGCAAAAAACCCAAACACTGTAAACACAGGAAATGGGCTGGGATGAGGTTCAGAGGGAGCAGCAACCTTTGCCAAGTTAGAAGTGTTCAAGGGTTTCCTGTCCACAGCTGTTAACTGTCACAGAAATGCTCCAGAAAGCAATACAAGGCAGAAAGGAGAGAGAGAATGAGGAGAAAATATTTAGGTACAGAAGTGACTTTAAAAATTATTCAGCCCAATTTACTTAATTTTACAGATGAGGAAGCTAAGACCCCCTAAAAAGAAAAGTGACTTGTCCAAACTTACACTCCAAATTTAAGGACCCTTAGGAACCACTTATTTGGTTCAAATCCGTCATTTTAGTAATAAGAAGCCTGAGACCCAGAGAGGAAAAGAACCTTGCCCAAGGTCCCCAGGCTAGAGAGGAGGAGCAAACACTGGAACTGAGCTCTTCTACCTCAAACACCTGTGTAGTTAGAGGGAGCCCGCTGAAGTGACTTACCTCATACACAGCTGTGCTGGCCATGGAGAAAGTACAACAGGTCAGGGAACTGAAAATAAGCAGGATATACTACCAACTAATGAAGAATAACAAAGACCAAACACAGCAAGCTTATAAGAACCCAAACAAAAGTGCTCTGGCTGCTTAAGACACTTTGGAAAACTAAGAGGCAGAAAAATATTTGAGCTATACCAGGAACAGAATCCAAGGAAGAACGAGCAGGGCAGGCAGACAGAAAAGGCCAGAAATGCTAAGGGAAATCTCAAGGTTCTGCTTCCTTCTTCTGTCCTAGAGCTAAATATCCAGGACACACCACTCCAGAAGCAACTCTGGGTTCAGCAGGCCACTATGGGGGTACTATTGTGTAGTAACTAGCTAATTACTGGGCCCCCACATACCACAGCTGGCAGCTATAGAGGGAAATTACACTTCCATGAGGACTGGAATATCATATAGATTCACTTCTCACGCCAGCCCTGAGACACAAGGATTATGATTCCCATTGAATGGATAAAGGAAACTAGGGCTTAGGGAAGACAAATCTCTTGGTTTGGCATCAAGTTAGTACTGTATATGGCAGATCCAGTATTCAAACTTAAACTCTCTTTCAAGAAATGTTTAGTAAGCACCTGCTGTTCCAACCCTGTCCTAAGGGTCGGGGATACACTGAGGAAACAAACATGGCCCCCAGCCCATAGGAATTCCAGTCAGGGAATTGTCAATGTTTACTGGGTCACCCACATTACATATGAAGCATGACTACCTAGAGGCTGCAAAGAACAGAAAGGCCAGAGGAACCCGAGCATCAAGAACTAGGCTATAATAGTTGATTCCTCCAGAGATAGGGGACTGCGGTGAGAAAAGATGGGAGGGTGAGCAGCGTCACTGTACTTTTCTCCTACTCCGATCAGAGCTTTCTCATCCAATGTGTCCCCAGTCCTCACTACAGTCAAGGCAGTCAGGCAGGGCAGAGGCTCTTGATCCTGCTTGACAAAAGAGGGAAATGAGACCAAGAGCAGTGGTTTGTCCTAAGTGGCACAGTGAGCTGGTGGCAGTAAAAGTCAAGCCTCTTGGCTGCTTCTGTTCTTTCTACTAGACTGCTCTGACTCTAGACCACAAAAGGGAAAATCTAGAACATAGGGTTGAGGAAGAGGTAAGACCTCTAGGTTTCTTTAGCCATTCTCTTTTCATCTCACCATCACTCCCATCCCCACTTCCCCATCCACCCCTCATTATCCTCGCAGAATTCTTAACTTGGCTTACGTACACCCTCATTCCCTCCCCTGGTGCCTCAAAGTCAGTGATTCAATCAGTGAGTTAATCAACCACAAAGTCTTGGCTGCCATCAGACACCATGTCCTCAGGGAAACATTCTCCTCCACCAGCTCATCCTCAGCATTCAGATCTTTAAATGGCAAAGAAGAGAGGAATGCTGAAAAAGGAAAGGCCAGGGGGAAACACCCTAGCTGGGGAGAACATTTCACACGATCTGAAGTCTGCACAGAAGACATCCAATTTGTCGCAGTCTGAGGTCCACCCGCCGAATCAACCCAGGTGGGGTCTTGACTTCTTGGTAAGAAGGAAAAGTACTAAAAACCTATCATTAACTTATTCTGTCATCCATTCTTCATTAGTGATGTTTATTCTGTTTACAAGTTATGTTAGGTACTAAAGCCACAGAATTAAAAAAAAAAAAAAAACAACTTTGCCTTCAAAAGTTTACCTTTTAGTTTGTGCTTCTGGTTGTAGATAAAGCCATTTTTTGACTAATTCATCTGTTTCTATCACTTATGTTGAACCTTGCATATATGTGACCAGTTTGTGTTCTTCAAGTCTTTGTAATGTGACTGTGGGACATAATGGAAAGGAGGAAAGAAGGAAATTGTGTTTGTTCTCTGCTATATTTTTCCAACTGTTCAGGACCTTTTGTGGGGTTTGGGCCTATGGCTCTTTTGGTAAAAGCTGAGTTCAGCAGTAAATCATCTTTTTTATTATTATATATACAGCATATTATATATATATAATAATATATATATTATATATATTATATATTATTATATATACAGCATATTATATTATATATACAGCACAATAGCTTTACAGAGGGGAATAAAAGCTTACCTTCTAGTGAAGAAGACAGGGAATCAGGATACAAGGAAAGAGCTACAGTCAAGGGATATACCAAATTCCATGGAAGCAAGATGACTAATTCTCTCTTAAGGGTCGGGGAAAGGCTTCCCAGAGAAAATGCCACTGGCTTACTCTTAGGGGATATGGAACATCTGGATGCTAGAATGCCAAGCCCGCACGGCTGGACAGGTCTCTAAAGGCAGTCTAAAGAGTCCCAGGTTCTTAGCAGAAGAGCTGATGTGGGACCAACGAAATACACTATAGCCCTAGTTGCTTCAAAAATATTATACCTCTGGGGCATGTGTTCCAGGGAAAACCATCAAACTCTGTTATACATCTAGCTCCACTCTGCACTCAGACCCAAAGCACTGAGCGTAAGCTTGAGGCTCCACGAGAGACTTCTCTACCTTGTACACTCACACTTCAAGAGCTTTGATGGTGAACACCGTGCCTGGGTGGCTCAGTTGGTTAAGCGGCTGCTTTCAGCTCAGGTCATGATCCCAGGGTCCCAGGATAGAGCATCGCATTGCATCAGGCTCCCTGCTCAGTGAGGAGTCTGCTTCTCCTTCTCCCTCACCCCACCCCATGCTCTCTCTCAGATAAATAAATAAAATCCTAAATTTAAAAAAAAAAAAGACTTAAAACTTAAAGCCAGCTAAAATGAGAAATGGTCCAATTCAAATGAAAACTTCTATCAGTTTAACTTGGAGCTGGTCAAGATGAAGACAAAAATCCTTAAATGCAGCACAAATACAGAGCAAAGCAAACAGCTCATAACAAACCATAGTTCATTTAGTGGAAGCAGAAAATCCAACAGTCCAGTCCCTGCCACCCTACCCACCCATCACCAAACCCATGTTCCAGTTAGGCCCTGCCAAGGCACAAGCAGCACTGGAAAGAAGGCTAGGGGAGCTGGTTGTCAGGCTCCTTCCTGAAGCACTATCCCAACAGAAGAGAGTAGCTTCCTATCCCCCACCCCAACCCCACAGAATACCAGCCCAGGCTGACCCTTGTGGGACTTGCAAATCAGCAAAGAAGCTGGTGATGTGCCACACGGGCTACACAGACCACTCTTTCCAGGAAATGGGAGCTACTTTTGCAGCCCACGTGGTGAGATTGCCATGTGCAGTGTAGATATTATATGGCCATTGTAAGCAGTGGTGTTCTGTAGAACTCACTGGAATAGAGAAACTGGGTTAAAGTCTGACTAGTAACTCGATCATCCAATAAACCCATTCTCACCTCCATGCATGGCCCCTCCTTTCCTTCCCCCTCCCCCCAACGAAATCCCACTGCCTACTCTGAGGGGAACTTTCAGCTTCCTAGTGGTCCTCAGTGACCACTCCTATTTTATTTGAACAACATTTATCCACTCAAAAAGTATGTGGCACTGCTTTTCTTATGGCAGCAC
Organism: Martes martes; assembly: GCF_963455335.1. Lineage (NCBI taxonomy): Eukaryota > Metazoa > Chordata > Mammalia > Carnivora > Mustelidae > Martes > Martes martes. Next base: position 57,705,451 of record NC_137898.1, read on the forward strand.
TGTTTCCTGTGGTAATGCTGCACTTCCCTCACTGGAACCCAAGTTCTTTGACAAGGCTGCCCAAGACCTGCACTTCTATTGCCCAACCCTACCAGGAATTACCTCCAGATGCAAAAAATGTCCTCCACTAGACGATTCAACATGGACACACCTCAAGTCAAGAGCCCACTGCCAACTGCCCCCCCTCTTCGTCCTGCACCTTCTGGTCAGATTTTGCTTCCCACCATTTCATGCAGGTCTCACCTCGCTCAGCATGTTGATGACCCTGTTCCATCTAGCAGAGGCCTTCAAACTCCAGACATCAGTCGACTGACATCCTTCAGTTAATGGATCAGCTCTTTTTTTAATTAATTAATTTGCTTCAGAGAGAGAGCCCAAGCACAGGTAGGAGCAGAGGGAGAGGGAGAGAAAGAATCCTCAAGCAGACTTCCCACTGAACACAGAGCTCAACCCAGGGTTCGATCCCAGGACCCCGAGACCATGCCCTGAGCCAAAATCAAGAGTCAGATGCTTAACCAACCAAGCCCCCAGGCACCTCCAACTTAATTCTTTAACTGTTAGAGTTCATGAGTAAGAGCATACACTTTTTATAAAAGTTCGTATAATTTAAATTATGATTATAGCAGCTAACATTTATGTAGCACTAATGTGTCAGGCACTATTCTAAGCACTTCATATTTATCTCATTCACCCTCATGAAAACCCTACAAGTTATCAATATTATCAATTCCATTTTTCCAATCCAGAGACAAAGGCACAGAGAAGTAAACTTAGAGGTAGCACTTAGAGACAAGCAGTCTGGCTCTAGAGGTCAAGCTCTTAACAACTACACCACACTGCAGAGAATAATAAGGACCTTTATGCACATGCAGACAGGTGTACAGGGCTTAAATGCACCTCCCATAATCACACCTCTTCTCAATTAAGTCCAAACTTCTGTCTCTTCTGCTTTACTCCGCACTGCTTCTCCCATGTGCCCTCCACCCCCACCAGACTAACACACTCCCAAGACCAGCCCTTTTGTTCCTGGCTTGCCATCCTCCCTCCTTCCTTCCCCAGAATCCTAATCAACCTTTCAGGCTTAGCTCCTCTAGGAAGGGGAGGGAGGGAGGGAATCACCATGGGTTTAATGTCTACCACGCATCAGTCACTATGCAACTGCTTTGAACACATCACCTCATTTAATCTACACACCCCCGTGAGGCTGGTATCACTTTGCCCATTTCACAGATAAGGAAAAAGTAATTCAGGGACTGAACCTGTCAACGAGCCACAGTTCTAAAGCACACATTCTTTCCGCTATACCTTCTAAGCCCTTTAGGACCTACTCCCCACATTTAAATGTTTACATATATACTATTTGATTTTGCGTTTTATTTAAAAACTGTCTCAAACTATTTTCCTGCTTATGTATGTGTCTTATCTCTCCAACTGGATTCTAAGTCCCTCGCCCCAAGGGCTTCCCCTAAATCCCTAACACATGGCTAGGCACACAGTGGCTGCAGAGTTTTACTGAACCAAAGTAATAGGTCTGGGCTCAGTTAGAAGAGAGATTTGTTGTGCTCTGGGTAAAGTTGCTAAATAAACATCTGCATTTTAACCATACATAACTATTGGTTAATTTCTTCTAGAGCTAAGAAAAAAATTCTCTTAACCAAGAAAATCATACAGTGCAGTCTATGAGTCACTCTTGTCGGCAATGATATGAAGATCCCAGAAAACAAGCAACAAAAAAAGAACCACAGTGGGTGGAATGTTTTTTCCCATCCCACTCTGTAGGGAACACAATTGGGCTGATGTTCTCTAAAGAGTGCACACAGCTTCAGCTATAGAATGAGGGAATCCCAAAGGGAAGGTCAGCAAAAAACAGCCAATCCTACAGATGCTCACAGGAAGCCCCCAGAGGGTTCAGAATAATGTGGTAGCAAAATGCTGGCCAAGGACAGCCAGAATCTAGGCTTCATTTATTCAACAAACAGTTCTTTTTTTTTTTTTTTTTAAAGATTTATTTGTTTATTTGAGAGAGAGTATGTGTGTGCTTAGGCTCATGCAGGAGGTGGGGTGGGGTGTTGGCCTGGCAGGGTAAAGGGAGAGACAGACTCTCAAGCAGTCTTCCCAATGAGCGTGGAGCCCAACATAGGGCTAAATCTCATGACCCCGAGGTCATGACCTGAACTGAAAACAAGGGTCAGAGCTTAACCCACAGAGCCAGCTAGGCGTCCCTTAAATAGTTCTTGACTGCACTGAGAATACCAGTCAATCTGGTGTGTAATCTGGACAGGCAAATTACTTCTCTGGTCCTCAGTTTATTCACCTCCAAAAAGAGGTTAATAGGCACTTTTTTGCCCATATCACAAGGTGTTGAGAGGTCAAATGAGAAAGGACGAACATCATGGACAAAGAAAAAGGCTCTGCTTTTTTTAATCATGGTCAGACATATGTAACATAAGAGGCTGTATTTTATTCTGTATTTCTCTGGTCTAAGGGGAAAGCAGTGGTTGGGAGTAATGTGGAAATGAGACCAGTGGTAACCTCAACTGCATCAAAGTCACCCATTTTCCTGACCCCCTATTGGGCTTGTAAGATTTCTAGGAGTTACTGCATAAAGTCAGTCCTAGAATTTTCAGGATTGAAACCCTAGAAGAATCATGCAATCTCAGAGTTATAACACCCTTTAGAGGCCAACATATTCTAACTCATACTCATTACTCATCTTGCTTCCAGCCCATCACCAGATAATCAGGATGGCACTGCTTATGCGTATATCCTCTGGGTGACCCAGAGATCAAGCAACATGATATAAGCCAGATCATCTAGTTTCAATAACTATGTTTATTTTCCTATTGTTAACCCTGAGTCTTTAGAAAATTCTTGTCTCAACATTCTATGCAGGGCTCAGTTATATGGTAATAAAGAAAAGTTCCTGTGCCCAACTTGGACCCAAACATAAAAGGAGAGCAGTACCTTGCTGAAGCTAGTAGGATAGAGTGGAGATAATTAGTAAGAGTCCCCCCATGGATGACAGAGTTTTAAAATCCAGGTTCAGACGACCATGGTCCACTTGCCCCTTCTCACATCTTCTGATGCTAACCTTATCCATTCTGGATGGTGGGTGGTCTTATTAAGAAATCCAGCATTTCCTCACAATGGCCCTAGGCAGCTAGTCTGTTTAACAGTTGTAGTATCAAAGCACTCATATCTCTGGGTGGCCCACTCCAATGGCAGGAATTTCTAGTAGTTTGAAAAATCCTCCTGGTACAGCAGGGGACCAGATTAAACAGTAATTCAAACTGCTTCAGTTATGGAAACTGCCATTTTAAAGTTGTCAGCCCCCTCTGCCTTAGAAACATCAAGTCACCCTGGCGCAGACCCCCGTTCTTGAGGGAGTCCCCTTTTAACCATATAAATTTAAAACAAGGGAGCACATATTCACTAGCAGGAAAGGAAACAGCATAGTCTTTTGTGACTTGGCCAAGACTGTTCCCCATACCCCTTAGTACATAAAGGGAAAGTGAACACAAATGAATGAACATACATGTATATAGGATCCAAAGCCCTTTCAGGACCAAAGACTAAAACCTTCACCCCTTTCCTTTGAGGTTCAATGCTATTATTATTTCCCTAACAGACTGAGATCCTAAGTCAAGTTAAAGGTAGAAAGGGACCTTATGAGCCTATGTTAAGTACTCACACAGAGGAAACAGAAAGTCTGAATGGGTGTTTCAAGTTCAATGCTATAACCAAAATGACTGGTTCTGGAACTGAAATGTGGCTAAATCTAAAATACTTCTAGACCCTGCCAGCTGGTGACTGCAGGGGTTCCCTCTTCCAGTGAATGAACTTATACATATATGAACTGAAGAGCATTCACTCTGAGAGCTCGAGCGCAGTGGAGCCTATCAAGCGTGAAACTGAAGGGGGGCTGTCATCCTCCCCCAAAGAACCACCACCCCTTGTGTGGAAACAAGTCCTCATGGCTACGCTAAAGAAGGAAAGAGCACGCAGTGAGAGAGCCAGTCTTAAAAGCCACACTGTGTGCCCATGATAGAAGCTGAAAATGGAGCCCACTAACCAATAAGATTCTCTAGTTCTCGGGGCGCCTGGGTGGCTCAGTGGGTTAAGCCTCTGCCTTCGGCTCAGGTCATGATCCCAGGGTCCTGTGATCGAGCCCCACATCGGGCTCTCTGCTCCACAGGGAGCCTGCTTCCCCCTCTCTCTCTGCCTGCCTCTCTGCCGACTTGTGATCTCTCTCTCTGTGTCAAATAAAAAATAAAAAAATCTTTAAAAAAAAAAAAAAAAGATTCTCTAGTTCTCTGGAACTAAGCCTGACTCCTCTGGCCCAAATAAGTCTATGAAGGTCTTAGATACTTCAGAAAGAGAGAGAAGAGGAAAAGCCCCAGGAGAGATGTACTAAATTTCCAGATAATTTCATCTTCATTCAAGAGATCAATCTTACCATCGAAAAGAGATCTGACCTTATTTGTACTCCAAGCTGATGAGGTATATCATATCCACTGTACCTCAGTTTTTCCAAAACATGCTATACTGTCCCACCCACAGGGCTCTCTAATTATGCCTTCTGAAGCCACAGAGAAAAACAAGTTAATGCTCTTGTCCAAAGCATGGCCTTTCAGGATATGAAGACAATGATTACATTTGCTCTTCAGGACTTCCAAATCTGGTTCCTCAACCCCTCTTCAAAGGACTAGATTTTCAGGATCTCTCTCCATCATGCCTCCTTTTATATATGCTCTGGCCTGTCCATGTGGCCCTTAGAGTGCCTAGCCCAGCACTGGAGGCAGGCCACCACAGACAGCACTCCCAGAGCACGTGAGACTACTCTTCTGTGTCAGATCTCAGTTATGCAAGCCGAGAAGCCAGCCCCTTTTTCAGGCTCTACATGATACCTTGTGAGGAGGCTCCCTAGTCAGGGCCTGGAGAGGCAAAGACTGGGCAAAAGGCAAGTAGCTCTGTCTGCTTGGATCCTGGGACTCTAGCACTGAGACTGCCATTTCATCCCTCCCCAATGCCTACCTCTGGGCCTCTTGCCCGGGACGCCTGGAATGCTCAGACTTTAAGCCTAAGTCATCTTACTCCTTATTGTCTTGTCCACCTGAGCAAGAGAGGCCATGACTGAACCACAAATGAAGAGATGGAAAGCAATATGGTAGTTAAGAATATGGATTCCGGAGTTCAAATCCTGGTGCTATCACTTATAAGCCAAGAGACCTTGGACATCCCTTCAATGTCACTTAACTCCTCTTACACTTTTCTGCCCTCTCAAATGAGGATAATAATAGTACCTATTGTTCTATACCTTGTTCTATACCTTGACTGCAGGAGAGAGATTACAAAGGTTGTACATATTTGTCAACACTGAAAACAAGTGAGTATTACTTTTTATAAATTTACTCAATAAAGTCACTTTGAAAAGTTTTTTTTTTAAATTATAGTAACTACTCATGGAGGATTATAAGGATTAAGAGAATTATAAAATACCTAAAATAGTTCCTGAAAGCATGATAAGCACTGGACAAATGTTATCTATCTGTAATGGAATTTGCAGTGCTACACAGAATCTCCTATGCCCTATGATTGCTGCTAGGGAGCAAGGGACAGGTCTAAAGACCCAAAGGCATCTTTGGCTAGCCCAGATGTGGTATGTTCCCAGAAGCTTCATTACAGATTTGGCTTCCACAAGGATCAAACACCACTGTTACAAACCACATCTCCTCCATGCTCCAGCCAACGCTGCGTTTAACACTGGGAAAGCCAAACCACAGGAATCATCATCAAAATCAAAGATGTTCCAGGAAAACAGAGAGGGATCTGCTTTCTTTAGTCTTCTTCTGGCTTAGCTCATGAGGTCCTCCTGTAGCAACTTGGGTTTTTATTCAGTCCTTCACCAAGTCTTTCCTTAATGTCTCCTGGGTCCAAGCAGTGCAAGAGTGAGGGAGCGACCAAAGGACAAGATAATCAGTTTCCCAGCTAACTCATCCTCACCAAGTTCACAATCTACAGGAATTACGAGTAGAAAAAGAAAACTGATATTAGAGGCAGCGAGTATAGCGAAGGGAGTAGCACTCTGCTGGGAGTGGGAAGACCATCGTCCAGCCTCAGCTGACACTGGTCATATGACCTTGAGCTTGTCCCAAGCCTCTCTGTGGACCTGAGTTTCCTTCTCTATTAAAATGAAGGGAGACGAATAACAATGTCACAGTCCATGGCCTAATGTTGGGGGAAAACCAAGTGTAACAGGATTTGTTCCAGGCTCATGGCCCTGTGAGGAAGGTTAGAAGAAGCTGGGTTAGAAGAATTGATGGTCTGGGACCCAGCTGCAGCTTCCGCCACACCGGTAACCGTACGCACAATCTGAAGGAGATCTCGTTTGGCTGCTGTTACAGGGAACAGTTCGTTTCCATTTTCTCCCTTTGTGCTGCCCCACAGGGCCAAACCTGAGAGTCAAAGAGTCAGGATGCCAAGAGTGGCTCATTTCTGGCATTTCCTCTCTACTCATTCCCTGGACTGGGCCCAGGGGCTTCGAAGAGCACTGTGGGTGAAGGGCAAGGTAAGGCAAAGCAGACAAAGATACCATCTGTGGCACACAACAGACACCACTCCCTGTGCGTGGCAGCCCCTGCGACCCGTGGTTACAGGGCTAGGGACAACGATGTGCAGTACACTGAGTCACAGAAGAGAACCCGTTTGTAGCTCATGGAGGTACACAACAGAGCGGTAGGCAAACATCTACCTCCAGGTCAGACATCAGCATCATTCAAGGCAACAATTACAGATACTCAGGTCTCCCTCAGGCCCTGTGCCTGCTAACAAGAGACAAAACCGACTCTGTTTCTTGCTCTCGAGAGGCTCCATACATGGAGAGGGAGGCAGACAGTTAGGTGGATAATTACAGCACCACAGAGGCCTGTACAAAGTTCTGTGCAGGCACAGAAGTGGGTGTGCCTCCCTCCACAGAGAGAAGCGATAGGACGCAGCACCACTGAAAAGGTGACATCTAAACCAGGTCTTGAAGGATGAGTGGGTATACATGGGGTAGAGAAGAAGGGAAGGACATTCCTGACAGAGGGAACAGAATGTATGAAAAAGCCTGTCATGCTTCAGGCACTGCAAGCAGTCAGGTGGAGCTGGAACACCAGACGGGTGGGTGCAGCGCCTCGCGGTTTTTAGGACCCTACTCTTCACACAAGACAGAGACCACAAAGCCTCCACGGGGGCGCAGGGAAGAAAAAAGAGTGAAGAGAGGTAGCTGGGGTGGTGCCTACACAACCCTCCTCACTACCTCCTTCCCCAGACTCTGCCCCACACACCTCCCTCTCCACAGCAAACATACTCCTACAACCCTGACAGCTCAGGAAAGAAAAAACCCTCTCAGACTAAGGTCAGTAGCTCCAGGATCCCCAGGTGAAGAGGCTGGTCCTCCATTAAAAGAAAGAAATAAGAACATAAGCCCCTGGAAGGGGGGATACTAATTTACAAAGATCCAACCAAGCCCAGTAGTTGGGCCCCTCAGGAAGCGTGAGGGGATCTCATCCCACCACCCATGCCCAGACCCAGTGCCTTTTTCACTCAGACTCCTTCCTCTCTGGTGAGTTATCCCCTAGTCTCTGTCCTACTGAGAGCGCTGGGGAAGCTGGAGCGAGAAAGGTGGCCTGACAAATCCAGAGCTGACTTACTTCTCAAAAGAGACTTTAGACATAGTTATATTCTTGCCTCACACTAAACACAAGCATAAAAATTTAGATGGGAAAAATGATTTAGATACTCTAGGGTATCTCCCAAGCAGGCACATTCCTGAACCTCGGCCATGCTGAGAATCCATGGGTTACTGACACAGGGAGGCCAGGCAGATAAGTCCAAGTAGACAAGGCCAAAGAAGTCATGGCAACAAGATGAGAGGCAAGACCTAAAGCCTGTAACCTCACTGGGAAATAGCTGAGAGTGGGGAAAAAGCATGGACTTCAGTCAGACCAGAGCTCGAACTCCAAGCCACCACGAGCTAGCTTCCCTGGACCTTCAGTCTTCCCATCTGTAAGTGATGATCCTAATAGCATTTACCTCAGAGCATTCTTGGGACTCTTAAGTGAAGAATATAAACCACCTAGCCTGGGGCACACAGTCAGTGTTTAAATAACCTCCCTTCAACCAGAGCCACAAAGATGCACTCTTGCACAACTAGGGAGGGGTGGCCCCATTCACAACACAGTCTGTCTCAATGCCGCACCCTGCAGTCACACAGTGCATTGTCCAAGACAGCCAGCCCCTAAGACTCCTGTCCACTAGCAGTGCCAGAACTCATAACAGACATCAATTCAAGAAAATAGATGGGTCTGATACCACTCAATCCCAATAACAAACACGAGACCAGTGACAACGAGCTACAAAAACCAAGGCAACTTCATCTCAGCCAAAAAGGCTCTACTATGTTCCTACTGGGGTAAATACCAATCTCTGGACCTCCATCAACCTCAACTCTGTAGATGAGCCCCATCAACCAAAGATCTGGTGAGTGTGAAGCCTGGTATAAGAGCGAATGCTGCAAGTGTCCAACTAAGGTCCACGTCCTCTCTGCTTGACAGGTGCACCACATGCTCAAGGGCAGGTCATTTCTCTAAAGGTGTTAAGTCCTGTCACATGGGACCCAGGAGACTGAGTCCAAGATCTAGGGTGACCTTAGCATCCTGGTTACAAGGAGCGATGCCACTGCTCCTGACTAAATTTCTCCGGACAGGAAGGGGACATCTGATTGTTTCTTATACCCCAAGTCCTAGCCCAGTACATGATATAACCCTTTCAGCTGTAAATGGTTGCTTAATAAATGAACCAACATGAACATGGCCTTATCCCTATCACCTGGCCTCCAGGTCTTTTTATATACTCTGCCTGCTGCCTAAAATTGCCTTTCTTAACCCCATTTCCTTAGCTAATTTTTCTCAATTGTTAGGTCTCCCTTAAATGTCATCTCCTCAGGTAATGTGAGGAGATAAAAGTTCCCTTGAAATATGTACCCTCTCATCACTTCCCTTATTTCCACTTCATGACATTCATCAGATTTTACTGTAATTATTTGCTTCATCTTTGCATTCCCTGCTACTCTGTAAGCTCTAGAAGAGCCCAAACGATAGCTGTCTTCTCGTGATACTGATTCCCAGGGCCTGGTACAGTGTCTGGGATAGAAAGAGTGCACAATATGTTAGAAGGTCTGCACATGAAGGAATGAAAGAATGAGTGAGAGAGCTCAGTCCAAAATGATTCTCAGGTAACTAGGTAATCAAAACTGTCTGCTCAGCCATAGGTGGACAACAGTTAAGTTTTTACTAGAATCTTCACAGAGCCTATAAATGTCCATGCTTGGAAGATGGCAGCAGATTGGTGAACAATAGAACAAAGAATATTCTGTGTGATAGGAAGTGTGTGAAAGCACGTAAGGAGAGATAAAGTAGGGTTTTTGAAGCAGAAACCCCACCTCTGAGTGCCTTGAATGCCATGTAAAGGAACATGGTGACTAGCCTGCAGGACAGCCACTATCTGACCTGGGTTCACTAAGGTGGCACACGGCAGCAGCCCTTCCAAAACAGCCGTCCACTTAGCTCCCTTTGCTGCTCACACACTGACAGGCCTTCCTTCTCCCTCTCCCTTCAGGTTCACCCCCATTTCTCCAAGTCATATGGGATCAATCAATATCACAACTGGCCCCAAGGATAGACCACCCCAATTATCCTAGCCCTATATTTACTAAAGAAAGTTATAAAGAGGGAAGCTGTCATTTAGAAAGGACAAGATCCGAAGGCCTGGACTCAAGTTATTAGCTGCGTGACAGTGGGTTACTTAGTAAATCTTTCTGAGTTTTAGCAATCTCTGTAAAATGAGGATAATACCCATCTCACAAGGTTGCAGGGAAGATAGAACACATGTAAAGGGCCTAGTACGGTGCCTTTCATATAGTGAGGGTCCCACGCAGGTTTATCAAAAAATAACAAAAATCCCAACCAGGGCAGAAAGGTATTATTCCCTCCTAAATGCTAAGCACTTCCACTTCATCTGATACAGCAAAGACCCAAGAGGCCAGAGCCTGCTCATACAGACTTGAGCCTGCATCGCCTCCTAAAAGGGGGTGGGCAGATTGCCCTGTTTCCATTCTCTGTCTAGCTGTCTGAGCACTGAGGAAATTACCATCAGGCAGGCTGCTGGGAGTGGGGAGGTGGGGGAAAAGTTGAGGCTCTCTCAGAACTTCAGATCTATTCATAGCTGATCACGTGTCCATAGAGGCACAAGACTGTTGTCTGTAAACTTGGTAACCTACGGCCCCAAGCATACAGTTTAGGACTAGGGTGTGTTTCAGACCAAGCACTGCAGACTGAGGTCCACTTTAAATAATGAAATGTGGGAACAAACCAAAGCAACCAAAGTGAGGTGTTGATTCTTGACAAGATGCAGGAAAGGCAACTACAGAATAAACCCTGCCCCTCCCCAACCCTGCCAGCTTTATGTTGCAGTGGGTCTCAGGTGGAGCTTAGCCTTTGCAGGGATCCCAATTTGCCCTTGTTAGTATCTTCAGATGCTCACTCTGCCCCTGACCAACTGTGTCACCTTGGACAAGTTACAGGCTTGTGTCTGCGCCTGAAACTCAAGAAGGCTAGGCCAGAGGATCCCTACGTCTTGATTAGCGTGTTCAAAGAACTTCATCCCAAAGCTCCAGCCCTGATTTATGAGAACCCAAAGTCAAACACTGTGTTCTAGGGATGGAAAGAGAAGGACCTCAGGTGTACTGCCCTCTGCCACCAGCCTCAGCCACTTCACCAGGAGAAGAGGCAAGAACTGAATGAACTAGGAACAAACCACCCCAAATTCTTAAAATCCTAGCACGTCCAGCCTCAGAAGGTCATCATCTCATAGCACCCAGGAAGAAGCTCAGGAAACATAAGCAAATGACCTCATGGCAGGAGAATATGGGTGCTAACTACCAATTCCTATAAAGGGCAGACCTGAAGCAGAGGTCTGCCTGCCTTAAAACAAGAGGAAAAGAGGAAATAAAAGGCCTATATTTCCTGTCTTTCCCAATCTCAGAGAGGGCATCAGAGGAAAAGCAAAACAGGATATGTATATAAAATTTACCAACAGTCCTAAGTTATTAGGTGGCAAATCTGAGGTTCAACTATAGTTCAGTGTGTGTGTGCGTGTGACTCTCTATGGTTGTATGGTCTTTTCTTTACTCCACCAACAAGCCTCATGAGGAAGACTCAAGAAATGATGGCTTCCAGAATGCCAAGAAAGCTGTGATACCAGGAAGGGATTCAAGTTCTTATGGGCACTTTAGGGCTCTGCGAGGGGCCCCTCTACACACACACACCCCCACAAATCACAATCACAATCACATAATCCCGGAGCTAAACTATAAAGTTCACAGAGGACAGATAAACCAAGAGAGTTTAAAAGACAGAATAGTTCCCAAGCCAGGATTGCATGTGTATTGACGTACCTAAAGAAAAAAATGTATCCTCTTTTTTTTTTTTTTTTAAATTTTATCTATTTATTTGTCAGAGAGAGAGAGTACAAGCAGGGGGTGTGGCAGGCAGAGGGAAAAGCCAGCTGCCTGCTCAGCAAAGAGCCCGATGCAGGACTTGATCCCAGAACCCTAGGATCATGACCTTAGCTGGAGGCAGACACTTAAGAGGCTAAGCCACCCAGGCACCCCCCAAAAATGTATCCCTTATCAGGGAGGTTGATCAGCTATAGAAGGTGAGAAAAAGCAAAGTCACAGACATGTATTGGCAGACACACAAATGGATTCATTGGCAGAACGAGCCCATCATTCATTTCCTTCCACAAAGGTTTACTGAGCAATTGCTATATGCCACAGCCCTGAGAATAGAGCGATTCTAACACTCTCAAGGAGAGAGGGAGCCAATGACATTCAAATGTTCCAGTTGTTTTCCCATGACCTTGGCATCCCTACTGTGAGGTGACTGCAGCAGGCTATCATAGCCCCTGGATCAGCCAGGGTTCCCAGATGCAAGAACAACTTAGTTTACAAGTTCAACAACCAAAACTGATTCTGGCTAGTCTAAGCAAAAAAATAACTTATTAAAAAGAGAAGCTCAGGGGACGCCTGGGTGGCTCAGTTGGTTAAGCAGCTGCCTTCGGCTCAGGTCATGATCCCAGGGTCCTGGGATCGAGTCCCATATCGGGCTCCTTGCTCAGCAGGGAGCCTGCTTCTCCCTCTGCCTCTGCCTGCCTCTCTGTCTGCCTGTGCTCACTCTCTCCGACAAATAAATAAATAAAATCTTTAAAAAAAAAAAAAATAAAATAAAATAAAAAGAGAAGCTCAGCTTCACCTGAAAAAGTGGAAAACCAGAGACAGATGCCAAGAACAATGCCTAAAATCAGGTGGCAGAACTAGTCTGTCAGCAAACCTCATGTTCCCTTGCTCCACTGCTCCACAGAGCACTGAGAAGCCAAGTGAGTGCTAGCTGCCAATGCCCAGGCACTCCACTACCGCCAGCCTCCACAACACAGCCACTGTACCACACCTCTGCTATCCCAGGAGCTCCACTCTGCTACACGCACCACCACCACTGCCATCTGCTGCTTCACGTCACCAGCTCTTCAGAGTCCAAGTCCATGGGGAGTGGATCAGACCAAAAGAACTTATGGCAAGTGACAAAAGAGGTTGAAAGTGAATGTCTGGCATTTTAAGTGAAGAAATTCTTAAAAGGTAATAAATACTAATTTTAGCCACTTTGGCATTAGAACAAAACACTACATTCATCTAACTAAGGCCCTAATTCAGACTCTATGTTCACCATAACCGTTCTGATTAGGATCTGGTGTTCCACTGTGCCACCCAAAGGGAGAAAAGGCACTGGTCCTACCAAAACAGGCATTCCAGTAGATGTGATAGTTCCATGTCTCGAGGTAAACTTTAAAACTGGCATTCTTGTTTCATAGATCAGCCTCATGAATTTCGTTAAGATAGTCTACTTAGACTGAAGGTTGCTGGGGGGGGTGGTCAGAGGATGGAGTAGCTGGTGATGGGACACTGGGGAGGGTACCTGTTGTGGTGAAGGCTGTGTGTTACATAAGACTGATGAATCACAGACCTGTATCCCTGAAACGAATAATATGTCATGTGTGAATAATTTAAAAAACAATAATTGAATAGATACTATTTACATTAAAAAAAGAAAGTCTGATTAGAAAAATAAATATTCTCAGGGTACTGACAAAATCTGAGCCTTCAAAAAGTGAAACACTAACAAACATTCCATTGAGCATTTCACACATGCCAGATACTATTCCAAGCACTTTATATGGGAAAACTGATTTTTCCTAACAACCTTATAAATTGGATACTATTCTCCTCATTTAACGTCAGAGGAAACTGAGACATAGAGAGATTAAAGTAAAATTGTCTAAGAATACTCAGCTTAGGGGCGCCTGGGTGGCTCAGTGGGTTAGGCCTCTGCCTTCGGCTCAGGTCATGATCCCAGGGTCCTGGGATCGAGCCCCGCATCGGCTCTCTGCTCAGCGGGGAGCCTGCTTCCCTTCCTCTCTCTCTGCCTGCCTCTCTCCCTACTTGTGATCTCTGTCTGCCAAATAAATAAATAAAATATTAAAAAAAAAAAAAAGAATACTCAGCTTATAAAACAAAAAGTCCAGAATTTGAACCCAAGCATTGTGACTCCATATGTAAACTTTTGTCAACTCCACAAAGTGAATCCCCAACTAATGAGGCCTGCTGGCTTGGTGGTTGTGCTCATTGCAGTATTTCTGGTAGGTTACGGACTGGCAAGAAGACACGGTCCTATATCCCCCATTCGAAGGTTAAATTCTTGGATTAATTAGCTGCAGACTCACAATCTTATTGGAACAGAGCTGCCCACACATGGTAAGAACAGATGAAGCATCTAAGGGAGGCTTTGCTCGGCTTCCAGGTTCTGTAACTACAGCTGCTGGCAACACTGTCCACACAAGGTCGTCTTTACTGGACTCAGAGCTGTATTACGCCGTAAACTTGTATTTATATTCAGAAATCATGCCCACATTCAGAAGGAATTTATACAAACAATATATATTAAGACAGTCATCTCCAAAATGGGTTGCACAAGACTTTCCAATGAAAGTACAGGAAGAAAAGGGAAAACTCTTATTCCATATTTGTTGTTTTTGGGTTTTTTTTTAAGATATTTTATTTATTTATTTGACAGAGAGAGAAATCACAAGTAGACAGAAGTAGGCAGAGAGGCAGGCAGATAGAGAGGGAGAAGCTGGCTCCCTGCTGAGCAGAAAGCCTGATGTGGGGCTCGATCCCAGGACCCAAGGATCATGACCTGAGCTGAAGGCAGAGGTTTAACCCACTGAGCCACCCAGGCACCCCCCATATTTGTTTTTAATCTTAAAACATAAGAATTATGCTTTGTCAATATTAACCGTACAGACTAAGGATGATCCCCTTTCTGAGTCTGTCAGATGTTTCCACATCAACTACCACATACAAGATGTCCTGAGGGTAGAGGGGGAACTCCACAATGCCTGAGGGAGAACATCAGTGTTTGAAGTCACTCATTTGCTTTTAGGATACTAGGACGTATTGCAGTTAAATGAACTTATGTATCATGGCTTTTATTTTTTTTACCAACCAAACCAACCCTCTCCATACAGATGAATGATTTTAAGGGATTCTTGCAAATAAGTAAACAAAAATAAAAAAATAATCCTCATGGACTGAGGATAATATTAAAATTACAAACAAAAATAAATAATAGTAAAATAACAAAGTTGACCTTTCTATTCCTAGTATAACTTTTTATAAGCTACGGTCCAGGGTAAAAAATAATCTAATTGCTTCAAACAATAACTTGACCAAAAAAATTCAAAATTATCAAGAGACTACTTAAAATATGGGTTTACATTTATTATTAACAATGAATTGCATCCTTAGTGTGTCCTGTGCCTTGGTATATTAAATCAGAGTCAGCAAATATTTTCTGAAGGCCCAGAGTAAATATTTTAGGCTCACAGGCCATACATTTTTTTTTTTAAGCTTTATTTATTTATTTGAGAGAGGGAGAGAGAGAGAGAGCACACATGTGCGGGTACATGCTTCAGCGGAGGGGCAGAGGGAGAGAATCTCAAGCAGACTCCCACCTGAGTGCAGAGCCAGGCTCTGGGCTCAATCTCATGGCCCCAAGATTATGACCCGAGCTGAAATCAATAGGCCCATGCCCAGGGGCGCCAGGGTGGCTCAGCTGGTTAAACGTCTGCCCTATATCAGGCTCCCTGCTCAGTGGGTAGTCTGCTTCTCCCTCTGTTTCTGCTGTTCCCCCAGCTTATGCTCTCTCCTCCCTCCCTCTGGCTCTCTCTCTCAAATAAATAAATAAAATCTGGAAGAAAAAAAAAAAAGCAAAGAAAAGAAAAGAGTCCCAGGCCTAACCAACTAAGCCATTTGGGTGCCCAGGACATATATTTTCTATTGTAACTGAATTACTTTGCCATTAGAGTATAAAAGTACCCATAGGTAATATGTAAACAAATGAATATGGATGTGTGCCAATAAAACTTTATTTATACAAGTAGGCATAACTTGTTGACCCTTGTATTAAATAATGAAATAAATCCATCATTATTAAAAACAGATCTAAAAACTAAATCTACAGATAAACCTCTATATATTTTCTGTGATGTTTAAAGTCCAGAGAAAACCCAATCTAGTTAAGAAGTCTCTTCATAGGTTTCCTGCTTAATAGTGAAAAACAAAAGGCACATATCATTGTGAAACACTATTTCCTTCTTGCTGCAGTAAAAAATGAGGTTAAATGGTACATGAAAAGCAATATTTTTTTATTTTTCAAAGTGCATTCATTTGTTAGCAAATGCTGTTTGAACAACATATATAAAATATTTCTAGGGTGCCTGGGTGGCTCAGTCATTTAAGCACTCACCTTTGGCTCAGGTCATGATCTCAGGGTCATGGGATTGAGCCCCACACTGGGCTCCCTGCTCAGTGGGGAGTCCACTTCTCCCTCTGCTTCTGATGCTCCCCTTGCTTGTGCTCTCTTTCTCTCTCTCTCTCCCTGGCTCTTTCTCTCAAATAAATAAAATCTTTAAAAAATAAAAAAGTAAAAATAAAATATTTCCTAGGATTTAAAAAAAACATTACAAATTATGGAGCATACAAGATTTGCTATACAGTAGGATATAAGTTTTCCTCACGTGCCAGTTAAAGGATTCTGTCGAGACATTCTGTTAAACAGTGAAAGATAAAAGGAACTGTCTCTTAAGGGCCACTAAAGGGAAAATGTACAAGAGAAAAAAAATCTTCTACAGTGTAAGACTTATTAAAATAAAGTTTTGGGGCACCTGGGTAGCTCAGTCCTTTGAGCATCTGCCTTCAGGTCAGGTCATATCTCTGGGTCCTGGGATTGAGCCCCAGCTTCAGACTCCCTGCTCAGCAGGGAGAGCAGAGAGTCTGCTTCTCCCTCTCCCTCTCCCCACTCCTTCTGCTCCTGCTTGGTCTCTCTCTCTCTTTATCTCAAATAAATAAATAAAATTT
Source organism: Martes martes (assembly GCF_963455335.1). Lineage (NCBI taxonomy): Eukaryota > Metazoa > Chordata > Mammalia > Carnivora > Mustelidae > Martes > Martes martes. The sequence goes on from NC_137898.1 coordinate 57,722,021, forward strand.
TAAAAAATAAAATAAAGTTTTATTTTAAATAATAAATGAGGGGTGCCTGGATGGCTCAGTTGGTTAAGCATCTGCCTTTGGCTCGGGTCATGACCCCAGGGTCCTGGGGTAGGGTCCCACATTGGGCTCCCTGCTAAGGGAGCCTCCTTCTCCCTCTGCCTGCTCATACTCTCGCTTTCTCTGCAAATAAATAAATAAAATCTTTTAAAATAATAAATAAATAAATAGTTTTATGAAACACAACTTAAGTATACCCACTGATAAAGCAGCTGATTTAACCGGAAATTTGAAAGGATTCTGGGTGGGGGTAAAGAAACAGCACTATGCATGGAATTCTTTCCTGAGTCATTCTTAAAAAAGCTACTACAGCAAAGAAATTGAAGATGGAAGTGTTGAATGCTAAATGATTTCACTGAAACGGTTTATTTTATAAAAGTAAGACTTTTACATGATCTCAGGGTTGTAAGATCAAGGGGGTCCTCACTGGGAGGGGAGCCTACTTAAGATTCTCTCTCTCCCTCTAAAAATAGTAATAATAATGATAATAATAATAATACCTTTAAAATGTAGTAGTACCATTTACTATTGTGTCAAAAATACATTAAATCCTGGGGCAAGTGGGAGGGATATAGGACCGCCAGAAGGAAACTTACAGACTACTATAGAAAAAATAACTGTAAAGCTCTAACTAAATGGAAGGACATATCACGTTTGTGAACTGGAAGACTACATCTAGTTAAGATGTCAGTCCTCCCAAATTAAAACACAGATTCAATGCAAACCCAGTCAAATTTCCAGTAAGTTTTTTTTCTTAGCAGAAATTGATAAACTGATTCTAAATTTCATCTAGCAATACAAAGGACCAAGAACAGTCAAGGCAGTCCTGAAGAACAACAAGCTGATAGACTTTAACAAATATCAACACCCATTATAATAATAATTAAGACAGTGTGGAACTGGTGCAAGGGTACAAAATGACCAACAGAATACAACAGAGAATCTGAAACAGGCCCACACATAATGGTCACGTAGCTTATAACAAAGATGACACTACAGTACAGAAGGGAAAGAATAATACTTTCAATAAATGGTATTAGATCCACTGGATATCCGTGTGTGGGTGAGGGATGGGGGGATATACCTTCACTACCTCACACCATACCCAAAAAAAGTAACTTCACATCACTGCAGATCTGTGTGAAAGTAATGAAAGAATAAAGCTTATAAGTGAGAAAATAGAAGAATAGCTTCCTGATCTTGGAATAGGCAAAGTTTTCTTTAAAAGAACACAAAAAGGGCTAAACATAAAAGAAAAAGTTGATAAACTGAGAAAAGATATTCACAATATAGAAATTGTATGTTCCAGAATACATAAAGAACTCCAACAAACAAATAAAATGACAAGCAGCACAATAAAAAGGGGGGGGGGGCAGAAAACCTGAACATTTCACAAAATAATAAATCCAGAAAGTGTGTATGTGTATGGATAGATATAGATATGATAAATGTGTATATATGCCATATATATGCCATATATACACACATACATACTGTCTAGACTTATATATATATATATTTGTTTGCCATATGTATATATTATTCATATATTTATCAATAAAAAGATCCTCTACTTCGTCAATCAGTGGGGAAACACAAATTAAAACCACCTGCAGTAATACTACACACTAACCAAAAGGGCTAGAATTAAAAAAATAGGCAAATACTAGGTGTCGAAAAGAATGTCCAATAACTAGAACTCTCACGTACAGCTTGTGGGGCTGTGTATTAGTATCTATTGTTACACAACAAAACTAAGTTGCTTAAAACAATAAACATTTATTATCACAGTTTCTGAGAGTCAGGGATCAGCGAGTGCCTTAACAGGTGGCTCTGGCTCAGAGTTCTCAGAAAGGTTCATGAGGGCTATTGTCACTGAAGACTTGACTGGGTCTGGAGGATCTACTGCCAAGATGGCTCACTCACGCTCCTTGCAAATCAGTGCTGGGGGGGTTAATCAAGGAAGCCTCAGTTCTCCATGTGGGCTTTTCCCTAGGCTGTTTGGGAGCCTGCACAATACATTGGTGGGCTTCCCCCAGAGTGAGTGATCCAAGAGACAGAGACAAACTCTTATGACCTAGTCTCTGAAGTCATATACCATCGCTTTTAGTTTACTCTATTTGTTGGATTCAAGTTACCAACTTAGTCAAGAACAGGGGAATTGGCTCTACCTCTTGATAGGATGAGTATCAAACATTTGTGGACATATTTTAAAAACAAATACACCCACTTTGGCAAAGAAGGTGACAGAACCCACTGTGGAGCACATGTATCTTACCAAGGCCTGCAAGTGCTAACCCTCCCTTGTTCATGCTGATTATAGCATGACCTCATCAACATAATGATTATGATTATGACTAGGAGTATGACAAGGAGTACAGGAGTGGAAGTGTTTATGCAGCCCTGAGCAAAACCAGAAAGGTATACTGAATCTGCTCCACTGGACTGACTGAGATAGAAAAGAATGCATTCACCAAATCAGTGTCCACATATTACCGTGCTCTAGCAAAGATGCCACACGCACACCAGCAGTCATAATTAGGGCTATTCAGATGAACTGCTGTAGTTACATTCCCCAGGATCCACCCAGTTTTGTAGAAAGGCAGACCAATGAATTAAATGTCAATATAATAGGGACCACCATCATTGTATTCTTAAGATACTTAAGAGTAGCACTAATCTCCACCCTCCCTCACAGAATGTGGTATTGGTTTTGACTCACGATCACTGGGGAGGGGGGAGCAGGCAGCAATTGAAAAGGCTTCCACTTGCCCTTCCCCACTATGAGAGCTCTTACTTGACAGGTCAAGGATCTGATGTGGGTGCTACTCCCAACTGTTAGGTAGTCCATCCCAAGCATACATTTCAGGATAGAAGAAATGACTACCTGGTAGATCTGTGAGATAATTCTACTTCTAAGAAAGTGTCATAAGACAGTAATAAGATAAATATATACTAGCATTATACTAAGTAAAAGAAGCCAGACATGATTCCATTTAAATGAAATGTCCAGAACAGGCAAATCCACAGAGACAGAAAGTGGGTTGTCAAGGGCTAGAGAATAGGGAGTGACTGATTAATGGGTAATGGGGTTTCATTTTAGGATGATGAAATGTTCTGGAATTAAGATAGTGGTGATGGTTGCTCAACATTGTTGGAAGGAAAAAAGCACCGAACTGTACACTTTAAAGGGGCAAATTTTACGTTCAGTGTATTTTATCTTAAAAAAAAAAACAAAAACCAATACTGAATGGCTATTAGCTGTGTGGTGAGCTGGCTGATGATGTATGAGGGCAATTTACAAAACAAAATCCAGCTCACAGCTCTATACACTCCAGCACATGGAGCCCTTGCAAAATGCTGAGGATACAACTATGTTTCACCATTCACATTAACCAGTACATTATAAAGTGACTCCTTCCTGTTCTCTGAGTCTCTATTTAAATTCGAAAGGCCTGGGGCTTCTTCAAGAAAAGCAGTTTGGGGGCCCGGGTAGCTCAGTTGATTAAGTGACTGCCTTCAGCTCAGGTCATGATCTCGGAGTCCCGGGATCAAGTCCAGCATCAGGTTCCCAGCTCCATGGGGAGTCTGCTTCTCTACCTCTGACCTCCTCCCCTCTCATGCTCTCTCTTACTCTCTCTCTCAAATAAATAAATAAAATCTTTTTTTTTAAAGAGAAAGAAAGAAAAGCAGTTTGGTGTCAGGGCTAACTAAGCAAGGTCCTTGGCTTCTTCAGCTCCAGGCAGTAACTGGCTCTGGTGCTTACCTCAATTTCCCTGACTGGAGGGAATGATCTCTTCTACGAAAGTCCAGAAAGATAGGAAGAAAGGATTCAAGAACTAGCACACATCAAACAAATATTTAGTGGATAAACTGTCCAGAAGTTTTCAAATTCTGCTCTGCACACCTCCCCTCTCACCCATGTTCCTTAGTAATACCTGGTTCTTCAAGCACAGCTGCTCTTTTTGATTGAGTTTTATGTACTGGAAACAGGCTTCTTTTTTTTGTAGTGAACATCTGTGAATTTTGCTGATCTATCTCCCCACCTCCCAAATCCTTCTTCATGTAAATGCATCTTGATCTTCCCTTAAGGGACCACTCTTACCTGCTCTCAGCCCACATGGCTCCAGGGAGTTGACCCTAACCCCTGGGTTCCCTGAGTAGAAAGAACGCAACTGTTGGCCAATGAAAGTCCCGCATTCTTCTGTGATTACTTTAGGGTGGACACATGACCCAAGCCAAAATCGTACCCAAGGCTGCCAGCACCATCAGGAAAGAGGTATTATCTTTCAATAGCGGTTGCTTAGCTAGTAGAATGCATACCCAAAGCTGATACTATCTTTGCCACTGCATGGGTGGAGCCTGCCTAAGAATGACACCGAAACAAAGAAAAGCAGAGCCAAAGGAAGAGAGATTAGGTCCAAATGACATCATTCAAGCCCCTTGCTGTTTTGGATCTTGCTGTTTCTAAAGGTAAATAGACTTCTAGCCTCTTAGTTACTTCAGTCACTAAGTCCCTCTCTTGCTTAAGTCAGAGGGAGTTGTAGTTCTGTCACTCACAAAAAGACAGTGTCACAACAAATGTAAAATTTGAAAAAAAAACTGAAAAACAGGGGAGCCTGGGTGGCTCAGTGGGTTAAGCCACTGCCTTCAGCTCAGGTCATAATCTCGGGATCCTGGGATCAAGTCCTGCATCGGGCTCTTTGCTCAGCGGGGAGCCTGCTTCTCCCTCTCCCACTGCCTGCCTCTCTGCCTACTTGTGATCTCTCTCTGTCAAATAAATAAATAAAATCTTAAAAAAAAAAAAAAAAAACCTGAGAAACATGCATCTGGCCAATAAGCCTCAACCCTTTGCTGTAAATCATAGGCAGGGGCAAATCTTAAAAAACCAACAAATAAACCAACCAACAAACAAACCCACAATAACAACTCCCAGAAGAGTTAGTCTCTTCTTGACTCCCCGTTACATTCCTAAATGTGCACAGCATTTTACAGTTTCCAAATCACTTCCCCACTGATAATCTCATCTGACCTTCAAAAACAAAACAACCCTTTGAAGTTAACATTCACACTGTATATCTGAAGACACTGAAATTCACAGAGAAATGACCAACCTAAAGTCATCCAATTTAAAATCACGGCTTCTGTCTGCAAATTATATCTTTTTGCTTTACACAGCTCTCAAACACCCAGGGCCAGGAACCTGACTGGGCTCAGTACAGACTTGCTACCTGACAGCATTGCTCCCCTGACCCCTGGCAGCTTTGCCTTGTTTCACTCAGGCCTTGCTCTCCTCTCTGCACGGTCTGAGATACAGACAAGCCCATGGCACAGTATCCTACTGCACACACATGACTGCGTGTCACTCTACTGACAGGCAGCCCTAAAACGTCAGTGGCCTGGCTCTCAAAGTAGCCCTACACCTATTACATGCACATCAGCAGACAGCATCAGAGCAGGAAGCAACGTGCTCTGAGATGCACCTCCGGTGAAAAGTTGCACTTCAGCCAACAGCAGCTAACACAACTTCCGTATCTATTGGGATCTGTAAACCTAAAAATCATTACTGACTGAGAAATTCCCACAGCATACCTTCAAGGATTTAAAAGTACATTAGACTCAAATCTTTTTTTTTCCTCTTTACAGAGAGAGCACAAGTAGGAAGAGGCAGAGGGAGAGGGAGGATCTTAAGCAGACTCCATGCCCAACACAAGCTGACCCCAAGATCATGACCTGAGCCGAAATCAAGAGTCAGATGATTAACGACTAAGCCACCTCAGCGGCCCTTGACTCACATCTTATGCAAATATTAACTCAAGGTGACAACACCTTTGGGTCTCCTCCCTCCTTGGGAGCTATGCACGAGTCCCTTTGCTATCACTCAATAAACTTTGCTTCGATGTCCAAAAAGAAAAAAACAAAAAACAAATATTAACTCAAAATAAATCAACAGCCTAAATATAAGAGCTAAAACCATAAAACTCTTAGAAGAAAATATAGGGGGGGCGCCTGGGTGGCTCAGTGGGTTAAGGCCTCTGCCTTCGGCTCAGGTCATGATCCCAGGGTTCTGGGATCGAGCCCCGCATCGGGCTCTCTGCTGAGCAGGGAGCCTGCTTCCTCCTCTCTCTCTGCCTGCCTCTCTGTCTACTTGTGATCTCTGTCTGTCAAATAAATAAATAAAATCTTAAAAAAAAAAAAAAAGAAGAAGAAAATATAGGGGCAAGCTTCATTACCTTAGATTTGGCAATGGACTCTTAGATATGACACCAAAAGCATAAGCAACAATAACAAATAGATACATGGGACTCCATAAAAATTAAAAATGATTGTGTACCAAAGACATCATCAAGAAAGTGAAAAGTCTAGGGCGCCTGGGTGCCTCAGTGGGTTAAGCCTCTGCCTTCAGGTCAGGTCATGATCTCAGGGTCCTGGGATGGAGCCCTGCATTGGGCTTTCTGCTCAGCGAGGAGCCTGTTTCCCCCTCTCTCTCTGCCTGCCTCTCTGCCTATTTGTGCTTGCTCTCTGTCAAATAAATAAATAAAATCTTTAAAATATATATATATAAAAAATAAATTGAAAAGTCTATCTACAGAATGGGAAGGAATATTTGCAAATCATATTATCTGATAAGGATCTAGTATTCAGAATATATAAAGAATTCTAACAACTCAACAACAGAAAGACAACCTAATTTTAAATGGACAAAGGATCTGTCATTTAATGTCATTGAACAGACATTTATCCAAGGATGCACATGGCCAACAAATACATGAAAAGATGCTTGACATCATTCAGCATTAGGCGAATGCAAATCAAAGCCACAATGAGGGGTGACTGGCTGGCTCAGTACAGCATGTGACTCTTGATCTTGGGGTACTGAGTTCGAGCCCCAGGCTGGGGAGTAGATTGTACTTAAATTTTCTTTTTAAATCCTTTAAAAATATTAACATAATAAAAAATAAAATAAAATAAAATCCTTTAAAAAAACATACACGGGGGGCACCTGGGTGGCTCAGTGGGTTAAGCCTCTGCTTTCGGCTCGGGTCATGATCTCACGGTCCCGGAATCGAGCCCCACATCGGGCTCTCTGCTCAGCGGGGAGCCTGCTTCCCCCCCCCTCTCTCTGCCTGCCTCTCTGCCTACTTGTGATCTCTGTGTCGAATAAATAAATAAAATCTTAAAAAAAAAAAATACACGGTGAGGCATCACGTCCCACTCACTAGAATAGTTGTAATTAAGACAAAATGAATGAAAAATAACTAGTATCAGCAAAGGAACTGGAAAAATGGAACCCTTAGACACTGCTGATAGGAATGTAAAATGGTGCAGCTGCTGTGGAAAAAAGTTCAGGTGGTTCCTAAAATAGTGGAATATAGAATTATGCTTTAATCACAATTCTACTCCTAGGTCCTGTATGTAGCCAAAACAATTAAAAACTGGTACTCAGGGGCACCTGGCTGGCTCAGCCAGTAGAGCATGCAACTCTTGATTTCTGGGTCATGAGTTTGACTCCCACATTGGGCATGGTGCCTACTTACAAAAAAAAAAAAAAACCTGGTACTCAAACAAGTACATGTACATGCATGTCTATCACCACACTATTCCTGAGAGCCAAAAAGTGGAAACAGCCCACAGGTCTAGTGTCTATCACCAGATGAATGGACAAACAACTGTGGGGTGGGGTGTGTGTGTGTATTCTAGTATCATATGATATAATACCAGCCATAAAAAGGCATGAAGTTTTCTGATATATATTACAACAAGGATGAACCTTATGAACATTATGCTAAGTAAAATGAGCCACACGCAAAAGGAAAAATACTGTATGATCCTATATAAAACACAGGAAATACGAAATATCTAGAATAAGCAAACTCATAGAGATAGAAAATAGATTAGAATTTAATAGGAGCTGAGGGGAAGTTATTGCTTAATGGGTACAGAGTTTCTTTTGGGATGACGAAAAAGTTTTGGAAACAAAGAATGGTGATGTTTGTATAACACGGTGAATGTAATTATTGCCACAGAATTATATATTTTAAAATGGTTAAAATGGCAAATTATATGCTATATATTTTACTACAATAAAAAAGCTTTTAAAGAAAATGATGTACTGATAAATGCTACAATGTGGACAAACCTTCAAATTATTATGCTAAGTTAAAGACACAGGGTGCCTAGGTGGCTCAGTTGGTTAAGCATCTGCCTTCAGCTCAGGCCATGATCCTGATCCCAAGGTCCTGGGATAGAGCCCCACATGGGGTTCCAAGCTCAGTAGGGAGTCTGCTTCCCCTCTGCCCCTTCCCCGGCTCCTGTTCGTTCTCTTTCTCTCTCTCTCTCTCTCTCTGTGTCACACACGCACCTCTGCAAAAATAAATAAAATCTTTATAAAAATTAAAAAATAAAGAAGTTAGACACAAAAGGTTATACATTGTATGATTCTATTTATATGAGATCCCCAGAATAATTAAATCCACAGAGAGAATGTAGATTGATGGCTGCCGGGAGTAAGGGGAAATGGGAAGAAACTGCTTAATAGGTAGGTGCTTTACTCTGCAGTAGTAGCAATGTTTTGGAACTGAGTAGAGGTGGTGGGGGCATAAAATTGTGAATGCACTGGATGCCACTGAACTGTTCAATTTACAACGGTTAATTTCATAATGATACAACCTTCACCTCAATACATTTTTTTAACTACATGAGAGAATTCAGGAATCATCTGAGCAAAAGGAATTAGGGCTAAGGGGCAAGGCAAGAAACAGCAAGGAGCCCAGCAAGGAGGCTGAGAGTCATCCAGGAGCAGCAGGAAGAAGCAACTTGAGGCCGCCCTAACCCAACACCTCCCTGCATCAGTGAAGGGCAGCTAAAGCTACTACTAGCTTTAGCTAAGTAGACCCCCGTTCGCAGTAGATTAAATCAAAGAGAAGTTTACTTCTCTCGCATATAACAGTTTAGCAGTGAGCAGTCTGTGGCAGAGTGGAACTTGGCCGTCCTCACTCAACGTGACACTTCCATCTCTGGGACCAAAAAGTGCTGTAGCTCTCATCATCCCCCAGCTGGCAGGAAGGAAAAAGGACAAGAGAAACATTCAGCCAGTACTTTGAAGCACATGACCCCAAAAGTGGCAGATATGCCACTTCCACTTAGATTCCACTAGTTCAAACTTGGACATCCGGCCACGCGTAGTTGCAAAGAGTTACAAAAAGTTGATATACGCCCAGCTAAAACTCAAGTGCTCTGTCATTAAAAAAATAATGAAAGAGTCAATACTGGCAAAGACAACTAACAGTCTCTGCCATTTATACTCACTTCAGATACTCTTTATTTTTTTTATTATTTTTCTGATGAAAGAACTAATTTCTTTTTTTTTTAATTTATGTATTTGACAGAGATCACAAGTAGGCAGAGAGGCAGACAGAGAGAGAGAGAGGAGGAAGCAGGCTCCCTGCTGAGCAGAGAGCCCGATACGGGGCTCTATCCCAGGACGCTGGGATAACGACCTGAGCCGAAGGTAGAGGCTCAACCCACTGAGCCACCCAGGTGCCCCAAGAACTAATTTCTAAGCCCTGAGGTTTGCAGTTACTGTTCCATGGAATCTGTTGGCTAGAGTGGAAAGAAAAGAAATGCAAGGCTGTTACGGATTTGATGCCTCCTGTTAGCCTCACTACACAGACCAATACCAACAGAGCCTATTATTTGCCTTTTGTGACTGGGTATTTATGGTGTAGAAATAAGAATTTCTCTAAAATAATCAATGAGAGCCATCTCTGTGCAAAACTGGGTGAGGGGTACAGAGAAAAAACAAAGTGGGGTCCCTGTCTTTAAAAAAATTCCCAATTTGTGTGACAACTACACACAAAGCAATCACAATACAGTGAGATACCTAACAGACATATCGAGTATAATGAGAAAACAGTGAAAGAGCTTCCTACCTATGGGCATGGAAATCAGAGGCGGCTTCCAGAAAAGTGGTGACGCTGGAGCTGGGTTCTGAAGGATGAGGAGCTACCAGACAAGGAAGGAAGACATTCAAGCAAAATGGAAAGCAGTAATGAAAACAAAGATATTTGCTGAGAAGGCAATAAAGAAAAGCCAGATCAATGGAATGTCATGAATACCAGATTCCATCAAAAGCTTGATTTTACAATCCATGGGGAATGGGAAAGCAGCAGAGGATTCTGGTAGCGAAGAACCATGGTTAGACAGACTTGTCAGAAAACTCTGGCAGCCAACAGGAAGGAAGGACAAAAAAAGGACATGCCTTGGGCTCATGTACTTCCTGCTATGGTAGTCACATCCTTGACCCCCCTGGTGAGCCCAGACCCTGATGCTGGGGCTCAATCTCATAACCCTGAGATCATCACCTAAGCCAAAACAAGAGTCAGATATTTAACTGACTTAGCCATCCATATACCCCTAAAAATGACTATTTTGTTTATTTATTTTTTAAAATTTTGTTTATTTATTTGACAGAGAGATAGAGAGAGCACAAGTAGGCAAAGCAGCAGGTGAGAGAAAGGGAGAAACAGACTCCCTACTGAGCAGGGCACCCTACTCAGGGCTCTGTTCCAGAATCCTGGAATTGTGACCTAAGCTGAAGGCAGATGCTTACCTGACGGAGCCACCCAGGTGCCCCCAAAATTGACCATTTTAAAGTGACAATTAATTCAGTGGCATTTAGCACATTCACAGTGTTGTGCAACTATGGAGGTTCTTAGTTTTTTGTTTCGTTTTGTTTTAAAGATTTTTTTTTAAGATTTTATTTATTTATTTGACAGACAGAGATCACAAGTAGGCAGAGAGACAGGCAGAGAGGGGGAAGCAGGCTCCCTGCCAAGCAGAGAGTCTGATGCGAGCTCAATCCCAGGACCCTGGAATCAAGATCTGAGCCGAAGGCAGAGGCTTTAACCCACTGAGCCACGCAGGCGCCCTACATTCTTAGTTTTTGGTCAAGTCCAGGAAAGGCTCTATGATTTTCCTGAGACTCCACTCCCTCCCTCACGTATCTCAACTCAGACACATAATCCAGATCCTTGTGGTTAGCAGCAAACATCTGCCTCAAGTCCCTAGGCTGTCATAGTCTATCTAGCCTTTCCTGGCCTTAGCTCTCCTGGGAACACAGGGCACAGTGAACAGAAGCAAATTTGACTATCTACCCCTTATTTGACACTTTTCAAGGACTCTGTATTGCCAAAGGAATAAAGTTTTAAATCCTTAACAGAACATACAAGGCTCTCTACAATCTGAGACCTGCTTGTCTCCCTAGCCTCATCTCCTAAATATGTTGCCCTAAAATTCTTTCCTCTCACTATGCTTCCTTTGCTACTTGTGCCTGCTCAAACATGCTATTTTCTTTCTCTCACTCTGGGAACAGTATTGTTACCCCCCTACACTTTTCCCACGGGCTTACCTTACCCTGCGCAAAGTTTTCATCCTATTTTCATTATTTCCTGTGAACAGCTCTGATTCCAGTCTCATTTTACTCTGGGGACCACTCTGATGCACACTTCACTATCACTATTCTCTGGACATGTCACTGACCATGTCATACCCCATGATGACTTTTTTCCACTTCTTCCTATTCTGCTCCTGTCATGTCACTGAGAACAATCTTACCCTGAACACGGCTGCTTCTGCTCCATGTGTCTGGGTCTCTTTCAAGTCCAAGGCTTCACCAGGCCCCTCACCCCAAACTTACTGGCCCCTGGGTTTCGAGTAGTCAAAATCACGGAGACAGAAAGTGGAATGGTGACTGCCAGGGGCTTGGGGACAGGGGCACCAGGAAAAGGGAGTGAGTGTTTAATGGGTACAAGTTTCCATCTTACAAGATGAAAAGCACCCTGGAGATGCATGGTGGTGATGGTTTCACAACACCATAAATGTATTTAATACCATTGAACTATACACTTAAACATGGCTAAAATGGTAAATTTTATGTTATATGTATTTTATCACAATAAAAAAAATGGTGGGGGTGGTAACAGGTACAGAGACTTAGGAGAGAGATAGTGCATATCCCAGTGGCGGGGGGTGGGGGGGGCAGTTTCCTCCTGATCTTATTCTCCCTCACCTTCTTTTCTGACAGTGACACACTTCTATTAGGATCGCATCTGAATTCAGCCTCATTTTACCCTAAAGAGAGTTCAGACACTAGCCCCATTTTACTCTAGGAACAGCTCTGACTAATCACCACACTAATCACCACCCCATAGAAAGTCACACTCCAGTACACCCTGGATGTGGCTGACACTCTGACCTTGGCTGACATTAAACCTCAGGAAGAAGAGCGATGCGAGGTAACCAGCCTGAAGTAACTCTAATGTTATTCCAAACTGTGGGAAGAAGGTCTTTCCCAGGGAGGAGAGAAGAAAATTTTCCTTAAATCATCACAAACCCAGAAGGGGTTCACTTTCTGTGTGTACAAGCCAAAGGTGTGTCAAATGGCACACGGGAAGATCGCACCCAGAGCCCTCTTTCCAGGCAGGTTGTCAGTCTCCAGCTGCGGCTGCATGGGTATCAGTGTGTTCCCATGGGAGCCAACAAACAATGCCCAGTGAAGGACATTCAGACTTTGCCTTTCCTCTGCTATCTAGGCCTATGGCTTATACACTTCGCTCAGCAGCAAAGCAATAGTATTTAGACTCTGTCCTTCTATAATATTTTTGGGGATCTGGCAATGTATTAAGTGCAGCAGACCCAGGCTGTACAACCTTCTAGCCATGCAATCTCGGACAAATAATTTTCCTCACTTATAACTGTCCTCACCTTGCTAGGCTGTGAAGAAAAGTAAAAAAGTATCTGTAGAGCCTCTAGCAATGTAACTGCCCCAAATTATTTCATTCAACAAATACTTACTAAGCCTATGCTACATACCAGCCAGTATTCTAGGCACTGAGGACTGGCAAGGAACAAAAATCCCTCCTCCTGTGCAACTAACAAGGTAGAAGACTGGAAAAAGAAATCTACCAGAAGGTGATAAATGCTATGGAGAAATTCAGAGAAAGAGGTTGCAGTGTGCTTTGAGAAAGGAGTGGCTATTTTTAAACAGAATGAAGAAATCCTCCCTGAGAATTTGGCATTTGACCAAAAGATCTGAAAGAAATGAGCTAAGGAGCCACTGGGAAAGAGGAAAAAGAGGGAAGAACAAATGCAAAGGGCTCGAGCAGGATCATGTCCGTCTTGCTGGAAGAACAGCGAGGAGGCCAGCGGGGCAGGGTGAGCAGATGGAGGGGAGATGAAGATAAGCCAGGTAACTGAGAGCCCAGGACTTGGGCTTTTTCTCAAAAGATACAGTTTTGAACAGAAATGCTATATGATTAGATTTACATTTTGAAAGGATCGTTCTGACTGTTCCATTTAAAACAAACTATTGGGAGACAAGGGCAAAAGCAAGAAACCAACTCTCCAAGAAAAGGGACAAGAGTAGTTCAGATCAAGGTGGTAGTAGCAGAGGTTATGAAAAATGTCTGAATTTTGGATATATTTTAAAGGTAAAACAATAGGATCTGCTGACAGACTGAAAATGTGTGAACTTATTAAGTTTAAAATGCTGATTAGATGGGATGCCTAGATGGCTCAGTCAGTTAAGTGTCTGCCTTGGGCTCAGGTCATGATCCTGGGGTCCTGGGATCGAGTCCCACATCGGGCTCCTTGCTCCGCAGGGAAATTGTTTCTCCCTCTGCCTGCTGCTCCCCTTGCCTGTGTTTTCTCTCTCTGACAAATAAATAAATAAAATCTTTAAAAAATAATAAGATAAAATAAAATGCTGACTAGACATCCAAAATCTCAATTAAGAGGTTAGATATACAAGTCTAAAGTTCAGAGACATCTGAGCTGGAAACACAAATTCAAGAGTTTTCAATGAACAGTTGATCATTAAAACAACAGAAATGGCTTCTAAATGTCATTGATTTATTACACAATAATGAAATACCCAATGAATAGTAGCTGCTTTTATAAACCCTTTGTTTTCTTAAGGTGCTAGAAATATTTGCCAAGTCTTAGCAAGAATAAAATTTTGGTGCCCAACATCTAACCCCATCACCAATCCCTCATGAAAGTGTGACTTTCTGCTCTGCATTTTTCCTTACTCTCTTCCTTCCTTTCAATTTTTTAATTAAAATATCAGGTGAGTGGGGGCACCTGGCTGGCTCACTCTGGAAGGGTAAGCAACTCTTAATCCCAGGATGGTGAGTTCAGACCCCACTTTGGGTGTAGAGACTACTTAAAAAAAAAAAAAAATTTTTTTTTAAAACATCAGATAAGTGGAGGCATTGTGGTATTAAATGGTAAAGGCATTAATTCTACAGTTAGGTCTAAATCCTCTCTCTTAGCTACTTACTGGTTCTATGACCACTGAACTGTAATTTTCTTAGTAAAATGGAGCTAATAGTACCTCTATTACAGAACTGCTGTAATGATAATACATCCATTCATTCATTTGCTCAACGAATACTTACTGAGCTTCCATTACATGCCCAGGACTGTGTCTCACACTAGAGCTACAACATGCAGAGGTTATACTGTCCTTGTCAAGCTGATAGCCCAAGGGACCACAATATTTCTAAACAACCAAGACAAAATTTAAAATTTTTAAAAATCATCTAAAAAAATAAGTATGTAAAGAGCATCACACAGTGCCTGGCAAGTAGTAGGGCCTAAATAAATGACCATACACTTACTATTTTATAATTAAAGGATATAAATCCTCATAGAAAAATACATTTTTAGAATTGGATGACTTTTTTTTTTTTGAAGACAGAGATCACAAGCAGGTAGAGAGGCAGGCAGGGGGGGCGGGGGGCGGGGGTTAGAAGGCTTCCTGCTGAGCAGAGAGCCTGATGTGGGGCTCCATCCCAGGACCCCGGGATCACGACCCGAGCCGAAGGCAGAGGCTTTAACTCACTGAGCCACCCAGGCGCCCCAAGAATTGGATGACTTTTAGAAATCAAAAGGTCCAATTCCCTCATTTAACAGATGAGCAGATTAAATTACTCCATAATAACTTACTCAGGACACCTGCTCAATCAGGCCATGAGCCAGGTATGTGGGTACAGGGATGAGTAAAACACAGTCCCCGCCTTATGTCAAATAAATATGCAAGGGGAAGTGACCTGCCTGAGTAGCGTAGCTGCTCACTTAGACTTGAAATCACGTCTTCTAATTTTCAGTGTTTTGCTCTTTCCACTGATCCAAAATTATTTCATTCAAGTAAAAATATTTATCAAGAAGCTTACCACGTGCCCTGAGCCAAAGAGAGTGGCATCGTAGAGCTCAGCAAGTCCTCACAGGTAAGTTGTCAAAAAGAATAGCTTGGGCTTAGAAACTGATCCTTTTTGGGCACCTGGGTGGCTCAGTCAGTTAAGCTTCTGCCTTCGGCTCAGGTCACAATCCTTGGGTCCTGGGCTCGAGTCCCTGCTCCTTCCTTTGCCCCTCCTCCCACTCATTCTCTCAATCTCTCTCTCAAATAATAAATATTTTTTAAAAAAGGAAACTGATCCTTTTTTTGCTCTGTAAGTCATCAACAATAGGCAGCAGCTGGGGCCTCAGAGGCATTGGTAGGAAATTACAGAAAGCCAGAGATAAATAAAGTGAAAGCCACGGGCTGAGCAGAGAGAAAACAGAGCAAGGCCTTTCTCCTTCACCCCAGAGATGAAGTCACGTTCCCTCCAGCGTAGGGCCAGTCACGAACTCTACCTTTATCTCTCTGGGCCATCCACCCATCCTTACCCCCTTTCAATGACTGAGCTTCCAATGGGAAAAACAACACAGTGGTGTGGAGAGAGCTCACGTTGAGGGCTCACAGACTTCAGCGGAAACACAGGCTCTACCTCTAACTGGCTGAATGTTTCTTACCTCTCTGCTTGGAAAATGGTCACTATACTGTACTTACTTATGTGGTGAGCATTAGAATAGTGTCCGATGTATCTAGAAAAATGCCTAGCATGCAGAGGTTACTCAATATATGGTGCCAGCATTAATTATAATTAATGTCCAGGTCTCTCTTATCTACCCCACACTCCTTGTTACTGCAGGCTTCAACACAGCACCAAAGTGTTGGGTAGCTCCAAAAGGAACAGGAAGCTCTGAGAGAGACTTGGCATCTCCATTGGTTACATTTCTCCCTCTCTCCTCCCTCTACCTAGATGAGCTCAGCTCCCCATTCCACTTCGCCAACTCTGAGAAAACACAATCTTTGAACCTGCCTCCCCTGGTCCCCCTTCAAAATACCTTCTTCTTTCCTTCCTTCCTTTACCACTATCTTTCTCAAAAGAGAAGTCTACACTGGCTCCCTCTGTGTCCTCACCTCCTGCTCCCTCCCTCACCCCCAGCAGTCTAGCTTCCATCCCCACCCATCAACTGAAACTGCCCTCACCAGGTCACCAAGGACTCAACCGCTTCAGTTCAGGGCTCACCCGACTTGTTCTCTCTTCAATAGACACTTGGACACTTTCTTTTAGAAACTCTTCCCATTCCTGGCTTCCCAGACAGTGCTTTCTCCTACCGGATTGTTCCGCCTCAGACTCCTTCCCTAGCTTTTCTATCTACACATATTAGAGTTCCCCTGGGCCCTATCTTCAATCTCCTTCCTTCCCCCACTTTATGGATTTTATTCAGATGATTTCACCTATTTTTTTTTTTTTTGAGAGACAGAGCGAGAAAGAGAGAAAAAGAGAGAGCACGAGCAGGGTGAAGGGCCGAGGGAGAAGCAGACTACCCACTGAGCACGGAGCCTGATGTCGGCTAGATCCCAGGATTGAGCCAAAGGCAGACCCTTAACCGAATGAGCCACTTGTTTCTAATGGTCTCCCTCCTTCCTTTCTCCCAGTACATCTATGTTCCTCTACTGTAGCACTTGTGACACTATATTGAGCGTACGTGCCTGTGTGCTTATCTTCTCAGTCATCTGTGGATTGCTCAAGGACAAGGCTTATGTCCGTCACACCTCGTAACCCAGCCCACTTGCCAGTCTCTCAAGATTAGCAGCCAGGCAACCAATCATGATGGAGATACTGTCCCCCATATCAGGATAGCAAACTCTAATGGTGGCAGGAAGTCTTAATACTTCCCCTCTTGCAAATGCTTCCAGATGCTGCTTGGACTCTGACCCCAGAGGTGGTATCCTGACCTGATTCCTGGGGCCCTTCTACCTGGAACAGCCTGTTCCATAGGGACAGGAGAACTTCCTGTAGATTAAAATTCTTTGGAAAATGATTTCTAAAATGGGCTAATTACAAGTAGGGCTGGCCACTGCCAGATCCATGTCAGGAAGTCATGTTAAGACCTTTACATACCTTCAAAAGTAAGTGAGGTGAGTACTACAACAGCCCGTGGCTAGTCTTCCTGCCTTCAATTCCACCTCTCCTCGAACACTGCCCTTCATCACATTCTGGCAAGAAGTTGCTTCGCTAGCCAGAAATCTATGAAGGCTTCTCACTGCCTAAAACTACGCAGCACGGTGATTAAGAGCAAGGACCCTAAAATGTATCATCCATGCCCGAATCCTAACTCCACCATTCATTAACCATGTAAGTTTGAGCAAGTTATTTAAGTTCTCTGGGCCTCTGTTTCCTCACCTGTAAAATAAGAAAATAATAGTACCTACCCTCTTAGGATTGGTATAAAGGTTAAACACCCTAAAAATCAGAATTAAATGATAACAAATTAAATCAGCTTACCATTAAAAATGTTAATGACCGTGCCTGGCTCATGGTAAGAACTTAGTAAATTATATATAAACATACTCAGGTTTCTCTGTCATTTAAAACCTGAGAACGAGAACTGTTGCCCTGACCCATTTCACATGCCACAACTCACCAGCTCCCAATCCTTTTAACTTCTGACTTCATCACTTATGATTCTTTGCCTCTACCCGCAATATCAATGCCCCATCTACCAGCCCCTCCCACTGTTCTTAGCTGCAAATTCTCTCTGGCAGCGTTACCTGTAGCTGCCCAGAAAACATCCCCTCAGCAGAGTGCCCCTTGGGGGGTTGCCACACCTAAGAGCAATATAGGATAATACCTTCACCCCAGCACTGCATCCTCCTTGCTCACTCCTACTTGCACGCAGGTTATTTTTACAATCCAAATGCCTCCCTGAACTTCTGCAGTAGATAAAGGTTAAACAGAGTTTTAGAGACTAAGTCACACCATCTCCAGGAAGCCTGCTAGACTACAGTGATCCTCAACCACTAAAGTCTTAATCTGTAAGATATACTTCCTCACTCATATCTTCTAACCATCTCTGTTAGATGAAGGTCCATGAGGCAGTATCTGGTTTTCCATCACTAGGTCCTTATTATCCTAGAACAGTGATTGGGTCATAGTAAAAGTTTAATAACTATTTACTGAGTGCAATTAATCTCTTCATCTTTAAATAAAATGCAATCAACCTCTTCATCTTTAAATAAGAAAATGGGGCACCTAGGTAGCTCAGTTGGTTGAATATCTGACTCTTGATTTTGGCTCAGGTCATGATCTCAGGGTCGTGAGATCAAGCGCTGCATTGGGCTCTATGCTGGGTGTGGAGTATTCTTGGGATTCTCTCTCTTCCTCTCCCTCTGCCATTACCCCCCCCACTTGTGCTCATGCACTCTGTCTCTAAAAAAAAAAAATAATAATAATAATAATAATATAAATATGTGTGTGTATATATATGTATGTGTATATACATATATATAATAAGAAAACTAGGATTGAGAAAATAGAAGTACCTCAGTCAAAGCAGAGTGAGGACTGAAACCCACAACTCTTTAAGACTGAAATTACAAATGCAATCCACCCACAACCCACTTCTGGGCCAGCTGCAACTCACAAGAGAGCAGACAGACAGTTCTCTGATTGAACTGAGTGTTGTTCCCTCAAAGCATGGCATTTATCTTCTCCTCCAGAAGCAAAAGACTAAGCCAACTATAGATGCTCAATTAGCTAAATCTCCTACCATTGATTCTAGGACATAAACAGGGATTGGTGGGTTAACCAAGATCTCCAGTTTTCTATAGCAACAATCCAGTCTGTGAAAAGAAGGGGAGTCCTGGAGTTACCTTGACAACCAAAGGACAGGTTGCCATTCAACTTCTCCAAGCTCTACTAACAGAAAAGCAGGAAGCCACTTTGTGCTCATTTACCTAACTGGGTTCTATGAATCACGAGTGTCTTATGTAATGTCAATACATGGGTTTATTTGGAGTTTGGGGGTAGGGAGCAGGGAGGGGGGTGGAAATTTCGTAATCAAAAAAAAAAAAAAAAAATACAGGAGGGGCACCTGGCTGGCTCAGTCCATAGAGCATGGGACTCTTGATCTCAGGGTCATGAGTTCAAGCTTAAAAAAAAAAAAAAAAAAAAAAAGTAGGAAACCCTACATACCTTTCCTTATCATATTAAAGGCTCCTAGACTTTCCAAACCTGACCTCAAATGTCTCTCAGAGTAATACCTATTGTCTTTTCATATGAGAGCGATATTCTGAAGAACACTTATTTTATTTTTTAATTTACTTTTAAAGAACTTATTTTAAAAGAATGCAGTGTACAAATGTATAAAGGTACTATTACACCACAGTTCCCCAAATGGACAGGACCCTAAATAGGAACTGGACTTGGACTACTAAAATTACATTACTTTCTCCAGCACAATAAGCTTGGGAAAAAGCCAACCTGGATTCAGATCTGCCTGCTAACTTTAAAGCCTGTATCTTTCTATCATTATATTATATTCCTTGACAGTTGTTTATTCTAAAAAATCTTTACTGAGCTGCAGATGCAATGCTAGGTACAAGGGATGTAAGGAAGTGTAAGATTTGGTAATCTTTGCACACACTGAACTCATAATTTGGTACTGCTCATTGCTATGATAGAGGGAATGAGGACATTCCCCATTTGGCTGCCACCAGATACAAAGAGCTGCCCTCCTGGAAACAATTAGGTGTCAGTTTTTACTTTGACAGAATCTTAGGCCTCAATGGAATATTTTGAAGTCACTTAAATAAACTCCCAGTTTATTGATAATAAGAGATCCTAAGAGAACCTGCCTTCATTTGTTTCAACTTGCTTTGAATACGGGAAAAACACAGGTTAGACGATGATAATTATAATGGTTGACAATTAATGAGAGCTTATTATGTGTCACGCAATCTGCTAAATGTTCAACATGAATTATCTCATCTTAATCTTCACAACAGCCCTTTGAAGTAGATAATATGACTATCTCCACGTTGTAGATAAGGAAGCAGGCACAGAGAGGTGAAGTAACTTGCCCAAAGTATTACTAGCAAGTGATGGGACCTAGGTAGACTGACCCCATGTCCTTCATCACTAGACTAGCTGAGGTACTTACTTCTGTGGGAAGCCTCGTCTCACAAATCCTCTACCATGAAAGACTGGGCTCCCACTGCCTCCTATCCCTCTATCTACTTCTTGTCCCCATTCCCTCTAATGTAGCAGTCAATCATCACCAAAATTACAAGTTCCATGAGGGCAGAGATCACTGAATCTTACACTTTCTTGTAACCTTTACACCCAGCATCACATCTGCAGCTCGGTAAGCATTTCTCAGAAAAACAACTGTCAAGGAATATAGTACAGTGATAGAAAGACAGAGGCTCTAAAGTCGAACAGACTTAGAGATGAATCCAGGCACTGCCACTTCTCAGCTATAATCTTGGCTAAGTTACTTAACCACTCTGGGACTCAGAGTAGTACGATTTGTTTACCATATAACATTGTGAGAAAACTAAGCTAAGTGCCTTACACAGTGCCTGGCACATTAAAGTTACCTGATTCTATTTGCCATCCTCCTCCTTTCCCCTTGTCTTTCAAATACTGGTAGAAAGACCTCTACTCTGGGAATCCAGAGCATAATTAGCTATAATCTTAATTAAGTACTTCTTTCTGGGCTTCAATTTCCTCATCTACAACTCACCGACTACTGGTTCAGAACAAATGAAATAAAACGTGTGGCTGAAAAAGCACTGCGCAGAGGGAAGGAATTTTTGTCATTCCACCGCACTAGCTTTTAAAATCAGCCTTGAACCGTACTACACAGAAGTATCTTGAAGCTCACAAAGAAGGGCCATCTCTCAGAGACCTGAAAGCTGTAAAAGGAGGGAGTATTTGCACTGTCACTAGGAGAAGGAGCTAGTCCCACGGAAGAGCTAAGACACTGCCCAAATGGCTTTGCTCCAACAGTCCCTAGCTAATTAAGGCCTTGCTCCCCTGCCTGTCTGCCAGTGACCTCTGCAAAGGCTAGAGAACACCAAGTGCTCCACAGAAGCTCTTCTCTTGGCCAGATTGGCCTAAGGTATTCCAGCCAAGGATCAGCCAAAGCTATTGCTAAGAGGTCCCTGCCCTTGGCGTTCCTTACAACAGAGCCCAAAACAAGGAGCCCTCAGGCTGTCCTGAGGTTACCAGTTTAGGATTCCTGAGAGTCAGCCTTAAACACAGCTACCAAGTCTCCGGGAATGGAACAGGTGAGATGGGACAGAACTGAAGCTTAAGCAGGCAAAGGCCCTTTGGACAGGTTAGAAAGTCCCCTTATGCTAGAGAATAAGGATAAGGGATCGGTCCTCCTGTTCTTAACTGGAAGTATTTAGTTTTAGATGCTGTCAAGGTCACTTTGCAGGCTCTTCTAGAAGTTGCATAGGCCCCAGAGACTTAACCACTTCCTTTGTTCATTAAAGCAGAACTTTCATTCCACCCCTAAGGCTCCCTCCCCCAAGCCTGGCTCTAGAGTAACACAGTCCATCCATTCTGCTCTTTAAAAGTTAAAAACATATGGGCCCTTTTTGTTGTAAGGCTTTAACTGCTGCATTGGTTAGGAATGTAGGCCAAAAACAGCACACATGAGGAAGTAAAGAAGGTTTAAAAAGTACTACAAGTTACAATCACTGTCCCCACTTAAGAGTTCCTGGTTCCTGTAGTTATTGGTGCTCTTAAAGAACAACTATACAATCCAATAGTCTCCAAACTTTATTTTTGAACAGTGTAACCCTCTCTTTCAAATGCAGTTCAAATTAAATCTATTTATTAGGACTCTCAATATCTAATTAGATCTCTAATGAAATAATGGATCTAGGTAGCAAACATCAGTGGCTCCTAAAAATCATCAGGCAAAAAGCTGATGGAAGGGGCGCCTAGGTGGCTCAGTGGGTTAAGCCTCAGAGCCTTCCGCTCGGATCATGACATCAGGGTCCTGGGATACGGCCCCGCATCGGCTCTCTGCTTGGCGGGGAGCCTGCTTCACCCTCTCTGTCTGGCTGCCTTTCTACCTACTTGTGATCTCTCTCTCTGTCAAATGAATAAATAAATAAAATCTTAAAAAAAACATAAAATAAAAATTTTTTAAAAAGCTGATGGGAAATATTTTAACAGATAGATCAAATTGACAATATCTGAACCCACTTATCAATCTAAACATTATAAAAAGAGAGAAAACCAGATATAGTTGGACATCCTTTCAAAAAGAAAGAAAAGCAGCACACCTCAGTGGCTCAGTCAGTTAAGCGTCTGCCTTCAGGTGTGGTCTTCAGTTGTGGTCGTGACCTCGGGGTCCTGGGATCAAGCCCAGCCTCATTCCTACTCAGCCGAGAATCTGCTTTCCCCTCTGCCCCTCCCCTCCACTCATTCTCTCTCTCTCTCTCTCTCTCTCTCTCAAATAAATAAATAAAATCTTTAAAAAAAGAAAATGATTAAACCTGAATTTGATCAAGCCTCAAGATCCAACCACCAATTTATAGTACAATACAGAGAACGTAGAAACATGTTCAATGCCACCATAGAGAATAATCAGCAAAATCCAGAAACTGGGAAACTCTTCTGGACAAATAACCCAGTTTCTTCAACACAGAATTGCAAGGGAAAGGGAAAAAAAGAGAAGGGGGAGGAAGCTATGGATTAGAAGAAACTCAAGATTTAGATCAACCAGAAAAAAGAAATAAAAGACATCCAAATTGGAAAAGAAGTAAAGCTGTCACTATTTGCAGATGACATAATACTATATATAGAAAACCCTAAAGACTTAACCAGAAAACTATTAGAACTAATAAATAATTCAGTAAAGTTGCAGGATACAAAATTAATATGCAGAAATCTGTTGCATTTCTATATACTATTAATGAACTATTAGGAAAAAATTTTAAGAAAATAATCCCATTTATAATTGCATCAAAAAGAATAAAATAGGGGCGCCTGGGTGGCTCAGTGGGTTAAAGCCTCTGCCTTCGGCTCAGGTCATGGTCCCAGGGTCCTGGGATCAAGCCCCGCATCGGGCTCTCTGCTCGGCGGGAGCCTGCTTCCCTTCCTCTTTCTCTGCCTGCCTCTCTGCCTACTTGTGATCTCTGCCTGTCAAATAAATACATAAAATCTTAAAAAAAAAAAAGAATAAAATACCTAGGAATAAATTTATAAATAAACTTACCAAGGGGGTAAAAGACCTATACAGTAAGACATGGATGAAAGAAATTAAAACTGTTAGACGCTGATAAAATGGGAAACTATAAGACATTGATGAAAGAAACTAAAAAAGACACAAATAAATGGAACGATATATAATGCTCATGGATTGGAAGAATTAATATTGTTAAAATGTCCATACTACCCAAAGCAATCCACAGATTCAGTGCAAACCCATCAGAATACCAATGGCATTTTTCACAGAACTAGAAAAAATATTTCTAAAATTTGCATGGAACCACAAAAGATCCCAAATAGCCAAATAATCTTAAGAAAGAATAACAGGGGCGCCTGGGTGGCTCAGTTGGTTAAGCAACTGCCTTCTGCTCAGGTCATGATCTTGGAATCCGGGGATTGAGTCCCACATCAGGCTCCCTGCTCAGTGGGGAGTCTGCTTCTCTGTCTGACCTCTCCCCTTTCCCCATCATGCTTTTTCTCTCTCATTCTCTCTGTCTCTCTCTCTCTCTCAAATAAATAAATAAAATCTTTAAAAAAAAAAAAAAAAGGAAGAACAACAAAGCTGGAGGTTCCCTGATTTCAAACTATACTACAGAACAATAATAACCAAAACAGTATTGTACTGGCACAAAAACAGACACACAGATCAATGGAATACAATAATAGACAGTCCACAGGCACCTGGTGACTCAGTCGGTTACATATCTGCCTTCGTTCGGTCCAGGTTGTGATCCCAGGGTCCTGGGATCGAGCCCC
The DNA here is from genome assembly GCF_963455335.1 of Martes martes. NCBI lineage: Eukaryota > Metazoa > Chordata > Mammalia > Carnivora > Mustelidae > Martes > Martes martes. Next base: position 57,746,239 of record NC_137898.1, read on the forward strand.
ACACAGGGCTCTCTGCTCAGCGGAGAACCTGTTTCTCCCTCTCCCTCTGCCTACAGCTCTGCCTACTTGTGATCCCTCTCTCTCTCTGTCAAATAAATAAACAAAATCTTTGGGGGAAAAAAAAGTCTAGAATTAAACCTACATTTATATTGTCATTTAATCTTTAACAAAGGAGGCAAGGACATAAAACAGGGAAAAATCTTTTCAATAAGTGGTTAGGAAAACTGAACAAATATACGGAAAAGAATGAAACTGGACTACTTTCTTACACCCTACACAAAAATAATTTCAAAATGGATTAAAAACTTAAATATAAGACCAGAACCCATAAAATTCCTAGAAGAATACATAGGCATAAGCTCTTAGACATTGGTCTAAACAACTTTTTTTTTTCATCTATCTCCTCAGGCAAGGGCAACAAAACCAAATATAATGAAATGGAACTATATTAAACTAAAAAAAAAAAAAGATTTAGATCAACCAATGTACAGAGCTTCGCTGGACACTGATATGAATAAATTAACTTAAACATTGACTAGTTGATGATATTAAAGGATTACTGTTATATTTTTAGGTGTGATAATGGTATTTTGGTTTTGTTTTCAAATACAGTTCTTTTAGAAATACACAATAATGTTTGTGAATGAAATAATATGCCTAGAACGTGCTTCAAAATAATCCAAACAGATGGAAAGGTAAAGATGAAATAGGATTAATAAAACTGGCCTTGAGGGGCGCCTGGGTGGCTCAGTTGGTTAAGCAACAGCCTTCGGCTCCAGTTGTAATCCCAGGGTCCTGAGTTCAAGTCCCACATTGGACTCCCTGCTCAGTGGGGAGTCTGCTTCTCCCTCTGTCACTCCCCCGGCTGTGCTCTCCTGCTCTTTCTCTGTCAAATAAAATTGGCCTTGAGTACATTATTATAGACAGGGAGTAATGGACACATAGAGGTTCATTATACTACCCTCTCTAGTTTTTTGTGTGTGTGTTTTTTTTTAATTTATTTATCTGCAAGAGAGAGAGACAGACTGTGAGCCCAAGCAGGGGGAGTGGCAGTGGGAGAGGGAGAACCAGGTTGCCTGCTGCACGGGGAGCCCTACAGCAGGGGCTGGATCCCAGAACCATGGAATCATGATTCGCCACTCAGGTGCCCCTCTCTAGTTTTGTTTTGTTTTTAAGATTTATTTATTTATTTAAGAGACAGAGAGAGAAAGAATGGGGGGGGGGTGCAGAAGAAGAGGGAGAGAATCTCAAGCAGACTCCCTACTGACCAGGTGGGTGAAGCCAGACTCCAGCCCACAACCCTGAGATCATGACCTGAATTGAAATCAAGAGTGGGGCTCTCAACCAACTGAGCCACCCAGGTGCCCCTGCCCTCTCTAGCTTTAAATATGTTTAAATTTTTCCATAATACAAAAAGTTGGCTTTTTTGCTTTTTGTTAAGAGAGAGTGTGCCTGAGCAAAAGCCGGGGGAGGGGGGTAGAGGAAGAAAGGAAGAGTTGTTTTTTTTTTTTAAGATTTTATTTATTTAACAGGGATAGAGAGAGCACAAGCAGGGGGAGCAGCAGAGGGAGAGAGAGAAGCACGCTCCCCACTAAGCAGGGAGTCCAACCCGGGGCTCAACCCCAGGATCCCAAGATCATGACCGAAGCCAAAGGCAGATCCTTAACCCACTGAGCCACCCAGGCACCCTGGGAAAGAGAGAATCTCAAGCAGGCTCCATGCCCAGCACAGAGCTTCATCTCATCTCATAGCCCTGAGATCAAGACCCCAATAAAAATCAAGAGTCAGATGCTTAACTGACTGAGCCACTCAGGCACCCCCAAAAGTTTTTTCAAGTTAAAAATTAAGCTGAGGGGCGCCTGGGTGTCTCAGTCCATAAAGCATCTGCCTTCTGCTCAGGTCATGATCCCAGGGGCCTAGGATCGAGTCCCACATTACACTCTCTGCTCAGTGGAGAGACTGCTTCTCCCTCTCCCTCTGCTGCTCCCCCTGCTTGTGTGCTCTCGCTCTCTCTCTCTCTCTCTCTCTCGCTGTCTCTCTGTCAAATAAATAAAATAAATCAATTTTTTAAAAAAATAAATAAATAAATAAAAATAAATTAAAAATAAGCTGAGTATGAGGGACTACGGTTGAGACATATAAGTAAAGCCTAGAGCTCTTCCAATGACTCACTTCTCCCACAGTGATCCCTGAGGCAGCTTGGGAAACCCTAGGATACCTGGAAAACAGTCCGCAAACCAAAGCTGCATTACAGGGAATACAGATACCTGAGTAAGAGAACCTGGCTTCAGATCTTGGCTATACATCTTAATAGCAGTGTGACACCTTTTAAAAGTTACCCTCTGGGGACGCCTGGGTGGCTCAGTTGGTTAAGCGGCTGCCTTCGGCTCGGGTCGTGATCCCAGCGTCCTGGGATCGAGTCCCACATCGGGCTCCTTGCTCGGCAGGGAGCCTGCTTCTCCCTCTCCCTCTGCCTGCCACTCTGTCTACTTGTGCTCACTCTCGCTCCTCTCTCTCTCTCTGACAAATAAATTAAAAAAAAAAAAAAAAAGTTACCCTCTGAGCTTCTTAACCCTTGTGCAAATAGGCCTACTTCCCAGAATAGCAACAAGGATCAAATAAAATAAGAGATTAAAATACTGTGTATTCTTAAAGTATGTATGATTGTTAGGACCCCTTAGGGAGATAACTTGCCTTTTATTCCTGACACTACTCAACCCCCATCCCACCCCAGCCTTCATGCCAATCCCTTCGAATCTTCAGAAAACACACATAAAATTCTGTGAAGACATGAGAGGCAGCAGGAATTAAGATTCAATGGTGTGGGCAACCTGTATGTGCCTAGCCGGCTATAACATGTGTGTGTGTGTGTGTAGGGGGAAGAGGGAAGGCAGTAGTGGGAAAGTGCCCTAGAGATGACTGAAAATTTACCCTCAGCCTAGGTGTCTCTAACTACCAATACCAAATGACAAAAAATAAATAAGTACCAGGCACTTGTGATAAAGGCCCACTCTCAGGGGAAAAATATTTCACGTTAATGACAGTTTAACTGCCTATTTCTGACTCAGAAATAATGAAACCTATCTTTTTTATCAACAGTTAGATTCTATTTTCCTTCCAGAGCCCCTCATGTTTTGAATGATTTTGTGTATAAACAAAGTACACTTATTGAGAAATAATTCAACATTTTCAGCTGTGTTTAATATCACTACTTTCTCTTTTCAAAACGCTAATCCAGATTTCAACCACCTGTATACAATTATCAAAGCTTCAGAATATTTTGAAATCACACACCTCACCATCTTGGCTTTGATACTAATGAGGAAGAAAGTGAAAGTAAACATGCAGACATTCAAGCACTGGGCTGTGCTACCAGTTGCTTATTTTGGCCGTATACTTATGTCCAAGGTCATTCACTCACTGGACAGGTTTATGTCCTATGATGTCATCAACTGCCACTCAAAGCACCAATCAGCTTAAGCAAACTAGTGTTACCACACAGCACTGACACAATTAAAAACCAAAAGCAAAGACACTTCTATTGTAAGTAAATGTACAATTTCCATTAGGCTTACTGAAAGCAAGTTACATTCATTTATTCATTCAAAAACAAGTATTTACTAAGTGTCCCCTCCAAGACCCTGTGGCAGGCACTACAGACAAAATGAAGAAGACATAGTCCATGGCATGAGAAATTACACAAATACACCCCTTCACTGCTTTCGTGGACCCCCAAGTTACCAGAGACCACAGGCCATCAAAACTGTGTGGGAAGACGTGACATTTTTATTCCCTTGGGAACACAACTTGTGGAGAGGCAACCTGTTTCAAGATGTACTGCTCGAAAGCACTGCAGGTACAAGTTGCTCCACTACTAGAAAAATCAAGAAAATGGTTTCTAAGATCAAAGTCTCTGTCAGTAAATCCACAGATATTTACTGAATTTCTATTTTGTCTTTGGGCACAGTGCTAGATAACAGCTATGCAAACTGTTGTCCTCCAGCCAAATCCAGACCAATACATGTCCTTGCAAATAAAGTTTTAACACAGCCATGCGTGTTCATTTACATACAGCCTATGGCTGCTGTCCTGTAACAACTTGCCACTTCAACAAAAACCATAAGGCCCATCAAGCCTAAAACATTTACTATATGGTCCCTTACAGAAAACATTTGCCAGCTACCATGCCAGACTCACAAGATAAAGAAATGCACCTGTATGTTGATCTAGGTGGTAGTTACACGGGTATACACATGCATAAAAATGCATCAAGCATTTCATTCATTTAATCATGTTTATGCCATAACTCAATACTTTATTTTAATGAAATAAAGAGTATTCAGTCCTTGCCCTGTAGCTACTCCAAATCTGGTAGGACACCATAAAAGTAAATAATTATAGTACAATGGTGATAAGAATCATAATGAAAACCTATACTAATTACACTAAGGGCACAAAAGAGAAAATAAACAACCTAGCTGGGTATGCAAGGCCAAGTCTTTAGAGAAGATAATTGAGGTTTCTCTCAAAGAATGAGTACGCATATGCCAAGGGGGTGGTGCTAGGGGAAGAAAGATGGAGGGAAAAGGGAGAGGTCATCCCAGGCAGAGAGCACAGCACATACAAAGGCTCAGAATGAATGAATGAATAAATAAATAAATAAAATATGACATGGCTTTTGGAGATGACAAGTAGTCCATAGAAATGCTTAGGTAAGGCACTAGCAGAGCAATGTCAAAAGAGGAGACTGGAGCAATACGAAGGGGTCAGACCACGGAAAGCCTCATGGGGAAGGTCACTATGGTGAATGGCCATGTAATTTATGGTCTAAATGGGGTCACTTCTGTTTTTGTTTTGGGTTTTTTTTAGATTTTATTTATTTATTTATTTATTTATTTGACAGAGAGAGAGACAGAGAGCAAGGGCGCAAGCGTGGTTGCATGCGCATGCAGGGGGAGGGGCAGAGGGAGAAAGAGTATCTCAAGCAGACTCCACCCTGGGCATGGAGCCCAAAGTGGGGCTTGATCTCAGGATCCCGGAATCATGACCCGAGCCAAAATCAAGAGTCAGATGCTCAACCCACTGAGCCCCAAAACATGGTCACTTCTGAGAGTAAAAGAAAGCCAGAAAAAGATCTGTAAACAAGGACTATCCCAGGAAGATATGATCATCCTATTATTTGCAATATTAAAGAACACAGACTTTAATCCACAAGACAGGACAAGTTAATATAAGATTTTAAAGAGAGGAATACCAAGATTTATGCTTTAAAAAGAGTGTCCTTCAGCTATTTGTAGACCACTTACTACGTGCCAAGCACTACCCGAAGCACTTTACAGATATTACTTATTAATCCTCATAACTACCTTGTGAAATAGATACTATTATTATCCTCATTATTCAGATAAAAGGCACAGACTAATTAAATAACTTGCCCAAAGTGGCATGGATAAGTGGCAGAGCAGTCAGGCTTCAGAGTTTATGCTGTTCCTTTTCCACCCCAGGGCTCACCTGTGACGTTTACTCAGAAACTCCTGAGCCCTCAGACGCTGTGTGGTCCCTCTCTGCAGCGACCCACACCACTCTGCACTTCTTTCCACCACTCATCATACTGTTAAACATGTGTTTAAAAATAAATTAATAAATAGATCTATTTTCTTCACTAGGCTATAAACTCTGTAAGGTCAGGGTTGAGATTATCTTGTTTACCACTGTATTCCCACAGTCTGATCAATTTATTAGCCCTCAGTTTAGAAATAGTATTAATAATAGCTAACATCAGGACACCTGGGAGGCTCAGTCGGTTAAGCATCAGACTCTTGGTCTCAGCCCAGGTCTCGATCTCAGGCTCATGAGTTCAAGACCTGCATTGGGCTCCACACTCAGCCCACACTGGGCATAGAGCCTACTTACACACACACACACACACACACACACACACACACACAGAATAATCATAATGACAACAACAATAGCTAACATTTATTGAGCACTCACCCTGGGCTACGCACTGTTCTAAGAGCTTTAAACATATTAATTATTTTAAGAGAAGCTAAGAAAGCCATTCAAAGGTCACAAAGCTAGTAAGAAGTGGAGCCAGCACTCTATATCCAGCTCAATGCCCTCTACTTTCTGCTATACTACTTTTTTTAATTGAATAAATAAAAATACGACTTAACAAAATTGGTATCTCTGGTATCTAAACAGTGCCTGGCACTCAGCACACATTCCAAAAATAAATGACTCTTTCAGGTGCTGAGGAAGAGTACATTGCCTTCCTCCCAACAAGGCAGCCTGGCCCACAGAACTATAAGCATACACCCAGATCACTGGGGAGGCAGTGTAGTGCAATGGTTAAAAACACAGGCCTTGGATTTGGAACATTAAATCTCTAATTAGGTTGAGTCCCACTTACACCAGTTACTGGATATGTGACCTTAGATTCCTCATGCATAAAACGAAAGTATCAGCATCTATCTCACTGGTTATTGTGAGAATTAAGTAAGACAAATAACAGTTGTACAAAACACAGAAGTACTCAATATACATGTGTTTTTATTATAACAATTAGCATTACGATTTTTATTGTTATTAACTGTCTGATTAGTTAATGATGGACTTAGCTGTAGCTCAGAGTTTCTGCGACCTCCTGCTAGGTACCTTGGGACCCCCACCCCAAGTCTTATACCAAAGTTGACTATTTTACAAGTTTAGAGTTCAGGTGGGTACTGTGTATGACCAGTGTTTCACAGAGCTGTAGGCTTCTGCCCCAGTGCCTGAAGAAGGGACTATCCTAAGGGTGGGGTCCCGTTCCATTGCTTAGGCTGTGCCTTCCAGAAGCAAAAAGGAAACCACTAGCTCTAACTGGCATGGCTGCCAATGAAAGACACCACACTAGAAAACATACGTACATGCAATATCCTCTTGAACTTAAGACTTCAGTCACATCCTCACCTTCAGGCTAGAAACACTGATTTAGTCCACAAGACTGGCCAGGAGAAGCCAAGAGCTTCTGTCATTGCTGCTGGGTCTAACGGTGGTGACAGAAAAGTTTTAGAATTCTGAGGTGCCATAAAATATTCTCTGTAATCTCTGTGACAAACTTAATTCCAAGCCCCCTAGATGCCCAGCCCTATATTAGGATCAGACAGGTCTGATCACAGAAATCACAGAGTTGGGAGAACAAGGGGAATCTCCAGAGATTAACATCTGGATTGGTCCCTGCTTTCAGACTGTAATATATCTATCACTAGCCTCATTTTACAGACAAGGCAGCTTAGGTCCAGAGTGGCTAAGCGACCCAAGGCTACGTGGTGGCAAGGAAAAAAGAGCATCTAGTCTCAAGAAATTACAAGGTAAGACTCATAACACTGTTGAAACACATGGTCAAGTAGTGAGGAAGATCACTCTGAGAAGCTGCAGGGATGGAGCAGAGCTCAGGTAAAGAAGGTCTCCCCATAACAGCTCGCAGCCACCACACCCCTCACAAAATGAAGGGGCCCCACCTTGCTTTTATGGCTTCTTTATACCTAGATCCTATAATATCTATTTACCTATCACCCCATGAGATGGTACTTCCTCGAGGTTATACACATTTTATTACCCTTATCTATATCATCAGCACCCTGCCTAGGCATATAGCAGCACCGCCTGCCGACTTCAAAAAGACTCACGCTAACCCCACTCACCCCACTCGCCACCTAATACTGAAAATGAGGCACACTTAGTCCATCAGGCACCTGCCATGCCAAGATGCAGATCCTCAGCAAAGCATCGAGGTAAGGCTGACAGAAAGTGACTGTGGCCAAGTAATGAAGCTCTCATCTGTGCATGTAAGATATTGATGACAACAATCACCTCAGAAGGATGTATGGAGAGTTAGATGTGGAAGCACTTACCACAGGACCTGGCACATAGTAGGCTCCCAATGACTACTAGCTACCTTCTCACAACCCTTCTGTAAAAACTATTTTGGCTTTGGTTTTGTTATGTTCATAGACCAATGTGTACTAAACCGCAAGTATTTATTTTTGTGCAGAGCACTGTGCTGATTTCGTCCTGGGCATCTCAGGTACAAACTCAGCATCTAGCCTGGGACCCACCCAAGCTGCCCAGCACACAAGAAGCACTCACTCAACAGGGTTCTCCCGGGAAGACTACTGGACATGGACCACGGATGGGTCACTTGCCGGTGCAGCAAGACGGAGCTATCTGTTCTGTTGGTCCTAGAGACGCACTGGCATCGAAAAGATCGAGTCCCTGGCCAGCATCACGTGTCGACCTTTTTAGAGAGCCCCTTTCCCAGTAGAGCCCAGCCATCGCGATGACCGTAAAAATGCAAGAAGGATCCAGATGAGTTCCTCAAAACTGCTTTAGGGACCATACGGCAATGTTCTAAACTACCACATCTCCATTTAGGACCTGGGTTGCGATATTAAACTGAACACCCACCTTCGTGTGTCCATGAGTACCCACTGAGAGGAGAGCAAAGCGCTCCTTCCTTTTAGGAAAAGCTGACCTCCTGGGAAATGGCTGGGTCTATATCCTGGCACATATGATCTGGCAAAAGCTTGAACCTGACAAAAGCATCTCAATCATTCCACCTTGCTGGGCTCCAGGGCTGAAAATAGCCCCAAATGAAAAACAAGCTGTGTGGACTACTTATCCAGTTTCAGAGCAAAGGCAGGCCTTAAGCTGGCTGAAGAGGACAAACCCCTCACTCCTGAACTCAGCCAGGCCAGAGGCCTCACCTGTTTCCAGCCCCATAGCAACTGGCATAGCTCTGGCACCTCTCAGCCTTCATCTTCCCAAAACAGCAGTGGAACAAGTGCAGGACAGGGAAGGGCCTTCCACAGTCAGCCGAGCACTGCTTGAAGGGAGGAGAGAGCAGGGAGAGCACTGTTCCTGGACACAGATCTGAGGGTAAAATCAAAGGGCCACACCTGACAAAGAAGCACTCTAGACATCTGCTCCACTTTCTGGCAATGACCTTAAGAGGTTCCTCTACTGAGGCCCTGTCTCAATGCCTGCCTAACAAAGACTTCCCTAATCCCAAATCAGAGTCAGTCAGTCCACAGTCTTGCACACTAAGCCCATGCCTGTTATGTACCCTGATCCATGACACCAGAGTCAACTCTTCCCAGCTCTGTGTTCCCCAAAATATTAAGCATTTCGAAAGGCAGGTCCCACGTCTCATAATGTCCGCATCTCCAGTTTTGTCCAGTACCAAGACAGCCTCAGAGTAGGTGCTCAAACGCCGGCTTACTGTAGAGTGAAAGTAAGCAGGTACATTGACAAGACAGCAAGTACGAAGACAAGAATGTATCCTGCCTTGCTCTCCCTGTTGTCCCAAGTGTACGCTGTCCTCCAGCCTTGGGTTCAGGCTGGCTTTCCCAGGCTTCCTCTCATCACCCAGCTCACAGCCATCTCTCCCTCCTCTGACTGTGTGCATCCTGGCCGAATCATTCCCTGGACCCCTGGCATCCTAGAAATCTGTTTCATCTCCGGGGTCTGTTTGGGAACTCCTTCAGGACACAGTCAGTGGAATGGCCATATGAGAGCCCACCAATAAGTGTTTACAGACTAAAAAGGGAAAAAAAAAAAAGAAAGTTGGGGCGCCTGGGTGGCTCAGATGGTTAAGCATCTGCCTTCGGCTCAGGTCATGATTTCAGGGTCCTGGGATCAAGCCCCGCATCGCATTGGGCTCTCTCTGCTCGGCAGGGAACCTGCTTCCTCCTCTCTCTCTCTCTCTCTCTCTCTGCCTGCCTCTCTGCCTACTTGTGATCTCTCTCTGTCAAATAAATAAATAAAATCTTAAAAAAAAAAAAAAAAGAAAGCAAAAAAACTTACCTTGAGCTCTCAATAGCTGATCTGTAAGAAGATGAAAAAAGTATCTGTCACTGGTGTCTGTCACCTTGTTTCACCTGGTTGCTCCTGCAAGCTTCGATTATCTGTTTTTCTCCCTATCCTCCACTGGTTCCCAGGGAATTCTCCATGAAGAATTCAGGGCAAATGGTTCAGCACCTATATTTGGATCTACAACTGTGATACTCAAGATGTCATCAGAACAGAGATGACAGCTCACTCTTCACATCCCACATCCTTCAGACTATAGGGAGTGATTCATCCATACTTCTCCCAGCCAAAGGCAGGAAAAGTCCCTTGAATCAAAGGAGGACAATGTTGCATCCCCCACCTACCCACTGGTGGGCCCGAGCCCCAAATCATGTTCAGGTTCACACCTAAAACTGGGAAGGGGTCCGTAAATCCTCACCTTTGTGGGCTGAAGTCCTGGGAGAAGACTTCCAATCAGAAAGAAAATAAATGATAAATTTCTACAACTGTGTTCAAACCAACAGTTTTTAGCAAATCCAAGTTATTTTTGGTTTTATTGAGATATAATTTGCATGCCATACAATTCACCATTCTATTTTTTTTTAAGATTTTTTTTTTTTTAAATGAGTGAGAGAGAGCATGAGAGAGGAGAAGGTCAGAGGGAGAAGCAGACTCCCTAAGGAGCTGGGAGCCTGATGCGGGACTCGATCCTGGAAGTCCAGGATCATGACCTGAGCCGAAGGCAGTCGCTCAACCAACTGAGCCACCCAGGCGCCCTTTTTTTAAAGATTTTACTTATTAATTTGACAGAGATCATAAGTAGGCAGAGAGGAAGGCAAAGAGAGAGAGAGGAGGAAGCAGGCTCCCTGCTGAGCAGAGAGCCCGATGCAGGGCTCCATCCCAGGACCCTGGGATCATGACCTGAGCCGAAGGCAGAGGCTTTAACCCACTGAGCCACCCAGGCGCCCCCAATTCACCCTTTTAAAGGTACAATTTAGGGGCACCTGGGTGACTCAGTTGGTTGGGCGACTGCCTTCGGCTCAGGTCATGATCCTGTAGTCACAGGATCGAGTCCCGCATCGGGCTCCCTGCTCAGCAGGGAGTCTGCTTTTCCCTCTAACCTTCTCCCCTCTCATGTTCTCTCTCTCTGTCATTCTCTCTCTCACATAAATAAAGAAAATCTTAAAAAATAATAATAATAAAGGTACAATTCAGTGGTTTTCAGTATATTCACAAAATAATGCAGCCATCACAACGATCTAATTTCAAAACATTTCCATCACCCTAAAATAAATCCCATACCCATTAGCAATCACTCCGCATTACTCCTGCCACCTAGCCCCCACCAACCTCCAATCTACTTTCTGTCTATACAGATACGCCTATCCTGGACATTCCAATAAATGGATTTATAAAATACACTGTCTTTTCACTTAGCAAAGTTTTTCAAGGTTCATCCATGTTGTAGCATGTACCAGTACTCTGTTCCATTTTATGGCTGCATAATATTCCATTATACAGATATATCACATTTTGTTTACTCATCAGTTGATGGACACTTGGGTTGTCTCCACTTTTTGGCTACTATAAATAATGCTACTACAAACATTCATGTACAACACCTTTGGCCTTGCAGGTGTTGAAAACATCTGACTGGCTCCCATACTGTTCACTCATTCTCTTGACTTAGAAAGGGCAGAGTCAAGCATCATGCTGCTCACTATTTAAGAAAGCACTTTCAGGGACGCCTGGGTGGCTCAGTTGGTTAAGTGGCTGCCTTCGGCTCAGGTCATGATCCCAGCGTCCTGGGATCGAGTCCCACATCGGGCTCCTTGCTCGGCAGGGAGCCTGCTTCTCCCTCTGCCTCTGCCTACCACTCTGTCTGTCTGTGCTCGCTCGCTCTCTCTCTCTAACAAATAAATAAAAAAAAAATTTCTAAGAAAGCACTTTCAATGTCCAATAACTCACTGAATCTTTACAATACTCCCCACAATCTCAAGGCAGTTCCTGCTACCATTTTATACATAAAGAAACCCTAACCTTGAAAATTTAAGTAATTTTGCTAAGTCACAAAGGTACAGGGACAGAAGAACCCACATATTCTCGTGGTTTGAGGCAGACAATAAAAAAGTATAGCATTATGGAGATGTGTTCCCAGCAAAGAGTACCTAACTAGTGGAATAAGGAGGAGAAAGGGGTTAGTAAAGCTTCTCAGAGGGGTAACATTTGACCTGAGCTGGGAAGAACAATTATAATCTCAGCCACCAGAAGAAGGGAAGGATATTCCAGACAAAAGAAAAAGTATGATCATAGGCTGAGAGACATAAAAGATATATAGATATATATAATAAATTATTTATCTATATATCTTAAATAAATAAGTTTATTTATTTAAAAGATTCACTGATTTATTTTAGAGAGGGGGGAGATGGAGGAGCACAGGGTGAGGGAGAGACAGAATCCTAAGCAGACTCCCAGCTGAACACAGAGCCCAACATGGGACTTAATCTCATGACCCTGAGATCATGACCTGAACTAAAATCAAGAGTCGGATGCTTAATCTACCAAGCCACCCAGGTGCCTCAAAGATCTAGATATATTTAAAGACAAATTATAAGAGTTCTTTATATATTCTGAATACCAGACATTATAAAGAACTCTTATAATTTGTATTAGTCAGGGTTCTCCCGAGAAACATAACCAATAGGCTGTATATGTGGACAGAAAGAGAGATACAGACATGTATAGATATATATATCAGAGAAAATTTATTATAGGAATTGACTCACATGGTTACGGAGGCCAAAAAGTCTCACGATCTGCCATCTGCAAGAATCAGGAAAGCTGGTGATTCAGAACAAGTCCAGAGGGCTTGGCTAGGTGGTGGGGTGATGATGTAAGTCCTAGCCCAAGTTTAAAGCCTGAGAACTAGGCGCTCTGATGTACAAAAGTAGGAGAAGATGGATGTCTCAGCTCAAGCAATGAGAACAAGTTCACCCTCCTCCCCTTTTGGTTCTATTCAGACCCTCAGGAGACTGGATGATGCCTACTGGTATTGGTGAGCGTAGTCTTCTTTACTCACTCCTGATTCACATACTAACGTCTCCTGAAAACAACCTCACAGACACACCCGGGAAATAATGTCTTATCAGCTCTCTGGGAACCCCACAGCCCAGCCCACATAAAATTAACCATCACACAATTCAACAAGAAAAGAACAAAACCCAATTAAAAAATGGACAAAGAGGGGTGCCTGGGTGGCTCAGTTGGTTAAGCATCTGCCTTCAGCTCAGGTCATGATCCCAGGGTCCCGGAATTGAGCCCCACATCAGGCTCCCTGCTTGGTGGGGAGACTGTTTCTCCCTCTGCCTGCCACTCTGCCTGCTTGTACTTCCTCTCTCTGTCAAGTAAATAAATAAAAATCTTTTTTAAAAAATGGACAAAGAACTTGAATAGACATTTCTCCAAAGATGATGTACAAGTGGCCAAGAAGCAGAGGAAAAGACAACATCATTAGTCATCAGACAAATGCAAATCAAATCCACAATGAGATACCATTTCACACCCACTTGGATGGCTATAATCAAAAAAAAAAAAAAAAACCAGAAAATAACAAATGTCAGAATGTAGAGAAATTGGACCCCTTGTATACTGTTGGGAGGGAGTATAAAATGGTACAGCTACTTTGGAAAACAGTTTGGCAGTTCTTCAAAAACTTAAACACAGAATTACCACACAACCCAGCAATTCTACTCCTAGTATATGTTCAGCAATTCTACTCCTGAAAACAAGTACTCAAACAACTACATGTACACACATGTTCATAGCAGCACCACTGACAATAGCCACAAGATGGAAACAGCCAAGTGTCTGCCAACAGAGTAATAAACACATCATGGTATACACACACAATGGAATACCAGCTACCTATAAAAAGGAAGGGAGTTCTGCTTCATTCCACATGCCACATGCTAAACAAAAATTAACCTCCAGAATACTATGTTAAGCCAAAGCCAGGCACAAAAGGTGACATATATTATGATTCCATTCATATGAGATATCCAGAATAGTAAATCCATACAGAAAGAATGCAGACTGGCAGCTTAGCTAGTACAGGATTCCTTGGGGGTATAAAAATGGTTTGGTACTACATAGAGATGTTGCTTACAGACTATTGTGATTGTACTAAACGCCACTTAGTCATACATGTGTATGGTTAATTTTATGTTATGTGGATTTCACCCAAGTTAGGGAAAAAAAAAAAAAAAGGTAAATGGTCCATGGTAGCATATTCTAAAAAACTCAAATCCACTGATGTTTTTCCATCCAGCTTCTCCTTCCTGCCTTTCCACAAAGCCTGCCCTCATATCCCAATGCATCCAAACCTGCCATTTTAGCAATGAGTTATATTCCCTTGCTCTTGTGTTCTAGTCATTTCTTGTGTCAGGCCTTTTAAAGTCTCTGGTGAGAAAGCAAACTCCTTTTTGAATAGGGTCCGTGGGTACTTGTTCTGTTTCCCTTACAGCACAGCCCGGTCATGGGTGGAGAGCAGGGAAAGGCGCCGAATGACCTCCCCTCAAGCAGCAGTCCAGAGCGGTGCTATCTCTAAGAAGGGAGCTGGAGGCTGGGTGGCCAGGGAGACCAAAGATACAGTCGGCACACAATCATCTAAATCTGATTGATTTGCTTTTGGGGAGTGATGGGGGTTTAAGGAGAATAGTGAAGTATTTAAAAAATAGATTTGGAGCAGGGCGCCTGGGTGGCTCAGTGGGTTAATGCCTCTGCCTTCAGCTCAGGTCATGATCCCAGGGTCCTGGGATCGAGCCCCGCATTGGGCTCTCTGCTCAGCCGGGAGCCTGCTTTCCCCTCTCTCTCTGCCTGCCTCTCTGCCTACTTGTGATCTCTGTCTGTCAAATAAATAAATAAATAAATAAAATATTTTTAAAAAAATAGATTTGGAGCAACACCTGATTTCAGAAATCACTGAAATCTCTCAATAACAACTGTGCTCTTGGGCACCTGGGTGGCTCAGTCGGTTAAGCATCTGCCCTTGGCTCAGGTCATGATCCCAGGGTCTTGGGATCAAGCCCCTCATCCGGCTCCCTGCTCAACCAGAAGTCTGCTTGTCCCTCTGCCTGTCCCCCTTCCTCTTTCCCCTTCCCCCTCCCCCTGCTTGTGCTCTCTCTCACATGCTTTCTCTATTAAATAAATTATTTTAAAAAAAGAAGAAGAACATGTTTTTGATTTTTCGGAATCAACAATTCTAATGCCAAAGTTTTTCAGGAAAACAAGGATTTTACCAGCAAAGTTTGACTCTGAAGCCATCCCTCTGCTGTCCAAAAGCCATTTGCATTGCCCACAGCAGTCAGTAGAGACTAGAGACATCGGGCCCCATATTCCAGCTCATCGTGCCCGCACCCACACCACAGGGAAAAACCTACAGGGGTCACAGGCATGTCCTCCTCAGGCTCCTCATGCCTTACACTTACAGTAACACGGACAATAAAACCCACCAACAAATACTTCCTTTAAGAGCCATCATGTGGCCCTTAAATACATTCTCACAGTAGCGTAAGACTCATACAGATTAACGATTTCTCCAGGGCCAAGTGGCTAATAAACAACAGCAAAGCCAGATTTTAAGCTCTAGTCTGCTTGCTCCCCAAGCTCATGCCACTGCCACACCACGAAATTGCCCAGCTTCACACATCCTGCCCTATTTCCTGGACGTCTGTGGGGGAATGCTCTGACCACGCAAAATAAATCAGGGCTTGTCAGCTGAACACTAACCCTGGCCGCCACAGGGTCAGAACCTCTCTCAGGCAGTAGCAACCCAGGGCACCGACACCTCGGAGATGTACCTGAGACTGCTCTCCGGGTTCCCCCGGCATTCCCCGGGTCACCAGTCAAGCCTCCTGAACACCCAAATGTAGATGTCCCGCCTCAAATGGCCCTTGAAGGCAGGGTCCTGGGAAATGCCAGGGACAAATACTCATGTGGAAGGAATGGCAAACAACACACAAAGCCAGAAATCAGTAGACCTGAGACCTAGTCTCAGTTGTGTCCCCAGGTAGTTATATGACCTTGAGAAGTTGCCTGACTTTTTTTTTTTTTTTAAGATTTTATTTATTTATTTGACAGAGAGAGAGAGAGATCACGAGTAGGCAGAGAAGCAGGCGGGGCGGGGGGTAGGGAAGCAGGCTCCCTGAGGAGCATAGAGCCCGATGTGGGGCTCGATCCCAGGACCCCGAGATCATGACCTGAGCCGAAGGCAGAGGTTTAACCCACTGAGCCACCCAGGTGCCCCGAGAAGTTGCCTGACTTTTTGCATTTGTTTTCTCTGTTATAGTACAGAAATAATAACCCCCTACCATCCTATCTCACAGGTTTGTTATGGGTGTGATGAACAGAAAGGTTCATCTTTTTTTTTTTTTTTAAGATTTTATTTATTCATTTGAGAGCGAGAGAGACAGAGAGAGCACAAGCAGGGGGAGAGGCAGAGGGAGGGGGAGAGGTGAAGGGAGAAGTAGAAGCAGACTCCCCGGCGAGCTGGGAGCCCGACATGGGGGTTGATCCCAGGACCTGGAGATCATGACCTAAGCCAAAGGCAGACGCCCAACCATCTGAGCCACCCAGGCGCCCCAGAAAGACTCATCTTGAACAGGAGAGGGCTTTGTAAAGTGCAAAGCACAAACTAACTGTGGGGTCATTATGACAGGACTACCACCAGCTGGCTGGAGAGAAGATTAATGTCCATGAAACAATTAGAAGGTGAAAGAGTAGATAATTAGGTACCAAATTATATGATACAGACCTGGAAGATTACAGTCTCGAAAGGGGAATCTCTGGGATCAGTCAGAGACACCACACAGAAAAGAACAGACAGGACTAGAGGACGATGACAGCAGAAATGTGCAGCCGGCGGGAAGGGGGTAAAGCAGCAGGAGGCTAACAGTGCTGATCAGATGCTGTGCTTTGGGAGGGCAGGGAGGCCACAGTGCGCAGGCAGGGTCAGGCTAGACTGTGGAGAGAAGACAGTCAGGCCAAGGGGCTGGGGCAAGATGCCACTCGCTGGCGACGGGGAGCAACAGGGGAGAGCAGAGCTGGGTTTGACAACAAACACTTGTTGAGCACTTACATTGTGGCAGGCACTGTAGAGGTTAGGGGGATAGCATGATGGATAAAGACATGAACCTGGCTCTCACGACTGCATTTGAATCCTAGCTCTTCTGTCTGCAGTGACATGAACATCAAGACACAAGCTTTGCCATCAAAGGACTCTGAATTCAAATCCCCACTCTGACTGCCACATCAGTGACCTTCATGAAGTAACCAAAACTCTCTAATTCCCACTTTCCTCATTTGCAGTACAGAAATAATAACAATCTTTCACAGGCTGGTGGTGAGTATTAAATTACATAAAGCACATTAAAAAAAGAAACTTGGTAGGTGCCTTCCCAACATACAACAGGTGATAACTACTACCATTATCATTCACCAGCCCTGTGACCTTGGGAAAGTTGCTTAACTTCTCCAGGCTTCAGTTTCATCATCGGTAAACTTCACAAGGTTGTTGTGACGATGAAAGGAATAACTGGTCTAAAGCAGCAGGCATGAAGCAATAGCTCAGCCAAGTTCTCTTTTCTTTCCTTAGCTCCTTTCCTTAAACTTCTCCCTTTTCCCAGGTCCCACATTTGAGATCTCCCTTGTGATGCTCAGCCCCCCCAAGGAGGGCACTGAGGACATAGCTAGGGCACTTGCTGACTCTAGAAGTCAGCAGGCCCATTTGAGCCCCAAACTAACTTACCCAGTGCAGGACCATTCCCAACCAGGAACACCTTCTTTACTCACTTTTTGCCAAGTGCTTCAATTTGCAGGCAAGAAGCCTTTTCTACTTGACGGTCTGACAATTCCTCCCACGAAACTTAACCAGAAGAGAAAGTCCTGAAGTCTAAAATGATGATAAAAGACAGGGGAGTGGTACTTCCAGTGTCTTTCCATAAGAGAAAAGGGAAAGGTGCTGGGCGCCCTGACTGTGGGCCAGACAGATCCCACAGGCCTCGTGTACATAGGACAAGGGCAGCCAAACCTGAGGCAACTTCCAGTGGTTCCGGGAATGTCTGAGAACAAGGCCCTCAGCCTGCTGCAGTCACTCAGGCGTGAGGAAAAAATTAGGTTTTCACCAGGAAAGGTCAACTCATAAATACCTGATTAACCCGAGCAAACACATTCTGCTCCAAGTCCAGGGAGAATTTACAACTGATCCAGAACAGAAGTCAAGCTGAGTACACGTTTTCAAAGCTATAACTGAGCTATAACAATTACTGAGGGAGGGCCTGGTGGAGGGAATGATGGCTGGCTGCAAAAGTTTAATCCAAATCAGGTGAGTCCAGACTCCCTCGTGGAAGCTGCTTTTTCTGGAAACAACTTCTGCACAAACCTGCACTGCAAGCTACCTTGCCTTGACAGACAAGAGCCGTCCTCCCACCAAGACCATGGGAAATGCCGAGAAGCAGAGCATATTAATGACCACATCCTCGCTTCGTCTAACCAGGGAATTCCTTTTGTGAAGAAATAATACCAATAACTCTAATCTGATACCTAAGGAAGGCATGGTCAGGTCAAACCTGTGAAGCCACCGGCTAGATGTGCTTTTCCCTCAGTGCTTCCACCACACTTTGCAAATCAGGAAGGGAAAAAGAAAAGGAAAATGATCTTTCATAGAGCACTTACTAGGACTCCTACAAAAGTTGTTAAGCTTGTAAATTTTTTTTTAAAGACTCATTTATTTATTTGAGGCGGGGGCAGGGGGTGGTTCAGAGGGAGAGGGAGAATAGAGAGAATCCTCAAGCAGACTCCCCGCTGAGAACAGAGCTTGCATAGACGGGGCTTGATCCCAGGACCCTGAGATCATGACCCAAGTGGAAATCAAGAGTCAGAAGCTCAACCAACGGAGCCACCCAGGTGCCCCCAACATTTAAATGGTTTTAATCCTCCCAATAATCCTGTATGATAGCTAATCCCATTTTATTTGTTTATTTATTTATTCATATTTTATTTATTTGTCAGGGTGCCCGGGTGGCTCAGTGGGTTAAAGCCTCTGCCCTCAGCTCGGTTCATGATCCCAGGGTCCTGGGATCGAGCCCTGCATCGGGCTCTCTGCTTAGCGGAAAGCCTGCTTCCTCCTCTCTCTCTGCCTGCCTCTCTGCCTACTTGTGATCTCTGTCTGTCAAATAAATTAAAAAAATCTTTTTTTAAAAAAAGATTTTATTTATTTGTCAAAAAGAGAGAGAGAGAACACAAGCAGGGGAGAGAGAAGCAGGCTTCCTGCTGAGCAGGGAGCCCAGTGCAGGACTCCATCCTAGCACCCTGCGATCATGACCTGAGCTGACGGCAGATGCTTAACGACTGAGCCACCCAGGCATCCCTGCTAGTCCCCTTCTATAAATGAAGAAACAGAGCCCCAGAAAGATGAGGCAACTTGCTCAGAGAAGGGGCTGGTAAGGACAGAGCCCAAATCTGAGCCTAATCTGCCTGGCTCTAAAAACTTTTCTTTCAACAATTATTTATTGAGAGACTACTCTGTGCCAAGCACTAGCCTTGGGTGAATATAGAGCAGTGTGTCAGGCACGCAAAAGCCCTGTCATTACGGAGCGTTCCTTCCCAAACACAGCTGTCTCCACATACAGCACACCACACATCTAATAAGCAAATCCACGCATTTCTTTCTCCGCTCGCAGGCAGGACTCAACAAGTACGTATGGGAGGACTGAATGCAGTCCTTTCCCTCACCTCACAAGAATTTCTCTCAGAGGCTTCCCAGACAGCATTCAACTTGTACTCATCGAGTCTGCATCCTTCTTCCCACCTGTGGCAAGCCGAACCCTAAAGCAAAAGCTTCCTTGTAGTACTGACAAAACGGCTCCAGCCAATGAGCATGACGCCAGTAGACTTCAGAGTTTACAAAACACTTTCCATACGTTATCTTCTTTAGTCCTCATAAAATTTAACAAGGTAGGTGTTGTGCCCATTTAGAACAGAAACAGACACCAGAAAGTTTAGTTATGAGTTTCTTGTATCCTTCTACACAATTGAGTACTGCATCTGAGCTAAAGCACAGTTTCCCCTGGTCCTGAATGCATTCTCCTCCCCTTCTCCTAAGAACATCTTAACATCTATTCTCAATACTAGGGAACCCAAAAGAGTAGCATGTCACTATCTAGACCATTCTGTCTGAATAAGCTTTTCAGGTTTCCCACAGCATCAAAACAGAGCAAATCAACAAAAACCACCATTATATTTCATCCTATTGTGGTATTTACTTTGTTAGTAATATTTAGTTACTTTTCCCATTAAAGGTGTTTTAACTGGGTCTCCGGGTGGCTCAGTGGGTTAAAGCCTCTGCCTTCGGCTCAGGTCATGATTCCAGGGTCCTGGGATCGAGCCTGCATCAGGCTCTCTGCTCAGCAGGGAGCCTGCTTCCCCCTCTCTGCCTGTCTCTCTGCCTACTTGTAATCTCTGTCTGTCAAATAAATAAATAAAATCTTTAAAAAAAAAAAAAAAGGTGTTTTAACTGTATTTTTTTATGTTCTAATTTGCCATTTTTTCCCAAAAGAAATTTTGATGTGTAACACTAAGCATACATGCTATATGTATAGAAAAGGCCCTGAAAATACTTTTATAATTTTTTCAAGTCAGTGAAAAAGATAATTCAACTTATGAAAATCCCTTTACAGACTTGCCTTCTTCTGGAAAGACTTTAGCTTCTGAAGTGACACACATGGTTAAGTAAAGGTTGCAGAAAGTATAAGCTTCAATTACAGATTAATAACTCAGCACGGTCTTTGCAAAAGTAACCCAACCCATGGGGCGCCTGGGTGGCTCAGTGGTTAAAGCCGCTGCCTTCGGCTCAGGTCATGATCCCAGCGTCCTGGGATCGAGCCCCGCATCGGGCTCTCTGCTCAGCAGGGAGCCTGCTTCCTCCCTTCTCTCTCTGCCTGCCTCTCTGCCTACTTGTGATCTGTCTGTCAAATAAATAAATAAAATCTTTAAAAAAAAAAAAAAAAAAAAAAAAAAAGTAACCCAACCCCGTACCTCCATCCCCCACACCCACCTCCCCACAGTCAACAGGTATATTCCAGCAACCAAGGCCAGAGAGCTCTGCCACCACCATTCATCTGCATTGTCCTAACTTTACTAATTACAAGGAAACTTCAAGAAAGAAACAAACTCTAAAGCCAGATGCCAAAGAAAAGGACCTAAAGGAACAGAGGCCTGCTCCCCAGGAACCCAAAAGGCATCCTACATAAAAGGCCCTATTGCCTCTGGTATAACACAGCATACTCTGAGCAAATCACGAAGACCCAGGCTTGGCTTGATTTAGAGAGCTAGCCAGGACTGCCCAACACCCTTCCCTTTACCAGTGCATCACGATGCCTTAAATTCTAACACTATTACAATTTCATTCGGTTCTTTAACAAACACATCCTGAGGGGCACCTGGGTGGCTCAGTTGATTAAGTGGCTGCTTTAGGCTCAGGTCATGATTTCAGGGTCCTGGGATGGAGCTCCACATCGGGCTCTCTGCTCATCAGAGTTCTCTCTCTCCCTCTGCCTGCTGCTCTGCTTACTTGTGCTCTCTCTCTCTCTCTGTCAAATAAATAAATATAAACCTTTAAAACAAAAACAAAAAACACATCACGAGTGCCACCCCTTGCAGGAGTGGTAGTAGTCAAATGGAAAGGGAACTGGGGGAGGGGGCTGCAGATCCATGCCTCATGACTATCAGCCAGATTAGAGATGGGCAGAAGGCTCTGGTAATTCAGGTCAAGAAAATAATTTTGCCTGCAGAAACTGAAGATGACTTTCTGGACGTAGGAAATTAGCTCAGCATGGAAGGCTAGGAGGATATGAAATCATTTGTGCTACTTTAGGAAGGTAACAAGAGGATCTGGGAGAGACCCGGATTTGAATTCTGGTTCAGTTATTAACAGGCTATAATGACAATCAGGCAAATTACTTTCCTTTCACGAGTATTTCCTCATCTGTAAAATGGGCATGATACATATCTCCAAAGACAGCTAGTGTAAAACACTAGCCCCAACCTAGACCATGGTAGGTACTAATAAACATCCTTTCCTTCTCCCTTTTTCTGGTTAGAACAGGAACACACATCAGGGGGAGTGCTCCAAAACAAGGGAAATTACTTTCCAGCTAACAGAGTAAAGCCCTTCGGAGGTTAATAGAACAGAGACTCAACCTGAAGGCATCTCAGGAGTTTATAGAGAGTAGCAAATCCAGGCATCTCCAGATCCAGGTCCCAGGCTCTATCTCTCTCCACCATGGCAACCCATTCTGGGCAAATACCACATCACTGTGCATTTAGTTAGATGAGGAGATGGAAACCCACTCCTCAGCTCCCCGCAAACAGCTCTGTGCCAACTTCTGGTACTACAGGAGGCTGGAGCCGGACCCAGTAAGAAAGGTATTGAGTCCAGCTGCCAACATTTTAATTAGTCCAACCTTAAAAGTCTATAACCACAGGAGATTAAAAGGAGCCCCCAGGGAAAAACTCTGCCCTTCACACGGTTCAGCCAATTAGATCTGCTCAAGTGCCCTAATTTTCATCACTGAATTCTTGAGGGAATCAGGCCTGACCAAGCTCTAGCTCCTGGCTGAGTACAGGAAGAGCAGCTGGGTGTGGGCTGTGAGGGAGGCAGTATCAAGTATGCCCTGAGGCCCTGACACCCTTCCAGCCTCAGTAAACTACGCCTTGCTTTGCCAGGCTCCGTTCCTCCACCCTGGTGTCCTACTGTGACTCATTTTCCCAGTGGCTATACCCTAGCTGATCCACACCCGAAAAGCTAGCAAAGGCTAGTTTTTGATTCTCAGTTCTGAGGTAATCTCGTCCCAGTCACACTTGTATTTTAAAGGGAGATTCTCCAAAATGGAAATAACTTCAAAACTCAAAAGAACAGCACTACATGGTAAACCAACAGGCAAATATGAAAATTGAGGCAGGAAGGGGTAAAGTGTCTTGTTCAAGTTAATGATAAGATACCACACTTGAAAGCCAACAACCTCTGTATTTCCCAAAGGCTCAAGCCCTCTCCCTTGCCTCTCCCTTCCCTTCTCCTGTTGTCATTGAAAGTGAAAAAGGAAGGTTGTAAGGAAAAGTGAGAACCCAGGGGACATAGGGTAGTAAGAAGGGATGAACCAGGGAATTAGATAGAGGACCAGAAAATTCAAAGGATAACTAATAATAAATTACTCCTATATGTATACAACTAAACACCTGTCGCATTAGTTCATAAGATCTGTACACATCAACCTTGTAAGTTCTATCATCCCCAAAACACCTGGAATGGGGGAAACAGAGGCCCAGAAAGGTCAAGAGTATCACCACCCACGTTAGCTATGTCTACTCAATTCCTAGCCTAGTGTTCCTTTTTACTAAAGTACCTATCCCATAAGAAAACTGTGAAGACTCAAGAAAACCAAGCCAGGAAAAGGGGAAAAAAAGAAATAAAGGCTCAAGGGAAGTAAGCAAAAAGAAAATGCTTTAAGACAAAAGCAACAAAACAAGAAGCAGCTATTTTATTAGAAAATCTTGCAATTCCACTCCACTCTCTCGGAGGGGTGTGACAAGACATCAGACAAGATGGCCAGTTTTAGGCCTGCTTCCATGACCGGCAGCTGTGTAACCACAGACCTAACAACAACACAAACACCCTACTCCCACTTCTCAAGAGGACTCAGGAACAGGTGTACTAAGCTGAAGAGATGACCTCGAGGGGACTCCAAGCCAGGGCTCACCTCGTCTAGCAGGAGACTCCCCTAAAGCACAGCCTCAAATTCAGCTATCACTCTGCCCCAACGCCTCGAGCCTGCAGAAGGTTGGTAGACCCTGGGGGAGAGGGGATAGTACTCATCTCTCAGGCCAAGAACAGCTAACAGGATAGGATTGCTTAATGTTCCTTCAGTAACTCCATTTCCCACTAGAAAAGTAGAGATGTGTAACTATGGAAAACTTGGAACATGCCCAGAGAGCCCCAAATGCAGGTGAGTAGTCTAGGACAGCCTAAATTTTAGTGAAAGACCTCCCATGAAAAGCTGTAAGGTTAAGTCTGCTCATATCTGGCCAAAATACTCACTATTTATATGGGCTCTACCTCAAGCCATAATCCTGGAATAACACCCTCACACACAGCACTTAAGAGTTTTACAAAGGATATTATCTTCTATTACCTTCATAAGGTTGAGTTTTATTTGTTTGTTTGTTTGGGTTTTTGGGGGTTTTTTTTTTTTTTTGCAAATTTGGAGACTAAGGCTCAAAGAGAAAAGGGAGCCTGTTTAAGATTTTATAAACAGAAAATGGCAAAGCCTGGAGTTGAACCCAAGTTTTTTCACCTCCAAGACTCTGATTTTCCTACAGTGAAGGCCCAACTTCGTTAGAAAGCTTAACAGCTAAAAAACAAGAAACTTGGATTCTCAGACTTGGAATCCACAAAGCAGTTATTGTATGACCTTAGGCAAATCATTTCATTTCTTTAGGCACCAGAAATCTCATCCATAAAATAGTGAGATATGAAATAAGTGTGTAGAGCAGTCTTTGGTTTCTAGAGTACTGTGAAATATAGCCCCTTGCCCAGCACTTCAAATAAAGTCAACCACCCCTCCACACATCACCCCCTAGCACTGACCCTCCTTCTTTTTTTAAAAAAATTTTTATTTATTTATTTGACAGAGAGAGAGAGAGAGCACACACAAGCAGGGGGAGCATCTAGCAGAGGGAGAAGCAGGCTCCTCACCCAGCAGGGAACCTGAAGCAGAACTGGATCCCAGGACCTTGGCAACATGACTTGAGCCAAGGGCAGATGCTCGTCCTACTGAGCCACCCAAGCACCCCAATGACCCTCCTTCTAACTGTCATGTTTTCCATTAATGGCACCACCAGACTCCTCACTACCCACACTCAAAACATGGGTGTACCTCTGACTCTTCTCTTTCTTTCCCTCCTACCCTTAAACCATAAGTCCTAATGATTCTACATCCACAATGCAGACCCTAATCTCCACAAAGCCCCCTACCTGGGCTCCGTGCCTCCAACCTCATGGCCACCAACGTATTGTATACACACTCTGAGACTAATCTCCCCAAAGCAAAACTCAGGTCATGTCCCTTCCTTGGTCAAAACCTGCAAGAATGACTTTCTGTCTAAACAGTCATGTCTAAAAAAAAAAAAAAAAGTCATG
Organism: Martes martes; assembly: GCF_963455335.1. Lineage (NCBI taxonomy): Eukaryota > Metazoa > Chordata > Mammalia > Carnivora > Mustelidae > Martes > Martes martes. The sequence continues at coordinate 57,771,326 of NC_137898.1, forward strand.
TCTAAATTCTTTAGCCTGGCATTGAGGCCTTCCCTGATCTTTCCTCAATCTTTCCTGCCTTATTTTCTAGTACGCACCCTCATAGATGCTCTTCTCCAGCCAATCTGAACTAACTAATGTCCCCTAGAGACTACTTTTTCCCACTCCACGCTTTTCACTCATGACATTTCCTCTGGCTGGAATGCTGGCCTCAACATATCTTATATTTCTACCTGAAGTACCTAAAGAGCCACTAAGCCACCACCTCTTCCACAAAGCTTCCCTGATCTCATTTTCCAAAAGGACTATCAGTATTATTCATAAGGCACTGAACCTAGATTACCTTGCACAATAAACTATAAAATGGGAGACCCATTGTGAGGATTATACAAGATCATGTATGTGAAAGTAAATAGCCCAGTCCTAGGATAGAGTAGGTACTCAATAAATAGCAGCTCTTATTATAATAAAGAAAAAAGTCAGTGCACATCTTACACTCCCCTATTATACACAGTACATCTACTGGGCAGGAACTGTCATATAACATGTGACATACACTTAAATGTTGACTGAGGAAGTAAAGAACACTATGAAGATACAGACTCTATCCCAAAGCGTATATCCAAAAGAGTTCAACCATAATGCTAGTTCTGGAAGATACCAACTGAACACACACCACTCTGTAGCTATATACTTCACCACTGTGATAGTCCCATTCAGAATTTATAAGTGAAATACACCCTTCTCATTCCCTCCCCCACACCAAATTCCTAATCCCATTTCTTCCAAGCCACTTAAGGAAGAAACCAATGCCACCAACAGTCTGATGAGCTGTACACTTTTTAATCCAAATGCACATCTCTACCTAACTTCAAACAGCTGTTTCTTTCTCTCCCCACAAGCTATTAAACTAAAATAGAAACATTACTGGCCTTTGGGTCAGATAAATCTAAATTCAAATCCTGGCTTAATAACCTTGAGAAAATCACTTAAATTCTCAGAGTTACAGTTTCCTCATCTACAAAATGAGAAAAATATTCACCCCTAAGCGTTGTTGTACAGATGTAAAGCACCTACCCCAGTGCCTAGAACATAACAGGTGCTCAGTGAATAGTAGCTACTATCATTCTTATCATCAACTTATTTGAGTTGTCTTAATTACATATTTATCTCTTTAGCGATAGGAAGGGTGAGTTTCAGTGAACTTTGCCCTCATCAGCAAAAATTACATGAAACAAGATCTTCTGGAGTTTGGCAATCCCACAACACACAGGCCTGCAAATACACACACACACACACAAACACACCCTACTTTCTAACCTGGGCATGTATTATATGGGGCAGCCATCTCCCCTGGCCACTACATTTTAGATGCTGGCTCTGGGAACTTGGCAAACATGGACACATTTGTTTTAACATACACAGTAGTGATGAGAGTTCTGAGAGCTTCCTGAGAGGCCTGAGATAACCCAGAGAGGCCGAACGGGAGCAAAGCTACTGAATCACCCTGGAGAGAATTAGAAACACATGAGATCTGGAAGCCTGCCTGCCGGCCTGCCAGTGAGACTTCTGGTCATTACCTAAGCCAGAACTGCACATTAGGCAGCCAGGAACTCCACAGAATGTGGCCAACAGAGGAAAGGGACGGATCTGTCCTCGCTGGGCCATGCTGGCAGCACAGCTGACTCTCTTAAACTTTTACCTCCTCCACCAAGTCTCCCTGGAGGAAAGTGCCCGGGAGGAAAGCTGCTGTGATGTCCTCTCAGACTGGAGTTCTCTGAGGTCTGGGGAGTTCCAGAATCAGAGATAACGTTTTAAAAGCCAGCAGGAAAGAAGGCTCCCCCCTCCATCCCACAACCCAGGCTAAGAAAAGCAGTTAAAGTGTATTCTGTTCATTTGGCTGCCTCACGTTTGACCTGAGGTAAACCCATGTGGACCATGGAACCAAAGACAGGGACAGCAGGACCCAAGGAAGGCCTGTCCACAGGACTCATGTCAGCCCTGCTGTAGCCACCTGCTCAGGTAGCCGTTGCTGCGGCAAACAAAACCCGCTAGCCAGGGATGCCTGGGTGGCTCAGCCAGTTAAGCATCAGCCTTCAGCTGGGGTTATGATCCCAGGGTTCTGGGATCCGGTCGCCCATCAGGCTCCTTGCTTGCAGGGAGTCTGCTTCTCCCTCTGTCTCTGCTTGCCACTCCCCCTGCCTGTGTGCACACTCTCTCTCTCTCTCTCTTTCTCACAAATAAACAAATAAAACCTTTAAAAATTTTATTTAAAAAAAAAACAAAAACCTGTTAGCCAGCGTCCAGGGCCAAACCATTCCCCAGGGTAACTAATAACTGTTGTCAAGCACAGCTTCAGTACATCCTCCACAAATAGGGACAAAATACTAGGGACAAAAAACTCCTCAGAAAACCCACCATGTGAATTCTACCCCTACTCTCAGAGCACTCTGTCTAAGCTTTTCATTGGAACTGATGCCACATTATCCAGAATTCTCCCTTCGTGCCTACTCAATCCAAGGATGCACTCGTTGCTATCCACCAGCTACCTACTGAGCACACGCTCTCTGACCAGCACGGTGAGAGATACTAAGGATAGGTACTACCACCAACAAATCAGACATGGCTCTTGTCTTCAAGACAGAGGAAAAGATGCAACATGAAACAAACGGAAAAAAAAATCAGAAACAAAACCCAAAAAAATGGCTTTAAAATCTATATAACACTTGCATATAAATTAACTCTCTTTTAACCCCATTTCTCAAGTGAGAATCCTGTAGTTTGGGTCCTACAGCCAGTAAGGACTTCAGCCAGTGCTCTTGATTCTAGAGCAGGCTATCTCTTGCTTCAAGAGGCTTGAGCAGGGTGTGAAGTGCCCAGAGTAGTACAGACCCCAAGCGCCAGCAGAGCTTGATGGGAGAGACAGAGAACTCGTGGCTAGTATTGTCAGGGAACATTTCCCAGAGGACTGAGAGGTTAGGCAGGAAGAAAGGAGAGGGGGAGCATTCTGGGAGGAGAGTACAGTGACATAAGTAAAGGTAAAAGAGAAATACGGTGAGGTTCTGCAGACCAGGATAAAGAAAATAGAGTGGCTGGGCCAAGGCCCAGAGAGAGGAACAGAGGCAGATGAAGAAGGCCAAGTGGTCTGGGACAAGAAGCCTGGGTGGGGAAGGAAACTACCACCCATCAAGGGATTTTAGAGGCTGTACCATCTTTACCCCAAGCTCCCCAGCAGAAGACAAAAGTACAGGGCTGCTGCCTCATTTCAGGTTTTCTGCGCATGGTCTCTCGTGAAATAAACCTGCTCCACTCCGACAAATGTGACAGGGCTGTAGCCATCCCTCTGCAGGTCCCCTCACCCCAGCAAGTTATGCCAACACAGGCGAGGCTTTGTCAAATTCTCAGGGCCCAAAGAGCTTCCCCTTGGCACTTTCCAGGTGTCCCACAAAGCTCTAGACATACTTACCCTGCCTGGGGAGGCCCCAAGTCCACACATAATGCAAGCGGCTGAGCCAAACACCACTGAGACACGCAGCACAGTGGCTGGACACTCCTCCTTCGGGGAGCCTGCTCCTCACGTCCCAAGAGATAGAGATCCTTCCTCACCCTGAACTGAAATCCCAAAGGAGTGGTACAGAATGCAGACAGATATTAGACACCCTTTGCCACAGATCCTCCTGGGCTCCCTTTCCTGGGCCTTATATGACAGCTCTCTAGCTGTGCGGAAAACTTAGAAACAGTGCTTGGCACTGGCTTTGTATACTCCCAATTCTGCCCAGCCCAATTTCTGTGAACATGATACAATATTGCGAACTGCTTTCTCGTTCTCCTCTGTATAGGTCTCAGACTCCCTAACAATCCACACTGGCTGTGTTAGGGCAGAGGGACTCTAGCACAGAGTAGAAATAGCATGTGAATGAGAATCAGACAAAATTAGATTCTAGCGCAGGCTAAGACATTGGGCAAGTTTCGTTACTCTCACGTGGAAAACAGGAGAGATGGTCCTTAAAAGCCCTTCAGCTTTTGACATACTAGGATGTTAAGTCCTAGCACCCAACACCAATGACCTAAAAGGTCACAGTAAGTTTTTCATCTGTCAGTATGTAAGTTCCAAGTCAATGCCACTTATAAGTCTAGCTCTTTGAGGCCAAGCTGGCATGGTAAAGTCTCCAAGGTCAGTAGATGTACAGTAGATGTACCTTCAGAACTGAAGGTACCAAAATGAGGAGTTGCAAGACAAGGCTAGAAACTAGGATAAAAAGCTACTTTAGGATTGGGCCTAAGATACAGGAAGAATATAGAGGGAGGGGCCATGCCAACTCTACATGTCAAAGCAATGAAGTCATGCATGAACCAAGAGGACACAATACCAAAGGGAGTACAGAGAGACTGCACAAAACTCTAGGAGGCAAGTAAAAGAAGTTTAAGAAAAGCTAAGAAGGCATAGCTTCTAAAAGCCATTGTTCCCAAGATTATGGCCCTAGGGTGATACCACAGGCATCTTCTTTTTACCACAGGCAGGGTAAATGTATCATGGTCCTAGGGTGATACCATTGCCCCCAGTGATCCCCACCCTGCTGTTATTCACACCCTTGTGTAAGCCCTTCACCTTGAGTATGGGCCAGACTTACAATTTGCTTCTAACAAACAGAATATGGCAGAAGTTGTGGCATATCAGTTGTGAGATTAGGCAATAAAAAGACTGTCACTTGGGTACTCCCTCTTGGATCACTTGTCCTGAGGGAAGCCAGCTACCGTGTCATGAAGCAGCCCAGTGAAGAGTCCCATGTGGCAAGGGACCAAGGCCTGCCAACAACCACATAAATTAACTTGCATATGTGCCACCCCCCATCAAGCCCTCAGCCCCAGCCCAACAGTTTGATGCAACGTCATGAGAGACCTGAGCCAGAGGCACCCAGCTAAGCAAGCACCTAGATTCATAACACAAAGAAACTGCGAGATAATAAATGTTTACTATTTTAAGCCTCTACGTTTGGGGATAATTTGTTATGCACCATTACAGGCAGGGACCAGGCCCATCTGGTCAGCCATTTCAAGCCTGCAGGTGGGGCTAGGGAAGTGGTTACACCCAGTAAAAGGAAGGGGGTATGGGAGGGAAATAAGGTCAAATACAAGCACCCAGACTTTATCAATAGCTTCCCTACAGCCTGGAGTAATCCCTGAATAAAAGCCTCGTTCGGCTATACCCAGAGTCTATAGGTGTTTGATGGGTATACCTCAAGTTAGACAATAGAACTGTAGGAGGTTAAGAGAAGCAACTACCTTTAGAGAGGTGCTACCACAAGTGGACACTTGGATTCTAACTGAGGTTTTTCAGACCTACAAAAGCTAGGGTTGAGAGATTTTATTTATTTATTTGACAGACAGAGATCACAACTAGGCAGGGAGGTAGGCAGAGAGCGAGGAGGAAGCAGGCTCCCCACCAAGCAGAGAGCCCAACGTGGGGCTCAATCCCAGGACCCTGGGAATATGACCCGAACCAAAGGCAGAGGCTTTAACCCACTGAGCCACCCAGGCACCCCAACAGTGAACTTTCTAAGTGAAGCTTCTTTGTTCAACATTACCTAACCCTCTCCAAGGAAAATTTTTTCAACTTCTAACCAAATGCTTAGTAAACTACCAGAGAATCAGAAGCAGAAAATAAATTCCTTTCAGTGTAATTCTACAAACTTCATTATATACAAAGTATACTACATGCCAAGCCTTTGCTAGGAGCTTGGTGTCCTACCCTCTGAGGGGCTTACGGTATACTTAGGAAGGCAAGCACAGACACAGATAACTCCAAAAGCACAGCATGGTTCTTAAGATTATAGACTCTACCAGACTCTTGGTGATACATGAGTAGTCTATTCAAACACCCTGTCCACACAGCTATCACCAGACCACTGAGGCTAAAGGCTCTAAGTGCCAGATCCATGAGGAACACATCAACAGGTAATACATTCTGATAAAACCAGCAAAGGCTTGGCACACGGATCCCCAGAGGTATAGTTCTGGTCCTACGAGTTTTTAGCAATGGGAGCAAGAACACAAATTTCTCAGCCACCAATGTGTCACTTTAAAAGACCATAATAATAAAAACAGTCCCACCTAATTCCAAAGTTAAGGATAAAATAAGAGAGATTGAAAAAGAAGAAACAGGGATGCCTGGGTGGTTCAGCCGGTTGAGCATCTGCCTTCGGCTCAGATCATGGTCCCAGGGTCCTGGGATCAAGCCCCACGTTGGGCTCCCTGCTCAGCGGGGCGACCTACATCTCCTTCTCGCTCTGTCCTTCCCCCCAGCTTGCGCTCTCTCTCCCCGTTTCTCAAATGAATAAATAAAATCTTTTTAAAAAAGAAAAAGAATAAACAGTTCTGAGCGTGGATGAAAATATCAAGTACCCTGGGTGAGCAGCACCTCCACGGGTTGAGGGAAAGTCCAAAATGTATACCAAGACATGAGATGGTTTGAAAGGAAGAGAGAAAAATGTGATCCATTCAAACAGGCCCTGACTGCATCTTTCCCAACAAACTTCAACAGAGGCTTTAAAATAAAAATAAAAACAATAAAAAAGGAGATAAATAAAGTACAACCCCTCTTCCCTTCTTCCACAGACTTTACACTTGGGAGAGAGCAAACATATATACAGTGTTGTTATGTGTTACATCAGTAATGTATACAAAGTGTCCTGGGGGTAATAAAGAAAGTTCTGTATTTTTATTATTTTATTTCTTAAACTGTGTCCTGGGCACACAGTATTCAATGTATTATTCTTTATACCTTGTTGTATATTTTAAATATTTCATTTTTTTAATCAGCAGTAGCCAAAGAAAAAAAAAAAGAAGAAGAAGAAGAAGAAGGAAAAGAAAGAGAGAGAAAGTTCTGTTGGAAGCCCAGACTTCTCTCCCTAAAATTCTGACAGCCAGAGCTGCTGTTTCCTGGAGTATCATTTCCCACAAAGGGAAACATACCACAGCATGCCCATGAAGTCATTAAGCAACGGTATCTCAAAGTTACTCAGCAGGAAATGAGGGGCCCCTTTGCTCAAACCCAAGTTCTATGGAGCCCAAGGAAACCATTTCCCTCAATAAGACCTCATCCCTTCCTTGCCAGAGAACAGGCGTTCTTAACATGAAGGCCCCACATTCCTGAGAAGCCCATGGATAAATTCAGAGGACCCTGTGAATTTGGATGGGAAAGAAATTACATCTTTATTTCCAAATTTCTTTTACTGAAAGTTAACATTTCCTTCCATTATATCTTAGGGGCAACAAACCACAGTATTCGTAGCAATACCTATGATTTTTCACCAAAAGAAATGACATTTTCACACCACATTATACTTGCACATGTCTCAAAATAGTATTTACACTTATCACTACTTCAAAATTATGGTAGCTCTTAGCCCTGCCCCTAGATCACATATAACTGTGATCTTCCTGTCTACAGGCTCTCATGCGAGGTAGCTGGCCAAGTATGAAGCAGCTATTGTTCAGCCACCAACTGTGAGACTCCATGTACTCACACTGGTGACCCAGGCATCTACAATGCCCTTTCCTCCAGCCTTCCCCACATCAAACCACCACTCCCTCCTGGTTCCCAGGAAGCCCTCCCTGTCACCTCAGCTGAGGCTAACCCACACACAGCTCTCTTAATTCTTAGCCTACGCTGTCTACACTGCCTGGTTTTATGCTTCCTTAAGCCTGTGCATTATGCTATATTTAATAAAGAGCATGCCCCCTGCCCCCAGACTTGGACTTCTTTGGTACCCCTAAGTCTCTTTCACAGCGCAAAGTGAGCAGTAAACACTCATTACGGACTTGTGGGTTGAATAACCAATTAAGTCAGGGTCCTTGACTTGACTGTCTTCATCTAGTTTGACCAATAACCCACCGTGGAACTTGTCTTTGATGCTTCTCTGGATGTCAGTTCCCTCATTTGTAAAAAATAAGTGGGTTGAACTAACTGATGTTTCCACCTCTTAACTTCTGAATTAGGCAACCACTTTCTATCTCCCAAGATCTGAGAAAAAATTATGGGGGAAACTGAAATGCCTCCCCCAGCTCTCCCAGGCAGTGTTAGTCACTTGCTCCTCTGGGCTTCCCACAGCCTTGTGTGTGTGTGTATACAATACCTCTATCACAGCGTTTATCACAAAGCTGTGAGAGAGTGTATAACCTAAGGGCTGAGGTGGAGGCAAGAGTCAGGCTGCCTGGGTTCAAATTCTAACTCTACTCCTTACTTGCTGTATAACCTTGGGCAAGTTACTTAACCTCTCTCTGATTCCATTTCCTCAAATATAAAACAGGGCTAAAACTCAGCACACTGGATGATAGTAAGAACTAAGTGAAGGGCCGCCTGGGTGGCTCAGTGGGTTAAAGCCTCTGCCTTGGGCTCTGGTCATAATCTCATGAGCCCCGGCATCGGCATCGGGCTCTCTCCTCAGCAGGGAGCCTGCTTCCCGCCCCCCTCTCTCTGCCTGCTTCTCTGCCTGCTTGTGATCTCTGTCTGTCAAATAAATAAATAAATAATCTTAAAAAAGAAAAAAGAATTAGTGAAATAAAATGTTTGGAACAGTGCCTGCTACATACTAAGCACTAACAAATGTTAGTTGCTATTACTGCGCCGTTATTAATGTCTTCCTAGGCACTGAATTGCTCCTTGAGCTGGATCTCTGTCCTCCTCCCCTTCTCCAAACACTGTTCTGGTTGCACTTTCTTCCATAGCACCACACCATGATAAAATATTTATGTATTTATTTCCTATCTCCCCACTAGACGGTAACCTCCTTGAGGGCAGAGAACATATCTGTTCTGTTCATCCTTAAATTCCTGCCACCGAACATAGTGTGTGGCACAGAGCAGACACTCAAATATTTGTTAAATAAATAGCATATGAGCTGGTACTGTTCGGAGTTTGCTGAATAAATTAACCTAGCTAAGGAGTGATTGTCAAAGCTGAGGTGTGGGTACAGATGATGTCCTAGTTGCTCCAGAATTAGTGTGACCCTCTCCCAGCCCCAGTATTAGCCTCAGCCAAGCCCCACCCACCTGCCCTTGGCCCCCATCCAGTTCCGGGAGCTACCCTCAGCTAAAATTAGCATAGCCACCAAGATGGCCAGGCCATTTATAGCCTTGGAGGCAGCAGCAACTAGCTGGGTGGGCAGACAGGGCTCTGGCCTCCCACTCCCACCAGGGGTTGATTGAGAACCCAGCCTGCAGTCCACACACTGCTTGGATGCCTATCCTCCAGGGTCCTGTTCTGGCTATACTGAGTCACACCACAGTTCTGGATCAGAGTTATCTCCCACCCTGGCAGTCACAACCTGACTCACCTGGGATCCCCCACAAACATTCTGCAGAAAACCTTTTGAGTTTCTGGAAGCAATGAGCCCAGAGTCTACGGGAGGTTCTAAGCATCAGTTTCAGGCCAGCTTCAGAAATGCAGTCCCCAGGGTGGCACACCCAGGGCCAGATCTTTCCTGAGAAAATGACTTAGCACAGCTGGGTGTGCAGGAATCAAAGAGCCAGACAGAAGGGGACAAGAATGGCCTCTCTGCTGTCGGATGAGAGGGCCTCTTAGCAGAGCACCTGCCTTCACTGCAGGAACAGGGTTTTAAGATGGACCTATACGTCCAATGAGAGAAAAAAATCCAATTCTCTGGCTTCTGCAGAAGACTCTCCAGGTGAGAAAATGACAGCCTTCTCCTTGGATCTTATCAGCTCAGTTACCAGGGCCTGCCTAAATAAATGACCAGGAAGAAAGTAACGTTCTCTTGGCCCTGCCTAGCACTCTTTAACAGGGCAGGGCCAGAGAAGATGGAAGAAATCTAAGACCTGCCTATAAGAGAGCACAGGACCCGCTTTCTTGACCTACAAAAAAGGGGCTCATACCACCTGCCATGCATTCTACTAGGCTATCATGAGCATTTCATAGGAAAAAATAGCTGTATAATTATAAAATATAGAGAACATATAAATTGACCAGGTATGCCAAAGATGATTGGAGAAATGGCAGCTTTAAGTGCAAGTAAAACTCCTGCACTCTAAGAATACATGGAGACTGGAAGGGCTACAAGGGTTCCTGGCTGCATAAGGAGCTTCTCCCCAAATCCTTTAGCAGAGCCCAGTCCATAAGCCACCGCTTTGCAAAAAAAAAAAAAAAAAAAGAGTCCCTGTCTAAGCCAAAGTCCCAGATAGGCCCAAGGGACAACCTAGAACAACAGTGCTGGGGTCCCCAGGTTCCCACAAACTATAATCATGCCTGGCACCTAGGGTCCTTCTCTAAGACTTTCCTCCCTGGGATTCAGTATTATTATGACAACAGAAACTAATTTCTGAACTGAGAGGAATCAAGGACCAAACCAGAGGCCTAAGTGGTATAATCAGCATAGCCAGGCCTCTGAGATATGCTATGAGGAGGGCTGTCCCCACAAGATCAAGTGACCTCGTGGTTCTGAGGGATGCTGGAAGGCCTCTTACCTTAAGCACAATCTTCTCGATTGAAAGTTAATGCTTAAAATTCAGAACGTCATCACTTTAGTTCATGTCTAAAATATAAATCACCTCCCCCCCTTCAAAAATATTCATTTTATCTCAGGAACTCATATTTTAGGGTGAGAAAAGGACATTTCAGCCTTATAAGCAGGAATGTCACTGACACAGCAGAGATGTTCCTAGGCTCTACTTCACAGTTTGATCTACATCTGCCTACAAGACTTTCCCCTCACAGCCCAATGAAAACCTAGCTTTGAGCTACATTTCCGGGGCCAAGGAGATACCTTATGGAGGAACAGGATTTATCTGCAAGAAAGACCAATCTTCAAAACAACAGCCTAGGTCCTATGCTTGTTTGCAGGGCAACCCTACTTGGAACTCAGCCTTCAGGTACACCCAGCCCAACCAAAGAAGTTAAAAGAGAGGGTTTTCCAAGAAAGGGTCTACCATCAAAGCCAGCATCTGGATCCATCCATGAAACTTCCCAGCCACCATGACCTATGTGTCCTTTCCCTCTTTCTATCAGTGGGTATCCACTGAGCAGTAACCTCATTAAAAACTCAGCTATAAACTCTCCCTAATCTGCAGCCCACTGCTTTGGATAGAACACAGTACCAGGGTGAGAGAAACGAGGAAAGAAAACAAAATTCCTTCTAAGCCTTGTGTAAAACAACTGAATTTTAAAAGTATTCTTTTCTTTTGCATTCTGCAACAGAACTCCAGGGCTCCTGATATCTAACAAGGCTCCATGAGTACATAAAGAAAAACAGGACAGATCAAAAATATCACAGAATTCCTACCCTCATCAGACAGAAGAAATGGAATAAATCAACAAGTGGCCCCAGAAATTATACCATACCCACCCACAATAAGAAAAATCCATTTAACTCCCTAGTGGTAAATAGTATTCGACCTAACGAACTACCTTGATATTTCAAATGGGATAGCTAAAAGACAGCAGATTACCTAAGGGAAGGGAGGGACTAAGATTCCCACGCTTGTTGGAACAGAAAGGCACACATCAACACCAAGCTATAGGGGAACAGAGTTGGCCCAGCCCTGACTTTCCCTGCCCAACCCAAGTAGCCTCAACCTCCCCTGTGCTGCCAAGTGCTGAAACTGGCCAAGAGCAAATAGACTTATCATCTGCTTAGGCCATTCTTCCAGAAAAGCAGTCCTGAGAAAGGGTCCTGGCTTGCTGATCTGAAAGGCCAAGGTGCCCCAAAGGCCAACCCCTTCTCACTGCCAACAGAAGACAGTCTGGGGAGAGAGGAGGAAAGTTGCTTGCCAGGGACAGAGACATTAGCCACGGCTCCTGAACAGAAAGAATTCCTTCCACTGCTGAGAATAGGCAGTGCTATCACCCGCACATGTAGAAACCTAAGGTTCAACTTGCCCTTCAGTTCTGAGTCAACGCTCCCAGCCCACTCCAGCCCGTGGCAAGGCCTTACCTGCTGCAGTGGACTCCTCGGAACTAGCCCCCGAGCCAGCTCCCGTCGCCTTCTCGCTGTGACTATGGCTGAAGCTCTGGCCGTGATGCAGGAGAAGCCCCCAGAGGAGCCACAGGGCAACACGGGCGCACACATCCATGACTCCACGTCTCAGTCAACATGCGCCTGATGTGGACACCTCGGGATCCCAGAGCAAAGCCGGGAGCCCAGAAGTGTAGCCGACAGTCCTGGAACCCCAGGCAAGATGCCCTCGAGGCGCCGCAGCTGTCCAGGCACCCGCCGGCCTGCCTCCTACGACAGCCAAAGGTCAAGTGCTCCAAGTTTGGGCGCGGGAGGAGGGCGGGTTCCTCCGTTCCAACAGTGGGTCCGCCGGAGCTGCGGCGGCCTGAGCGCCGAGTCTGCTCCAGCCGCTTCCGGAGAGTTTGGACAGGGTGGCTGCGGGGCCGCTGTCAGCTCCGCAGCGGGCTACACCTCTGCGGGAGGAGGCGGACTGGCGGGATCTCCCGCGGGCACCGGAGTGGGGGAGGAAGGGAAGAGAGGGGAAGAGGGGGGCACCTGGCCTCTCCCCGCCGAGTAGCCGCGAGCAGCACAGGCTCGGAGGGGGCGTGCAACTCGCAGGTCCCCGCGGGCGCGGGCGGCTCCGGGATCCCAGGCCTCCTAGGCCGAGGTCTGCGCCCCCGCCCAGTCCCGTGCCCAGGCGGCCCGCGGTGCCCAGGTTCAGCAGGCGGACGCGCACTGGCCAGGCCCGGGACAGCGGCTCCCCGGCAGGCTGGCGGGCGGCGCGGGGCGGGCCCGGGGCGGGCGGGGGCGTGCTCTCCTGCAGGCCCGCCCCGCGCCGCCCGGCCCCCCGCGAAGCCCGGCCCGCCCCAGCGCCGGGTTTATCCCGGAATAACCTGTTAGAGGCAGCCGCTGGGTGCCCCCAGCCCGCGGTGGGCTCTCCCCGGCCCCGGTCCGCACTGGTGTCTGCAGGACCCCCCTCCCGCGCCAAGGGTCGGGTCCCGGCCTCCCCTTCCCCCACGGGAATCTCTCCCGCTCTAACCGCCCGCGGATGGGCGGACGCGCCCCGGACACGCAGTTGCTCAGGTAACTCAGGCCTGCGGCGACGGCGACAGTAACTGCCCTGCCCGATCTCCGGGCCTCGGTGCTGCTCCACTCGCCTCAGCTCTAAAGCCGGGCTGGACAGAGACCCCCGGCACAACGATTGCAATCCTGGGATGCCTGAAGCGACAACCGCCTGGCCTGGATGGGGCGGGGGCAGCCTCCCAGCCCCCCACTTCGGGCCGGCTTTCAGGCTCCGCCCTCCCTCTGCGCCGCGCAGCCAATCAGCTTCCTCCTCCCTGCAGTTTAGGAACCTGCGCGCTTAGTCACCCGCGCGCAGCGGCCCCTGGCGGGCAAATCTGGGTGCTGCAGACAGGACTCGAGCTCCTGGGAGGCCCATCCCCTTTGCGGAGGGTTTGGAGAGTGAAGCAAGGATCCGCCCCAGGGCAACCTATTAGGGACTGCGAGTGTTTTCAGAGGAAATGATGCTAGAGAAAAAAAAAAAAAAAAATGAAATGAAATGTCCAAAACACTATAGTTAAAATTGCCCTACGCATCCCTTAAGTCTCGGCTAAAGGACCCATCAGCCAATCTGCTGACCACCCCCCCTTCCTGCCACATTCAAGAGAAGTCGGATGCGCTCCTTTAACTGTCACCGCCCGTTTTCCTACCTGCCCCTCAAATCCCCTCCCCTTTGAGGTTTTTGTGGGTAGGGCCCGTGGCTGGTTCCTCTCTGCCTCTCACTCTCCCAGCTCTCAGTGTCGCTTGGAGAGGGTGTTAGCGACTTAGAATGAGTGCCCCAGTGAAGAGAGAGCCGCGCCTGGGCCTCCTTCAACAGAGCCTGCATTTCCTGTTCTCTCTCGAGTATGCTGTCAGCAGATCTTTACTAAAACCTGCTCTGTGCCCTACCCTGTCCTTGGCACCGGAGGCAGGGGAAGGAATTAGGCACAGTCTCTCCTCTGACTGACAGTGCTAAGCCAGCTACCTGTTCTGAGAGAGCCCTCGGAAAACCAGGCACATGGATTTACCCAACAGCTGCCTGGCTTAAGGGTTAGACAGTTGATATAAAAATACACTTCTGACGTCATCTACTACGCTCTCCCCACTCTCAAGCTCCAGTCACACTGGCCTTCTTTAAGTTCCTCAAACACACTGAACCTTCACCACCCCGCCTTTGTATCTGCTGTTGCTTCTGCCTGAAACACTCTCCCCTCTACCTCCAGCTCCGGGTACAACGGCTCTCTCCTTCTTCCAGATACAATTCAAGGTCTCCTCCTCAGAAACTTCCACTTCTGACCAACGCCTTGGGTCCAGAATTGGACCTTACAGATGTCTGCCTCCTTCTACCCCATAAGACTGAGTTTTCAGAGGTCAGGGGGTTGTGCCTTATTCATTTCTGAGAAAGGAGGATCCAGCCATAGGCCCTGCACATAGTAAGTGCTCAGTAAAAGCTGGTAGACATGAATTAATTCATTTGATCACTAAAATATTTATTGAATAACAACTCTGTGCTGGGAAACTGTCCAGAACAGAAGATGAGCCCCTGACCTAAGTTCTACTAGACCTATGCTCTGAGTCAGGGGCCTTAAGCTCAAATGGCAAAGTTGGCAGAGAGATAATACAATTCAGAGAAGTAGGGGGGTAATAGGGAATGGTAGGGACTATGGCACACTGGAGAGCAGGCAGGAAGGTGAACTCAGTATTTCTGGATCATCTTTAAGAAAAGATGGAAAGCTGGACTTTTACATGACATATCACTTTTTTTAGTACTAGCAATTAATTTTTAAAAATAAAAGGCCCTGGGACACCTGGGTTGCTCAGTGGTTTAAGTATCTGCCTTTGGCTCAGGTCATGATCCCAGGGTCCTAGAATTGAGTCCTGCATTGGGCTTCTTGCTCAGCAGGTAACCTGCTTCTCCCTGTGCCTGTGCTCCTCCTGCTTGTGCTGTCTCTCTCTATCTCTCAGGCTGTCTTTTTAAAATACATAAATAAATAGGTAAAAAGCCCTATATGGACCATATAAACACATTTGCAGTGTAAATTAATCACTCAGATTGCTAGTTTGTCACTTCTGCCTGAGTCAACCCGGCCTGTTCACTCATTTGCCTAAGAGAACAGCCCAGAAAAAAAGAAAGTAAAACATGTTTAACTTCCTTTAAACTCGACTGCATTATTTCTCTTAGCTACCACATGATTTTTGAAGGAGTATGGGAGCATAACTCATTTGATACAAAAAACCTGGGTCTCGAAGGCAGGAAGTGAGGCTCTGTTTACCAATTCATACCAAGAACTTGAACCTCTCAGAGCGAGTTGCATTTCCTGTGAGGCTAAAATGGTGGCTGGGAACTAATAATAGAATTAGCATATGAGGTGCCTGGCTGGCTCAGTCAGTAGAACATGGAACTCTTGATCTCAGGGTCATGAGTTCAAGCCTCACATTGGGTTTGGAGCCTACTTAATTTTAGAAAGAAAGAAGGAAGGAAGGAAGAGAAAGTAAAAGAAAGAAAGGAAGGAATTAGCATACAATCCAGCAATTCCACTTCTGGATATATACTCAAAAAATTGAAAACAAGGGGACACCTGGGTGGCTCAGTGGGTTAAGCCTCTGCCTTCAAGCTCAGGTCATGATCTCAGGGTCCAAGGGATCGAGTCCCACATCAGGTTCTCTGCTCAGCGGGGAGTCTGCTTCCGCCCCTTCTCTCTCTCTGCCTGCCTCCCTGCCTACTTGTGATCTCTGTCTGTCAAATAAATAAATAAAAATCTTTTAAAAAAATTGAAAACAGGGTCTCAAAGAGATATTTGTACACCCATGTTCATAACAGCACTATTCACAATAGCCAAAAGGTAGAATCTAAATGGACAGACGAATGAATACACAAAATGTGGTATATACATACAGTGGAATATTATTCAGCCTTAAAAGGGAAGAAAATTCTACATTCTACAACATGGATGAAACTTGAGGTTCATTTTGCTAAGTAAAATAAGCTGGTCACAAAATTTAAATACTATATAATTCTACTTTATGAGGTACCTAAAGTAGTCAAATTCAGAGAGTCAGAAAATAGGATAGTGGTTGCCAGGAGAGGATAGGGAATTGTTTAATGGATATAGTTCAATATTTCAAGCTGGTTGCAAAACAATGCAAATGTACCTAACATGACTGAACTGTACATTTAAAAATGGTGAAGAAGGGGTACCTGGATGGCTCAGTCAGTTAAGCCTTTGCCTTTGGCTCAGGTCCTGATCCCAGGATCCTGGGAATGAGCCCCCACTAGGTTCCCTGCTCAGCAGGGGAGCCTGCTTCTCCCTCTCTCTCTGCCTCTCCCCTCTGTTCATGAACTCTCTCTCTCTCTCTCTCTCAAATAAATAAATAAAATCTTTAGAGGGAAAAAAAAGCCACTTCCCCTCTGGATCTCAGTATACCCAACTACAGGATATATAAGTACCAGATTATTAATTCAGCTTGGCCTTAATATTCTACAAAACAGGAAAATGCTGAGACCTCATGGATCTTCCTGGATCTGAAGGTTTGACTTTCACTTCAGTAGTCCCTATGTTGGGTCCTCATATGAGTATAGTCTCTGTAAGAACACCTCATCACATTATGAGTCTCAAGAGGAAACAGAGAGCTTTTTGTTTCCCCCATCTGTCTATTTTAAACCTAAACACCAAGCCTTTACCATACACCAGGTGTATCTTACTTGAATTGCTCTTAGGGCCTTGCTCCTGAAATTCTGCAGATGTTGGTTAAATCGAATTGAATTAACAATTCTCGTGCCTCTATACTACTCTTTGCCAGAGCTGTCATATCAAACATCTCTCTCCCTCACAAGCGCTCTGCTGGATAAGACAAGGCTGTACTCATTACAGATAAAGAAACTAAGGCTGAGGCCACCACACCAAACTCTGTCCTTTGGAATTTTCTCTCTATCCTGCAAGTCTCAGCTCCAGTGAAAGAAAAGCATCCGTGCCTTGAACAATGATGACAGCATACCATGAACCAAAAGTTGTGATTAGTCAAAAAAAAAAAAAAAAAAGACCCAGCTCAAAAGTCACCCCTTCCTTCCTTTACCACCTTGCCTGTCTTGCCTGACTTGCCCTATGTCTCCAGTCTTCTGCTATATCTTATAGCTGAATTATGATTATCTCATAAGTATCTGTATTCTTCATTAGCTTCTGCATTCATCAGGGACTGAATTTTATTTATCTTCATACTCCCCGGGGCTAGGACTTGAACCAGTGCAAAGCTGGTACTCGATAAAAGTGCATAAATGAATGATGTGTGTTCTCTATGAACTGTCATATTTCTAGCTGTCATTCCTCTACACCACAGGGTTTCTGGTTACGAAAAGCTTTCATTTGGAAAATGACTATCTTCAGTAGAAGTGCAATAAAGGGTCCTAAATCTGCCCACAAAAGTTTAGTTTCAAGTTTGGGCTGTGTTATCAGTGGCTCCCCCTGGTGTCCAAAAATTGCAAGGACAGCTATCACTGAGAAATGGCCCAGGTTCTGGCTGCGTAGGAATGAATGAGTAAAGAGATTTTGGCTTCTAGCAATTCTTCCCAAACTAGTTTCACAAAGAAAATCGTCTACTCTTCCAAAATCAGGTCTAGGATCTTAGTACCAATGTTCATTTATTGATTTAACATATACCGAGCACCTGTTCATAATAATCCAGTACCTACCCTCCAAGAGCTCGTTTGGGAGAGAAATCTCTATATGAACAGTAATTAGCACTTGTTGATAATGTCTTGAAAGGAATTGGTTCAGGGTCAGGTGAGCGAGCACAAAGGAGGAGCAAGTGACTGCCTAAAGCAATCAGAGGGTGTGCAGAGGCACTCAGCTGGGGTGAGGGGAAGCTGTTCTGGAATTAGATTGCCTAGATTCACATCCTGGCACTGTTGCCTGACCGCACAAACTGAATTGTTCCTGGAACACACCAGGGCTGAAGAAGGAGGAATTCCCAGAGGGGATTATGACAAACCAGGTGGGTACCACCCAGTTTGGAGAACCTCAAGGATGCAAAATTGCCCTGGAGGCAAGCAGGGCAACTGTTGTTCCACCTGCCTGGGAGGAGGGACCCTCCTAGAAGATAGGGCAAGGCCCTAGCCCTTCCTCTGTGCAACTAGTTAGTTCCTCAGAGGGAATCAGGAACAATGGATCAGAAAATGCAACTCTAGAACTCTGTTTCATTTGTCACTTCCTCTGTTTGTTCTTTTTGCTATCTCCAGTCTCACTTATTATCTTCCCAAGTCACGAAATGGGCCCTTTTTGGTGGGGGAGGGGGGGGTAGCAATGAAGAAGAGTAATGAAGGGGAGACTCCTATTTCTCCTCCTAAAGTAGAATCAAGAGGAGCCCCACCAGAGATAAAGGAAAACTCAGATTTAGGGTTAGTCTGAAGAGGCTGTGACTGACACTGAGCAGAAGACCCTTGTGAGCCCCTGGTGAGCTACAGGAAATGGAGCTCATACAGACTAGGCTGGAAAGACCTGTTTGGAAGAGACCAGGGCAGAGGTGAAAACATTTCAAGGCTTTTTTCCTCCTCCTTTCTGTCTCTGCCCTGCTCTTCTAAGGGAATCAAGTCATGGGCATACAGAGAAATTAATGTTTGTTGCACCCAAGGCAATCTGCTAGGCATTCTACTTGCATTCTTTCATGAATTCTCACAATCCCGCAAAGCCCATAGTATTGTCATTCCCATTTTAAAATGGAACTAAATGGTTCCTATGCTCTTACAGCACTTAATCACCTGTTTAAGATCTATCTCCCTTGCTAGTTACATCAGAATAGGAACTTATCTATGTTTTCACCACTGTGTCATTAGCATGTGACATTATACCTAGCCCAAAGAAGGTTTTCAATAAATACAGTTCAAGGAATGAATGCGAGAGTTCATGTGACTTGTCAAAGGCCATGATGAAAGTGGTACGACTAGGATTTGAATCCTGGACTGTCTGGCTTCAGAACCTGCCTATGATCTCTCTGTTTTACACCCCCACCAGGTACTTTCATACATTGTCTCTCTTCTGAATGTCCCAGCTGGTGTCCTTGCTTCTCAGCTGCTTGTGAGCACAAACATAAACCATCTACCAAGAGCTCACCTACTTGGGCAAAGCAAGAGTAGGAAGAAGAAACAGCCCTTTGGACCCTGTGCCCTCTTCCTACTCCAGCTAAGCGTCTTCCTCCTCCAAGAACCCTTTGCAGATATTTGAGTATGTCCCACCCATTTGGGGTGTCCCACCCCATTACCTGTCTCCCACTCCTGTGGCCTTATTGGCCCATCCTATATCTGTACCCTAAAAGTGGTTCTAAGTCACCTGGCCTCTAATGGTTCTACACGGATCAGTGCTTTTTTTTTTTTTTTTTTCCCTCAGGTCAGTGCTTTTTTTACTTCAATTTTATTCCACAGATGTATGCTGAAGACAAATGGGTGCTCAGGCCTGCCCGTGCCAGGCCCAGTGGGTGAACACAAAGATGAATCAGACACAACCTCAAAGGACTTACAGTCAGTGGGGAAGACAGACATTAGGCACAGATACAATTAACTAGAGCACAAAGCAAGATGACCTAAATAGTATCAAAGCATTATGAGCAATAAGCTACACGCATAAGCCTTAATTACTTTATTATTCTAAAGAGTGTATCATAGAAAGTCAGAGCTCAAAGGTAGCATCTGACTTAACCCCTTGCTTCCCAGTGGAGGAGTCTGAGACCTAGAAAAGGATGAGGCCTAATGCAGTCTCAGTAGCCAGACTGGTTGAACCAAGACTAGACTTCAGGTCCTCTGAAGCCCAGCGCAGGGCTCTTTCTGCTTCCTCTGGTATCTTCATATGCAGCAGCCCCCTATCCCACCAGACCATGAAATCCTCAAAGTCAAGTCAGTTTCTCACACCTAAGCAAGCGGAACCAGGGCCAGGCATCCCCATCATCAAGGGCTCTGGAAATTCAGTCTGACCCTAGGCAGCCAATCCAGCCTTGTGGTCTACTGCGTATAATGTGTATGTACCCTATTCCTACCACTACGCTTCTAAAATTGATTTTCAAGTATTTTTTGCAGGAAGCTTTTTTTTTTTTAATAAACATATAATGTATTTTTATCCCCAGGGGTACAGGTCTGTGAATCGCCAGGTTTACACATTTCACAGCACTCATCATAGCACATACCCTCCCCAATGTCCATTTCCCCACCATCCTCTCCCGTCCCTCCTCCCCCCCGGAACCCTCAGTCTGTTTTTTGAGATTGAGTCTTTTATGGTTTGTCTCCCTCCCAATCCCATCTAGGAAACTTTTTAAAAGTAAGATCTTGGGGCGCCTGAGTGGCGCAGTCAGTTGAGGCCCCCACTCTAGGCTAGAGTCATGATCTCAGGCTCTGTGCTCAGTGCAGAGTCTGCTTGGGATTGTCTGTTCCTCTCCCTCTGTCCCTCCCCCTCGTGCTCTCAATCTCTCTCAAGTAAATAACCTTATTTTTTAAAAAATCTCTTTATCCAGAACACTAGAATATAAATCAGATAAAAGCAAACTAAGTGGTTGAAAGGAAGGGAGGCCAGAGCCCCACTATTTTCCTGCTTTCAAGTTCTGGGAAGGGAACTCTGGGAACTCAGCTCAAAAACCTTTGTTCTGGGACACGGTTTTTAGTGGCTTCATAGAAGCTGCTTGAGTATGTAGTCCTTCACTGAACCCTGTCTTTTATGGAAACTCACAATCCTATGTTCATCATCAAATGCCAAGCACCAGCCATGTACTCCTAGTAGGGTACAGAAAGGAATCAGATTTTCCTTTTGTCTTTCCTGCTCTCTCCTCCACAGAGAGAAGTCTGTCCCAAGTGCTATGGGGAAGGAGGAGACAAACCCAAACTCCACCTAGGAGGATCAGGATAAGCTTCCCCAGAAGGCTTGCAGAAAATGAATTCACCTACTTAGTCATCCACCAGCCTGAATCTGGTAAGAGTCTCTCCTTCATTGTCCTATACCTTACCCACTAGCCGTATGTCCTATTGAGCACAGAGATATGTCTAGCCAAAATTCAGATGTACTGTGAGTGTAAAAGACATACCAGATTTCAAAGCCTTAGTAGAAAAAAAGAATGTAAAATATCCCATTCGTTTCTATAGTCGATAATTTTTATATTGGTTACAGGTTGTATAATCTTTTGGATATACTGGGCTAAGTAAAATATAGCATTTAAGTGAATTTTATCTGTTTCTTTTTACTTTTTTTTTTTTAAGATTTTATTTGACAGAAAGAAATCAGAGCTAGGCAGAGAGGCAGGCAGAGAGGAGGGGAAGCAGGCTCCCCACTGAGCAGAGAGCCCAATGTGGGGCTCGATCCCAGGACCCTGAGATCATGACCTGAGCTGAAGGCAGAGGTTTTAACCCACTGAGCCACCCAGGCGCCCCTGTTTCTTTAAAAAAAGTCATCCCTAGAATATTTTGAGCTACATATATAACTTAAATTATTTGCATTCGACAGCACTGGGAGAGACTATCAACTGTATGGCAGAGGTGGGGGTCTGTGTGCACGTGTGCGGTGGGAGGAGGGATAATGGCAACCTGGGAGGGAGTATTCCATTAGGCCCAAATCGTGAAAGTCCGAGTGGATTTCGCCTGGCAATCAACACAGGAAAGAAGGAAAGACAGGGGGCAGAGAATCGGCAAAGACCCAGAGACGCGGGCAGACATGTTGTGTTTAGGAAACTCATTCTTATAGCATGGTTTCTTTTTAAAGGCATTTGTTGAATGTTTACTCTGAGCCAGACATTGACAGCAGCCCTTTCACATCCATTCTCATGTTATCTCCACAACTACAGGATGAAGGGGAGGTTAAAGGTTAAGCTATTTATTCTCGGAGTTGTTCTTCCTCTTTATCTGGAAAGCCTCTTGGAGACAGGGAGCCTGTCCTAAACGCCTCTCAGTTTTCCTTCACAGCACCCAGCACGGAGCTGGGCACGTGGTAGGCGCTCAGAAAGTTTGTGTTGAACGAAGGAAAGATATCCATTCTGGAGTCACAGAGCTCCACGAGCAAGACCTGGGTGCAGAAGCACCAGAGGGCGCCCACGAGCCCGTCCACCCATTGGTCCCCAGGGCGCAGGCAGGATCTCGGGCCTGGGTGCGGCCCTGCAGCCCTAAGCTGTTGCGCGCCCCGACGAGAAGAGCGGGCGAGGGGAACCCTACGTCCTCCACCCGCCCCGCCCCCTCCCCAGAGCCCAGGCGCACGGAGCAGCCGGTTGCGGAACGACGACACTACATCCTGTTTTTGGGGCCCGCGGCTCCGCCGGCGCCTCTGCAGATCTTGTCTTTCCCCGGGTGCTGACGCCAGCTCCCCTTCCCCCAGTCTCCGCACCCTCCCCAGGGGTCTGGGGCCTTCCCACTGCTGAATCACCACCACTGCGCACTCCCCTGGGGCTCGGGGCAGGGGTGGGGACTGCCCCAGCAGGACCCATTCTAGCCAACCCCTAGCCTTGGCCAGCGCTCGATCCCCGGGCTTGATTGAGGCGCCCAAACTTGGGGCGCCCGTTCTTAGCATCTTCCCGCGGGGGTTGGTGGGGGCGAGATACGGGGAGGGGGACAAAAGCCTAGCGCCCAGGCTAGGGCCTCTACTGGGGTGGGGGTGGCAAGGAGAAGACGGGGCACTCTGACCTTAGGAGGACTGACTTAAGGGCCTCCGAGGCAGAGGGCTGGGGCTGGCGAGCCCTGGACCCGGCCAGCGGCAGGGAAGGTGTGGGCAGGGTGCTGGTGGGGGTGGAGACCCGAGCGGGGCCCCAGGCCCCGCGCACTTCCTGGTCGGGCCCCGCCCCGCCCCCGCGCCCCGCCCCCGCGCCCCGCCCCGGCCGGCCCGCCCCCCCCACTTCCTCCGGCCTCCCGCTCTCACTTCCTTCTCGAGCCCGGAGCCGCTGCCGCCGCCCCCAGCTCCCCCACGGCGGGGAGGGCACCAGGTGAGGCCCGGCGCGGGCCGGCGGACTGGGGGTCCGGGGGAGGGGATCCCGGCCGGCGGGGACTGCGCGCCGGCACCGGCCGGAGAAGTTTGCTTTCGGGAGGCCGCGGGCGGGAGCTTCTCGGCTCACTGCAAGTTGGGCGGGCGCGGCCGGGCGGGGCGGGGAGCCGGCCACTGCGAGCAGGCGGCGGTTCTGGGAGGGTAGGTTTCTGTACCGAGGGAGGATGGCGAGGTTCCCCCGGCTCCCCGGAGCCGCGAGGGACCGCTGAGGTGGGAGGGTCTCCCGCTCCGAGAGAAAAGTCTCTGAAGTGGAAGAGCTCAGAGCTGGGAGATAGGACTCGAGTGGGGTGACCTCAGAAGTTGTGGGGGGGTTCCGAAGTGTGTGAAGGAAGGGGGCCCTCTGGGCTGGAGAAGGCGCTCTCCCTCCACTGCGGCAGTTGTGACATTTGGGAGTTTGGAGGGAGGTGGTGTCTGAAGCCCTAGACTGCGGAGGAAGAGCTCCCTCCCTGGAAGATCGGTGCCAATCCAGACCCACATTCGCAGGCTGCAGTCCAAGGTCCTATACAAGGCGGGGGGGCGGGGGGCGCGGGGGCAGGGAGCGGGGAGTCCCGCCAGCCCCAGTCCCGCTCTCTGGATGCCGTTTTTCTGACGCCCAACCTCTCCATCCCTGGAATGAAGCAACAGGTATTTAGTTAGCAAACATCTCTATGCCTACCTGACCTGGGCCTGCCCTTGCTCTTTGGGGGGCAAAGTGAGGAAGGAGAAGACCTGGTCTTGTCCCGCGACTAGAGGTGAAATGACTCTCATTTAGAGGTACTGGTGGTCCCTGACAAGATGGCATCACTGAAAGCAGGACTGTTTTGAGGAGAAAGAGAGAATAGAGCTTCTGGGGAGGCAGCGGGGGCTCTGGCCTTGGGAAATGATTGGGAGCATCTCCTGTTTCTCACCCCCGCCCCCCATCCTTAGTCCCTGAATTCTGTACACTCTCATTTCTCTTCTTCCATTCCTTCTTCAGACCCTATCCACAGACTGTCCATCACCCTCTTCTTGCATCCTCTGTAGTCTTTCACCTAAACACACATTCATGCCTAGGCCCTGTCCTGTCACCTGACCTGCCCCTCTGTCCACCTATGTTCCCTTCAGCCTCCGCCCTCCCTTCCCCTTACCAGCTTCTGGCTCCCAAACACATACCGACTGTCTTGCTTCTTCCACCTTCCCTCACTCCTCTCGATCTCTCCGTCTCCTTCCCTTTCAGCCATTAATCTCCAGCTTTGGGGTCCAGATCTTTGGTGATTTTGAGAGCCTTTTCAAATCTCCCTACCTTAGAGAAACAGGCTACAGCCTCCCGGTGATAAAGATGATTAAAGGGCTGGAAAACCTTTCTCTCTGTTTATTTGCGAGGTATTGTCTATGTATCTATGTCTTTATCTCCTGGAGACAGAATAACTGCCCTCAGCCTCGAGAGTGCCCAGAACAGGGGAAACTAACCGAGTGAAGGGAACCTGCAGTGGGTGAGGTTGTGGTTAGGCAGGAGGAAGCAGTCTATAGCACTCGGGGTAGAGCGACACAGGAATAAGACTGGTGAGAGAGGCCATGGGAAATCAAAATCACCCAAACCCTTGGATGCTTAACCAAGAGGCTAGGTCTGGAGGCTGGGGGAGAGTCTGAATGGTTCCAACACCATCTGTTAGGGAGAATGGGACGAGGTCAACTAGGTGTGGTGGAAGGAAAGGGAGAGGGCAAAGGCATTTTGGAGGGAAAAGACTGTATCGCTGGTCTAACTTAGGTCTTAACTGTTTTAGTTCCAGTTCAGGAAAAGAAGAGGGGTGTGAGGCAAAGGTGTCTGCTCCCTCTTCCCTGCTTCCTTACAGTACTTGCCCAGGCTGGGAACCCACGTGCCCTGGGCTACATCAGGGTCTTGTTGACCAGGGAGCCCTCTGCTGACCCCTCTGCCATCAGACATCATTAATATTCCCCCTCTCACCCAGGAGCCTAACTCCCTCTGTTTCAGGAATTTCTCTAGAGTTTAACTTCAGTCCAGCCTGGCTCTGTAAGTTCCCATCCTCATTCTAAAGCTCCTTCCTCAAGTCTTGGGGAAGCATGCTGAGAGATCCTGCCTCTCCATCTCCTCAAGTCTACTGTATTCATTTCTCTCTATTAGAAAAAAAAAGAAAAGAGAAGTGGAGGGGAACTTTTTTGGGATTCCCAAGCACAAAAAGATTTAAGTGCTACTCTGGTTCCTCATTCTGTCCTTTCCCCCATCACAGTTGTCCTTCTCCCTTGAATTGTCCCTTCTTCCACCCACCTGTATCTCCTACTATCATTCTGAGAGGTATAGGTGGGTTCCACTCCTGGAGGAAGTCCCAGAAACCTGTAAAAAATTTCAGCTCAGAGAAAGATGTGCATGCAAAGAATTTTTTCAGTATCATGGCTCATTAAAAAACCGTCCAGGACTTCTGACTCCCCACCCACTAAACTAGTACTTATTTTAGGAAGAAATGACTGATGTGAGATTGTCACAGATCTTGGTTGGGAATCTAGGATATGGAGAGTTGTTTCTGGCCAAATGTGTTAGGTCGGATAAGGTGGCTGATATGAGCTTTTAGGAGGTCATAGCAGGAAGATATGAGAAGTTGTTGCTATAATGAGACAGTTGGGAAGATAATTAGAATGGGGGTAGCTGGGCAGCTGGGAAGAAGGTGATAGGCCTGCACCCAGAATGAAGACCTCTGCCTCCCTATACAGTGTAGACCCATTAGTGGTGAGGCTAGTAAGGGTCTGTGAGGAGGGAAACCAAAGACAAAGCCTGGGCCACCTCCCCAGGACAGATTGGTTTTCCTGTCTAGTGTCTAGCTTCCTCTTTTGTCCTCATGTCATGGGCGGAGGACATCTCCCCAGGAGCTAGAGCTTATAGAAGGAGCTCCTCAGTTGGGGCAGGCAAGGGTGGCTCTCTGTCCAGTAATGTCAGTTCTAGATCATGGGCAGCCTAGTATTGGCTAGACATGAGAGCCAGGGAACTTGGAGGCAGAAAGGGTTTAGGCATCAACCTGATCCCTTTGGCCCATTTCCTGAAGGAATAAAACCATTGTTGGGTCATCCTAAATGAGGGCAGAAACATGGGCCCATTTCCAGGCAAGAGTAACAGTCCTCACCTTTTCCTTTGTGGAAGTGACATCAGGCTGAAGGTTAGGAGCCCCAGGTCCTTGTCCTGGATTTGTTCCCAAATCTATATAACCTTGGTCAACTTTGTCTCTTGTCACTGAGTTCCAACGTGAAGGAGTTGCCTGTTAATACCTCCAAGTGAGCATAGAGAATACTGAGAGCTCTAACGCTCCATCCCCTAAGAATCTCCTCATAGTAGCACTCCCACTCTGGGCCCTCTGTCTCACGCCAGCCTTGATCTGACAGGCCTCCATAGTCTCTTAAGTATCTGTCCAGGGATGGGACCTGTGGCTCCTTTCCCCCAAAGCACAAGGATTCTTACAGGTTGAGAAAAGAGAATTAGGCAGACCACTGGGGATTATGCCAGGGGGCAGCAAGTTGGGGGAGTACCCTCTGCCCTGCTCCAGCCCTGCCCCACTGACAGTGGAAAATCGGTGCTGGAGTTTCCTCCCTGATATGTTTTTCCCTTGTGGAAACCCCCTCAGAGCTGGGGCGGGGCTGAAGGGATAGAGCCTCCGTGGGTCTCTCTGTGGGTATTTTCAGGTGGGGGAGGCAGGATTGGGAGGATGGCATTTCTGTACAGCATCGTGTGAAATGAGCAAAGGCAAAGGAAGTGCCACTTCACAGGCCTTTCGTGGGGCCCCAGGACTGCTGAGGGGCTGTTAGGCGGGGAGGAGGAAGGGAGGAGGAAGCAAGTGTTGGAGCCTTCCTCTGTGCTGCTTGGTGGGGGAGGGGCAGCCTCTTTAGCTCCTCCAGCCTGAGCTGCCCTGGCCCTGGCCTCACCCTTTGTGGAGCACCCAAGGTCCTGGGATGGTTAGAGAAGGAAGGGACTGGGACTTAGTGAAAGGGTCCCAGCCCCCCAAAGCCTTCCCAGCTACACCTGTCTTGTTTCCTCCTCCTTCCAGCCCCTACCAGGTAGAGTCAAAGTCACTCTCTTAGCCTCCTAACTTGCTGGAGTGTAGGATCCTCTGCAGGGGGTGAAGGGTGGAGGATAGCAAGAAGTAGAGAGTTCTTCGCATACATTCTTTTTTTTTTTTTTTTTTTTTTTTTTTTTTTAAGGCTGGGAACTAGGCTCTCTCTGATGGGGAGAAGGGAAAGAACAAGAGAGACTCAGCCCTTGGCCTGGTCCCAGCCCCACACTGACCTCATGTCTCCCCCAGTTTCTTCCTCCTAGCCCAGCTGCAGCTAGCTGCAGCCCCTCTGAGCCTTTTCATATCACCTCTCCACCTGTCCTTCAAGACAAACAGA
Organism: Martes martes; assembly: GCF_963455335.1. Classification (NCBI taxonomy): domain Eukaryota; kingdom Metazoa; phylum Chordata; class Mammalia; order Carnivora; family Mustelidae; genus Martes; species Martes martes. The sequence goes on from NC_137898.1 coordinate 57,798,633, forward strand.
CTTGCAGAGTTTCTGAAGCCATTTCCAATACTAATTCTGACCCTTACCTCATCTTTGACCAAGGGTCTTCTGGTGTTGACCAGTTCTTAGCCTTATCAGGATGACTTTTCCTACCCATCTTCCTCATCCCTCCAGGCTAGCTGTGCCTGCATCCCCCTCTCACCCTTTCAGCTGAGGACAGGGCAATCTAGCCTGTATGTTCTTTACTCTAAACTGTACTCCACAGAGGAAGGAGGAAGTTGGTTACCCTTGTCGTGTCTCCTGGGTATGGAGGCTCTTCCTTGTTCCCAGAATCAAAGTCTGGATTGATGGGGGAGGAGATGTGCGTCTTTCTGCAGTTTTTGCTCAGCTCTCTGCTGGGCTTCTAGAAGTAAGAAGGACAGACTTCCCTCCTCATGAGGCATCCAGTTCAGTGCAGTGAATAAATAGTTCAGACAGTGCTGGGGAAGATAGGGCAGGAGAGGGGGTTGCCTTGGTGTCCTGGAGAAGCTGGGGGACAGAATTGGACCCTGGAGGACTGGGAAGCTCTGAGGCTGGGGAAACAGAATTCTAGGAAGAGGAACTCCTATGTACGAAGACATGCAGGATGGATTGAATTCATTTAGTTATTTACTGACAGCCACTGTGTGCTGTGCTCAGCCCAGGGAGATAGATTCAGCCAGGACCTTGCCCTCTAGATCCTCCCAATCTAGTGACGAGAGATAAGATTCAGGTCAGCCTCCACGTGGTACAAGAGAGAATGTACCTGTGAGAGAAAACGGGGACCAGACCTGGGATGAGATAAGTCATTAAGAATTTGGATGATTTACAAAAACTTTCCTGGAGGAAGTGACAAGAGTACCAGACTCTGGAGAACCAAGGTTAGAAGCCCATGCAGGAGAAAGGACAGGTTGGAGGATGGAAATGGAAAAGAAATGCTGGATTCCCACAGGGACTGGAAATACTGCTGTTTTATGTGTTTTGTGGAGGATCAGGGTGGTGTGGCCCGAGCTCAGGAACAGAATGCCCACAGACAGACTGTAGTTAGAATGAGTTTCGGGAAGCACTGTAGAAGGGGAGCTCCATGCCAGGGAGGCAGGTTAGAAGGCTGCAGTAAGTTCCCATTGCTCCCACACTCCCCCATTTCTTACAGCCCATTCCTCCCCTCCCCCACTCCCAGTTGGGACACTTCCCCTGCTCTAACGGCCACCAAGATCTGGCAATCAGGCAATTTGCTGCTTCCTTTCCCTCCCCCATTCGGGGCCTGCCTGGGCCACACCCCAAGACCAGGTCCCACAGGGTGCAAGCTGGGCCCTGAGACCACACCCAGACAGGATTAGCCCCCCATTAGCTGTGCTGCTTGCAGGAGCCACGTAAGGCTAGCAGTGGGAGGAGAGACTTTTGCCTATTTCAGTCAAAGCTTTTGGCTGTAAGGTTATTGTCCAATCCTGGGCATCTGAGGCATCTCTCCAGATCTCAGCAATGGGGGTTAGAAGCAAGCCGATCAGAAGGCAGTGGCCGCACACTGTGCTTAGCTTTTCTATGGGGGCAGTCAAGAGAAGCTTAAGCTTCAGTATTAGGGGGGTGGCATCCACAAGCTAGGAAATTTATGTATGGCTATTGGAGGAGAATTCCAGAGCCAAAGAAGGGTTAAAGGAGGTGGCCACGCTGTGGACTCATGGGACTGTCAGACTGAAGCTAGGCCTGGAGGCAGGAAGATGTGAGAGGGGTGAGGGGAGCAACATACTGAAGAGCAAGAAGAAAAGTTCAGAAGCAAGAATGAGCCTGGCTTGTTTATAAGGGAAAGTGGAGATCCCTCTGGATCAGGAAGCTGGAAACTCTAATTTGCAAAGTACGTATTCTGGATACATACATTGCACTTAATCCTTCTAGCAACCTGTTAAGGTTAAGGTTGGTGCTGTTACTGAGCTCATAAGAGGCAGAGCTAGGATTTTTTTTTTTTTAAGATTTTATTTATTTATTTGACAGACAGAAATCACAAGTAGGCAGAGAGGCAGACAGAGAGAGAGAGAGAGAGAGAGAGGGAAGCAGGCTCCCTGCTGAGCAGAGAGCCCGATGCGGGACTCGATCCCAGGACTCTGAGATCACGACCCGAGCCGAAGACAGCGGCCTAACCCACTGAGCCACCCAGGCGCCCCAGAGCTAGGATTTAAATCCAGGTCTATCTGACTCCAGAATCCCTACCAGATGATGAAGAACTCTGAACGTCAAGTTGAGGAACCAGGCAGGATCTGAATTAAGTTCAGAATATAATGCCAGAATAAGTCATTGTAATTTGGCTGATACTAAACAGATTTGCAAACATTAACTTACTTACATAAACAAAAGTCCTTTAAAAAAAAAAAAAGAGTCACCTAGTGAATAAGTCACAGATGATCCCAGACTCCACATAGGCCAGGCCTCTCTCTTTGTGTGGCTTCTGCAGCATTGACTGTCCCTTCTTATGTGGCACGGATTGGACCTCACTTTCTAGCATGTGCTCTCCTTAAATGAGCTGTGGGAGCTTATTCGACCCAGCTTAGGCCATAGCATTTCAGAGGAAAGAATTGTCCTGGGAGAGAGGATAAAAGTCTCAGCTAGACCTGAGTGGGGAGAATTGGGCTGATGGCACCACTCAAACACCTGCATACTTAGTGCTTCCTGCCTTTTGGGATGAAAGGCATTGCTTTTGTAACTCTTGTATGCACAGCACCTCCCAGTTTACAAAGCACACTCATTCCTGTGCTCAGGGTTCCTCAGTGCTGCCCTTTGAGGCAGGGAGGGCAAGTGTTTTCGTTCCTTTTGTACAGATGAAGAAACTGAGGCTCCAGGGAGGAAAGTGACTGACTTGTTTAAGGTCTCTAAGACAGCTGGTAAGGGGTAACTTGGAGGTTGTGTGACACATTGAGGAAGACACGGGGCTTTGGGTCATAAAACTGGGGTTTATGTCCTGGCTTCCAGGGTAACTAGCTATGTGATGTTGGGTTACTTTAACTGCCCTGAGTTTGTTTCCTGATCTGTAAATTAGGAATATTACCAGTAGGTAGTCATAAGGGTCAAATAACAACATCGCGTGACCTAGGAAAGATTGTACCTTGTGAGGGTTTCTGATCAAGGGGTGGAGTCAGCAGGTGAGCCCCAGAGGTCAGATTCAGGGATTTAATGCTCCTGGCTCTATACCACACTGCTTCTGCTTTGCCCTGTTTCTGGACACTACCTCACTCATGTTCCTTTTCCGGTGTCAGTCCCTGTTCCCTTGCCAGCCCGGAAGCGACCCTGTCCCTCCCAGCTTCATTGAAGGCTGATTGCTGGTTGATAACCCCTCCCTAGAGAGCTGCCTGGAGCCTGCTCTACTTCCAGTCTCTTGGGCCTTGTGACTGCCAGCCAGAGTTCCCTCCTTGCCTTCCTGCCTGGGCCAGCCCAGTGTGGGGCTTGTAGGGGAAGAGTTCCCGGTCACACTGCCACACCCACTCCTCTGCTCTGTGTGAAACTGAAGATTCACAAGCCCAGGAATCCTCTCAAAAATGCCACTGTCTCCCAGATAACCCTGTGGACACAAGTAATGGCCCTTTTCCCCCAAAAAACTGGTTGCTCCTTTCCCCAGGGAAGGAGTCACAGAACCCTGAGAATGAATGTGCCCCAGCTTGCCCCAGTGTGCCCAGGCCTTGTGCATTTCCTGACTCAGCCTTCCCACCCCCACCTGGGGGCCTTTTTTCCCCCATCATCCTATCCCCTACTCCCAGGGCTCTTGATGTCTCATTTCCTCTATCTAGTACCCTTGTTACAGGCATTTTTCTCCCCATTTCATGGACTGGGAAACTGAAGCCCAGAGACAATATGTATCTCATGCTTGGTTACAGTGAATCAGCAGCAGAGCAGAGCTGGGGCTAAGACTTAGGTTAGGTCTCCTGTCTTCCAGTCTGAGGTTCTCTCCACTGCCCCAGGATACCCTTATTTCCTTCCCAGACCTGTTCCCAACATTGTCTATCCTCTCTCCTGAGACTGAACACGTACTTACTCATGCAAATAAGATGGAAATATTTTTAATGCCCAGAGAGGCAACCTTACAGGGTGAAACCATTTCCTTCTACTCTGGTCCCAGGGGAAGTAGAGACCTGGGAGGGAGCTGGGGCCATCCCTGGGTCCTGTGCATATCCCTGCCCCCAGAATTTCTGTTTCTATTTCCAATGGGGGAATCCTTCCTCCTCCCTCCATTTGATTTTTGAGGCTTCTGAACCAGTGATTGAGAGGTCCAGCTGGAGGGTATGGGGTTCTCAGACCAGAGTATAGTTTGTATACAGTAGAATGGGGGAAATGGGAGAGCGGTGTTGGTGCTTGGGTGGAAAGAGGGACACTTAGAGATCCTGTGTGTCTAAAACAGGGCTGTTTCTCCCCAGGGAGTAGGGATCTGGTTGTGGGAGAGAGTCGGGAAAAGGAAGTCACATACTGGCCAGAAAAAGTCCCCCGTGGCTGAGAGGAAGTAGCCAATGAGAGGAGGAATCTTGCCACACCAGTATAAATAATCACAGGGTTTCCGGAAGCTCTGCTCTGTTCCAGAACTCAGAAGAGCAGTTCCTCACCCCAAAGCCCTGTGAACTGTAAAAGGGATCAGGGTGATGGCGTGGAGCTGGGACTTCTCTTGTATTTCCCCCACTAATAATGACAGCAGCCTGTTTATTTGGCACTTCCTATGTGCCACACCTCATGCCGAACACTTTCTTCTTGTTTGTTCATTTCATACTCTTGGCAATTCTAACCCAATAGGCAAGATGATTCCCATTTTACAGATGAGAAACTTGAGACTTGGGAAACTTAAATACATTGCCCAAGATCAAACATGACTGGTTGGTGGAACTATGATTACAATCCCTGGCCGGTCTGACTTAAGCATGGATTGTCAGTGATAGTGGTTTTTGTTTTTGTTTTTGTTTTAAGATTTTATTTATTTATTTGACAGACAGAGATCACAAGTAGGCAGAGAGGCAGGCAGAGAGAGGGAGGGGAGGCAGGCTCCCCGCTGAGCAGGGAACCCGATTCGGGGCTCGATCCCAGGACCCTGGGATCATGACCTGAGCTGAAGGCAGAGGCCTTAACCCACTGAGCCACCCAGGTGCCCCCAGTGATAGTGTTTTAATGGCACTATGTTCTCTATCCAAGAGTCTGGAAGGTTCTGAAATTTTTCAAAGGCACATGCTATGATCTAAGGAAAAGGACGGAACATGAAGGGGCAGATCAAACATTTGTTTTCCTCTCCTGTCCATCCCTCTTGGCTGGGCTTGAAGGATCTACCCTACCCTACCAAGGGCTTTGAGAGAAGAGGCTGATGTCTGGGAGCCACAGCCTTTGCCTCATTAATCATTACATACCAGATTCCAGACTAAATCCCAGCCCTGGCTCAACCCCCAGTATTCTCCTGCACCAAGTTGCCAGATAGGGTTTACTGTGCTTGCAAGTGTTGTGAGGTCAGCTCTCGCACTTTCTCCCCATCCCTCAAGCACCCTGGATTGAGATAGGGCAGCTGTCTAGAGAATTTTGCTCCTTACTCAGCAGATTTCTCACTGTGCCTTTTGGTTTGCCCTCAGTAGCCAAGATGTCAGATTTGGAGTTAAAACATCAGTGTGCTGGGCAGGGTGGGCTCTGAGTTGGTAGAAGCTCTACCCATGGCTACATCTCAGAGTGACCTGGGACAGCGGCTATGAGCCAGAACCCCTCTCCAGTCTACTCAGTGGGAGGGGTCCCTGTCTGGTAGAGGATCTGGTAGACCCCCTACTTATGTACCTCACTTTTGTGTCTGTACTGCCTGGAGGGGAAAAAAAGTAGCTAATACTTAACCAAATACTTATTATGACCCAAGGTACTGTTCTAAATGCCTTTGATGTGCCCGTTTACATAAGCCTTACAACAACCCAGTGAGGTAGGGTAGCATTTTGTCCTCACTTTACAGGTAAGAATACAGAGGCATGCAGAGGTTAAGTCTTTAGTCCAGGGTCACACAGGCAGCGGATAGAAAAACCAGGATTAGACCTTATTCAGTCTGGTACCAGAACTTACTTGCTTTACATAATACATTACACATTATACTGCCATCCTCCTTACACCTGAGCGTCGTGGCTTGGTCTCCAGGCTTCACTCTCATTGTCTCTCTCTCATTCTGTCTCAGAGATCTGTCTTCATGGGACTGCAGAACGGTGTCAGGTTGAGAGAACAGGGGCTGGTTTCCCTCCACGTGTTCCCTTCTTTCTCCCCAGCAGCTAGAGGCCTCCCTAACCACGTGTGTCCCTGTGATCTGCCTGTAGGTCACTGCATCCGGAGGGGCCCGGAAGGGGAAGGAGGCCTTGCCTCCATTGTAGCAGCTGCGCCCACGATGCAGAGCATCAAGTGTGTGGTGGTGGGCGATGGGGCTGTGGGCAAGACGTGCCTGCTCATCTGCTACACAACTAACGCCTTCCCCAAGGAGTACATCCCCACGGTGTTCGACAACTACAGCGCCCAGAGCGCGGTGGACGGGCGCACAGTGAACCTGAACCTGTGGGACACAGCGGGCCAGGAGGAGTATGACCGGCTGCGCACGCTCTCCTACCCTCAGACCAACGTCTTTGTCATCTGTTTCTCCATTGCCAGTCCGCCCTCCTACGAGAACGTGCGGCACAAGTGGCACCCAGAGGTGTGCCACCACTGCCCTGATGTGCCCATCCTGCTGGTGGGCACCAAGAAGGACCTGAGAGCGCAGCCTGACACCCTCCGGCGCCTTAAGGAGCAGGGCCAGGCACCCATCACACCGCAGCAGGGCCAGGCCCTGGCCAAGCAGATCCATGCTGTGCGCTACCTCGAGTGCTCGGCCTTACAGCAGGACGGCGTCAAGGAAGTGTTTGCTGAGGCCGTCCGGGCCGTGCTCAACCCCACACCCATCAAGCGTGGGCGGTCCTGTGTCCTCTTGTGACCCTGGCACTTGGCTTGGAGGCTGCCCCTGCCCCCCTACCAGTTGTGCCTTGGCGCCTTATCTGCCCCCAGCTGTGCCTTAAGGACTAATTCTGGCACCCCTTGCCAGAGGGGGGGGTCCCTGAATGCCCTTTTCTCTGAATCCCTGTTTCTCCTAAATGAGGCCCATAGGGAAGGGGGCTCTGGGCCCTGCCCCACTCTGCTTGGGAACACCAGGTATTTCTGAGAGCTCACCCAGGCCAAGGTCAGACCCCTCCCCAAGAAGCCAACCCGAGTGCCCCTCCCCCATCTCCCCTACTGACCAGTTGATCCAGCTTTTCACACAGATGTTGCTGCCTATTGTGGTGCCTTCTCTCAGGTTAGGAGCCCTCAGCTGTCCCTAACCTCTCCCTCGCTGCTCTTTGAATTGCTCCCCCCTCAAAAGGCTCTCTCCCTTCCCCAAAGAAGGAGCCACAGAATCCTGAGAAGATGAATGTGCCCTAACCTACCCCCCTGTGCCCAGGCCTTTTGCATCTGCTGACTGACTCAGCCCCCACTTCCCCAGGCTCCTGGGGGGCCTTTCCTACCCCCATCAGCATCAATAAAACCTCCTGTCTCCAGTGGCCCTGGCTCCTCCCTGTGTGCTAGGCAGTGGGGGTTGGGCAGGGGATGGGCATGGGCTAGGGCTCCCCAGAGACTGGGAGCCTTTTGTTTCCTGTAAAAGGGGACAGGAGACAATAGGCTTCATTGTGGGCCCCCACCCCCCAATTTCCCTAACAAAGCTCTGGGCTCCCTTAGAGGGGCCAGTCAGGGGCCCAGCCACTGACTCTGTAGTGGACTGGGATGCAAAACCTAAGGAAAAAACTCTGATCTAAGGCTCAGAAAGGGAGAAGCTGAGAGCCACCAGCCTGCAGGCAGGTGCTCAAAGTCATGCATTTGTTTGAGAGCTGTTCCCTTACACCCCCAAGGGGACAGGGTTTTGGGGGGGGGGCGGGTTTTTACCAGACAGAGCTGGGGCTGGAAGAGCCTGTGCCTCAACTGAAGACTTTGAGTTATCCCAGCTATCAAGCCTAGAGTCATAACAGGGACAGCTCAGTCACTCCTGCTCACCAAAACTGGGGCTTAGACCAGCCTTAGAAGACTCCAGGCCTAAGGTGGGAAGCCGCATGGAATCGTACCTTGCCATGGACTTAATCCCTCCATCCTGGAGTCTGTCCCTCACCTCAGTTCCATAAAACAAAGATAAGCCTAGCCCAGGCTTTTTGGGGAAAAAACAAAAAGAATTTTATTTGAAATAAAATGTACAATCCAAAGAGGTCAGGGCATGGGGCAGTAGGGAGGATAGGGGACACCAGAGAGCCCATTTTGGGGCAGGAATCTGCCTCTGACTCCACCTCACACCTTTGCCAAGGAGGAAGAGTCTGTAAGCCAGAGATTTCAGAAGGGAGGGAAATACGTGCTGTGCCAGCACTCCTTCTAGAGCAGGTTGCCCTTCAGGTATAGAACACCACCTCCACAAAGTAGTGTCAGAACCACTGGCAGAGCCCATGCAAATCCTACAGCCCTCCTCCCCTGCCATCACCCACACGGACACGCTGAGGCTTAAATAGGGAAGCATACACTCTAAGTTGGAGGTGAAGTCAGGGCTAGAACACCTGAGCAAACTTAGCACGGGATGGTGGCCCTAGGCCTGGGTATGCGCAGGACATGAGCAGACACATGAGTCAAGCAAATGACCCGGTGGTGAGAGATGGCTGTGGTTTTCAGGTAGCAGCCACTGTTCAGTGGTCCCTGACCTCAGCAAGAGGTGGCTATGTAAAGGCCAAGAACCGATTCAGTGGTTATGAACCTCAGGACTTTTTTTAGCACCAGATGGTGGAGCTCTCCTGCCAGCTCAGCCTCTTGGGGCCTCTCAGATAAGGGTGATGCTGCTTGAAGGTTCCTGTGCCTTCAGGCGGGGTGAGGGAAAGGAGAAGCCAGCAGGGCTGCCTGAAGCCCTGTCCCATGCCCTTCCTCCTTTCTTCCCCCGATTCCCCCACTTAAGCATGGCCCACAGAGGACACAGGGCGGGGAAGGCCAGAGTGTAGTGTCTTGTTTCTAGTTTCTGGGCAGTGGACCGCCTCCTTCCTAGCAGAAGAGAAAGGGTTTAGAATCGCTTTTCCTCAGGTTGGGAGGTAATGAGCAGCTCCTTGTTCCCGAAGTCCCACCAGGCCGTCATGTGGAACGCCATGTTGGTTAGGACGACAGTGTATTCCAGGATGGCAAAAATGGTGTACACTGTCATGAGAACACAAGAATAGGGCATGGTGAGCCTTCTGCCCCCAACCCCCCCCCCCGGGGCCTCTTGGTAAATCACAACCACATTTCTGCAGTGGGCGCAAGCCCCCCAAGACTACTGCCATAATGCACACTACAGAAAACATGACAACTGTCCCAACAGACACTGACCACCAGTGGATCCCAGCCTGGCCTCACCTCCAGCCTCACAATACATGTTGTGCCGAAAGTAGACAGCCAACGCCGTGAAGAAGGAGATGAAGTTGATGATGAAAAGCCGCTGTTTCCAGTTGTAGGACTTGCGGTCCTAGGGGATGGGCTATCTGATCACTCTGTAGCCCTTTGGATATGTGTGGGCAGCCTCCCCTCCTGGCCCCAGTTCCTAAGAGCTGTGTCTTACCTCCCTGGGTTATGGAAGGGGGCACGGGCAAGGACAGCAGCAATGATGGGCATGTTCCTATCCCTGTGTTCACGAGGATAATGAGGCCCTTCTCACTTCAGCCAGTTGGAATATGAAAGTTACTTGGAGTCACCCACCAACCTGACCCCTCCACGTACTACAGGGGGAAGAAAGGTGTGTGTGTGTGTGTGTGTGTGTGTGTGTGTGTGTGTGTGTGTACACTGGAGGTACCACAGACCGCTGACACTGCTCCTAACCCACAGCACCTTGGGTGCTGTCCCTCATCCTGCCCCCACTTGGAGCCCCCCAGCTCTGCTATCTTCTAGTCTCCCATACCACCTGAACATAGTCCTAGATTCGGCCCACTCGACCACCCTCCACCTGTCCCCAGGTCCCAGCCCCAGCCCGGATTCCCATGGGAACTCCAGCTCCCACCTCACCGTGACCCGCATCCTGAGGACAGGTGTCCTGGATGTTCCTCTGGGCCACCTGGAGCCCCACTAGGAGTAGACCGTACCTCCTGACTTACTGTGTGCTTCTTGGTCAGCCGCCAGAGAATGCAGGTGAGGAGCATGTGACCGAGGGATGAGGCGATGAACACAATGAAAGCATTTTCATGGATGGCTGGGGGGAAAGAGGGGGGGTTGGGAGCACACCCTGCAGGGAGCATCCAAGCATCCAAAGGTCTGAGGGAGGGCGGGGGTGGGGGTGGCCCTCCCCAACCCTTCCCTGCTCCTCCTTCCCTCATCTGGGCACCCACTGAAGTCCTCGGAAGAGGAGACGTAGGTGAGCACGAGCAGCGCCAGGTTCTCCACCACGTTGAGGCCGAAGTTGAGGCGACAGAGTGGGCGGTAGCCGGGACACGGGGACGCGCAGCTGAGGTAGTGGTTCCAGTAGGCGAAGGCCACCAGGAAGCGAGGCGCCGAGTGCAGGCCGATGCAGAAGCGCCACACATAGCGCTGGGGCACCTCCCCACCGATGGCCGAGCTCACCGAGGGCAGATAATTGGGCACCTAGAGAGTTGTGAGCTGTCTGGGGACAGGCCTCTGCCGGGCCCACCCACCTAGAGAGGCTTCTCCCTCTGTCAGAATCACCCTGGCTCTCCTGAGGCCCCACTCCAGCCCCTCCCCTTCCAGGAGATCCTCCATGCACCCCCAGAGCACTCCTGGGAAAAGTCCCTGCCAGGTCCCAGCTCCCCCACCACCACCACCACCACCAGGGTGCTTGTTCTCATTCCCTGGGCAGGCTGGGGTGTGCAGGGACTTGATGGGACTCTACATGGCTACGGAAGCTGGAGACAGATTCAGATGCTCTCTGAGCCCATAGCACAGAGCTTTGCCTTCAATAAGGCCCTGTGGGAGGTTCCGTGAGCCCAGGACCCTAGACTGGATAGATAGTCATGAGGACAGGCCACCTGAGCTTCCTTGGGCCAGTGCTGGAAGCACTGGGCAGCCAAGTTGTTCTTCTGACTCCTCCCAGCTTCACTTATTCTCTCGGGTAGATGTGCCAAGGTGGTAGAGGGTACTGTGAGATCCTGGGGGGAGCTGAACATGCTCCCCCAACCCTGAACATGCTTAAGAAAGTGGGTGCTCTTAACCTGGGATGGTCTAAGAAAAGGACCCTTTTCTTGCACATCTCCCCCATTCATCTTTCTCAAAGCTGGAATTCCTCATTCCTTAAGGAACTGGAGCACTATTCTTTAAAGTTGAGGAAGGAGGAGGAGGTCACGCACACAGCTGTGAGGATAGGTGTGTTGTCTGCATGAGAGGGTGAGAGGATGAGGGATGAGTGAACAACAGTATAGATGCTGACAGGAGAGCCAGGGCTAGGAGGAGGATCTCTCAGACTCCAGGGCCTAGAGCAATGCTTCTACCTTGAACATGCATGTAACTCACTGGGGATCGTGTGAGAATATAGCCAGTCTGGACTATGGGAATCTACATTTCTAAAGGATTCTAGGACTGAAAGCTACTAGCCTGTTGTACACACTTTCTGTGGATTTTTTTAGACTTCCAGCAAAAGCCAGAGCAGGGCCAGGCTTCAGAGATGCAGTTCTAGAAGATCCTTTCCTTTCTCTAAATGGGGATGCGGTCTCCATCAAGGCTGGGAAGGAAGGTGGAGGAAGCTCACAGAGCAGGGGTCAGCCTGGGGGCTCATCAGCCAGGGGCTTCGAAGGCTTCCCAGAAAAGGAGACAGATTGCCCTCAGCACTATCAGAGGAAGCTAAGTGCAGAGCTCTTGGAGAGAGGGTGCTGCTCTCAAGGCGATGGCTTGAGATATATAGCTTGAGACCAGGCTCAGACACTCTGAGTTGTCAGTAAAGAGGCAGCATGGAGGCTCTGGAGCCACGCAAACCCGGATCTGTATCCCATCTCTGCTTTTTTTTTTTTTTTTTAATTTTATTTATTTATTTGACAGAGAGAGAAAGAGATCACAAGTAGGCAGAGAGGCAGGCAGAGAGAGGGGGAAGCAGGCTCCCTGCTGAGCAAAGAGCCCGATGCGGGACTTGATCCCAGGACCCTGAGAGCATGATCCGAGCTGAAGGCAGAGGCTTAACCCACTGAGCCACCCAGGCGCCCCCCATCTCTGCCTTTATTAGTTGAGTGACCTTGAACAGGTCATTTCACCTTTCAGAGCTTCGATTTCCTCACTGAAGAAATAGGGATACTACCACCTACCTTGCAGGATGATTGCAGATACTGAATATAATGTATACAGAGCGTCTGCGGCACAAATGGCTATGGTGATGGCTTTCATATGACCTACTTCCCTGAAAAGCCTACAAAAGAGCTGGTCACTATGTGGTTCTTGAAGATGGGAAGATCGCATATGAGTGAAAGGTGAGAATCATACCTTTGCCAGAGATTTCTGAGACCTCCAAGCCTCCTTACTGTTCTGCCCCTCTGAGTTAGTTCCCCTAAGTAAGGTAGTCAGAGTGCTGCCTCCACTTCCTAGAATATTCATTCTGAAAACTCCTGCCCCAACCCTAGCTACTTTAAGGGGAGCGGAACCAGCATGAGTTATGTAGTTATGTGTGTGTGTGTGTGTGTGTGTGTGTGTGTGAGTATGAGCTTCTAAAGCTTGGCTGGGAGAGCCCAGAGCCCGGAATGATGCTGGAAAACAGGTAAAGAGATGGCAAAGACCTTGGGGGACACCTCTGGAGGAAGGAAGATTTCATAAACTCCTCTCAGAGTATGGGTGGAGGTAGGCTGCTAAGAGCAGGTATTTCTTCTTATCTATCTCACTCTCCCCCACCCCTCTCATGCACACACACACGCGCGCACACACACACGTATAATCAGGTATAGATATTCACATATGTCTCCCCATCCAAAGCACACGAGTTCCCCGCTCACCAACTGTGCCAGCAACATCAGGAGCTATCAGAGACCAGCTATCCAGTTCACCTTAAGTTTTCCCATGAGCTCAGAGCTAGGGGTGCTGAGATGGGAACATAACCGCTTTTCCCCAAGAACACAAACCCTCCACTGGCATGGAAGACCTGGCTCAGTGGATCTATGGTAGGGCAGTAGATCAGAAATTCACATGGTATAAAGGGTGAGGGTCCAAAAAATTCCCTACCATAGCACCTCAGATTTGACCATTAGAGATTAATTCCTTTGATAAAAATCCCCCAAAGTTATGGATGACTTTTCTGTCTACTGCCCCCATCCCTTGCCAACTGGACACAACCTCTCATCCCTACAATTCAACCTGCTACCCTTCTCTGGACTCGATCCTCACCTCTCTAGCCTCATAATCCTTATTTTAGCTCTGGTCTCCCCAGTAGTGTGAATTACTACACTAACCTCTTCACTTCTCTCCCTATACTTGCTCCCTGCCCTTACAAATATTCTCTACTCGGGAGCCAGAATGGTCTTCTAAAGCATAAATCTGATCATGTCCCTTCCCTGCTTAAAATCGTTCCAAAGCTCACCACTGCCCTCTGGATAAAATCAGAAGTTGTCAGCCTGGCATTCACAAAATCCTTCTTTACCCCCATAGCTGCAAATGCCCCCTGCTTCAGGAAGGAAGTCTTCCCCAACATCTAGGCTACACTAAGTGCTTGCTCTGGGCCCCCTGATCCCTGTGCTCCCCTTTATCACAGTGCCTCCCATCTCACTGTGCTCGACCATCTGTGTCTGGGACTGTCTCTTGTAGGATGAGAGGCTAAGGGCAAGTGAATGTTCGGTTCCATGCCCCTGACCCAGAACCTCTACCCCTGGGCCCTCAGAAAGGCCTGGTGGACTGCTCATAGAGGCAGGAAGTCCATCTAGGTTTCTAGCTAGCAGAGCCCTGAGTGGACACAAGTTGTGGGGCCCAAGGTTGTCAGAGGGAGAAACCAAACTAGAAGATTCCAGGGCAAGGCTTGGGGGTCCTCTTGGCCAGGCCCCCAGTCTCAGCTAAACCCAACTACAACGTCTCCTGGCTCCTGGCTGCATCTGACTCCCCAGTCTTAGCTTCCTTCCCAGTCTGGTCTTTCTTTAGCCTCCTCCTCCCTCTCATGACCTCTTTTGCCTATTCCCCTCCTTTCCCCTCCCCTCTTCCCTCCACTCCGTGGCACTCTCTATAATCTTCTCCTCTCAGAGGACTGTGACTCCACTCTCACTGAGTGTCTCCCCACAAATTCCCCCAACTCTGACTTGCCCCCGACTATCCCTTCATCCCTTCCCCTCTCTCTGACTCTCCACCTCCTCTCCTATTCTCTGATTCCACTCTCGTGGCCATCTCCCAACCTGGCCCTGACCTGGCCCTGACCCAGGTGCGGGGGAGCACGGCACTCACCCCACAGTCAGTGGCCACCGTGTACTCAAAGTGGAACACCAGAGACCAGATGATGCAGAAGAAGAAGCCGAACATGGGGAAAGTGAGGATCCACCAGATCACGGCCGTGAAGCGGAGCCGGAACACAGTCCCGTCTGGGTCCAAGGGGTGTGAGGCCGCAGAGAACATCCTGTATGGAGTGGTACCCAAGCAGGGTGAGGGACACGACTTGGGGCCTGGTGGGACACGTGGGCCTCAGGAAATGAGGACTTTTCTGGACGTGGCTCCTCTGGGTAGAGGGAAGAGCCAGAGTAGAAAGAATGCAAGGGGAAAAGGAAAGCAGTGCAGAAGATCAGGAGGGCAGAGGGAGATGGGGAGGGAGCCCCTCAGTCAGGCGGGGTCAGCTCTTAGGAATCCCTTTGGCACATACCCACTCAGAAGGGTCAGAGGTAGAAAGGTTGTTATTTCTGTTCCACAGAAGGAGAGAACTATGCCAGGATCAAACATTAGAACTAAGGTCTCAGCCCCTGACAGCCTGAAGCTCCCAAGTCAAGGCTTTCTTTAGGCCAGATAACCTAAATGAAGGACCCTTGGCTCAGCCTCAGCCCTCCCACTGACCCCGTCTGACCACATTCCTGCTCTTCACCCAAGTTCAACCAGGAACAGTGGGAGTGCCCAGAACATTTCACTGGGGTCACAGTCTGCCCACCAGCCCACCCCCAGGCTCAGACTGATCCAAGCCTCAGGCCAGCAGTACTGTCATCTCAAGATACCAGGGTCCCTGCAGAGGCCCAGACCTCCATCTCCTTCCTCTCTGCAAAGACCATGTCACCCAGTCCAAAGGTTATGGGAATCTAAGGGTCACGGGAATCTAAGGGTCACAGGAATCTTCTCCACTCACCCTGAGCCTGTCTGCTGGGCCGGACCTAGCAAGGACAGACCCAGCCCAAAGGAACTGACCTTCCTCCAGTCTCTTTTCCCTCTAGGCAGAGAACTCCCTCCTCCCACCTCCCCCTGCCCCAACCACCATGATTTGCAAGCTGGGTTCCCTTCTGGGGGACAGACAGAAATGGCTTTGTATTAAAAGCCCTAGGACCAAACTCCCCTTGGGACACATACCTCCCTCCGTTAAGGGAATGCCAGTCCACTAGTCCAGCTCAGCATCAGGGAAATGGGGGAGGAGGCTCGCACTGGGCAACACTCACACTGGGTGCTGATGGATGGATCCAAGGCTTGAGTTGAGGGCTCTAGCCAGATTGAGACTATTCTAAGACTGGAGGGTCCCACCCCTAGTTCCCCAGGGCCTGCCCTTCCGCCCACGGAGCCTAGATCTCCACGCCTGCCCAAGCACACGGCCCTCCCAGGACCAACAAAACCATATCATAAACCCTGGAACACTCTGCAAAGATAAGAGTGATAGTGGCTAACGTCAGCCTACGGAAGCTTCCTTGCCAGGGATGGGTGTAGGGACCTTTCTGAGGGTTGTATCCTGGGAAACAGGCAGGTTTCTGGGAAGGGAAAGGGAGGAAGTAGAATAGGATTTCACCCCTTTTTGCTGGAGCAGAGTAGGTCTGTTGGGCCTCACTGGAGTGCCAGCTAGTCATAGGACAACAGATTCAGGATCCAAATGAGATCTAGATGGGCCTGAATATGCCGTATCAGTGTCCAGCCTCCTCTGCAGAAGCAGCTAACATCAGCCCAAGACGCCCTAACAGGGGTCTAACAGCCAGTAATAGGAATGTAATGGTCCTCCTTTTGCCTCTACTGCCCAGGCCATAGGAAGTCCTATGCCTCCTCGGATGGAGAGAGGAGGGACCAACTGGGCCAAGGCTAGGGGAACATGTCCCGTGAGGTTTACCCGAAAGAAGTGGAGCTATGCTACACAATAAGAGTAAACTCAGGGACACCCCACCCCCCCGCAATTACTGCTGTCCCATCTCTGTGGGACTGGCTTGACACCAGTCAAGGAGAAAGGAGCTCTCAGGTTCCCAAAGCAGAGCCAGGGCAAAAGCAGAGATTCATCAGAAAGAGAAAGCGCGCTTGCTACAAGAAAGAGCTTGCTAATTGTTAGTTACTGGGCCTCCTTGGAATAGGCTGTCTGGAGAGGAAGGAAGCGCCGCATCACTGGAGATGTGCAAGCAGAGGCATAGCCATCTAATTATAGATTCGTTAGACTAAAGTTACTTCTTTTATTCCTAGGGTTGGCCATTCAGGGAATACTCTAGGTGAGAAATTCAGAACAGACATCCACCTAGACTGCCCCTAGGTGGCTATAACACAGTCATCCCAGGGAGTGGGGACAAAATCACCCCTGGGTCACTAAGCTCACTCAGTCCTGACCCAGAGGGACTAGGTACCTGTGCCACTATGCCTACGCTTTAGCTCCCTAACTAGTATGCCAAGAATGGGGTCTAGGTATGTCAGGTATGCTGAGTTATTGATCTCATTAGCCCTCAGAAGACAGCGATGTGGGGCAGAGCAAACAGCCTACTCCTATTAACTCCATATGCTATACAAATATTATAATTTTCTGTATGGGCTATGACTACAGGCCTTCTTTTTCCCAGGGTACTGGGCTGGTATGTGTGTGTGTGGGGGGGGTTGTCCTGTTTATTTATTCAACAAATTCTTTCTGATTCAGATGTAGTGCCCACCTTGAAGGAGCTCCCAGTCTGGTGGGGAACAGAGACACAAATATGATGTGACAGAAGTGCAGGAAAGATAAAACAGGGAACTCCCAGAGAAAAGAGTGATTCAGTTTGCCCCAAGGAGGCTAGGAAAGGCTTTTCAAAGGAGGTGACACCTGAAAAGGGTTTTGCAGGATACAAAGGAGTTGACCAGGGTGAGAGAAACATTTGAAGCATTATCTAAGGTAAAAACTAGTTCGGGAAAGGCTATTGGTTGGACCCTTTCTGATCTCCCCCCGACCCAGATCACCTGAGCACCCTCTTTTTTTCCAGTTCTGTTCATTCTGATAGCTCCCAGCCTTGGGTCTCATCAGAATGGCTGCCCAGAGCTTAAGGCCAACATCTATTCAATGACGAATCAAGGAGAGGGAAAACTTTCAAGTCATATGAACAAAGGAACTAAGCCCCACTCCATACTGCCAGCCACACCCCAGTCCCAGCCCTCGTTGTAGCCCTAATTCTGGAGCAGATACTCTTTATAGAGAGGCAGGAATCTGAGATGAGGGGGGGGCTACAGAGTTCTCTTGATGCTACTGCAAGGGTCCATGTCCAGTCCCTGGCTCTTTTCTACCTACAGCCCCTAAGCTCTTCTTCTCCTGCCCTGCCTTCTAAACTGACAATTTCCTTTTCCACCTCTGCCTTCTGCTCCTCACCCTTCACCATTTCCCAAACCACCTTCCTATTCTTCCTCTATTTAGAGCTGTATCCTGGCCCTGAGGAGGAGGATGGGAATTGTCAACTCGATTTTAGACATGGGGAGGCTCAGTTTCTGTGTCTAGGGTAATAGAAAGTCAGTAGATGAACTAAGAGTGTAACAGAGGTCAACACAGGCTCACCCTCTTTACTCTGAGATACTACAGAGAAAACTCATGTCTTTCCTTCTGGCCCAGCATGCCATATCCCAGTCTAGAAGGTGTATGGGTGCCTATAGGAACACAGCCCATATACATATATGGAACATACCACACACACACACATCATCATCAGGCCCCCATCCAGACATGCACAGATACGGTCTCTCCCACACACAGTCGTGTCCCTCACAGTCACACACACGCATACATAATCACATTCCCCCAGAGACAGGCACAGCCTACAGTGACACACTAAGAGGCTCCAGTTCCTTCTAGCTCAGGCCTGTTCTCTCTCCATCCCTCACAAAACCCTGGGGCTCCTGAATCTACCCTGCTGTCAAATAAGGATTGGGTTCTCGGTCCTGGGACTGCCCAGCTTCAGGGACTGCAGGCCCTAGTGACCTCCATGGAAAGTGGCAGAAGGCTCATTCCTGAGACCTGGATTTGCAGGCATCCTAACCTCCAGCAGCCCAATTTGTTTGGTGGACCCCACTGGAGGCCTCGCTAATCCTAGAACAATAGAATCATGATCCAAAAAAGATCCAATTGGGCCTGAAGATATCGTTTCCCGACCCCCCTGGGCAAGCCCTACCCCACAGTGTGTGGCCGTAGTCTCCTTGAAGTGGAAGAGCAGGGACCAGAGGATGCAGAAGAGGAAGGCGACAAGAGGACAGCAGACCGTGACCAGGGCCACCAGGGTGAAGCGGAGCCGGACCAGGGTCCCATCCCGGTCCAGCGGCAGTGGGACCTGGTACATCTTGTCAGACCTGGGGATGAAGTAATATGCTGTCAAGACCCAAGGCAGCAAGGCTGGGACTCAGTGGCAAAGCCAGCTCTTGTGCTCAGTGCTCAGCTTAGCTGTGCTATGGGGTGAATGGTCTGAGAAGAAAGCCATCTAGCCCCTAAGCTTGGACAGCCCTGTCCCAAAGAAGACTGACTCAGAATCCCAAGAGAATATTGATCCTCAATTTCAGAGGAAAGACAACAAACCCACTCTGTGCTAAAAACAAGGCTTGAACAGATAGGGAGAACCTCTTCTCCCTTATGGCTGGCTTTATAGCAGGAGCTGGTTTAACTGGTCTCTCTTGTTTCAGGAACCAACCCTAAAACCTTCCAGTGGACAGAAGGGCCCATCTCCTCCCCCAGGCCTTTGAGCCTCCAGGCTTCAGGGCCTCCCATCAGCTCTCCCTGCTTCACCCACTGGCTCAGGACCTTCTGTACCTTCAATCCCTTCCCAGGTTCTGTGTGCCTGCACCACAGAGCACAGCAGCAAGGCCTCCATGGAGGCCAATAGGGCCCTGACCCCGTGCTCGTCCCCGCCTGCTGCCTCACGTGTTCTGAGGGTGAAAAGCTTTGCAGAATCAGGCCTAGTGCTGGCCTGGGCTTGCTGTTTGCTGGAAAGAGCTGCCTTGTCAGCTTCTGGAGGCTTCCCAGTACCCATGGGGCCTGTCCATCCCCATCCAGAGATGAAGTAAAGGCTCCTGAGGACTGTGACTGCCCACCCCCCCCCCCAGATGAGGATAGGAAGGTCAGGAACTATAATAACCAAGTACACACCAACAATCCCAGTCTCCGTCAGTGCACAGAAGGCGAAATTGAGTCCAAGAGAGGAGCAGGAACCTGCTCAGGGTCACACAACTTGAAGGAAGAGCCCACAGTGGGGAGATGTGGGGCCCACAGGATCACAAACTACAACCCTAGCCTTCTTTGACCCGTTCCTCTCTGGGCCAGAGGTCTGGGCAGAAAGGTCAGGTTAGGTCAGATTAGGAGGGGAGAGAGAAGGGGTGCCTGTCCATGAGAGAAAGAAAGGTAAATCAAATCCTGTATAGACGAGTCCACAAGCCCTGGCCCCACTGCAAAAGACAGAGAAACCAAGACGCAGAGAGAGGAAGGTTCTTCCTCAGAGCCCGATGCTGAGACTGATAGAGAGCCATCCTTGGAACTTGGGCTGCTTGTGGCCAAACTAGGGCTGGCTCCAGATTCATAAAGAACCCGCCCTTCTGGACTCAAAGGTCTTGCCAGATCAAACCCCAACTCTTCCCGGCCCCACCCTCAGGAAGCACCTCTTGGCATTCCAGAAGCGGGTGAATACGCCTCTGTGTTCTCCTCCATCTTCCCTCACCTGCCTCTCTGCCAGGCCAGATTAGGCAGCCTGCCCCAGTTGCCCAAGTTCCTTTCTCTCTTCAGGGGCTAGGGATCTCCCAGGCGAAGTGGAAGTGGCTCTGGGGACCGCCCAAATCAAACACGTTTCTTGGATCGTCCCCAAATGAACCGTAAATCCCCAGAGGTAAGGGGAACAACTTCCACACCCAGCCCAAATCTTAATTCTGTGCTTGTAGCAGCATTAGCTCCCTCCCTCAACCCAGCAGCTCTGGATCCCTCAAGAACCACTGGGATGCCCAAACTGAAGACCAGATCCTCAGGGAATGAATATGCACTGCCCAAGGCAGCGGGTGGAGAAAGAGGCTGGAGGAATGGTCTGTTCCACAGCTTAGAGGTATGCTGGCTCCCCTTTTAGCTGTGTGACCTTGGACAAGTCATCTAACCACTCTGGGCCTTTCCCCCAGCTGTGGGACATGAAAATCAGGAGGTTTAGATTACTAATAAGGCCATTAAAACATGGCCATTTTACTCCTCCAGGTCTCAGGACAGGGAGCTCACTACCTGAAGGGCAGCTGTTCAGTCCCAGTCAGCTCTTAACTGCTTCAAAGGGACTACTTAGCTGGACACTGCTTTCTTAGAAGTACCCCTATCTTATCTCCAAAGGTCCCAGAGATCTTCTCAGCCTCCAGCGGGAATCCATACTTACCTGGCACCTCCTGAGCATGAATAGCAGTTGATACACTTGGCACACATTGTTTCTTGTAATCCTCACTATAACTCTATGAGGTAGGCCCTATTGCCTGTGCATTTCCATTTTACAGAAGAGGAAACTGAGGCTCAGGGAAGTTTAAAACACTTGTGCAAGGTCACAGGCTAATAACTGACAGAGGTGGGATTTGAAATTACTTCATGGGGTTCCAGCCCCCCCCTCCCACATCTCCATCCCCCGCACCTAAAGAGAAATGCCAACCAACAGTCCTTGTGAAGTGAAGGGAGAGCTCAACCAATGCACACCCAGCCACCATGACGGAGAGTAGAGGGGGAGAGGGGTTGGTTTAGAAGTTGGGACAGCAGCAGATCCTGGGCGAGCACCAGCACAGTCAGAGCGTGGGGCTGGGCCTTGAGGAGGCCGGACCGCGTGGCGGAGCTCCCCCAAGTGGGGTTGCCCGGCAGTCCAGCACACCCATTCCCATACTCACCCAGGATGTGGCGGCGAGGAGGCCGCATCAGCGCAGGCCAGGCGCTGGGGGAACCCGAGCGGAGCCCAGGCCCGGCCTGGGGCAAGCGGCGGGGGGCGGGCGGGAGCGGGAACGGCGGGGGCGGGGCCAGCGCGCTTGGGGAGGAAACTGCGCCCAGATCCTCCGTTGGCCCCTCCCCACTTCTGCGGACCTAGATTCTTGGCTGTCCCCCTCAATCCCGCGTCTCCTGGTGCCATGCTCTCCAGCTCTCGGCGGCTCCACTAATTCCCGCTGCGTGGGGACAGCCGGAAGAGCCCTGGACCCCTGGTTTTGACACGTTGGATAAGCCACCTTGTCGCCTTACCTCTCAGCTGTGTTCCATCACCTGTTGAAAGAACATAAAATTAACTCAACAGGGCCCCGAATTTTCCAATTTCCTAACCTCAGTGTCTCCTGCCCACGCTCCCATTCTAGCCAAATTGTCCAGCCTCGCCCTTCTGAAACATTACAACAGCTTTGCCCCAACTTCAACGCCCCCTCCCTAACTTTGCTCCCCAGAGCCGATTCGAGCAAAGGGAAGTGCACCTTATGGGTAGAGAGAGATGGGTGAGAACCACCCCAAAAGCTCTGGGCCAGAACTGTTCCCACCTTTGATCAGGAGAGGGCGCCCTGTCCTGTCCTACAGAACATAGCAAGGCTCTCCTCTGCTCCGCCCCCGTCACTCCCCCGCCAAGAGAGGGTTGAATCCCAGAAAGCAGCCCCCAGGGGTCCCTCTCCACTCTAACTGACCCATAAAGGAACCTAAGGAGGACTCGGGATTGTCAGAGCACCTGCAGGGGGTAAAGGACCTCCGGAGCTAGACATGGTCACCATCACATTTTCCTATTTAAATCCCCACAGTAATAATTAGCACCTTTTGAGCACTTTCTGTCTTCCAAGGACTTTTTTTTTTTTTACTTTTTATGCATTATCCCATTTAATCCTCATAAAAAGTGCATGAGGTAAATACTATTACTATTTCCGTTTTACCAGTGTAAAACAGAAAAGATATGTTACCTATTCACACAGTTACAAATGTCAGAACCAGGATCAGGGTCTGACCCCTGAGGGCATTCTCTTAATCCCCATACGGTTGCCCCTGGAACGATGGTGAGTTTGAACAGCACAGGTCCACTTATACGTGAATTTTTTATATGTATATAGAGAGAGCACAGTATTGTAAATGCATTTTCTCTTCCTTATGACTTTCTTTAAAAACTGTATTTTTTTACAGTAGGCTACACACTCAATGTGGGGCTCAAACTTAAAACCCCAAGATTAAGAGTCACATGCTCTGCCAACTGAGCCAGCTAGGCACCCCTCTCTTCCTTATGATTTTCTTACTAACATGGTCTCTCTGCCTCTAGCTTACTTTATTGTCAGAATACAGCCTATGAAACAAAGAACATACAAAATATGCATTAATTGAGTTTGTTATCAGTAAGGCTTTGGTCAACAGTAGCTATCTGTAGTTAGTTCTGGAGGAGTCAAAAGTTATAGATGGATTTTTGACTGTGCCAGGGTTCAGCACTCCTCACCCCTGTGTTGTTCAAGAGTCAACTGTATAGTGATGCCTGGGTGGCTCAGTCAGTTGGGCATCTGCCTTCGGCTCAGGTCGTGGTCTTGGGGTCCTGGGATTGAGCTTCGCATTGGGGTCCCTGCTCAGCGGGGAGTCTGCTTCTCCCTCTCCCTCTCTGTTCTCCCTCTTTCTCTCTCTCAAATAAATGAATAAAGTTTTAAAAAAGAGGGGGGGGGCGTCAACTGTATAATGTTAACCCCACAAGGTAGCTATAATAATCACCACTTTGCAGGGGGGCATACAGAGGCTCAGATTTGATGAATTTACCAGAGCTCTTTTTCATGTGTTAACTCTTGTTCATTTATTCAGCCTAGGCCCTCCATGTGGCTGGCCCTAGCCGGGCAATGGTGGCAACCTAGAGATCTCTCACTCCTGTGGGTTCCAAGTCTGGAGGGGTGATGCCCTTTTTTTTTTTTTAGATTTATTTATTTGTTGGGGAGCAGGAGGGTGGGGAGCACAAGCATGTGGAGCAGCTGGCAGAGGGAGAAGCAGGCTCTCTGCCGAGCAAGGAGCCCAATGTGGGACTCTATCCCAGGACCCTGGGATCATGACCTGAGCAGAAGGCAGACGCTTAATCACCTGAGGCACCCAGGCATCCTTGGGTGCCTTATTCTAAAAACTTCTTTTGTTGACCTTGAACTCTCCTCCACCCTGTCCTTTAAGGTCTCGGGACAAATGAACAATTCGTAAAACTTTACTAAAAGAATGATTTCCTTTTAGTTTCATTAACTAGATGTAGGTTTCCTACCTTAGGGTTTCGTGTCATCCCTTTTTGTTTAGCTCCAACCCACAGATGCCTGCTCCTGGCCTTTATTCCCTGTCTTAACACCTTGTCTGTTTCTTTGGCTCTAAATACCATTTCCTGAGGCTGGGTCCCTTCTCTCCGCCTCTAGACTACCCCCAACGTCTGAAACTTGAGGTGCATTAATCTTGCCTTTAATTCTTTGGTGATTGGGGCAATTCACCGTCCAGTCCTGAATCTCAGTTTCTTCATTTGTAAGATGGTTTTAGGAATATCCACAGCACAGCATTGCTGTGAGAATTAAATAAAGTAAAATAGAAGTGTGCCAGGCATGTGGAAAATACTCACTATATCATGACTATTAGGACCCCATGTGGAAGCTATAGCTTGAACCGGTCCTGATTGAGCCTTTTCTGAAGTGTGACCACAGCTGTCACTGACCCTCTCTGAATCTGTTTTGTCCACTGCCAGTTTGAAAGCCTCTCAGCTACCTTGATTTCTGTGAGGAAAAAGAGAAGAGAAGAATGAATTCTTACTAGGTGCCAGGAACTTTCTGTACCCTTTCTAATTTGATCCTCTTAATATCTGGTGAGGTAAATGTGATGGAATCTTTGTACAGATAAAGAAGTTGAACAAGCATCTAAGCCTCCAGTCTCGCCTTCATTCAGCGGGTACTCGGTGTTTGCCAAATGGGTATTTGCCCATTGTCAAAGTAGCTGTTGCTGCAGTTGAAGCCTTCCAATGTCTCCTGTCCTCCTGGTTGGTTTGCCTCGTGCCTGGACATACCCCAGAGAGGCCTGTGCCTGAAATAGCACCACCCCTTTCCAGCTTTGGCCATCATCACTGCTCCACTCCCCCATCCACACACACATACCAGATACCCCAAAGCTGACCAGTCACTTATTTACAGGGATGTCCCAGCCCCCAGTAGAACGGGGGACGGTGGGGAGCTGGGAAGCGGAAAAGAAGTGAATGTGGGATGCACTTGTCAAGGAAAGCTTCCTGTGGGTCTCCTTCCCTGGCCTCCTTGCCCTTTTAGCTCTTCATCATCCTCCACTTACAGCCACATTGGCTCTTCTTAAAAAAAAAAAAAAAACAGATCTGATCGCCTGCCTCCCTTGCTGCAAACTATTTAGTAACTCCCTATGGCTTATTATACCTATAAAGGTATTAACTAGCGTCACACTTAGGAATGCATGTGGTAACTTCTAGGGAGATGACTAAAATTATATAAGAAGGTAATTTAATTTCTAAACTAGTACAGGAGGAAAAACAAAATAATTCAAAAGAATGGTAAGAAAGCAGAGATTTAAATGCAAAATAAGCAATTGAAAAGGTGGTCAACATCATTAATCATTAGGGAAATGTTTATGAAAACCACAATGAGATGTCACTTCATAGCCCCTAGGATGGCTATAATAATAATAATGAAAGGAAAACAGCAAGTGTTGGCAAGGACATGGAGAAACTGGAACCCTCATCTCCTATTAGCAGGAATACACAATAGTGCAGCCACTTTGGGAAACAGTCTGGTAGTTCCTCCAAAAGTTAAACACAGGGTTACTATAGGACCCCATAAATCCATCCTAGGTATAAACACAAGAGAACTGAAAACGTATGTCCACAAAAATCTTGTACACAAGTATCCATAGCAGCATTATTCATAGTAGTCACAAGGTAGAAACTCAAAAGTCATTCAACTTTTGAGTGTATAAATGAAATATGGCTTATCCATAAAATGGAATGTTATTCTACCATAAAATGGAATGAAGTGCTACAACGTGGATGAAACTTCAAAACATTATGTTAAGTGAAAGAAGTCAGACACAAAGTCCACATATTGTATGATTCCATTTATAGGAAATGTCCGGATGGGCACATTCATTGAGACAGAAAGTAGATTAGTAGTTGCCAGGAGCTGGGGGAAGGGGGAGATGTGGAATGACTGCTAATGATCTGGGGTTTCTTTTTTGGGGTTATGAAAATCTTCTAGAATTAGTTAGTGGTGATAGTTCCCCAACTTTGTGAATATAGTGGATCCGTGAACAATACAGGTATTGGAGGCTAACCCCTCGCAGTCCAAAATCCAAGTATAACTTTTGATTCCCCAAAACCTTAACTACTAAGAGTCTACGGTTGAGCAGAAGCTTTACCGATAACATTAAACACTTGACTAACACACACTTTGTGTATATGTATTATATACTGTATTCTTCCAATAAGATAAGCTGGAGAAAATAATATGTTATTAAGAAAATCATAAAGGAGAGACAATACATTTATGGTACTGTATTATACTTATTGAAAAATATTCTCTTATAAGTGGACCTACTCAGGGGTGCCCGGGAGGCTCAATCTGTTGAGAGTCTGTCTCTTGGTTTCAGCTCAGGTCATGATCTCAGGGTCCTGAGTTGGAGCCCTGTGCCAGGCTCCCTGCTCAGCGGGGAGTCTGCTTGAGATTCTCTCCTTTTGCCCCTCCCACCGCTCCTGCTCCTTCTCTCTCTCTAAAATAAATAAATAAATAAATCTCTTTTTTAAAAAGATTTTATTTGTTTATTTGACAGACAGAAATCACAAGTAGGCAGAGAGGCAGGCAGAGGCGGGGGGTGGTGGTGAAGCAAGCTCCCCGCTGAGCAGAGAGCCCGATGTGGGGCTCAATCCCAGGACCCTGGGCTCATGACCTGAGCCGAAGGCAGAGGCTTTAACCCACTGAGCCACCCAGGTGCCCCAAATAAATAAATCTTTAAAGATAAAATAAATAAATGGACCTGCCAGGTTCAAATCCATGTTTTTCGAGAGTCACCTGTACTAAAACCCTTTGCATTGTATACTTTAAATCGATAAATATTATGTTACGTGAGTTATATTTCAATTTTACTTAAAAAATTTTTTAAAAGATTTTATTTTATTTATTTGACACAGAGAGAGAGAGCACAAGCAGAGGGAGAGGGAGAAGTAGGCTCCCCGCTGAGCAAGGAGCCCTAAGCAGGGCTCAACCCCAAGACTGTGGGATCATGACCTAAGCCAACGGCAGACACGTAACCAACCAAGCCACCCAGGTGCCTCTATAACTCAATTTTTTAAAAATCTGGCAGAACTGGGCCTCAAAAAAAAATTATTATTATAAAAGAATCAAAATGGAAAAGAGAGTAAAAGAAAGAAACAGAACAGGAAGGACCAAAAAAAAATGTTAGATAAATTCCTGAATATACTAGTAAATTCTTTAAATGCTGTAGTTCAAAGTCAAATGTATCCACACAAGATTTATGAAAATCTAATTATATGCTATTTATAAACATCATCCTTCCCTATCAGGTTGTAGGAAAAAAGGAAGGAAATCAACAATTACTGGGTTCTTACTGTGTGTCAAACATGTGCCTGGTCCTTTGCAAATTCCCTTATTTGACCTTTACAACCACCTTACAACATGGGAAGTTTTGTGCCCATTTTATAGACAAGGAAGCTGGGTCACAGAATACTTAAATAATTTGCGCAAGGTCTAAAAAGTAGCAAGACTGGCACTTGAACTTAGCTGTTTGATTCCAATTCTGCCACTCATTCCAATGCACCACATAAGAAATGCAGACCATCACTCTGAAAAGAAGTCTCTTGCCCTTCCCTGATTCTGTGGTCCTTAAGGGTCCTGTCTCCTCCCTGAGCACCAGTGCTTCAAAGATGCATAGGGTCAGTTCCCAGAGTATGTATGTGAGAGACTGGGGGTTCCTAAGACAGAGTTAGACTTTCCTTTGCTTTGTCTCTCCTGGCCAGAGCAGAGTGTTGACATGCAGACCTCTCTGGGCTCCTGATGCCCAGGAGAGGGCTTGGCTCAGCAAGCTTTTGTGAGCATGCACAAAACACCTTTTCTTTAGAGGGGAAGAAGGAAGATGATAATAATCAAAGGGGTGTTATGAGAATTGGGCAGAGTAAGAGTATGTGGTCCACAAAGTCCTTCCTAGAGAGGTACCTGGGAATGACAAGCTTGTGGGCCATGTGCCTACCAGAGGACCTAACGAGAGGTCCTCCTAAGTAGAAATCACCAGAGTTATAGGAAATTTCTCCTTGTGGCACCCCTCATCCAATGTCTCCCCCTCCTGTCTTCCCATGAGTATGCACTATTTAAGGATCCCAGCTCCTATAAACCCACTAGTACTTTGGACTGAATATATTGACTTATTCACTCAAAACATACTTTTAAGCCCCATTTCTGTGTCAGTATCCACGTCTTAGAATATTTAGAATGGAAATTCCTTGATATTTATTTATTTATTTTTGAGACAGTGTGCATGCGTGTGTGAGCAGGGGGCAGGAGGGGCAGAGGGAGAGAGAGAATGTGAAGCAGGTTGTACGCTCAGTATGGAGCCTGACTCAGGACTCGATCTCTCACGACGCTGAGATCACAACCTGAGCTGTAATCAAGAGCCAGACGCTTAAATGACTGAGCTACCCAGGCGCCCCAGGAATTCCTTGACATTTTTAAAGAACAGGAAAAATTATCATTTATTAAGGGCTCCCTGTATACTGGGTACCATACTAAATGCTTTATCTCATTTAATTCTCCCAACAACCCTAAAATTACAGTTGCTACCCTCATTTTATAGACAAGGAAACTGAAGTTCAGGTGTTAAGAAATTTGCCCAAGTTCACACAGCTAATAAATGGTTAGGCTCAGATTTAAACCCAGGGTTCATGGACTCAAAAGTTCCACACTTTACTATTATTCTACTTAAGACAATAATTCATTCATTCATGGGTCGCACATTTAATGTGGACCTAATGTGTGCGGGGCCCTAGGGATACCAGAATAAATAAGTAGTGGAGAGGCTTAATCATAGTTGGGTCTCAGGACTGGAGGGTGGGAAATCAGAGCTTTATGAGGGCAGTGAGGAAGCTCCAGTAAATTATCCAGGAAGAGTTAATGACTTTTTAATGTAGAACACAGGCAAGGGAGGGTGGAGGAGAGGAAGGGATGTTTGGATGCAGAAGTAGGGGCAAAGTGCCTGAAGTCAGATGTTTAAACTAGCCTTAGCATTTGACCATCCATATATATTTTTTTCCTTAGAGCATCTACAATGTACCAGATTTCTCCTATCCATTATCTTATTTCATCTTTACAACCACTCCATTTTTGACAAATGAGTTATTCCTAATCCCTTGCTACCACCCAACACTCAATTTAAGTTCATCTACTTTTGGGCAGAGCCTATTTTCGTTTTCTATTAATCTTCCAAGCAGAAGGTGGTGGTGGAGAGGTAGCCTGAATACATTTTGCTTTCTGAGGACAGTTCCTGCTATTATGTGTGGGACCCTCAGTCACTAAGTCTATTTTCTAGAACATGCTCAACTTTCTCCCCTGTAATATCAAGTGGGGGAGGGGAAAGAAACTCAAATGAGTAATATTCAGGTCTGACCTCCAAGAGCCTAGGCACAGAGGAATGAAAAGTAAACAGTAGGATACAAAGTGACAAGGCTGTAACAGAAGCCTGCGGAAGCATTAGCCCAACTCTCTGAGATCCGGGAATGTAACCCAGAGAAGGTGGGCATATTTGAACCAGACCTTTAAGAATAAATAGGAGATCCTAAAGTGCAGGTGGTTAAGAAGTTCCAAGAATCCTCATTTGTAACATATCCTACCCTGAGCCGTTTCCTTAGGGCATGCTTAGAGCGTCCATTCTAGGGATTTAGAGAGGGAAAGGTTGTGATAGGGGTGGCATGGGTTGGGAAACCAGGAGGCCAGGTTTTGGGGCCTCAGAGCAGCTGCAGGAAAGCTACTCGAAGAGACAGACCTCCCAGGAGGGTCCTCCGCCTCCGCACGTGGTCTGACCAGGAAGTGCGGGCAGTACTACGGGGAAGCCTTCCCATCACCGCCCGCGGACTGGGGCAAGGAAAGGGTAGAATAGTTACCATGCCATCCAGGAGCCTCCCTTCTGATTGGCCCGGGTTTCAGCAGCCCGACTGTCTCGGCTCCAAGACAGGGGGCGGAGCCTAGGCATAGCATCACCACCTTTCTCCCACACCCCGCCCAGTGCACCGCAACGCAGCCACTCACAGGCCCACTTCGAGGGGGCCCTGTATGACATCACGACTCTCCTCCAGCCAGTCGCGGCAGAGAGGGGCGGGACTACATGTCCCTCTCACCGCCCCTCCCTTTTCCTCTCCGTAACTCCTCAAGTCCCTCCTCTTCCCCCTCGCCCCTTCTCCCAAAGACCGCCTTCACGTTCGGTTTCAAAAGACTTGTTGCCCAATGAATAACAGGGAGGACTTAGAGTGGCGGAGGTGCCTGCCAATGTGCAGACAGCGAGGGCGGAGCGCCCGGAGCGAGCCTCTGACGGCGGGCGGCGTGTGACGCAGTCGGGCCCTCTGCGCGCTGCGCCCGAAGCGGCGGTCGGTGGCGGTGGTGGTAGCGGCGGCGACGGTTTCGTGGCGGCCGCGCGCTGCTCGCTGAGCGGCGGGTGGCGGAGGGGCCTAGGCCTCCACTCCTGACACTTCCCTTCCCCCGCCGCACCGCGGTAAGTCGGGAACCCGGGCGGTGGTGGCCCCGGACCGACAGGCTCCTCCTCTTCTCAGGGCGGGCGGGTGCGCGGAGGCCCTCCGCGCCGAAGTCTCGCGCCCCGGCGCGCACCTTCTGCCCTGAGGGAGGGGGCGGGGCCCTCAACCCTACGGCCCGGAGGCCGGGCTCTTCGGGCGCTTCGAGGGAATCGAGATCGGTGGAGTCTGGGCCCCGGGGTCTCCCGTCGCAGCCTACGCGGAGGGAGCGACCATGTATCTGGTGGTACTCATTCATTTGCCCAGCGGTGATTAGGTGGGCGGGCCCTTTGCGGGGGCAGCGTCTTAGGACCCTGAATTGGGTCTCCCCAGCACTTCCCTTGACCGTCGAGCTGGATAGGCTTTAACTTGCCTTTGGCGTCACCTCGGGGAAAATTTGCAGCCCGAGGTTTAGGGTGGGTGGGTCGGGAGTTTGTTAGTTTTTTTAAATAATATTTGAAAATTAAGGACGGTTTAGTGGAGTAAAAGGTTATTTTCTGTTCTCCCACGTGTTCCGTGTAAAACTGGATAAGGAGAAAGATGTGATTTCTGGATTACTATAGCCATAGAGACGTAAAAAATTAAGCCAGCCCCCTACCGTATATCACGTGCAAGTTTTATAGATAGAGAAACTGAGGTCCAGAGAAGGGACAGGATTAGCCAATACCAGATCTGATTCAGTCTAGAAATTTTTCTCCTGTATCACCGTCCCATTATTTGAAGGTTCCCTTTGGGAGTTAGGGGAGGGAGCATTCGGTAGTTAGAAGCAGCCTTTGATCGCGTTTCTGATCGGGTTGGTACCACTTCTGTTTGTGTAAAGGCAGAAGCTTCCTTTGCGGTACCCTAACCCAAACCATGAGAACTAAAAAGTTGGTTAAAGAATGTCAGTGATATAAGTGTATTGGAAACGAAACGATAAGACTACGTGTCTGGCTAATTTCCTATTCCAAATCTGAAATTTTTATTTGTGTCAGCTGCTGGGGACTCAGAAGAAAGAATCCAATTAGTGACTCATAACGTTATTGGAATAGAAAGCAGGAAATACAGATAAGACTTAGAAAGATAGGTAGCTGGGGTCATTTTGTGGTTCTTGTACCATGGAAGTCATAGAATTCAAAGTATTTTAGTTGGATAAGGTGAGAAAATGAAACTGTTTGGAAGAAGAAACTAACTGGAAGAAAGAAAAGAGCAGTGATCATTCCCTGTGACAGTCTTATAAATTCAGAAAGAAGTGCTTGTTAACTGGGTGACAGATGATCTGTTTACTTGGTGGAAGAAGTTAGGCTATTAAAAAAACAAACCCAGAACTTGGACAAATTGGAGGTACTGGGAAATACTTTAATAGGGTTATTTTTCACTCTTCAGTAAGATTTGAGGAAATTGAATTAAAAGTTGCCACTTTGGTCTTTTCACAGTGGTCAGATCGTCACTTTGTTGTTGTTTTCAGTTGTTTTAAACTGAAAACTAGCGTGTAAGAGCAGAAGAGTACAGTAGTCTAAACACAGAGATGTGAACAGAGTGTATTTTCTGTGACATTTTCTCAGTTCAAGCATCACCCTCTTCTGGGAAGCCTTTCCTGGCATTCTGTCTCCTGCAAGCTTCCATAACACTTATTTGATACTTCTATTTATAGCACAAATCATTTTTTATTTTAGCTGTTCATGTTATTAGACTGTGGTAAAATATATTTGTCTTTTTTAAATATTTATTTATTGAGATAGAGGGAAAGAGAGAGGAGGAGAGGGAGAAAGAGAATCCAGAATCCAGAATCCGCTTGTGCAAAGCTGTGTGGGGCTCAGTCTCACAACTCTGAGATCATGACCTGAGCTGAAATCAAGAGTTGGATGCTTAACCAACTGAGCCACCCAGGAACCACTGTCTTATCTTTGTATTCAGGTTGCTTGGCACATAGTAGGCATTCAGTGTTTATTTGAAGGGATAAACAAATATGGAACAGCTAAACCTAAAATAGTCTATAAAAATACTGGGTATATGTGTGCTCCTGAAATATGGGGCCTAGATAAGAGGACTCATACCATTCAAAAATTACATGGTACTTTGGTCCCTGACTTTATTCATGTCTACTAGCTCCTAGATAGCTAAGAGCAAATAGAGCTTTTAGGGAACCAAATTCACAGCTTGGAAGAAATTGGGTATATTATTTTATTGTGATATCTTTATTGTAGCAATTAACCTAGGAAGTAAGGAATAGTAGTAGTGATGTTTAATTTGTAACAGAGTGCCCATCTATAATTATGCAATTTGTCGAAAGGTTAGGGGACTAAGAAATTTTTGGAGATTTAACAATATGGGTAATAGAGTGGGATGCCTAGGTGGCTTAGTTGGTTAAGCAGCTGCCTTCGGCTCGGGTCCTGAGATCGAGCTCTGCATCACGCTCCCTGCTCATTGGGGAGCCTGCTTCTACCTCTCCCTCTCCTCCTGACTTGTGTTCTCACTCACTCTCCTCTCTCTCTCTCTCTCTCTCTAATAAATAAATCTTTAAAAAAAAACACACACACACACAATATAGGTAGTAGAGAGTAAGGTATATATATACAGCATTTCTTTTTTTTATTTTAAAGATTTTATTTATTTGACAGAATGAGAAATCACAAGTAGGCAGAGAGGCTGGGGGGGTGGGCAGGCTTCCAGCTTAGCAGAGAGCCCGATGCGGGGCTTGATCTCATGACCTGAGCCAAAGGCAGAGGCTTAACCCACTGAGCCACCCAGGCGCCCCATATACAGTGTTTCTTGAGAATTTGGTGCATTTCTTTGGGTTTGGAGTTGAATCTAAGTATTTGGCATAGTAGGTCTCTAGAGAAGATTTTTCGGCCTCTGTACTGTTGACGTTTTGGGCCAGATAATTCTTTTTTTTGGGAGTCATGTTTTGTATTGTAGGATGTTTAGCAGCAGCGTTCCCCAAATCTACCCATCTCCCTGAGTTGTAACAGTTAGGAAGGTCTCCACATATTGTCACATGTCCACTGGGAGGCAAAATTGCCCTGATTGAGAGATCACTGCTTTTGAGAAAACATTACCAGTATTTCAGTAAAGTCATACCTTTAACTTGCCTGATGTATGCTTGTAAAGTCAGCTAATAGATTGCATCTTTTTTTTTTTTTAAGATTTTATTTATTTATTTATTTGACAGAGAAGGAGGGGAGAGCAACCACAAGCAGGGGGGGGAGCGGCAGGCAGAGGGAGAAGCAGGCTCCCCACTGATCAAAGAGTCTGATGTGGGGCTCGATTCCAGGACCCTGGGATCACGACCAGAGCCTCAGGCAGCTGCTTAACTGACTGAGCTGCCCAGGTGCCCCCTAATAAATTGCATCTTGTTAAAGTGTCCTTGAGGGCGCCTGGGTGGTTCAGTCTTCAGCTCGGGTCATGGTCACAGGGTCATGGGATCGAGTCCTGCATTGGGCTCTCTGCTCCACAGGGAGCCTGCTTCCTCCTCTCTCTCTGCCTGCCTCTCTGCCTACTTGTGATCTCTGTCAAATAAATAAATAAAATATTTAAAAAAAATAAAGTGTCCTTGAAAAACCCTTAAGTTATCAAAATCTGGTATCAGGAAGCTGAAAAGCTAAGAGTCCTAGTGTCTCTTTATTTCTGTGGTATCCTCCCTTTTTCCGGGATAGAAATCAAGGTCTTGTTTGAAAGGGGATAGGCCATTGGGAAAATAAAACAATGTCTCTTTCTCTTTTTGTGGAAGAGGGCAAAAAGAGCTTATAGTTGAATTGATGTAATTAAATGTGGTGCTGTGGAATTCCATTATTTTTCCATTTCTTTTTTTTTTTTTTTTTTTTTTTTAAGAATTTATTTATTTATTTGATAGAGATCACAAGTAGGCAGAGAGGCAGGCAGAGAGAGAGGAGGAAGCAGGCTTCCTGCTGAGCAGAGAGCCCGATGCGGGGCTTGATCCCAGGACCCTGGGATCATGACCCGAGCCAAAGGCAGAGGTTTAACACACTGAGCCACCCAGGCGCCCCTATTTTTCCATTTCACTGGTAGTTATATGCATTGATCGGTGTCTTGTCCCATTGTACTGACACAGAATTGTCTTATTGAAGAGTTTGTATCTAATCCAGCATAATTGCAGTTTTGTAGTAGAGAAATAAAAATTATTAAAATACAGCTCTAATTAGCTAAGTCTGATACGTGAGTTTAAGCTGGTGGGTGGTGGGTAAATTGGAAGATGTGAAACTGAAGTCTGGCAGACAAATTAGGAGGAAGCTATAGCAATAGTGTAGTGTAGCAGTTCTCAAAATTTGAGATCTTTGGACTCCTTTATACTTCTAAAAATTATTGAAGATTCCAGACAGCT
This sequence comes from Martes martes, assembly GCF_963455335.1. Taxonomy (NCBI): domain Eukaryota; kingdom Metazoa; phylum Chordata; class Mammalia; order Carnivora; family Mustelidae; genus Martes; species Martes martes. The sequence continues at coordinate 57,832,995 of NC_137898.1, forward strand.
TTTGTTATGTGGGTTTTATCTACTCATCTTTACTATACTAGAAATTAAAGCTTCAAAAGATACTGACTTAAAGAATAATAAACTCATTTGTTAACATAACAGTTTTATGAAAAATCACTAAAAAATTTAGTGACAAGGGTGATGGTGTTTTACATGTTTGTAAATCTTTTTGATGTCTGGCTTAGTAGAAGATCACTGGATTTGCAGATCTTTTGCATTCACAGTTGATAAGTTGTTTTGATTGAAGTATGTGAAAAAAAAATCCCAGCCTCATACAGATGAGTAGAAGGAGAAGAGGAGTGTTTTAATAATCTTTTCAAATAATTGTAGATATTCTCCTTTGACACTACACTCAAACATTTCTTTCTTTATTGACAGGGAAAGAAGGCTTAGGCAGAGGGAGAAGCAGGCTCCCCGCTGAGCAGGGAACCCGATGTGGAACTCGATCCCAGGGTCCTGGGATCATGACTTGGCCAAAGGCAGACACTTCACGACTGAGCCACCCAGGCATCCCAAACGTTTCTAAAGACTTGTTGCAATATGGAATCTGAAGCCATATTATTATTACTTTTTAAGATTTTATTTATTTGAGGAGCACCTTGGTGGCTGGTTGAGTGCCTACCTCCAGGTCAGGTCATGATCCCGGAGTTCCAGGATCAAGCCCCACATCAGGCTTCCTGCTTAGCATGCTGTCTGGTTCTCCCTCTGCCCCTACCCCTGCTTATGCGTGCGCGTGCTCTCTCTCTCTCTCTCAAATAAATAACTAAATAAGAATCTTAAAAAAAAAAAAAAAAGATTTATTTGAGAAAGAGCCTGTGTGAACACGTTCAGCAGAAGGGAGGGAGGGGAAGAGGGAGAAGCAGATTCCCTGCTGAGCAAGGGAGCCGGATGTGGAACTCTTTCCCAGGATTCTGGGATCATGACCTGAGCCAGAGCTGACTCTTAACTGAATGAGCCACCCAGGTGCCCTGAAGTCATATTGTTGAAATTACTACAGTGTTACATTTAAATTTCATTGGTTTGTCTTGCACTTTGAATGGATATTTACTCATGCATAATTTTATGACATTGTACATTGTTCATTAAGAAATGATTGGTTCACTGGGTTATGTAGCTCTTCCAAATGTTGACAAATTTAATTATACAGTTGTTAAAATTTCCACCCATCTCATCAGATAAGTCTTTTAAGAATGAGCTGACAAGCTCATAGTGGCAGGCACAATTCTAATTTTCATTTCAAATCTGAATAACCATAGTTTGTCATTTATTCTCTGAAGTAAAAATGGTGTTCCATGAAAAATCAGCTGGTTCAGCTTTCTACTCAGGTAATCACACAGGTGTTTTTCTTTGAGATAGCTCTTGTATTTCCATGTACAGAAGTGCTTTTGAGTATTTACCATTTTCTCTCAAAGAATAATCACGGAATATTTTTAAAAATGTGTACTGAAATGTCAAGAATTAATACAATCAGTAATTTTTACAACTTCATCAAAGGCACTCACATGAAAGTGTATTTTTTGTGTGTGCTGTGTATGGCAATGAAGAATTCAGTAACTTTTATAGTTTGGGTCATTGTCCTGATTCATGCTCAGGCTCCAGCAGTTTTATACACTGTTGCTTTTGCCCCCTAGTGCTGAGCTTAGTACAGTTAAAAAAAAAAAAAAAGTAAATAATGCCTTAGTATTGTTATGAACATAGTTTCGACTTCATGGACACTCTGAAAGAGGTCTCAAGGACTTTTAAGAGCCTTCAGACCTCATTTTCAGAATCACTAATCTAGAAAGGACAGTGATTTTTCACATCAGTTCTTTGAAAGCACTCTGCTGGTAGAGTTCTACTGAACCTATTCCTCTTGACTTCGGCCAGAGCAGCTTCTGTGTCGGGTTCAATAGCTAAAAATATTTGAAAACCATTAATCAAGAGAAGAAAGAACTGACTGAATTAGAACTGTTGTTCAGGAAGGGAGCAGTTCATGCTTCATGAATGCATGTTGCACTCACTCATCACTTCGTACGTTATTTATTTTATTTCTTCATGCTCCTTTGACATAGGGACTTCTGGTGTCTACACACCTTCTTGGTGGATTAAGCTTCTTAAGAAATAGGGGAAGGAGCTCCTGGGTGGCCCAGTGGGTTTAAGCCTCTGCCTTCAGCTCAGGTCATGATCTCAGGGTCCTGGGATCGAGCCCCACATTGGGCTCTCTGCTCATCAGGGAGCCTGCTTTCCGCCCCCCCTCTGCCTGCCTCTCTGCCTACTTGTGATCTCTCTCTGTGTCAAATAGATAAAAAAAAATCTAAAAAAAAAAAGAAATAGATGAATGGATTTGTAGATTAAAGGTGACTTGTTGGGAATGAGACTGGAGAGGTGAGATGAGTGGAAGAAAATGATCAGAGTGACCTCAGTGTGTGTGGAGCAAGTGTTTGGGTTTTTTAGTTTACTGTGGTATTTTATGGTTATATTAAATGGTCAGTAGAAGACACTGAAGTATTGTGAAATCATTTTATGTATGGTGATCCAGCTGGGCATTGAGCAGTCAAGGCTTAGAGCGAGGGGAAATTAATTTACATTTTTCTTACTAAAAGTATTATAAAAATATTTGTTGAAAAGCTAAACAAAAACCTGCTTTTGGGTGTAGAGGTTACTTTTTAAAAAATTAAAAATCTTAGGAAAAAAACAAACCAACCTACTTTTGAGGAGCTAAACTGAAGCATCTTTGTCCTTCAGTGTGGGCTGGATAATCCCTGTTGTTAATTGTAGACATAGAGGTCTGAAAGGTTGAATATCCTGACAAGTACAGTTACACAGTAGTAAATGGCAGGGTTTCTTAAATTCCTTTTTAACTTTTTTGAGTTAATTTTAGATTTTTAGAGAATTGCAAAGATAGTAAGTGGTGGAGAGTTTTAAATTTTTTTTTTATTTATTTATTCATTTGTTAGAGAGAGCGAGTGAGCACAGGCAGAGTGGTAGGCAGAGGCAGAGGGAGAAGCAGGCTCCCCGCCGAGCAAGGAGCCCGATGTGGGACTCCATCCCAGGACGCTGGGATCATGACCTGAGCCGAAGGCAGCCGCTTAACCAACTGAGCCACCCAGGCGTCCCAGTGGTGGAGAGTTTTAAATACAGATTTGTGTTACTCCAAAACTGATGTACTCTTTTCACTACTTCTGTTTTTCAAATGAAGGTTATGTTAAAGGAATGAAAATGCTACTCAGCACTGCGAGAAAAGGAGCTCAATTAGATAATATAGATTATTTTAAATTAATTTATACCTTAGTGGAAGAAATTAAGCAAAATCCAGATGCTTTCTACTAGAGCAGCAAACAGCTCATACACTCAAGGGGCTGGTATGACAACAAATATATTGCGTAACTAAAAGTAGCTGAGAGGCATTAGTTTACGTAATCATGTTTGGAATGGGGGAGGGGAAGGGGATGTGTTTTTATACTGATTAGAGTCTGAAGGGTCTAATCTGGGACTGTGGATTAGGTGAGGCTTGAACAGCAATTTTTATTTTTTATGTTTTTTTTTTTTAATTTTTACATAATCTCTACACCCAATGTGGGGCTCGAACTCAAAATCCTGAGATCAGGAGTCGCACGCTCTACCCACTGAGCCAGCCAAGCACCCCAGATATTTTTCTCTTTCTTATTAAAAATACTTTATTTATTACTGGGGCACCTAGGTGGCTCAGTTGATTAAGTGTCTGCCTTCAGCTCAGGTTGTGATCCCAGAGTTCTGGAATCAAGTCCCACATCGGGCTCCCTCCTTGCAGAGAACCTGCTTTTCCTTCTCCTCCCTGCTCATGCTCTCTCTTGCTATCACCCTCTCTCTCAAATAAATAAATAAATAAATTTTTAAAATATTTTATTTATCGGGGCACCTGGGTGGCTTAGTGGGTTGAAGCCTCTGCCTTCGGTTCAGGTCATGATCCCAGGGTCCTGGGATCGAGCCCCACATCAGGCTCTCTGCTCGGCAGGGAGCCTGCCTCCCCCTCTCTCTGTGCCTGCCTCTCTGCCTACTTGTGATTTCTGTCTGGCAAATAAATAAATAAAATCTTTTTTTTAAAAAAAGTTTAAAAAAAGATTTTATTTATCATTTTTTAAAGATTTTATTTATTCGACAGAGAGAGAAGAAGAAGCAGGGAGCCTGGTGTGGGGTTTGATCCCAGGACACTTGGATCATGATCTGAGCTGAAGGCAGACGCTTAACCGACTGAGTTATATAGGTGCCCCAAGATTTTACTTTTTTTTAATGTAATTGCTACACCCATCTTGAAGCTCTGACTTACAGCTCCAAGATCCAAGAGTCACACACTCCCCCAACTGAGCCAGCCAGGTGCCCCTGAACATCAATTTTTAGAAAGAAAAAGTGAGGGGGTATCTGGGTATCCCAGCTCAGCGAGGAGCCTGCGTCTCTCTCTCCCTCTGCTGTTCCCCCTGCTTATACTCTGTCACTCTCTCTGTTAAATAAAGAAATAAAAATCTTTAAAAAACAAAAGAAAAAGAAAAAGGGACATAGTTTTTAGAGAACAGCAAATGTTCTAACAAAGGAATGGCTTACTGGAATTGATCATAGGAAGGATATAGTAAAACAAGAGGATAGCAGGTGGTTTTGCTGGGATGTGATATCTGGTGATTAAGACTAAGCTAACTTTTTGGAACTGCCTAACTCTCCCATCCCTTTTCTATTCAAGGCAAAAAGTAACAGTTATTTTTCCATTCAGTTTAACTGTGGATGATAATTCCTGTCTATTCTAGTATTTTTGTGAAGATTAGATGAGAGGATATATGAAAAAGTGCTTTGTAAGCTGGGAAGTAGTACTTCATTCATCTAACAATTATTTATTGTTTTTGCTCTTTACTTAGAGTTTGGTACAAAGGAACTCAGTGAAGTGGAGAGGAAAAATTACTTCCCAGTTGTGTAACTTTCTGTTGTCAGAGAGCAGCAAGCTTGCTTAGTCATTCAGATAGTGCTTAAAGTTGGCAGTTGCTGGGTTGTTAACCATGTTTCAGGGACTGTCCACCACTCTTCTGGAAGAAACCTGAGGTCGATCTTTGTTTCCAGAGTTCACAAAGTGCACAAAAGTTGAATGTTTATTAAGCTTCATTTGGGATAGTGGGGGAATACTGGACTACTGATGTTTGTTATTAAGGCTTCCTCTTTCTTATATCTGACAGTCTTTTTTTTTTTTCTTTTAAGATTTTATCCATTTGAGAGAGTGAGAGCGTGCAGGGTGGGGGAGGGGCAAAAGGAGAGGAAGAAGCAGACTCTCTGGTGAGCTGGGAGCCAGTCTCGGCCTCCATCCCAGGACCCCGAGATCATGATCTGAGCCAAAGTCAGACATGGAATTGACTGAGACGTCTGACAGTCTGAATTACTAATTAGAAGATCAAGCACAGGGCACCCCTGGGTGGCTCAGTGGTTTAAGCGCCTGACTCTTGATTTGATCTCAGCTCAGGTCTTGATCTCAGGATAGTGAGTTTAAGCCATATTAGGCTCCACACTGGGTGTGGAGCCTACTTAGAAAAATCAGCACAGGGGCGCTTGGGTGGCTCAGTGGGTTAAAGCCTCTGCCTTCGGCTCAGGTCATGATCTCAGGGTCCTGGGATCGAGCCCCGCATCGGGCTCTCTGCTCCGCAGGGAGCCTGCTTCCTCCTCTCTCTCTGCCTGCCTCTCTGCCTAGTTGTGATTTCTCTCTGTCAAATAAATAAAATATTTAAGGAAAAAAAAAAAAGAAAAATCAGCACAAAGAACAAAGTAAATTATTTAATGGCATTGTTTCTCTCTGTATAGGACTATTTCATTTTAATCTTTTCTTTCTAAATATGTCTTATAAAAAAAAATTGCAGTGAGTGTAAGTACATCCATCCATAAAGGAAGTGGTTAGTCTTTGCAGGAAAGTTCTTCTAGGCCACATAAATTGTCTTCCATAAGAGCGAGCAGTTTCCTTTCTGATGATTGGAACTGTCATGTTTGCCAGAGAAGTGTCTCTTTCTCCTGATAGGGCTGGATTAATAGTGCCAAATATTGGTTTTATAGCTTTCTTATTTACAGTGATGCAAAGTCATTTTACCTTTAGTTGCCAGTGTTCTTTCTCTAGGAGCTCTAGGCTCTATACACACAGCTAATAGTCAAAAGTAGCTTTGTGATCATGCTCAATTTCACCATTTGTGAAATAGAGATCAAAATACCTACCTCTTTGGATTCTTGGGAGGTTTATATAAGATAATTTGTAAAGTGTACTTAGGCCAGTGCCTGGGACATAATAAGAATTAAAATGTTAGCTACTATTTCAGTTTGGGACAAGTTAATATATTTAAAAGGATAAAGGTTTGAATGTGTGATATGCCTTTAAACTTTTTTTTAAAGTTTTGTTTTTTTTTTAAAGATTTTATTTATTTATTTGACAGACAGAGATCACAAGTAGGGAGAGGCAGGCAAAGAGAGAGAGAGGGAGGAAGCAGGCTCCCTGCTGAGCAGAGAACCCGATGTGGGGCTCGATCTCAGGACCCTGAGATCATGACCTGAGCCAAAGGCAGAGGCTTTAACCCACTGAGCCACCCAGGTGCCCCTTTTTAAAGATTTTTTAAAGATTTATTTATTTATTTGACAGAGAGAGACACAGTGAGAGAGGGAACACCAGGAGGGGGAGAGGGAGAAGCAGGCCTCCCGCCGAGCAGGGAGCCTAATGCAGGGCTCCATCCCAGGACCCTAGGATCATGACCTGAACCAAAGGCAGACGCTTAACGCTGAGCCATCCAGGCCCTCCTAAACCCCCTTTTTTTTTCTATGCCTTTGAACTTAAATGGATTTAGAAGTTCCACTCACAACAATCTCTAGCATTACTTCCTCCCTTTTTTTTAAGAGAGAGGGGGAGATCTCTAGTGTGAGTGAGGGAGGGGCAGAGTAAGAGAGAGAATCTTAAATAGGCTCCATGCCTGATGTGGGGCTCAGTCTCAGAAACCCAAGATCATGACCTAAGCCAAAATCAAGAGTCACATGCTCTGACAGCTGAGTTAGACGCCCCTTTATTTATTTATTTATTTGACAGAGAGAGACAGTGAGAGAGGAAACAGAGAGGGGAAGTGGGAGAGAGAGACGCAGGTTTCCCGCTGAGGAGGCAGCCTGATGTGGGGCTCAGTCCCAGGACCTTGGAATCATGACCTGAGCCAAAGGCAGACACTTAATGAATGAGCCACCCAGCACCCCCCCCTTTTTAAAATTTTTAATTTTTTAAATTTCTTTTCAGTGTACCAGAATTCATTGTTTATGCACCACACCCAGTGCTCCATGCAATTCGTACCCTCCATAATACCCAACACCAGGCTCCCCCAACCTCCCACACCCCGCCCCTTTAGAACCCTCAGATTGTTTTTCAGAGTCCATAGTCTCTCATGTTCCATCTCCCCCTCCAATTTCCCCCAGCCTCCCTTCTCTCCATCTCCCCATGTCCTCCATGTTATTTCTTAGCTCCACAAATAAGTGAAATCGTATGATAATTGACTCTCTCTGCTTGATTTATTTCACTCAGCATAATCTCTTCCAGTCCCGTCCATGTTGATATAAAAGTTGGGTATTCATCCTTTCTGATGGAGGCATAATACTCCATAGTGCATATGGACCACATCTTCCTTATCCATTCGTCCGTTGAAGAGCATCTTGGTTCTTTCCACAGTTTGGCGACTGTGGCCATTGCTGCTGTGAACATTCCCCCTCCTCCCTTTTTTTAATGGGAGAATAGAGTTAGTACAGATTATCTGCATCCTCTATATCTTTTTTGTTGTTGTTGCTGGTAATAAACATGAGGAATAATTTTGGGTCCTCTGAATTCTTCGCCCCATATATCATTTACCTTCCTTTCTCCATAGCCAACCATTTTCATGTATTTTTTCTAGTCTCCCCTTTTACTCGTACTGTGTATATACATATCAATAAATAAGAGTGTATTTTCTTTTCTTTTTTATATAATCTGCCAAATGTATCTTTTTGCAGTTTGCTTTTTTTCATTAAACATCTTTTACTTGAAATAACTCTCTAAGGTAACTTTGTCCAAATGTTCTGGTGGTATCCTATTCTTGATACCATATCCTGGGTACATACATAGCAGAGTGCTCTGATTTACTTCTTCAGTTGGATAATTTAAGGTTAAAGACCTCTGTCTAATGAACTGATAAGTATATTTATTCATGCTTATTATATGAGGAAGCTGAGCTCTGGTTGTAAAATACAAGGCCAGATAGGATAGGTACACAAATACCTATTCTTACCTGTGTACCTTATTTATCTTGGTCCTCATTTCCTCTCTTGTATTTCTAGTCCCCCAAGGTCCAGTTCACATTCTGAATCCCCACAAAGTTTTCCTCATATTTCCTGCTCACATTCTAATTTTTACTTCCTGTTGTGCTTCCTGGCACTTACTGCTTTTCCAGTTGTAAACATGTGGATCCTTTCTCTGATTATATCAGAAATTACAAACTCAAAATCTGTTGGGGTCAGGCAGCTGATAGAAATGAGTGATGCTGGGTGGGCATTGTGGGCACATTGGAGATTACACTTTACCAAAGTGGGGGGGGGTTGCTACTAAACTCCAGACTATTACTAAGTGATTAGAGTCCCAAGTTTGCTTAATCATTAGGTTTTTTATGAGAGGCCCAAAATCTGTTTTTTTGACATAGCCCTATTTTAAATGTTATCAGCTAGTTTGTGATAATATATACACATACATAAACATTTCTGCATACATGCATACATATATATGTGAAATATACCATCTATATAACAGACCAAACAACTTTTTGCTGGTTGTATTCAGCCATTTTGTGATCTCTTCCTTTTTCCAACCTCTTAATTAAATGAAAAATTCTACCAAGAGTCTTCCTTTCATGGTATCCTTTTGTTCTGAGAATTCATCACACTTGATTTTAAGTAAGAAGTTACTTCTAAAATAACTTGATCAGGGGCAGCTAGTGGTTCAGTGGGTTAAAGCCTCTGCGTTCTGCTCAGGTCATGATCCCAGGGTCCTGGGATCCAGCTCTGCATCGGGCTCTCTGCTCAGCAGGGAGCCTGCTTCCTCCTCTCTCTGTCTGCCTGTCTACTTGTGATCTCTGTCTGTCAAATAAATAAAATCCTGAAAAAAAAAAACTTGATCATACAGCCTTTGTTTAAAAAAAACTTAGTGGTTATCATCATTAGTTTAGAAAATGAGTACACTTGACCCTCCAATAACAATGCCTTGAACTGCACATGTCCACTCACGTGTGGAATTGTTTCAGTAATTACAGTACGGTACTATATATGTATTCTTTTTTTTTTTAAGATTTATTTTATTTATTCGACAGACAGAGATCACAAGTAGGCAGAGAGGCAGGCGGAGAAAGAGGGGGAAACAGGCTCCCTGCTCAGCAGAGAGCCCAATGTGGGGCTTGATCCCAGGACCATGAGATCATGACCTGAGCCAAAAACAGAGGCTTAACCCACTGAGCCACCCCGGCGCCCCTATTCTTTCTTCTTTATGACCTTGTAAACATTTCTTTCTGTAGCTCACTTTACTGTAATAATGTAGTACATAATGTACATAACATACAAAATATGCGTTAACTATTTATGTTATTGATAAGGCTTCTAGCTAACAGTGGGTTGTTAGGTACTTAAGTTCTGGGGGTGCCAGAAGTTCTAATACCTTCTGTATTGTTTAAAGGTCAACTTTATATGTTTCAGATCCTTTTTTAGTTTCTGGGATAGTAAACCAATGATACTGTTTATCCAGGAGAAGTTCATTGTGTATTGGGGAGGGGTGGAGTTTTCGAAGGTTGAGCTCCTTGGGACGCAGACTCTGAGTTAGAGATAGTCTTGCATGAGTTTTATTACAGTGTTTTGAGATAACCACCTTGGGAGAGAAGGGGAATGGGCTGAGGGAGAAATTGAGTTGTGATATTATCTTTTTTTTTTTTTTTAAATATTTTATTTATTTATTTGTCAGAGAGAGAGTACACACAAGCAGGCAGAGAGGCAGGCAGAGGCGGCGAGAGAAGCAGGCTCCCTGCTGAGCAAGGAGCCCGATGCGGGACTCGATCCCAGGACCCTGGGATCACGACCTGAGCCGAAGGCAGCGGCTTAACCAACTGAGCCACCCAGGTGTCCCTATTATCTTTTTTTTTTTTTTAAGACATTATTTATTTGACAGACAGAGATCACAAGTAGACAGAGAGACAGGCAGAGAGAGAGGAGGAAGCAGGCTTCCTGCTGAGCAGAGAGACTGATGCGGGGCTCAATCCCAGGATCCTGGGCTCATGACCTGAGCGGAAGGCAGAGGCTTTAACCCACTGAGCCAACCCAGGCCCCCCGAGTTGTGATATTATTTTAATGAAGGCCTCAGCAATCCTGTGGAGAATGTGAAGCTGGAAGCATCCTTTAGAACTAGCTTAAGTTGGAGTGAAGGGGCCTCATTTTGCATGTGGACTATCCTTGGAAGAGGATATGACACTGAGTAAGGCAGCTTTTCAGTGGAGGCAGTTCTGAAAAGGATCAGTAGCTGCCGGTTATCTTTTCAGTAGTACTTTGCACCAGCTGGGACTACAGATCCTTCTCTCTTACAGGGAGATCTGTGTAGTTGGTATTATCACACTGTCCACCATAAAGAGTCAGAGTCAGGATGAATACTTATAAACAGATCATCATGTGCTGTGTAAGCTTGGAGGAATGACTTGACTAATTGCTGGAAGGAGCTATGAAAGCTTATGGAAGGGATGACATTTGAGCTTGAGCTAGGATTTTTGTTTTTTAAGATTTTATTTGAGAGAGAGAAAGCACACGTGCACACATGAGAGGGGAAGGAGCAGAGGGAGAGAGAGAGAATCTCAGGCTGACTGTGCTCTGAGTGTGGAACTTGAGATTAGGACCTGAACTGAAGCCAAGAGATGGATGCTCAACCAACTGGGCCATCCAGGCATCCCCTGGGCTGTTTTGAAGAATGAATTAGTAGGTTTAGAAGGGGAAAGTGTAGAGAATGGGACATCTTTCATTGAGTCACTGACATTTCATAGCATAGTCAAGAAAATGATTTGTTTAAAGGGCAAAGGGTTAACTGCATTAGCCATTCTTCAGTTTCTAGCAGTTATGATAAAAATCGTGAAGCTGTTTCCAAAATCTTGGTTTGTTTCCATGGTGATAATTAAAAAAAAAAACAAAAAAACTTAAATCCCAGTATGCTCAGGCTTGAGACTGAGCCAAGCCCATCATGGCCAGAACCCCAAAAAGATAGGCTGAACTTGAGTGAGAACCTTTTTTTCCCAAGAGTCCAAATTGGATTTGGTCCCCGCGTTGTCCCTTGTGCTTAGGTCTGGAACAGATGCAATGAATTTCTTTAATACTGAACATGTTCTTCGTTGCTTAGTATGTTCCCTCCTAGGCTTGAGGGTGTCCTGGGGAAGTCAGAAGATAGATTAAACTGGGGCTCTACCACTTACTACTTCTTTGACCTTGGGAGGCTTGGTAAACACTTGATCCTCTTTTCTCATCCTTAAAATACAGATAGTGATGCATAATAACATCATTTTAGGATTGTTGAGATAATGTATAAAAGCTTGTAAACCATTAGGTGTTTCCTAGGATATTTTACTACTATTTAAAATCCCTTATGAAATATATGTGATGTTAGGGTTTTTTTGTTTTGTTTTGTTTTGTTAAAGATTTTATTTCTTTATTTGTCAGAGAGAGTGAGCACAGGCAGACAGAGTGGCAGGCAGAGGCAGAGGGAGAAGCAGGCTTCCCGCCGAGCAAGGAGCCGGACGTGGGACTTGATCCCAGCACCCTGGGATCATGACCCGAGCCGAAGGCAGCCGCTCAACCAACTGAGCCACCCAGGCGTCCCTGATGTTAGGTTTTTCTGTTAGGATAAGATTTTTAAATTTATGTATTTTAAGGTTTTTTTTTTGTTTGTTTTTGTTTTTGACAGACAAAGATCACAAGTAGGCAGAGAGGCAGGCAGAGAGAGAGGAGGAAGCAGGCTCCCTGCTGAGCAGAGAGCCCGATGCGGGGCTCGATCCCAGGACCCTGGGATCATGACCTGAGCCGAAGGCAGAGGCTTTAAGCCACTGAGCCACTCAGGTGCCCCGTTTTTTAAGATTTTTTTAATTTGAGAGAGTGAGTACGAGAGCATGAGCAGGGGAGGAGCAGAGGGAGAGGGATAAGCAGACTGTGAGATGAGCACAGAGCCCAAAGAGGGGCTTGACCTCATGATTCTGAGATCATAACCTGAGCCGAAATCAAGAGTCAGACACTTAACCAAGTGAGCCACCCAGGCACTCCAGGATAAGGTTTTTTAAAAGTAAGATTTATTTATGTATCTTAGTGTGTGCCCTAGAGGGAGCAGTGGAAGGGGCAGAGGGAGAAGGAAAGAGAATCTCAGGCTGACTCCGCACTGACTGGGGAGCCCAGCGTGGGTTGTCTCATGACTCAGGAGATCATGACCTGAGCCTAAATCAAGAGTTGGACGCTCAATTGACTGTGCCACCCAAGTGCCCCTGTTAGGATAAGAATTTTAAAAAGCAAATTTTGATTGTTAGGAGCTATGGATTTGGTCTGTAGAACCTAGTTCCCAAATTAACACTAAAATCTTTAATATAAGGGTGAATGTCAGAGAAAAAAAACTATTACTTAGCTTCTGAATCCTGACACATCTGCTGTATAGATGTCAGATGTACGTGAACAGATTGCTGGTTGTGGGGATGAATAAGAAAATGGGTGGCAAATTTAGTGTAATAACTGTTACTCCTTACAGTTTCTGCTGTGCTGATGATGGGTCAAAAAATGTAGTCAACAGAGAGTGAAGTAGATGTGATAGGGCTGTTGCTCAAGACAGCAGTATGAGAGAGATTGCAGTCAAAATGAAATTGTCTAGACATCTGACCCCTAGCACAACTGTCAATTCCAAATGAACTGTTGAAAAACAAATGCATAGGTAGACCAGAGAGGTCTAGACTTCTCCTGAGTACTTCCAAGAATATTTTCCCTGGAAAGGAAAGTTGCCGGTTAATAGGGGAAAGGCTCAATCTGTACTTCATGACACCTGTTAAGTTGAGAAGGCGGGAAACTCCAAGCAGATCTCATTACTAAAAGAGAAATGATGATTATGTGAAATATAGCCTCTGGTTCCAAGAGAATGCATTAGAGTCACTTGAAGAGCCTTTCAAAATACAAAATACAAATTTAATTTGGTCCTCATCTCTAGAATGGGGCCTGGGGGAGGGGTGGTTATTTTGAAAAGCTTGCTAACTAACTCTGATGTGGCTCTTTTGAACTACTGGTTTCAGTGAGCTTTGTTTAATTGGAATTAGTAAATTCCCAGATGTTGGGATAAAGAACTAAGTGTTGGAGTTTTTTCCTAGGGGAGTTTAGTGGGCAGAATGTTGATTTTTGTAAAACTGTAGGTATTTAAGGACAGCTTCATCTTTTCCAATGTTGCACAAAATGTTTTGGTTATTAGAATGACTGAAAGTACTAAAGGGTAACTAGAATATTGTGGGGAGCACCTCTAAGTGTTTAATTCTATTATGTGAATGGGGTATGATTTTACTAGAAGAAAAAAACTGTTCCATCATGTTTATATAATGGAAAAATCATCCTGCCTGTTACAAAATCCAGATAAGCATGATTGGCTATTTTCTGAGACTTTTATGTTAAAAGAACAAAGTTTACTTAGTATTTTCTTGTCTGCTGGCTGATAAGAGGTAGCAGATAACCTTAAATTTAAGGAAAATTTATCAGGGACAGTGTTTACTTTTTTTTTAATTAACATGTAATGTATGACTTGTTTCAGGGGTACAGGTAGACAGTGTTTACTTTTTTTTTTTATATTTTATTTATTATTTGTCAGAGAGAGTGAGCACAGGCAGGCAGAATGGCAGGCAGAGGCAGAGGGAGAAGCAGGCTCCCCGCCGAGCAAGGAGCCCGATGTGGGACTCGATCCCAGGACGCTGGGATCACGACCAAGTGGAAGGCAGCCGCCCAACCAACCGAGCCACCCAGGGGTCCCGACAGTGTTTACTTTTGAATAGACTGTCTTTAACTTGTCTTTTATGCAAATCTGGGGAGGGGCAAAAAACCAAACTTTTGTATTTGTTGGAACACTTTGGTCCAACTCATTAAGTGCATAGTTTTGATACTGGAGAGGAGTCATTCGTATGAGTTGGTGGACTTTCACCAAAGATTTTCTGTAATGTTCCCAGACAAAGATAGGTAAGTAGGGGACCATAAAGAATGGTCTTAAGAAGTTATTTCAAAGAGAATGTCAGGGCACTAGATTCTCGGATTTGGAGATGGGAGGAGGGACATACATAGTTTAAAGAACATTTACCATTACAGCATTTTATATATCCCCTCCCCCAAATAGGGCAGAAAAACTTTTTATAATGCAAAAATAGCCAGACAACAATTTTACCTTCTCAGGTGGTTGTGATAGCAGAATATCATTATAATTTTTAATCAGTATTGTGGATAACCTCCTAGGTCTGGCATAGTGGACCCAAAATCTTCATTAGAAGGGAACTTTTAAAAAGTTAAAAAAACCAAAAACATTGTTTTAAAGGGATGATTGTTGGTGAGATCTGAAGTTTAACCTTAAATTATGGTACCAGTAATTCAGCTCAGTTTTAGAAGGCCTTTTATTATATAGAGTTTTAGGATATTGAATGAGAGTGAACATTATGCTGTATTTGGATGGGACTAAACTTGTACAGTGACATTTTCTGAAAGAATTAGTTTGTATTCTGTGGTCCTTAAAAGGTGATAATTTTTTCTTCTTTCAGCTTGCTGAAGCAAAGACTCATTTTGAAGATGTTTAATAAGTCATTTGGAACACCCTTTGGGGGTGGCACTGGTGGCTTTGGCACAACTTCAACATTTGGGCAGAGTAAGTTTTACAAAACAAGGGGAGAAACTTAAGCTGTTCTTACTAAGAACAAATCCATTCTGGTGGCTGAAATAAAAAACACAGGAAATAACAAGTGCTGGCGAGGGTGTGGAGCAAAAGGAACCCTTCCTTGCCCGCTGTTGGTGGAAATGCAAACTGGTGCAGCCACTGTGGAAAATAGTATGGAGGTTCCTCAGAAAATTAAAAATAGAATCAGCATACAATCTAGTAATTCCGCTACTGGGTATTTACCCAAAGAAAACCAAAATACTAATTCAAAAAGAAATATGCACCCCTGTGTTTATTGCAGCATTATTGGTAAGGTATGGGAACAACCCAAGTGTCCATGGACTGATGAATGGATAAAGATGTGGTATATATACAGTGGAATATTAATCATAAAGACTGAGGTCTTTTTTTTTTTAAGATTTTATTTATTTGACAGATCACAAGTATGCAAAGAGGTAGGCAGAGAGAGAGAGAGAGGAGGAAGCAGGCTCCCCGCTGAGCAGAGAGCCCGATGCAGGGCTCGATCCCAGGACCCTGAGATCATGACCTGAGCCAAAGGCAGGCCTTAACCCATTGAGCCACCCAGGTGCCCCAAGACTGAGATCTTAACATTTGTATCAACATGGGTGGATCTAGAGGGTATAATCCTAAGTGAAATAAGTGAGAGAAAGACCTATATTCATATGTGGAATTCAGAAAGAAAACAAATGAACAAAGAAAAAAGATATGAAGAAACAGACTCTTAAATACAGATTCTGAAACTAATGAAACTCTGAAACAATGTAACACTGTTAATTATGCTTGAATAAATTTTTAAAAAGAAAAAAATCATTCTGATAGTTTAGATGGGAATTTTATTCATACTTTGGTCTTATAACAAATTCTCTTTGATAAATAACTGGATAAGATCTTGTTAGAATTTTATAAGAAATAGAAATAAGTTTGGAGTTTTCATGGTTTTTTGATCATTCATAGAAGGTACTTGATATATATATATATGTTACATATATATATATATATTTTTTTTTTTTTTTTCCAAGAGAGCATGTGCATGAGCCTTGGGGGGAGTTGAGGGAGGGGCAGAGAGAGAATTTTTTTTTTTTCTTTCTTTCTTTTCAAGATTTTATTAGAGAGAAGGCACAAGGGGTGGGGTAGGGGCAGAGGGGAGAGGAAGAAGCAGACTCCCCACTGAACAGGGAGTCCGACAAGAGGCTCGATCCCAGGACTCTGAGATCATGACCTGAGCTGAAGCCAGACGCTTAAGGGACTATGGAATTAGAATCTTGGTTGGAACTTGAACATGTGTATTCTGAAAAACCTTTCCAGGTCTTTCTCATGCACTCCCGTAAGTAAGGATCATTCATCCCAGAGACTTTGGAATATATAATGCCTAGAGAGAATTTAACACTTTAAGTTTGATGACTTTGCTTTTGTCTGTAGCTCGAGTTGATTAGTTACCTTGGCACTCTTTTTTTTTGACCCACTGACATCTATAACTTTATTGAAAAGTCACACCTCTTCACCTTGTTTTTCTCCTGGAACAATGAATAAAATGTTTGGCTTAATTTTAACTGTAATTTGTAGTCTGATGGAACTTTGAAAAAATAATTTTCAGATTAGACCAGTTATCCTGTTCAAACACAGAATATTAAGAAATACTAAGATCCTTTCCAGTGGGTCACCTGATTTAGATTTTATTTTGACTCTGGATTTTCCTTTTTCAGACACTGGCTTTGGCACTACTAGTGGAGGAGCATTTGGAACATCTGCATTTGGTTCTAGCAATAATACTGGAGGCCTCTTTGGAAATTCACAGACCAAACCAGGTAGGGATTTTACTTGGAATACGGTTGGTTTATTCTTACCTGGTATAGGACTTCATTTAGTGATTCCAGTCCATATATTTAACTGCTTTTTTCGTCTCCATCTCACCAGGAGGATTATTTGGTACTAATTCATTTAGTCAGCCAGCTACCTCCACAAGCACTGGCTTTGGGTTTGGCACATCAACAGGAACATCAAATAGCTTGTTTGGAACTGCAGGTACAGGGACCAGTCTCTTCTCATCCCAGAACAATGCCTTTGCGCAAAATAAACCAACTGGCTTTGGAAGTAAGTAGGACATCATTGGACTTTTGCATCTAATAATTTGATTTGCTTATTGTATGTACTCCCTCTTTTTCTTTTCCCTGTGTTCATAACCCCCTTTCTCCACCTGGTGGCAAAAACATTGGGGAGAGGAAAACCTCAGAATGTATTGAAAAGTTTAATAGGCTGGAAAGGAGGGGGCTACATTGCTCCAAGATTGAAAATCTAAGAAGCACTAGTATTCAAGGGATATGCAGAGGAAAAGTCTCCTGACATAGAATAACCAGAGAATGGATGAAAAGCCAGGCCAGAGTAATGTCATAGGTGTTAAGACAGGAGAAATTCAAGGAGGAATGCACATATTCCTCCATATTGTACTGCACCTTCTTCTTGCTTCTGTTTCACATTGGGTATAAGAGACTAAAGCAGGAATAACATACTAGATGTGACGTGGTTGCTCTTCCATTCCTCATCCATGGCAGATGTTTTGTTTAAGTAGGCTCATGGAGTCCAGCATGGGGCTTGAACTCACGACCCTGAGATCAAGACCTGAGCTGAAATCAAGAGTCGGACACTTAACCAACTGAGCTACCCAGATAGCAGATGCTTTTAATTGATTGCTTCAAGTCTAAATGTGGCCTGGGGATAATTCACATAGTACTTTGAGGTAACCACTACTAGTTGAACAGGTGTTCCCTGTGAGTTGATGCATTCCCAGTGCAAAAGTATAGCACAGTGAATGTTAGCCAGCTGTCACTGTTTCACAGAGGGAAAGTTGTGGGGTATTGAAATTTTTTTTTTTTTTTTTGGTATTGAAATATTTAACCATGACAATGTAAAATGCAGTCTGACTTGCTAATTCAAAAGAGATGTGACTGTTTACTTGAAACCATACATTAGGACATGTTTTTAGAAAAGAAATAGCAGTTTGCAAGTATGAAATCAGACTCCTCTTAAATTGGTGATTAGGATATAATTTACTATTAAATACTGGCAGATAACGTTATTGCTTACTGACATTTCTGCACCTTATGTATAACTTCTTGAGAAGTAATATCTCTCTTTGAAAAATATATTCCTTAGATAACAGTTAAATTCACTTTATGTAATTTTTTGAAATTCAGATTTTTGGAAAAGTAAGGCAATCAGAGAATTCATTTTAAGAAATAATCTACATGCCTACTGATTTTTCCATATAATTTTACTGGGGAAAATTTCATAATAATATGTTTGGTTACCCTAATAGGATCATTTGTGTGTTTTGAACTTCTTGGTTTTGTTTAGGTGTTTGTATTAATGTATGTAAATAAAATATACAGTGACCCCTGTTGAAGTCTATTGTGATGTTTTCAGAAAGACAAGTTCATTCAGCATGTAGTCTTATCAAAAAAGGAGAAACGAGATAAAATTTATGATGAAATAGAGTACCATTTCTTTTCACTTGTCTTCCAAATTTACCCAACAAGAACTTTATAGACATTTAGCTGACAAAGGGATTCAGATTTTATTTCTCTTCAGAGTTGGAAGCCCAGAATTATGTATGTGTCTGTATGAAACATGTTTGAAGGTACTTGCTAGGGAGATTTGAAAGAGAATTTGAGAGTGTGAAAGTAATGCTGCTGTGGCACCACAGCCCAGTTTCAAAATATCTTACAGATTCTTAGACTCTTAACTGTTGCCATCTCATTTTTCTTTCTAATTTACAGATTTTGGAACAAGTACAAGCAGTGGGGGACTCTTTGGTACCACAAATACAACCTCTAATCCTTTTGGTAGCACATCTGGCTCCCTCTTTGGGCCAAGTAGTTTTACAGCTGCTCCTACTGGGACCACTATTAAGTTTAATGTAAGTATTTTCTTCTAGTCTTTGTGGAATATATTACTCTTCCATTTGTATATCTCTTTGAAGGATGAATTGTAAAATTTCTCCATTTTCCACTTATGCATAGTTTTTAGTCTCACTCTTCCTGAAAGTATTAAGAACAAAATCTCTAAATATTTATATAGTAGGTATGAAAAGTCATGAAACATTAATCTTGAATATGTGTATTTGAATCATGCTCAACCCAATCAAATTCATATTCACAAGGTTGATTACAATAGGTAGTATGAACTTGAACTTGTATTTACTGCATTCATAACTTGACTCTGAATGATCATCATTCCTTGTATATATAAAGGAATGAGGGGGCAAACTAAAAGAAATTATTGAAAATAGGGCCTCTTTCAAGACAAAATCAGAGAGGGAGACAAACTGTAAAAGACTCTTAATCATAGGAAACAAACAGGGTTGCTGGAGGGGTTGGGGGTTGGAGGATGGGTAACTGGATGATGAACAGTAGGGAGGGCACATGGTGTAATGAGCTGGGTATTATATAAGACTGATGAATCACTGAACTCTTTCTCTGAAACCAATAATACACAATGTTAATTAATTGAATTTAAATTTAAAAAATCAGTAGTCTTAAGAAAGAATAGGGCCTCTGAAGGAGATACAGGGAATAACGCATCAGTATTCCATGTGCCAATGAAAAATAAAACTTGTTGATGAAATGGCAGAATGGGGCAGTAGAGTTTGATGTTTTCTTTGACTATTATGAGAGAATGTGGTAGAGGGTTAGAATTGAAGATTTGTTAATGAAAATGTATGGAATACTACTTGATATAAGATACCACTTGATTGGTATCTTATGATACCAATCATAAGATTGGTTGGGAGATACTTAGGATAGGCCAGAGGGCAATTAGCCCAAAGAAAATCTGGCACAAATAGGTCTTGGCTTAATCTCTTGTTAAAATTCACTCTAGGAAACGAAGAATTTCTTAGGCAAGGTGGCGAAGTCATAATTTAGAAACTGAACTTTATTTTTATTTTATCTTTATTTTTAAGATTTTATTTATTTGAGATAGAGAGAGAGAGAGCACAAGCAGGGTGGAGGAGCAGAGAGCGAGCGAGAAGCAAACTTCCCACTGAGCCAGAAGCCCGAAGTGGGGCTCGATCCCAGGACTCACAGATCATGACTTGAGCCAAAGGCAGACGCTTAACCAGTTGAGCCACCCAGCCACCTCAAAACTGAACTTTAGAATTTAGAAACGTATTGAATTTAGAACCCTAAATTTAATATAAAATTAAATATTAATGACAGTGAAAAATACTGTGTGTTCTCTCTTAAAAAGTATAGTAATTGAGAAAACTGACAATACATGTAGAAATCTTTAGTTACATATATCTACAGATACGTGTACAAATCTTCAGTTAGTTGTAGGGGAAAAGCCAGTCTTCTGTATTTCTTAATTGCAACAAGTTATATAGCAGACACTTCAAAAAATTAAATAAATAAAGCAAACATTTCAGAGCAGAGTAGGAGATAGAACTGAGAAATACAAGTTTAAATGTACATGGTGGGTAAATTGGATAGTTTTTCTTATGCATGTAATCTTACGTGTATTTTTTTTTTTTAAGATTTTATTTATTAGAGAAAGCATGAGTAGGGGGGAGTGGCAGAGGGAGAGGGAGAAGCAGACTTCCCGCTGAGCAGGGAGCCAATGCAGGGCTCTATCCTAGGACCTTGGGATCATGACCTGACCCAAAGGTAGATGCCCAACTGACTGAGCCACCCAGGTGCCTGTTATATATTTTAACGATTTTATTTATTTGAGAGCGAGCATGTGTGCACAAACTGGGGGAGAGGCAGAGGGAGAGGGAGAAGCAGACCCCGCTGAGTAGGGAGCCCAGGATGGGGCTCAGCCCTAGGACCCTGAGATCATGACCTGAGCCAGAGGCAGACACTTAACTGACTGAGCCACCCAGCTTCCGCTTAAGTGTATTTTAGTAGATAATTAGATGGCTTGGTTAGGGGCTTAATATCTGTGATAACTATTACTGACATTGATTTATTTTTTTTTTATTTTTTTTTTAAATCTTTTTAATTTTTTTAAAGATTTTATTTTATTTATTTGACAGAGAGAGAGATAGAATCACAAGTAGGCAGAGCAGCAGGCAGAGAGAGAGGGAGAAGCAGGCTCCCCACTGAGCAGAGAGCCCGATGTGGGGCTTGATCCCAGGACCCTGAGATCATGACCTGAGCCGAAGGCAGAGGCTTAACCCACTGAGCCACCCAGGTGCCCCCTGACATTGATTTATTTAGATAACTTTGACGTAAGGAGGGGGAGATCAGAAATGCAGTATATTAAGCACCCTTGAAACTATCTCGTTTAGCAGAAGACCTACAGGACTAGTTACTATAGAGTTTAGGGATTGAAGAATTATGTCTGTGAGAGTAGGGATTTAGAGTTTGGACTTAAATATTTGCTTCAGACTTTCAGATTTGCCTTTATCTTCCTTTGCAGCCTCCAACTGGTACAGATACTATGGTTAAAGCTGGAGTTAGCACTAACATCAGTACCAAGCACCAGTGTATTACTGCTATGAAAGAATACGAAAGCAAGTCACTAGAGGTCAGTAAAATGAAATACAGAATATCAGCCTAACCTTTTGATTCTACTGGAAAGTAGGTTTTAAAAATGTTTTGATTTTTTTTTTTTTTTTTAGGATCAAGTAGTTCACACTGGGTTTCTGTAAAACACACACATTTTTTTTTTAAGATTTTATTTATTTATTTAACAGAGAGACGTCACAAGTAGGCAGCGAGGCAGGCAGAATGAGAGGGGGAAGCAGGCTCCCCGCTGAGCAGAAAGCTGGATGCAGGGCTCCATCCCAGGACCCTGGAACCTGAGCCAAAGGCAGAGGCTTAACCCACTGAGCCACCCAGGTGCCCCACACATATGTTTTTTAAATAGGCTCTGTGCCCAGTGTGGGGCTTTAATTCATGACCCTGACAGTGAATAAGCCACATGTTTTTAAAGATTTTATTTATGTATTTGAGAGAGCAAGCATGCAAACACAAGTGGGCAGGGAAAGGGGAGGGGCAGGGGGAGAGGGAGAAGCAGACTCCTGGATGAACAGGAAACACGTGGGGCTCAGTTCCAGGACACTGAGGTCATGACTCGTGCCAAAGGCAGACGCCTAACCGACTGAGCCACCCAGGTGCCCCCCCAATTATTTTTTTAAATTAATGTAGTAATTATACACACCTTGTTTTAGGCAGGGCAATATGCAGCTTGAATATACTGGTGTAGTTCTACTAAATAGTCTATTGTGATTTTACATTGCTCACATTACTTGGGCAGTGTGCGTATACATGGATACACATGCTTTTAATAAACTCATGGAAAGTCATAAGTGTACCACGTAGTAAGTTTTCACCAAGTGACTATACCCATGTAACCAGGATCCAAATCAAGTCACAGTGCATTACCAGCATTCCTGATGTCCCCCTAGATGACTCCCTAGTGATGATTTTCCCCCTCTTCCAAAGGTAACTACTATCATGACTGCCCATGTTTTCCTCATTTCAAACTTTATATAGATGAAATCTTACATTACATACTTTTAAGTCTGTTTTTCCACTTGTGGGATTATCCATGGTGTTGCATGAAGTTACAGTTTGTTCATTCTTATTGCTGTGTGATTGTTTGTTATATATTTTGAGTATCAACCCTGATTGTAGCTGTTGCTTCCTCTGAATACCAAATTATACTTGCTTTATTGGAGTGTACAGAAACACCCTGACTTGTGAGGCAAAACTGTTCATGTTAAACTTCATCCCTTGTTTCCCTAATTTTCTGAGACCCCTCACCCTATCCCAGGATCCTTCATCTTTTCAGCTAATTTTTACATTTGGAGTGGGAGTAGATAAAATTATTACATAGCATTTTACTAAAAGGAAGTACTGCTCTTTATAAAAGAAAATTAAAATTAAGATATGGTTGGTCCTTTGGCCTGTGATGTTAGTGATTATGGTACAGATCTTAATGTCCATACACTGTTGAAAGTGTTTTTCTGTAATGGTATTATGTTAATGTTCTATAATTTTCTGTTTTTTTGTCATGGTTCCTGTGTGAACATGGAAATTGAATTCTAATTTTAAGTATTTCGTTTCCTAAATAATTTTTTTGGCTGCATGTTAAGAAAGGAAATATGCTTTTGCTTCCTCTAGGAACTTCGTTTAGAGGATTATCAGGCTAACCGGAAAGGCCCGCAGAACCAAGTGGGAGCAGGTACCACAGCTGGCTTGTTTGGGTCTTCTCCAGCCACCTCCAGTGCGACAGGACTCTTCAGCTCCTCTACCACTAATTCAGGCTTTGCATATGGTCAGAACAAAACAGCCTTTGGAACTAGTAAGCACTTGGCACCATATTGAGCCATATTGAGGAGGGACAGACAACTAAAACATAATTGTCATTTTGTGGTAAATGCTGTGGAGAAAAAGAATTCAGGGATGTTGGAGGAATAGAGTGTCTGATATGTATGTGGGGATGGAGAGAAATAGAGTTTTAAATGAAGATAGCTAAAAAGGGCCTCATTTTGATAAGGTAGCATTTGACCAGTGACCTCTCTGAAGAAGGCAAAGAATAAAGCTGTATAGATTTTTGGGGAAGAACATTCCAGCCAGAGAAGCTATAAGTCTGAAAACCTTGAATTTTTTTCCAAAGAGATAAGGACTAAGGGGAAGTATTGAGGGATGTAAGGACCATATTTTATAGAACTTTGTGGGCCAATGTCAAGATCTGAATTTTTATTTGAGTTGGGAAGCCATTAGAAGTTGTAGAAAAAGAAGTCATGTGAGGATCATCTGAAAACTGCTCTGTTAAGAGTAGATTGTGGTAGCAACATTTATGAGCATAGCATAACCTAGAACTTGTGGAATCACTACATTGTACACCTGAAACTAATGTAACATAGTGTATCAAACTACAAAAACTCAAGAAAAAGAAAAAGATTGTAAGGGGGCAAGGGTGAAAACAAATCCTTTAGGAAAGCTGTTGCTTTGTTCACATGGGAGATGATGGTGGGTTGGTTAAGGAGATGGAGGTGGTAATGTCAGATTTTGGGCCCAGTTTGTATGTAGAACTGGAGGAGTTTGCTATAGATTGCTTTGATGTGAAAGAGGAGAAGAGTTGTTGGGGTCAGGATATTATTGTAGGAATTAAAGTCTGAACCAAATCCAGGTTAGGTGAAAAAGGATGGGAAGTGAAATGGTTATCTTCTGGGTAGTGAATGAATGTAGGGTAACTTAGGTATTTAAGAATAATAAGGCTGTTGCAGTAACTGAGTAATGTAAGGTTTGAGGGTTTGGGGTTTTTTTCTCTCCATTTATTTTTACTTTCCTTTATTTCTTTTTTTCTGAAAGGTACCACTGGATTTGGAACAAATCCGGGTGGTCTCTTTGGACAACAGAATCAGCAGACCACCAGCCTCTTCAGCAAACCATTTGGCCAGGCCACAACCACCCAGAACACTGGTTTTTCCTTTGGTAATACCAGCACACTAGGACAGCCAAGCACCAACACCATGGTAAGGAACCAGGCCCTTAGTTACCTCCACATCTTACATTTACATAGCTAAGTAATGAGACTTCTACTCATGTCAGACTACAAGTTCTTAGTTCTTAAGGGTTGATGTTATATAGTAAAGAAAAGGGCAAAATGTAAATAATTAAAACCTGTATTCTAGCACGAGCTCTACTCTGAGCAAGTTGCTTATTCTTTCTGAGGGTATTTCAGTAGGAGCTGCTTAATGTGCTAGAATTGGCCATCCTGAAGGCTACACCTGAGGACATTGGTTCTGTCCACATTCTATAGAGTAAGAGGAGAAAATACTTATAAATCACTGGCTATATTTCAGAGTATTCTTTCACCTTGTTAAGTGTGGGGTCAGGCAAAGGTGTGTAATTCATTAAAATAAAAAAGAGAGCATTAAAACTCAGAGCCATTATTGGATAATTAGTACTTCTGTGCAAAAAAGCAAGAGGAAGGAAGTACTTACAATCATTGCCAGTTTATTTCTGAGGACTCTTTTAGGGAAGAGTAAAATTAAGATTAATTATAGGTATGATTTATTGATTCGAATTCTTGGAATTTAACTGGACTTTAAGTTAAAGATACTTTACCTGATTAAAAAATAATTACAGCCAGACCCCAAAATCTTAAAAATACTGGTAGACAAAATTCAGTAACATATTAAAAGGATTAT
This sequence comes from Martes martes, assembly GCF_963455335.1. Classification (NCBI taxonomy): domain Eukaryota; kingdom Metazoa; phylum Chordata; class Mammalia; order Carnivora; family Mustelidae; genus Martes; species Martes martes. Next base: position 57,858,092 of record NC_137898.1, read on the forward strand.
AACCGTGACCGTGAGGGATTCATCCCAGAATGTTTGTTCAGCATAGAAAAATTAATAAACCAGAAAAATAAAAAAGGGATGCCTGGGTGGCTCAGGTGGTTAAGGTTCTGACTCTTGATCTGAGCTTAGTTCTTGATCTCAGGGTAATGAGTTCAAGCCCACACTGGGGGAGGAAGGCTGGACGTGGAACCCACTTAAAAAAAAAAGGATAAAAGAAAAGAAACAGAAAAAAACAAAAACCACATCATGGCCCCAGTAGGTACAGAAAAAGTGTTTTGACACCCTTTCATGATAAAAACATTCTACAGAGAATAGAAAGGAGCCCAGAATAGCCAAAATAATCTTGAGAAAGAAGAAAGCTGAAAGACTCATGTCTCAATTTTAATGTTTACTATAAAGCAATAGTAACCAAGATTGTGGTACTAACAGAAGGCTAGACATACAGATCAGTGGAGTTGAGAGTCTAGAAATAAACCCTCAAATTTATAGATAATTGATTTGCAACAATAATACCAAAACAGTTCTCGATGGGGAAAGAATAATCTTTTCAACAGATGGTGCTAGGACTATTTATTTGTTTAAGAGAATGTGTGAGTGGGAGGGAGGTGAGGAAAGGAAAGGGGAGAAGCAGACTCCATGCTGAGCACAGAGCCCAACATGGGGCTTGATCCTGAGCTGAAATCAAGATTTAGACACTCAGCTGACTGAGCCACACAAGTGCCTCTAGGACAATTGATTTTTCAATGCACAAAAATGCAGTTGGAAAAAGAAAAGCAACTGAACCCTTTCTTACCACCATTGTAGCAGTTGTACACATTAACTCAAAATGGATCAAATACTTAAATAGCTGAAACTATAAATTTTTTTTTTTTTAAAGATTCTGTTCACTTATTTGACAGACAGCAAAAGAGGAAACCCAAGCAGGGGGAGTAGAAGAGGGAGAAACAGGCTTCCGGAAGAGCAGGGAGCCCAACGTGGGGCTTAATCCCAGGACCTTGGGATCATGACCTGAGCCAAAGGCAGACACTTAATGACTGAGCCACCCAGGCACCCCTGAAACTATAAAATTCTAACAAGAAAAGGAATTAGATAATGGTTTCTTAAAAGTGACACTAAAAGCAAAAGAAAAAAATAGACTGGACTTTATCAAAATTAAAACTTGTGGGTCAAAGGAATACCATCAAGAAAGAGAAAAGAACACCTACAGATGATAGAAGAAAATACTTGTAATTTATATATTTTATGAAGGACTTGGATTTAGAATATGTAAATAACTTTAATGATTCAGTAAGACAATGACCCATTAAAAATGGGTCAAAGACTTAAATAGGTATTTCTTCAAAGAAGATAAAGCAAATGGCTAATGAGCACATGAAGAAATACTCAACTCTGGTAGTTACCAGGAATGTGCAAGTCAAAACCACAGTGAGACACTGCTTCCCATTCACAAAGAAGGCATAAAAAAGCTAGACCGTAGTATTTTCAAAAATTGGAGAAATTGGAAACCTTATACATTGCTGGTAGGAATGTGAAATAATGCAACCACTTTGGAAAACAGTTTGGTGTTTCCTCAAAATGTTACACAGAGTTACCATTTGACTGAGTAATTGTAAACCTTGGTATTTCACCAACAGAAATGAAAACACAAAACTTAGTACACAAATGATTATAACATAGCCAGAATGTAGAAACATCTTAATTGTCCATTAGTGATGAATGAATTAAAAAAAAATGTATTCATACAGTGGAATATTGTTCATCCATAAATGGAATGATAAATGCTACAATGTGGTTGGACCTTTTAAACATGCCAAATTTAAACGAGCCTTTCACAAAGGACCACATTTTATAGGATTCCATTCATAACAATGTATTCAGAATGGACAAATCCATGGAAACAAAAAGTAGATGAGTGATTGATGGCCTAGGAATAGGGAGTGATTCTTAACTGGCCTGGGGTTTTTTTTGGAGTGAGAAAAATGTTCTAAATTTAGAGAGTAGGGATAATTGCTTAAGTCTGAAGGGAAAAAAACCTGAATAATGAACTTCAAGTGGGTAAATTTAATGGTATATGAATTATGTCTCAATAAAGCTGTTTAAAAAAAAAAAACACTGTGTTTGGGGCACCTGGTTAAGTGTCTGACTCTTGGTTTGGGCTGAGGTCATGATCTCAGGTACGTCAGATTGAGCCCCACATCAGACTTTATGCTCAGTGGGGAGTCTGCTTGAGATTGTCTCTCCCTCTCCCTCTTGTCCCCACCTTCCTATCTGCCACGTGGGCTTGTGCTCTCTCTGTCTGTCTCTCAAATAAATAAATCTTTAAAAAACAAACCAAAAAACCCAACACTGTTGAATTCTCAATTCAGCAATAATAGTCCATTAGTGCAGTATTTTTTGTTGTTGTTGTTGTTGTTAACTAATGCATAAATAAAATACCTTCTTAAACATTGGGTGATTGTGAACTTTGCTTGTTTGAAATGAGTGTAGTTTCTCATCTCAAATTAAGAAGACGTGGGATGCCTAGATGGCTTAGTTGGTTAAATATCTGTCTTCAGCTCAGGTCATGATCCCAGGACCGTGGGATCAAGTCCCACATGAGGCTCCTTGCTCAGTGGGGAGCCTGCTTCTCCCTTTGCCTGCTGCTGCTCCTGCTTGTACACTCGCTCTTTCTCTCTCTGACAAATAAATAAATAAAATCTTAAAAAAAAAAAAAGATTTTAACATTACTCTCCTGCCTCTGTCCAAATTGATTATTTCTGCTGCTTGTTTTCAGTTACTTGATTCAAAATCCATTCCCCAGCTCAATATTGATTAGTTCTTTCAGCATAACTCTCTGAAAATGAAGCATTCTGTCATAATGTTTTGTTTGCACTGTTGCAACCCTGCTGTTTCGTAGAGCACAAGAGTTAGTATAAAGTCTTATTAGCTGTCCAGGACCTTGGAGCTCATCGGGCTTAGATGTAGATATTAATTTCTGGTCCTGTCACTCAGGAGGTGTGACATCTTGGGCAAGTTTTTAACTGCCCCAAGGTGGGATTTTCGTTTCATTCTTTTAAATGGCCCTCCTCATAAGAGTTGTTGGGAAGAAAAGAAATGCTCTATGCGTTTAGCATAACATGTATATCAAATAAACATTTTAAAAATGGCAACTGTTAGTAATCTAAGACTCGTAAAACGGACTGTTGTGGGATATCTTCTAATGTAGATTACTTTTTGCAGGGTTTATTTGGAGTAACCCAAGCTTCACAGCCTGGAGGTCTTTTTGGGACAGCTACAAACACCAGCACTGGGACAGCATTTGGAACAGGAACAGGTCTCTTTGGGCAGCCCAACACTGGATTTGGTGCTGTTGGTTCGGTAGGTTTTTACAGTTTACTCTAATTTGAAGATATGTATACATTTGTTAAAGGAATTTCTAAGTATGATTTAACTGTTTTTCAAGTATTTTTACTGGATATATTATATGGCTTGATACTGATATAATTGAAAGCTATTTGGTGCAAGAAAGAGTAACCAGGTAACTTCAGTAGGTTAATTTTTAAGTAGTAAGTTCTTTTTTAAATTTCTTTGGCTCAATGCTTATGTACAGTTTACTTCTGATAACAAAATATCACTCCAATTGGTTAAATTGAGTCTAAGGTGACATGCTTTCATTCTTAAAATTGGGTAATTTTTAATTCCTATATCTAACTCTTTTTGGGATGGTAAGTCGGTATGATAATTTGAGAATGCAATTTTCCAAGTGCTAAAGTTGTTAATGGTCTCATGGTTTTCATGAAGTTGGAGACTTAACTGAATTGTGTTCCTTGTTAAGTCATTTAAGTAAAAAACTATTTAGGAGTGTGCTTGACCTAAAAATAATAGTAAAATCTGTATGGCCACTTAATTATATGAGAATCAGTATGAGACAGCTAATCTGTATTATGTACCAATTAATAAAAGCTTTGAACATGCCTTTGTGACTAATTAAAAAAAAAAAGAAAAGAAAAATTCCAAAACGTGATTTTCATGAAAATTGAAATATGTTATTTCCTTTTTTCTTTGGGCAGCTAATTGAGATGAGAAATTGAGAAAATTATATAATGCTTCAAAAAGTTTTTTTTTTCCCCAAAGATTTTATTTATTTGACACAGAGAGATCATAAGTAGGCAGAGGCAGTCAGAGAGAGAGGCGGAAGCAGGCTCCCTGCTGAGCAGAGAGCCCGACGTGGGGCCTGATCCCTGAGACCATGACCCAAGCTGAAGGCAGAGGCTTTTACCCACTGAGCCACCCAGGCGCCCCCAAAAAGTTCTTTTTAATAACCACTTTATTGAGATATAATCTATATGCCATACAATTCACCCTTCCAGGGCTTATGATTCAGTGGTTTTTAGCATACCAACAGATTATAGAACTGTCACCATAGTCAGTATTAGAACATTCTCATCACCTTAATAAAAGGAAACCTCCTACTCATGAGTAGTCACTTTTCATCCCCCCCCAATTATCTCAGGCCTTTTATCTATTCTGGACATTTTATATAAATGGAATCACGTAATATATAATCTTTTATGACTGATTTCTGTTGCTTAGCATGTTAGCATAATGTTTTTAAGGTTCATCCATATTCTTAACATGTTTAAATTTTTTGTCATAACTTCCTGCTGGCAGATTATATACATGATACTTTTCTGTTACCGGATAAAGAAATATTTGATTACTTTATTGTTTTCTTTGCCCCACTGTAATACTGTGCTGAATGGTTGCCATTAACTTCTCAGGCTAGGAGCATGTTCTGTAAAGTTAATCTTGCTCAGTTTAGTATACTTCTCTGATAGTCTTTATTCACATTATGCCTATTTTCTCATAAAAGTTATGACATCTTCTCTTGCTTACCTCACAATCCGGTATACGTGAGGTAGCCTTTATTTGCTATTTGGAGTGTATCTTTATATTACTTAAAATTTTCCTGTATTTTGTTCTTTTTAGACCCTGTTTGGGAATAACAAGCTTACTACATTTGGAACCAGCACAACCAGTGCTCCTTCATTTGGTACAACCAGTGGCGGGCTCTTTGGTAACAAACCAACCCTGACTTTAGGAACCAATACAAACACTTCCAATTTTGGTACATATAAAAAGCAGGTTTGGCTCTCTTAAAGTTACACTGACTATACCACACAGCATTCTCCTGATTCATATGATTGGGAATATTTAAAAATTCTCAGGTAAGCTTTGGCTTGATGTGAAGTACCAGAGGGAAAGGTTTAAAATCATGGACTTGGGTTAACATAGTTAGAAGAGATATAAATGGCCTTACCTCATTATTAGTCTCTTAACTTGCTGCTTTGGATAAAATGGGCCATTCGACACATTCAGTGATACCTTGTAGAAAGTTGCTTCTCTAATGGAGATGGATTTTTTCCCAAAATAAGAAAATACATTTTCTTTGAATTACCTCACCAATAGTTGAGAAACCAAAATAAAACACATACAGTTGAAGTAACACATTGTTTTAGGCCAGGTTTCAGACAGGGAAGTAGTGTACAAATGAGATTTGATGATTTTTTAGAATGTTTTTTGTTGTCATTTTTGTTTTGATTTTTTGTTGTTGTTTTGAGATTTTGTAATTTTTTTTGATACTGCATGATTCTTACTGAAATTTGAATCTTTCCCTCAAGCTGCAAAAGTATACATATATTTTTATTTTTTTGCCAAAGTATATTTTTGATTGCATGTTAATTTTTTAAAATTTGGAAAATACAGATAACATTGTTATCTGTATAAATTAAAAAAATGTTAATTTTTTAAAATTTGGAAAATACAGGTAACATTGAGTAATAATTTAAAAAATTAATAATTAAAAAAATAAAAAAAAGTAAAAATTTTTATTTTTTTGCCGAAGTATATTTTTGATTGCATGTTAATTTTTTAAAATTTGGAAAATACAGATAACATTGAGTAATAACCAGAAACTACTATTCAGAGATATGCTGGAAGAATTAAACTTGTTTAATAGAAACATTATATTATTTTAAATGTCTTCTGTAACTGCTTAATTAAGTTCTTAATCAAATTATTAATATAGTTTGTGCTAAATCAGATAAGGAAACTTCATTTCATGACTGGTACCTGTTAAGGATTTTATGTACCAGGTATATTATTAGGCCCTGGGAGTATTTAGTGTGAGGTGAATGAAAACACATGGTTATTGGAGTGCCTGGCTGGCCTCAGTTAAACAATTTTACACAGTTCTTCAGTGTTTTTGAATGGTCTTAGAGTGTACTGGAGAAAGAGATCATATTTAGCATCTGTTAGAAGGTGGTATTTTTTTACAGAAATATATATGTGAAGGAAATAGGTACCAGTTCCTACATTTTTGTATTTAATTTGATTTTTTAAATAAAGATTTTATTTGTTTGAGCGAGAACAGCAGCAGAGAGAGAAGGAGGCTCCCCACCGAGCATAGAGCTTGATGTAGGGCTCTATCCCAGCACCCTAGGATCATGACCTGCGCAGGAGGCAGATGCTTAACTGATTGAGCCACTGAGCACACCCAATTTGATTTTTAAAAAAGATTTATGTGTTTATTTTAGAGAGCACAAGCGTGGGGAGGGGGCTGTTGAGGAAGAGGGAGAGAGAGTCCCAAGCAGACTCTGCTGAGTGACCCAGAGATCATGACCTAAACTGAAAGCCAAGAGTTGACTCTTAACTGACTGCACACCCAGGTGCCCGTTTAATTTGATTTCTTTAACCCTTTTTGTTGTGTTACTCACTCTTAGTAGTGATTATCATTTCAATTATAATGCTTTTTGATTGTGAAAGAGTGGTTTTGAGGTAGTGGGCTTGGTTAGCATGGGTATCTATTTTGAGTACTTGTTTGAGTACTTGTTTCTTATTTTATAAAATAAGAAGATACTTATTGGGCTTGGTTAGCATGGGTATCTATTTTGAGTACTTGTTTCTTATTTTATAAAATTAAAATGGGGAAGATACTTAAGGGTTAAAATAGTGTTTTTCAGTCTTTTTTCATCACTGTCACTCCTTCTCTGAAAAGCTTTGTCGAGCATTTCTTTCTTAATTATCTTCTCATCCTGTGAGATTTTTAATACCACATGTGTTCTGTTTATCTTTTTATGTACTGTGGCCCTTTGAAGGGCCATAAGCCATTGTATAACTATGATTTATTTAGTCCCTCAAGAACCAATTTGCTCTTCCTTTGAAAATGCATGCTTTTTGTAGCATGGTTCATGTTCAGGAAAAAAACCACAACATTTTAAAAAATCTGGGTGCTTATATAGGCTAAAATGATAAAATGGGCTGGGTTTATGCAATATACTTGATGTTCTTCCATCGTTGCAGATTTCTGATTTGTTAGGAGATTTTTTTTGTTTCATAAATCTGTTTATACTCACGTTCAATGATTTAAAAGTGAAAGATTTCGTGGCTCTGTGGGTTAAAGCCTCTGCTTTCGGCTCAGGTCATGGTCCCAGGGTCCTGGGATGGAGCCCCGCATCGGCCTCTCTGCTCAGCAGGGAGCCTGCTTCCCTCCCTCTCTCTCTCTGCCTGCCTCTCTGCCTACTTGTGATCTCTGTCTGTCAAATAAATAAAATCTTTAAAAAAAAAATCACATTACTAAAAAAAAAGTGAAAGATTTCATTTTTATCTAATATGTCCCACTAGCTTATGTAATGAATCTTAATTGTCCTAGTTTTTTTTTTTTTTCTTTTGTAATCGCCAGTGTTGACCTAGTGCCTGGCATAGAATAATAGGTGCTCACTAAAACTTGATAAAATGAATTAATGAGTGGATCAGTGGGTCCCTAAGAATAAGGATTCCCTCTGAGTCAGATTGGGGGGGTTCCATGGTAGCAAGTTGTGTTCTACTCTGGGTGAATTAAACATCCCATTACTATCCTTGAGGGATCCTATCTAAGTAAGGCTTTCTTTGATACCCTTGTTTTCTTGGGTAGCTGTCAATTTTGAGTTTGTGGACAGTCTTCTGATTTGAAAATAAGCCACATAACAAATCTGGAAATGGGGTAAGAGTATACCAAGATTTAGAGCATCATTGTATTATTGTTAGTCACACTTCCATTATGGGATTCTGTTTCATTTGGCTGGTGATTAATTCACAGAGTTAAAGGTTGGGTTACCTGCTGCTTCAGCTGGTGTCGAGAGATCCTTAAGGCATTCTTTAGAGTCATCAGCTCATTTTCTTAGTAAATAATTATTCCTGGGAAGGATGAGTTTAAGATAAAGTGAGTATAAGATAGTGTCTGGATTTCTGAATGAATGGAGGAGTAGAATTGTTTCAGGAGAGGAATTATATTATGTCAACACTTGTGAGCAACAGTTTAATAAGGTTGATTCTTTGGGTATTGATAAGATGGTGCTGGGCAATAAATAGTGATTTTCTATGTATTGTGATCACCATAATAGGACTTGTTAACATCTGTTACCATACATAGTTATACTTTTTTGTGTGTGTATGATAAGAACTTTTAGTATTTACTATTTTAGCAACTTTCAAATATGCAAGACAGTATTTAATATGGTCACTGTGCCATATATATTACATCTCCGTGACTTATTTTTTCTTAAAGATGTTATTTATTTGACAGACAGAGATCACAAGTAGGCAGAGAGGCAGGCAGAGAGGGGGGCAGGGGGTGGGAAGCAGGCTCCGCACAGAGCAGAGAGCCGGATGTGGGGCTAGATCCCAGGACCCTGAGATCATGATCTGAGCCAAAGACAGAGGCTTAACCCACCGAGCCACCCAAGCAGTCCTCCATGACTTACTTATTTTATAACTGGCAGTTTGTACCTTTAGATCCCCTTTCACCCATTTCACCCATCCCTTATCACCTTCTTCTGGCAACCACCAATCTATTATCTGTATCTATAAGCTGGTTTTTTGTGTGTGTTTTATGACATTACACATATAAGTGAGATCATGTAGAATATATTTGTCTTTCTCTGTATGGCTTATTTCACTTAGCATAATGCTTTCAAATTCCATCCATGTTGTCACAGATGGCAAGATTTCATTGTCCTTTATAGCTGAATAATATTCCATTGTATGTATATGGCACATCTTCATCTGTTTATCCATCAGTGGCTACTTAGGTTATTTCCTGTATTTTGTCTATTGTAAATAATGCTGCAGTGAATATGAGGGTGCATATATCTTCCTGGGTTAGTTTTTTTTGTTTTCTTTGGATAAATAGCCAGAAGTGGGATTGCTAAATCATAATGGCGTTTATATTTTTTAATTTTTGAGGACCCTGTGTACCGTTTCCCAGAGTGTCTACAGCAGTTTGCATGCTTACCAACAGTGTTCCAAGAGTTCCCTTTTCTCCATGTTTTCACCAATACTTGTTATTTTTTTGTCTTTTTGATAATAGCCATTCTGAAAGGTACGAGGTGATATCTCGTTGTGGTTTTGATTTGCATTTTCCTGATGATGAATGATGTTGAGTATCTTTGCATATGTCTTTTGCCCATCTGTGTGTCTTTGTAAAGAGGTCTCCTCAGATCCTCTGCCCAATTTTAATTGTGTTTTTGCTGTTGGATTGAGTTCTTTATGTATTTTGGATATTAACCTCTTATGAGATGTATGATTTGCAAATATTTCCCCCTATTTAGTAGGTTACCTTTTCATTTGTTGATGGTTTCCTTTGCTGTACAGAAGTTTTTTAGTTTGATGTATTCCCAGTTGTTTATTTCTGCTTTTGTTGTGTTTGCTTTTGGTGTCAAATCCAAAAAATAATTGCCAAGACACGTGTTCGGGAGCTTACTGCCCATGTTTTCTTCTTGGTGGCTTTATACTTTCAGGTCTTACATTTCAAGTCTTTAATTTTTGTTTATGGTGTAAGATGGTGGTCCAGTTTTATTCTTTTGCTGTCCAGTTTTCCCAGCACCATTAATTGGAGAGACCGTCCTTCCCTGTTGTATATTCTTGACTCCTTTGTTGTAAATTAATTGACCACTAATTTTCACTTAAAAATTGTTTTGAAATAACAGAGTTGATCAACTTTTGTCAGTAAGAATCGGAGGAAATGTGTGGTATAAACAGTGTAAGTTGGGACTTATTTCCCTCGTGTGGGTTTGAGGTAGTTCACAAGTATCGTATTTTCTGCTGTTTACGGGGCTGGAAGATCCTTTCTGGTTAAATTTTATCTCAAAAAGAACAAAGTATCTCCAAGTACATTTTTCCCATTTTTTTTTTCTTTAAAAAATACTGTGCTTGAGTAACAGTATTCCCATTTTGTGGCCTGGCTAATAATTAGTGCAGTTGAAGAAAATTTTTAATGAATGTATGAATTATTAAATGTATCAGATTATGTCAGATTCCTTGCATTTTTAAGTGACATTAGAAATATATTTTTGAACTGCTTAAATATTTGAACTTTTTAAATTGATTTCATTGAGATAATTAATCCGAATATTGGCATGACTAAGTGCAACATTCTTAGTTGGTGATAGTGTCCTATCAGAATACTCTCTTTACTCTGCTATCTTTAGTACTTAATCCCCCTCCATGGTACCTTTTAAAAAAGACTTCCGAGTGTTCCATGAACAAGGTTTGCTGGTCAGTGATTGATTTTTATTTCCCCCCTTAATAAAAGATTAATGATGGACACCTGGCTGGCTCAGTAGAGCATGCAACCCTTTTTCTTTTTTAGAGATTTATCTATCTATTTGAGAGAGAGAGAGAGTATGTGTTTGCGCACACATGTGCTCTCGAGTGAGTTGGGGAAGGAACAGAAGGAGAGAATCCTCAAGCGGATTCCCGCCAAGTGCGGAGCCAATGCAGGCCTGATCCCACAACCCGTGAGATCATGACCTGAGCCAAAACAAAGAGTCAGATGCTCAGCAGACTGAGCCACCCAGGTGCCCCTGGAGTATGCAAGTCTTGATCTTAGGGTCTTGATTTCGAGCCCCATGTTGGGTGTAGAGTTACTTAACGATAAAATCTTTATTTAAAAAAAAAATTAATGATATGCTTATGTGCTGTTTAGCTCCAAAAGAAGTGCAGAAACTTCATGGACATATTTGAACATAAGGGAAATAATAGCAAGAATGCAGTATAGGTGTCTTTTGGTGAAACCTGTGGATTTTTAAGGGGGTATCACAGGATTTTCTTTAGATGGGAAGTCATAGTGAAGGAGGATTATTTGTCTAACTCTCCATCATCTGATAATGAAACAATTTAACCCAAGAAAAGTTATTAATAGATTATTTTCTCTTTTAATATCAGCTAGTTGAGTCCTTGAGTGCTCCTATGAGCTAATTGAGTATGATATTAAGTTCCTCCTGTGTGATCAGCCAGCCACACATTACTGCTGATACAAGGTTCATCTGTTCATCTGTTCAAAACCAAAACTACTGTAGAGATTTTTATAGGTGTATTTCTATTAGCAAGAACCTTAACTGCTTTAGTTAAGTGTCCTTGAATTGTCTTACTTTTTATACACACACACACACACACACACACACACACGTATATATATATTTTTTTTTAAGGTTTATTTATTTAAGTAATCTCTACCCATTGTGGGCCTTAAATTCATGACCCTGAGGTCAATAGCTACATTCTCTACTGACTGAACCAGTTAGGCACCCTGACTGTCTTATTTTTAGTGAAAGTTTGAGGAGATGTTTTTTCTTCCATTAATTAGACATGAAAAATAGGTTTGAAGCCCTGAACAAAGGGAATGTGTATGCTCAAGCACAATCACTTTGCTTAAATTGGTGTCTGAAACATAAGTAGGAAGATTTTGGGGTATGTTCATAGGCATCAAAATTAAAATTCTTTTAAAAATTTTAAGTTAGCTTACCATTTACGATTTCTAAATATTAATAACTGATGGGATGCAAAGCTTAGAGTCAGACTGACTTTTTAAAAATTCCCTTGAATAGGAAATTGGAGTTATGTTAAAAGTACAGTCCACTTATTCTTTTGTCCTTCTAGGTTTTGGCACAAATACCAGTGGGAGTAGTATTTTTGGAAGTAAACCAGGACCTGGGACTCTGGGAACTGGGCTTGGTGCAGGATTTGGAACAGGTAAGGAACTGTACCGTGAGATTTAGCAAGTGACAGAACTTGGCTTTCTAATTGCTGGGACTTAAGACCTCTGTTTGATCATATGCCTGAGAATAAGAGGCCTAGATTCGCATTTTTTTACAATTGGACTTAACAAAACATTCCCAACAATTTGCTTTACTAGGTTTCAAAACATTTGGACATTTTATCTTAAAAGTTGTATACTTCCCTTTCTATAAAATGTTTGTCTTCTTTTTTTCTTATAAGTTTTTTGTTTTTTTTTTTTAATTGACAGAGAGAGATCACAAGTAGGCAGAGAGGCAGGCAGGCAGCGAGAGGGGGAAGCAGGCTCCCTGCTGACCAAAGAGCCTGATTTGGGGCTCAATCCCAGGACCCTGAGATCATGACCTGAGCTGAAGGCAGAGGCTTAACCCACTGAGCCACCCAGGCACCCCAAATGTTTGTCTTCTGATAGTACCAGTCTATCTGGGAATTTTAGTATTTAATGTGAGACTTGGCAGTATGATGGCATTGTTAACTTTCATTTTCCTCCTGTTGCCTTTGTAACAGGCATGCATTTGAGACTTTGAACTGTTAATCAAGTAAGGCTGGTAGCCATAATAGTAAAAGAGAGCAGTAAGAGCATTAAAGTAATAGCAAATAGGTTTTATAAGGTCTGTGCATACCTACTGGTTCTTTCCACCTTAATGTAGAGCTATGACACCTTTGTCTCTCTTCCTACTATTGTTAATTGTTTTTTAGTGCCTTTGAAGACGTTGACCCTTCTGCCTGCCAAACTGTTTTAAGCAATAATGAGAGTAGTAGTGGTCGTAAAATGAATAAGTGCTTCAGCATGTACAGTTTCTTTTTCTTTTTCTTTTTTTTTTTAAAGATTTTATTTATTTATTTGACAGACAGAGATCACAAGTAGGCAGAGAGGCAGGCAGAGAGAGGGAAGCAGGCTATCTGCCGAGCAGAGAACCCGATGTGGGGCTCGATCCCAGGACCCCGGGATCATGACCTGAGCCGAAGGCAGAGGCTTTAACCCACTGAGCCACCCAGGCGCCCCAGCATGTACAGTTTCAACGAGGTTTTTAAAGCATATAATTTTGTTTGTTTCCCAAGTCATCTGACCATGGGTTTGTGGTCATTTAGTTGCAAATCACTTATTTCCATGGTTTCTGTTTCCACTGTCCAGTGATCTATTGTCTTTGCTTATGTGCTCTGATCATTTATCTGTCATCTCTCTCTCTTTTTTAAGATTTTATTTATTTATTTGAGAGACAGAATGAGAGAGGGAGAGAGAGCATGAGAAGTGGGTGGTCAGAGGAAGAAGCAGACAGGGAGCCCCATGCCGGACTCGATCCTGGAACTCTAGGATCATGACCAGAGCCGAAGGCAGTTGCTTAGTCAACTGAGCCACCCAGGCGCCAACCCCCTCTTTTTGTTTTTTTTTTTAATAGTTTTTTGCTATTCAGCAGTCTCTATACCCAATGTGGGGCTTGAACCTACCATCCTAAGATCGAGAGTCTGCATGCTCTGCCAACTCAGCCAGCCAGGCACCCTTGTCCTTTCTTTTCTAATAGAACCTCACTGTGAACTATTTCCTTCCATTTTCTTTTCTTTTTTTATTTTTAAGATTTTATTTATTTATTTGACAGAGGGATCACAAGTAGCCAGAGAGGCAGGCAAAGACAGAGGGGGAAGTAGGCTCCCTGCTGAGCAAAGAGCCCAATGCAGGGCTCGATCATAGGACCCTGAGATCATGACCTGAGCTGAAGGCAGAGACTCAACGTGCTGAGCCAGCCAGGCGCCCCCACATTTTCTTTTTCAAATAAAAGATATAAGTGCTTTAAAAAATTTTTAACAATACAGAAGTATCATGATAAGTCAACATATTTCAGTTGTGAAGTAATAGCTATTGAAAGTTTGGCATGTTCTTGTCAGACTCCTTTATGCACATTTTGTACAATTTTTTCATTTTATACATTTTTCAAATGTGCACACACATAAACAGTTGTACTTGGTGTGTGTTTTATGTAGTTTTTAATTTTATTCTCTTTTTAAAAGTTTAGTTTTATTTTAAGACTTCATTTATTTGAGATAGAGGGCACGAGCAGGGAGAAGGAGCAGAGGCAGAGGGAGAAGCCGGCTCCCCACTGAGCAGGGAGCCTGATGTGGGACGTGATCCCAGGACCCTGGGACCATGACCCTATCCGAAGACAGATGCTCACCTGACTGAGCCACTGAGGCCCCCTTTTTATTATATTCTTAAATAGAAACCATATCCTACATGAGTGTTTTTTTTAAACCAAAGGCTGAGATACATTAGTTGGATGTGATATTTAAACAGTGCTATATGCTATACAGATAGCATTTAAGGATAAAAATATTAGAATGCAAAAATCATTGTACAAAGTAAGGTTAAATATCATTTAATTTTTGTTTAAGTTATGTGTGTTATGGGTCTCTATTTCATATTGTGTGCTATAGTCAAAAATGTTTCAAACTGAAAGCAACTGCCTTACATGGTATTCTGTATTTCATTTTTTCATTTCCCATGACATTTTGGGCATATATTTTTTTTCTTCGGTTGGTATGTATAGATCTAACTTATTCTTTAAAAATAGCTGTTTAGTATTCCACTGTGTGTATATGTGCATCTGTACATGTGATATGTAAATGCATACACATACCATAATTCGCTTTTCCCCTTTTAGTAGACATTTGGGTTATTTGATATTATTAGCAATGCAATAATGAAGATCTTTGTTACATAATTTTGTATGTGTTAGTATTACTATGGAATTGATAGTTGGAGTTGGGTCAGAAGATACACACATTTTGAATATTGGTCAGTCTTATGGATTTGCCTTCCAAAAAGAATGCCAGTATGAATTTTTGCTCTCATTGTATAAAAGCGCTCATTTTTCCCATGCCTTTCCATATTATTGGACTTTTTCATCTTTACATGTATGATAGTGGAAATTGATGTATTCTAATTTGCACTTCACTGGTCACTGGTGAAGGATACCGTTTTACATATGTTTACTGGCCATTTGAATCTTTTAATTCCCTGTTCATAATATTTGATCATTGTTTCTTAATCTGTTTTTGAGAGTTCTTTATGTGTTGTGGATATTAACTCTTTTAGGTTGTATGGTAGAGTTTTATTTGAACTTTTTAACTTATCCAAATTCTATTACAGATATTTTACAAGAAATAAAAATTTAAAAGCTCTAGTTTTTTGTGTAGCATGAACCCTGAACTTAAGCAAAATATATCATCTGACATCAGTGTCCTCTTCTAATCCTGGAGGGAAAATTAGCTTTGGTGTGGGCAAGTTACAAGCTTTTTCAAGGGTAGTTTTGACCCTAGACAGTTTGTGAACTTTAAACCTAAAGCTCGGGTAAGATGCTACTGTAATGTCTGTTAAAGATATTTCCACCAAGTCTTTAAGTTTATCATTTAATTTTATGGTATCGTCAGGTACAGGATTCATTTTTATGTGGTTAAAGTTGTCATTCTTTCCTTTTGGCTTCTACGTCTTGCAGGTTATTTATTAGCAGTGCTTTCTGTTATAGTCCAAATTATATAATGTCTTAGAACTTTTTCTAGTGCTATTATCTTCTCTTCCACAATGATGTAATATCTCAACCTTTTCATTTATTTGAGTATATTCAGTTTTCCTTAAATGGTTCTACCTCAGAGACAACAGATAACATTTTTACTATTGTTATATATCCCTCATTCACGCTTTGTTTGTTTAAACTAAAACCTGAATATAATCAGTAAAGAATTTTACACCTCTAACCTTTGCAGCAGGTAGATCATGTAGGGAAATGAGAGTTCTGTGAACCACCATGCCTATACTGTTAGAATTCTTTGATGATCACCTCTGCTAAAGCAGATTTTAGGCTTTGAGAGCAGTGTGTCTGGAGAGAGTTATATGTAAATACTCACGTTCATGACATGTACATTTCCTGACATCACAAGTAGAAGAGCACTGTAGCTTTGGGTGATGTCTTTTGGGGCATTAGCTAAGTGGGTATTCCTGTGCACCTTTTGTCTTGAGTGATAGAGATTCATACTCCTTTTGTTTTGAGTGATGGAGATTCAGACTCCTACCTCAGTAAAATTTCCTAATAACAAATTTTCCTGTAAAACATTTTATGTTATTCTTTGGTGTGTGATATTTTCCCACTTGATGTGCTCAGACTAAGGAACACTCATTAAATCATGGGAGTGTAAGTTTCTGATTTGACAGTGATATTAACTCTCATTGGCACTATCAATAGTATGGCATTTTCTTGGTAATTACCTGGTAATATTAAGAAATTTTAGTTCTTAGTTTTCCATGAAGTAGTAAATTTAAAGGTACATCTAGTAAAGTTCATTGTTATACTAAGGTATACACAGAAAAATTACCCAAATTAAAAGATATCATAAATAAAATTAAATTGTAATGTTTAGAAGATCTCAAAAGGAATATAACCATTTTTGCTTTTCTCTTGAGCATCTTTGGAGTTTCTAGGGCTGGTAGTACCATGGTGCCCTCCATATATCTGCTTTATGATTCCTACAACTAATTATAAATATACCACATTTCATAAATTGACATTATCTTCCGTCAGAATGTCCCTTAACTTGTGGACTATTAGTAAGTCCTTTTCATTAAGCATAAAAATCCAGGTGCATAATAGGAGATAGATCTGGATAAAATGCGTATTTTTCCATTAATAAATTGGAACAATATGCGGGCAGGTCACTTTATGACAGTCTCTTTCCAAGTCACCTGAACCTCCCAATGCCTTTTTTCTTTTTTTTTTTTTTTTTTGTTTTTTTTTTTTTTTTTTAAGATTTTATTTATTTGACAGACGGAGATCACAAGTAGGCAGAGAGGCAGGCAGAGAGAGAGGTGGGGAAGCAGGCTCCCCCCTGAGCAGAGAGCCGGATGCCGGGCTCGATCCCAGATCCTGAGATCATGACCCGAGCCGAAGGCAGCAGCTTAACTCACTGGGTCACCCAGGCGCCCCTTTTTTGGGGGTTATTGAAATAACAGTGATTTTTAGACTGTTTTATGGTTTTTCATCCAGGATTGCTACAAAGGTGAGGGAAATACACACCCATCCAGATGAGAAGTTTTTGTCCATTTTATTTTTTTATATTTTATCTTTTTAAAAGATTTTATTTATTTGTCAGAGAGAGAGAGTGCACAAGCAGTGGGTTATGGCAGACAGAGGGAGAAGCAAGCTCCCCACTGAGCAAGGATCCTGGTGCTGGACTTGATCCCAGGCCCCTGGGATTATGACCTGAGCCAAAGGCAGGTGCTTTAACTGACTGAGCCACCCAGGTGTCCCTGTCTATGTTATATATTGGGGTTTCTTTTAAGTTTTTGTTCAGGGGGTAAAGAGGTATTTGTTCCCTGGAAAAATAAAGAATTCTGAAATTTTTGCTGTAAACTATGTCCTTCAAGGAAGTAATTTCAGTTTTTCTTGGAATTTTCAGCAATTTCTAATGGTTTGGAACATTAAAAGGAGTCTCATGTCCTGTTCCAAAGCTGGGATTTGGGAGAAATAATCCCTTTGCTTCATTGTTGTCTTCTTGTTAATAATGAGGTTATATAGTTAAGTAATGTTTTGTCCATTCAGTAGTTACCTTCACTAATTTATATTGTATGGAATCTTTGAGTATAGAGTTCCTGTCTTTCCTTTTTTTTTAAATCGTAATCTCTGAGCAGTTTGTATTTTATTTATTTTTTTTAAAGATTTTTCTTAGAGTGCAAGTGAGTGGAGAGGGAGAGAGAATCTCAAGCAGGCTCCACACTGAGCACAGAGCCCAATGAGGGGCTTGATTTCACACCCTGAGACCGTGACCTGAGCTGAAATCAAGAGTCTGAAGCTTAACTGACAGAGCCACCCTGATGTCCCTCAATATTTTTGACCTCTGAAGTATTTTATCTTTGAAGTGATTTTTATCTCACTTCATTGTTGCATTAAAAGGAACTTTAGATCTTCTAAATTGCCGGTAACTTTTTTAGGAGGAGGGGATGGAAATTAAAAAAATTTATGTCAATAATTTATCCTGAACAAATTTACCCCATTTTCACTGCCAACAACAAGATCCATAAGCAAAATTCATTAAGATTTAAAACATAAGTTTCTGCAGTGGGTTTCCCCTTGGTGAAAATAAGTTTTTATTCCATCTGGTCCGATACATGATGAAACTTGAGTCTGCTTGGTAAGCACATCACAAGGCATTTAGTTTTCTTTCTTTCTTTTTTTTCTTTCTTACTTAATCTCTGTATTCCAAGTGAGACTCTAACTCTCAACCCCAAGATCAAGAATTACATGCTCTTCCAACTAAGCCAACCAGGTGCCCCTGTTTAGCTTTTTAGAAAACAAAACATTTATCTTGGTATAAAGTAGTTTTCACGAGATGGTATATTTGAAAGTATTACTTTTCTTGCTCACTGTTCAAAGAAGATGTATTGGGTTTGGTTTTCTATAGTTTAGCCTGTATGTTAGTAAAAAAGATGACATTGTGATTGGTTCAGCTTCATTTTTTGATTTGCAAATACTGGAATTTAAGACGACTTGAATTTTTTTTAATTCTTTCAAACTCTGTATTACTGTAGTGTAGCAATTAAGAACCCTAATTGTATTGGCAGATGCACCAAGGTTTGAACCTCATTCTCACCATTTATTACATTTATGACATTGAGTCGATTACTAAATCCTCAGTTTTCTCATCTGTTAAATGTGGATATTCCCTACTTCGGGCTTATGAAGATTAATTGAGATACTAGCTAATATTTAATGAGTATTAGTATCTACCAATCCTCTTTTAAATGCTTAATATGTGTTTATTCATTTTAGCCTTAGGATAAATACCTATGTATTACTATCTCATGTTACAGTTGAGGAAACTGAAGCACAGAGAGGTTAAATATTTTGCCTCTGATGTATATAATGTACTCAGCACAGTGCCTGGCAATAATTAGCATTTACTGTATTACCTCTTGTTGAAATGAGTGGTCATTATGAAGTTTCCAAATGTATTATATTTTTAAGTAACTGACCTCTGGCATAACATTCAAAGGATCTCCTGTGGCACTTTTTCTTTCCTCTTGTCTCCATAGCTCTTGGTGCTGGACAGGCATCTTTGTTTGGGAACAACCAACCTAAGATCGGAGGGCCTCTTGGTACAGGAGCCTTTGGGGCCCCTGGATTTAATACTACGACAGCCACTTTGGGCTTTGGAGCCCCCCAGGCCCCAGTAGGTAAGTGTCAGTCACTTTAGAAGGCTTTACTCCATTTATTTCTTGCTAAAACTTGACTTGGTGACCTGATTTTCCTCCCAGTCCATCCCACCCCTACCAAAGCAGTACACAGACACACATCACTTAATAGTCATGTGGTGCAGAAGGGCTTGCAATGGATCCTGGCCTTTTCTGCTTCCCCACTCCCAGGCTTGGTCCCCTAAAGAGACTGCTTTGTTACTGCCACTTTGTTTCCTGGTTTATAGTTAAGTTTATATCTCTAAATGATTTGCTTATGTTGCTGTGTTGTGCTTTATTTATTAAGTCTTAAGTAAATTTAACTTGTTAATGATAGATGAGAAATAGAGCTCACTTATCACCTACCTGTGTTCTCTATTCACTTCTCCTAATAGAGCTATGTTACTAAATACCTTAGTTTAGTTTTCTCTACTGGAGTGTCTTTTATACTTCATTCATTTGAATGCCCTTTTCTAGTTTTCGCCCTCGCTGCCTCCTACCTCTGTTGTTACTATTTTTAACTTAAAATTAACTTTTTAGCTTAAATGTCTTTTTAAAAGAAATTTGTTCTTTGGAGATTAAAAAAAAAAAAAAACCATTATCACCTGGCATAAATAGAGTGAGTGAATGAGAGCAAGAGAAAGATGTACGATAAAGTTCATCTCCCATATTGTCATGATCTGTGTACCACATTTGAATAAGCCTTTTGCAAATTTAAGCCATGTCCCTACATACTTCTACTTATTCTATCAACTGAGAGAGTATTTCTTGAGTCCCCTTGATCAAGTAAGGGTATTAGTGCCCTTTCTTACGCTTCTTTTTTTTCCTCATTTCTTTTTTTGCCATCTTTATATTTTCATATTGATAACAATGATAATGTATTCTGTCCTATAATTACCTTCATCTTTTCTCTGATAAAAGAATAGTTTAAAAGTTGTAAATGTGAACACAGCATATTATTACAACTGTGAAATTATTGCTGCCCAGCCACATAAACACTTTTTTTATACAGCTTTTTCGTTCTCCTGGAATTTGTAATTCTTTTTCCCCCTTGGATTACCAGCTCTTATTACCTTCCTAAATTGGTTCAAATTCTTAAGAATGGTATCAGAATTCTTTTACTTTGGATACGTCATTCATTGATCCCTCTGTCCCTCCTACAGCAGTGTGAACTCTTGATTATTCCGTAGGCCTTCATCATCGCTCCCAGTATTCCCTTCAAGTCTACTTAGTGGGAACTGCTCTGTCCTAGGTGTAGGTTTTTCCCTTTTATTTATTTCCTGAATTGTCTGGAATGTGTTTTTCAGTAAAGCCTATATGAAGGGTAAACTTTGATCACTTATAGGTCTGAAAATACCTTTTTTTGTTCCTCATGCTTTAATGTTAGGGAATTCTATTGTGAAAATTTATCCCAGAACTTGGACTATATTGTTTGCATTAACCATTATATGAGAAGTCTGATGCCTTTCTGATTCTTGAGACTTGTTCAGCTACTACCCCCACAAGCATTTAGGATTTTCCCTTTGTCCTGAAATTTCACTGAATTGCTTATACCCTGTCTTTTTTTTTTTTTTTTTAAGATTTATTATTTTTTTTAGAGTGGGGGGAGGGGCAGGGGAGAGAGAGATTCTTTTTTCTTTTTTTTTTAATTAACATACAATGTATTATTTGTTTCAGGGCTACAGGTCTGTGATTCATCAGTCTTACACAATTCTTCGCACTCACCATAGCACATACCCTCCCCAAAGTTCATCACCCAGCCACCCCATCCCTCCCACACCCCTCCACTCCAGCAACCCTGTTTTGTTTCCTGAGATTAAGAGTCTCTTATGGCCAACAGACACATGAAAAATTGCTCCACATCACTTGGCATCATGGAAATACAAATCAAAACCACAATGAGATCCACCTCTCACACCAGTCAGAATGGCTAAAATTAACAAGTCAGGAAATGACAGATGTTGAGAGGATGTGGAGAAAGGGGAACCCTCCTACACTGTTGAGGGGAATTCCAGAGTGGTGCAGCCACTCTGGAAAACAGCATGGAGGTTCCTCAAAAAGTTGAAAATAGAGCTACCCTACGACCCAGCAATCGTACTACTGGGTATTTACCCTAAAGATACAAATGTAGTGATCCGAAGGGGCACATGCACCCAAATGTTTATAGCACCAGTGTCCACAATAGCCAAAGTATGGAAAGATCCTAGATGTCCATCAACAGATGAATGGATAAAGAAGGGGTGGTATATATACACAATGGGATACTATGCAGCCATCAAAAGAAATGAAATCTTGCCATTTGTAATGACGTGGCTGAAACTAGAGGGTATTATGCTGAGCGAAATAAGTCAATCAGAGAAAGACAATTATATGATCTCCCTGATAACGAGGAATTTGAGAGGCAAAGTGGGGGGTTTGGGGGGTAGGGAAGGAAAAAATGAAACAAGATCTGATCGGGAGGGAGACAAACCATAAGAGACTCTTAATCTCACAAAACAAACTGAAAGTTGCTGTGGGGGAGGGGGGTATGGAGAGGGTGGTTGGGTAATGGACATTGGGGAGGGTATGTGCTATGGTGAGTGCTGTGAAATGTGTAAGCCTGACGATTCACAAACCTGTACCCCTGGGGCTAATAATACATGATATGTTAATTTAAAAAAAGAGTCTTTTGGGGCGCCTGGGTGGCTCAGTGGGTTAAGCCTCTGCCTTCGGCTCGGGTCATGGTCCCAGGGTCCTGGGATCGAGCCCCACATCGGGCTCTCTGCTCGGCAGGGAGCCTGCTTCCCCCTCTTTCTCTGCCTGCCTCTCTGCTTACTTGTGATCTCTCTCTCTGTGTCAAATAAATAAATAAAATCTTAAAAAATTTAAAAAAAGAAAAAAAAAGAGTCTTTTATGCTTTGTCAGATTCTTTTTTTTTTTATAAATTTTTTTAAATTATTATTTTTATTAACATATCATGTATTATTTGCCCCAGGGGTACAGGTCTGTGAATCGTCAGGCTTACACACTTCATAGACTCACCATATTGCCTACCCTCCCCATGTCAGAAAGATTCTTAAGCAGGTTCTACGCCCAGCCTGGAGCCTGACTTGGGGCTTGATCTCCCAACCCTGACATCATGATCTGAGCCAAGATCAAGAGTCCGACACTTAACCAGCTGAGCCACTCATGTGCACCATTTCTGTCTTAATGCTTGATTTTTAAACTTTGTTTCTATTTTTCAGGAGGTTTCTGAATGTCCTGTAAATCATCCTTTTGAATTCTTATTTTCAACTTAAAAGAATTCTTTCTCATTTCTGAAAGTTCCCTTTTTCAAGCATTCAGTTCTTAGATTCAATTTTTTCTTGAAACTTTGTTAACTGGCATTAAAAAAATTTTTTAGGACTTTTCTGTGCCTTAAATCTTAAGGATTATTTTTGCTTTGGTCCTACTCTTTAATGCTCTGTGATCTTTACCATTCATATTCAAGAATAAAATAATAAAAAGCTCACTGGCATTGTATGTATATGAGTAGAGCTTGTTTACCAGTAAGTTTCACTTTAAGTAATTCAGGAACCAACTATTATCCATGGGTCCTCTGATTGTTAGAATGCCACATTCTTAGCTCTGGGATGATGCAAGTACTGAAACTAGTTGCCCCTGTTCTTTCCATATGTTAACTTGGATTCATCAGAGGCACGCTCTCTGATGTTTGGCTTATCTGTTGAGGATCAGGGATTAAGAGGATGAAGGTATGGGTGTTTTGTGTATGTACTTTGCATTGGTTCATCTCTCCCGCTTTCATTCTCACTTCATCAAACTTGGTGTCATTGAATCCCTAATCTTTCTGGGATTCTACAGGGCAGATATGCTCCACTTTGGCCTCTTACACCCTTTGAATGTACTCTAAGCTATACTTCGCTCTGTCCTGCTTTGTCACTCCTCTGTCCACTTCTTTCCCCTAGAAATTTGTTATATTTTATCTTCTGTTCATTTGTTATGTCCCATTCTTTGTCATTGTGGGTTATATATATATATATTTTTTTTGTTTGTTTGTTTGTTTTAAACGTAGATTTTACTTAAGGGCACCTGGGCGGCCCAGTTGGTTAAGCATCTGCCTTTGGCTCAGATCATGATCCTGGCGTCCTGGGATTGAGCCATGCATCAGGCTTTTTGCTCTGTGGGGAGCCTGCTTCTCCCTCTCACTCTGTACTTTCTTACTGTTTGTACATGCACATGCACTCTCTTTCTCCCCCTCCTCCCCCCCCTCAAATAAATAAAATCTTCTTAAAAAAAAAAAAAACAGATTTTACTTAGATCTTTGGTGTTGAGGTGAATTAGAAGTCTAATTGATTTGTGTGAACATTAGAATCAACTTTATCATTAAAAGATATTTTCACTTTTCTTTCTATTCCTTAGTTTTAGTTGTTTTCAATAGAAGAATGTACCATAAATACTGTAACCTGCCATTTTTAGTTGATAGTGTTTTGAATAGTTTGGGTTTTTAAATTTTTTTTAAATATTTTAAAAAATATATTTACTCCTGAGAGAGAGGCAGAGGGAGAAAGAAGCAGGTTCCCCCATGGAGCAGGGAGCCCGATGTGGGACTCCATCCCAGAACCCTGGGATCGTGACCTGAGCCGAAGGCAGATACTTTTTTTTTTTTTTTAAGATTTTATTTATTTATTTGACAGAGATCACATAAGTAGGCAGAGAGACAGGCAAAGAGAGAGGGAGGGAAGCAGGCTCCCCACTGAGCAGAGCGCCTGATGCGGGGCTTGATCCCAGCATCCTGGGACCAGGACCCGAGCCGAAGGCAGAGGCTTCAACCCACTGAGCCACCCAGGTGCCCCCAAAGGCAGATACTTAACGGACTGAACTATCCAGGCACCCAGTGTTCTTTTTTTTTAAGATTTTATTTATTTATTTGTTTTTAAGATTTTACTTACTTATTTGACAGAGAGAGAGATCACAAGTAGGCAGAGAGGCAGCCATAGAGGGAGGGGGAAGGAGGCCCCCTGCTGAGCAGAGAGCCCAATGCAGGGCCCTATCCCAGGACCCTGGGATCATGACCTGAGCTGAAGGTAGAGGCCCAACCCACTGAGCCACCCAGGCGCCCCACCAATGATTTTTGATAATTCATCTTTTCCTAAAGTCAATTAAAAGTTCTTGATATGAGCGTTTGATATTGCATTTACATATGGTACTGTTACCACACATTTAAAAGTAGCTGTATTGCCTTTTAGAATATAATGTATTACTTGTTTCAGGGGTACAGGTCTATGATTCATCAGTCTTACACAATTCACAGCACTCAACCTTGACATACACCCTCCCCAATGTCCCATCACCCAGCCCCCCCATCCCTCCCACCTCTAACCCCTCCAGCAACCCTTAATTTGTTTCCTGAGATTAAGATTCTCTTATGGTTTGTCTCCCTCTGGTTTTGTCTTGTTTCATTTTTCCCTCCCCCATCATCCTCTGTCTTGTTTCTCAAATTCCTCGTATCAGTGAGATCATATGATAATTGTCTTTCTCTGTTAATAGTAGAAACCAAAGAAAAGGAATGTATATCTTTGCATCATAGGATGTTTGTTGGAGGGTGCTTTAGAGCTAATGTGAATTCTGTCTTAACTGTGGGAGTTCCTCAGTTACAGTTTTCCAAGTCAGTCTCATCCATTGTTTTATTTAGGTTGTTTAGAAGCCAAAACATGACTCCGTAGAATTACCATTCAGTGATTCTACTTTTACCTCCTAAGCTAAGCAAACCGGTCTGTTACAGTTTGTTTGCAGTAACCTTATTGTCTTTTTTCCAGATAAAATATCATCAGGTTTTTCTATTCTCAGACTTCATTTTTTATACTTTTTCCTGTCCCCTTTAATCATTTGGTCATGATGTGGCTTTTCAGTATATTTTCAAATTATTGTGACCAGAATTGAATATAACACAAACATAAAACATAAATAAAACAACTAGTGCTTATGCTTTTTGCTAACATATCAGCTCTCTTATCTATATTTTAAGTAATACAGTTAACTTAGAGAACATTTCATATTTAAACATACAAAAATAAGAACATCCTGTTCACACACTTTTCTGATTACGTTTGGATTTGTAAAAGGGGTTCTTACTCTCTTGAGTAAGCCCAGATAGGGTGACCTATTATACTTGGGATCAGGTGGTGCAGGTCAGTGTTATTTTTGATGGATAATTGCCTGTCCAGTAACATACTAACTAGTGAATATTAGAATTCTTATAAAAGCATGCAGGTTTTCTTGCGTCTCCTTGAATAGTCCATATAATAGTATTATGCTGTTACTGTGTGGCACTTTGTACCAAAGCTACTTTTTTATATTTTTTTCTCACTGATACTTAAATTGGATTTCAGAACTTTCTGAATACATGATGATTTGCTATATGCTCTTTAAAATGACATCTCCTCTTGGTTACATAGTCTTTTTTTTTTTTTTTTTTTAAGATTTTATTTATCCATCTGAGAGAGGGAGAGAGCGAGAGAAAGCATGAGAGAGGAGGAGATCAGAGGGAGAAGCAGACTCCCCGTGGAGCTGGGAGCCAGATGCAGGACTCGATCCCTGGAGTCTGGGATCGTGACCTGAGCAAAAGGCAGTTGCTTAACCAACTGAGCCACCCAGGTGCTCTGGGTTTCACAGTCTTGAGCAAACTTGTACTCTCTCCTTACATATTAGCATACAGTATTTTAGTATTTAATTAATACAGCGGGTTTTAAGAAAGCTTAATTTGACTAAGGTGGATTTACCCCTTTTTCGCTAATTTAGCTTTAGCTGTCCGGTGTTTGTTGTTTTTGCTGCTGCAGTGTGGTTTTTTCCAAATGTTTTGTTTGTGGGACTCCTTCAGTGTAAATTATCTTACTGTATTTTGGCATTAGCCATGTTTTAAACACTTATAAAGGAAGAAAGCATTTTTATCTCTAAAGGGACTTTGGTATGATTTAATTTTTTTTAATCAGTATTTTTGGAAATATTTTGGAGTTTCTTCATCAATCAGGATATAACACAAATAGTTGCAGCAGTTTTCTTGTTTGTTTTTTACTGTGTGTGATTATAGATCATCATTCCTTGTCTATTCCCTAAATTCTCTGTGAATAATTACGTGTTTTTACACTTTAGAAGAAAATTAGACTAATTGGGGTGATATTTTTTCTTTCAATTTTTACTTGAGTATAATATGCATATTAAATGTAAATAATAAACTTAACAGCCATTTCCATTTTTTATTTGCCCCTTTCTTACTTGATAGTCTTAGTATACTTAATATTTTTTATTCTGGAATTTTTACTTCTTAAGTTAAACCAAAGATATTTCCTTATTTCCACTGTGAAACACATTGTCATTATTTTTAATAACTATTTAACCCACCTTGTTGATGTAGCTTGATTTTTACAACTGTTAATGTTGGATATAGGTTGTTTCCAAGTCGTAACAATTACAGATACTATTTATTGAATAATTACAAACATTTCTTTGATTCTAGTTTAATTAAACCCTTGGGTTAAATTTCCATGATTGAAATGAGTAGGTTAAAAAAATACAAAAATAGTATTTGTGTATGGTCTTTTTGTTTCTTTTAGACAGAGTAAACCAATTTATCATGTTTCTAGAAGCGAAGACTATAATTCTTTTCATATAGCTGTGGCACTGATAGATAATGAGGTAGACACAAAATATTTCTTCAAGGTTGTTTTAAATTGCATTTCATTGATTATTAGTGACAATGAACATCTAAGTAAAATTTTTTGTGTGTTGTCTCTTTATGAAATGCCTCTTTGAATCTTTTACCCATTAGTTTGACTGTTAATTTTCCTCACAGTTTGCTCCTCTGCACTCCACCAATAATGCCATTGAGTGAGTCTGAACATTTTGAAGACCTCTCCAAAATGATTCTGTGTTCTCTTGCTATAACTGCATTGGATCCCTAGACTGACATCTTGCCTTCTCTTTTCTTTTTTTTTTCAAAAAGCTCTGACCGATCCCAATGCTTCTGCTGCCCAGCAAGCTGTTCTCCAACAGCACATCAATAGTTTAACATACTCACCTTTTGGAGACTCTCCTCTCTTCCGGAATCCCATGTCAGACCCTAAGAAGAAAGAAGAGGTAAATTTAAGGAAGCTTTTGTGAAGTTTATTCTCAGATCAAGAGAAACTAAATGTGCAGAATATAATTTCTTACATATAGAACCTAAACAAAGCTAGGTGTAAGTAAGTTTTTAAGATACATTATCTATGCTTTTCACTGAGTCAGGAGATACATTATGTTTGCTATATCTGGAAGGCAGCATGACTAAAACAGTGAAATCAACGCTGGACTGGAGGTGAGGGCTGAGACTTTTCAATACCTGAAATAAGGCATGTATTATTATTATTTTTTAAAGATTTTATTTATTTATTTGACAGAGATCACAAGTAGGCAGAGAGAGAGGGAGGGGGGGAAGCAGACTCCCTGCTAAGCAGAGAGCCCAATGCGGGGCTTGATCCCAGGACTCTGGGATCATGACCTGAGCTGAAGGCAGAAGCTTTAACCCACTGAGCCACCCAGGCACCCAAGGCATGTATTATTATTCCCATTTTATAGTTGAGCAAACCAAGGCTCAGAGAGGCTGATTTTCCTAAAATCATGATATTCTTAAGTGGCATAGCAATATCTTTTCTTCTGGTTTCTACAGTTAACTTTGTCTTAATTTTTTATGCTCTGAGATGATCTTCTCGCTGTGGTGTGGATTAAAAGTAGGCTTTGGTCTGTTTAATCCTTGTGTTACTACGTACAATCCGAGGCCTTGAAGATATTTTTTTTTTTTTAAGATTTTATTGTATTTATTTGACAGATAGGGATCACAAGTAGGCAGAGAGGCAGGCAGAGAGAGGAGGAAGCAGGCTCCCTGTTGAGCAGAGAGCCCGATGTGGGGCTCGATCCCAGGACCCCGGGATCATGACCTGAGCTGAAGGCAGAGCCCTCAACCTACTGAGCCACCCAGGCGCCCCTTGAGGGTATCTTTTTGCCTCCAAATGTGTTTCTTCATCTGTAAAATGGGAATAGTAATACTGTCTAATGTTGAGCATTAAATGAGATAATGCATGCCTGGCTTATAATAAGTTAGTCAGTCTACAGATCCTATTATTCAGTTATTTATGTCATCTCACTTCTCCCTTAGCTGGTTCTTGAATTACCTTACAACTAGTTATAAAGAGAAGTAAGATAGGAATTTAAAGTACTTTTTAACCCTGCTGTATAAATGTAAGTTTTGCTTAGATGAAAATTATTTGTGGGACGTCAGTTAAGTATCTGACTTTTTTTTTTTTTAAGATTTCATTTATTTGACAGAGATCACAAGTAGGCAGAGAGAGAGAGGAGGAAGCAGGCTCCCTGCTGAGGAGAGAGACCGATGCAGGGCTTGATCCCAGAACCCTAGGATCATGACCTGAGCCAAAGGCAGAGGCTAAAACCACTAGCCACCCAGGCACCTTAAGTGTCTGACTTTTGATCTCACCCTTAGGATCATGAGTTCAAGCCCTGCACTGGGCTCTGTGCTGGATGTGGAGCCTACTTTAAGAAAGAAAAGAAAAGGAAATTATTTGTTATTTGTGCAGCATAATTATAGGCCTAAGTATGTGCTAGTCACTGTGTTTACTGCTGAGGATACAAAACGAAAACAAGAACATCATCTAAGAGCTTACTATTTACTTAATGAGGAAGATTGGATCTGTTAATGTGTTTAAATTTACTCAAGCTCAATATAATAAATACAGTAGTAAAATAGCCCATCAGCTGATGAATGGATAAACAAAATGTGTGTGTGTATGTATGTGTGTGTGTATGTATATATATGTGTGTGTACGTACACACACACAAGATGAAATATCTTTCAGTCATGAATGAAATATGTTCGTGTGTGTGTACTGAAGGCGGAGGCTTTAACCCACTGAGCCACCCAGGTGCCTTCTTTTTTTTTTTTTTAACAGAATTACGTTTTGTATGTATATGTATGTGTACACACACACAAGATGAAATATCTTTCAGTCATAAAAAGGAATGAAATACTGATAATGTGTTCTGTATAACATGGATGAACCTTGAAAACATTATGCTATGTGAAAGAAACCCGACACAAGAGGCCACATGATTCCATTTATATAAAATGCCTACAATAGGCAAATGTATTGAGACAAAGGGGATTCATGTTTGCCTAGGGTAAGGGGTGGAATTGGGAGGCACAGCATTTCTTGTTGGAGTGAGGGAAATGTTTTGGACTTAGTGGTGATTCTTGCACAACTTAGTAGATATACTACACCCCCCTGAACACTATATGTTACAGTGGTGAATATCATGTTAAGGAAGAGTGTATATTTTGGGGGGAGTGTGATAAGGCTTTGCAAAAGAGGTAACATTTAACTTTTTTTGAGGATATATGGAGAAGTTGGTAGATGTAGGTCAAGACATCCCAAGCAGTGGCACACAATTAAGAGATCACAAAAAAGATCTAGGAAGATTCATTGTTGCTGAAGTGTAAATAGTCTGTATTGTAAAGAGAAGCAAACGGTGACAAGGTTTTATTATGTTAGACATTGTTGTTTCAAATGGTTATATAATCCTAAGAATAATGTTAAGGAAAACAAATATATAACATCCTGCAGATGTTGTAGAAATATAATAAAGGTACCATCAAAATTAACCTGAAGTCTTATTTTAGTTATATGTCTCTTCTACAAACTTGTAATTTCCTCAGAAATCAGGGAAAATGATTTCATTATCTTTATTGCCAGTACTTAGTGTTTGATTCATGGCAACTATCAGTGTTTACTAAATGCTTGAATAAATGTGAGCTAATACTATTTTTTTTTTCCAGAGTGATTTGGATTGCACAGAAATTGAATATTAATTCATGGGTGCATGTCATTTTACTTTGAAGCTTAAGATTTTTGGTTTAGTTGAAAAATAAACAGAGGTATCTAGCTGGGTAAATGGCAGAGATATTTGAACTCTGTTCCTAAGAATTTTTAAGGCCAAATAATACATTTGAGTTAAACTGGAGCTTTACTTGCTTTTGTTTTTCAGAGATTGAAACCAACAAATCCAGCAGCCCAGAAGGCTCTCACTACACCTACTCATTATAAACTAACACCCCGCCCTGCCACCAGAGTTCGACCAAAGGCTTTACAAACAACAGGCACAGCCAAGTCACATCTCTTTGATGGGTTAGATGACGATGAGCCATCCTTAGCCAATGGAGCATTCATGCCCAAGTGAGTTTATTTTTAACATAAATTAAATGTAAATATTAATTTAAACTAAGTACAAGATATATATTTTCCTGAAGGCAGTACAAATGTTAAAAGTTTAGGTTTTTGTTTGTTTAAAGATTTATCTGTTTATGTTAGAGAGAGAAAGAGCATGGGCACACTCGAGTAGGGGAAGGGGCAGGGGGAGAGAGTCTTCAAGCAAACTCTACTTAGCACAGAGCCCAAACCTTGAGGGTAGGGGCAGGTGGCTTGACCTGGGGCTCTGTCCCATGACCCATGAGATAATGAATGGCCTGAGGCAAAACCAAGAGTCAGACATTTAACCAGCTGAGCCACCCAGGCACCCCTGTTTTTAATTTGAAAAATAGAGAATATCACAAATAATAAAAGTGGCATAATCATTCTCAGGGATGACCATCGTTAACATAAAAGTATTTTTATTAATATACTTCTAGTTTTACGTATGCAGGTTTTTTGTTTTATTTTGAGATTTTGGTCTTCACATAATTTTGTTTTGTTTTGTTTTTAAAGATTTTATTTATTTATTTGACAGACAGAGATCACAAGTAGGCAGAGAGGCAGGCAGAGAGAGAGGAGAAAGCAGGCTCTCCACAGAGCAGAGAGCCCGATGCGGGGCTCGATCCCAGGACCCTGGGATCATGACCTGAGCCGAAGGCAGAGGCCTTAACCCACTGAGCCACCCAGGCGCCCCCACATAATTGTTTTAAGCAGAAGACACTTTTTTCTTAAAACTTACATTGGCCAAACCAACTAAAAGGAATATATCTACATTTTTTTTTAATGTTTTAAGATTTTATTTATTTATTTGACTGAGAGAGAGAGATCACAAGTAGGCAGGCAGAGAGAGAGAGGTGGGGGGGGCAGGCTCCCTGCTGAGCAGAGAGCCCTATGTGGGGCTCGATCCCAGGACTCTGAGATTATGACCCGAGTCAAAGGCAGATGCTTAACCCACTGAGCCACCCAGGTGCCCCTATATCTACATATACATACGGGTATGGAACCAATAATTATTACACAGGAAAAAGTACATAAAGTATGTAGAAAAGTTGCTGTTAAATATTTAAATTACATTTAAATTATGCATTAGAGCAAATATCTCCTAGAGTGTTGATTTGTACGCAGGGAAAAAAAATGAAGAAAAATATGTGCCAAACTGTTAATAGTGGTTAACATTTGGAGATGCAGTTTCAGAGCATTTCATTTTTGGGTTATTTTGTAGATACATAGCAAGACATATAAACACACAGGCTTTTTAACAGCAGGTATTTTCTCATCAGAAAAGTATGGTTTGTTTTTGTAAGCAGCAGAGAAAAAATGGGAATTCAGTATTTGCAGCTCTTATTTATCGATGTTACTAAGTTAAAAATTATGACTCTCTCATTTCCTTAAAAACATAGTGGGAGACACCTAGGTGGCTCAGTCATTTAAGCAGCTGACTCTTGGTGTTGGCTCAGGTTGTGATCATGGGATCGAGCTCTACATCACATTCTGTGCGGAGTCTGTTTTCCTATCCCTCTCGCTCACGCTCACTCTCTCTTTCAAATAAAAAATAAAATCATATGTATACACACATGTATGTGTATGTATATACACACATGTATGTGTGTATTGGTACACATACATGTATACATATATACATACATGTATATATTTATATGTGTGTATGTACATACACATTTATATTTAGTGGGCGCTGCTTCCGAAAAAATGGAAACGTCTGATTTTATACATTTCTTAGCACATAATTGGATTATTTTGAAGACAGGGACAGTGTATTATTCATGTTTATGTCCCAGTATTTAGTAATTTCTTTGACACAGAAAGGATTAGGGTGGGAAGGTGTGCATTTTGCTAATAATACCACTTGTATCCCCTTCCTGGCTTCCACTTGTGTTCTTCCTCTCAACGGTCTTTCCTTAATGGATCAGAACTGTAGAGAGTTCATCTCTCCTTCCTTGATTCTTTAATTGGCTTGCAGGAACCCTATACTTTTCTAGTTTTCTTCCTACTGTATTGGTGGTTCCTTCTGTCTCCTGGTTCCTCTTCTCAGCCTTTTAAAATTGGAATGCTCCTGAGCTTAGTTTTTGGGGTTTTTTAAGATTTTATTTATTTGTTTGACAGACACAGTGAGAAAAGGAACACAAGCAGGGGGAGTTGGAGAGGGAGAAGCAGCTTTCCCGCCGAGCAGGGAGCCCACGTGATGCAGGGCTCAGTCCCAGGACCTTGGGATCATTACCTGAGCCAAAGGCAGATGCTTAATGACTGAGCCACCCAGGCACCCTGACCCTGAGCTTAGTTTTGATCACATTTTCTTTACTGTCTCCCAGAGTTATTTAATTTAGTTTCATAGCTTTGTATGTCATACATAATCTGATGATTTCTAACCTTTCGTCTCCACCCGAGACTTCTCTCCCATATTCCAGATTTTTATATCCAGCCCTACCCAACATCTCCACTTGGGTGTCTAAAAGGCATTTATTTCAAAATTAACATGGCCAACATTGAACTCCTCATCTTCTGCTTCAAACCTGTTCTATCCATAGTCTTCCTTATCTCAGATAACTGCATTTCAGTCATTCTCATTGTTCAGGCCAAAAACTTTGGAATCATCCTTGACTTCTTTCATACATCCCACATCTGAAGCATCAGCAAATCTTCTTTATTGAACCTGCAAAAATTACCTGGTATCTGACGAATTTACAACTTTCACTGCTACTAACTACCCTGATTCAAGCCATCATCATCTCTTTTATTTTTCTTTTTTTCCCCCAAGATTTATTTTTAATTAATCTCTATACCCAACATAGAGCTTGAACTCACAACCTTGAGATCAAGAGCTTCATGCTCCACCATCAGTTGAGCTAGCCAGGTGCACCTCAATGCCTTCATCATCTCTTGACTGAATTAAAATATTCTTCTGATCTTTCCAGCTTTACACTTGCCCCTTTGCACTCTTTCCCAGATACAGCTAGTACAGTGATCTGTTTGAAGTATAAGTCATATCGTGTCACTCTTCTATCCAAAACCCTGTGGTGGTTCATATTTTACTCAGAGTAAAACCCAGATTCCTTACAGTGGAATGTAAGGTGCTGTAAGATCTGATCTTCCATTACCTCTTTGAAGACATCTACTATTCTCTCATTTATCCACTCTAATTTTAGTGCTTCTTTGCCACTGTTAGGACAGGAAAGGCACGCTTTTGCCTTTCAGTCTTTGTCATACTTGTTCTCTTTGCCTTGAAACACTTCTCTGCATAAATACATATAGTTAACCCTATATGTTTACATATATATTTGTTTACTCACATATCCTCTCAACGAAGACTACTCTGACCAGTCTATTTAAAATTGTATCCATCTTTTCTTTTGTCAGTATTCCTCACATTCTAACTGTCTTTCTTTTCTTTTTTTCTCATACCTTCTAAAATATAACTTATTTATTTATTTATTTATTTTATATTTGTATTTTTGGTCTGTTTTTCCCTCATGAACATAAGCTCTACATACATAGGTATGTTTGCCCTACATTGGGTCCAGAGATTACTTAAAAATAAATCTTGTGAAAAAAAGAAAAAGAAAAAAAAATGCATCTTAGGAGGCATAAAAGGAGGTAAACAAGAGTATAGAATCCCAGTTATAGGAGTGAGGGGCTCCCTCCCTATAAGAGATGGGGATCATCTAAGCCAAAGGATAAGAGGAGATAGAGATTGTAAAGGTCTTTTCAGTTTATGCTGTCACATTTCCATGACTGAGTTGTTAGAATCTAGAATTTACTCTTAACTGTATTTATCTATCTAAAGGAAATGGCATATGCCCCTATTCACTTCCTGACCAAGCCTTGGGCTATTACTGTGTAACTCTGTAAACAGTTGCCATATAATACCACAGCGGGTAAAGGATTCATGAAGGACTTTATACATATGGCCACCCCTAGAACATTATTATGTTTACTCTGAAAGATCAATATGGTGGATTGACAGTGTGAGAACTTCATTGCTTTCATGTCTTTTACCTTTTCATACTAGTCAAAAGAAAGTTACTATAGAGCAAGCCAATAATTTTACTTATTCGGAATGGTAAATTTGGAAAATATTCTTTAATTGATCTGTTCATTCCTTTATTCAACAAACATTTATCAAGTAACTACTAAGTGCCAAGTGTGGTAGGCATTGGGAATGCAGCTACAAACGAGAGACACATTCCTCCATCACTAAATTCACAGTCTGTGAGAGGAGAGAGATGTTGACAGTAATCACAAGTGAGACAAGTGACAGAAAGGAGTAGTAGAGATTGCTACTGTAGGGGAGAGTGATAGGGAGAATGATGAAGAAAAGCTATTCTAAGGATGTTATTTAAACTGAAGAGGGAGGGGCACCTGGCTGGCTTAGTGGGTCAAGCATGTGACTTTGGATCTCTGGGTTGTGAGTTCAAGCCCTACATTGAGCACAGAGACTACTTTAAAAATAAATAAATAGGGGTGCCTGGGTGGCTCATTTGGTTAAACAACTGCCTTCATGTCAGGTCATGATCCTGGAGTCCCAGGATCCCAGGAGTCCCACATAGGGCTCCCTGCTCAGCGGGGAGTCTGCTTCTCCCTCGGACCACTTCCCTCTCATGCTCACTCTCTCTCTCTCTCAAATAAATAAATAAAATCTTTAAATAAATGAAGGACTGTAAGGCAAAGGGAATATTTTACCATGTTTCTTGTTTTAAATATGCCTGTGGTTTTTGTTTTGTTTTGTTTTTAAAGATTTTATTTATTGGGGCACCTGGGTGGCTCAGTGGATTAAAGCCTCTACCGTCAGCTCAGGTCATGATCCCAGGGTCCTGGGATCGAGCCCCTCGTTGGGCTCTCTGCTCAGCAGGGAGCCTGCTTCCGCCCCCCACCCCCCCGCCTGCCTCTCTGCCTACTTGTGATCTCTGTCTGTCAAATAAATAAATAAAATGTTTTAAAAAAAAACAAAACAAACCCAGAAACAAAACTTCATTTTTTTTTTTTAAGATTTTATTTATTTATTTGGCAGACAGAGATCACAAGTAGGCAGAGAGGCAGGCAGAGAGAGAGGAAGGGAAGCAGGCTTCCTGCCGAGCAGAGAGCCTTGTTGCCGGGTTCGATCCCAGGACCCTGGGATCATGACCTGAGCCGAAGGCAGAGGCTTTAACCCACCGAGCCACCCAGGCACCCCAAAAGTTCATTTTTTTTTCTTTTTTCTTTTTTTAAAGATTTTATTTCCAATTATTTATTTAACAGAGAGAAAGGTCACAAGTAGACAGAGAGGCAGGCAGAGAGGGGGGGGGAAGCAGGCTCCCTGCTGAACAGAGAGCCCGATGCAGGGCTCAATCCCAGGACCCTGAGATCATGACCTTAGCCAAAGGCAGAGGCCTAACCCACTGAGCCACCCAGGTGCCCCAAAACTTCATTTCTTTTTAAGACAGAATAATATTCCATTGTTTGGACAAACCAAAA
Source organism: Martes martes (assembly GCF_963455335.1). Lineage (NCBI taxonomy): Eukaryota > Metazoa > Chordata > Mammalia > Carnivora > Mustelidae > Martes > Martes martes. The sequence continues at coordinate 57,894,137 of NC_137898.1, forward strand.
CTACATTTAGTTTGTCCATTCATCTGTTGTTGGACATTTGGGTTGTTTTCACCTTTTAGCTATGTGAATAGTGCTATTATGAACCTTGGTATACAAGTATCTGTTTGCCTATTTTCAATTATTTTGAGTATATATCTAGAATTGGAATTGTTTGATCATACGTTAATTCTGTATTTAAACTTTTGGGGAGCTCTCAACTGTTTTCTATAACAGCTCCACTATTTTGCATTCCCAAGAGCAGTGCATGTTTCCATGTTCTCCATTTTCTTGTCAGCACTTAGTATTTTCTGTTTTGTTTATAATAGCTATCCTAGTGGGTGTGAAGTGGTATTTCATGCTTATAATTTACATTTACATTTCCTTTATGACTAATAATGTTGAATATCTTACCATTTGCATATTGGCCATTAATCTTCTTTGAAGAAATACCTTGTCCCCTCTTGTGTCTTTTTAAAAATTATTTTATGTTAGTTATTACATTTTTAAAATTGTTTATGCCAATAATTAGGGCCCAAAGATGATAATACTGACTTCCAGAGGTTTCTTTTTCTTTTTAGGTTTTGTTTATTTTTTTTGACAGAGAGAGAGAGAGAGAGAGAGAGCGAGCATGAGCTGGGGGAAGGGGCAGAGAGAGAGAGGGAGAAGCAGGCTCCCTGCTGAGCAAGAAGCTGGATGCAGGACTGGATCCCAGGACCCTGGGATCATGACCTGAGCTGAAGGCAAACCCTTAACTGACTGAGCCACCCAGGTGCCCCTGTAGTTTGTTTTTTTAAAGAGGGAATAGAGCACATTAATTAATCCAAGGAGTTTTTAAGTGGAGATTGAATAAGATAAGATCCCTTCTATGGTTCTTCTATTTGAAGCATATATAAGATAGAGATTCTTGCCTTAAGTAAACCTGCTATACATACCTGTGAAGTTTTAAGATAGTTGTGACTATTTGCATCACTGGATGTCAGGGTTTTTTGCTCCTGTTTCTTGTCATCTTAAAAAGAAATCTTACTCAATCAGCAAATGTCTCTTTGCAGTTGTCTTCAAGGCAGCACTCCAAGTTCTGTGAGGAGACAGTCATGAATCCTGACTGTCAAGAAAGGAAGAAAATGTTTAAAGAGAAGATATTTAGAGAAGTAATTGAAATATAAGATATAGTATGATGGGTTAACTAAGTGTCTGGGTAGAATGCTGAGGATTCAGAGAAGGAGGACTGTTTTCAAGGAGATTTCCCACTTTGTTTTAAGTGCTTCACTTATTCTTCCAAACACCAGAATGTAATATATTTGAGATCTTATATTCTGGTTATGTATTAAACATTGTGAGTTAAACTTGTTAGGTCATTTTTAGATATGTAAGAGCTGAACAAGAATGCTCTTTTTGACTAGTTTTTAAGATAATAATAGTTATGTAATTATGTGTGCCTGAGGTTTTTTTTTTTTCTTTCTTTTGATCTCTATAGGAAGAGCATTAAGAAGTTGGTTTTGAAAAACCTTAACAATAGCAATCTCTTCTCTCCTGTTAATCGTGACTCGGAAGATCTAGCTTCACCATCTGATTATCCAGAAAATGGGGAGAGGTAAACTGAATTTTGTTTTGGGTTATTTCTAGTAGAGCACCCTGTTCTCATTTTGAAGAGATTCTGAGCTTGGAATTTATTCATTCTATGAATTTATGAAGATTGGTGAAGGTGGCATATTATTATAGCATATGAGCACCTAGAAATTAAGTCATGTTTTTGCTTTTTGGGTACTTTAGATCTTAAAATTATAGGAGATCTTCTGATTCAATTTATGTAATTATTTTTATATTCATGTGTCATTTTGGACAGGGTTCTCATACATTTGACACCCCTGACCCCTCCCCCCCTTTAAAATAAGGGATATCTTATTTGTGGTAATGACACATAGTCATTGTAACCATGCCAAAAAAATAAAAATAAGTATATAAGTGTATAAAGGAGGAAGTAGCAATACACACAATAATCCTTAATAGTTTGATATATATTCTTACAGTTTAGAAATTTATTTATATAGATACATTGTAGAGACTAGGCATGAATGATATAATATTTTATAGCCTGCTTATTTCCACTTATTTTATTGTAAATGCCTTCCTGTTATCAATATGAATGTATCTGCCTCCACTTTTTAAATGACTCTGATAGCCATCTTTGTGAATATTTGATAATTAGTTCCCCATTGGAGGACAATTTAGATTACTTTGGTATTCTTTGTATTCAAAACAATGCTTCAGTGAAAAATTGTATATACATCCTTGTACTCCTGTGTTTTTGTTCGTTTGTTTGTTTGTTTTTCTTCTTTGGATAAAATTCTCATTTGATTTTTTCATTAATGAAGCATTTTCTAATACCTTGCTTAGATTAAAAATCTAAACTTTTCAGTTTTTTGTTTGAAATTCACTGCTCTTCTTTGACCTTATATAGTAGAGTGCCTTTTTCTTTTTTCTTTTTTTAAAAGATTTTATTTATTTATTTGATAGAGAAAGAGTACAAGTAGGCAGAGCAGCAGGCAGAGGGAGAAGGAGTAGCAGACTCCCCACTGAGCAGGGAACCCAACTCAGGGCTTGATCCCAAGACCCTGGGATCGTCACCTGATCCAAAGGCAGACACTTAACCTGAGCCACTGAGGCACCACTCTTTTTCTTTTCTTTTTTTTTTTTTGACTAAAAATTGAGATGCTCAGAGGTGCCTGGGTGGCTCAGTGGGTTAATAAGCCTCTGCCTTCAGCTGGGGTCATCGTCTCAGGGTCCTGGGATCGATTCCCGCATCGGGCTCTCTGCTCAGCGGGAAGCCTGCTTCCTCCTCTCTCTCTCTATCTGCCTGCCTCTCTGCCTACTTATGATCTCTGTCAAATAAATAAATAAAAATCTATTTTAAAAAATTGGGATGTCAGGTTCGTTCGTTCATGAAAATAGCTAAGTTGTAATCTGATCATGAAAATAGATGATGTAATTTGCAGCCATATTTCCTGTGTTAAAATCCCAATTCTAGCTCTCAGAGTTTTTTGAGTTTGGGCAAGTTATTTTATTTTTCTCTGTCAGTCTAAAAAACTTTTTAATATGTAGAATTACTCAGTAAAGTTTCAGTGACGGTTGACTATTATCATTGTTATAAAGATAGCCCTTTAGGTATCACTTGTTTCTTCTTTTCAGATTCAGTTTCCTGAGCAAACCTGTTGATGAGAACCATCAGCAGGATGGAGATGATGATTCTCTTGTGTCACGTTTTTATACTAATCCTATTGCCAAACCCATTCCTCAAACCCCGGAGACTGCTGGAAATAAACACAACAGTAGCGGCAGTGTGGACGATACCATTGTTGCATTAAACATGCGTGCTGCCTTGCGAAATGGGCTGGAAGGAAGCAGTGAAGAGACCTCTTTTCATGAGGAGTCACTGCAGGATGACCGAGAAGAAATAGAAAATAATACTTACCATATGCATCCAGCAGGTCAGATTCAGATTGCTGCATGGGTAATCTTTTACCAGTCATTTGAGACCTCTTACTTCTCTCAGGTTTTCAATTTAGTGGAAGTCAGCTACCTGAACTTTTAATTAAATGTTTTTATTACATTTTATAGATGTTGACATTTAAACACTTTCACTTACCTTTTGTTTGGTTCTTAATTCACATACTTCTTTTACCTTTGGAGTAGTTAAAATTCATGTCATTAATTATCCTGGTATAGTTTAGATATCCCAAATTTTATAGCCAAAGAGACTATCCTTATACATTCCCTAGCTTTATAAACTCAGATAGATTGTTTACTAGGTTTTTTTTTTTTAAGATCCTATTTATTTATTTGACAGCAAAAGAGGGAGAGAGCACAAGTAGGCAGAGCAGCAGGGAGAGGAGAAGCAGGCTCCCCAGTGAGCAGAGAGCCCGATGCAGGGCTCAGTCCTAGGACTCCTGATCACAGCCTGAGCCGAAGGCAGACGCCTAACTGACTGAGCCTCCCAGGCACCCTCCTTACTAGTTTTTTAATTAAAGTAATAGTGATAGTTATCATGTAAGGTTTCTGAGGTTTGAATTAGATTAGTATGTAAACCATAATGCCTAAAGTATATAGGCATTCAGATGGTATAGGTTGCTGTGGTTAATTATTATACCTCAGTTCTGTGCTTTTCTTTTTATTCCCGCAACAGTGAACTGATCATTTTTCCCCCAACAAATCCATGAAACAAATAATACAAGCTACAAGATTACAGTGTCTTTGTTGGTTGCTTAAAGCTTGCCTTTTTTTCTATTTTATTTATCTATTTATTTTTAAATATTTTATTTTTAAGTAATCTCTATATTCAGCATGGGGCTCGAACTTACAACCCAAGATCAAGAGTCACATGCTCCCCTGACTGAGCCAGCCAGGCACCCAACTTGCCCATTTTTTCTGTGTTGACATATATCACATTTGGGTTTTGATGAATGTTGTCACATTTCCTTTTTTTTCCTTTTAAATTGAGATACAATTTACATGTAGTGAAGTACAGAGATCTTAAGTGTTTATTTCAATGAATTTTGACAAATATACTTGGTATATGTAATAGAAACTGGAAAAGTTTTTTGTGTCCCCATCCCCAGAAGTCAACCATAGTCTGGTTTCTTTCACATAGACTAGTTTTACCTGTTCTTGAACTTTATATAAATGGAATCATACTCTCTGTACTCTTTTTAGCTCTTTATCTTTTATTTCATCCATGATATATCAACAGTTCATTCTTTTTTATTGCTGAGTAATACTCAGTTATTATATATATGCCACACTTGGTTTATCTATTTTCTGTATCTGATTATATTCTTGCCTTCATATATATTTTTTGGTCACTTGCTGTCCTGAGGAAACAAGTGTATATTTTCACATTAAGAATCCAAGTATATATTTGTGTGTATCTACATGAAATTATTTTGATACTACATTTGTTTTTCAAATACCCACTCTAGATTTTTTTATTCTTATTTTTCTCACTGACTTTGTCACCTTCCAATTTAAAATTCCTTTCCTGGGGCACCTGGATAACTTAGTTAAGTGTCCAACTCCTGATTTTGAATCAGGTCATGATCTCAGGGTCATGGAATGGAGCCCTGTGTCAGGCTCTGCACTCAGCAGGGAGTCTGCTTGGGATTTTTTTTTTTTTTTTTTAAGATTTTAGGTATTCATCTGAGTGAGAGAGCGAGAGAGAGCATGAGAAGGGAGAAGGTCAGAGGGAGAAGCAGCCTCCCCGTGGAGCTGGGAGCCCCATTTGGGACTCGATCCCAGGGCTCTGGGATCATGACCTGAGCCGAAGGCAGGGGCCCAACCAATTGAGCCACCCAGGCACGCCTGCTTGGGATTTTGTCTCCACCTTTGCCCCCCCTGCCCCACCTCACAGACACCTGCACATGTGTGCGCACATGCGCTCGCTCGCTCTCTCTCTCAAATAAATAAATCTTTTTTAAAAAAGTATTGAGTTTAGAGTTGTAGTTCTGCTTCTACCACTGAATCAAGGCAGGTTTTTTCCATGTTGGGTTTTGTATAGAATAGAAGAAAACTGGATTAAGTAAGCCTTTCTCAGAACTCATTTTATGGAATGCCTTTCATAGTGCAGTATGTTAATGGGTACCATATGAAAAGATTCTGTGATTAAGTATGGAAAACACTAGATTAAGACTTGATTGTTAGACTTAATTATTTTGTAAGTTCTCAGAGCCTTATGTAACTTACTATCATGTTCATGTTTCCCAAACTTATTTTGACTAGGAACCTTTTTCTGAAAAGCACAGTTTCTCCTAGGAATAGTGTTTCTCAGAAAACCAGTTTGGTGGGCCCTTGGATGGCTCATTTGGTTAAGTGTCTTCCTTTGGCTCGGGTCATGATCTCAGGGTCCTGGAATCAGGCCCCATGTCTGGCTCCCTGCTCAGGAGGGAGTCGTCTGCTCCCTCTCCTTCTTCCCCTTTCCACCTTGCTCATGTGCTCTCTCTTCAAATAAATAAATAAAATCTTAAGAAGAAAGAGTTTGGAAAAATGCTTTAGTCCTATATATTTTCTCTTTATTTAATAATTTAGTTATGGATTATTTCAGATTATTTTAAGAATTATTTTTTTAAGGGGTGCCTGGGTTGCTCAGCCATTAAGTGTCTGCTGTTGGCTCAGACCATGATCCCAGGGTCCTGGGATTGAGCCCCACATCGGGCTCCCTGCTCAGGAGGAAGCCTGCTTCTCCCCTCACACAATCCCCTTGCTTAAGTTCCCTCCCTTGCTATCTCTCTCTTTGTCAAATAAATAAATAAATAAAATCTTTTTAAAAATTACTCTTTTTAAAAAAGAAAAAGTAAAATAAATATTATGAAAATTTCTCTACATAAGGACAATTACAATTAATACTATATTTTCTGTTTCTTTTGTCATAGGCATTGTTCTCACTAAGGTTGGTTACTATACTATTCCATCTATGGATGACCTTGCTAAAATAACCAATGAAAAGGGAGAGTGTATTGTCTCTGACTTCACTATTGGTCGTAAAGGTGAGTGTGAGCTTAGGAGTTTATATTTAAGCCAAGGGTCTGCATAATTTTTTTGTAATTAAGTAAAGGAAGATCTTGATAGCCGAATGCATTTTTTTTCCTGTTTGGACCTACTTTGACCTGCATAGTAGACACTTTGATCGACAAGTAACAAAGTAAGACTAGAACCATATAACATTCTTTGGTAACTGTTTGGCTCGTTGCAGTTTTCTACAATTAAAGAAAATACTATAATTAGCAAGAAAATACTAAGTAAGAAAATTGAGTAATAAGAGATGAATAATATTTAGATTCAGCTTTATATTAATAATTTAATACAGATAAAGTTTTCTTGGGGCAAAATCTTATCTTGCTATATTGTATTTTAGAGAGGGCTCTCTGGCATTTTAACTTATTCTGCAAGCTAGGTACTAAGTGAGGGTTGTTTATGTAGCAATAGTACAGGTACTGGGAAGAGATTTAAGAAAACTGTTTTGAGGATAAGTGCAGTAGAAATGTAGATATTAAACCAGATAACTGGTTTTGATGTCATCTTCTGATACATACTATGAATGAAATAACCCATTGATGGTATTACTGGGTGATTTGATTAATGTTTGGGGTAGCCTGGCTGGCTCAGTTGGTGGAACATGTGACTCTTGATTTTGGGATTGTGAGTTCAAAGTCCCATGTTGAGTGTGTAGAGATCACTTAAAAATGAAATCTTTAAAAAAATTTAAAAATGAAATATTGATTAATGTTTAAAGTTGGTTTTCTTTTGAGTATTTAGTCACTGGAAGTATAAAATAGGTTATTTGCCCTCTGTACAGAATGACTTTTTAACTATTTGCTTTTACTTGTATAGGTTATGGTTCAATCTATTTTGAGGGAGATGTGAATTTGACAAATCTAAATTTGGATGATATCGTGCATATTCGAAGGAAAGAAGTGATTGTCTACTTAGATGATAACCAAAAACCACCTGTGGGTGAAGGGCTAAATAGGTATGGATTTATTTACATATTTAGAAAATAATCTACTAACTCACAAAATTCTTTTCACATTATATACACTTTTCTACAACTTGTTTTTTTTTACTTACTGTACAGTATGTGATTGTTTCTCTGATTTGAAAGTATAAGTGGTAAATGCTATACTAGGACTTTTTGACTCCTTTTCCTTAATACTATAAGGTCCAACTTTTATTTTCCAAAAATGTATTTTGATAGTAGTTTTTTTTTCCTTATGTCTTTTGTAACCATTTTTAATTCTTTCTCTATATTTTAATTTGGGAAACTAGCTTCTGATACCTCTTTGGACAGATGAGGGGGCCATAGTTAAAGTAATTTATGTTCACAACCTACCAAGATTGAATCATGAAGAAATTCAAAATAGCCCTATAGTAAATAAATTGAATAGTAATTAAAAAAAAAAAAGTCCTCCCCCAACCAAAAGCCTTTGACCAGATGACTTCAGTGGTAAATTCTACCAGACATTTATAGAATTAATGTCAGTTCTCAAACTCTTTAAAAAAACTGAAAAGGAAGGAATACTTTCTAACTATGAGGCAAACATTACCTTAATTCCAAAGCTAGAAAAAGAAACTACAACAAAATAAAAGTATAGACCAATATCCTTGATGAATACTGATGTAAATATCTTTTTTTTTTTAATTTATTTATTTATTTGACAGACAGAGATCACAAGTAGGTAGAGAGGCAGGCAGGGGAGGGGGGGGAAGTAGGCTCGCTGCTGAGCAAAGAGCCCAGTGTGGGGCTCGATCCCAGGACCCTGAGATCACGACCTGAGCCAAAGGCAGAGGCTTTAACCCACTGAGCCACCCAGGCGCCCCTGATGTAAATATCTTCAAAATAATTTGACCCTTGAACCACACAGATTTGAACTGTGTGGTCAATATACATGGATTTTTTTACAGTACAATACCTTAAGTGTATTTTCCTTGGACTTTTCTCAACATTTTCCTTTTTTCTAGCTTTATTGCAAATACAATATACAATACATGTAACATAACAATATGAGTTAGTTGACTTAGGTGATCAGTAAGGCTCCATTCAACAGTAGGCTATTAGTATTTAAGTTTTCTGGGAGTCCAAGATACACAGATTTTCAACTGCGCTGTGGTTGGTTCCCCTAACCCCTGCATTGTTCAGAGGCTTGCTGTATTACCAAAGAGACTTCAGTAGTACATTGAAAGGATTATACACCATGACCAGGTAGTATTTATTCCAGGAACACAAGGATGGTTTAACATACAAAAAGTGATCAGTGTAATACATGACATTAGTAGAATTAAAGAAGAAAATCACAGATCATCTCAACAGATGTAGAAAAAGCATTTGCCAAAATACAACACCTTTTCTAGAGGTAGAAGGAAACTACCTCAGGGGGCCTGGCTGGCTCAGTCAGTGGAGCGCAAGACTCTCTTGATCTTGTGGTTTTAAGTTCAAGCCACATGTTGGGTGTAGAGATTACTTAAAAATAAAAATAAAATAAAAATAATAATAAAATAATAATAAAATAAAAATAAAATAAAAAATAAAAAGAATAATAAAATAAAAATAATAAAATAAAAATAATTACTTAAAAATAATAAAATAAAAATAAAAATAATAATAAAATAAAATAAAAAGAGACTACCTCAACTTAATAGGGCCATATTTTCAAAAGAATGTCAGACTCAGTGGTGAAAGAATGAAAGCTTTTCCTCTAAGATCAGGAACAAAAGAAGGATGCCCACTTTGCCAATTTTATTTGACATAATACTGAAAGCCCTAGTCAGAGCAATTAAGCAAGGAAAAGAAATAAAAGGCCTCATCCAGATTAGAAAGGAATAAGTAAAATATCTCTCTTCAGAGATGAAATGATCTTGTGCAGAAAACCCAAAGATTCCACTAAAAACAGTTACAAATTCAGCAAGGTAGCAGGATATAAAATCAATACACAGAAATTGGTTGAATTTCTATATACTAACAATGAGCAGTCTGAAAGGGAAGTTAAGAAAAAAATTCCATTTACAATAGCATCAAAAAGAAAAAATACTTAGGAATAAATTCAACCAGATAGGCAAAAGCTGGAAGAAGTGAAGACAGACAAATAAATGGAAATTTTTCCCATGTTCATGGATTGGAAAGCTTTAAATTATTAAAATGTCCATACTACCCAAAGCAATCTACAGATTTAATGTAATCCCTATCAAGATGCCTTCACATTCATTACTTAATGGTTAATCTTATGGTGTTCCTGATAATCTCATTCTGTAAGCACTTGTTTATCAGTGGCAGTTGCTGTTATTACTAATGTTAAGTAAAACAGCACTTTGAGACCTTCACTACGACTTACGTCTTATTATCAAACATTAGCACTGAATGTGGTCCAGGCTGTATAGTGTGTTAACTAAAATGTCGTTGGAAATAATTGATGATGTGCTCTGGTAGTTCAGAATGAATGAAGTTTGACCCTTGAACCAGATACTGAGCTAGTCAGTTGATGGTGTGGGTAATTCCTTCTTTTTGAGCTTATCTACCCTGGGAGGCAAGACTCAAGTTTATGAAACATCCGCAGAGTAATTCCAAAATAACACAGGTACCTTTATTTGCTGTTTATATAGATATTACTTGGCTTTCTGATCTTAAATATGGAACATTTATACTTTCTGTGGTTGTACATTGCAGGAAGGCTGAAGTTACACTGGATGGAGTTTGGCCAACAGATAAAACATCTCGTTGTTTAATAAAGAGCCCAGATCGACTTGCTGATATCAACTATGAGGGTAGATTGGAAGCAGTTTCAAGGAAACAGGGAGCTCAGTTCAAAGAGTATCGTCCTGAAACAGGTTCTTGGGTGTTTAAGGTATGATAGTCACTTAACCTAGTTCTTATAATCTGTGATTAGAGTGACAAAATGTATTAGAAGAGGTCCTCTCTTAAAATCTTTATTTTTTTACAAATTAGGGAACAGGTATAGAGATGCATGATTTGCCCCCAGATTACATAGCTTTGTTAAACCCTAGAACAGTAAGAAGCTATGAAAAACTTTATGCTCATGATTCACATCCTCTGCCTCATCCTATGAGGATTTACATATACTTCTAAGGAGTGTTTTTTCAATCTGCGGTATCATTAGAAGCATGAGACAGAATTTTTATCTCTTGATATTAACCCTTCCTCAGTTGTCATTCATTTAAAGATTTCAGGGGATGAAAACATTAACATCCTCCCTTCCTTGATAGTTTAACCTAATGGTTTCTTTCTCTTCTAAGCCACTTGCGTTATTTAATTGTTAAAGGCCTGACATAAGTCGGTAGTGAACAGCTAAGCAGTATATAGAAGTGAAAATAGTAATGGCTCTTCCAGATTTGGTTTCCTTATTAGTAAGTTGGTATTATGTACAAGCAACTAGTACATGTACTAAACATCTAAATCTAGGGACAGCAATAAATTACATGTGATAAATGACATTTCATTCTGCCTTAAATATTTTGATAACTCTTTTTAAAGCTAATTTTGCATGATTTCAGGGGCAAGTATTTTAGAAGCTGTTAGGAATATAAGTGTTAATATTGATTTTGTTGGATTCTGGGGTGCCTGGCTGGCTCAGTGGTAGAGCATGCAACTGTTGATCTCGGGGTTGTAAATTTGAGGCCCACATTCAGTGTAGAGATTACTTAAAGTCTTTTTTTAAAAGTTGATTTTGTTGGATTCTCCTTTTCCTTAGGTCTCCCATTTTTCTAAGTATGGCCTTCAGGATTCTGATGAAGAGGAGGAGGAACGGCCATCTAAAACTAGTACAAAGAAGTTGAAGACTGCTCCTTTGCCTCCTGCAGGCCAGGCCACCCCATTCCAGATGGCTCTTAATGGCAAGCCAGCACCTCCACCCCAGGTAGAGACAGGACAGTGAATTTGAATGGAATCCATGATACAGAAGTTGAAGTCATTCAGCTAGTACAAAGCTGTTTATGACCCCTGGAACTTTGAAGAGTACAAACGTATTGGCAATCACATTGAGACAAGTACGAGGGAGGGCATGAGGTGGTCCTGGCATCTTTTTTTAAATTGAGAGATTTAACGAATTCTTATGCTGTTTGGATCATTCCTTCTACAGATTGTCATTCTTAAACACCTCCCTCTCTTTCATTTGGACTTGCTGAATTCTCTGCTCAGTGATCAACTTTAGATAGCATTTTGCTTGTGTGGGTTGATAACAAAGTAAATCTTACTTTCCTGACTACCTGATGTGCAGTTTAATCTTGTTCTTTACCTCCCTGGTTTTTTAAAAGTTCATTTAGCTTTCTGCAAGGGTTTTTTAACTCCATTTTTCTCAAGTTGTTTGCTTATACTTCAGGTAACCTCTTGATATTTGTATTTTAACAATACATAATATTTCTGAAAATAGATCAGGTTTTAGAATATAAATGAATTATTTGGTGTGGGGAGAGAGGGGCTGTGTTGTTTATTGCAATTACTTGTGTCATACTCTTTCAGTATTGTTAAGCCAGTATAAACCTTTTGTCCGTGTAGGGAGGGGTTTGCAATTTAAATATCAGGTAGTTTCTTTTCCAACTCATAAAGAGTTTTACTTCCTTTGGATGTTGTTTATATTCAATCAAGTTACAAAAATTTTTTTTCTTTGCTGCCATACTCCCTCAAAGAAGAGAATTTAATACAGAATTTCTTTGTAAAGCATCCTCTACCTCTCAGCTGCTAAAAGCAGGACCTTTGGAATTTTTGTGCTACAATTCTTACGGCTGCTGAAATGTGCGATTTTTATGATTTATTAAATAATTTCTTGGGAGGCATTTTCTGGAGATTGTTGTGTATGTATGTTCATGTTTGCGCGTACAAGGTGAGGGAGGGCATGATAAAGGTGGGAAATGGGATATACATTGACTTCTATGTTCATAATCTTTATAGCATAAAACCCCTAAGAAATATCTTCTGAACTAAAGAAATGCTGTAAATGGACTTGGTTTTCCAGTTTTCCATGTTCATTTTTTTTTTAATCATATACTTTGTATAATCCCTTTCTTTCTAGAGTGTTTTTGATCTTACATTATATGTATTTCTTAGGATAAAAGTCAGATAGCCTTCATTTCTGCTAATAAAAGTAATTGTTAGATCCTTAAGATGCAGCTGTGAAAGAACAACTTCATCTGTGAATAGACAGCAAATTTACGTAATGTATCTTGACGATCAGTGATTTTTTTAGGCTGTTTAGTTTCTAGAATACAAACGGTAAGGAATAACCATACATTTCTGTGATAACACTTCAGTAAGTGAGAACTCTTTAAAAAACTTTTTGAAGAGCACCAGAAAATTTCAGAAGAACCAGGTTATAGGAAGAAGAGATGTGGTAAGGATCAAAATGGGCAAAAAGAACATAGTGAGTGGGATCTTTTTAGATATCTTCTTTGATTTAAAAAGCAGGTGGTCTTTGGCTGGGGAAAGCAGAAATGGGAGAAATGGGTAAGTTGTTTAGATCTTAGACTAATGTATTAGAATAGTAATGAAGGATTCTTCCTTCATATTGCCCCAGTGACCTGAGTGAGGTAGGAAATGCTAGTGGTTGCGTCGTTTTAGTTACTAGCACCAAAGACCTACATTTTCTTGGCATGAGGAAAATCCTTGTGCCATCTGAATGAACTGGGAACAGAGGGTGCAGTCTTTTCATTCTGGTGTCAAGATGATTATCTTCACACTGTCACCTGGCTCCCTGAGGAGCTTGATTTCAGGACACAGTGTTCTTCAGTCTGATCTAGCATTTTTTTTCCTATACACAATCTGAGGTTCTTGGAGTTGAGAGTTGAGGATTTTTCAGGTATTAGGAAGATTTATGTTTTTTTAATGGTCACTTTATCCCATTGCCTTTTATGTAATATTCTCATTCCCCTCTATGTAGTTTGTTCTTAAGATTTTATTTGCTCCTGAAGAGGTAAATCTAAGCAACCAGGAAACATTAACGTAACTAAATCTTTACATAGTAATCTCTTCTATGCCTTTGAAGTTAGAGAAAATGTTGGCAGAAACACCTTCATCACGCAGATCAATCAGGGAATTGCAGAAACATTTTGGTGTTAGAACATTATTTCCAAAATGCTGATCTGAGATCCAGTTTTCAGGTGACTACAACACTACTTTGGTGACCTTTAATTCCATAGATACAACATGGGGCTCAGGCATATTTATATTTTAAATGCCTTTCCCCAGGTGATTGAAATACATGGCTAGGGTTCAGAACCATTTGTTGAAAGACCTCAGATGGCATTCAGGCAGAGACCTTACCTATAGCCTTTTTTACCTCCACCTCTTATTGAACTTGGGTTCAGTATCATTGAGGAAGACTAGTTGATTTGCTCACACCTTACTGTTGTTCACTCAGTACATTCAAATGAGTGAGAAATTTTTTTAAAAGAAAAAAGTAATTAGGATTTTTAAAAATTCCATTTTATCTTGTGTATACTTTTTAAAAGTAAAACGGCAGCTATCTAAATTTAGCCAGTAAGTCTATATATATATGTTAAATATATATTTTATATTTTTATGTAATTAATATATACTACATATACATATAATGTATACTGCAAACCTTCTTGCTTCAGATATTAATGTTGCAATGTCCTGTACTTCTTGTTGTAATATCCCTGAATGTATGTGTAGAAACATACACGCTTACTTTGATGAGTCCTTGAAACCTTGAGATGAACTTTTTCCGGAGAACATGGTAATGTTGACAGGGCTAATTTTCTAGCCACATGAATATAAAACATTCTTTGTAGTTAGAAAACAAATAATTTTGGAAGCAGGCAGCAGTAGTAGTTATACTGGATTAAATTATTTGGGGGGGAAGAACAGTATAAATACCTGTTTGACCATGGATTGGTTACTCACCCTTTATTGAATAAAAGGTGTCATGGTTTACTTTACCTGCTTGAATTATTTTATGTACTAGATTATTTTTAGGGTATTGGCTGCCTTGTTTGTATGAGGAAGATTCTCGTGAGATGGAAAATGAAGATTTCTAAAATCATTGAAGGTTTCACTCATGAAACCTCACCCTCCATATATCTAAAGAGAGAGTCATTTTACAGATGTTATCTGTGTACTTAGGATTTGTAATGTACTGTGCTGGTTTTAAACATAAATAAGATCTACTTTCAAGAGATTATAGAATATGAAAGGGATATTCTGTTTGGCTGTTTTTCCGAGTATCTGCCTTACTTTTCCATAAATTTCCCAAGGGCTTTTTTTTTTTTTCCCCCAAACTTCCTCCATTCCTTCTGAGCCATCTTTCTATTAATATTATTATTATTAGTCTATTTTTCTTTTCAGGACTGGCTTTGAAGAAGCACCTGATCTCCCAAGATTTCTCTGAAAATAAGTGCACAGTCATCTTTTGGGGGAGTTTGCTGCAATTGCTTAGATATACTTAACAAAATTCACTGATGGGGGTCTTAGGAGCTTAACCAGCTCCTCATAATTTCATAGTCATTCACTTCCCCCTTATCCACTTATTACATGATACCTCATGGCTTTAAAGTCTGTGCATGAGGTTAGAGTGAATAAAACCTTGATCCCTAGCACACTTCTTAAAAATAAGGTCTGTACTTGAGTTGTTTAAGGCAAAATGGGAGGATTTCATCAAAATTTCTAAGTGAACATCTCTTGCTGTTACTTCTTCGTTTAAGTAGTGTAAGTTGAAACCATCCTCCCCTTTTTTCCTTTCCTTTCACACATCCTCACTCCTTGTTCTTTCATATTAATTGCCTTCTCTAGTGTGTGCCAGGCACTACACTAAGCAGTAGAATTGACGAAGAAAATGTTTGATGAATGTTGACTTGAACAATGTGTTTGGTGATAGCTACAGAGAATAGTAGGCCATAATCTCTGTTTTCAAGCTTTGACAATGTGGTGGGACAAATACATACTGCATATGCAAGAAATCATATTATATCATGATGAATCATAAAAAGCAGGTTTAGACAGGGTGTTATAGGAGCCCAACAGAGGGAGGGTATCCTAACTGATAGATTGACAAAGAGGATATGTGGAGCAGTTTAATAACTTTTACTAAAAGTGAATTGGTTAAAAACTAACAACTAACTTATGAGAGAACTTTTGGAGATAGAGTGTTCCCATAATTCTTGTAATTAAAATGGGAGCATTGTGATCACGGCTACTTACTTTTTTTTTTTCCAGAACTAACATCAAGTTAGCCTCTCCAGTAGGTAAAAAATACTATCATTTTTGCCTTTCACCATTATCTAGCCTTCAGTTTTGTTAGAGCAGGTCTTGGGGATTCTTCATGTCTTAAGTGACAATTTATTATGTATCCAACAGCTCAATTTTTCTACAGTTACAAATGGAAGGATTATTAATACCTTACTAAATGGTGTCTTTTTGTAAGGATATTTGTTATAGGAATGCAAGGGTGGGATGCCTGGGTGGTTCAGCTGTTAAGCATCTGCCTTGGGCTCAGGTCATGATCCCAGGGTCCTGGGATAGACCCCCCATCCCATCGAACCCCCCATCGGGCTCCCTGTTCAGCAGGAAGCCTGCTTCTCCCTCTCACACTCCTTGTACTTGTGTTCCCTCTCTCGCTCTCTCTCTATCAAATAAAATCTTCAAGAAAATAAATAAATAAAGGAATGCAAGGGAATAATAGCTAATATACCACTAAAAATAAAGCTGAAAAAGTTACACTAATGGATGTTTCTTTGCCTAAAGTAATCATGAAATTATTTTTAAAACTACCTGTTACATAATAGCATCCATCTAAGGGTCAGCATGAAGTAAGCCACTTAGGAAGATAAACCCCAAACTTTGGAAGATTAATAATCTACAGATGATACCATGATAAGAAAAATAATTAGTAAAACTTTTTGAATTTGAGAATGTTTCATGAATCGGTTTAGCCGCTTGTTAGCATTTTACCAGGTAAATATGCAAGTTTAGGACATACTTAATGATTTGTACTGAACCAGTTATTTTACAGTGTGCTTCAGGTTGAGGAGTTATTACCTTTTCAAATCATAAACTGTTAGTCATGGGTATATCTTGAAAACTGCTTAATAAATGTAAATCTAACTCTTGGCACTTGAACATAAAGGAATGATTCCTAGATTAGGGTTGTTCCTAGGGAGCACCTGGTTGGCTCAGTCAGTAAAGCCTGCAACTCTTGATCTTAGGGTCATAAATTCAAGCCCCAGGTTGGGTGTGGAGCTTATTTTTTAAAAAAATTTGTTTCTAGTATTACTTTGTTTTTCCTTCTTGAGTAATTAGAGTAGACATTCCCCATCTCTTACATGATACTGCACATGTAGGGCCCAGCTAACCTTTAGGATTCCGTCACCCAAAAGATAAATTCCAGGCCCCAAATTGTTAACTGGAAATTTTTTTCTAATTGTTTTTGTTTTTAAAAAAATGCAAAGTTGGGGCACCTGGGTGGCTCAGTGGGTTAAAGCCGCTGCCTTCGGCTCAGGTCATGATCCCAGAGTCCTGGGATCGAGCCCCGCATCGGGTTCTCTGCTCAGCGGGGAGCCTGCTTCCCCTTCTCTCTCTGCCTGCCTCTCTGCCTACTTGCGATCTCTGTCAAGTAAATAAATAAAATCTTAAAAAAAAAAAAAAAAGCAAAGTTAATGGAGACTTTGGTATTTGTACTTTTTATTCTCTTTTCCCAATGGCTTCTAGTTACAAGACAGTGTGACGGAGCAGGGTCACCCTATGTATATCAGAGAATTATATTTGCTAGCTAAATGAGGTAAGGCATAATCTTTGTCTGAAGACCACCATTTGTTCAGTGTAGGGCTTGGGTTTCAGACACCAGACCTTAAGATATTACCAAAGGGTGATCTCATGAATCTGTATTTGGACCCCAAGTACATACAGGGGGGGCTTGGGGTAATTATTATGAAATCCTTTTTAGCAAATATGCTACCTCACATTGTCATAGCTATATTATACTCTGAAAACTAGATATGGTCTAAAAGCTCTATGTCTATTTGGTGTAATTTAATGCTGCTTCCCTGATCTTTCTGCTGTCTACAGAGCCAGAGTCCAGAGGTGGAGCAGTTAGGGAGGGTTGTGGAACTGGACAGTGACATGGTAGATATCACCCAGGAGCCAGTTTTGGATTCCATGTTAGAAGAGAGCGTGCCTGAGGATCAGGAGCCTGTGTCTGCCTCAACACACATTGCATCTTCACTGGGAATTAATCCACATGTCTTACAGGTGAAGTCCTAACCTACCCTTACTACAACAGGAAGCCAAACTAATCTTTATCTCCCTTTCATAACCTCAGGCTCCTTCCTTGGTTATTCACTGAAGAGCATTGAGTGGTCATTGGAGTGAGGAAAAAACAAGAATATGGCCTGGGTTTGGGCTTCATTTTTCCATTCTGGGAGGGAAGGGGAAGTCTGTATTGAGATTCTGAAGACTTGGATTCTAACTCTGGTTTTATAACTATTACTATGTGATTTTAGGCAAGTCATTTAACATCTGTGAGCACTAATTTTTCTCTACAAAATATACTTTGTTTCCTTCATAGTGTGGTTTTGAGGCTCTAGAAAGTGCTCCATAAAAGTTTTCTTTAATAGCCTAGAAGATACAGGTTTCTTTAAACTCTGTCTCAACTTTCCCCTGCCTATGGCTTTGACATGTTAAAAGTTGAGCCTTTGTCTTACATTTGAAGTTAATCATTCAGCAAACAAGTGAGCAATTGCTGTGTGCCAGGCTTTGGCGAGACTCTAGAAACAGAGGAGTATTCTGCAATTTCTGCCATCCAGGCACAGGCAGTGTAATAGAGTCAGCCACACAAATATTATACTAACTCTGGACACAGCCTCAGGCAAAGCAATTTATTGGTTATTGGAAACTGCATTTTTCTTTTATGGCCTTTGAATTTGGGGGAGCACATTCATTCTATAGGTATTGCCTTTTAGATCATGAAAGCATCATTGCTTGCTGATGAAGAAGATGTAGATATGGTTCTGGATCAACGCTTCAGTCACCTTCCTTCTAAAGCAGATACTTCTCAAGAAATCTGTTCTCCCAGACTCCCCATTTCAGCATCCCACTCATCAAAATCCCGTTCTTTAGGTACTGTAACTAATGCTATTTTATGAGAAAGCTGTAAAGTCCTGCTTTTCACCTGTCTTCTTCTAAGCCAAGTCAACTTCTCTAGCAAATATCCCCCTAAAGGCATATGGCATAAGAATGGCAGGAGGAGATATACTCTTATAAATATGTTAGGTGAGCCAATTTTTAAAAAACCATTATCAGCTTTATTGGTGCAGATGCAGAAGTTATATATGGACAACAAAGCATTTGTGTTTTGTTCAGGTTATTTTTATTTGCTTATGAATGTGGATTAGATTATAAACTCAGATCTTCTAATTTTTATCGCACCTTAGAGGAATGAGCAAGTTGACCTGCACTGTACTCGTTTTGTGCAATCCTCGTGCTATCCTTATTTTATAGCCTTCCAGGGGCAAATGTTGCTTCTTAAAATGCACAAAACCTGTCAGATTTCTACCTTTTCCTAAACCTCCCCAAATTCTTAGGGAAGTAATATTTGATTTTAAAGCTTTCCCTTTTTTCTTCTTGGGGGCTTGTAACTGTGTATGATTAAGGATAGAGTATTGATGTCAACAAATCTCAAAACGTTTTGAAAGCCAGAGGAAATACCAGGAAAAGATTTGTTTATGTTGCCTTAAAAACTAGGTGTTTAGTTTTCAATTCTTTCAAGTGAAAGACTTGAAACTTATTATTTATTAACTTCCTTTTTAAAAATATTTCAAACCATCAATTAAACATTAACTATAACCTTTTCCATAATGGGCACTACATGAAAATCTCATACTTCAATAACTGACTTCTTGTTTTAAAAGTATTAGAGAACAGGCAGTAGTAATAAGAACTGTCCTTCTGGAGGGCACAAGATGCCTCAGTGGGTTTTGTTTTATTGAGTCTAGCATTGAGCATTAGAGTGGTGGTGAATTTTGATCTAAGTTTTTTCTATGGACTAAGAAATGGTAACATTTGGCATGAGCATTGGTGTCAGACTTTCCTGGGCTTAATCTCTCAATCCTGCCACTTAGTAGCTTTGTGGATTTGGAATAAACACTTTTCTGAGCCCAGTTTTCCTACCTACGAAATGAGGATGAAAGTGTTGTTCATCTGAAGTTACTGAAAGGTGAAATGAAACCATGTATACGAATGGCTTATACAGAATCACAGACAAGAGCTTAATAATTTCTTTAAAATAGTAGTAGTAGTGTTCGTTATTAACATTAATGTTGTTGGCATCATCATCACTAAAATTCTAGCCTTGATTTCCTGGTTGAAAGAGTATTCCATAGACTGACTTGCTGCTTATCATCTGTGTCTGATTTAATTGGTTTGATAAAACTGTAATTTCAGCCTCACTGATTTTTGCTGTTTGAGAAGCAATAGAGACTGTATTTTCTAATAGTCTTTTTTTCCCCCTATTTCAGTTGGTGGGTTACTACTACAATCAAAGTTTACTAGTGGAACTTTTCTTTCACCAAGTGCCTCTGTACAAGAATGTCGTACTCCCAGAGCAGCATCTTTGATGAATATCCCATCCACATCCCCTTGGTCTGTCCCTCCACCCCTGACCTCTGTGTTTACAGTGCCCAGCCCAGCCCCTGAAGTTCAGTTGAAAACTGTGGGTACACGCAGACAACCAGGCCTAGTCCCTCTTGAAAAGTCTGTCACCTATGGCAAGGGGAAACTCCTGATGGACATGGCTCTATTTATGGGACGCTCATTTCGAGTTGGTTGGGGCCCCAACTGGACTCTTGCTAATAGTGGAGAACAGCTGAGTGGCTCTCCTGAACTAGAAAATCATCAGATTGCCGATTCTATGGAATATGGATTCCTGCCTAATCCAGTTGCTGTTAAATCGTGAGTCACAATTTCCTTATGCTTTTTGAGAAAGACAACCTGGTAGGTAAGAAAAACCTTTTCATTGTCAGGAGACCCAAAGTCAGGTCCCTGCTTTGTGATATTTCTAGAAATGTTCTTAGTACAACTTTAGATAGCAGAAGATCTTGTATAATTGAAAACTAAAGTGATTAATAAGATAACCCCGTTTGTATCATCAAGATATGAAGAGTATATAATACTTATTTAATAGTTAAACTTTATTTGGAAATGTAACAGACCCAAAGCTGATGCTACAGCATTCCTTATTTTGTTTTTTTTTCATCGTTTTTATTATATTAGTCTTTTACTTCCTTTTTTCTCACTTAG
This sequence comes from Martes martes, assembly GCF_963455335.1. Taxonomy (NCBI): domain Eukaryota; kingdom Metazoa; phylum Chordata; class Mammalia; order Carnivora; family Mustelidae; genus Martes; species Martes martes. Next base: position 57,914,916 of record NC_137898.1, read on the forward strand.
GTATTTGTGTTTTTTTCATATATAAGGTATATTCTCAAATAAGCACATTTCCTCTATCTTGGGCCTAGTCAGGTGAATGTATAAACTGTGTATAATCCATGCATAAGTATTTGGAAATAAGATGACATCTGATAGGGGGTTCCTGCCTGGCTCAGTTGGTAGAGCATATGACTCTGGATCTCAGCTTCATGAGTTCAGGACCCACATTGGGTGTAAACCTTATTTAAAAAAAAAAAAAGATGACATCTGATAACTGTATTATGTTATATGTTGTTACATAATCCACATTATTAACATTTATTTATGTGTTTACAGTTCTGTATACTTTGTGTATGTGTATATGTATGAGTGTGCATGTATATATACATGTATGCATGTGTATATGTATGTATCTCATGCAGATGATATATGTATAGTTTCTGGCAATTATTAGACAGTATGCATACAGTTGTTATGTGCAAAATATATAATGTTTTCCTGTTTACTCTATGTAACAAGTTGTGCTGTCTTTATTACAGATTAAATGACTGATTACCTATTATGCTTAGTTTTTAAAGTTGACGCTGAAGAAATACAGAACAACAATATCTCTTGAACCTCACCATTAGTAATGTTGATCCTAAACCTAGGTTATGCATGATGTCATATTTTGAAAATTGTTAATATCAATCTTAAAGTCAGATCAAGGCTGGATTGATTATATACTCATCTTAATTTAGAGTCAGTTCTACAGTATTTATGAGCTTAGCCTCACAACTTTTGAGACCTTACTAAGTGTAATTTGAGAAATCAGTATTCCACAGTAACTTTTGGCCCTTGGATTTCATAGTGTCTAGATACATGTTAAAGCCACTCTCCAAGCTGAACTGTATTGATTCCCATGCTTATTATAACCTGGCTGAATACATGGGCCAAATGATTTGTCTACTCATTATATAGCAAATAAGTTCATTATAGTTTGACATAAAGAAATACAATTTCTGTAAAATCACAGGGAAATGTTTTGCATTCTCTTTGTAATCATAAAAAGAAACAAAGGTTTGTAGGAAAATTCTAGCATCTGTCTTAGCTTCATTTTCTGTCTTGTTTGTCATTTGGTCTTATAGCCTTACTGAGTCTCCATTCAAAGTTCATTTGGAAAAACTCAGTTTGAGACAAAAGAAGCCAGATGAAGACCTGCAGTTATACCAGATACCTCTGGAGCTCAAATTAAAACATAGCACTGTGCATGTGGATGAGCTGTGTCCTCTCATTGTCCCTAATCCAGGAGTTGCTGTCATTCATGACTATGCAAATTGGGTTAAGAAAGCATCAGGAGACTTTCTGGAAGCTCAAAGTGAGTATGGACTGTTTCTGTTCTAACCTTTGATGTTGCAGGAACTGCCATAGAAGCATGTGTTCATAGGAGGACAGTTTTCCTTAGGCCAATGTAATGAGCGAATGCCTGAGCTCACGCTTGTCTGTAGTTGAGCTGGAATGAGCAAAATCTCAAGGAAGGAGAAATGATAACAGTTTTATAATTATTCTTAAGGCTTTTAACATACAAGACCTCTTTTACAGGAACTATAGCCAAATTCTTTGGATATTTGAAATTGCATTCCTTCTGCCACCCAGAGAACATAAGGAGAAAAAGCCATTCCTTCTTGCTTTTCTAAATCCTACCCATTCTTCCATGTCCAGCTGAAGTACCACTTGGTCTTCCCAACAATTTAATGTTCCTAACTTCCCTTCCTAACCTCTCCCATTACCTTTCTATTACTATTGTGACCATGGTTCTCTAAACCAGTACTTTGGTAAAGGGCTTTTTAAAATTGGGAATTTACTATTTTAAAATCATAGAAAAATCTTAATGTTATACCTTTCATAATATTTCACCATTATTCAAGAATGGTGACTATTTTAAATTCTTCCATACCACACATTTTGAGAATTGTGTATATTCATTTCTTTGTGTTTGCTTCAGTTGTCTCATCTTCTTTTCAAACATGTGCATCATCTTCCCATGTATTTGGCTTAGTGGTAAACAGTGCTTCTGTTTTGCTTTCCTTCCTGAGGAGCAATATGAATAGTACTTAAGGATGTAGAGTTGGACTCAGATTACTTGGGTTCAGATCTTCGCTCTGCTACATGTTGCCTATAAGTTTTGAGCAAGTTACTTAATGCTCTGTACTTCAGTTTCCTCATCTGTAAAGTGAAAATGGCAACTACTGTATATTTACATTGTGTAGTTTAGAGATGGCTTTCCTCTTAAGTGCTTTGAACAGTGTCATTTAGGCTCACTAAATGTTAGGCTGCGCCTACTACAGGAGAGAAGAGTCCCTCACAAGTTTTTAGAGCACTTCATGTTTCTTAAAGCATTTTGTAAACAGAATGTAATCAAGTTGGAGGACTTTTCTCTGTCATTTGAGATTATATTAGCCATAATGCAGCTAGAAGAATCTATTTAAAGGAGCATAGAGGGGCGCCTGGGTGGCTCAGTGGGTTAAAGCCTCTGCTTTCAGCTCAGGTCATGATCTCAGGGTCCTGGGATTGAGCCCCGCATCGGGCTCTCTGCTCAGCAGGGAGCCTGCTTCCCTTCCTCTCTCTCTCTGCCTGCCTCTCTGCCTACTTGTGGTCTCTGTCAAATAAATAAAAAAAATAAAATAAAATAAAGGAGCATAGAGTTACATTTGTTACATAAGTACCAGAGGAATGTGGAATGAACAAGCAGTTATACTCCACACCTCTAGAACTTGTAAGACACAGCAGAGTGAGCTGGAGACAGGTTAAGGGCAATTAGCTTGAGTGGTTGTTTGGGGTATGTATTAATTTATGTATTTTTATGTCACAATTAGAGTGATGTCCTCTATGTAGGTACTTTGACTTCATGTCATAGCATTGTTTTCCTCTCCCTTTGTTAGTTGTGAAGCACTGGAGCCTAACATGGACATTATGTGAAGCCTTATGGGGCCACCTGAAGGAGCCTGACAGCCAACTGGATGAGCCTAGTGAATACATTCAGATTCTGGAGCGAAGAAGAACTTTCTCTCGCTGGCTGTCCCATACTGCTGCACCTCAGATTGAGGAGGAAGTCTCCTTAACCAGAAAAGACAGGCCTGTGGAGGCTGTCTTCAGCTACCTCACAGGCAAGAGGATCAGTGAGGCTTGCTCTCTGGCCCAGCAGTCAGGTAGGGCATATGGTCCTTCTCTGTATCCTTATCTACATCCTACTCACTAATGGTTCCTGCCCCTTAATTGTAGATTTGCCTTTGTCTTCTAGCCTGAATTAAGTATAAACTTTCCGGGAAGATTGCTGGTTCCTCCAGAATAGGGACTATGTTCTCTAGTTTTCTTTTTAGAACCTTAAGCATTAAGTTTACTTCTACATATGCATTTATAATGAAACTAGAAGACAGAGATAAGCAAAAAGCAATAAATCCAATTCACCTAAATCCTTCAGTATTTACTTTATACATTTCAATGTACAGCTTGTACTTGGACTGTTTACTTTGTAATATGTAAGGTATATTAAAATTTGTGTACACAAAGCAACATATGCATGTAAACTTTTCAAAGATGACACCCTGCTACATATATATAGAGATGGTGTTCTTTTCATGATCTCCAATATAGATATTATATTCAGATGCTTCTCTGTATTCTTTTATCTACAAATGTACCATGTTAGTGAATTCCTTTTTTGACATTTAGGTGTTTTTTTCCTCCCACTATAATCAATTCTCTGAACCTTTTAAACACAGGTATTTTGTATTAATTCACTTATTTCATTCAAGTAAGTCTATAAATTTAATTTCCAGGTTGAGATATCTACTTTTTTTTCCCCAAGGATTTCCCATTATGTATTTGTGCTTTTTTTAGTTTCCCTTCCACTAACGAGAGGCATTTAGCAAGTATTTGATAACTGTCCAGACACAAATCTTGGTAAGAATAAAAGATGGCATAATTCAGTTTAATCTGTGTATAATAAAATCCCTGATCAAACCTTATTACTGAAACCTTGTTACGGAAACCAAATAATTAGAGCCATCAACTGGATTTATTTTTGGAGGCCTTGGCCAGTTTGGATTGTAAGGAACAATCATAGGAAAAGCTAGAATCAAGAACTTTTCTACATGGACAATTGCATTCCACTCTCATTACATGTTTAGCTTTTTCTGATCTTCATATATTTTTCTATAGTGAAAATTTATCTTCAGCATTGGCCTTTTATAAAGTTAAAAAGATTATGAATCATTAGAGAGAAAGTTATTCTCACCAACACATATATGTGTAGCAGAGGAAGATCTTAAGGAGTGCCAAAAGTGGAGTCCTTAGATTTATTTGTTCACAAACTCTGCTTTTTCCTTCCCCCACACCCCACTTTTTTTTTTCTTTTCTTTAAGGTTAAACTTTTGGCAAGGCATTACCTTTCTGCTTACTAAAAACCGTTGATTCACTATCTCCACTTTTAATAATTGATAGAACAACTAAACAGTATCAAGAATGTAAAATACTTGGGACACCTGGGTGGCTCAGTCATTGAAGCGTCTGCCCTCAGCACAGGTCGTGATCCCAGAGTCCTGGAATCGAGTTCCACAGCAGGCTTCTTGCTCAGCAGGGTGTCTGCTTCTCCCTCTGCCTGCTCTGCCTGCTCTGCCTGCCGCTTTCCCTGCTTATGCTCTCTCTCTCTCTGACAAATAAATAAAAATCTTAAAAAAAAATTTTAAAGTCAATAAAATACTTGAACGCTTTCAAAAGTGTTACCTGATATATACCCAACAGGAAGAAACACCTCGAGTCAGTAACCTAAGCTTTTAGACGCTCCCCAGTGGTCTAGTGGTTAGGATTCGGCACTCTCAATAACCTAAGCTTCTAAACTAGCAAAATAAGAACTAAACCAAAAAGTAGAAGAAATAATAAAGACTAGAACAGAAATCAATGAAAATGACAATGTAAAAAAACAGTAATCAATAACACCGAACATTCGTTCTTTGAAAAGAGTAAGAAAGCTTACAAAACTTTCACTACCCTGAGCATGGGTGGGAGGGGGAGCAAAAAAAAAAGGAAAGGCACAAATTACCAAAAAATAGGCAGAAAGAACATCACTGCTAACCTTACAGAAAAGGGACTACTATAAAAAATTCTGTCATCAAATTCAGTAACTTTGATAAAATTGACAAATTCCTAGGAAAATATAAATTACCAAAATTGACTCAAGAAAAAGAAAATCTAAATAGATCTATAACAAGTAAAGAGGTTGAATTAGTAACTAAAAATCTTCACTCAGAAAAGCCAAGGTCCAGATGTCTTCACTGGTAACCAGCACTGTTTTATTTATGTATTTATTTATTAATATTATATTTATTTATATGGCAGACAGAGATCACAAGCAGGCAGAGAGGCAGGCAGAGAGAGAGGAGGAAGCAAGTTCCCCGCTGAGTAGAGAGGCCGATGCAGGGCTCGATCCCGGGACGCTGGGATCGTGACCTGGGCTAAAGGCAAAGACTTTAACCCACTGAGCCACCCAGGCACCCCATCAGCACTGTTTTAAAGAAGTAATATCAATCCTCTACAACTCTTTCAGAAAATAGAGGGAGCAGTTCCCATCTTGTTCTATGGTGACATTATTAACCTGATGTCAAAGCAAATGCACAGAAACCTACAGCTAACATCATACTGAAAGACTGAAGATTTCACCCTAAGATCGGGAACACCATTTCTTTCTTTCTTTCTTTCTTTCTTTTCTTTCTTTCTTTCTTTCTTTAAATTGAGGTGGGGGGATGTTTTTTCGTTTCTTTGACATAGAATGTATGATTTGTTTCAGGGGTACAGGTCTGTGATTCATCAGTCTTACACAATTCACAGTGCTCACCATAGCACACACCCTCCCCAGTGTCCATCACGCAGCCACCCCATCCCTCCCACCCTTCTCCACTCCAGCAACCCTCAGTTTGTTTCCTGAGATTAAGAGTCTCTTATGGTTTGTCTCCCTCTCTGGTTTCATCTTGTTTTATTTTTCTCTCTGGGAACACCATTTCCATACAGAATTGTAGTGGATGTTGTAGCCGGTGTAATCAAGAAAGGAAAAGTAGCAAAAGCCATACAGATTAAGAAGGCAGAGGTAAAACTGTCTTTATTCAAAGATGGCATGATTCTGTGTATCGATAGTTCAGTCCTGAGGAATCAACAGAAAAGGCAGTGGGACTAAATAAACTAGTTTAGCAAGATCTCAGGATTCAAGATTAGTGTACAAAATTCAGTTGTGTTTCTACGTATTAGCAACAAACAATCCAAAAATGAAATTAGAAAAACAATGGCGTTCACAGTAACATTAGAAAGAATAAAAGGAATAAATGTAACAAAAATGAGGCTTGTACTGTAACTATGAAACAGTAATGAAATGAAGATCTACATAAATGAAGAAACACATTTCACATTCATGGAATGTATCTCAGCTTCAGCACTATTATCATTCTTGGCTGGTAATTTTTTGTTGTGGAGGCTGTCCTGGGCATTGCAAGATACTTAATAGCATAGCATCCCTGCCCTCTGCCCATAAGAGTCCTTTACCTTCAGTTGTGACAACCAAAAAAAAAAAACCTCTGGACATTGCCAAATGTTCCTTGGGGAACAAAACCACTCAGATTGAGAACCAATAATAGATTGGGAACCTCAGTGTTGTTAACTGATTTATACATTCAGTGCATTTTCTATCAGAATGCCCACAACAGACATTTTTGCAGAAATTAATAACTTGATCCTTATTTGGAAATGTAAGAAACCTAACCAGTTTGGGAAAAGAACAAAATCAGGAAACTCAACACTTGTCTGTTTTCAGAACTTCTGTAAAGCTGCAGCAGTCAAGACAATGTGGTACTGGCATAAGGATGAACGTAGAAAAATAGAACAGAATAGAAATGAGACTTCAAATATAAAACCCTTCCACTTATAGTCAGTTGATTTTTGACAAAGATGCCAAGATAATTTAAACATGGAAAGGATAGTCTTTTCAACAGATAATGCTGAGATAGTTGAATATTCATATGCAGAAGATAAATGTATATTCTTATCTTGTACCATACACTAAAATTAACTTGAGGAAGTAACCTAGAATCCTCATCAATGAGAACAGTCTTCATGAAAAGTCAGGGATTGGCAATAGCCAATTGGTTTGTTGACTGTAATCAAAGCAAAGAGGATCTTAATGAATATATTGTATCAAGCTCTGAACTTGACCATCTCTAGTGATGAGGATAGTTATACATCTTGGCCAATAAATCCTTTCTTTTGGGTTCTCTAGATAACACTGAAATAATCTTTTCTTTTTTCCTTTTGGTATCACTCACCTAGAAAACTAGCAGCTCATGGTCAAGTGGGCTACAACACTAACTGAATGAATCATAATCCAATCATGCTTTGATTACCTATATACAGAGAGACCATGTGTCCTGCACATTTCCAGATGTGTTCCTGGTGCATGATTTTTTTTCCTTTAGGCCTCTCTAATTTATGAAGGAAACTTTTGAGATGAGAGCCTCAGTTTTGGCAGGATGGTATTTTATATAGACATTTAAGCACTGACCCATATACAAAAACAAGAGGAGAAGGACTATTGACTTATAGGAGGTTTGTAGTAAGGGCTGGAACAAAGCATTTTTCTCTTAACTTACAGCTTAGCTGGAAGTTTTCATCAACTGGAATTTCTATTCCCTCACATTCTAGTTAATGAAAATCTTTTTATTGCCTCAGCCCTTTGTACTTAAAAATGTTTAGTAATAGAGATGACTAGACCTGTGAGAATGAGAGTCAGGGATTCTCACACACACATTTTGTCTGGGTTTCATTTTGCCATTTCTCAGTGCCATTCTCGTTGGGCATGTTTTCAGTTATGTGGTCTCAGTTTTCACTACACACCTTTGAATCAGATAATTCTTTGCTCCATTTTACAGATGAAGTACTTTATCTAGGGTTGCAGAAGTAATAGACCTAACATTGAACTCTGTACACTATATAGTCGTATGTAATTTAGGTTAAACTATTTTGAATTTTTCTACCTAAGCAGAAGAATGGTCAGTTCTTGGTCAGTGTTTTGGGACTACTGCAGAAAGCAGTCACAGTGTAAAGGTCTCCCTCCTGAGGGCTAGAAGAAATAAGATAATGCCCCCAGGTGTTTCCACAAATCTGTTAATCTTCGTGATCACCAGAGAACTGTTTCTCTTGTAGGTGATCATCGTCTTGCCCTTCTTTTATCCCAGCTGGTGGGTAGCCAGTCAGTCCGGGAGCTGCTTACTATGCAGCTGGTGGATTGGCAACAGCTCCAGGCTAACTGTTTCATCCAAGACGAGAGACTGCGCATCTTTGCCTTGTTGGCTGGAAAACCGGTACTTTCCTCTTTTCTCATTAACTTGATATGTTTTCTCATAAATCCAAGATGGCTTGAGGTTAAGGGACAGAGCTAGCTTTGTAAATTGTATACTGTGACATATAACTAAGCAACTTGTTTTAAAATTTCAGTGTAAATATTTTCAAATTACAAAGGTACATCACATACCTTGTAAAAGAAAACTGGTCATATAGAAATTAAAACATTAAAGTTCACCGTATCCCTTATCCTAGTGGTAAATAACGTAAATAATTTATAGTCTCTTTCCAGACATATTGTAAGTCCGTATCAACATATATGTGTGCATATTTACATATGTGTATATTCCAATAAAATCAGTTATTCACAGTAGTTCTGTAAGTTAACTATATGGACGTTTTTTCATGTCATGTGGCATCACTCTTTTTAATAGCCACTTCTGTTCATTCTATGGGTAATAAAGCATAATTATTTTAAGCCATTGCTGCCTGCCTGATTGACATATTGCTGTCACTTTACAGCAGTGAAGTAGCTGGTCAGAATTTATGCACAACTTAAAGTTTTATAAGATGGCAACTGCAGGCAGTAAGAAGACCGCCTCTTCACTTTCTGTGGTTCCTATCTCTTCTCAAAGCACCAATAGTCTAAATCTGCCCTCTCACCTGCCACCAAGGAAACTGTATTTTCTATTTGAATCATTAACACTGCCTGTCTAGTTCATTTAAAATGTTATTTAAATAGGGGCACCTGGCTGGCTCAGTTGGTAGCGCATGCAGCTCTTGACCTTGAAGGTCGGGAGTTTGAGCCCCATGTTGGGGATAGACTACTTTAAAAAAAGAAATAAAATGTTACTTGACTAAGTGAGTAACTTACAGATCTGGGCAGTAACAAGATAATGTATGACACATAGCTGTGGTGATGATTTTGTCTCCTGCAGGTTTGGCAGCTCACAGAGCACAGGCAAATCAATGTGTGCTCATGTTTGGATTGGAAACGTGCCCTGGCTGTGCATCTTTGGTATTTGCTTCCACCAACAGCCTCCATTTCCAGGGCACTCGGCATGTATGAAGAAGCATTTCAGGTATTTATGTTCAGTAGAGCCAACCAAGAGTAATGGGGGGAGTTCTGTTTTTGCCAGAAAAGTATTGCAGAGAAAAAAACACCAAGTCACACTTCATAATACTTTTTCCTAACTGCTTTCTTTGAAAGTACCATAAAATTGAAATGGACCCAGGAAATCTGATGGGAAACTTTTCTCCTGCCTCTGGACAGGGCTACTCTTAAACTTCTCCAAGTGTCTCCTTCTATTTTATTTAATATGATGTTTCCACAGTTGACTTTCTTAAAGCAGTTTTCCTGCCCCCAAATGAGAGGGTTTTTCTTTTTTCCTAATGCTGCCTTATTCCTTTGGGAATTCCTTGAGATACAGCCCAACCTCAAGTTTGGTATAGCTCCAAATTAGCAGGCCTGAAAAATCTGCCTTTACATATCATATATCATATGCCTTAACTGTGTTGAGGTTAAAGAATTATTAATGTGAGGGGGTGCCTGCATGGCTCAGTTGGTTGAGCATCTGACTCTTGGTTACAGCTCAGGTCATGGTCTCAGGGCCGTGAGATCCAGCCTCGGATCAGACTCTACACTCAACAAGAAGTCTGCCTGAGATTCTCTCTCCCTGTCCCTCTACTCCCCCTGCCTCACACTCATGCTCTCCCTCTCTTTCCCTCTTTCCCTCTCTCCCTGGCTAATAAATAAATAAAACCTTTTTTATTTTTTTTTTAAGATTTTATTTATTTATTTGACAGAGAGAGAGGGAGACAGCACAAGCAGGTGGAGCAGCAGGCAGAGGGAGAGGGAGAATCAGCCTCCCTGCTGAGCAGGGAGTCTGATGTAGGGCTCGATCCCAGTACCCTGGGATCGTGACCTGAGCCGAAGGCAGACACTTAACCAACTGAGCCACCCAGGTGCCCCAAATAAGATCTTTTTTAAAAAAGTATTATCGGGGCGCCTGGGTGGCTCAGTGGGTTAAAGCCTCTGCCTTCGGCTCAGGTCATGATCCCAGGATCCTGGGATTGAGCCCCGCATCGGGCTCTCTGCTCAGCGGGGAGCCTGCTTCCCTTCCTCTCTCTCTCTGCCTACTTGTGCTCTCTGTCTGTCAAGTAAATAAATAAAATCTTTAAAAAAAAAAAAGTATTATTAATGTAGGGTTTTTAATTTATTTTTTTCCTGAGAGAGAGTACAAGAAGTAGGGGGAAGGTCAGAGGGGGAGAGAGAATCCTAAGCAGATTCCACACCTCAGTTCCACAATCCTGAGACCATAACCTGAGCCAAAACCAAGAGTCTGGTGCTTAATCAACTGAGCCACCCAAGAGCCACTATTAATGTTTTTAAAGCCATCATTTCAGGGCAGCTGGGTGGCTGGGTGGGAGCTTGCTTCCCTCTCTCTCTCTCTGCCTGCCTCTCTGCCTATTTGTGATCTCTGTCAAAAAAAAAAAAAAAAGAAAGAAAAGGGCACCTGGGTGACTCAGTTGGTTAAGCGACTGCCTTCGGCTCAGGTCGTGATCCTGGAGTCTCAGGATGGAGTCCCGCATCGGGCTCCCTGCTTGGCAGGGAGTCTGCTTCTCCCACTGACCTCTCCTCTCATGCTCGCTCTCTCTCTCTCTCTCTCTCTCTCATTCTCTCTCTCAAATAAATAAATAAAATCTTAAAAAAAGAAAGCCATCATTTCTTCAGTTCTTTTCCTACTGTCTATAGTTATTATCTTTGATACCATTTGTCAGGAGAAAGAGAACACTAAAGAAACTGAGTATAATAAGAACTGTGACCCCCCCCCCCCAAAAAAAGTAATTATGACAAGAAAGTATGAGGATTAATGACAACTATCCAAAGCCTTTGATAGTCCTTTGAAGACAAGTTGGCCATGTCACTGCAAAATAAGCTTAAGATCCTTGACACATTCCATTAGGATGTCATCATTCTTAATACCTATGTCTAAGTTACTGATACATGATCACATCTATTGAAACACACTTGTAGCTGGTGACTGTTTTATCAAATTCTTCCTTTCAGAATTCCTCTGAGGCTGACAGGTATGCCTGCTCCCCACTTCCTGCATACCTGGAGGGCTCGGGCTGTGTGGTAAAGGAGGAAGAAAACTCACAGAGACCACTTCAAGATGTCTGCTTTCACCTTCTAAAACTCTACAGTGACAGGTAAGTCAGAGCCATGCATGGTAGGGCTTAATTAGCCCTAGGGAGTCCTTTCCTGAGTTTTTTCCCTTAAATGTGAAACCAACTTGCCATAAATTTGTATAAATTAACAAATTATAATTTATAGTGGTTGAATGCAGAGAACTTTGGAACTAGGGGTAGAGATCTAAAAAGTGTTTAACTTTAAGAAGATACAATTTACAAATACTGAAGTGTGCATTTTAATACAATGTAACTCATAATCAACATAGCATTACATTACCCCCCAAAAGTTCCCTCATGCCCCTTTGCAGTCAGTTGCCACCCCCAGACAAGTAACTAACTGACTTTTTGTTACTATAGATTAATTTCGCTCTTCTAGAATTTTACATAATTGGGATCATTTTGTTAAATTTTGTGTCTGGCTTCTTTCACTCACATAATGGTTTTGAGACTTACCCATGTTAATATATGTATTAGAAGGGTTTTTTAATTGAATAATTTATTCATTTATTGATGGATAGTTTTTCTTGATTTTGGCTATGATGAATAAAATGCCATGAATATTTTGGATATAAATATATCCAAAAGTGTTTATATCATTTTACATTCCCACCTAGATCTCTAGGTGTTCCATATCCTCTTCAAAATTTGGTATTGTCAGCTTTTTAAATTTTGCCATTTTAGTGGACATATAATAGCATCTCATTGTGTGTGTGTGGTGGTGTTGTGGTTTATTTATCCTAAATATCCTAAATAAACAGTGGTTTATTTATCCTACAGCAGTGTATGAACACATGCTATTATTATAATTAGTAAATTTTTTTTTAAAGATTTTGTTTATTTATTTGACAGAGAGAGACAGATCACAAGTAGACAGAGAGGCAGGCAGAGAGAGGGGAGGAAGCAGGCTCCCTGCCAAGCAGAGAGCCCGATACGGGGCTCGATCCCAGGACCCTGAGATCATGACCTGAGCCGAAGGCAGAGGCTTAACCCACTGAGCCACCCAGGTGCCCCTATAATTAGTAAATTTAAACTATCTTATTGGAACTATTGGACATATCAGAAACAATAAGGAATTTTTTCCAGTCATAACTAATCACTCCTATCTCATTTCAGTTCCTTAAATATTTTAAAGTATTAAGTACGTAACTGTGGTAGAGGATGATACAGTTTTTATTTGTTTTTAAGATTTTCTTTATTAGAGGGGCACCTGGGTGGCTCAGTGGATTAAAGCCTCTGCTTTCAGCTCAGGTCATGATCCCACTGTCCTGGGTTCGAGCCCTGCATCGGGCTCTCTGCTCGGCGGGGAACCTGCTTCTGCTTCCCCTCCCCCTCCTCTCTCTCTGCCTGCCTCTCTGCCTACTTGTGATCTGTCTGTCAAATAAATAAATAAAATCTTTAAAAATAATAAAATTTAAAAAAAGATTTTCTTTATTAGAGAGCATGAACAAGTGGGGTGGAGGGGCAGAGGAAAAGGGACAAGCATATTCCCTGCTGAACAAGGAGCTGGACATGGGCCTCAATCTCAATCGAGTGAACCATCCAGGTGCCCCTAGATAATAATAGTTTTATATTGTGGTAAAATATAAATAACTAAAGTAGTGCTTTAATTTGCATTTCCCTAATGACTAATGATGTTGAGCATTTTTTCATGTGCTTATTTACCATTGTCTCTATATCTCCTTTGCAAAAGTGTTCACATTTTTTTGCCCATTTTTTAATAGCGTTGTCTTGTTGTGTTACAATATTTCTTTATATATTCTGGATATTAGTCCTTTACTTAAATGTGTTTTTGCAGTTATCCTAATGTAAGGGCTTGTTTTTTTCATTTTCTTTACTCAGGAATTGAAGAGTGGTTTTACATTTTAAGTTCAGTTGACGTTTTTAAACTATAAAATCAATTTCTTAACTAGTCTGTTGAGATTTTTCTATTTATTCTTGAATCTCTTTCTTTTTTTTTAATTCTTTTTTTTTAAAGATTTTTTAAATTTATTTGACAGACAGAGATCACAAGTAGGCAGAGAGGCAGCCAGAGAGAGAGAGGAGGAAGCAGGCTCCCCTCCGAGCAGAGAGCCCAATGCGAGGCTCGATCCCAGGATCCTGGGATCATGACCTGAGCTGAAGGCAGAAGCTTTAACCCACTGAGCCACCCAGGCGCCCCTGTTCTTGAATCACTTTCAACCATTTGCTTCTTCTAAGGAATTTGTTTCCCTAAGTTACCCCAAATTTATTGGCATAAAGTTATTCATAACATTTTCCTTATTATCCTTTTTTTTTCTTATTATCCTTCTTAAATGTCTGTATGATCTGTAACTATGTCTCTCTCCTTGATATTAGTAATATGTGTCCTTTTTTTTTTCTTGATTGGTCTACCTACAGCTAGCTTTTGGTTTTATTGTTTATCTCTATTATTTGTCTAGTTCAAAATGGATCAGAAACCTAAATTTCAAACTTAACCCAGAAAACAAACAGAAGAAACCAAACCAGAAGATCTTTGCAAGTTAGGCAGAGATGTTAGTTAACTGTGATGTTAGTTAAGATGTTAGTTAACTGTGAGTTAGGCAGAGATGTTTTGACACCAAATAAATAATCTGTACAAGAAAAAATTGGTGAACTGGACTTCAAAAAAATTAAAAGTTGTTAGTAATTGAAAAACTGTTAGGAGAATGAAAAGACAAGCCACAGACTGGGGGAAGATAATTGCAATTCATACATCTGATTAAGATCTTTATCCAGAACATATAAAGAACTCCTTTAAAAATTTTTTTTTTTATTTAAGAGAAAGGGCGTGCAAGTGGGTGGGTGGGAGAGGAACAAGCAGACTCTGTGCTAACTAAGTGTGGAGCCTGACGTGGGGCTTGATCTCTCAACCCTGAGATCATGACTTAAGCTGAAATCAGGAGTTGGTTGCTTAACTGACTGAGCCACCCAGGTGTGCCCAGAACATTTAAAGAACTCTTAAAACTCAATAATAATAAAACAACCCAAATTTCAAAATGGACAAAATATTTAAACATTTGCTTTACCAAAGAACACCTAGATGTCAAGCACATGAAAAAGTGTCCAGCATCGGGCGCCTGGGTGGCTCAGATGGTTAAGCGACTACCTTTGGCTCATGTCGTGATCCTGGAGTCCTGGGATCAAGTCCCACATCAGGCTCCCTACTCGGCAGGGAGTCTGCTTCTCCCACTGACCTCTCCCCTCTCGTGCTCTCTCTCTCTCATTCTCTCTCTCTCCCCCAAATAAATAAATAAAATCTTAAAAAAAAAAAAACATAAAAAAAAAAGAAAAAGTGTCCAGCATCAATAGACAACAGGGAAATGCAAATTGAAACCATCATGAGATACCACTGTCCACCTATTAGAAGGGCTAGAAATTAAAAAGACCAAGGGCCCCTGGGTGACTCAGTCAGCTAAGCCTCCAACTCTTGATACCAGCTCAGGTTTTATCTGAGGGTCATGAGTGCAAGCTCTTCCCAGCATGGAACCTACTTTTAAAAAAAAGAAAAATGTCTTGTACCAAGTGGTGTCATAGATGTGGAGCAACTTGAATTCTCATACGCTGCTGGTGAAAAATATAAAATGGTATTGGCACTTTGGTAAACAGTTTGACAGAATAGAAAGTAAAGCAAGTTAGACATACTGCATGCATATGATTCAGTCATGCCACTCCTAGGTGTTTGCCCAAAAGAATGAAGACATATATCTGTATAGAGATATTTGTAACACCTCTGTTTGTAATGGCCCCAAATTGGAAACAAGCCAAATTTTTATCAAAAGGTGAATGGATAAACAAATTGTGGTATATCTATGTAATGGAATACTATTCAGTAATAAAAGGGAATGGACTGTTGATACACATGATAACATAGTGAATCACAAGATAATTTTACCTGGTTTTGAAAGGGCTGAGATTAAAAAAAAAGTACCCAGAAACTATACTGTATGATTCCAATCTACCTAAAACTCTGGAAAATACAAACTGATTAATCACAGAAAGCAGATCATTGTTTGCCTGGGAAGGGTGGGTGTAAAGAGGGGCAGGAAGAGAGGGATTATAGAGGGGCATAAGGAAGCTTTTGGAGGTTGGTTTGTTGTCTTGACCTTGGTGGTAATTTCACGGGTGTGTACATATATTAAAACTTAATGAAAATTGTACACTCTAAATGTTTACTGTATGTCACCTTATTTAATGTGAAAAAAAGAAGAAAAAGAAAGGAATATCTCAAGGTGCCAGTAATAGAGAAACCGGAGCCAGAGGAGATAGTAAACCTTGTTTTCATGAAAGGTAGAATTGCTATGACTAAATCCTTATATAAAATCCACACTCTGCTATGGTGAGCGCTGTGAAGTGTAAACCTGGCGATTCACAGACCTGTACCTCTGGGGCTAATAATACATTATATGTTAATAAAAAAATTTTAAAAAAATCCACAGTCTGTCCCATACAAATAGTCTAGAACTGCACTGTCCACCATAATAGCTCCTGTTCACATGTGGCTATTTTAATTTAAGTAAACTTAATTTAGTTACTCATTCACAGTAGCCACCATTTCACATGTCTAGTAGCTGCATGTGGCTGGCTATTGGCGGTCATTGGTCAGAACAGGTTATAGAACATTTCCATCATCTCACAAAGTTCAGTTTGACAGCACTGGTCAAGAAAACTTCTGTTCTTTACTTGGGGAAGTATTAGGAAGTTATAAAGTATCTGGGATCTTAGGTCAAAAGGTAAAGTTATTGGATGGTAATCTAAGCCATAAAACTTACAGGTGTGAGATCTTACTTTATACTAATCTTATGATGTGGAAATTGCATGCTAAGAACTTTACATATAAACTGGTCCAGGACCATTAAAATCTTTGGGATCCCAGCAAAAGAAAGAGAAGTCTGTATAGGGACTCTAAAAATTCAGGGCACCTGAATTTCCTTATATAAAGTACAATGCCCATGTAGACAAAATCAGAGGTAGAAATTATAAGCCGTAGAAGGAAGTAACCATCATGAAGACTAGTTAGCTGTTCAGATAAACAGGATAATTAGCACTCCAACAACTTCATATAATAGAACAGTCTGATAGATCCTAATATAATTATATGTTTTAAATGGTTTATCGGGGTGCCTAGGTGGTTCATTTGGTTAACCATCTGAACTTCAGCTCAGGTCATAATCTCAGGATTTTGGGATTGAGGCCATGCTCAGCAGGAGGTCTCCTTCTCCATCCCCATCTCCTCCTCCCCCTATCCCCCTTCCCCACTGATGCACTTTCATGTGCTCCCTTCAAATAAAAAAAAAATAAAAAAAAATAAATAAATGGTTAAATGAAGGAATGAAGACTAAGAGTTGTGAAGACTCCATGTACCAGGATGGTAAGTATCTAAGCCAGACAAATTGACCAGCATACCTGTCAGATCACACAACCACAGAAGAGGAGGTGCCTTCATTTTTAGAAGGCTCTGTCATCTGGCTGAACCTAGAAGTAGACTGATAGAGCACAGTCTCAGAGGGAGACCATGTGGTCTGTAATGCTTCTGTTCTCAGGTGCCTGCCTTTGTTATCTTCTAAACCATAGCCAGAACAGTTGACCTATCCAGTACAGATGGTCTGCTGCCTTGATATGATAACTCAGCACATTTTCCTTCGTAGACATTATGATCTCAACCAGCTGCTGGAGCCCCGAAGTGTAACAGCCGATCCTTTGGACTATCGTCTAAGCTGGCACTTGTGGGAGGTGCTGCGGGCTCTTAACTATACTCATCTCTCAGAACAGTGTGAGGGTGTGCTACAGACGAGTTATGCTGGCCAACTGGAAAGTGAGGGGCTCTGGGAGTGGGCCATCTTTGTCCTCCTGCATATTGAGAACTCAAGGTGAGTAAGAAGCTCTGAACCCACTATACATTTAGTGCTATAGGGCAGTGCCAACGGTATCGGCCTCCTAGGGTTTAATTCAGTAAGTAAGCATCTAGAATGTTTTTTGGGTCCAGCCCTGTGATAAACTTTAAGACAGTTCAGCCCACAGCTATCTCTATATTCATGTGAACAAGTTGGAAGTGAGACTGCCTTGAGTTAAGTGCCAAATTACGCTATCATAAGACCTCTCAGTAGTCTGAGAAGTGAGAAGAGATCTCCATGCACTATGACGATCAGGGAAAACCCTAACCAGGAACAGGAAAAAATGAACAGGAAAAGGAAGGATATGTCCACATGGAGCTACCCCATTAACTTAGACACAGATTTACTTGAATGTGGCGTGTTTAGGAATTATGCAGAAACAGTGTTTGCTGAGCTGCCTCAGCGGCTCTGTGGAATGATGTAATGAGTTGGCAGGGAGGGCCCCTGCTTTTTCTGTCTGCTGACTTTCTCCCTCGCTAGCCTTCCCTTGCCATCCACCCACGTCTGCCCCTCAAGTTTGATAGTATTGTATTTACCAGTATATTCTTGCTTAGATGTCTAATGTTTTTGTTCTTTATCTTAAAAGAGGCTTTTCTCCATGGTGTGAATGAGATAAAGTTGGAGGTATTTTCTTTTTTTGTTAATGGTAGTAACACTAATTACAAAATTACACTAATGTATTACATTACACTAATAACAAAAGCATTTTGGTATTACACTAATAACACTATGGTATTACACTAATAACAAAAGCATTTATATAGTACTTTGTCACATAGTACTTTTACATATATTATTCTCTGTTGTAAATGCTTTATAACTCAGTTGTAAGTAATCAACTCAATTAATGCTCATAATGAACATATAAGCACTCTTAAAATATCTGTTTATAGATGTGCAACCTAAGGCACAGAGAGACTTAAGTAGGGTATTTTGCTCAAGGTCACATAGTAAATGGCAGAGTC
This sequence comes from Martes martes, assembly GCF_963455335.1. Classification (NCBI taxonomy): domain Eukaryota; kingdom Metazoa; phylum Chordata; class Mammalia; order Carnivora; family Mustelidae; genus Martes; species Martes martes. The sequence goes on from NC_137898.1 coordinate 57,933,304, forward strand.
TTCCAACTCAACACCCTCAGAGTCTGTGCTCTTAATCATTATGCTGCACTCTCTATCATGTTATATAGTGTGGAAAGGAGTTCAGTTTTGTAGTCAGACCTCCCTCAGTTCTAGATCCATCGTGTACTCACTTTGACTTGGAGTAAAGCTTACTCACTTTTGATTTTTAGTTAAAGATACACTCTCTCTCTCTCTTTTTTTTTTTTAAGATCTGTGTTTATTTATTTATTTATTTTTAAGATTATATTTATTTGACAGACAGCGAGAGAGGGAACACAAACAGGGGGAGTGGGAGAGGGAGAAGCAGGCTCCCTGCTGAGCAGGAAGCCCGATGCAGGGCTCAATCCCAGGATCCTGGGATCATGATCTGAGCCAAAGGCGGCCACTTGACGACTGAGCCACCCAGGCACCCCAAAGATACTCCCTTTTTATCTTTAAAATCATAACATTAATCCCTACCTAATCAAAGGTGGGATTGTGGGATTAAAGGAGGGGAGGAAAGGGTGCCTGGCTGGCTCAGTTGGTGGTGTGTGTGACTTGATTTTGGGGTTGTGAGTTCGAGCCCCAGATTGGGCATTGAAATTAATTAATAAAAAAATTTTTTTAAGAGGTTCATGGGTGTCTCGGTAGGTTAAGCATCTGACTCTTGGTTTTAGCTCAGGTCATGATTGCAGGATTGTAAAATCAAGGCTCATGTGGGGCTCTGTGCTCAGCACAGTCTGCTTGAGATTCTCTCCCTCTCCCTCCCCCCACCCTGCCCCTCTCCCAGCTTTCTCTTTCTCTCTAAAATAAATAAATAAATAAATAAATAAATAAATAAAATCTTTTTTTTTTTTTTTAAGTTTTTTGTTGTTTTGTTGTTGTTTTAAAGGGAGTAAAAGTATAAAGCATCTAGCACAGCCTTCCCTTTAAGGAATTTCTCCTCTTCTCCTTTATGAGGAAGCAAAATTACTTTGTACTTTCCTTTATTTAAACAAATTCATGGGGAATTTCACATGGTAAAATAAGATAACTGGTGATTTAAGAGTAGGCTCTAGGAAGGGAAATCCTATTTCCTGATAAAAGATTTTTTTAAATGAATTTTTAAATTTATTTTGTTTATTTATTTATGTCAACTCTACTTCAGTGTGGGGCTGGAACTCAGGACCCTGAGATGAAGAGTCTCATGCTCTTAATGACCCAGCCAGGCACCCCCGTTAAAGAATTTTAGAAATGAAGCAGTTGAGATTGGGGGGTCCATGGAAAGCCTTGAAAAGGCCCTTGAAAAGGTGTTCAGAAAAGATTCTAAAATGAGACCAGTTTTGATTTGATATTTAAATCTGGACCTTTGTAGGGGGCACCTAGGTGGCTCAGTCAGTTAAACATCTATCTGTCTTCAGCTCAGGTCATGATCCCAGGGTCCTGGGATGGAACCCCATGTCAGGCTCCCTGCTTCTCCCTCTCCCTTTGCTAATTTCTGTGCTTGTGTTCTCTTGCGAGCACACTCATTCTCGATCTCTCAAATAAATAAATAAATAAAACCTTTTTTTAAAAAAAAACAAATAAATCTGGTTCTTTGTGGCACCTGGGTGGTTAAGTTTCCTGAGCATCTGACTCTTGATTTCAGCTCAGGTCATGATCTTAGGGTAGTGGGGTTGAACCCTGTATTGCACGCCATGCTGCTTGAGATTCTCTCTCCCTCCCTCTGCCCATTCCCTCCTCCCTCCCCTCCCAGCTGTCTTTCGCTCTCTCTGTCTGAAATATATAACATCTTTTAAAAGAAAAAAACAAGTAATTGGCTGGTCCGTTGATCCAGATAGAAAAGGAAACGTTAGAGCAGTTCCTGGGTGGCCCAGTCTTTAAGAGTCCACCTTTGGCTCAGGTCATGATCCTGGGGTCCTGGGATCAAGCCCCGCATCAGGCTCCCTGCTCAGTGGGAAACCTTCCCCCTCTTCTCTCCTGCTTGTGTTCCCTCTCTCACTGTGTCTCTCTCTGTCAAATAAATAAAATCTTTTTTTTTTAAGGTTTTATTTATATGACAAAGCGAGAGAGGGAACACAAGCGGGAGAAGTGGGAGAGGGAGAAGCAGGCTTCCTGCTGAGCAGGGAGCCCTATGTGGGGCTCGATCTCAGAGCCCTGGGATCATGACTCGAGCCAAAGGTAGACACTTAACGACTGAGCCACCCAGGTGCCCCTAAATAAAATCTTCTAGAAAAGAAAAGAAAAGGTCTCTCCTCAAGGGGCCTTGAGACCAAAAAGATTGAGGGTAACCTAAATCTAGAGGCAGAGAGAAGATGAATTAGGAAAGCTGACAGTTTTGAAGGGGGAAAAAAGCAAACAGGGACCTGGAAGAGCCCTTACCTTTAAAAAGTACTTCATTTACTTGTACTGACCATATGGGAGAAAAGGAAGGAAGGAGGTTGGAAGTGAACTATGAAGAACTACTCTGTGGAAGATAGGATTCTGCTATCCTAGCCTTGATCTCCTGTTACCAGGAAGAAAATAAAGATAAGAAAGGGAAAGCCTTTTCTTAGCACTGGACAACATTCCCTCGAGTATTAGTTCTCACTATTTTTTCCATTGTGAAAATATAACGTGCTTCGATACTTTCATTTCATTAAAAAAATAAATGCCGATCTGGCCTTTTTCTTTTTTTTTTTTTTTTTTTAAGTGTACTTTGAAGTGGTCCACTAAATGTTAAGGCCTACAGTTTGAGAGACTATCTCAGGGGTCATTCTGCCCTGTTTGAGGCACCCTTCTCCATCAGTGAGGATAGGATTTATTCATCGTTGTTTTTCTTCCTGTAGCATGCGTGAGAAGGCAGTTCGAGAGCTGCTCACCCGGCACTGCCAACTATTAGAGACCCCTGAGTCTTGGGCTAAGGAGACTTTCCTGACCCAAAAGCTTTGTGTGCCTGCTGAGTGGATTAATGAGGCCAAAGCAGTGCGAGCACACATGGAATCTGACAAGCACCTGGAGGCCCTCTATTTATTTAAAGCTGGACACTGGAACCGCTGCCACAAATTCATCATCAAGCACTTAGCTTCTGGTGAGTGCTTCAGATTAGGGCCTGTGTCTCCTGGAATCTCCCCAAATTCTTCCAACCCTGAACCTCATGATTAGTCAGGCCAGAGATGATGTTCTGTATGAGACTTTGCAGTCTTGAATCAGATTACACTTTGCAGAAGTTCCCTGTGCAGAAGAAATTTGGCTCAGATGAGGGGCGAGAGGGGCAGGGGACGACAGGTTGTTACTTTACCATTTGCCAAGGATATGCTTGATATACATGAATTATGTTAAACTCTTTGTGTATTTAGGAAATTTTGTTTACCAAGATTAAAAAAGATACATTATAACTGATACCACAGAAATACAAAGGATCATTAGAGACTACTATGAACACTTACATACCAACAGATTGGACAACCTAGAAGAATTGGATAAATTCCTAGAAATATATGGCCTCTAAGACTGAATCATGAGGAAATAGAAAATCTGAGGAAACCAATTAGTAGTAAAGCAGACTGAATTAGAAATCAAAAAACTCCCTACAAATAAAAGTCTAGGACCCCATGGCTTCACTAGTGAATTCTACCAAGAATTCAAAGAATTAATACCAGTCCTTCTCAGGCTCTTCCAAAAAATAGAAGAGGGGAGAACATTTCCAGACTCATTTTATTAAGACCAGCATTACCCCTAGCAAATCCAGACAAGGATACCATAAGAAAAGGAAAGTACAGACCAATGTCCCTGGTGAACATAGATGCAAAAATTCTCAGCGAATTATTAGCAAACAGCTAATTCAGCAATATAGTAAAAGGATTATATACCATGATCAAATGGGATTTATAAAAGGGTGGTTTAACATATACAGATCAGTGTGATACACCTCATTAACAAGATGAAGGATAAAAATCATATCAACAGATGCAGAAAAAGCTTTTGGTAAATTCAGCATCCATTTATGATAAAACTAGTTGGTGTAGAAGGAACATACCTCAATAATAAAGGCCGTATATGACAAGCCTATAGCTAACATACTCAATGGTGTCAAGCTTTCAGCTTTTCCTCTAAGATCAGGAAGAGGGCAAGGAAGGGTTCCCATTTTCACCACTTTTATTCAACATAGTATTGGAAATCCTAACCAGAACAGTTAGGCAAGAAAAAGAAGTAGGAGGCATCCAAACTGGAAAGAAAGAAAACTGTCACTATTTGCCAATGACATGGTATTATATGCAGAAAACCCTGAAGACTCTACCAAAAAACTGTTAGAATAAATGAATTCAGTAAATTGTAAGATACAAAATCAGTATATAGAAATCTGTTGCATTTCTGTACACTAATAATGAATTATCAGAAAGAGGAATTAAGAAAACAATACCATTTTCAGTTGCATCAAAAAGAATAAAGTACCTAGGAATAAATTTAACCAACGAGGTCAAAGACCTATATCCTGAAAACTATGACATTGATCAAAGAAATTAAAGATAGGAAGAAATGGGAAGATATTCCATGCTTGTGGATTGGAAGAAGTAATGTTAAAATGTCCTTACTACCTAAAACAATCTACACATTCAGTGTAATTCCTGTCAAAATTCCAACGGCATTTTTCAGAGATAGAACAAACAACTCTACAATTTGTGTGGAACCACAAAAGACCTTCCATAGCCAAAGTGATCTTGAGAAAGAAGAACAAAGCTGGAGACATTAAACTCTCTGATTTCAAACTCAATTACAAAGCTATAGTAAAACAGTATGGTATAGGCCTGAAAACAGACACGTAAATCATTGGAACAGAATAGAGAGCCCAGAAATAAAACCACACATATGTGGTCAATTAATTTTATGACAGAGGGACCAAGAGTATACTCTCTCTTCAGTAAATGGTTTTGGGAAGGGTGGACAGCACATGCAAAAGAATTAAACAGGACCACTATTGAATTCCATGTACAAAAATTAATTCAAAATGGCTAAAGGCTTAAACTGCCACATACCTGGGTGGTTCAGTCAGTTAATCATCTGCCTTTGGCTCAGGTTATGATCCTGGGGTCCTGAGATTGAGCCTGCTTCTCCCTCACCCTCCACCTGCCACTCCTGCTGTCTCTCTCTGTCAAATAAATAAAATCTTTTTAAAAACGCTTAAACTGTAAGACTGGAAAGCATAAAACTAAAAGAAAACATAGTCATAGGCAGTAAGTTCCTTGAAATCCATCTTGGTGATGATTTTTTTTTGCATGGGACACCAAAATCAGGCAACAAAAGGAGAAATAAACAAATGGGACTACATCAAATTAACAAGATTTCTGCACAGCTCCAAAAGAAACTATCAACAAAATGAAAAGGCAACCTAGGAATGACGGAAGATGTTTGTAAATCATTTATCTGACATTGTGGATTAGAAGAATTAATGTTAAAATGTCCTTACTACCTAAAACAATCTACAGATTCAATGTAATTCCTGTCAAAATTTTGGATGTTATATATAACATCCAAAATATTTAAAGAACTAATAAAAATAGCAAAAAAAAATCTGTTTAAAAAATTAGGCAGGGAATCTGAGTGGACATTTTTCTAAAGAAGACATAAGGAGATGGCCAATGGTTACAATGAAATGCTGCTCTGCACCACTAATCAGAAATGCAAATCAAAGGCACTAGAAATATCACATCATCCCTGTTAGAATTGCTATTGTCATAAAGATAAGAAATAAGAAGGTTGGTGAGGATGTGGAGAAAAGGGAACCCTTATGCACTGCTGGTGGGCATATAAATGGTGTGGCCACAATGGAAAATAATATGGAGGTTCTTCAAAAAACTAAAACTAGAATTATCCATATGATCTAGCCAATGGAATACAGAGTATTCCATTTCTGGGTAATTATCCAAAGAAAACAACACAACTCGAAAAGAAATATGCACCCCCATGTTCAATGCAACATTATTTACAATAGCAAAGATAGGGAAACAAAATCAGTGGTGAATGGATAAAGGCAATGTGGGGTGTGTGTGTGTGTGTGTGTGTATGCATAGTATACATGTACAACGAAATATTCAGCGATAGAGAAGAATGAAATCTTACCATTTGCAACAATATGGATGACGGCATTATGCTAAGTGAAATAAGTCAGAGAAAGACAAGTACATATGACCTCACTTGTATGTGGAATCTTTAAAAAAAAAAATGGCTCGGAGATACAGAGAACAGATTGGTGGTTGCCAGAGGTGTGGGGTGGAAGTTGGCAAAATGAGTGAAGGGAGTCAAAAGGTACAAACTTACAGTTATGAAATAAGTCATGAAGATGAAATATTCATTATACATACATATGTGTATGTATATGTATTTCCCCTTCCTTCCTCTTTCGGATTTCTGCCATGTCCTCCATGTACTTTTGAGAACCGTATATTTGTGTAGACAGAGTACTTAATATTTTGTTTCTTCAGATGCCATCATTAATGAGAACTATGACTACCTGAAGGGGTTCTTGGAAGACCTGGCACCTCCAGAGCGCAGCAGCCTAATCCAGGACTGGGAAACATCTGGGCTTGTTTACTTGGACTATATTCGGATCATTGAGATGCTTCACCAGATACAGCAGGTACCTGAATTCCTTAAACTATTGCTTGGTTTTCCTTTTCCCTGGCCCTTAAAGCCACAGAGACCTCAGAATGTCTGAGCAACCTCATTAGCAGAGATGGAACTGTCAGTGCAGGAGGGATATTTTGGTGGGGCTGATTTGCTGTAGCCACTATGGCACTGTATCAAAATGTAAAAAAACTTCTTTATTTTGTGCTTATTACCAAGTAGTATGTACAGTAGACATTCCTGAGGTTTGTCCACCTATAGTCTGCTCCCCTTCTGCAGCCCTCCTTTGAGTGAAAAGCTCAGGGATGAGAGAGATAGTAAGATCAGAGATTTGGTGAGGATAGTAATTGTCTCACATGTCATTTGTTATGTTTTTGAAATTGCAAGTATTAGAGTTTTTTTAAGTCTTTATCAAAATGTATGGGTGTCTGTTTCAATAGTCATTAAGATTGGCCTCTGTTGCTTATAGCACAAAGACCAGACTTTTTCTTTTTTTTTTAAGCTCTTTTATTTATTTATTTGACAGAGAACAGAGAAATCACAAGTAGGCAGAGAGAGAGGGAGAAGCAGGCTCCCCGCCAAGCAGAGAGTCTGATGCGGGGCTCGATCCCAGGACCCTGGGATCATGACCCGAGCCGAAGGCAGAGGCCCAACCCACTGAGCCACCCAGGCGCCCCCAAAGACCAGACTCTTAACCATAGAATTCAAGCCCACATAGAGGCTTTTACCTGTCACGCATGCCTTCTGCTAGTGTTACCCCACATTCCAGTTGCCAGCCTGCTCTGCTCTCATCACACTAAATTACTCATGGTGTTTCCAACAACGCTTGTTGTATTTCACTCTTAACACACACACTCATCCTTTAAGATCAAATTGCTATAAGCTCTATTTTGTTCTCCTTTTCCCATAAGAAATGTTAATTGCACTTTCTTTTTTCACTGCCAAAGCACTTGGTACACTTGTTTACCAACTCTATTATAGTTACTTGTCCACATCTGTCTCCAAGTTATCATGAGCTCCTTTTGGGGAGATCTACTTTATTTTAAGATTAAAGGCAATAGAGTATAGAGGCTAAGAATCAAGTTCTGAAGCCAAATGGTTAGGTTCAGTTCATGGTTCCCTCACTCACTAGCTATGATATGACCTTAAACAAATAACCTTTATTTGGTATAACCTTTATTTGGTATAAAATAAGGTTATTTTATAACCTTATAACCTTTATTTGCTTAATTTATAAGCAAATAAATTAATCTCTCTTTGTCTCCTCTGAAAAGGAGGGAGGAACAGAGATTACCATAGATATCTGACAGAGTTGTCAAAATGATTAAAGTATACTTAAAGTGTTTTAACAGACTACTTTACATGTATTTAGTGATTAGTAATTGTTATCTGCTACCCTTATCAAAATCCCTACTAACAGAGTGCCTGGCATGTAATATGCATAATTTATTATTTGCTACACTTTTAGGATAAATTAAGAGTATCACATCTATTATCACCGAAGAAAACTCTTTTCTAGTTGAACATTAATACATTTATACAACCTAGTTTTTGAGAAATTACTATGTCCCAAGCACTGGTGGATTTGGGGGACATAAAGGTAAGCAGTGGTATATGTTGTGCCCTTACCAAAGTAATAATTTTGGTTAGGAAGATTTATATATGGGTAAACCAGCAGTTACTATACAATGGTAAGTGTAGGGGTTAAACAAAGAGTTTTGTGGCAGCACATAAACGGAGTACCTAACCCAGTCTGAGGCAGTCAATAAGGCTTTCTAGAAGTGGCACCTAAGCTCCTAAGGATGAAAAAGGGTGGGTGGGAACAGAATGCTTCAGCAGAGAAAAGAGCATGAGTATAAGTCTAGAGATCAGCGATCGTGGTGCTTCCAGGGTTTTTTTTTTCTTTTTTTTTTTTTTTAAGATTATTTATTGGGGTGTCTGGGTGGCTTAGTGGGTTAAAGCCCCTGCCTTCAGCCCAGGTCATGTTCCCAGGGTCCTGGGATCAAGCCCCGCATCGGGCTCTCCGCTCAGCGGGGAGCCTGCTTCCTCCTCTCTCTCTCTCTGCCTGCCTCTCTGCCTAATTGTGATCTCTATCTGTCAAATAAATAAAATCTTTAAAAATTTTAAAAAAAAAAGATAGATTGATTGATTGATTGATTGATTGAGTGGGGGAGGTACAGAGGGAGAGAGAATCTCCAGCAGACTCCTTGCTGACATGGGGCTCAGTCCCACAACCCTGAGATCATGACCTGAACGGAAATCAGGAGGCAGCCACCCAACCAACTAAGCTACCCAGGCACCCCTCCAGGGAACTTTTAATAAGGTAGTACTGGAGGGTAGAGTGGAGAGGGGAGTTGTGTGGGTGTAGTAAAGGCACAGAATCTCTCACCTGGACTGCTGTAGTAGACACCTAATTGGTCTCCCTGCTTCTGCACTTGTTCCTTTACAGTTTATTTCATGCAGCAGCCAGAGTGATCTTTCTGATACACAAGTCATATCATCTCACTCTCGTCTATAACCTTCCAGTGGCCTGTCCTTTCACTTAGGATAAAGTGCTCCTTAGCAACTCTTATAAATCTGCATCAATAATTCTTACCTTTTTTGCTGTGGACCTCCTTGACAGTCTGGTGAAGCCCATGGATGGCTGTCTAATGTGCTTTAATGCATAAAATTTAAATTCATGGGATTACAAAAGAAACCAGCTATGTTAAAATACATTGTCAAACTATTAAGAACTTACGGGAATAAGTGGTTTAACATCTTAAATTTAACAAGCCCAGCAGTGGATCACCTAACTACTCTAACTTTGGTGAAGTACTATATTTAAAAATCACTGACAATTGTAATGTAATATGAAAATAGCTGTGATGTCTGTTGATCACAAAGTCTGCATTATTTCTTGAAATCTACATTAATAATTAAATACTAATGTATAGTAAAAAGTCAGTAAAAATAAATGTTTTTTTCCCAGTCCAAGTTCATAGACTGAATTCTGAGGACCTCCAGTTATGATCCTGTGGTGTATAAAACCTCTCCAGTTTTATCTTCTTCTCTTCTCCTCTTTGAACTCTGCGTTTTACCCACCTAAACTTTCTTTGCATTCCCATCTTGCAGTTTTAGCTGTTCTCTTTGCCTAGAAAGCTTGTCCCTCTAGCTTTGTTCAGGTCTCCACAAAGATGTGACTTTCTTCAGAAAAGCCTTTCCCAATCCCCCAATCTGAAGTAGCCATCCAGTTTTTCTGCCATATCACCTTGCTTAAATGATCTGCACAGCTTGTGATTCTTCAAGGTTTATCTCTACCTGATCATCTCTTTATTTTTCATGAGTTTCCTGAGAGCAAAAACCTCATCGTATTTACCACCGTTAAAGGTCCAGTTAAAGGCTGGATTCTTGTGGACAAAAAAAAAATACTTGCAAGAGGCTGGGGCACCTGGGTGGCTCAGTCAGTTGAGCATCTGCCTTTGGCTCAGGTCATGATCCCAAGGTCCTGAGTTGAGCCCCAGATAAGGCTCCCTGCTCAGTGGGAAGTCTGATTGTCCCTCTCCTGCTACCCCTGCTTGTGCATATCACCACCACCACCCCACCACCCCTGTCAAATCAATCAATCTTTTTAAAAAATACTTGTAGAGGCATTAACTGGTAGATTCTGCAAAGCCCTCCCTAAAGTAGATTCAATGAGAAAGATGCTTTGTGGAAGGGTTGGGTGAGCATTTAGAGAAGGAGGAGGTGATAGGATACTTAGCAAGTAGGGTGGTTTAATTGAAGAGTTTAAGAGAGGGGGAGCCAACCAAGAGTCATATGTGAGACAAGCAGGAATAAGATGCTGCTAGAAAGTATTCAGAATGTAAGTAAAGAATAAAAATACAGGTTTCTGGCTGAATCAGAAGAGCATGTGACTGTTGATCTTGGGATTGTGAGTTCAAGCCCATGTTGGGGGTAGAGATTACTTTAATAAATAAATAAACTTTCAGAAAATTTTAAAAATACAGACTTGATTTTTAGAAACATCACTGTGGCTACCATATGGTAGGGAAAAGGATGTAATAGGGATGACACTGAAGATCATCATCAAGCTCTTAAGATTTTTTCAAGTAAGAGGTAATGGTATCCTGAGCTAGGGCAATGGCCCTGGAAAGGAGAATGGAAGATTGGAATATTAGGCTAAAGATTTAGGAATCATCAGCATATTGATCATAATTGGAGCCATAGGTGGGGCGCTGAGTGGCTCAGTAGGTTAAGCATCCAACTCTTGGTTTCAGCTCAGGTTGTGATCTCAGGTCATGGGATCAAGTCTCAAGTTGGGGTCCACACTCAGCACAGCGTCTGCTTGGGGTTCTCTGCCTTTCACTCTTCCTATCCCTCTCCCTGTTTGCACATGCACTCTCTTTCTTCCTCTCTCAAATAAATTAATTTAAAATAATAATAATAATTGGGGCCATGGGAGTAGATAGCAACACAAAAGAGAGGACATACAGTGAGAATAGGGCCTGCATTATTTTAGAAAGGGTTGTGAATGTGGAGTTAGGATACCTAAATTCCATGCTAGTTTGGGCTCCACTTCTTAGTTGCTCTCTACTCTTAACTAACATAATCTCTCTGAGTCCAGATTTATCTAGATTTTTGAGACCATATTAAGGCTTGCTAGTTACATGGTTTATTAATGCTGATTTCAAGACTTAACCAATTCAAGGCTTTGTATACCCTGTTACTTCCTCTTGTGAATTATTGCTGAGGTTGTGTTTTGTCCTCAGTGATCAGGCTGGATAGTGGTGACATGACACTGCCACCCAGCCGCCTGGGTTTTTTCTGTTGTTTCAGAGTTTTGCATAGTCAGTCTGTGGATGGAATTGGGATGATGGGAGCTCTTCTTGACCTAACTGGTTTCTCTGCTTCTTTGTAGGTGGATTGCTCAGTTTATGAACTTGAGCAGTTACACGCCAAAGTGATCTCTCTGTGCAATCGCATACAGCAGATGCAGTGTTGCAATGCCAAGGATCTCCTGGCCCAGTCAGGTAAGCCTCCACGCTCTGCCTGCTTCCTGCCTGCTTGCTTCCTGTCTTCATGATTGCTATACCTCTGCCCCGATGCACACCCTTACCAGCCCTCGTCCTTGATGCCCACTTCATTTTTTCTCTCCAGACATGGCCAAACGTGCAGCCAACCTGCTGCGGGTGGTATGGAGCCTTCAGCGCGCACCTGAAACAACCTCCGACTCGACACCAGACCCTCAGCGAGTCCCTTTGGGCCTCTTGGCTCCCCACGTTGGCCAGCTCCCCATGCCTGAGGACTATGCCTTGGAGGAACTGCGCGGCCTCACACAGTCCTACCTGCGAGAATTGACTGTTGGGAGCCAGTGAACCCCAGGTTCCTCCCACCACACTCACATGCTTATTCACACTCACCACACAGAGATCCCCCGCATTGAGTTGATTGGCACTGTTAACCATTCTCTTGGTTGGCTATGGAATCCATCCTCTTTTCCTGCTGCCCCAAGCAGCATCCACCATTTGTTCAGGGCTTTTGTTAATACTGAACAAAGCATAAGGGCTTTTAGAACCCAAAAAAGGAACCAAGTCTCTTTTTTACCATCTTTAAGAGCATTCCCCCTCCCCCTTTTTAAAAAATGGTCAATAAAATACCTTTCGCAGAATTCCCCCCAGAGAACCAGGGAATCCTTTCCACTCTCAGCTGTTCTGGATCTTGTGACCCACCATGCCAACCTGCTACCCTACTCCTACCTCAGCCCTTTTGTAATAGGACAAATGTTAATCAAAGATTGTCCTTCCTTAACAGATAAACTATCCACAGAAGGAAGGAAAATTTGTCTCTTAAGTGGGCTGATGAGTTAACACTGTTTTAGAGTCAAAAGAGGGTTGGACTGAGGTTAGGAAACAGAACAGAGTCTTTCTGACTCATTTAGGGTAGAAGTGAGTGCCTGCCATGGAGGGATGGATCTTTAAGGCTTGTTTGTTCCTGCCTTGAATGTTCCATGAACATCAGACTTATCCTACTACCATGTGCAGTAACTCTTGGTCACAGACTCCATGTCTCTGGGAAGCTCCAGAACTCAATTTGGTCCCTGGTTTTCAGTCATCTTGCTAGGCTTCCTGTCTAGATTTGCCTGAAGAGTTTGAATAAAACATGGCAGGTTGGGTAGTCCTCCCTGTCTTTCCTATTCTAGCCCAAAGCATTTCCTACCCATTGTCTATAGTTCCAGAACATAAAACTGTTACTGAGGCAGGCAGGGACCTGGGCTTTACAGGCAAGAGGAGGGCCTTTGCTACACTGCTGTCAGCTATGGGGAGTCCCAGGTAAAGGCCTGCGACAGCTGGAATTAAGAGCTGTCATAAACAACATGGCCACCTCTGGGTCTTTATGCATGAAGATTATGTAAAGGTTTTTATTAAAAAGTATATATATATATAAATAAATGATCTAGATTATTTTCCTCTTTTTCTGAAGCTACTTTCTTAAAAAAAATAAAATGTTTATAGCATTCCTGCTATTGGCTTTCCGTTTGTGTTTTTTTGAGCCTTCTTATTCCAAGGATCTTTACAGTGGCCTTGGATGATTTGCAGTCTGAAGGGAGATGAGCCATGGGTTAAAGAAAGAACAATCAAAGTTAGGGCAAATTTAGGGTGAGGGGATTGAGATTATTAGTTAATCCTGGCTGCTTATATTTTTTTTTAAGATTTTATCCACTTATTTGAGAGAGAGAGAGAGAGAGGGTCGAGGAGGGTGAGCAGCAGAGGGAGAGGGAGAAGCAGACTCCCCACTGAGCAGGGAGCCCAATGCAGGCCTCGATTCCAGAACCCTGGGATCATGACCTGAGCTGAAGGCAGACACTTTATCAACCAAGCCACCCAGGTGCCCCGACTGCTTATATTTATATAAATACATTTATAAGTATATATTTATGTTTGGCTTCCCAGTGGAGGATATGGGAAAAGTCTCATTGCCCTTGGGAATGTACTTAAGATTCAAAGCTTGGCTCTTCCATCCTGGCAGTTGTTGTTTTGTTTTGTTTTTTAAACCTTGAGTCATACTTCACTCTTAATTTCATTTTCCATTGTGTAAAGGGGATGATGATCTTAGATATTTGCTGCTAAACACAGTTGTTTTCCAGAGGGAGCAAATAAGTTTGATGTGTACTATTTGGATTTTTTTTTTTTTTTCCCCTGTTAAACTGAAGGTGTGAGCAAATTCCAGTTAGGATTAGGCCATAGATACTGGGACATGGAGGAATTTAGAGATAAAGCAGGGTGGATCTGGGACTATAATTTAGACTCCCAAGGACAAGGGTAACTCCTGGGAATCTCTCCATTACTGTGAACCTGAGTCACAGAGTATTGCTGGGCTTCTGGTAAAGAAGTCCTGTTGTGGTTACCTTATGAGAGGTGTTTTATGGAAAGAGAGTGTGCTATAGAAAGCACTTTAGAAGTGCTAAGAATTGTGCATATGGGCAGTATTTCCTTTTATGATAAGTATTTCATATATATGTATGCATATACATATACATATATGGCTCTAAGTCAAATGTTTATCGTAGCAGCTGTGTTACATCAGAGAGTTACAGTTCAAAGTTAATGATAAAGAAGCTCTTTTATATTTCAAAATTCCATTGAAATAAAAAAAAATTTAAGTTTCTCAGAAATATAAAAACAGGGCAGCTGACAGAATGGGAGAAGATATTTGCAAACAACATATCAGATAAAGGGCTAGTATCCAAAATCTATAAAGAACTTATCAAACTCAACACCCAAAGAACAAATAATCCAATCAAAAAATGGGCAGAGGACATGAACAGACATTTCTGCAAAGAAGACATCCAGATGGCCAGCAGACACATTAAAAAGTGCTTCACATCACTCGGCATCAGGGAAATACAAATCAAAATGGCAATGAGATACCGCCTCACACCAGTCAGAATGGCTAAAATTAACAAGTCAGGAAATGACAGATGCTGGCAAGGATGCAGAGAAATCACAACAAATCACACTGTTGGTGAGAATGCAAGCTGGTGCAACCACTCTGGAAGACAGCATGGAATTCCCTCAAAAAGTTGAAAATAAAGCTACCCTACGACCCAGCAAACACATAGTGATCCAAAGAGGCATATGCACCCGAATGTTTATAGCAGCAATGTCCACAATAGCCAAATTATGGAAACAACCTAGATGTCCATCAACAGATGAATGGATAAAGAAGACAATGGTGTACACACACACACACACACACAATGGAATACTATGCAGCCATCAAAAGAAATGAAATCTTGCCTTTTGCAACGACGTGGATGGAACTAGAGGGTATTATGCTGAGGGAAATAAGTGAATCAGAGAAAGACAGTTATCATATGATCTCCCTGATATGAAGAATTTGAGAGGCAATGTAGGGGATTTGGGGGGTAGGGAAGGAAAAAATGAAATAAAATGGGATTGGGAAGGAGACAAACCATAAGAGACTCTTAATCTCACAAACTGAGGGTTGCTGGGGGAAGGGGGATAGGAGGTGGTGGTTGGGTTATGGACATTGGGGAGGGTATGTGCTATGGTGAATGCTGTCAAATGAGTAAACCTGGCGATTCACAGACCTGTACCCCTGGGGCAAATAATACATTATATGTTAATAAAAATATATATAAAATCCATTTTCTCAAAACTCAACAGACCTACAACTAATACAACTTCATACAACATCCAAAGTAAGTGTATTTCCTTGGCAGAGTGCTGGAGTATTGCCAAAATCAAAATCAGGAAAAGTTTGGAGATTAAATGTTAGATTAGCCAAGCGGAGGCCTCCAGGGTAGCTGCTCTTTTCAGATGTTTTACTCTTTGACCCAGTTGCTACTTTTTTTTTTTTAAAGATTTTATTTATTTATTTGATAGAGATCACAAGTAGGCAGAGAGAGGCACACAGAGAGAGAGAGGAAGGGAAGCAGGCTCCTCGTGGAGGAGAGAGCCCGACGCGGGGCTCGATCCCAGGACCCTGGGATCATGACCCGAGCCGAAGGCAGAGGCTTTAACCCACTGAGCCACCCAGGCGCCCCCCAGTTGCTACTTTTTATTAACAGAATATTACTCCAGATTTTTTGTTGTTTTTCAAAGAACCAGCTCTTCAACTTACCAGTTTTACCAGAGTTCTGTATTATAATGTATTGATTTCTGCTTTAAATGTTTTTTTTTTTTTTTGGATTATATTTATTTATTTGACAGACTCTGTGAGAGGGAACACAAGCAGAGGGAGTGGGAGAGCAGAGAGAAGCAGGCTTCTCCCCAAGCAGGGAGCCTGATGCGGGGCTTGATCCCAGGACACTAGGATCATGACTGGAGCCAAAGGCAGATGTTTAATGACTGAGCCACTCAGGTGCCCCATAAATGTTCATTTCTTATGTTTTCCTAAGGGTGTTTTTTTTAACCTTTTACTGTAGAGATTTCCATCCAGGCAAAAGTAAAATGATGTAATGAATCCACATTGAACATTTTGACAGTTCTCCAATATTACTTTATCTTTACCTCCATTGTTATTCTACCCACCCCACAATGATATTTCTAAGGTAGGGCATCATTTCATCAATACCTAAGCATTTCTAACAAGTATTTTTTAATTTTTTCTTAGAGAAGGCATGTGTGAGTGGGGTGGAAGGGCAGAAGGAGCGGGAGAATCTTAAACAGACTCTACACCCAGCACAGAGCCTGATGCAGGGCTCAATCTGACGACCCTGAGATCAGGACATGAGTTGAAAGCAAGAGTCAGATGCTTAACTGACTGAGCCACCCAGGCGCCCCGCTAACAGGTAAATTTTTATAAACACAATCACAGCACCCTTTTCTTACCATCAAAACCAGCAATAATTCGTAGTAACAACTAATACCCTCTGCATTTCTAAATTTCCCCAGTTGTCCCAAACTAAATTTTTATGGTTGAATTGTTTGAGATTTGTTTGTTTATTTTTGAGAGAGAGATAATATGCATGAGCATGGTGGAGAAGGGTAGAGGGAGAGAGAGAATTTCAAGCAGACTCCCTGCTGAGCGTGGAGCCCAATGCCAGGCTCTAACCAACAACTCTGAGATCGTAACCTGAGCTGAGATCAAGAGTCAGACAATCAACTGAGCCACCCAGGCACCTCATGGTTCAATTGTTTGAATTAGGATCTTAACAGGGTCCACACTTTGCATTTGGTTGATTAGTCTCAAGTATCTTTATTACCAGTGTTCCCTTTCTTTTTTCTCTCTCTTTTTTTTTAAAATGTCCTTTATTTGTTAAAGTAACTGGGTCATTTGTCCTTTAGGATCAAGAACCAGGACCTTCTAGGTTTGGCTGGTTGTACCTCTATTTCCTATATACTGCTCCTTCCTATATACTCCCCTTTACTTCTTAGATACTGCTGATTAGATCTAGAGGTTTGATTAGATTCAATTTCCATCTTCCAGCCCCCCCCCCCCACCCTGCACTCCCCACCCTCCTCCTCCCCAGTTAGTAGATGGTGGTGTGTTTTATCACTTTCAGAAGACACACGTTTGGTTGTCCCACTTTTTTTTTTTTTTTGAGATTTTTAATTTATTTATTTGACAGAGAGGGATCACAAGTAGGCAGAGAGGCAGGCAGAGGGAGAGAGAGATGGGGAAGCAGGCTCCCTGCTGTGCAGAGAGCCCAATGCAGGGCTCGATGCGGGGCTTGATCCCAGGACCCTGAGATCATGACCTGAGCCAAAGGCAGAGGCTTTAACCCACTGAGCCTCCCAGGTGCCCCTGGATTTTTTTTTCAATATAACATTTCCACCCCCAAATCCAGAAAATATGTTATAAGAAATATTTTAGCTTTTTTTTTTTTTCATGTAAACTCCAATTTACACATCAGTCTTTAGTCAGAGACTATACTATGGAAATGAGACAGGGAAACTGAAAGGACCCCAGGAGAGAAAAGGCTGGGTTTTTCCCTTTGCTACTTTCCTGGCTTCTCTTCTCACTAGGACCTGCACCCCCAGAGCACTTCACTCGGGCCTTGAAATGCAAATAGCCTATGTCCTCCTTGTAAGGGAGATGGGTTAATGATTCTCTAGCATAAATAACATCGAAGAAGGACCAGATGAAAATGACCAGAGGAAGCTATCATATGTGCATTTGACACCAGGGGAGCCAGACATCTCAACACCAAGACCCCCTGGCTCCAAAGAATAACACCTGGGCCCTCGTCTTTGTTCTAACCAGTTCCAGAATGCCTGAGAGGACATGGACACTAGACCACCATCCTCACTAAAACCCCCAGGTCCTGAACAAAGATGAGATTCATGTTATTTTCCTCTAAGTCTCCCAGATACCCTGTATCTCTTTCTATGTATGTATCTTTAATAAACTGTTTCACCACCTGCTGGCTCACATTTTATGTTTATCCTTTGTGAAGCCAAGAACCCTCTTTGCTGGTCCTGAGGGACATCCCCACCCCCAGCCCCAGCCTACTGGAATCAGAATTTGTTTTTTTCTCTCTTATTTAAAGATTTTATTTATTTGAGAGAGAGAGCATGCACCACTAAGGAGGAGGGGTAGAGGAAGAGGGAGAAGCAGACGCCCTACTGAGCAGGGATCCCAATGCCAACACCAACACGAGACTCAATCCCAGAGCCCAGGATCATGATCTGAGCAGAAGGCAGATACTTAACCAACTGAGCCACCCAGGTGTCCCAAGAATTTGAATTGTGTGTCATATGTAGATGAATTCCAAATGTGTTGTTTTGCAAACTGAAGCTAAACAGATAAAAAAGCATGTTTAACTCTTGAGTCTGTTCTATATGTGCACTACTTCCTTGCTGTTTTGAAGCACTCTTGAAGTTAGCCTTTATTTTGCCCTTGAGGTATTCTGCAAAACATTTTTTTAAATTATTTTTTTAAAAGATTTTATTTATTTGATAGAGATCACAATTAGGCAGAGAGAGAGGCAGAGAGAGAGGGAAGCAGGTTCCCTGCTGAGCAGAGAGCACAATGCAGGGCTCCATCCCAGGACCCCCGGACCATGACCTGAGCCGAAGGCAGAGGCTTTAACCCACTGAGCCACCCAGGAGCCCCAAACATTTTTTTTTTAAAGGAAACTCTAGGGGCACCTAGGAATAAAGGAAACTCTACCCCAAATGTGAGGCTCATGACTCAGATCAAGAGTTGCATGCTCTAGCAACTGAGCCAGCTACGTGCCCCTGCAAAACATTATTTTTTTTTAAAGATTTTATTTATTTATTTGGCACACAGAGAGAAAGCACAAGCAGGGGGAGCAGCAAGTGGAGGGAAAGGGAGAAGAAGGCTCTCTTATCCCTGATGTGGGGCTCTATCCCTAAGATCATGACCCGAGGTGAAGGCAGATGCTTAACGAACTGAGCCACCTAGGTGCCCTGCAAAACATTATTTTTAAGTGTAATTTCTCGTATTCCTATAAGACTGAATAATTGCTGCTGAAAATGGTACAGTAAAAAAGAATGTATCTTTCACCCTCACACTCATTTCTCCAAATACCAACCACCCACTCTTAAGTCTTTCTTCTTTGGCAGGTATAGTAAACCTGCATTACATTAGTTATGAACCAACTAAATTGATTAAGGATTTATTCATTTTTTTGACAGAGAGAGATCACAGGTAGGCAGAGAGGCAGGCAGAGAGCGGGGGGGGGGGGGAAGTAGGCTCCCCGCTGAGCAGAGAGCCCGATGCCGGGCTCAATCCCAGGACCCTGAGATCATGACCTGAGCTGAAGGCAGAGGCTTAACCCACTGAGCCACCCAGACGCCCCTTGTTATTGACTTCTTTCATTTAGTATAATATTTTCAAGGTTCATCCATGTTGTAGCAGGTATCAATACTTCATTCCATTAAAAATAAATTTTTTTTAAGATTTTATTTATTTGACAGAGACACAGAGAGAAACACAAACAGGGGGAGGGTGAGAAGGAGAAGCAGGCTTCCCGCTGAGCAGAGAGCCTGACGCTTGATCCAGAATCCTGAGATCATGACCTGAGCTGACAGCAGGCACTTCACGACTGAGCCACCCAGGGACCCCTCCATTTAAAAAATGTTTTTATTAAGACTTAATTTTTTTAGAGGAGTTTTAAGGTTGCAGCAAAATTGAATGGAAGGTACAAAGATTTCCCATATTCCCCTGCCCCTACACATGCATAACCTCCTCTATTATCAACATTTCCCACCAGTATGGTACCAGTTGATGAACCTACATTGACACTTCTTTATCACCCAAAGTCTACAGGTAGTGAACTTCACATTATAGTTGATTCTTGGTGTATGACACATTCTATATGTTTAGACAAATGTATAATGACATGTATCCACCATTATGATATCATACAGGGTAATTTCATTGCCCTAAAAATCCTCTGTGTTCTGCAGATTCATCTCCTTGGCCCCACCTACCACCCCCAGAAACCACTGAACTTTTTACTATCTTCATAGTTTTGTCTTTTCTAGAATTTCATGTAGTTGGAATCAATACAGTATATAGCCCTTTCAGACACTGCTTTCATCATATTGTATTAACATGCTTTTAAATTTCCCTCAGGTCTTTTCTTAGCTTAATAGCTCATTTCATCTTAGCACTGAATAGTAAATAGTCCGTTGTCTGAGGTAGTTTATCTATCCATTCATCAAAGGACATTTTTTTTTTCCTTCTGGGTTTATGGGTTTGTGATTTTCCTATGTTTTTAAATTTTTTGTTCCTTAAAAATTTTACATGGTTTATATTGTTTGGTTTTGAGAAATTCTTGTATATATTCTGCATGCAAGTTCTTTGCTGGCTATGTAATTTGTAAATATTTTCTCACAATCTATAATTTGTCTTCCTAGTATCTCAACAGTGTCTTTACAATCTCTACCTTTTAATGTTTTTAGGCCATTTACATTTACTGTATATATTGATAAATTTGAATTTAGGTTTAACATTTTATTATTCTATTTTTGTTCCCTTGTTTTTGTTCATCTCTTTCCCCTCTCAGCCGTTATCTCTTTAATGCTGACTCTCCCCATTCTCTGATTTTCTCCTTCTGAAGTTCTGATTAAATATATATTTAAACTTCACATTTTTTCTTCTGCTTCCTAAGCTCTTATTTTCTTTCTTTTTATCTCCCTGGTTTGTATTTATGTAAGTTCTTCAACTCCGTCTTTAAATTCATTAGTTATCTCTTCAACTGTGTCTGTTCTGTTAATTTTTAATTATTAATTTCAGTAAATTATGTCATTGCTTTTTTTTTTTTAAGATTTTATTTTATTTTGACAGAGAGAGATCACAAGTAGGCAGAGAGGCAAGCAGAGAGAGAGAGGAGGAAGCAGGCTCCCAATTGAGCAGAGAGCCCGATGCAGGGCTTGATCCCAGGACCCTGAGATCATGACCTGAGCTGAAGGCAGAGGCTTAACCCACTGAGCCACCCAGATGCCCCTGTGGTTGCTTTTTAAACCTAAGTGTTCATTTTTTTTAATTAACATATAATTTATTATTTGTTTCAGGGGTACAGGTATGTGATTCATCAGTCTTACACAACACACCGTGCTCACCATAACATATACCCTCCCCAGTGTCCATTACCCTGCCACCCCATCCCTCCCACCCTTCTCCACTCCAGCAACCCTCAGTTTGTTTCTGAAATTAAGAGTCTCTTATGGTTTGTCTCCCTCTCTGGTTTCCTCTGGTTTCATTTTTTCCTCTCTTCCCCTATGATCCCCCGCTTTGTTTCTCAAATTCCACATATCAGTGAGATCATATGATAATTATACTTAGCATAATACCCTCTAGTTCCATCCACATCATTGCAAATGCCAAGATTTCATTTGGGTAATATTCCTTTGTATATATATACCATATATATATATATGGTGTTTATCTGTTGATGGACATCTGAACTCTTTCCATAGTTTGGCTATTGTGGACATTGCTGCTATAAACATTGGGGTGCAGGTGTCTCTTTGGATCACTAATTTGTATCTTTGGGGTAAATACCCAGTAGTGCAATTGCTGGGTCATAGGATAGCTCTATTTTCAATTTTTTGAGGAACCTCCATACTGTCTTCCAGAGTGGCTACACCAGCTTGCATCCCCACCAAGAGTAGAGGAGGCTTCCTCCTTCTCCGAATCCTCACCAACATCTGTCGTTTCCTGACTAGTTAATTTTTACCTGCTCATTTTTGATAGTTCTCTTATTCTTTAATAAATTTTCAATCGTTTGTATTTAAATCATATTATGCATACATATACTTTGTTTTTAAAATTGGCTGTATAGTTGTAGCATAGAAAGGCATGAACTCTGGTGTGCCTGGATGGCTCAGTTGGTTCAGCATCTGCCTTCAGTTCAGGTCATGATGTCAGGGTCCTGGGATGAAGCCCCACATTGGGCTCCCTGCTACGTGGGGAGTCTGCTTCTCCCTCTGTCCCCTGCCCCAACCCCAGCTTGTGCTCTCTCTCTCTCTCAAATAAAATCCTTAAAAAAAAATTTTTAGAAAGACATGGACTCCAATTATCAGTGTTTAAATCCTGAGTCCATTGGTATATATTATGGAATCTTGAATAAGTTATTCCTGTGCCTAAGTTACCTCATTTATAAAATGGAACTGATAATAGAATTTACTTTATAGGGTATTGTGAGAATTATGAATTAATGTATGTTACAGTGCTTAGAGCAATACCCAAAATACATTATTCAAATTATTATTAATTAAAATATTCAATATTTGTGATTGCTCGTTTTTGTGGTTGTTTTCTTGTTTCAGCTAATTTTCATTCATGATTTAGTACGATATTTTTGGCAACAGCTTTATTGAGATATAATTCACATATACATACCATACAATTACGCATTTAAAGATTTTATTTTTAAGTAATCTCTACACCCAGTGTGAGGCTCAAACTTACAACACTGAGATCAAGCTCTCATGCTGTACCAACTGAGCCAGCCAGGCACCCCTACCTACAATTACCCATTTAATGTATACAATCACCCTTATTACAAAGCTGGACAAAGACACTACAAGAAAACTACAGACCAGTATCTTGCATGAACATTGATGCATAAATCCTCAACAGAATACCAGCAAATTTAATTCAGCAGCATAGCAAAAGGATTACACACCAGGACCAAGTTGGGATTTATTTCTGAAATGCAAGGATGGTTCAACATATGAAAATCAATCAATGTAATACACCACATTAACAGAATGGGGGGGGAAGCACATGATCATCTTAATTTATACAGAAAAAATATTTGACATAATTCAATATTCTTTCATGATAAAGACACTTAACAAACTAGGAATAGAAGGAAGCTACCTCAACATCATAAAAGCCATATATAGGGGTGCCTGGGTGGCTCAGTCAGTTAGGTGTCCAACTCTTCGTTTCAGCTCAGGTCATGATCTCAGGGTCTTGGAATTGAGCCCTGTGTCAGACTGTGCACTTACTAAGGAGTCTGCTTGAGGATTTTCTCTCTCCTTCTCCCTCTGCCCCTCCCACTGCTCCCACTTTCTCTCTCTCTTTCTCCCTGTCTCTCTTTCAAATAAATCTTTAAAAATAAATAAAAGCCATATATGAAAACCCAAAAAAGACATCATACTCAATGGTAAAATAATGAAAGCTTTTCCTCTAAGATCAGGAAAAAGATAAGGATATCTACTTTCACCACTTATATTCAACATAATATTGGAAGTTCTAGCCAGAGCAATTAGGAAAAAAAGACAAAAGATATCCAAATGGGAAAGGAAAAAGCAAAAGGTGTTTGCAGATGATATGATCTTATATGTAGAAAACCCTAAAGATTAACCAAACAATGACAACAATAATGACACAGTTCAACAACAACACTGTTAGAACTAATAGATGAATTCAAAGTAGCAGTACACAAAATCAACATGCAAAAATCAGTTGCATTCTATACACTAACAATGAACAATCCAAAAAGGAAATTACAAAAACAATTCCATTTTCAATAGAATCAAGAAGAATAAAATCATTAGGAATGAACATAACCAGGGAGGCAAAACCATGTACACTGAAAACTATAACACTGCTTAAAAGAAATTAAGACACAAATGGAAAGACATCTCACATTCATGGAATGGAAGACTTAAAATGTCCATACTAACCAAAGTGATCTATAGATGTAATGCAATCCGTCTCCAAATCTCAGTGGCTTTTTTTTTTCCAGAAATATAAAAATCCAAACTAAAATTAGTAAGGAATCTCAAGGGACTCTAATAACCAAAACAGTCCTGACTAAAAGAACAAAGCTGGAGGACTCACATTTCCTGACTTTAAAACTTAATGCAAGGCTATAGTAATCAAAACAGTGCTGGGGCACCTGAGTGGCTCAGTGGGTTAGGCCTCTGCCTTCAGCTCAGGTCATGATCTCAGTGTCCTGGGATTGAGCCCAGCATCAGGCTCTCTGCTCAGCGGGGAGCCTACTTCCCCCCTCTCTCTGCCTGCCTCTCTGCCTACCTGTGATCTCTCTCTGTCAAAAAACTGAATAAATCCTTAAAAAACAACAACAACAAAACAGTGTGGTATGGACATAAAAACAGACATATAGACTAATGGACTAGAACAGAGAGCCTAGGAATAAACCCTCACATATATGGTCAAATGATTTTTGATAAGGGTGCCAAGACCATTCAATGGGAGAAAGGACGGCCTTTTCAACAAATGATGCTAGGAAAACTGGATATACACACACAAAGAAATGAACTTGGACCTTTATGTAAACACCATGCACGAAAATTAAAGATGGATCAAAGACTAATTAAATGTAAGAACTAAAACTATAAAACTCTTAGAAGAAAATATAGGGCAAAAACTTTGCAACATTGGATATGGCAATGATTTATTGGATATGAATTCAAAGTGCAGGCAAAAAAATAATATATATAGACAAATTAAGCTTTATAAAATATTTAAAATTTTGTTTACCAAAAAAATAAATCAACTGAGTAAAAAAAGCAACCCATAGAATGGAAGAAAACATCTGCGAAGGGGGCGCCTGGGTGGCTCAGTGGTTTAAGCCGCTGCCTTCAGCTCAGGTCATGATCTCAGGGTCCTGGGATCGAATCCCGCATCGGGCTCTCTGCTCAGCAGGGAGCCTGCTTCCCTCTCACTCTCTCTGCCTGCCTCTCTGCCTACTTGTGATCTCTGTCCATCAAATAAATAAATAAAATCTTAAAAAAAAAACAAAAAAATCTGCGAATTACACACCTCATAAGGGATTAATATCCTGAATACAAAAAGAACTCCTAGAACACAACAACAAAACCCAATTTAATTAATGGACAAAGGACTTACTTGAAAAGACATTTCTCCAAAGAAGACATACAAATGGCCAATGAACACATGATACGATGCTTCACCACTAATTAGGGGAGTGTAAATCAAATACAGTGAAATATGACTTTGTGCCCATTAGGATGGCTAGTATAAAAACAAAACAAAACAAAATAAAGTAACAGCTGTTGGTGAGGATGTGGAGAAATGGGAACCACTGAACCCTGTTGGTGGGGAAAAAATATTATAGCCACTGTAGAAAGTAGTATGGCGATTACTCAAATTATAAAAAATAGTATTACCATATGACCTAGCAATTCCATTTCTGAGTATATAATCCAAAAGAACTGAAAGCAAAGTCTTGAAGAAATATTTCTACTTCCTTACGCAGAAGTATTATTCACACTAGCTAAAATGTGGAAGCAACCTAAGTATTCTTCAGGGAATGAATGGATAAGCAAAATGAGTATATACATACAATAAAATATATACAGCCTTAAAATAAGGAAGTTCTGACATGTAAACAATGGATGAATCTTGAGGATATTATTATGCAAAGTGAAATCAGCTAATCTCAAAAAGACAAATATGTGATTTAGGGGTGCCTGGGTGGCTTAGTAAGTTAACATCTGCCTTCAATTCAGGTCATCATCCCAGGGTCCTGGGATCGAGCCCTACATTGGGCTCGTGGTTCAGCGGAGAGTCTGCTTCTCTCTAAGACTCTGCCCCTTTTCCCTCTGCTCGTGTTATCTCTCTCATAAATAAAATCTTTTTTTTTTTAATTTTAAAGATTTTTGTTTATTTGACAGAGAGAGAGAGTCACCGCAAGAGAGGGAACACAAGCAGGGCCAGTAGGAGAAGCAGGGAGAAGCAGGCTCCCCGTGGAGCAGGGAGCCCCATGCAGGGCTCGATCCCAGGACCCCGGGATCATGACCCGAGCCGAAGGCAGATGCTTAACAACTGAGCCACCCAGGCGCCCCTCATAAATAAAATCTTTTAAAAAAATGATGAATATATGATTCCACTCACATGAGTTATTAAGTCAAAATTGTGGAGAGAGAAATTAGAATAGTGGTCACCTGGGGCTGGGGGCTTGTGAATCTAAGGGTGTGCTCCTGAAGATAGAATATTCTAACTAATTCACTGGGATCATAGTATAAATGCTTTTTGTTAACTGCTGTGCATCAGGCAATGTCTTAGGCACTTGCCTTGTGTTATTGCTTGTCTCATTTAATCCTTATAACTTCCGAAGTGAGGACTGTTAATCACATTATCCTATATGAGAAAACAAACCCAGAG
Source organism: Martes martes (assembly GCF_963455335.1). NCBI lineage: Eukaryota > Metazoa > Chordata > Mammalia > Carnivora > Mustelidae > Martes > Martes martes. The sequence continues at coordinate 57,959,449 of NC_137898.1, forward strand.
AGTTTCAGTATCTTGCACAGGTCAAACTGCTCATAAGACAGAGCTGAAGGTGACTCTAAAGCCTGTGTTTTTCCTGCTACCCAATGTCACCTACGGTGTTGGGGCATGGAGAGAACACGAAGACTTGGATCGGGATGGCTGTAGGGAGCTGGAGATGAGGATGTGAGCTGCACCTCCGGCTTTGTGGGGCCACCTGGAGCCACAGGCTCAGCTAAGGCTCAGTCCCATTCCCCCCAGGAGGGGGAGCTTGCTTGGCACAAAGTGCCCAGCCTGGACAGATGTGCTCCATCTCTCACTGGAGGCAGAGCTGTCAGTCCAAAGGGAGCCTCCAGCTGGGTGGGGGGATAGAGAAACTGGGTGATGGGCATTAAGGAGGGCACGTGATGTGATGAGCACTAGGTGTTATACACAGCTGATGAATCACTACACTCTACCTCGGCAACTAATGATATGCTATATGTTAATTAACTGCATTTAAATTAAAAATCAAAAAATAAAAATAAAGGGAGCCTCAAGAATTCAGCAATGGGGACGCCTGGGTAACTCAGTCGGTTTAGTGTCTGCTTACGGCTCAGGTCATGACCCCAGGGTCCTGAGATCAAGTCCCGTATTGGGCTCCTTGCTCAACAAGGAGCTTGCTTCTCCCTCCGCCTGCCTCTCCTCCTGCTTGTGCCATCCCCACCCCTCTCTCTGACAAATAAATAAATAAAATCTTAAAAAAAAGGATCCAGCAATGGTGGCAGAGCTAGGAGGACAACACCACCCAAGGCTCTGACCCCTCACACCCTTAAGCCCAGTCTTTTGCAGATCCTGACCCCAGCATCTCTGCCCTCCAACACCCCAGGCTGTGCTTGAGCTGAGCCTGGGTGCTGCATTATGATTTGAATAATTCAGGTCCCAGTAACCTGAGGTGCCAGCTTCAGTTGCTCTGTTCCCATGGGCACAGGTGTCCCAACCCTGTAAATAAGGTAATGAAAAGGGCGAAGGGGAGGGGCCTGCAGCCCTATGCCTCAGAGGGCTCAGGGCTGATGGAGAGTCCCTGCCCCTGTCCTGCTGAGTGTGCCAGGCTCATCCGGAGTCGAGGTATGGGGGACAGAGAAAGGAAGTTAGGGGGTTGAAATAGAAGGTGAAAGGAAGAGAGAGTGGAAGGAGGAAGACCAAAGTCAAAGAGGCAGAGAGCAAGAAAGAGTTCCAGAGGAAGAGACACAAGGAAATGGAGATAGAGAGGCTGAGAGGGAGGTAAGAGGGGCGGAGGGTGGGGAGAGTAGAGAAAAGGGCAGGGGACAGAGTCTAGAAGAGGCAAGGACCGGTGGAGGAAAATGAGCAGGTGCCAAGATCAAGTACTAAAATCCAAGGGCAAGTACCAACAGGAGGGTCAGAGAACTGGACGGGCCATAGGGCTTCTCAGCAGAGATCTCAGTCTTACTTCTGACTTCCAGGTATCGTCCTTGCCAGCACAGCCTGATGCTGCCCTCGGTCGGGTCCCAAGACTCACACCCGGGGACCTGCCCTAAGTCTTGCTGTGGCAGGAGCATGGGGCCCAGGAGCCACCACTTCAGCCTCGGCTTCTCTGTCTCCAGCCTGGGCCTTCTGTTTCTGTTCTCACTGTTTCCAGGTGTGACGTGCGGTAAACCAGGCTGCGTCTCCGGGCCCTGCAGCTGTCCCTTCTTCCCCGGATCTCTGTCCACATCCGATTTCTCTTTACTACTGTGCTGGGAACCAGCCCTCTATCTGGGTAGCATGGAGAATGGAGGTGCTGAAGAGAAGGACAGGAGACCTGCCTGGCTCCGGTGGGAGCAGTGATGGACAAGCCAGGGGGGTGAGGGTGGGGCAGATTATGAAGGACGTTGAATGCCAGGCAGAGTTTGGACTTTATCCAGCAGGCAATGGGGAGCCATTGAATAGTTTCAAGCAGCTACTGGCTTGGTCAGACTTGAGTGTTTAAAAGCCTGATCTCAGAAATGTGGGGGAGGGTTAAAGAGGCTGCACCAGCAGCAGGAGCCGTGAGGAGGCTGCTGCTGGGTTCACTCAAGCTGCAGGGACGACCGGACATTCAAAGGATGCCCAGCAGCATGGCTGACGGGACCTAGGTACAGGCAGAGGTGCAGAGGGAGGCGGCAGAAAGGAAGGATAATGTCCAGATTTCTGGCTGACGTCACAGGGGGTTGGGTGCTGTTTGCTGAGAGGGGGACCACAGAACAGGGAACAGGGTTTCAGAGGAAGGGAGTAGGAAATGAGTTCCTATTTTGGACCTACAGAGTTTAAGGTGCCAATATTACATTCAGGAGTGAACTGTTGTGTTTATGGGTCTGGAGCTCAGGAGAAAAATCTGGGCTAAAAAGAAAAGGACAATGATAGGCTTCTGGGGAACAATACGTGAGTCAGGGCCTGAAGACAATGTGTGTCAGGGAAGCCTAGGGAAGAGAGTGTTTTCAGGACAGAATGGCCCATGGCATCAGAAGCTTTGAAAAAATCCATAGACGTGTAGCTGGATAAGTGGAAACAGGTTAGAGAGAAAGTAGGGGGTGGTGGTGGCAAAGGAGCTCACAATACCTGGGTGAGGGGTGGGACTCTTGTCACCTATTTGGGCCCCTCTGGCATTCGCAGTAGGGTGGGCAGAACCCAGGTCCTTAGGAAGGGAAAGGGTGGGGAAGAAACCTGTCAGCCTTGCTCCAGAAGACGGTATCAATTCACTCCTCGGCCTCCACCTCACTCTTCCACGGAGGCAGTCCAGGGAGGAGGGAGAGCCACAGCTAGATGGACAGAGCAGACCTCAGGAGGGCCAAGTAGGTAGCCATGAGACAGCAGACCAGGTGACAGGGCCCCAGCCATGGGCAGGTGGAGGGTGTGAACAGAGGCCCCTGGACAAGGGTCTCAGATGGACAACCCTTCTTCCTGGTCCCCCAGAGTGCTTGGGCGCCGAGGGCAAGCTGGCTCACAAACTCTTCCGTGATCTCTTTGCCAACTACACAAGTGCCCTGAGACCCGTGGCAGACACAGACCAGGCTCTGAATGTGACCCTGGAGGTGACATTGTCCCAGATCATCGACATGGTGTGTTGTGGTAGTGTCAAGGAACTGGAGAGGGGGGAGGGGGGGAGTGAGAGACTGGGATTATTCTCCAAACAATTCTTTTCTATAAATGTTAATATTAACAACAACAATAATAACAGATACTAACTGTTGGATACTGACAGCTGGGTGCCCACAGTGTGCTCAACACTTTGCACACTTGCATTCCTGCCTGGCAGGGATTATCACCCATGTAACTACTAAGGAAACTGAGGCCTAAAGAAGAGAAGGAACTGCCAAGGTCACATAGCAAGGTCAGGCCTGGGTAGGAACTGGACTGTGAGCCAGCTGGTTTTGTGGTTGCCCTCCAGAGCTCCGTAGGTGAGTGTGTACACACAGGGAAGGGTGTGCATGTAGATGTGTCCACATCTGTGCCCACTCCCTGTCCCCCACTAGGATGAGCGGAACCAGGTGCTGACCCTGTACCTGTGGATCCGACAGGAGTGGACAGATGCCTACCTACGATGGGACCCCGATGCCTACGGTGGCCTTGACGCTATCCGCATCCCCAGCAGTCTTGTGTGGCGACCAGACATCGTACTCTACAACAAGTACTGTCTTCCTGGGCCCCTCCCCTATCATAACCCCTCCCCACTGTTGCCCCAGGCTCTAGGTATCCACTGATTCCCCATCCCCGGCCCCCAAACCTAACCTGGAAGCTTTTCCCCCAAGACCCTCCTAAGCTGCCAGGAGCTCACAGCCCCTCCAGGACACCCCCTCTTTAGTCTGTCCCAAGCCAACGCAGGCTGAATGTCTCTTGGGAACCCACTGTGTAGTCCAGGGCCAGTTCCGTGCCCCTCACAGTGAGGGTTCTGGGACACAAGTGCCGCTGACGGCATTCTCCACCCTCTCAGGCCGCTCCAAGTCTCTCAGGACTCCCGGAGGGCCTGCCTAGGGACTTCCTCCAGGGCATATCCCTCTGGAGCCCTCCTTGATGCCACCTAAAGCAGTTCAGTGTTTCCCAGACAACATAGAGCTCTGCATGTTTTACCCGGGGGGCCTCCAGGAGATTCTCAGATGACACCATGCAGCCGGGCGCCGGCTCTTGCAGATGTGTTTTCACACTGCCCGGGCCTAGATCTGTGTCTCCTTTCGGCCCTGCAGGCGCCACCCCTTCTAAGCCTCCAAAGGCACGCAGGTGCCTCTCTGCCACCCGCTCTGTCCTCTGTTCTCTGAGAGGCCCGGCAGGCTCCGCGCGTGCTGCCGCCTCAGGGCATCCCACCCCGCCTGCCCCGCAGGGCGGACGCGCAGCCGCCGGCCTCCGCCAGCACCAACGTGGTCCTGCGGCACGACGGCGCCGTGCGCTGGGACGCACCGGCCATCACGCGCAGCTCGTGCCGCGTGGACGTGTCGGCCTTCCCGTTCGACGCGCAGCGCTGCGGCCTGACGTTCGGCTCCTGGACGCACGGCGGGCACCAACTGGACGTGCGTCCGCGCGGCACCGCCGCCAGCCTGGCCGACTTCGTGGAGAACGTGGAGTGGCGCGTGCTGGGCATGCCGGCGCGGCGGCGCGTGCTCACCTACGGCTGCTGCTCGGAACCCTACCCCGACGTGACCTTCACGCTGCTGCTGCGCCGGCGCGCCGCCGCCTACGTGTGCAACCTGCTGCTGCCCTGCGTACTCATCTCGCTGCTCGCGCCGCTGGCCTTCCACCTGCCGGCGGACTCGGGCGAGAAAGTGTCGCTCGGCGTCACGGTGCTGCTGGCACTCACCGTCTTCCAGCTGCTCCTGGCCGAGAGCATGCCGCCGGCCGAGAGCGTGCCGCTCATCGGTGAGCCGCGAGGGGGCGGAGCTGGGGGGGCAGGGGCAGGAAGAGAGAGCCGCCGCCTCCCAGAGACGGTCTCCCGCCCAGGCTCGCGGGTCTCCGCAGGGCCGGGCCGGGCCGGGGCGGGGCGGGGCGGGGCGGGGGAGGGGAGCGGGGTAGGGACCGGCCCAGCACAGCAACCCCAGGTCGGTGCGGGAGGAGGGCGCATCCTGGGAGCGTGCCTCATTCAGAGATGGAGGTCCTAGCAGGCAAAATGCGTTGAGTTCTGGCTGTGTGCCAGGCCCTCTCCTAAGCACGTGACCTTTTTTTAAATTAACTCAGAGAGGCATCACGACACATCTATGAGGTTATCCCAGTTGTGCAAAAGGATCAGTAACTTACCCCCAGATTGTGCTTGTACCATTTGAGAGTGACTGTCACGGTCTGTGGGGGAGTGCAGTGTCCAGCAGTGAGGAGAACAATTAGGGAGCAGGTAGCTTCTGAGAACCCACTTGTAAGAACAGGAGATGAAGAGATCTTGGCCCTTACCTCCTTCCTGGTTCCATCCATTGGGACTGGAGGGTCCTGAGAGCCTCAGGGTGGGTGAGCTGGTGCCTGTTTGTGTTGAGGCGGTGGGCAAGCTCAGGCCCCCTGAGTTCTGTTTTGGGCCCCAGATCACTCTCTCTCTTGCAGGGAAGTACTACATGGCCACCATGACCATGGTCACATTCTCCACAGCGCTCACCATCCTTATCATGAACCTGCACTACTGTGGTCCCAGCGCCCGACCAGTGCCAGCCTGGGCTCGGGCCCTCCTGCTGGGACGCCTGGCACGAGGCCTGTGCGTGCGGGAACGAGGGGAGCCCTGTGGGCAGTCTAGACCACCTGAGTCACCCCCCAGTCCCCAGCCTCCTGACGGAGGTGCTCGCCCTCCAGCAGTTCCTTGCCGTGAGCCACAGTGTCTGTGCCATCAGGAAGCCCTCCTGCGCCACGTAGCTACCATTGCTAACACCTTCCACAGCCACCGGGCTGCCCAGCGCCGCCATGAGGACTGGAAGCGACTGGCACGTGTGATGGATCGCTTCTTCTTGGGCATATTCTTCTCCATGGCCCTGGTCATGAGCCTCCTGGTGCTGGTGCAGGCCCTGTGAGTTCCAGGGGTCTGGTGCAGCCACAGCCCCTCCAGACAGGGACGGAAAGGCCAGGTGGTGGTTGGCTCTCTGCTAGGCCACCTAGTCTCTTCCCACTGTGCCTAAGAGCTGGCGACACCCTCCCTCCAGGCTCAGCACTGCTGATTTCACAAACCACAGGGATCACTTGTCTATACACCCTGAACTTTAAGGGAAATCCATAGCTTGCCACTGCCCTAATTCCTACAGAAGGGGCACTCTAAGAAGGGCCAAGATCGAAACACAGTCCTGGAGGGGCAGAATTGAATTTCGATGCTGCGTGTGAGAGCTTTTGGTGGCAAGAGTGCAGGTTACATGAGAAACAGAACGACCATACTTCCTTGTCTTCTCTTCCTTCCTCCGTGGCTGCTGTGTTAGGAAGGACTCAGGGAAGGGGATCTAGGATTCATTCTCTCATTTCCAGAGGAGGCCACATGAGGATTCAACCCCAAAGCCTCAACTTATAATAAAGTGTGTGCCTCACACCTCTTCAATGCTGTTTTACCCTCAGGGCCTGTGGTAGTGGAAGGTAGGGGTCCAGGTTTGTGTCTCTAGAGATAGGAGCCTTAGGACGCATAGATCAGGGCAGAGATTATGTCTTTGCTGACAAGAATTCAACTGAGTCTTCAGCTGAGACCCTGGCAGTGGACCTGATGCTCTCTCTGCTGTCTGTCCTGCTCTCTGCCCTCTGGAGCTGGAGCCCGCCCACATCACTCCCACACACTGACATTCAGAGAGCTTCAAAGTGACCAAGGTGGGGCAGTGCAGCAGTGAGGCATTCACGAAGGGTTTGTTCCTTTCCGACTGTCACGTGTTGTCTGTCTGGTACCACCCCTGTGCTTTAGACCCAGTCCCTGCCCTCAGGAAGCTCACAGACTGACATGGGAGACAAACACGGACACGTGGTGTAGGAAAGCAGCCAGGGACCCGTGGGAGCAAAGAGGCAGGGGCCCTAGCCCAACCAGCTGGGAGAGGTCAGAGAAGGCTTCCTGGAAGAGTGAATGGGAGCTTTCCAGGTGCATATGCAAGCCATTCGAGTAATACCAGCAAATACCATGGCCAAGTGCTTTCCTCCCCAATCCCTCCTCAAACTAGTTTCATCGTAAGTCTCCAAATGAGTGGTTGCCTGCCCTTAGAGACCGCTGCCCCCTTTCAGTGTCTCACTCTTAAAGCCTTGGGGAAGGCTTAGTCCCCAGATTCCCTTAATTCTCCATCAGCAAACCTGGAAGCTGCCAGGGAAAGTCCCAGAGTTCCCTGCAGAGGGTCACCATGGATCCTGGCTGCTCTTAAAGCGCATAGGGGGCCGACATCCCCATGTCGGGCTGAGGCAGCGTGGTGGCCAGGAGGGGCTGTTCAATGTTGGATGGATCATGGCAGGCCTGGACTCTGTGGAAAGGTTCCCCTGACAAGGAACCAGACTGGCAGTAGGAGGGACCAGACTGAAGAAGGGGGGCCTTGGCCCATGGCTGCAGGAAAAACAGAGGCAGAGAGAGAGGTTTCAGTGCAAAACGAGGTACACAAACATGATAAGAGGAATGAGCAGAGGCTGGAAACACTGACCCACAAGGTGGAATGAGAGCCAGATATGAAAAGCAAGAATTCAGGGAGGACAGCAGGCAGATGGAAGGGCCCCAGGCCCCTTTCCAGATGTCACTAGGAGGTTCTGTGCCCCTGCCTCCTACCGACACAAATGAACCATTCTAGGGTGGGATGAACAAGGGGAAGCCATGAGTGAGCTCTAGTGATGCTTATCTTTGCCCCCTGTACAACCCCTGATTACTGGAGGGAATCCTAACCTTGTCCACTGCTTGAGATGACATTACCGGCACTCAAGCTGGTTGGAGGCTAGAGATCTGGATTCTGACCCTGGTTCTGCCACTGACTCATTCTGTCCCCTTGGGCAGGTCCCTTCTATCTGTGGGTCTCCCTTTACTATATAATGAGGGTAATACTGCCTTTTCTTTCCCCTTCCAATAGTTTATTGTACAGTAAGAATAAAATGAGATGGTGTCTGGGGAGAGGTGGTGGTTCAGAGTTTGGCTGTCTGGACCCCAGCCCTGACTAGCTGTGTGTGTAGGGCTGGATGCCTCTCTGGGCCTTAGTTCCCTCATCTGTAGAACAGGGGCGATGACAGAGCCTACACCACTGGATCGTGATGAGGATGCCTGGAACTCTGAGTGCTACTATGTCATGGAGAATGGTGGGAACAAAATGAAGTCTAGGACTCCTTCCTGTCCACTGTTCGTAAGAGCCCTGGGGGAGGGAGGAGGGACCCAAGGGGGAGTAGTGGCTGCAGTCTCCTGGCCTATTCCACTTGGTTCCTTGAAAAGCCCCTTCCCACCCGGAGAAGTGAGGCCCAGGCAGGCCCGGGTACAGAAGGTATTCAAGGGAAGGAAAGAATCACAGCTGAGAGGGACCTGGGGATCATCTAGTCTAATATGCATATTATACAGCTAGGAAGACTGAGGCTCAGAGAGGGCTTCATTGGTCACAGAGAGAGTTAGGGCAGAGTCTGGATGAGAGCCCAGGTCTCCAGCACCCAGAGCCTGACCACGACCTTGGAAGGTGGTCTGAGGGAGTCCTGAGGGCAGTGATAGAGACAGTGGGCTTTGCAGCTGAAGGAGAAGGCCCAGGGAGGACTGTGGGTGGGCATGGGCATGGGACTCCATGCCCCCAGTGCAGCCCAGATCTCTCTGGGGCCCCATCAGTGGCCTCCTGTGAGGGAGGGGGCATCCCCAGACTGGGGGGACAGGTATGTAAGCTTGCATGACCACTGCCCCATACATACACGCATGTCCTATGAGGTAGGTTCACCACCCGCACAGGGGTCTGCTTGAGAGGGTTTACTTGTTTGGGTTAGAAGGGGGTTGTTTTCCTTTGCACAGGGCTCTGCACTCAGGAGAGGAGTGCCACCCCAGGGCAGCCCGCTCACCCTTGAGCTGAGCCCTGCAGAAGCTTGAGGCTCTTACCTGAGTTACCAAGAGGACAGGACCTGGACTTGCACTGCTTGTCTGTAGGGAAGAAACCAAGGCTCAGTAGTTCTCAGGACAGGAAGGAACCCCAGAACCCTCTGGTCCATCCCTGGCTTACTCTCATGGAAGCTGGTACATTTTCCCCTAACGGGCTTCCTTATGGTGGGGCCTCCTTTGCCTGTGTTTGACTTGACCCGTGAGCAGCAGAGCTAGAAGGGAGCCAGCCCTCAAAGCCAGGGTCTCTTCTGGGTGCTCTTCCTGCTTCCCTGGCCTATAACTTTGCCTCCCTGTGTGACCACCTCTCCCATGCTGTGTCCCAGTCAAGGAGGCACTAGTTCATGTACTTTTCATGTCTTCCTCACCTTCCTTCAACTCATGCACACCTATCATGATGTCCCTGGTGGGAACGGAAGCCACACTGGACCTTCTCCCATTTTATATGTGGTCCACAGTTCAGCCAACAACCTGGCTCTAATGATGCAAAGTGGGCCTCACAAGGCCCCAGGCATCACTCAGCCAGGACCAGCAGCCCACAGCCCCTTCAGAGATTAGGAACCTGGGCCTGTCCTCATGATTTTACCTCTGGTGGGTCCTGGGGGATCAACAAACTGAGCTGGGACTATGGAACCCAACTGCTGTCTCAGCACCCCACCTGCACCCCCACCCAGTCCACACAACAGCACAGGGTTTCCATTCAGCAGAACACACACGCTCCTCTCAGAAACTGAGTTTGGGGCTCTTCCTCATACCTGGCAACAATGGTCTGGGTGTCAGCACTGTGGCCAGAAATTAATTGCCTTCCAGCTTCCAGCTGGAAGAAAAGCCTGACCAGTTCCATTTGGCCCTCAAAGGGCCACCTGCCTCCGTCTGGAAACCCTCTTCAGCCTCCCCACGGGCAAGTGGCCAGCCCTGGCTTAGGTACCTCCAAGGGCAAGTGGCATACTACCTCAGAAGCTTGTCTCCCCTTAGCTGCACAGGATGGGGGGGGGGCGGGGAGAGGGACAGGACTGGGTCCCCCTCACTGTTCATTTGATTGTGGTACTTATGTACATGTCCCCTGAGCCCCAGGAGCAAGCCTGTCTTGTGCCCAGGTGCGGCCTAGCGCAAGCTTGCCTACCTTTGATGTACTCGCAGTTGTAGGTGCTGCGCTTGCCCAGGGCCCGGAGGTAGATGCGGGCGGGGCCCTGGGCCGGTCTGCTGGCGTTGATCACCTGGAAGGTCTCGAAGGGGGGAATCAGCACCTCCTCCTCCCCGGGGAAGAAGGAGTAGCCCTTGATAGGTGCCCCGAGGCAGGTCCAGATGCCAAAGAAGGTGTCCTCCCCAAATTGCTGGGCTGCAACATTCTTTAGGGACGCGGAGGCAAACCCCCCCAGCCTGACAGTTGCCCCGGGCCCCGCCGGCCGGAAGCGCAGGCCGTGCACCCCTCGAAACACTTGGTGGCACTGGGGTGAACGCTGGCCCCTGCCCAGCAGCTGTAGGGCCTCGGTCAGCAGGAAATGGAGTGTCTTGAAGGAGAAGTGGTGGAGGTAGTAGGCTCTGGAGCGGCCTGCCTCACGCACGGCGGCATTGAACTGCTTGTGCAGGGGGCTGTTGGCGGTGTAGGCCAGGAGGGCCACCCGATGCTCATCGCGGAAGCCAGGGGGTGGTGGGGGCAACCCAGTAGGGCTCAGGACCCACTCTGGCCCCCAGGCCTGGCGGTCCTGCCATTGGCTGCTTGCCTGCACCCAGCCATCCGCGTACACTTTGTTGGCCTGGAACTCAGTTTGGTTGAGATCTGGGAGAGCTGCTGTCATGGCTGCTGCACAGCCTTCATACTGGTCATCAAAGGAGGCTGGGGCCATGTCCAGGGGCAGTTCTTGAGAGAATAGGTCTCGTCGAGAGATGGGGTGGCTCTGGGCCTGGCAGAGAGGGAGCAGTAAGGACTGAGAGGATGAGCTTCAGGAGATGGGAGCCTGTCATCACATTTCTCCACTGAGAGGAGAAGGACACTGATGGCCCCAAACCCACCTTGGGGGAAAGGGGATTGGGAACAACTAGCAGCCCTCTCTCAGACACCAGGGTCTGAGGCTGACCCCTCAGGCCGGACGAGCCCCACTGGAAATATCAGTTGTTCTCTCCTCCCACGACTCCCCACTCCCCACCCCCTGCCAGAGTTCAGAGGAAGTCCACAGTGCAGCTCCCAGTGACATGGACGCAGTGGGGGATGACCATACCTGCAGCGCTTCCAGGAGGCCCATGCACACAAGCAGCAGACACAGCATGGCAGGGGTCTGCATGTTGGAGGTAGCCCTGGACAAGTTACTGTCTCTCTTTGGGTATCAGTTTCTTCATCTAGAAAATGAGAATGTTAATCTGTGCAGATGAATAAACATTAATGGACACCTAGTCTGTACCACTCACAGTGGTTGGCATGGAGTCACAACATAGATATGAAGGCTTAGGGTGTCTAGGTAGCTCAGTCAATTAAGTGTCTGCCTTTGGCTCAGGTCATACTCGCAGTGAACTGGGATGGAGCCCCTCATCAGGCTCCCTGCTCAGTGGGGAGTCTGCTTCTCCTTCTGCCCCTCACCCCCTACTTGTGCTCTCTCGCTATCAAATAAATAAAGAATCTTTAAGAAAAGAAAGAAATGAAAGCTCAGAAGAGAAAGAGAAGACCCTTCTTGCTGGCAGGAGCATGGGAGACTTCCTGGAGAAGGTGTTATCTGAACAGGGTCTTACAGGGAGAATAGGAGAATAAGCCTTCAATCAGTGGATACTGGGAGAGGAGTGGGATTTGGGGTGGGAAAGGCATCTAGGGCAGCAGAAATGAGAAGAGCAAAGGTATTGGAAGTAAAAAGTGAAAGACATTTTGTCCAGCGTGGCAGAGCTTGCAGTGAGGGAGTGTTGGCAAGACTGGGGCCAGTCGTGAAAGGTCTTGACTGCCCCAGTAAGAGGTCTGGGCTTCACCCCATGGGGGATGTGAGGCTGGAACAGGTCCAGGACAGGACAGCTGGTGGGGCCATGGAGGTATTCTAGGGACAGGATCCAGCCATCCTCCCCTCCTGCAGTCCTGCTTCGTACTGAGCCCTCCTCCCTTAAGCTCTCAACTGCTTCCTGGGCAGGGACAGGTGTAGACCCCCAGGGGGTGAGGGGTCCTGTAGATGGGGAGAGGATGGAGTGGGAAGTGAGGCTCCAAGAAGGCAGAGTCCCAGCAGTTTCTAAATTAGTGCGGCTACTTCTTTGTTTCTCTCGTTATGAAGTTAATGCCTGTTCGTAGTGAAAAGAAAAAAGTATGAATGAATCAGAGTCCAAGCTCCAGTCTTCTTTCTCTCTCTGTGTCCTCTCTCACTCCTACCCGTGTCTGCTGTTACCATGATAATAGTGTGCTTTAGGACCATTTTTGGTGCACATGCAAATAATTTAATATTTAAATATGCATACACACATAGCTTTCTGTACACAAGCTGGTTTTGGTTTTTATTGTCTTTTTTTTTTTTTTTTCAAAAAGAAAAAGGAACATGCTTTCACATATTTATCCTGTAACATTTGTTTCCAAGAAACAGTCTATCAAGGACTTCCTTCTACATCATATATACATTCATATGTACATATCTACCTTATTCATTATAATGGCAGCATGGGATTTTGTAATGTAGTTAAACCATAATTTGTTCAGCCATTTTCTTATTGATGGTTACACATTTTTTTTCCTAATTTTTTGACATTTTTGACATTACACAAATACTTCACTGAACATCCGTGTATGGAAATCTTTGTCTACCTGTGGCCATATATATTTTTATAGGAAAGATATCAAGAAGTTATATGATGTTTAAAGGATATGAATTGTTTATTTGGCCCTGCCAAATTGCCAGCAACAATAAATGGGCGTGCCCTTCCCTCTTCATCTTTGCCAGGGCTGGTTATCATGATCTCTTTTGAACTTTCACTAAACCGGTGGGCACAGATGGTATCTACTTTTTAATTCACATCTCTGCTCACTAATAAGATCAATCTTAACTTTAATTTTTACTGTTTTAACATTTTAATTTTCTAAAGGTAATACATTTTCACTGTTCAAAATTTAAATAGTCCAAAAAGCACACAGTTCCCTGTGAAACACCTCTCACTAATTCCTCGCCCCATCTCCCCAGAGGGGACCAACAGTCCCATTTTCTGTGTATCCTTCTGAAGATCCTCTGTGCACTTATAAGTAGATTCACAGGTATTCCTGTTTTCCTCCTTTTACAATGCAAGACAGTCGGTGGTTCTTTATCTTTGGGAATCTGATGAAAGCTGAACCCTCTCCTCAGAAAACAGATACACACACTCTCACACATATTTCACATAAATTTCAGGTGCTAGTGTCTCTGCTCCCAGTTCCAGATTAAGCGTCCCTGCTCCACAATCCCCTCTGGTTCTTGGAGGTCAGTGCTGATGGTTCAGCCCCCGGCAAGTCCACACACAGGTGCAGTGGAGAGTTCTCATGCATGCGGACGCCTTAGCTCCTGCTGAGCTCCCCACCTCTACTGCTCCATATTATTTTTGTGTCCAGGGCTTTCTCCATCACCCTGCAAGCTTGCTCAGGGCAGCCCAAATGTGCAGGGGATTTAATGTTTCCAGGGACAACCCTTAACCAATGAGGGGTGGTAGTCAGATTCCCTTTCTTACTGAGGATCCCAGCAGGACTAAGCCCCAGTTGATCCCAGTGGTCACAGTGTGCTCATTAACACACTTTTGTTTGTGGGGCAGAGGTGGGGGTGGCTTTCTTCTCCGTTTGCCACTCTTTCACTTTCTGGGATCAACTTACAAATGACCCCACTACACCCAGGTCCTTGACTCTAGGTCTGCTTTTGGGGGAATCTAAACCAAGAGAAAGGGTCTTTTGGGTCACAAACCATCACAATGTGGCCCAGAGCTGTTCCTTTAGCCTGGACCCCAGAATGACCAGATAAGGAGCAGACTTAAGCCCGGCCTGCCGAAAGGAGGTCAGCTCAGGCAGACTGGCAACCTGAAGCAGAGGACCCCAATCAAACCCACTTTAGTCAAGTGGTAGTCAACCCAAAGACCCATGAGCATGAGCATAAATCTTTGCATGCCACTGAGATTTTGTGGCACATAGCAAAATGGTTATATAGCAAAAACTCATTAAGCCAACTCTCTTGCCCTTGTTTCTGTCCCCGTCTCTGCCCCGCAGAAACAAGGCAGTGAGAGAGAGAGCTCAGAGGCTTGAGATAGAGAAGTCTGGCTTCTGATATCAGACTGAGGACATTGAATTGTGTGGCCTGGGATACTGGCAGTGAGGATGAACCCAGAACCACTAGGTATAATTTACTAGACTTGGTGTCTGATGGGACACAGGAGATGTGACAGAGGGAAAAACCAAGAATGACATGGAGGTTTTCATGCTCTAGGCTGCCAACACGGAGGAGGAGCAGAGTGGACTTTAAAAGCTCATCTTGCCCATCCCAGCACATGATAGGTGCTCAACAAAAAAATGAATGAACCATTAGATTTGGAGGGGAAACAGTGAGTTCAGTTTGGCACATGTGGATTCTTAAGGGGCAGATGTCCAAGAGATAGAAGAATGGATAATAAGATGAGACATTTGTGTGATGGGTGTATTTAAGTCTGAGAAGACATGAGAATGCCAGAGAAAGAAGAAAAAGAGGACCGAGAAGCAAAGAGAGGGCTGCTTGAAGCCAAAGCACAGGTGGACTGAGACACCTTGGGTTTCTAGAAGCTCTTCACTTGGGTCCCATGAAGTACCCTGGTACCCTTGTGATAATTCCTCTTTTTTATTTTTTTTATTTTTATTTTTTAAAGATTTTATTTATTTATTTGTCAGAGAGAGAGAGAGAGAGCGAGCACAGGCAGACAGAGTGGCAGAGGGAGAAGCAGGCTCCCTCCTTGCAGGAAGCAAGGAGCCCGATGTGGGACTCGATCCCAGGACACTGGGATCATGACCTGAGCTGAAGGCAGCTGCTTAACCAACTGAGCCACCCAGGCGTCCCTCTTTTTTTTTTTTTTTTAAAGATTTTATTTATTATTTGACAGAGAGAGACACCGCGAGAGGGGGAACACAAGCAGGGGGAGTGGGAGGGGAAAAGCAGGCTTCCTACTGAGCAGGAAGCCTGATGCAGGGCTCGATCCCAAGACCCTGGTATCATGACCTGAGCTGAAGGCAGATGCTTAATGACTGAGCCACCCAGCCACCCTGTGATAATTCCTCTTTAGGCTTCATCTAGCTTGTGATGATTCCTGTTGACTTGCCTTCGGAAGAGTCTCATGTAATATACCGTCCCCCTTTTTTACCCAGTTACCCAAGACGGTCACTTCATCAAACACATTCGAACACTAAATTAGTTGCCAACTAATGCTGACCACAATATGGATCCAGCCTAGAAGCTCCTTCCCTTTCCCATCCCTTTCATGGCTCAGTCTACCCCTGCCTCCCCCCACACCCTGCCCCAATCTCCACTGTCACCCCTGCTGACCCACCCTCCACAGAGCAGGTGTTTCTAAAGCCCCACTGGTCAGGTTGCTTACCTGCTTAAAACCCTCTGTGTCAAACCCGACTGGAAGAAATACCTCGGCATACAGAGTAAAAATACTGAGATGAAAATTATGAGGGAAAAGATGAGAACATATCTAGAAAGGAAAAAAAAAAAAGGCAGCAAAACACAACTTCCTTCCATGCCCTTAGGACAGAGCCCTCCTCATGCTGGCATTTGAGGTGCCCTGTGACCTACCCCTCCATGACCTCTTCAGCCCCCCCCCCCGCTTGGCTTCTACAGAACAGAACAAAGCTGCAGGTGAGGCCCCACTGCTTCCTTCCTTGTGGCTCTGCACACATTGCCATCCTGCTTTCTACTTTTCAAGACTCAGCTCAGGGGTCACCTTCTCCAGGGGGCTCTCCAACTTCTCTACGCTCTTCAGTCATCCTGTGCTTTCTCAGTCACTGTCCTAATCTCAGTCACAGTCCTACTGTGCTGCTGTGATGGATTTGTCTCCCCTCCTAGCCTGTGAGTTCCTTGGGGACAGGGACTGGGTATGACCTGTGCCATGTCCCCAGAGCTAAGCCCAAACCGGGCACAGATGAGGCCTCCTGGAATGTTTGCTGAGTCTGAGAGGCTTCCTGGTTGCAGCTAACAGTGTAGACCACTGCAGAACAGGTAGATTGATGACTTTGGTGAGCAGTGTTGGGGGGAATGAGGTGGGGCCAGAGCAATGGGGTGGTTATGGGAGGGGAGGAGATGGAGGCGCTGGGTCACCCCTTATATCTTACCCACCCTTCTGTTTCTCCTCTCATCCTGCTCAGGGCACAGTTTCTCCGATCCAGACCCTCACTGAACATTCCCTTCTAGGGATGTGACTCCAAATCCCTTCCCCAGGAATCCCCCAATTTCCCAAAGATCCCCTCCAGGGATCCTAGACCTCTCCATCAAAGGTGTTATGGTCTGAATGTTTGTGTCCCTCCAAAGTTCATATGTTGAAATCCTAATGCCTCCTGTGATGGCTTTAGAAAGTGGGGCCTTTAGGACATAATTAGTTCATGAGGGCTCTGGGATTACTGTTCTCATAAAAGAGACCCCACAGAGTTTCCTAGCCCCTTCCACCATGTGAGGACATCGTGAGAAGTTGTCAGCTATAAGCCAGAAAGAGGGCCTTCACCTGACCATGCTGGCACTCGGATCTCAGATCTTCAGCCTTCAGAACTATGAGAAATAATTGTCTGTTGTTTATAAGTTACCCAGTCTGTAGTATTTCAGAGCAGCCTGAACAGAGAAGATTAAAGTTGCCCTGAAACTGTTGTTAATGACTCCTAGAACTCCATCTTCAATACCCCAAATTTCCCCTTTAAAAAAAGTCTTTCCCCGCCCTGTACCCAGGAAGAGGGTGGTGTACCCCTTACCTAGGCCTTCTCCAGGGAAGCTGGTGTCACTCTTCAGTTATGGCCACCAGGACAGGGGGAAGGCAGGTTTCTCCTTTATACTGTCAGTCCCCCACCGCTTGCACCCACACAGCTGCTCAGAAATGTGACACTCCCCCATCTATTTCTGGATGTCTCCTGAAGGCTTGGGAACACTAACCTCTGCCCAGTCTGCCTTGGGCCAGTGCACTCCCATAAAGAAAGGAACCCCTGGGGCTAGAGAGAAGGTGGCCTAAGGCATCGAGGACCCAGGCTGGAACAACCACCTCCACACTGGGTTTAGCCTGTCCTCATTATCTCCTTACTTTGTGTTCCTATTATGCGAGCATGGAAACTCCCTAATGTGCAAGAAGGAATTCCCAGATTCAGGAGGCTGGGTCTGGCCAGCACTGATTTGCTCTGTGATCTTGGAGGATTTCTGCCTCACTCAGGACCCTGGCTCTGTGACGAAATTTGACTGCATCTTTTGGGGCCTTCCTTGGAGTTCCACATTTGGGGATGAGAGAAGCACCTCCGTGTGGGGAGAGGACAAAACCCTGATCCCAGTGGATCTGGTACCAGGGCCATGTCTCAGCAGGCCTGGCTGTCCCAGGCTGTATCTTCTGTTCCAACAGCTGCAGGTGCTCTGGGTCCTCCAGGATGAGAGGCAGTCAGGATCAACAGTCAAGATGTGGTTTTTCACAGTAATGGTGAACAGTAGAGAAATGGATATTCTGATCTAGGTGATCTTTGGGATGGTCCATCTCATTGGAAGAGGACAAGAGTACTTGTCTAGAGGCTGTGTTTGCCGGACAAGTTCTCTGGTTTTGGGGGATGACACTTTTCCCATCTCCTTCCCCACACTTCTCCAAGCCCAGGCACACAGTTTGTCTTTTTTGGTATATAGGAGGATTTTTGGAGAAAGCAGGATTCTAGAGGAAGGAAATTCTTTATCTGGCTGGCAGCCTGAGGGAACGGGGCAATGGGAATGGGGCTAAATGAATGAGCCAAACCAGGATGGAGGCCCTGAAGTCAGTCTAACTTTCTGTGCTCACCTCAGCCCCAGCAAGCAGCAGGAAGCATCTCTTAAATTCTGACATTTGGGACCCCAACTCCCCTGACCCCTTTGGGAGTAACCCTCCCACTCCCAGGGCTCAAGCTGCCAGAAAGCTGTCTGTCCCCAGAGCTGCTTACTGATTTCTCAGCTGGTCCCTTCTCCCGTTACCTCTGATTGGGTATCCAAAACTCAGAGCCAGGTTATTTATAGACAGACCCACAGCAGGGGAGGGGAAAAGCTAGTGTTTATAAACATGGGGTCACCTGGGTCTAAGAGGTCCAGAGAGAGAGGGTCTGTGGAGGGAGGGGGGCTGGCCCCTCAGGATGTGAGACAGAGAGCTGGTCCAACCCTACTGAAGGGAAGGGGGCGGGCGGGTGCAGCTCAGATGCTGGGTCACGCATGCCCCCCATGAGTGGGCCATATGCAAATTGCATGCAAATCAGCGAGTGCACCAGCAGACAGTTCTTGGTGGGCGGGACCCTCGTGGGCCTCCCGGGTCTAGTGGGCTGAGAGCTGGGGCTCCGCCAGGTCGGGACCCACCTGAGAGGCCAAGTCTAGCAGGTCCCTCCCCCAAACCCGGTCTCGTTCGCTTGGAGCCAAAGCGGATTCTGGAGAAAGAACTCGCAGTCCTAGGGAAGGGGAGGTACGCCCCTCGGCCCCTTCCCGCGCCACTCCCGCTTCCCCACCCCGTGTCCGTTGTTGCAGAAGAGAGGTGTCGGGTTACAGCCGCGGGGGCTATAGTTAGCCGCGGGACTTTGTTGATCGGCTAGACTCCCGGGACAGCGCAGCACCCGCCGGGACGTAAGCCCCCCGCCGGCCCGAGCGGTCAGTGTTCCTTCCCGCTGTCGCCCCTGCAACTTCCAGGTGGGTCCCTGGCTCTCCTTCCCCTCCTTTCTGCAGGCGGAGCCAAATTATGGCTCTGCGTTTACTATCGCAAGGGTCCCCGGGCAGAAGACGGTGAGCATGGGGGCTAGTGGGAATCTGGGGAGCGGAACCCTGGGGTTGTGCGGGGTACACAGTGAAATCTAAGGCCCCGCCCACTCCCTTAGGCCCGCCCTCGGCCCCGCCCACAGCATCTTGGGCCGGATCCCGGACGGAGACCCTTCACACCCCAGAGGAAGGGACCCCGATCTCTGTCTCCCAGCCTATCGCCAGTGGTGCCCTCTTCATCTGGACCTCGCCCTCCTGAGTTGCCCCCAGGAATGATGCTGGCGGCTCTGCTGCTGGCTCTCAGCTACCTCGGCCTCCATTCCCTCTGGCAGGTAACTGGGAGAACCTACTCCTGCCACAAAGGGAACAGGTCAGGGGCAGACCCAAAAGAGGTGAACTGGGGGGCTGACACCTCAAAAAGCTCTCCCAGGTACTCTTCTCTAGGATCCTAGTGCTCTTAATCCTCTTCTTCTCAGGAACCTCCATTCTCATTCTCTCTCCCAGAACCTCCACCTCTACCCACTGGTCCTATTAGTATCTTCCTTCTTTCATATACTGTCTGCCACCACAGGCGCAGCCCAGGCAAAGCCTCTCGGGCTCCCTGTGTGCTGCCAGGGCTTGACCTCCTCCACCCCAACCCCCCAAAGCATGTTTTGGAATATGGGCTTCTAAAGCAGGAGAGGACTCAGGAGTCTCAGAGCTGACAGTGTCCTCATGTGGTGACATGAAGAGGAAAGAGAACCTAAGGATGGGGACCAGGTCAGGTCATTGGGCATTGGCTGTATATTTGTCTGTCACCTGCATCCTGATTGTTAGAGCCAAAACAGTGCTTGGAAGTCACCTAGCCCGACTTCCTACCAGGTGCAGAACTTCGCTAATGACAAAATGACCCCTTCATGTTGTACAGAAGTGAAGATCTATATGGCGTCCTCACAATGTCCCTGTGAGTTTGGAAGTATCCTCAGGTTATAGGTGGAGAACCTGAAACTCAGAAAAGTTAAGAAACTGGCCCAAGATCCCACAGCTGGGATGGGGAAGTCATCATTTGAACCCACATCTGTCTCCCTCCAGTGGCTGTGCTATTTAAGCCCTTGAGCTCTTGCCAAATTGCATACACTAGATATTCGGCCCTAGAAATGAGATACTGTTTTTGGACTGATCTGCCACCACGGCCCCTGTCCAGTGCTCTGAACATCTCCCCTTTCCTATGTGGTCCCTCTCTTTCCTACATCCACAGGCCCAGGCTGTTCCCATCCTGCCCCTGGGCCTGGCTCCAGACACCTTCGACGATGCGTATGTAGGCTGCGCAGAGGAGATGGAAGAGAAAGCGGCCCCCCTGCTGAAGGAGGAGATGGCCCGCCACACCCTGCTGTGGGAATCCTGGGAAGCAGCCCGGGAGGCCTGGGAGCACAAGCGCCATCAGCTCACCCTGCCCCCTGGCTTCAGAGCCCAGCACGGAATCGCCATCATGGTCTACACCAACTCATCTAACACCTTGTACTGGGAGCTGAACCAGGCGGTGCGGACAGGCGGCAGCTCCCGGGAGTTCTACATGAGGCACTTCCCCTTCAAGGCCCTGCATTTCTACCTCACCCGGGCCCTGCAGCTGCTGCGGGGCAGTGGGGGCTGCAGCAAAGGACCTGGGGAGGTGGTGTTCCGAGGTGTGGGCACACTCCACTTTGAACCCAGGAGACTGGGGGACTCTGTTCGCTTGGGCCAGTTTGCTTCCAGCTCCCTGGATGAGGCAGTGGCCCGCAGATTTGGTAATGCCACCTTCTTCTCACTAAGGACTTGCTTTGGGGCCCCGATCCAGGCCTTGTCTGTCTTTCCTGAGGAGCGCGAGGTGCTGATCCCCCCACATGAAGTCTTCTTGGTCACCAGGTTCTCCCAAGATGGAGCCCAGAGCCTGGTGACTCTCTGGAGCTATAATCAGACCTGCAGCCACTTTAACTGCGCCTACCTGGGTGGTGAGCTGTGCATGAGGGAAGCAGGAGCTGTGGGGTGGGGGGGAGTAAGCTGGGATGCCCCTTCTGGACACCTGCTTGGTTAATGGGGGAGTTGAGGGCTGGAAGTCAGCCGGAATTACTGTTCTCTGTGAAAGGTTCAGCCAGCTCTTAGAAGGTCTTAGAAGTGTTTTCTGGGTCTATGAAATTCTCAAGTGATTCTCTAAATGTTCTCAAAAGTTTCCATCTGCTGCACAGTCCAACTGACCACAAGGACCTGGTTAAGGAGGTTGATAAGTAGAAGAAAATGACAGGGGTGCTGCTTCAGATCTCAGGAGTTCCCTGGGTTAATGCAGTTGACAGAACACGTCTATGCTGTCCCTCAGTGCTGAGGCAGGGACAGATGGAGGAGCGACAGGGGCCAGGCCAGGAGCCACGATGGGTTAGCAATCTGAGGAGATTTCCCAGGGGCCAAAAGAGGAAAGAAAGTCAGAAGTCAGTGTTTAGGAGAAGGGAAAGCTGGACTGGGAAGGGGAATGGCCCATGCCAGGGCCTGGTGGGAAGGGAAGCTTGGGGAGTGAGGATCTAGCCACATGGAGGCCTCACTGTGCTCTGTTGCAGGGGAGAAGAGGAGCGGCTGTGTGTCTGCACAAAGTGAGTACCCTTCTGCCCTCTCCCTCAGCTGCTTCAACACCCCCCACTAACACCCACGCAGCCCTGCTGACCCCTCACCTTTCTTCTCTCTCCAGCAGGAGGGCAGCCACATTCCACCTCCAAGGGGGACCTCTCTCTGCTTTCCTGGAAGACCCTGCTCTTGGCTCCTGGGGGCTTCCAGCTCTCAGGGGCTGGGCCCTGAAAGCCCATTGTTTGCCACTTAGGAGTCATAGGAACTCGTGACCTTCTGACAAAGAAGGGGGCTTTGAACGGCCTCGAAGGGAATGTGGTTTCAGACCCAGCCTTAGCCGCCATTTCCCCAGAGATGGGGACTGACCCAGCCATCTCCCCTCCCAAACAGGATGTGGGGGGATCTGAGGCCCTGGCAGGGTGGAGGGAGCCCTGCTGTGTGGTAGGGATTCCCTGGGACAAGCAAGGTGTACCATGATGGCCACTCAATTAAACAGTACTGCAGTGTGGTGACATCAAATTTCCTGACTGGTTTATTCCATGAGACTAGATCATCTACCCTGCTCTGGCCTTGGCACTCCTAGACATGGTCCCCTGTGCAGACCCCCGTCACATACCAGAACTTGCAAACTCAGAAGATTTAACAGCCAGAGACTCCGCACAACCTCCCTGAAGGAAGGAAGGAAGGTGGACAGATGGATTCAATGGCCCATTTGTCAGATAAGGAATAGAAAGCCAAGGAAGGAAGCAACTTGCTCAAGGTCAGAGAGTTAGTATTGAAACCAGGCTCCCTGCCTCCCAGTCCAGAACTCTTTCCACGAAAGATCTGAAGGAACTCAATGTAGGAGCCTGAGCCCAGGACACCTGGGACCCCAGAGCAAGACATTTCTCTCTGTCCTGCTCCCACAGGAGTCCCTTTTAGGGGCGAGGAGAGGGGAATCTCAAAACCTGAAGAGACAGCGATTCTTACACACTCTGGAGGCATCTGATATCCAGAACAGAAATTTATTGAGACAGGTAAAGCAGCAGAGTCTTCTGCTAAATGACACCTGCCCATATTATCCATCTAGGCGGCTCTACCTAGCAACTGAAGAAAGGACTCTCCCACTGCCTCAGGACCCCCCCTTGACCCCCAAATCTTCCTCCCAGGGCAGGTCCCCCACCGCCTCTGATTCCTGCTCCCTGTGCACTAACACATGAGCTGGGGAGGAAGGGCCAGACTCTCCAGAAGCTGGCATCCTAGCCCCTCCAACATCTTGAAGCCCAGGTTCTGAAGGTACCTGGGTCCCTGCAATCCCTGGCACTGTGAGCTCTGGAGTTTCAGGGATGGGAGGGCCCAGATTCTGGAAGCTGTTACGCACTCGGGTGATGTAGCGACTGAGGATGCTGGCACCTTCAGGTGGCCGGCGTATCCCTCCCTCTGCCAGGGTCCGCTGCACACCAGCCACCTCACTTTGCAGGCGAGACACAGTCTTGGTCAGCTCCGTCAGTCTGTTGCCCAGGTCTGGGGTGCGGGGGAAGTGTTGACGGGGAGGTCTCTCGGAAGATGAGCCTGCCCTGAACCACTTCTCCCCTCACAACAGAACCCCAGGGGACATCATGCCTACGGGGCCTGAGGGAGTAGAACTGGAGAAAGTGAGAGACTCGCTCTTGGGCTGCGGATCAGGAGCAGGCAGAGTCTGGGTCAGATGAATCTGAGAGGGACTGAGGTGGTCATGAGTTTAGGCAATGCAAAGGAAAGACTTGTGGGCCAGAGAAGAGATCAGGAGTCACAGGAATGGGAAAGTTTTTAATGGGGAGAGATTTGTGTTTCTGCCCTTGTCACCAATATTCCCATCTACCCATCCTCAGGGCCCAGTTTGAATTACACCTCTGCTTCTCCAATTTCTGGTCCTCTATCCTTCTGCCTTCCCGCGAACCTCTCAAAACAATAGGTTCTTTATCTCCCTTGGGCTCCCATTGCAATTTGGTTCTCTCCTAACTAAGCATGATCTGCCTGCAAAGATGGTTTCTCTGTCTCACCAACCTGAAAACTTCCCCCGTGTCTCTGCTCTACACAGTCCCCCCATCCCTCCAAGACGAGGCTGAAACAAAGGGGATGCGGTGATGAATGTTGATTGAATGAGTGAATTAGTAATGACTGAGTGAATGAACGAAATATGAGTTAAGTGAGTGAGCCAGTGGGTAAGAGAGTCAATGAGTCAACAAAAACACAGGAATGAAGGATTGAGGGAAATGAGTGGAATAAATATCTGAATGGCTCAGAGTCATTGAGTAGGAGGGTCACACTGCAGGGTGTGAGCCTGGGTGTGTGGTATTTATTCCCATAATGCAATGGGGAAGGCTTAGGGGTGAGCCACTAACCTTTCTGCCGGGTCTCCTCAAACTCCCGCTGGGCTCTCTCTATGTAGCGTTGTACCAGGGCCTTGATGACTCGGAGGCGATAGGATCCTTGCTCTCCTTCCCCAGGCCCTGCCCCCGCCTGGGGATTGGCCTGGGATGGGAAGACCAGAGAGTGAGAGAGACTCTACCCCTGCTCCCAGCCATTCTGTAATCACTGTGCCCTCCCCAGATGATAAAGGTTGGAAGCCAAGTCTGCAGACCTTTCTGTCCCTTGAGGCCACATAGCTAGACAGTGGTG
Organism: Martes martes; assembly: GCF_963455335.1. Taxonomy (NCBI): domain Eukaryota; kingdom Metazoa; phylum Chordata; class Mammalia; order Carnivora; family Mustelidae; genus Martes; species Martes martes. Next base: position 57,983,491 of record NC_137898.1, read on the forward strand.
CAGTCCTGGAAGGCAGAAGGAAAGCTGAGCAAAGGTTGAGTATAAGAGAGCTGGTGTAGGGGGGTGGGAGTGGGGGAGGTGCAGAAGCAGGTGGGGGGCAGAGACAAAAATGTTGAGTCAGGCATGGTTGAGTTCTCTCTCCTGCCACCAACCCTACCTTGGTGTTCTTGAGTTAGTCCAGATTAACCCTTCCCTTCAAATGCTGGGGAGGGGGAAACTAGGGGATGTGGGGAGGTGTCCACATGGAAATTATCATGCAAGTTGCAATGATTGGTTTGGGGTTCAGGTATAGGCCCCACAACAGTACTAAGAGGGCAAGCAGGACATGTGGATGGGGCAGACAGTGGAGAGAGAACAGAGGTATAGCAGGCAAAGTGCTAGACTGGGAAGATACAGGCCCAAATCCCAGCTCAGTCACTTAGCAGCCTGGCACCCCAGGCAAGTTACTCAATTTGTTTAGGCCTGAGGGTCTCCAAATTTAAGACAGAAATGGTAGTAATGCCTACTTCCTCTGTGAGTACTTCCCTGACAGAGAATAGGGGCTCTCTAACTGCTTAGGAAATAATTATTTTTATCTAGTTTTATCTTCTAAGTATGTTATGGTTAACATATTTACTCATTAAAAAAAGCAAAGCATTTTCTTAAATATTCTCAGGGGAAAGATGGGGTTGGCGAAGCTGGGGCAGGCAGAGTATGAGAGAGGATGTTAGGCCTTTTACAGCTACAGAGTATATAAAGCATTTTCCTTGTATGAAATAAGGAATAAGAACTTAGGGAGGCCATTTCCTGAGGATGCGGACAGGTGGGAAGGGACATTGGATCGGATCACCAAAGAAGAGGCTATCAAGGTGGGGGCAGCTGGGAGAGGGGTGGGACTACAGTGGGGGAGATCCCAGCCGGCTAGTGTGGGGGATCTGGCAGGACGCAGTGGCCCTGTGCATCCAGGACTGGACACAGGCCCAGAGAATTGGTTACAACCCCTGGTGTGCCTCATTCCAGGGTGGAGCAGCCCTGACAGATGGTCTGCGAATAGGCACCTGGCAGCCTGGACAAGAACAGGAAGTGACCAGGGAAAAGAGTGATAATTCCAGAATTTGGAGTCAGAGGTCCTTTAGAGTGAAGGAAGTGTCCACACGGGATGGCCCGGAGCCGGGGAGTGCTGGGAACTGGGAACCCAGGCCGTTTACTTTCTTGTAAGCATCCTGTTTTCCCATGCTGAGCACATGCGGTTTCTCCACTGTGTCTGCCCACCAACCTCCTGTTTGCCCTTCAGGGTTCCATTTTGCTCTAAAGGGCTTTGGGAAGCTCCCTGGCTCCTGAGTCTAGATCTAGGGCCTGTCCTCTGGGCTCCAGGTGTGCCCCGTGCTGCTCTCTGTCACGTGCTTGCTGTCATGTGCATTCACCACCAGTTTCCTTCTGCTACGATAGACTGGCAGCACCTGGAGGGACGACCATCACGCAGATCTTTATTTCCAGTAGAGGTGTTGGTGTTTGTTCAACAAACTGTGGACCAATCGGGATCAAGGGACTTCAGAGCTCCAGAGTTGGCCTGTGGCCCCCACAGAGCTGGCCCGGAGTCCCTGGCTTAGAGACATCCTCGGGTAACACATTTTAAAGGAAACAGGACCCCCTACAGACCCAGCCTTAATGCTGGTCTGAAACAGGATGGGGCTCCCAGGCCAAGCCTGGGTCAGGGAACACATAACAAGAGGTAAGGGAGCCCCTTGGAGGCTCGGCCTTCTCTCTCGGGCCTCTATCATCCATTTAATTTCTCAGTTTGTGGGGTACTTTGCCTTGGTTTCTTAACTTTTTTTTTTTTTAATGTTTAACTACGTCTTGGCTCAGTTTAGGGCAAAGAGGTTTGTCTGAAGTTTGGACCTTTTTTTTTTTTTTGATGGCAAAAAGATTGTGTAATAATAGTGATAAAAATATAATACTGAAAAGGATTGCTTGGGGGAGTAGGGTTTTCCTGATCGTTCTGTGGTTCAGCAGGGGCTCGAGTGGCTTCTTAAGGCTGCAGGACAGGTCTGAGACAAATAGGGTGCCCGTGGCTTGGGAGCAGGGCGGTATGGATTTCTGTTGAAGCTGGGTAACCCGTAGTTGGAAATCTAGGAAACAGCCAGAGCCAGGAACAGGGAAAGGCAGCCAAGTATGAGAGGAGGACATGGGAAATGGCTTTGTGGGGAACATACCAGAAAGACAGACAAGGAGTGTGCAGATAACCAGGCAGTGTAGACAATACAGATGAAGGCCCGGCCTGAAGAAGACTAATGACAAGCAGAGGAGGTACTCACAAAGGTGGGGATTGGCGGATAGTCTGGCTTCTTGGTTTGGCGGCAGGAGCAGCAACAGCAGAGGAAGCGGAAAATTCTCCTGAGACATTCAGAGGGGCCAGCAAGCAGTCAGTCAGGGGACGGGGTCTAGGCAGCTGGGTGGGGGCTGCTGGATGCTTGGGAGGTGGGGAGTGAGAGTGCTGAGGGCATCACCTGAGAAGGTAGAAGAGGGCCTTGGGGGAGGGCAGGATGTTGAAGGGCACAGGTAGTGTCAGGCCTTCTCGGAAGTAGGACAGGTAGAGCTTGGAGCGAGCGAATTTCCACTCCACATCCGCGTCATCCTGGTACCAGGAGGCAGGGGCTCTGCAAGGCCACTTTGGTACCCAGCCCTCCTGCCCACCCCGTCTGTCTCAAGCTCCCCTGGTTTCCATGCCTCTTTGGCAGTGTGCCCACTGCTGTCTTCTCCCCATTCCCATCTATCACCCACATTCCCCTGCCTGGCTCCCCCTTTCCTCTCTTCCTCCCCACTGTCTTTCATCCTCTGACATCCAGTTCCCGCCTATGCTCTCCAGCCACAAACCCTAGCCCATCCATCTTCCCTCTCCCTTCTCCTGTTCCCACCTACTTTTCCACAATGCACCCTTCCTCCCAACCATGAAGGGGAAAGAGCACCAGACTTGGGTCTGGAGAAGCGAATAGCATCCCTAAGACCTTCATTTTAGAGATGAAGAAAATGAGGCCTAGAAAGGAACTCCTGCCCCAAACCACAAAACAAGACGAGAGTAGAGGCCAAGCAGGAACCCAAGTGTCGGGACTTCTTGCCTTCTTTTCCTGTTTTCCCTGGGTCCCTTCTCCCTGGCCTCAGCTGGCCTCTGCTCACCTCAATCTTCTGGAAGGAGTTGGTAATCATGGCAATGAGCATGTTGAGCAGCACAATGACCATGATGATGGTAAAGATGCCATAGAGGGCCCGGCCCACGAATTCAGGCACAAGAAACTGAGGCATGTCGACGACGCTGTGCTCCTCCATGCCGAACATGGTCCAGAACAGAAACTGGAATGTCTCGTTGAAACTGGCACGCATGGCCGAGCAAAGGATAGGATGTGAGGGGAGGAGGAGGGCCTGAGTGCCAGCGAGAAACACTCCTCCTCACCCTCCAGGACCCAGCCCAGGGCGTTCTGCCACCCTGGCCCATACTGACTCTTGTCATTTCTGAGTTTACACTCATTCTTTCAGTAAACCAATGTTTACTGAGCATATAGTAGTGCCAAAAGTGCTAAGGATGCAGCCATGAGAGAGTGGGGGCATAAAGACCACTTAAGAAACTTGTGGTGAGGGTGCCTGGGTGGCTCAGTCAGTTGGGCGTCTGACTATTGATTTCAGCTTAGGTCATAATATCAGAATTGTGGGATCAAGCTTCATGTGGGGCTCTGTGCTGAGCATGGAGCTTCCTTGGGATTCTCTCTCTCCCACTCTCTCTGCACCCCCCCTCAGGCTTGTGCATGCTGTTTCTTTCTCAGAAAAAAGAAGGAAGGAAGGAAAGAAGGAAGGCAGGAAGGAAGGAAAGAAAGGGAAAGGAAGGAAAGAAACTTGTTATGGTCTGGGTGAGAGGGGATGGTAATTTGGACCACAGCAGTAGCAACTCCAGTGCCACCTCTTCCAGGAAGCCCTTCTGAACTCCCTTCTCCACCCCCAGTCGCATGTGCACATCTGCTAGTCACTTAGACCCTACGACATTCTCCCTCTTCTCAAATTTATTTGTGAATCTGTCTTACTCCCTCTACCTCAGCTCCAGTTCAGGCCTCAATTACTGCAGCTGCCTCTGCGGTTGGTCTCTGGCTTCAGTCTCTTGTTATTCCATCCTCCACTTGGCATCCAAGGTATTCTTTCCAACTGCTGATCAGACGTATTGTACTTCTGCTCGTCAAGCTTTAAGCGCTCCTAATTGCTCTCAGGCTAAATGCCTCCCATACAACCTCTCTGATATGGTTAGCAGAAATGTCTTTGACTTCATTAGGTGTCACCGATGAGTGAACAGCCCAGGAGAAGTGGCCTGTGACACTATGGAGTGACTGGTATCACCAGGACCCACAAAGCAGGCTGGGATGGTTTGTTGCTGCCCCTGGTGGTGATATTCACAGTTTAAACTGTGTAAGCTCAGTTCCTTTAAGCTAGCCTCCCAAAGGTGGGATGTGAACAATGGTTCTTAGTAAGAGGATTGGTCTGAATAAAGCCTCCATTTATGCTGGAACCAATGACAAAGTCTTGACCAATATCCACAGGTCCCAGCATGGCTCCTTCAGCATCATCAATAAAACCATCCCATAGTTGCACTCATGAAGAATTTATAATAGCATCATTGCTTGAAAGGCCACTGGGAGCAAACTGGCCAGCCTGAGAAAACCCACGCTTCTCAGGAGGATGTTCATGAGCTTGGTGACCTGGCTCCTCTACCCTCTCCAGCTTCCTCTCTCAGAATTCCCTCCACATGCCAACCATGGAAGACATCTTGTGATTCTCTTTGTGATTTTCTAACCATATGTCCCCGCTTTGGTGCATGTTCCCTTTCTGCCCAGGATACCCTGCACCTTCTCTGAACCCCATAATCATTAGAGATACTCCCTTCTCTATGAAATCCTTCCTGATTACCTAAGGCAGAGGAAGGAGCTTTCCCCTCTGGGTATCCTCAACATAAGCCTTCCTTCCTCACAGCACTTGGTGCCCTGGATCAAGCTTATTTATGCACACTGGTGATCTTCTTTATGAGACTGAGTCTGGTTCACTTCCTCTGTCTCAGCTTCCAGTGCCAGGGACAGGACTTCCTACAAAGAAGGTATCCGTAAATGGGTGTGAACTCAACAACAATAACAAAAAGCCCACCACAACTGAATGACAAGGTGCATGGACACAAAATGTGGGCAAATGAATGAATAGACAATGAATGAGTGAATAAACAAATACAATAATTATTGGCCATATTTGGCAAGAACTAAGTATCAAGAAGAATAATGAACTGTAATGGATTCTTATATTTAAAAAAAAGTCTTTGCATCTTTATTGATTTTCAGAAAAGAAGAGAGCACTTCTTTATAGAAGGACACCACAGATAGAACGGCAGTAGATCACCGGGATTCATGTATGGATGCTAAAGCCACAGAGCCAGAGATCCAAGGGAACAGGTTGGTCACATGGTCTCCACATATCTTTTTATTGCTAAATGAGCATCCTTAGCAACTTAACAGTGAAGAGCTTTGCTAGACCAGTAGACCTGACAGTGGGCTACACTGGCATCTTCTGTCTCCTGATGGGATGCAGTGGAAAACCCACATCAGTGCCTAGGTGTGTTCTTGCCAAAATTGCTTAACTTGAATCTTCCCACGAGGAACTAGTCTGTTAAATCCCGACTATGGGCCACTCTCTGCGATATACCTTGATCCATACTCTTCAAAAAGTTTCATTTGTTATGAAAGACAAAGAAAAGGTAGAGGGTGTGTTGTTGATTAAAGGAGACTAAAGAGATACGACAACAAAATGCAACATATGACCCCAGATTGGATCTCAGATTTTTAAAAAGCTAGAAAGATTTTTTTCAGGGGGAGCGGGGCATCTGGGGAAATTGGAATAAGAACTATACAGTAAATAATAATTTAGGATCAGTATCAAATTATTTGTTTATTTCTTTTTTTTTTTTAAGTAAGTTCTACACCCAATGTGGGGTTTGAACTCATGAAGCTGGGAGCAAGAGTTCCATGCTCTATTGAATGAGCCAGCCAGGTACCCCTTGGTATTAATTTTTTTAAGTGTGGGGACATCTGGTCAGCTCAGTCAGTAAAGCATGGGATTCCTGATCTCAGGTTCAAGCCCCACGTGGGGTGTAGAACCTACTTAAAAAAAAAAAAAGAAGAAGAAGAAGAAGAAGAAGAAAGAAAAGAAAAAATAGATTAAAAGACTAAGATTTTATTTATTTGAGAGAGAGAGAGAGCAAGAGCAGGGAAGGGGCAGAGGGAGATGGAGAAGTGGACTCCTCACTGAGCAGGGACACCCCCCCCCAAGTCAGGGCTCTATCCCAGGACCCTTTGATCATGACCTAGGCCAAAGGCAGATGCTGAGCCAACTAAACCACCCAGGTGCCCCAAAATAAATATAAATAAATGCTTTGAGTGTGATCATGGTCTTATGGTTATGTCTTAGGAGATCTGAAATATTTGGGGATGAAATGTCATGATGTTTGCAACTTTTAAATGTATCAAGGAAAAAAAAAAAGAGTAAGGAGAGCAATTGATGGAGCAAAATGTGGCAAAACATCAGTTGCTGGAGCTGGGTGCAGGGTGTATGGGTGTCCACTGTGCTTTTACCGGATTGACATTTTTCGAAATGATAAGTTTGGGAAGAAAGTGAATGAGTAAATGAATGAGTTAGCAAACAAATGAATGAGTGTGAATCAGTGAGACAGTGAATTAATTATTGCCCAAACAAGAAATTAATTATAAGAGAATAGAAGAGGAAGGAGAGGAAGGCAGAGGTGATTACTAAGCCCCAGGCGGTTGTGTCCCAACTCCCACCTGCCCCTCCTGTCTCTGCCCCAGCATACTTGCCCAGCCGTTCGGTCTCCTGGTAGGGCACATAGATGTTGTTGAGACCACAGAGAAAGGCGGTCAGGATGATCATGAGGATGAACATGAACCTGACAGGGGAGGGGATGGGGACAGGTCAGAGAAAGTCTCCACCTTGGGAGAAGTCAGGTTCTGGGAAGAGGGATCGGGCGATATCCTCCCAGACTCAGTATCTCTTGACAAGTATTCAATTTGGTGACTACTAAGAATAGAGAACGTAGGGATGGGAAAGGAGAAGTCATTTAAAATGGTGTGGGGGGGGGCGCTTGGGTGGCTCAGTTGGTTGAGGATCTGGCTCTTGATTTTGGCTCAGGTCATGATCTCAGGGTCCTGGGATCAAGCCCCTCGTTAGGCTCTGCGCTTGGTGGGGAGTATGCCTAAGGAGACTGTCCCTCTCTTCCTCTCCCTCTGCCTGCCTCCCCGCACCCACACTCTCTCTAAAATAAATGAATAAATCTTTAAAATAAATGAATAAAATAAAATGGTGCCGAAGCAGGAGCTCTTCCTTTAGAATGAAGGGTACTGAGTTGAAGCAATGAGATCAGGGGATGGGCCAGTCTCCCAGGCAGGGGCTGAGATGCTGAGATGTGGATCAAGGATGAGTGAGTCAGAGTCCTACTGGACAGGATTTACCATCAGCACAGTCAGAGCCACACAGCGTGGGTAGCAGAGGGCTGGGGAATTTCACAGGGAGAGGCCACCGAGTCTATGACAGGGGAGGTTGCTCTGAGCAGGGACAGTACACACCGGACCATGTCGTCAATCATCTTGCCAATGGAAATCTGCAGAGTGCCCAGGGACTCGTGAGCTGGCAGAATGTAGGCCAGGCGGGTGAAGCTGAGCATGCTGGTGACAGCAAACAGCACCTCCGCCAAGAACTGGGGGTCCTCTGTGTGCCACTCACTTCTCTCTGTGCAGGGTGGAGTGCGGGCTGAGGCTGAGAGCCACAGGAGCGAAGGAGCTGGGGGATTGGGGCAGAGTCAGGTGGGGGAGGCACTCACCAGCTGTGGTGAAATAGTGGCAGGCAGCCCCATTGGGGGCATCCCGGCAGTGCGCTTGGGCAAGCCCGGCCAGGAGGAGGCGCAGCGCGAAGGCCGCCAGGTACAGGGACAGGATGACCATGTCCAGGAAGTTCCACCAGTCCAGGAGGTAACTGCGCAGGCCCTCAATCCACACCTCCTTGCACTCAAACCACAGGAAACCTGAAGGAGGCGGTAGGGGGAGAGCTAGGTTATGGTGTGGGGGCACCTACCATGGGGGGCAGAGATCTAAAATACCACAGGGACAGAGTTGATAAAACATATAAGCATGAGATCTACGGAAGGACAGAGTGCTCCTCTGTGAAATAAAAAGCTCCTGGGGTGCCTGGGTGGCTCAGTGGGATGAGCCTCAGACTTCTGATTTGGGCTCAGGTCATAATCTCAGGGTCGTGAGATTGAGCCCCATGACAGGCTCTGCCCTGGGCATGGAGACTGCTTAAAATTCTTTCTCTCCCTCTTCCTCTGCCCCTCCCCACCTCACTCGCATATTTAATTGATTGGGGCTTCAACCACAGTAGGGTAGCAGCAAGCCCTTAGTGCATGAAGAAATGCAGGGTTTGTTTCTTAAGACTTTTCTTCCCCCGAGGGCAGGAACAGAATTGGTTTTATCTCCACTTAGCATAGGTCCATCATGTTTAGTGAATCACTGGATGAGAGACTTCTCCTCTTGGACTGCTATTGTTTTCTTCCCCAGAGTTTCTTGGCCAGATTTCCTTTTGGGCATCATTGACTGGCTTGGTACCGGGTGGAGTAGTGGACTCGGTCTACTGGCTGCTTCAGGGGTTTGCTAACTAAGCTAGAGCTGAATGAGGGGAGGACGGCTGAGGAAATGGCTAACAGCCCAGCCCGCTGAGCTGACCAGCCAGAGGCTAAGTAGGGCTCTGGGGATTCTCATAATTGCCTTTGCCGAATTGTTTAAGAATACTTGATTCTGCTCTAGAAGAAAACGGATGGAATGGATGAAACTCAAACACTGAGCGTAGATAAGTTATTTGGGTGACATGTTGAACAAATAAAATGGGTAGAGCATATGTGGGTGAACATACAGAGAAAGGGATGGGTGGACTCTGAATATTTGTGATGTGCTGAATGTACACGCAGCAGAGGAAGCCCTCAGGAGTTGTTGGCTTTGAAGTCAGCTACCCCCTGGTAATACCCATTCTGGTCCTCAGTGTCCTTCGCACAAGGATTGCGAGGCAACTCATAACCGCCCAACAGGATGGTTAGCAAGTGTCACCTGTGGCCAGACACACTTATCCCCACGTCTCTCCCATAGATGAAGCGTTGGGGCCAGCCAAGTTCCAGCTGTCAGAGCCCCTGCTCAGACCTTCACTTGCCTCCCCCTAACCACACCATTCCGAGGATACCATTCAGGGATTTAATAAGCTATATGACGTAGGCATCTCAGTTTGGTGTGGGAGCCCTTCTGTTCCATGACTTTTAGGACTAGATCGCCTGCTGGTGTACTGGCAGGCTACTGTGACACCAGGGTACTCTCCCACCTGACACTATGGACTCATGTCTTATTTGTGAGAGGACAGGAACATCCAGAGTGAGGCAAGTATGGCGCCCTTGCTCCAGGAGTCTTATCACAGGGCTAGATCCCCTAACTAGGGGTGAACAGAAAAGGTCCCTTGGTGTGGGAGAGCCCAGAGGAGTTTGATTATATGTTCAGGGAGCATCTACAGGAAGAGCCCCCTGCCCCACTGGAGTACTTATTTTGAAGAACAGAGAGGAAGCCCACCGGGGGGGACTGCTACAAATGAAAGGCCTCACCCATGTACCTGTGACCCAAACCATGTGTAGGGAGGTCTCCCAGACGCTCTGGCTGCGGCCGCGGAAGGTACTCAGTTGTGTCTCCATGGCCAGGGACTCGCCCAACAGGAAGAGGAGGAACCACAGATAGGAGGCGGAGTGCAGCAGGAACTTCAGCACTGGGATCTTCAGTAGGCGGCCCAGCTTGGGGGCAAGGAGGGAAAGCATGGCTCATCTTGGAGGCCTGTCCCATCTCTCTGCTTCCTGGGAGAGCTTCCAGACTCCTCCTTTCACTCATGCACGTATTCAGGCATTTACTGAGCACGTACTACATTTCGTATCTATTTCCTTCACAACTGTATGAGTATTAGTCTCCATCAGTACTCCATTAGTACTCCATGAGTACTAGTCTCCATTTTTTTCAACTAAGAAACTGAAGATCATAGAGTTGAAGGAACTTCCCCTTGGAGGTCCCACAAGCTCCTTGAGTTCAGGCTCAACCAAGTTAAAAAATAAATTCATCAACTTCTATCCCAAACTTGGTCATTTTCCTCCTCCTGTGTCCCCATTTTAGACAAGAGCCACCTCCCCAATTCCTACCCTACCCCTCCCACACCCCATCCTCATGCTTCTAGTAGAGCAAGCTTTCTCAAACACCCAGCTAATGGGATCGCTCCTTTCCTTAAAACCCTACAATGGCTTCCATCACTGCTCATAAGGCTCTGCTAGATCTGGCCCCTGCCTGCTTCCCACCACTTGCTATTTCTACTTATGCTTTAGCAACACAAGCATTCTTTCAGTTTCACTCATCCTTGATGTTCTCCCCCAACCGCCCCCACCCCACCCCGGCCCTTCCAAAATGCTGCTCCCGCTCCCCTGGAGAACCACTCTTCCTGTTCCTCACTCAGCTAACCTCGCTCACTCTTCATTAAATCCCCAGGGCCAGGCCTGACACCCAGCTCACAGCAGGGTTTCAACGAGATACTTGTTGAGATGAAGGAATAAAAACGTCTAGGTCTGTAAAGGCTTTCAAAGAATTTGTACGCTGGGGCGGGGGTCTCTTTAGGAGAGCACAAGGTTGTATATAAAGAAAGATCAGGATTTGGAGGCAAAGAGACCTCAGTTTAAATCCTGACTGTGCTGTTTTGTGTGTCCCCTGGACAAAAAGAGCACTTCTGTTCTCCATGCCTCTATAAATCAGCGTCAGACCGACTTCCCAGCACCCCTTCAGGGGACTCAATGGGGACATTAGCAAAGGGCTCAAGAAGTGGCAGTTATCATTAATTTTATTCTTGGTACCCGGGACTTGGGCGCCAGCCAGTAGCCAAGGCAGAGGAAGGGCATGGTGAGGAAGATGAGGAAGGCGACAAAGAGCTTCCAGATGGTTGTGCTTCCACGCCAGCCAGCCAGGTTCCCACACCAGATGGAGGACAGGACTTGCTGGCAGATGGGGTGTGCTACAAACTAAGCAGAGATGGCGGCGCGTGAGCAGAGTGGGTGTTTACCAGGAAGGGAAGGAGGGGGAGCCAACTGGGGCCATAGTCCTTCTTTCCCTGCCACAAAGATTGAGCCCTCTTTGTTCTCTTCTCAGGCCAGCCAGCTCAGAAGAGAGCCAACTCCTTTGCTGTGTGACCTTGGGCAGACCCCAGACCCCACCCTCTTTGGGCCTTAGTTCTTAGTCTATGAAGGAGAAGTTGAACTCAAAGATTTTTCTGGACTCTCCGGATCCCACATTCTTTTTTCCTTTCCCTCCCTCCCTCCCTCCCTCCCTCTCTCTCTTTCTTTCTTTCTCTTTCTTTCTTTCTTTCTTTCTTTCTTTCTTTCTTTCTTTCTTTCTTTTCTTTCTTTTCTTTCTTTCCTTCCTTCCTTCCTTCCTTCCTTCTTATAATCTCTGTACCTAATATTGGGGCTCAAATTCACAACCCAGAGGTCAAGAGTCCAATACTCTACTGGCTGAGCCAGCCAGGCACCCCCAGATCCCACTTTCTTGAATTTAAGGCAGCAATGGGTAGAACTAGGTTCTCAAGTCCCAGAACTCTCAGGGGTTCCTGTCCTGTTAGAGATGTGGGGCACCGGTCTTGAGGAGGGGAGGTGCAGGGAAAGTAGGGTTTGGTGTCCTGGAGGGCAGGGCCAGGGAAGCCATTATGAAGGAAGGTTTTTGGGTAAGCTCCTGGTGGGATTGGATACCTGAGGGAGTGGAGGCTAGAAAGGAGCATGTCTTTAGCTCACAGGGATAGGCAACTAAGGAGGTGGGGAATAATGGAATCACTTGGTATCTAAGCCCTCAGAGATCTAGTCTAATTTTGCTGAATAGAGAGATACTGAAGTCTAACAACAGAAGACGACTAGACAAAACTTACTCCACAGGTCAGAGGCAGAGCTGAGTAAAACCCAGATGTCTGGGCTGAAGGTAGGGTCCTGGTGGGTCGTGTGACTTCCAAGGGCTGGGGAGAGGTTAGGGACTTTAGACTAAAGGTAAGAAGGGAGGTAAGGAGACCCAGAGGGCCAAGGGCCTAGACAGAGGGTGCTTGGGATCAGAGTCTAGGAAGTCAGGGAGAGCCCAGGGAAACACCTAGCGGTGGCCAGGCAGGGATAGGGGCAGGGTGGGGGAGGTGGGTAGGGCCCAGCTGACCCGCTTCTGGTTGTAGTTGACGGCCAGTCGCAGCCTCGCCAGGTTGGGGATGCCTTCCTCAAAGGCCTGGCCTAGGCCCTCAGCCTCGGGTTCAGTCTTGTTGTCCTCGTCCTGGTCATTGAGCACCGCAGTGACCTCGCTCTGGTTCTGGCACATACCCAGCAGTTCAAAGCCGTAGTCCTGGCTCAGCGACTCCAGGGCAATGTACTCGGGCTGCAGAGGAGCAGGTACACGTGGACCCTGGCAGACCCAGCCCCAGTAAGCCAGCCCCACCCTCCTGACAGTGGGCCTGGGCCTGCTCTGTCCTGGTGCGGGCTGGCACTTCCCCACATCTGGTGTTCCCCTGAGTCATCTGTTCCTTTCTTCTCTGCCACTATAGCCCTCGTCCTTGCTATGAGGTGCCTCTTGTGTCAGCTTTGCTTCTCTGGTGCTCCCGCTGCCTCATCACTGAGTCATTACGGCCCAAACCCTCTGCCGCCTTTGCCTGTCCCTTGTATTTCCCCCTTCTAGTCCCTGTTTCCTGTCCCACTTCCTGTCCTGTTCTGCAGGCCTCCCTCGTGTTCATTTTGTTCATTCTTCTGAACACCCACCTTACATGAGAAGCTGACCATTTTAGCAGCAGACCTGGGTAGGGCGGTTTTTGCCTCCACTTTACTCATCCTAGCCTTGGTTTGACTCAGGGCCACAATCCCAGGGTGAATCCAGGACAGAATTGCAGGAGGCGAGGCCCGAGCCCAGCACTGTCCCTCAGGTGGTGTCGCATGCGGTAAGGGGCTGGAGAGTGGGGATGACAGTCTCTGCTGCCTCCTTCCGTGGGGCTGCTGTGAGCATAGAGGGCAAGTCCTTTGGAAGGACCTCTCTTTTCTACTTGTGAAGTGGGGGCTCTGAGTCCTCCACAGCTCTGATGAAGCCGCGCGCTCTCTCCCTGGCTCCGCTGGCATGGACCCCCGTCCTGCCTTTGGCCTCTCTTCCAATAGCATTGTCTGTTTCCCTACCTAATGAATGGTGATCTTGAGAATGGGGACCACGTCTGCCTGGCACAGAGGGGATGTCAGTGGGTGGGTGAAGGACGGAATGGCGTAGTGGTATTCAGGCTCCTGACGAGTCCCTGCCACTGGGCCTCCCCGTTTCCCCTTCATGTTCTCCGTCCTGCACAGGCCCCTGCACTCATCGCCATGTCTACTTTTTCTACCCAACAGCCTTTCCTTACACTGCACCCCTACTGCAAATATCCTCCTGACCCCTCTTCACTTGTATTTAAACCGCCTGGCTGTGCAGCCAGATTAATTCTGCTTCTTCCAAGGAGTCTGCCCTGAGCACAACAGCTGTAGCCTCCTGACCTCTCTTTTCTGGTTCTTGCAAGCCATATAGCATTCTGCACAGAGGCACGAAGTAAAGCTGGGCATCCTAGGAGTGGCCTTCCCTGCTTGAGATTGCAAGCCTGGGGGCTCAGCACACAGTACTCAAACCTCCTGTGGGACCTCGCAGGATGTTTTCAGAAAGGACAGGTTCCACTGAAGGTCATCTCTGTCTCGCTGCTTTTCTGTGTTCTCCCTCCTCCCTTAGACCCAGGGCATCCCTTGGCTGGGGTTTGTTCTGCCCGCATAAAACTAAGGGCCCCTAGAGTGATGGCTCTCTGCCATTAGAATGAGATCCCCCTTCAGGGTGGGATTCTGTAACTCCCCATCAAAGTGGAGGGTTATGCAGGTCCTGATCTCAGGGTCTTGGGATTGAGCCCCGTACGGGCCCCCTGCTCAATGGGGAATTCTGCTTCTCCCTCTCCCTTGATCCTCCTCCCCGCTTGTGCTCTAATAAATAAAATCTTTTTTAAAACAACAACAACAAAATGGAGGGTTACTGAGAACAGAACAAGGCCTCATCATCTTTGTTGTTTTCCATTCCCCGGAACCCCCACCACACCCTGCCTGTGTGAAAGGACAGATATGAGGGACCAAGGGCAGGAAGGAGTATGAGAAGCCGACCTTAAACTCAGGTTCCTTGCGTGCAAGACGTCTGAGCTCCCGGCTGAGCTGGAAGGCAGCCAGCATGGCATCCTCACTGGCCAGCGAGAGGTGGGCCCTGCTGGCCATGCCGCGGTAGGTGTTGATGCGGGACAGGGAGAACTTCAGCAGGTCATAGCGGCGGGCGTTGCTGCACTCGAGGCAGGTGCAGGAGACCGGGTGGGGCCGGGCAATGGTGTGGCCCTGCTCCATGAGCAGCTGGGCAATCTCATACAAGTCCTTCTGGCAGGCCAGGGTGAGGGGAGTGACACCAGGGGCAAAGCGAGAGCCATCGATTGATGAGTCAAAGAAGGCCAGTGAGAAGGACCTAGTGTCCACTTTGGGGCCCTTCTCCCGGTCCAGCCGGGCCAGCAGGCACCGCACCACGGCCGGCTGGTTTGTGTCCACTGCCACCAGCAGGGCCTCATGGATCTGCCGGAAGTCAAACTTGACATTGGCCAACAGCACATCAGTGATGGCCTCATGGCCCAGCCGGATGGCCAGATTGAGAGCTTCCCTCCAGGAGCGGTCCTCAGCCTCCTCCATGTTCCTCAGGGGCCCACCTGGCCCGCTGCCTGATGCTTCGACCCCCGACTCCAGCAACTGCTGCACTAGGCCCAGGCGCCCCTCCTGGATGGCGGCCAGGAGTGGAGGTGGGAACCTCAGCTTCTTGTTCACGATCTCTGTCCAGGTGGGCTGTGGCTGGATGAAGGACGGAGAGGGTGGGACCCCTGTGTGGGACCCGCCCGTCTCCAACCTCCTTTGCTTTGGGGCCTCCCTTGCCCTTCCACCTTTCAGCCCTCAGCCTAGACACTATACTATTTTGCTTTTGCCCAAACACATACGAACATGTTGAAGTACACTTAATGTAGTATATATGCTACATTTCTGAGCACTTCCCAAGTACAGCAACTCACTCACTCATTACATTAACCCTGTGAGGTAGGAGCGATCATGCCCCCTTCAACAGGAGAGGAAACTGAGGTCCAGATATGCTAAGCCACTTACATGAGATGTGGACCCAAGCAGTCTGACTGAGGAGCTAGTGTTCTTAACTCCCCTTTATGCTACTTTGCAACTCAAATAGGAATTAATATTACTAGTTTTGGATTTCTGGAGAATCTTTACTAATTCAAAACACCTAAAATATGGAATATAATAATGTAAAAAAAATCCATTTTTTCTTTTAAGAAGGAAAAAGAACAGTGCTACCACCTTTAGCTATGTATTACTCTGAAATTAATTTCTATATCAAATATACATCCTATACTCTGGTATAGATGGTTTATCTAATGTAATCATCTTACATAACAATATGAATGTTCCCCAAAAGATTACGTCTGTGTAGGGGATAAATTTCATTTCCATATTTTCTAGGAGTCAGTCACTTTGGAAACACCCTTTCATACCATAATAATAGCTTCTTGTATAGATTTGTTAAGTTGTTAATAAATACCCCTTTTACTGAAATACCTGGTATTTAGAAAAAGGGTCTTAGTTGAAAAAAAGCATCTTTTTCTTTAAAAAAAATTGGCCTAAAACTATACAAATTTATTCTTACAGTTCTAGAGGTTAGAACTCAGAACTCAGTATCATTGGGCTAAAAAGTCAAGGTGTCGGCAGGACAGGGTGGCTGTAAGGGAGAATCCGATTCCAGCTTCTAGAGCTTCTCCATCTTAAACACCAGCAGCACCGAAGATTACAAACGTTTCCTTAGTCACCATTTTATTGTGTAGATTTTTAGGTGAGGAAGAGCCAGGCCTGGGTCTGGCCAGGGGCCCCCTTCCTCCCTACAGCTGCCACCCCCCCAGGAACCCAACACAGTGGGCCCGTGTGGGTACCCTGAGAAAGGGTAGGTTAAAGCAGGTGGACAGGGCTGCCTAGGGAGTCTAACGCCGGATCTGCCCAGGACCCAGCTCCCATTTTGTTGACTTCATCTCCCAGCTGCTCATCCCTCTGAGAGTCCCAGAGCCTCTGAAAGTCAGGTCCAGACATGTCCATGCAGGATGGTCTTTGACCTGGGCTTTCCCCTCCCCTCAGCTCTGTCCAGGCCTCCTAGCAGATCCTAATGCTCCTCCCCCACCAACCTGCCCTGGCTTTGTCCTCTCCTACTTTGGGTGGCACCTGTACCTCAGAGCTGTCTCATCCCTCTCTTGTACCAGGCCTAGCAGCGCCCACCCCCCGCCCCCGCCCTGCTCCTGCCACTGCTCTTCTCTCTGGGCCCAGGCTTGGGGCTCCAGGGGCTCTCCTCCACCAATGCGGCAATATCCATCACCTGCATGGCAGCTAGGACGTCCTCTCTGCCCTGTGGCTGTATCAATTATGGCCAGAAATGGGAGCAGGATAAGGGAAAGTGGGAGAGCAGGCCTCTTACCGTGAGGAGGTCCATGGTTGCACCCGCCTATGCTGGTAGGGACGGAAGGAACTCCTGCTTTGTCCTCTCCCTTGACTGTGCCCAGCTTCCTTTTTCCTACCTTCGAGTTCAAAACCCCGCCCTGGGCCCTCCCTTTGCCAGGACCAGCTGCTCCCCCTCTGCTCTGTACCCTGGAGACTGGAGGAACTGGTGAGTACCACACAGTGGAAACTTCTGGGAAAGGGGAGAGGACATAGTTGCTCAAGAAAGGTGGGAATAGAACTGAGAATGTCACAGGTGGAGCAGACCTTAGAGACCCTCTGGTCCAACTGCCTCATTGTACAGATGGGGATTGGGATTTGCCCAAGGTTCCACAGCCGAGCCTAGACCCATTCCTTAGTCATTAACCCATCTGATGCCTTGAATAGCTCTGCAAGTAGGAGGATGGGAGTTTTCTGTTACTGAGGGTTAATTCTGGGTCCAAGATGAAGAACTTGCTTCAAGTCACACAGTAACACCGTTACCTGATCATACCTAGGGAAGGAACCCACACAGGCTACTGGGAGTTAAGGTCATGGGATGCTGGAGGTTAGTCTCATGCTCAAAAATCACTCTTGACTTCCAAGTATATCACAAGACTTATCTGCTAGGCAGTACTTTTATTTCACTAGTCTCAGTTTTCCTTCCAGGAAAATGGGCACGAGGAAGCGCATCACTCACTGAGAGGAAGGCGTTCTGGATTATGTCCCAAAGCCCTAGAGAGATCACCAGTTCTACCCCAGAAGTTCCAGAAGGGAAAAGGATGGAGCTCTCTTGGGAGAACAGGGTGCCATGGTGACAGCAGCCTTGACAACTAGGAGTAGAGAGTAGGCTGGGCCCAGAGGTGCCCTCAAACAGAGTCCTGAGGGAATGAGTGCAAAGAAGGGGAGAGGACAGCTTGCCCTTATCGGCTCTTCTCAGCTGTCATGAGCTCCACTCCCCAGTGTTAGTCACAGAGGGCAGGGGGACCAAAACCACAGCACCTCATAGCTCACGTCTGAGGAGTCTCCCCACACATGCTGGCATGTTCTTCTACTTCTCCTGCTGAGAAGTACAACTGGCAGAGAGGGCACTGGACCCAGGAAGCGGGTGGTGAGCTCTCTGGGGAGGAAGCCCACAGTACGGACTGCGATGAAGATGGTGATGAGGAGGGAGAGGCTAGCTGAGGTGGGGAGATCTCTCCACAGGTGGCAGCGTGCTGGGGAAGAACCTCAACACTGAAGGAGCCTAAGAGGGAGAGAAGGAGGTTAGCAAAGTCGGGCCAGCTCCCAGGCACGATGCCACCCCAGTGCAGCTGTTTCTGTGGGAAATTTGTTCTGGCTGGATATCCTACACCAGAGACTGTCTGGTCGTGAATCGGCCAAACATTTATCAAGGGTTTCCTGTAGGCCTTACACTGTGCCAGGAGCTGGGGGGCAGAAACCTAGGCCTCTCCTTCTGGACTATAGAGTTCAGGTGTAAAGATAAGCTATGGCCACAAGTGACTGTCATACAACGCGCAGAAGTGAGAAGGGCTAAGTGCAAGGCAATCTGAGAACATCGCAGGTCCAGCTGGGAAAGATGAGCCGAGAAGATCAGAGAAGACCTGGTAAACAAGAACCACTTGAATAGGGACTTAGAGAATTGGGACACGAGGGGAAAGAGTTGGGAAGGAAAGGCTAGGCCCTCTCTGATAGTATTTCCTATTGCTTTGTTTCGTGTTTCCCCTGGGGACAGGGCCCATGTCCCTTCCTCAGCTCAGCCAGCATAATATAGGCATGTACTCCAAACCGACTTGTATGTAACTGTGGAGAAGACTGGGGTCCAAGCTCGAATGTTCCCTAGCAGTGTTCCCAGGTCTCCTAGTCCTCCTGCAAGTAGTAGTCCCACAATAACCCCTGGGCCCCAGCAACTCACCTGCACAAATGGGGCACAGGGCAGTATCCTGGACCCCACTGCTTTGGGCCTGGCGTCGGTGGTATTCTCTCTGCCCTGCTTTTGCCATCCCCTGCTGGTTGGGCCGTGAGTTCGAGCTCGATAAAGGCCTGTGAGAAAGAACAGTTAAAGACCAGCTATTAGTAAGAGGCTACAAGGGCTGAAGGAGCCTTGAGTTTGGATGGAAGAGTGTGGACTCCTTGATGTGGAGCCAGAAGCCCTGGCTGGAGTCCTGGTTTTCCCACTTGATGTATCCAACCTCAGGGAAGTCATTTAACCTTGAACATCTGAGAAAAGAAGTTCTATTATTGCTTTCAGGTTTTAAAAATTATTCTTTTATTGAGATATAATGCATATCCAATAAAATTCATCCTATTAAAGTATACTATTCAACAGGTTTAGGATATTCACAAGGTTGTGTAACCACCGTGACTATCTAATTCCAGAACATTTTTATCACCCCCAAAGGAAATCCTAAACCCATTAGTAGTCACTACCCCCACCTCTTTACCGCCTCAGATCCTCGCAACCACTAATCTACTTTCTGTCTCTATGGACTGACTGTTGTCATTTAGCTTGTTTCAAAGTGCATCCATATTGGAGCTTGCATCAGTACTTCATTCTTTTTTCATGGGTGAACAATATTCTATGGTAGGAATAGACCACATCTTGTTTATCTGATCATCAGCTGATGGACACTTGAACTGTTTAGACTTTCAGCGATCATGAATAATGCTGCTATGAGCCTTTGTCTATATGTTTTTGTGTGAACCCCTATTATCAGTTCTTTTTTTAAAGATTTTATTTATTTATTTGAGACAGAGAGAGTGGGGGAGGGGAAAGGCAGAGGGAGAGGGAGAAGCAAGGCTCCCCGCTGAGCAGGGAGCCTGACTCAGGGCTTGATCTCAGGACCCTGAGATCATAACCTGAGCCAAAGGCAGACGCTGAACCGACTGAGCCACCCAGGCACCCCTGTTATCAGTTTTTGGGTTCTATTCCTAGGAATGGAATTATTGTGTCATACGGTAACACTATGTTTAGCTTTTTGATGAACTGCCGGACTGTTTATCAGGGTAATTGTAATATTTTACATTTTCACCAGCAGTGTATGAGAGTTCCAATTTCTCCACATCTTTGTCAACATTTGTTATTGTCTTTTTTTTATTTTAAAAATTTTTAAATTTAATTTTTAAATTTTTAAATAAACATATAATGTATTTTTATCCCCAGGGGTACAGGTCTGTGAATCGCCAGGTTTACACATTTCACTGCACTCATCATAGCACACACCCTCCCCAATGTCCATATCCCCACTACCCTCTCCCGTCCCCCCTCCCCCCAGCAACCCTCAGTCTGTTTTTTGAGATTGAGTCTTTTACAGTTTGTCTCCCTCCCAATCCCATCTTCTTTTATTTTTTCTTTTCCTACCCCCAGCCCCCCACATTGCATCTCCACTTCCTCATATCAGGGAGATCATATGATAGTTGTCTTTCTCCGGTTGACTTATTTCGCTAAGCATAATACCCTCTAGTTCCATCCACATCGTCGCAAATGGCAAGATTTCATTTCTTTTGATGGCTGCATAGTATTCCATTGTATATATATACCACATCTTCTTTATCCATTCATCTGTTGATGGACATCTAGGTTCTTTCCATAGTTTGGCTATTGTGGACATTGCTGCTATAAACATTCGGGTGCACGTGCCCCTTCAGAGCACCACGTTTGTATCTTTAGGATATATACCCAGTAGTGCAATCGCTGGGTCATAGGGTAGCTCTATTTTCAGTTTTTTGAGGAACCTCCACACTGTTTTCCAGAGTGGTTGCACCAGCTTGCATTCCCACCAACAGTGTAGGAGGGTTCCCCTCTCTCCACATCCTTGCCAGCATCTGTCATTTCTTGACATGTTAATTTTAGCCATTCTGACTGGTGTGAGGTGGTATAATTTTAATTTTTAAAGTAAGATCTACAACCCACATGGGGCTTGAACTCATGACCCAGAGATCAAGAGTTGCATGCTCTACGACTGAGCCAGCCAGGTGCCCCTGCTATTCTCTTTTTCGTTACGGCTATCATACTGTGGTTTTGATGTGCTTTTCTCCAATGGCTAATGATATTAAGCATTCTTTTCATGTGCTTATTGGCCATTCCTATATCTTCTCTGGAGAAAAGTCCATTCTGATCTTTTGTTCATTAAAAATTAGGTTTTCTTTTTATTGTTGAGTTGTAAGCATTCTCTATGTAGTCTAGAAACAAGTCCATTATTAAATATGACATGCAAATATTTTCTCACATATTCTGTGGGTTCTTTTTCTTTTCTTTTTTTTTTTTTTAAAGATTTATTTATTTATTTATTTGACAGACATGGATCACAAGCAGGCAGAGAGGCAGGCAGAGAGAGAGGAGAAAGCAGGCTCTCCACAGAGCAGAGACCCTGATGCGGGGCTCGATCCCAGGACCCTGGGATCATGACCTGAGCCGAAGGCAGAAGCTTTAACCCACTGAGCCACCCAGGCACCCCTCTTTTTATTTTCTTGACAGTGTTCTTTGAAACAGAAAAAGATTTCAAGTTTAATGAAGTCCATGAGATACAATGTACTTATATTCAGATTCTAATTCACCAAAGAGCTCCCTCCTTGTTTAACTGGCAACAAGTGGACAAGGATATCTTTTCTCTATTTACCCTTTAGGTCCAGACCCTGAGATCAACATACAGACACAAGGGTGCTCTGACCCAACTAAGACACAAGTGGGGGAAGAATGACAGGTGTAGAAGGGCAATAAGGTTTGGGGAGGTGATTTGGGTCTTTCAGCTGACCTACTCACCTGCGGGCTTGTACTTTCCATCTCTTTGTCCTGCCCACATGATTCTCTGAGTTCTGCTCCTCTGGTCTGAGCTCTGTGTTAGAAGTACACATTAAATCTAGCATATTAACAAAAAGGCCTCATATATGATGTTCCTTCTTGTTTTTTTCTTTTAAGACTTTATTTATTTATTTGAGGGAAGGATAGAGAGCATGAGCAGGAGGAAAGGGGCAGAGGAGAGGGAGAAGCAGGCTCCCCGCTGAGCAGGGAGCCCAACGTGGGGCTCGATCCCAGGACCCTGGGATCATGACCTGAGCTGAAGGCAGATGCGGAACCAACTGAGCCACCCAAGCGTCCCATGCTTTGCCTTGAAATACTTATCACAGTCTGAAGTTTTAGACTTACTTGTATGGCATGGAGAAGTCTCTCAGTTAGGGTAAGAGCACTGCTATTTTATTTACTGCGGCATCCCTGACACCTAACATGGAGCCTTGCACATAGAGATGTTCAATAAATATCTATCAAGTGAATGGCAAAAAACCCCAGCAACAACCATTTGTCTAGCCATTCAGAACTTCCGAAACACTTCATATAGGATTTAATATTTTGAAGGCACTTTCATAGCTCCAGTGCTCTGACTGGCCCCGAAAGGTTAGTTCCCATTTTCTGTCTCTCTCTCTTTTTTTTTTTTTTTTAAAGATTTTATTTATTTATTTGACAGACAGAGAGGCAGGTAGAGAGAGAGGAGGAAGCAAGCCCCCTGCTGAGCAGAGAGCCAGATGCGGGGCTCGATCCCAGAACCCCGGCATCATGACCTAAGCTGAAGGCAGAGGCTTTAAACCACTGAGCCACCCAGGCGCCCCTGTTTTCTGTCTCTTAAAATAATAAACTACCTCCTTCCTCATGTGGTAGACAGTTTCTGAAATTCCTCCTCCCACTGAATTTAGGCAGAATCTAACGACTTGCTTTGAATGAACAGAATACAGCAAAAGTGATGGGCTGCCACTCCTGTAATCAGGTTCTAAAAGACTGACTTCTCTCTTTTTAATTTTTTTAAAGGATTTTATTTATTTATTTGACAGAGAGAGATCATAAGTAGGCAGAGAGTCAGGCAGAGAGAGAGAGAGAGGAGGAAGCAGGCTCCCCGCTGAGCAGAGTCCGATGCGGGACTCGATCCCAGGACCCTGAGATCATGACCCGAGCTGAAGGCAGAGGCTTAACCCACTGAGCCACCCAGGTGCCCTTAATTTTTTTTAAGCTTATTTATTTTTTAGTAATCTCTATACCCAACATGAGGCTCAAACTCAAACCCTGAGATTAAGAGTCTTAAGCTATTCTGACCAAGCCAGCCAGGCGACCCAGACTGACTTCTTTCTTGCTAGCACTCTCTCTCTTGTTCTCTAGTTTACACACTCTGATGAAGCCAGCTTCACTATGAGATGCCCCAGGGAGAGGCTCCCATGGTCAAGAAAATGAGGGAAGCCTCAGTCCAACAGCCCATGAGGAACTGGTCCCTACTAAGCACCATGGGAGTAGCTGGGGAGCAGATCATTTCCAGCGTAGCCTTGCCATGACTGTAGCTTCGGGTCAGATCTGGACCCAGAGGATGCTGGTAAGCCAGGCCCAGATTCTTAACTATGAGAAACTGTGAAATCATAAATATTGTTGCAAGCTACCAAGTTGTGGTATGCAACCATAGGTGACCAATGTTTATGCAACCATAGGTGACCAATGTACCCTATTTCTGCAATGAGACAACATACTTATTTCTTTAAAATGAGAGATAAATTGTTTCCTTTTTAAAAATTTTCTTTAAAAATGAAGTTCTTGGGCGCCTGGGTGGCTCATTGGGCTAAAGCCTCTGCCTTCGGCTCAAGTCATGATCTCAGGGTCCTGGGATCGAGGCCCACATCGGGCTCTCTGCTCAGCAGGGAGCCTGCTTCCCTTCTTCTCTCTCTGCCTACTTGTGATCTCTGTCTGTCAAATAAATAAATAAAAATCTTTAAAAAAATAAAAATAAAAATAAAAATGAAGTTCTTTAAAATGTTCTTTAAGTTCTTTAAAATGACAGATAAATTGTTTCCTTTTTAAAAATTTTCCCAATAAAGCAATGAGTGAAACCAAAGGTTTTCAATGAGAACTCTATGTGTTCTCTCTCTTGTTGTCTAGACCAGGTAAAACTAAGAACCCCAGGGTTCAAATCCTGGATTTGCCACTTATTAGCTGTATGACTCAGAAAATTGAACCTTTCTGAACCCCAGATTCTTCTATAAAATGGGTGTAACTGTAACAGTATCTACTTCATAAGTTTGTTATGAACATTAAATAGTTAAGTAATAGTTAAGTAACTATTATAAACTATAAACTACATTTATAAACTATAAATAGTTAAGTAATAGTTAAGTTAGTAAAAGTGCCTTAGCAATGTCTGGTGCAAAGTAGGAGCTCTGACGTGTTTAATCCTTTCTTCCTCTGTGATAAAACAGTGCTATTCCCTTACTTTATTTCCCCCATTAAGCTCCATACACCACCACCTTGACCTAACCGTCCTACCGAAGTGATCACAAAACATTAATACTGCAAGAGGCCAATATACTATGTGGTTTAATTCCTTCACTTTGAAGATGAGGGAATTGAGGCCCAAAGAAGTAAGGATTCCTGATTTCTAGGCCAATACTATACAATATTTGATTTCTCTTCTGGTAACAACACACTGACATCTGTCTGTTCTCCCACATGAAGTCCCATTGGTAAGGCATCCTTGTACAGCAGCGGTGGATTCTGGCAGAAGGATGGTGCTAGGGAGAGTGAGGAGCCAAAGGCAGGTGGTGGGACTCACCTGTGCTGGCTGGCTGACTAGGACCTGGTTCTGAGGGGCTGGTTCTCCTGCTTGCGGGGGGGACCCTCTGGGCAGCTGAAAGCACCATTCGGGCTGAACGGCCCAAAGCCCCTGGCTGCAGCTGCTTTAAGATATTCTTGAGCTCTGAAATTTCCTTGGTGCTCCTACAGGGACATAGACATCACTCGGTTTCATTAGGAACAGAGACCCCATTCTGCTCCCCCAAGTCAGTGGCATCTAACCAAGAAAGCCAGTTTGATATACAGATAGGGTTAGGTCTAGCAGAAGTGATCAAGTTGGGGGAAAGCAGGAAGTGAGTGCCTGTGAGTGACTTGGTAGCTTTTCTTTTTTTCAGGAGAAAGAACTGAGAAGTGGACAAGAGACCTCCATTCTGGTAGCTACGTACGTTTGGGGATCTGGGAAGAATGTCCTCCGAATGGAAGGATTAGCCAGCCAGGGGCTGGGACTAGACTCCTGAGCATCAGAGCCCTGAGAAGAAAATGGAGAAATATGAACTACAGAAATTCACCACCAGGGGGCACTGCCACCTAGTACCAGGGATAGTCCCAAACCTGAGGGCTTCGGCTTAACAAGTATGTATATTTGGCATAACTTTATGTGGTACCTTTGCTTGTGAGCACACTCTCTCCCAGCCGCAAGATATGAGATTCAGTAATTTTGTATACTTAGTTTCCCAATGCTAAGCGTTTAGTCATGATCCTGAAAGATCAAATATATGCTGTTGGGAAAAATGGGGCCATGGGACTGAAAATCACGTGCAAATTTTTGAAAGCATATATATGCAGCTTCAATCTGTGCATATGTAAAATTGATTCCTGTAGGTACAAAACTCAAACCATTTATCTATACACCTATGTGAGAGAAACTAAGTATACCCATATGTTTGTCTATATTGAAAGAAAGTTCTATTTTGAACTATTTGGGGACATTCTTATCATTTTTCTCTTCTAAATAATATGTAGTAATATTGTTCAATTTCCAGTATGATTTCTTTTGTGAACTATTTTGTTCACCTGCAACTACAAACCTACCAATTTGGTCACCATTTCTAGCCACTGATAGAAAGAGATGTGTATGTATGTATGCGTATATGCGTATATAGATACAAGTATTAGCCTAGCCACTAGCACTAGCCACTATACGTAAATATCACAGGCATTTTATAAACCTCTCTACTTTTAATTCCAGAAATGTCTACATGTAATAATCACTCAACAGATCATTTCTACATAGATTTTATTTATGCGGTATGTGCCACAGCTTCTATCTTGTTAATATTCAGTTTATCTCTGTCAATTCATCTGTACCTATTTCCTTTTTTCTTTTTCTAAATTTCCTTTTTCCCTTGAATTTAAAAGAACTAAAGATTTTTGTCTTTAATTTGCAGCTCTGATACTTCTATCACAGATTCTTTTTAATCTTTTTAAATTAATTAGTTAATTACTTAAGTAGTTTTTAACTAGGCTCCCTGCCTAGCATGGAGCCCAATGTGGGTTTAATTCCTCTATGATCTCCATGACCTTGAGATCCAGACCTGAGCTGAAATCAAGAGTCCAACGCTTAACTGACTTGAGCCACCCAGGTGCCCCTATCGCAGATTCTTCTAAAAGTAAACATCTTTCTTATAAAGCATGACCTTGGCCTCATTCTGCAAGTACAAGAAGTAGTATTTTTATTCACATTCACAGCTTCTTTTATTTATTTAAGTAATCACATTTACTGTTTAATATTTTATAAGTGCCATTACAGTCTCATTTTGGGCCTAGCAGTAATTTTGAAATATTTTAATTTTCTAGGGTTTTTATTTTCTCTTTACCTTGTCTCATAAATTTTACAGTGAATGCTACTTGAAAGCACAACTGGATGGGTGTGGAGATATGGTTCATTTAACTTTAACTCTAAGTGAGTTTAGAAACTGGGCTCCTGAGCACAGGTTAAGTGGAGTCAGGTGGCCTCGGTTCAAATCCACCCCAAGACTTATGTAGCCACGTGACCTCGGGCATCTCATCAAGTTTCTCTGTGCTTCTGTTTCCTAACTGAAAAACCAGTGCCACGAAAGACCCTCTTTCACAGACCTAAAAGCCCTTATGTTTTGTTATCACTATCATACACTATTATATCATACACCATTATTACTACACTGTAGGAAAAAAGCCTATGGAATTTTAGAGATCTTAAATTACAAAACTAAGTGCTACCACTCATGTTTCCATGTGCCAACCTTCTCTTGTAGAAACATTTCGGGATCTCTTTCCCTGTAGTTTCACTGAGGTGTGTGAAGTATGTCTGCATACAATATGTGTGCATATATATGTGAGGTGTGTGCAATATGTTTGCTTCTGCTGTAAACGTTCAATGCCTTTCTGACATTATGGCTCTGGAGCTGCTGACTCCCTCCTCGATCCCAGCAGGGTCTTAAAGGTGCAGAGTAATTGAGATGGCCATATTAGGGAGATATGATTTTTTGCGATCGCCCATAATTAGGGAGACCACATGTCCTGATTTGCCTGGGACAATACTGCTGTTTTTTAAAGATTTTATTTATTTATTTGACAGAGAGAGATCACAAGTAGGCAGAGAGTCAGGCAGAGAGAGGAGGGGAAGCAGGCTCCCCGCCGAGCAGAGAGCTTGATGCGGGGCTTGATCCCAGGACCCTGAGATCATGACCTGAGCTGAAGGCAGCGGCTTAATCCACTGAGCCACCCAGGTGCCCTAATACTGCTGTCTTGATAAAATTCATAGCACTCTTTTTTTTGCATTCCAAGGGACTCTGAGTTTGGATGGTAAATTTTATGGTGTTCCTATCTACAACTTGCCCCTGAACGGTGAGTTATTCTAAAAGCCTACTTTGTTCTACGCTCTGTGCTAGCTGCCAGGAATCAGTGTGGAACAAGACAAACAGGTTCCTAATCTCGCAGAGCTTGAGTTTGATGGGAGCCAGGCCAGGCCCTGGGGTTGTATCTCCACTCACTCAGGCCCGTACACTGCAGAGCTGGAATCAGCAGAGTACTGGAAATGCTTCCACGGGTCTTGCTGCAGATTTTTAACCCTTCCAGGGAAGGAGGAGGAAATCTCAGACCAGGCTTTACTTTGTCTCAGTTCTTTGGGTCTCCCCTGAGGCTATATGGCAAAAGCATCTCCTCCTTCATTTTCTCTTCCCAATGTCCAGTCTCTTCTTTTTCTCAGTAACCTCGACAGGAATGACACCTGTGACACTGACTCGGGGGGCTGAACTTTTGGCTATGTCAGATGTTTGGAGCTTCTAAAGACGAAGTGCATAGGAAGCGCTATGGTACATGACAGGAGATTTGATTTCTAGTCCCTCCTCTGCTCGATTCACTGTGTGAATTTGAATACAGAAGCTTCCCTAGCTGAGATGCAGAATGAAGTGCAGAAGGGGGCTTGATGATCTCTGTGTATTTTTTCACCTCTAGATTCTATGACTCTAGCTTTGTGTGATTCTGTCTTTGTACTTGTTTGGAGGGAATTATGATGGAGGGTACTGGAAAGGTAAATGAAGACACCAGGGACAAGAAATCAGGAAGAGTCCGAATGGGTTTAGGAGGAAAAAAATAACTAGAAAACTGGCTAAGAGGGGAGGCACACTGACCAGATACTTATCCATCTTCTCTTAGCAGTATGTGTGTGCTGTACAGGGAGAGAAAGCAGGAAAACAGACGAAATCGCAGAGCACGTATGTGAGATTCTAACTGGCTCTCCTGGCAGGTGGGTCAGGCAACAGCAATGACAGAGAGACAGTAAGTGAGCCCTGGGACTCACTTACTTGCAGGTGCCAGAAGGAAAAGTCTGGTGAAAGCCATAGCCCACAGGAGCCTACACCTAAAGTATGAGATTAAGTTTGAATCCAAAAAGAGCTTCATTCTTGCTAAAGAACAAGTGGTCCAATAGCTGTGGGTACGCTGTACTGAAGCCTTGCTCCCTTGACTCTCCCACAGGTGAAAGGGGAGGACGGGCATTCACTCTTACCTGTAAGAAAGGGCAGCAAGCCCATTTATATTTTTATTTGAGCATGTGAGTGTCTATCCCTCAATCAAGCACCAGCTTTCTAACCAGAAACTGAAAAAAACAGTGGAAAAATATGAAGTCCTTGTTCCATCATTGTACATACCTGGCTCAGCCTAGAGCTCTCAGGGGCCGAGGGACCTCCCACAGGGTCATCTAAGGAGTCCAGGGAGGAACACACCCGGAGGAAGGCCAGGCCAAAAGACTGCTGACGTGTGAAGGGTTGGGAGCAGGTCAGGCGAAGTCGATCCCATGACTCACCTGAGGCTGGCGCCAGGAAATCATCTCAAGGGAAAAAGAAAGAAAATGAAAGGGACAGGAAATGCAGGTATGGAGGGGAGAGAGGACAAGAAGGTCAATACTGGGGACGAGAACGTCAATACTGGGGAGAGAAAAGAAAAGATGGACCGTACAGGGTAAACTCCAACAAAAG
The DNA here is from genome assembly GCF_963455335.1 of Martes martes. Taxonomy (NCBI): domain Eukaryota; kingdom Metazoa; phylum Chordata; class Mammalia; order Carnivora; family Mustelidae; genus Martes; species Martes martes. The sequence goes on from NC_137898.1 coordinate 58,012,235, forward strand.
GAAGAATGGAGGTCATGAGTAACTGGCCCGTTCGGCCTCGGTGCTCGGGGTCTGGCAGTGCCAAGCAGGCCAGGCAAGGTGTGCTCATGCCCAGTGCCTTGCCTTCCCACATTCACCCTTCTCTGTCAGGGTTCCACACTGTGCCCAGTACAAGCACATCCTCATTCTGCACCTCTCCAGGAGAGGTCTCTCAATGTCTCATTTTGACAGGAGGTACCTGCAGAGTTGGGGTCTGAGCTGACCCCTTCCTGGTGCATTGGCTGAGCTGGATCTACCCTTCCCGGACCATGAGATCTCAGCCTCCTCCACAGCACTCTGTGGTCTCCAGACTCACTCCCAGTATGACATACCAGTACCGCAAACCCCTCTTGCCTTTAATTCCCGGTGCTGTCTGGTAGTACCTCGTCTCCCGCACCTTGGGTGCCCCTCCTGTATCACTCTTCCCTCACAACATTACAAACACCTCTGTTGTCAACGTGGACAAATCCTCACTAGACTCTAAATCCCCAGAGGCTAGGAATCAGGTCTCAGGTTCTTCTGCAGTGCCTAGTGAACACAGATTTGCATTGACTGGAACTCAGGAAACACTGGGCACCACCTCATTATATCCATCCAATAGCCTTCCATCACTTACATAAACATTATTCTCCACTACCACTTATTCAGTGGTCCATCCTTATCTGCAGGGCACATGTTCTGAGACCCCCAGTGGATGCCTGAAACCACAGATAGTACCAAACCCTGTACACACTGTTTTTTCACTATACCTATATACCTATGATAAAGTTAAATTTATAAATTAGGCACAGGTTAACAACAACCAATAAAATAGAACAATAGAACAATTATAACAATATACTTTAATAAGTTATGTGAATGTGGTCTCTTTCTCTGTCTCTCTCAGAATATCTCACTGTACACTTTCCCCTTTTCTTGTGATGCTGTGAGATGATAAAATGCCTACAAGGTGAGAGGAAGTGAGGTGACTGATGAAGCTAGGCATTGTGACAGTTAGGCTACTACTTGACCTTCTGATACTGCGTCAGAAGGAGCATCATGTGTTTCTGGGCCGTGGTTGACTGCAGGTAACTGAAACCGTGGAAAGCAAAACCGTAGATGAGGGGCGGACAAATGTACTCACACTCATGTACATTTATACAAATAAAAACACTACTCACAAAGAGTTCTACCTCAGGCTCCACCGAATCATGTTATGTGTCAGTATAGATCAGCTCAAAAATATTCCCAGTTATCACCTGTTCTCACCACAGAGAACTCATACACAAACATACCACACAGCTGTTCACTTACTACTCCCCCGCAGATATAACCGAACTCCTGCACAGGCCCCTCTCACAAGCCTACCTACCAGCCCAGCTTCATGGCCCTCTATAGTGAGTCATCTAGCTTCACATCACTGTATCTCTTTCTCATAAACTCTCTTGTTCAGTCTCTCTCCCGTTTCTGCTTTTGCCTCCCTTACCATTTTTATTTGTCAAGATTTTATTAATTAATTTGAGAGACAGCAAGCAAGCACGAGCAGGGGGAGCAGAGGGTAAGGGAAAAGCAGACTCCTCGCCGAATGTGGAGCCCGCTGTGGGGCTCGATCCCAGGACCCTGGGATCATAACCTGAGCCAAAGGCAGACGCTTAACTAACTGAGCCACCCAAGCATCTCTCCTTACCATCTTTAAACATGCGGACGCCTGAGCGATTTTTCCCCTGCTTTAAGTCAGCTAGGGACATTAGCATGGTTGCAGGGAGCAGGGTGACAAAAGGTCTATCCAGGGACCAGGAAGAACGGCCCACATCAATTTGCAGGAAAGCAGAGCCACAGTTACCTGGGGACAAAAGGTTAAGAGAAGAATTTAAAGGTAATGGGAAGATGTTCCCCTGACTGTGCATAAGGAATTGGGTGGGAAAAAGACATTCTTCCCTTCTAGAGCTAGTTGGAGGCCTAGAAAGGTCAAGGAGCACAGAGCCAGCAACTGAAGTGGATGAGACCTCAGTCCACAGAAAGACAAGATGAAGGTTCACGGTGGTCCTCCCAGCCAGAAACCTTCCCTGACTCAGTAGACTTGCTGCTTCTCTGTCCTCTGGCTCTGGCAGGCAATAATAATCTCTGTCTCTACTAACCTCTGCTAAGGAGCCTGACATCTCTCTATCCTGACAGAGCTGAGACCAATGGTCTTTGTCAGTTCTCTACTCCAGAGAACTCTAAGGTCAACCTTCTCAACGCATAAATTCCTATGGAGCCTTCCTCAATTAGTGTGCAGAGCTCATCCCCCAGCATGCTCTTGACAATGATATTTAGAGGTGTAGACATGTTCTATTTGTTGGCACTTATAATTATGTCAGCATCCTAAGGCTTCACCCAGACTGCTCAGATCAAAGCAGGGCAGGTACGTTGCCTAAATCAGGGAATGCTATCCCCGTTTCATTCTATGTGAACAGAACCCTCAGAATTTGCCAACACCATACACCTGTCCCAAGAGCAAGGGCCACAACTCACTTCACACCAGTAAGGGCTTATTCCATGAAAGGTGCTAGACCAAACTGGGACACTCTGGTGGAGCATTTGGAGGGCAATGTTACTCCCATGTCTCTCGTGGAGGTTTCCAGAGCTCTGAGAACTCACTCACCCACATCAATGTAGCCAATGGGCACTGCCCTCTCCAGCTGGAATTCTACTTTCAGCTGCCCACTCTTGTCCTGAGGGCTGCTGAGCCAAGGTCCCCTCGGACTGTCTGGGTTCAGCAAGTTCTCCACAGGATACTTGGGATCCTAAGTCACAGAGAGAAGGAGAACATGAGGACCTTCACTGAGCCAAAGGCTAAAGAGGATGCCCAAAAGGAGGGATCCCTACATTCCCAAACCTTTCCAGGCATTTTAACATGACAGAAAGATACTAGATGGGAGTTATCATGTGCCAGGGGATTTACAGACCTTTCAACTGTCCTCCTACCAAACTACCGCATTTCATCCTCTTAACACTTTAGTTTACTATTTAGTTTACCTAACATTATTGCTTCTTAGTTTGTTAAATGATCAATAAACTGAAGCCTAGGTTCAGAAACTTACCCAAGGCTACAAGAGCTAAATAACCGACTAAACTCAGAACACCTAGGTCTTTGAATCCAGGGCCCTTAACCAGCACACTAGACTATTTTCATTTATAAGGTGCTTTCATAGACATCATTTATCTTCAAAGTAACCCTATGAGAAAAGTAAGGCAAGGATTTTTATTCTAAGTTTACAACTGATGGTTAGAAATCAAGTGTTTCGTTCAAAGGCAACAATAGCAGTACCAAGAGAGACATTCTTGGTTCGAATCCAAAGTTAGGTATTTTTTGTGGAAGGGCCCTGAGCAAACTACTTTCTCTCTCTGCATTTAAATTTTTTCATCTATAAGTAAAGGGGAGGGAGACTATATTCATGGTTTTTAATTTTGTTTTAGCAATAAAATCTGTCCTCTTAACTGAAATCTTAAACTAAAGTGTGTGTGTGTGTGTGTGTGTGTGTGTGTGTGTGTATTTTCAACAAATAAAAACAGAGCTCTGGTTAAAAGACAAGCTGGGGGCCTAGAGACATATATGAGCCCCTGCCTTCAATTTCCAGAAGTGGGTACCTGTAGAGTGCAGTTTGAAAACCTCAGTATTAGGTGTTAAGTAATGACCTCTGGCATTTTAGAAGGCTCAGTGTATGAAGAAAACCATTTAGGCTGACTATGTAGGTAAGAAGGATATGGGTAATTTTTTTTTTAAAGATTTTATTTATTTACTTGACAGAGATCACAAGTAGGCAGAGAGACAGGCGGGGCGGGCGGGAGAACCAGGCTCCCCGCCGAGCAGAGAGCCCCATGTGGGGCTTGATCCCAAGACCCCGGGAGCCGAAGGCAAAGGCTTTAACCCACTGAGCCACCCAGGCGCCCCTCCCAAAGACTCTCTTAAGGGTCTTCTGAAATGAGTGGGGATGTTTTCAACTGTTATAATGACCAAAAAGCATCATTGTCCTTAGGATCTGGAGCCCATGGATGCTAAATAGCCCACCAGGCAAATGACACTGCTACAGATACTGACTTACCCACCCAAAGTCCCGAGGTACCTTCTGAGAAAGACTAGGGTAAACAGAAGGGGAGGAATGGGAAGAAAGGATAAATGGATAGAAATGACAGGAGATGAAAGGGTGGCAAGTCCCTAAGAATCAGCCCTTTGGATCAGTCCTGAGCCCGGGCCCCGGCATCTAGATCTAACTGGGATAACTGGGATTTCCTGAAAGTGAACTTTTAGGGAGGAGGCTGAGATTTTTTTTTTTTTTAAGATTTTATTTATATATCTATTTGTGTGAGAGAGAGAAGGTAGAGAGAGCATGCATGCACAAGCAGGGGGAGCAGCAGGCAGAGGGAGAAGCAAGCTCCCCATTGAGCAAGCAGCCTGATGCGGGACTTGATTCCAGGACCCTGAGATCATGACCTGAGCCGATAGCAGACACTTAATTGACTGAGCGAGCCAGGCATCCCAGAGATCACCTTTGATGGTGGAGGTGATAACCTCAGAAATGACCTTGAATGTCCTGGTCTGCTCCCAATGGGAGAGTAACTAAACTGCCCTTCTAGGGACCCCGATATAGACTTTGGGCATATGGTTTTGACAGTTCCCTTCAAACTAAGGGTGGACTCCTGAGGTTGCTTTCTTCTTCACCTTTTTTTTTTTTTTTTTTTTTTTGGTTTATAATTTCAATTAGCAATAATCACACCTCAGATAAACCTCATTGGCTATGATACTGCCACTGTGCAAAGCTTTTTGGTTTATAATTTAAAAGAAATTTTTTTTAAATTTTTTTCAGTGTTCCAGAATTCATTGTTTATACACCACACCCAGTGCTCCACGCAATACATGCTCTCCATAATACCCACCACCAGGCTCACCCATCACCCCAACCCCTCCCCTCCAAAACCCTCAGTTTGTTTCTCAGAGTCCACAGTCTCTCATGCTTCGTCTCCCCCTCCAATTTCCCCCAACTTACTTCTCCTCTCCATCTCCCCATGTCCTCCTCTTCTTTACCTTTAATTCCTGGGAACACTTCTATTATGCATCCTGCATTACTCTGGGAATAGCCTGAGGGCAAGGGCTGTGTGTCCTCCTCTGATTTTGGATCCCCAAAGATGGGATATGTCCCTTCTGTTAAACTGGGGGTTTCCTGAAAGTGCAGCCAAGTCTCCTATTTTTGTCACTCTTCTCAGTCATCAAGAAAAACATCATGCCTAATTAACGTACCTGAGAGGAAAATGATACCACATGGCTAATCTTTACAGGAGCCATGGTGTGCCCAGCAGCTGTCCCAAGTTGGAGACGAAATTACTTTCTCCTAAGGTTTCTTCTGTCACCACTTTTGGCACTGCCTATGTTTTGGTCCCATCAGCTTCCAGAAGAGAACAAATCCTCATGCTACTCCTGAAGAAGAAAACAAAAGAAAAACAAAATTGGCCATGTTTGGTTCTCTGGTAATTTTTGCAGCAGTCAGTCAGACTGTTTCTGGTTCCCATGATGGACTTATGGGGGCAGTGGGTGGGGAACAGATCTGGACCAGGGGGTGAGATTCCAACAAACGTGAAATGACTGGCATGCAAGCATGGGGCAACAGAGCGGCAAGTAAAAAACATGTTAGCAAGGTAATATTTGGTCTATATGTAGGTGAGCTCCCCAGGGCATGAATTATGCCTTAAATCATTCACCTTTATACCCCTAGAGCCTAGCACATAGCAAAAATACAACAAATGTTCAACTGTATATACAGGTCTATCAATTTTTGTCTTCCCTTTAAAATCAATCTTCTTAAATTTGTTTTTTGTTGTTACTCCCTTATTAGGAATATTTAATAGCTTGCCAATGTATTCAAATCCCTTTTTACATGGTATGTACTTGATAAATATTAATGTAGCTTAGCCCCTCAAAGCATATATAATGGAGAGCTCTACATTTTCTACTTCATCTGCTCTTATTCCTTTCATCAGAGGATGTGTTTTACCTCTCATTGTTTTATTTAATATTGAAAGTTCATTATGGATATTTGTACTTTGTCGTTTGCCAAAATTTTACGGAACATTTTAAATGTATGCAAAAACACATGTTAGTATAGTGGACTCTTACCCATCCATCATTTAGCTTCAACAATTCCTTGGCTAGAGGTATTTTAGAGTTGTCTGAATGCCCTTAGGTGGGATTTCTCTCCAAATATTTATACCCTGCCCTTTTTATCCATGTTCGTTACCCATCTGGCTCCTGAGAATGTGTCCATGACCCCTGATAAATTCTTTTTTTTTTTTTTTTTTTTTTTAAAGATTTTATTTATTTATTTGTCAGAGAGAGTGAGCACAGGCAGACAGAGAGGCAGGCAGAGGCAGAGGGAGAAGCAGGCTCCCCGCTGAGCAAGGAGCCCGACGCGGGACTCGATCCCAGGACGCCGGGATCATGACCTGAGCCGAAGGCAGCCGCTTAACCAACTGAGCCACCCAGGCGTCCCTGACCCCTGATAAATTCTTGGCCATAATGTTTGGTCTTCTTATTTCCTTTCCCGTTCCCTCAACCCCAATTCTCCCCCTCACCCCCATTTCGAAGACATCCTTCATGCCATTGCCTTTGTTTGGAATGCTATTTCCCTTTTGTACTTGTCAAATCAAATGCATCTTTGATGCTCAAATATCACCTCCACCTCAACCATCTCAAGCAATAGTTCCATCCTCTTGATTCTGTGTTGTAATTATCTGGGTATATATCTTATGTCCCTTGATCAACTGTAAACTCTTGGAGGACAGACTTCATGTCTAATTCATTTCTGTATCCTCAGTGTAAGAGAGAAAACAGATTAGCAAATGTCTGCTGAATGAATGACCATAAAAACTGAGCTCCAGTGAGCCAGCAGTCATGGAGTGCTCAGAGCAGGGCAGACTGCTTTGACAGTGGTAACAGTTAGTGAAGGTCATCCAAAGGTCAAGCAGTCCTCACAGGTCACATTCAGTATGGTGCCATAGCTTTAGAGAGAGAAAAAGGTAAGATGAGCCCCGAGTCACCTCTCCAGGCCTTCAGATTAATTAAGAGTTGATTATTCCCACTAAAGGAACTCACTGAACTTCAACAATTTTTCTTACTCTCTGCATACAGGGATACATTCGATATATAAAAATAAATGATATAGTCTCTGTTTTGGAGGAATTCCCAGTATACATTTGTGATTTGATGTGAAAACTCTACCATCTCTCATCATTAACATACAGAGGATTGACTTGGCCAGCCCCAAAATACACCCTAGGCTTGGGGACCCTGAAGCTGTCAATCTTGAATATTTTATTTAGTTAATATTTTGGGGGTGTCTAGTAGGTACCAGGCACTGTACACAGCGATGAGTAAGATATATACAATCTTTTTCATGAAGATCATGGTTTATCAAATTGCTTGCAGCTCTCCAAGTTTAAGTGCTCTCCAACCTCCTTGCACTTGTATATACTGGTGTTCTTTGTTTTTTTTTTTTTTTTTTGCAATGGCATGTTTACCCTGTTTGTCTCCCCACTAAGTAGTGAGTACTTTGAGGATGTGGATTTTTGTCATATTCATCATCTCTCACACCTCAGGGAGGTGCTGAAACACAGTAGGCATAAAGAGCCATTGAAAAGAGTACTTTATTAAGTCAACATAATTCCATTCAGAATTTCAGCAGAAGTTTCTGGCAAACACGACACTCATTAACCAATAAAGAGCCACAAATTCCTACAACAATTCTAAAAAGACAGATCAAGCAGATTACAGAAACAGACTCTCATAAATTTGGAATTTGCATCCTGTTGACTATAAGATAGAACAGAATCATGAGTCTGTCAAAAAAAGGTGAAGTAACAAGTGGTGTTCAAAAAATTGGTCCACTTGTGAAGAAAAATAAAAGTAGATCCCTACCTCATAACGTATTTAAAAAATTATATCAAGTGATCAAAGATGGAAACATGAAAAATACCTTAAGTTAACAAAAACAGGGTGAAAATAGAAATGACTGACTGGAAGAAGATATCTGCAACACATAAAAACTTGGATGGTATTCAGAATATATATTTTTAAATATTACAAATCAGTAAGAAAAGGGAAAACAATGCAATAGAAAGCTGGAAAAAGATAGAAATACAATTCACATAAGATTTGAATGACCAAGAATCCATATTTTAAAAAAAGGCCTCATACTTTCTGGTAATAAGGAAATTGCAAGTACTTCTCTTCTAAGACCAGCAAAAATTAAAAAGTCTAAAAATGTAAAGGATTGGCAATAACATGGGGGAACTGACCCTCTCATAAACACTTCCAGCCCATCTTAATTCCAACTAGCTACATTCCAAGAATAGCCACATATGTGTGGCCTGTAATTAACTTATTTAAACAGTGCAGCTCTAGAGGGATTCACATGTGTATAGACACATACAATATTTCTAATAGGAAAAAACATAAAGTTTTAATGTCCATTAATTGAAGAATGGATAAATGGAATGGTAAAATACTATATACATTATATAATAGAACACTACCTAACAGCTAAAAGAAATTAGATGTAAATATACATAAACATGGACAGTTCTCAAAAAATATAGTGAAAGAGTAAGTTACAGAATGATATAGAAAATAGCACTTATTTTCATCAAAAAACAAAATGAAATAATACAATTACATTGTGAATACACAGACTTTTTCTCAATGGACTGGGAGAATTCCCAGCTAACTGTGATAATAGTGTCTGAGAAAGATGAAAGAGTAATGGGTCTCAGACTAGAAGACTCAAGTAAGTTCAACCTTTATCCGTATGATTTTATCTTTTTTAAAAACGAGGACGCAAAGAGATCACGATGTCAGTAGTCAATTTGGGGTGACAGGGTTATAAGGTATTTATTATATTCTCTATATTGTTTCACATAATAAAAGTAATCCCCCTTTTAAGTAAATAAGATGCCTGTAGATGGTGTAAATATTACCTTGTAACTTCCTGTTAGTCCTAAAATAAAGTTGACAGGCACTGCATTGTGAGTCCACTGGTCATCCTAGCACTATTCTCCCGATAGATCCAGCTGGGCCGCCCACGGGGTAAGTGGGCAGGGGCCATAGGTTTGTATGGTGTTGGGTCCGGATGTACCGATAAGAAGGGGTTGGAAATGAGTTAGGAAGCTTTAAGTTGGGGTGCAGCACAGAGAGAATAAGGTGTATGGGCGGGGGTAAAGATACGGGCTGCGCACGCACGATGTGTGGTGGGAAAGAGTACGGAGATTTGTAAAGCGACCCTAAGGCGTGAGAGCGCAAGCAGCAGATTGGGAGCGGTGGGGGTACCGCAAGGCTCTTCTCTCAGCTTCAGGGGGCTAAGCCGCACAGCCACTTCCCCCGCACCTCGGAACGCGCTGTTCTGTACATTCCTGGCGGCCACCCATTCTCGGCAACTCCCTTCCCCATCAACAACCCCCGCAAAGCCCCTCACCCAGGACAATGGACCTCGAAGAGCCACCGCTGCCTCAGATCCTGGACCACAAACCCATTCTCCCGCCAATCCGGCCCTCTGACCTCCGCCTTCTGACCTGGAGCACGACTCTTACGCCAACCCCAAATCCCGGAATGTGTTCTGTCGCCTCAGGAAGCCGCTGTTTCTGAAAGATGACTCCCATCGAAGCAAGAAGACGTTCGTGCGTATCTATGTATATTTTATGTATATTTGTAAATGAATATCTTACGGAAATTTTCACTCACTACAAATCTGTCCAGAGCGCGGAAGTTGAACTTCCGGGTCAGATTCAATACGTTCTGGGATATGTAGTCCTTAGCCTCCACGCTTCACTCCTTGGAGCTCAGAGTGAGGGAGCGTCGCGAAAGTTGACGGTTTAGAGACTCTTCTCTTTCGGGGTCCAAAGGGGAGAATTGGTGAAATATTTGCATTGTAAATAATACAGGCCCAATTTCTCATTTCCCAAGAACCCTCCTCCACCGAAACTTGGAAGTGCTTGGAAACCGTCCCTCCCTGACCTTTAAAGAGTAGCAGGTAGATGGTCTCTTAGTCCCTCTCAGAGCTCCGCCTGTCTTGATGCCCCGCCCCCCTGCTGGAGCTTGAGCCGCCTATTGGCTAGGAGCACTTGAGCGGCGGAAGCAGCTGGCTCGCACGGCGACGGGGGAGGGGGAGAGTTGTGAAGATGGCGGCAGTGGTGGAGGTGGAGGTTGGAGGAGGTGCTGCCGGGGAACGGGAGCTAGATGAGGTAAGAAGAGTTCAGAGTCAAGGAGGGAAGAGGCTTATCCTGAAACTGAAGGGAGGGGAGGAGAGGTATCGGGAGTAGGGTCCTAGGGGAGGCGGGACCCTGAGAGGGAAGGAGCCAAATGGGGGGCGGGTGCGCGGAGAGGGAAATCGGAGATACCCTGGACTCGGAGACTCGGAGGCGGACATGGGGGTAGAAGACTTGCAGTAACCTCGAGGGTGGAGATGGAAGATAGGAAAAGAAGCCAGAGAGGATGGGGGCATTAAGATTTGAGGTATTACTTGGGGGGGTCCTAGGGTAGGACTGAAGGGCTGAGAGGTAGCTTGAGTCGGAGGGGCGTGGACTTCTGTAAGGGAAGGCCGGGCTTTAGCTGTGGGAGAGTCGCGTCTAGGTTTGGCGTGGGGGTTGGGGACGCGGACCGGGAAAGAGTGCTAATCTGCTACTATTATAGCATTATTTTTTATATAAGAACTATTTTATTTATCCATACACTCTAGGCCTTTGTACCTAGTGTACTTAGTAAAGTTTTGGGCACTGAATGGATGAACGAATGATCACACACCGGAATTCATCCATTCACTCATTTAACAAACGTTACATATCATCTTTGCGCTGAGTTCTGGGCTAAGTGCTAGGGACGTAGGGGCCTTCCCATTGACGAGGCCTCAGCCTAGTGATGGGAGACACACAGGGAAGACTAGTCACTGCATCATAGGTTTAATGATGGCACTGCAAAGAGGGGACCAATTGAGTTTGGGCTAGGGAGGGGTTCCCAGAGGAACTGAGTCTTACGGGGTAAGTGATTCTCTATTTCTGGCTCCTTCTAAACGTATGAGTTCTTTGAGGATGAGCTCCTTAAGGATGTATGTCCCCTTTACCTGTTTAATAGGCATTTAACAACGGATGTATTTAATTACCAGTGGTCCTTGAGTCACTAGGAGGAAAGACACATTGAGTTTGGAAGGAATGAAGGGACAGCGCTGAGAAGTGAAGAGAAGGTGAGAAAGTAAAGGGAGATGATTTTGAGGTCAAAGGTACATTCAGAACAAGGGGTGCTTGTGGCCTTGCACAGGACACAATATAGACAGCACAGAGGGATGGGAGGAAGGAGATTGATTGTCAGGAATGGAACCCAGGGGATCTCTGAGGGATCAGAATCTTAGAGGCTTTGGGGTGGGTGATTGGGGAAGTCTGGGGGAGAGGTTCAGAAGGGGAGTAGAAGTGGACTTGAGAAGTCAAGACTGGTGCTTTGTGGTGGGATGACTTGGTGGATTTGGTTTGCCTGATTGGGATCATTAAGGTGGCAGGAGACTGAGTACCCGACAGGTGGTTAGAACAGGGGGAAATTTTTAAGAACCATTTTAGACCCATAGCTCCCAGCCACTAGAGGTGTTTAGATACCACTTGGTTGGTGACATGGGGTGGTTGTGGAAATGACCTCTGAGGCCCCTTACAGCTTTAAGTTTCTTTGATTACAGTTGGCTGTGATTCAGTGAGATACATTTCAAAGCACCCTGGAAAAAGGAAATACAGTATTGAAGTTATTACATATAGTTTGTTAGTCATGAGTTCTCCTTTGAGAGAGGCTAATTTCAGTTACATATATCAGGGTTCATTGAGATAAAGAGCTAAAGAATTAGCAGAGGAGAAAAGAAAATGTAAGAAAAGAACTTCCAAGTTTTGATGTAAGACATTTTTGATTTTTGCTTCTTACCTTTTCTTTCATTACGTTTCAAGAACTTAAGAGCTTCTAGTTGTATAATATGCTTATTATGAGTGTATTATATAGACTTAGAGTGTCATGCCTGGAGGTCAGCTTTATGTGTAACCACTAGCATCCATCCCCGAAACTTCTGTTATTTTTTACTGAGAAAGAATATAATCTGTGGTCTGGAAATTCTATATGGACTGTTTCTATCTTTTGTGTGTTTGAGGAGATAACTCTGAGAAGTAGTAGCAGCCAGTTAGCCCTTCAAGCGCCCTCACCCTAAACAAAGAAAAAAAGCAGGGGTCTGGTCTGGCAGACCTTAGTTTATGTAATACTAGAGTCTACCCAGCTGTTTCTTAGCAGCCTTAGCTAGTAAAGAAAAAGGTGAAAGCCATTCTTATAATTTGTAATGATGGAGGTCTACTGTGTGTTATACACTGGCAATTCAAAGGTAAGAGAATCTTTACCAACTTAGTGTAAGGAAGAGATATGTAAATAGCTCCGTAGTGCTAGATAATTGTTATAATAGAAGTGTGTGAAAAATTCAGTGGGGCAAGCACTTGAGTCTGCTAGGGAGAGTCAGTGAAATCTTTGTGATAGAGATGGATTTTGAGCTGGAAAAATAAAGGTTGTGTTTACAAAGAAGTAGTGACTTGCATGTGGCATCAGAGTTGTCTCCCTGTAGCCCTTTCTGTTTTGTAGAGAGACTCCTGTGGGGCCCAGATAACCGTAATGGATAGCCTAACTAAGCTGCAGTTGGTGCTCTTTGCTGCTTCTTTGGAAAGATTGCACATGCTGTGGTTTTGTTCTTCAGGATATTGTACCTGTGTTTTCCAATATCACATATCTTTAGTATGATAAGTGATCTGGAATAGCAGTCATCAGTTCATTTCTTTCCTCTTTTATCTTTTCATTATATGTTTCTCTAGTAATTGAGGTAATTTAGGCTGCGCTAAGTGCTTCTCTTGTGTTGCAGAAGTGTATGGAAAAGAGGGTTTAGGAAATGATCTACTGGTGGAAAAGGTTACTGTTTATTGAGTCCTTACCATAAACCAGCCTGTGTTTAAAGTCCTTTACTTGCATTATCTCATTCATTACTAAGAGCCCTGTGAGTTAGGTGGTATTAATTGCATTTTATACAGGAGGAGAGTAAGGCTAAAGAGATTGGAGTAACTTTCGTAGGATTCCTCAGCTGGGGAGCTGGGAGGTGTAGATTCGAACCCAGGTCTGCCTGTGCTATCCTGAGCTTATCCCGTACTGTAAGGAGCACCTTGGTTCTATTTCTCTGTTTTTTATGCTGTGGGGATTGGTAATTTAAAACTGTATGGTCTTATGATCTCATGTAAAAATTGATACAGTATATTTCGTAAGTGACTGTGATTCCAAAGAGTATTTTGAGTCTCACAGTTGTGACAGTAATCTTATTAGTATTCCCTATTTATGATCAAGAAAGTTGAGGTTCAGAGTATTATGAGAATGCTAAGGATCTTGCAGCTACTATGTGGTATCGCTAAGATTTAAACCCAATTTTTTCCCCAGATTCCAAAGTATTTGTTTCCCCTTAGTTTAAAGACCTAAACTGTAGGGCCCCTGGGTGGCTCAGTTGGTTGGGCGACTGCCTTCAGCTCTGGTCATGATCCTGGAGTCCCAGGATCGAGTCCCACATCAGACTCCCTGCTCGGCAGGGAGTCTACTTCTCCCTCTGACCCTCCCCCTTCTTGTGCTGTGTCTCTCATTCTCTCAAATAAATAAATAAAATCTAAAAAAAAAAAAAAAAAAGGCCTAAACTTGCAAACACATCTAAGCAAGTAAACTGCCCCTTTCTTTATGTACAGAAGTTTCATCTCCAAAACATGAAGTAGCCTTTCATTCCTGAGAGGTGTAAAGTAAGGGTTAACCAAAGGAATATTAGTTTTTCTACACAGGTCCTTTAATTTACTAATAATTTGACTCTGCTGGACCCACCCCACCCCGACCCTCACCCCCATGGGAGGAGTGATTAGCTTAGTGGCATTTAGGGAGATGAGAGTGGGTCTAGCCAGCTCAGGCTAGGTATTAAATAGGCTGTGATAACTGGTTAGACTCAGTTGTTGCTCTCAACTTGCCAAACCACTTCGTGCTGGGGGATATTAGTGGGATAAAACATGGTTATGAGATAGGTGGCTCAGAAGCAGACCCACTCCTGGAGCCCTGAATTCCTCCTGGAAGGTGTAAATGGCCAACTTCAGAGAGGAACTGGAGGCATCATTTTGGCACCGAGAGCCGGCTTGGGATGTAAGGTAGAAAAAACATGTCAGCAATCCAGTCAGGGCCAGCCGGCCTGCCTGGCCAGTGCCTAGGAATTCTGGATTCGTCTACTCCCAGTGCTTGTTCATCTGCCAGAATGATGTGATATGCAGATCAGTGAGTAGTTTCCGGCTCAAGTTCAAAGCAAGTATCCCAGTCTATAACTAACTTGAAGTATTGCTGCCTCAGATGTGTAATTTACCTCATCTGGGCCCTATTTTGTTCTTGTTAGAAGAGGAGATTGAACTAGATTGGTGGTTTTTAAACCTTTATTTACCACAATACCTTTCATTCATGCAAAATCTCACTTTGAAGCCTTGGGGTCTGTGAGGGGACTCAGAACCCCTCAAAGTGTCTCAAGACACACTTTGATAATCAGGGAGCTCTCTCTTACTGCCCACTGATTGGATGACCCTACTCTTTGTTCCTTCAGTCCCACCCCCACCCCCCATACTTCCTCTAGCCCATGCCTATCAAGGATTATTTTGTCTGTCTTCCCCACCAGATTCTTAGCTACAAGAGAGAGCAGAGTCCAAACCTGTCTTGCTCATTGTTGTAGTTCCTTCCCTCAGCATGCTGTGTGGCATACAACAGGCTCCTACTAAGTGTTGGATAATTACTATTTTTGAGTAATAGTAATAATAGCTACCAGTTAGTGAATGTTTGTGATGTGCCAGCTCCTTTACTTAGTAGTATGTGTTTTTTTATTTTTGATTGAATGTTTACAACATCCCTATGAGAATTGAACTATTGGACTAAGTCATGTTTAAAACTTTCTGGTTCTAACATACTGTGCACCATGTTTCTGGTTACTGCCAGGTCTTTTTTGGTGCCGTCCTGTCTGCCTAGAATGCCTATCCTTTCCCTCTGTTGTGTTTCTAAATCTGCCTGTACTTAAGGTTCTAGCCTTAAGGCTGTCCTGACTTCGAGAACTAATCTGATCTACACTGATTTCTTCTTTCCCTGCCTTTGATGGTTTTCTGTGTGTTCATTTATAAACTCATCAGCCTTTTTTGAAGCACCTTCTGTGTGCCAGGCACTGTGCTATGCTTAAGGATACCAAGATGGAGAAGGTGTGATAATTGCCTTCATGGAGTTCATGGATTAGCATGAGAAGAGAAAGACTGGTAAATAAGTACAAAAACATGTCACAGGTGCTGTGCTAGGCAATAGATGCGGTGGGTACATCAAGGAGGAAGTGGCAGTTCATGTCATATCTTCTCTTCCCAGCTTGACTGGTAAACCCCTAACAGGGAGGCTGTAGAAATCCCTTGCTTCCTCAAAGTCGTAATCACTGCTTTGTTTTGTTTTTGTTTTTGTTTTTCCTCCTGTGGGTCTCTCCCTATAGACATTTGATAAATGTTCCTTGTGTCCAGGGGTTTTCCTCTCTAGAGATATTTGGCCAAAGCCAAGGTTTTACTGAGGGATTGAGGTGTGTGTGACTGACGTTTAATCTGGGATATCTGACCATTTTTCTTTGGGTTATTTTAAGGCATGTAAAATGAGAACTAGCATAGTGTGGTGGGGGGAAAAATAGTAATAAACAATACACCTGGGTTCTAGACTAGGAATAGCCTATTTGTTTTATCTCAGAGACAGCTAAATGATAATAGATGCTTGGAAGGCTGTGTTGAGGATTCTGAGACCAGGGCTCAGCAGGTAAGTGCTGAAGTTGAAATAAGATAAGAATACTTAGTCTGTGCCAGGTCCTGTGCCGAGTGTTTTATATGCATTATCTAACTTAATACCAAAACCTTACAGTAGGTACTGTTATGGTTATCTCCATTCTACAGATGCGGAAACTGATGTATAGAGAATTTAAGTAACTTGCCCAATGTTATACAGCTGGATAAGTGACAGAGCTGGGGTTCAAATCCAAAACAACTCCAGTTCCTGTGCTCTTAACCACTCTGGGCAGTGTGAGTACTGTGTACTTCTATATTGTCCTACACTGGACATTTCTGTGTAAGTATGTGACCTCATTTACAGAGGTAATTTGACTGGGGTCATGCATTTGTCTATCTCCCATGAGATTCGGTTCTCCTCGAAAGCCCTATCCATCCTCATATAACTGGTGCCTGGCAAAGAGTATGATTCAATAAATGCATGAAGATTGAATTCATGAAAGATTTCAACCTTTCTGTGCCTCACTTCTCCGTCTGTGAAATGACATGTTTGGACTTAGAAGATGTTTTAGAGATCTCTTGCAGCTTTGCAAGTCCTGGATCCTAGTATTTTACTCTGCCTGTGTTCCCTGCAGTTTCTATCAGGTATATACTAATGACTGACTGAATGAATGAATGTATAATTATTGTTAATAATTTGTGGGCGCCTGCTTCCCCCTTCCCTCTCTGCCTGCCTCTCTGCCTACTTGTGATCTCTGTCAAATAAATAAAAAAAAAATCTTTAAAAAATAATTTGTGGTAATAATATTAAGTTGAGAGAAGGAAAAAATGGTGTTAGGGAAGTTGTGGACAAAAAAGGCCTGACTTCAGAATGCAGTCAGAATCTCATACTTTGGCAGATACCCTGTCTGCAGACAGTGTTTCCCATTACAACTCCTATCCCCAGCTTACTCTTGCTTTTTGCTAGTCACTTTTTGATTAAGCTTATATCTTAATAACTCATCTACTTCCAGAAGGAATTTAAGGTGTCATCTGGTCAATAAGGGGGGATAGGAGAGAGAGGAGGAAAGGATGAAGAGGAATGTTCTAACTCCTTGAATGCAGGGACTGTCTTTCTTTGTACATTCCTCAGTGGTTTACCGAGTGCTTGGCACATAGCGGACAACAGTATATTTATTGCATAAATGATGGGGTTGCCTGGGTGGCTTCAGTCAGTTAAGCATCTGACTCTTGATCTCAGGGTAATGAGTTCAAGCCCCATGTTGGGCTCCACACTGGGCTTGGAGCCTACTTTAAAAAAAAAAAAAAGATATCATAAATAAGAATGCTCATAGGTGTGAGTTCTGCTCAGGATGAGGGAAGTATTGACTCAATAGCAAAGGTTAACTGACTTGCTTAACTGTCTGTTTTTGAAGTAACACAGTATCACCTGATAGCATTTGCTTTTGAACTGCTTATGAAGCATTTTCGTTTGTAAGTAATAGTGTATTGCTCCTTACCAATCAGTCATTGGCAGAGAATCTAAGGACTTGCTCTCTGCCCCATAGTAGTACCCTATATAGATTTCTGTCAACTTTTACCATTTTATATTGTTCATCTCCCTGATTTGGCAGTGAATTCCTGGAGGGGACAACCATATCATTTTTCATCTGTGTTCCTAGCACCTAGTCTCTCACAGTGGCTAACATAGAGTAGATATTCAAATGTTTATTGAACTTGAATCTTAAATCTAGTCCTTCACTCAAGTCAAACATCCCCAGCAAGTGCTCACTCCCAGTCTATGTTTAAACCCCTCTAATGATAGGCAGCTTTCCCCCTGTGGTCAGTCTATTCCCTGTTTGAATACCTCTGTTGCAGTTTTCTTCAAATTGGGCTAGAATTCTTATTTCTGTAGCTTCAACTTTTTAGTACTCATTCCTTTTCCTAGATCCTGCTTCTTTGCCTTGTTGGCCCATGGAAGCACATGCAAGCACAGGCACTGCCAGGTGATGCCTCTGGGATGTGTAGGCTCAAACCTACATGGGGCTGTTTGTCTTGAAAGGTACTCCTTGAAAGCCAACCCAAGATAATCCATCTGCCGTCCTGCCTTATCTCCACTTTATTTCTTTGTGTTTTCCCTTCTTGGAGTCGCTTGTTCTTTTTTGGCTCCTCAGAGGGAAATCTGTAGGTAAACATAAACTCATTAGTTCTCTTTACAGTGCAGCTTTCTCAAGGGAATGCTGAGTTATGGCCATGAGGCTTTTGGCCCTGGGCAACTAGGGAGAAAACAGTGGGGAAAGAGGAGGTGGGTGGGTGGGGGGCACAACACGGGACACAAGACAGAGAGCATAAGCGTAAACCTGCCAAGGTTTGTGTTCCCTCTCTTCTCCTTCCCCTTTCCCAGTAGGGTCTTCTCAATAACTTAATGTATCTGTTACTTAAGAGGACTCCAGGGTCATTTTACTCCCCAGTGCCCATAAGATTGAGCCTAATCTCTTCTTGAGTCTGTCAGTTAGCACCCTGCAGAAACCGTTTTTTCTTTTGGTCTAATGATAACAATAGCTAACTTTTTTAGTGCATGCTGTGTACCAGGCACTATAGTAAGCATTTTACATGACATCAGTTCTTTTCTGTTTTAATGCTGTTATTCTCATTTTCTAGATGAAAAAAACAGAGACACAGCTAAGTAATTTTAATTTATTCAAGATTGCCTAGGTTGTAAGTGGAAGTAGGATTTGAACTTGGCTGTAGGACTCCATGATCTCTATTGCTGGTGTACTCTATAACAGGGAGTCACTATTTTCAAAGTTCACCACATCTTTATTGAGCATTTAAATTATGCTAGATACTCTGTTTGATCTTGGGAATTCATAAATGGATAATGAGACTATCTCTGCTCCAGAAGAGTTCATGGTCTAGTTGGGGAGGAACCCATCAAGTGAGAATGACAATATAGTATAATGAATAGTTATATGCAGGGTACCACGGGTATATGGATGGAGCGTGTAAGTGTATTTGGGAGACTTAGAGAAGACTTAAGAGAGGATATGACATTGGGCTGATTCTTTTTTTTTTTTTTTTAAAGATTTATTTATTTATTTATTTGTCAGAGAGAGAGAGAGAGAAGCGAGAGTGAGCACAACCAGACAGAGTGGCAGGCAGAGAGAGAAGCAGGCTCCCTGCCGAGCAAGGAGCCGGATGTGGGACTCAATCCCAGGACGCTGGGATCATGACCTGAGCCGAAGGCAGCTGCTTAACCAACTGAGCCACCCAGGTGTCCCTACATTGGGCTGATTCTTAAAGGAGGGGTAAAAGTTTACCATATGAATAGGGGCCAATTTACACCAAGGTAAGTAAAATCACATATGTGAAAGAATGGAGGCATGGACTCTCTGATCCTGAAATATATTATTCTTCACTACTAAAACATTCGTTGATAACCGCTTGCTTCGGGCAAGGCACTGTGTTAAGCACTTGGGTTGAGAGAAAAGATGCTAGATCATGTTTCTGGCTTTTAAGGAGCTTACAGTTCTGTTAGAAATTAGGACATGTAGTCCAGTTGGAAAGATATTGACTATAATTATAAAATCTGAGGTCCTAATTACCTTATTAGACAAAGCAAAGTACTATTGGGGAAGTAAATCCCTTCTCATTGATTTGGTTAGGGAAGACTTCATGGAGAGGGAGCCCTCTGAGCTGGACCTTAACGGATGGTTTAAATATCACTAGAGAGAGAACATCAGGAATAAAGGCCCCTAAGTAAATGTGAAAAAGAAGGGTGTATTTGGAGATCAAGTAGGTGAGGGCTAAGTACGAGATCTAGAAACACAGGTTGGGGGCAACATAAGGTTGATTTTGAATGCCCACCGAGGAGTTAAGAGAGGTTTATTCATTCCTTCTGTCATCAATTATTGAGTGCTTATATATGCCAAATACTGTGCAGGGGACACAAAGATGAAGACCTGGTTCCTGCTCTCAGGGGCTGATAGTCATGTAGGAGAAGACAGACATGGAAACAAATAATTGTGGTATAGTGTAAGTGGTGTTATACACCGTGGTGACCCAAAGAAGGGAGTGATTAACTCTGCTTAGGGGAATCATTAAAGACTTTACAGAGAAGATGCTTGAGTTTGTTCTTAAGAATAAAATTTGATGGAATGCCTGGGTGGCTCAGTTGGTTAAGCCGCTGCCTTCGGCTCAGGTCATGATCCCAGCGTCCTGGGATTGAGTCCCACATCGGGCTCCTTGCTCCGCAGGGAGCCTGCTTCTCCCTCTGCCTCTCTGTCTGCCTGTACTCACTCTCTCTCTCTCTCTCTGACAAATAAATAAATAAAATCTTTAAAAAAAAAAAAGAATAAAATTTGAGTTCAATAGATGGAGTCTGTGAGATAGGAAAGAGCAGTCCAGCAAATTGCAAACGTATGCAAAGATTTGCAGGCATTAAACAACATGGAATATTCTGGGAACTGAAAGAATTTCTGTATGACTGAAGTATAGGCTAAATGTAGGGAAATAACGGTGAGTGTTAAGGTTGGAGAAGCGTTTATAACAACAAGCTGAGAAGCTTGGGCTTGTAGCATGTTTAGATCTATGTCTCAGAATGATCAAGTCTGATGGAAATGTAGAGGTTATTTTTGGAGGGATCAGATTGGGGAAAGAAGAAATTAGTTGGGGGTACTTAAGTAGCTAAGAGATAATGAGGATCTGAGCAAAAGTAAAGGCAGTGAAGGTAGAGAAAAGTGAGCAGCTATAAAAATACTAAATAGCAGTGCTTCCACTTATTTTTTTTTGTGCTGTCCATTCACCTCCCTAATTCATTCACTCACACATTTATCAAGCATTTATTAAATACGTCGTCTGCATTGTTCATTCAGTCTTTCCTTCTTGAAATACTTGTGCCTTCAATATGACAGGCATTTTTCTAGGTCCTGGTAACTCTGCAATGAACAAGACAACCAAGATCCTTGCTCTTGTGAGGTTTACTTTCTAATGGGGGCATGCAGATAACAAAAAGAGGTAACTCCAAACGGTGACAAGTCCTCTGAGAAAAGTAGGGTGATGTGGTAGAGAACAACTAGGAGAGGTTATGAAAAGCCTATGAGGTGACATTTGAACCAACACCTGAATAAGGAAGACCTAGCAATTTGCAGATTTGGAAGCAGACATGTGTCAAGTGGAGGGAGAAGTACAAGTCATGGAATGAGTTAGGCATGTTTTGGGACCAAAGTGAAAGCCAGTGTGTCTGAATCTTCATCTGAATCAAAGGGAAAAAAGTACCAGTGAGGTCAGGGAGTATGGCAGAGTCAGATCTGTAAGGCCTCATAGATGCTGCTAAACACGTTGAATTTTACTGAGAATACAATGAAAAGATTTTGAATAGTTTGAAAGATGGGAGTGAGGTGAGCTGGTTTGCATCTTTTTTTAAAGATTTATTTAGGGCACCTGAGCAAGCATGGGGGAGGAGCAGAGAGAGGGAGAGGAAGAGAATCCCAAGCAGAACCCGAGGCGGGGCTGGATCTCATGACCCTGAGATATTGACCTGATCGGAAGGCACTTGACCAGCTGAGACGGGCAGGCTCCCCTGCTGGTTTCAATTAAAAAAAGATCTTTCTGGCTGCTTTGAGGAGAATGAATTGTAGACGGACATTCAAGGAGAGCAGTTAGGAGACTTGCAGTAGTTCAGGTGAGAGATGATAGTGTTAGGGGTGTGATAGCAGAGATGATGAGGAAAAGTGGATGAATTTAGAATATGTTTTGAACTAGAGCCTACAGGACTTGCTGGTGGATTGGATATCAGGTATAAGGGAAATAATCAAGCTTGACTTTCAGGTTTTTGGATTTGTTTTGCTTTAACTTGACTAATTGGCAGCACCATTGTTGACAGTACCAGGTATTGAAACAGGAGGGACCAAGGTAGAAGTTTTAGGAGGGGAAAGAGGAAATGTGAAAAATTCTGTTTGGCCATTTTATTTGACATTATCTCCACTTTTTGCTCAGGGGAGAATTACTCAGTCTCTGTGTATTTCCAAAGCATGTGCTTTGTGTGTAGTGCTAGGTGTCAAGTATGAGGGGGATGCTGAATGAGTAAGGCCCATTCCTTGTCCTCAAAGCTATTAACATTAAGTAACATACATCTAACACTGAACATATACAGTGTACCAGGTTATAGACTAGTTCTTTGTTTGTTTGGTTTTCTAAGATTTTATTTATTTATTTGAGAGAGACAGTGTACGTGCAAGTAGGGGGTGGGGCAGAGGGAGAGGGAGAATCCCAGGCAGACTCTTCACAGAGCGCAGAGCCTGATGTGCGGCTCAGTCCCATGACTCTGAGATCAGGACCTGAGCCGAAATCAAGAGTCAGATGCTCAACCACTCAACCAGCTGAGCCACCCGGGCACCCCCAGTCTAGTTCTTTGAAACATAAAGGTGAATAAGATTCAGATGATTCTCAGACCCACTTCACATCCAGAAAGATTGCTAAATAGGAGAAAATATTTGCAAATCATATATCTGATGAGGAATTTGCATTCAGAATATATAAAGAACTCTTACAACTCAATAAAAGATAAATAACCCAATAAAAATTGGACAAATGATCTGAATTGACTCTTCTCCCAAGAAAATATACAAATGGCCATTAAATGCATGAAAAGATGTTAAACATTATTAACCATCAGAGAAATGCAAATAAAAACCACAGTGAGATACCACTCACTTCATACTTACTATGATACTATAATAACAAGCTCATAATAACAAGTGTTGTGAAGGAGGTGGAGAAATTGGAACCCTCATGCCCTGCTAGTGGAAATACAGCGTGATGTAGCTGCTGTGGGAAATAATTTGGTGGTTTCTCAAAAGGTTAACCATAGAGGTACCAGATGACCCAGTAATTCCACTCCTAAGATACATACTTGAGAAATAAAAACATATGTCCACACAAGAGCTTATATACAGATGTTATAGCAATGTTATTCATTATAGCCCCAAAGTAGAAATAACACAGGTGTCTATCCACCAGTAAACAGATAAAACCTGTATCTACACCGTGGAATATTATTTGGCAAGAAAAAAAGAGTGAAGGGGGGAGGTAGGAAAAGAAAAAATGAAAAGATGGGATTGGGAGGGAGACAAACCATAAAAGACTCAATCTCAAGAAACAGACTGAGGGTTGCGGGGGGGAAGGGGGTTGGGAGAGGGTGGTGGGGAAATGGACATTGGGGAGGGTATGTGCTATGATGAGTGCTGTGAAATGTGTAAACCAGACGATTCACAGACCTGTACCCCTGGGGATAAAAATACATTATATGTTTATTAAAATAAAAAAAAAAAAAAACCCAATAAAAAAAAAAAAAAAAAAAAAAAGAGTGAAGTACTGATATATGCTAGAACATGGATGCTCCTTGAAAAAACATGTTGTCTGAAAGAAGCCAGTCAAAAAAACTGCATTTTGTATGATTTCATTTATATGAAAGGTCCAGAAAAGGCAAATATATAGAGATATAAAGTAGATTTGTGGTTGATTAGGTCTGGGAATGTGAATGGGGAGTTGATAGAGGTTTGTTTCTAAAGTGATGGAAATGATCTAAAGTAAGATGGTTGCACCACCCTGTAAATATATGAACAATCATTTAATTGTCCACAAAATAGATGCTATACCTCAAAAAAGCTTTTTTTTTTTTTTTTAAAGATTTTATTTATTTATTTGACTGAGAGAGGGATCACAAGTAGCCAGAGAGGCAGGCGACGGGGTAGGGGGGAGCAGGCTCCTCGCTGAGCAGAGAGCCCGATGTGGGTCTTGAACCCAGGACCCTGAGATCATGACCTGAGCTGAAGGCAGAGGCTTAACCACTGCCACCCAAGCACCCAACAAAGTTTTTTGTTTTTTGTTTTTTAAAGATTTTATTTATTTATTTATTTGACAGAGAGAGAGAGAGATCACAAGTAGGCAGAGAGTCAGGCAGAGAGAGAGAGGAGGAAGCAGGCTCCCTGCCGAGCAGAGATCCAATGCGGGACTCGATCCCAGAACCCTGAGATCATGACCTGAGGCAAAGGCAGAGGCTTAACCCATTGAGCCACCCAGGCACCCCCCAACAAAGTTTTAATAAGAAGAAAATATCCTTGACCTCAAGATGCTTAGAGTCAAGTTGTGGAAACAGACTCAGAAACAAGTATAAAAACTAATGTGACCTTGGAGATATGTATAAATTGCAAATTTCTGCAGAAGAGGAAGGGAATCACTCTACCTGAGGACATCTAATAAACTCTAAGCATCTTGAGAGTGAGAGCTGTTATTTATTTATCATTGTATCCCCAGTCTAGAACTTAGCATATGTTCATCTCACAGTTGTTGAATGAATGTGTGAATGAATAACTGGAAAATATCTCATGAAGGAGGTGATATTTGAGCTGCATCTTCAAGAGCAAATAGAGATGAACTAGACAGTGAAGGTGAGGAAAGAATTCTAGGGAGAGAAGATGGCACCGGCCAAAGTGCTGAGCGATAAAAGGGAAGAGCATGTTAGAATGGTAGGTGGTTCAGGTGATTCAGTGTGGCTGGAGTATAAGCCATTTGGTGGAGAGTGGTGAGATAAGTAGCTGGTTGGACCAGATTATGAAGTACCTTGTGTGTCATACAAATAAGTTTGGGCTTTAATCCAAAGGTAATAGAAAGGTATCAAAGTCTAAGTAGAGGGCTGATGCGGTCAGTTTTGTATCTGAGAAAGATCACTCTGGCTGCTATTAGGTGTGCATCTGTTCTGGTGAGATTAGATTCAGGGAGATCACCTTGGAGGTCGCTGCAGTAGTCTGGGAGAGAGCAAGGGATAAAGTCTGAGGTGTGGCAATGAAAAATTCAAGGGTGATTCCATAGGTGGGAGATGTGGCAAGCAGATGAATAGTCCAGAATATAAAGGCTCTAGTAGTCCATAGAAAGGATAATTTTGCTCTGGAAGGGTTTCTGGAAGAGGTGGCATCTGGATTGGGTCCGATACCATCCTAAAGGAATGGTATAGAGTACATGGGAGGCTGGAGGGCATGTAGGAAAAAGTGAGCGGAGGGCCAGTGGGGAGGAAGCTAGGCTGAGAAGTAGGAATTTCATGGGAAAGGAATTGAAGAAGCAAAGAATGGTAGGTGCCCCCAAATTTGATAATTGTTGAATGGGAGAGAAGTCATTAAACTATCCCTTCTACTTTTAATATATTTGAGATTTTTCATTAAACAGCTTCCTAACTCAGCTGACCTAGAGGATGAGCTGGCCTTCCTAGCTCAGCTGGCCTGGCTTTCTGGTGATGGTAGAGAGGTGGGGGTGATGGGCAGACAGCAGCCATAGCAGTTGTTACCACCAGCATCTGCTTTCACTTCCCTGCTCCAAGTGTGCTGTCTGTATCAGGCCTTACAGTTTGGCTAAACAGATTCAACGTCTGCATGATTCCCAGCTGATTCATGAGGTCTTTTTTTTTTTTTTTTTTTTTTTAAAGCGAAGTGGTTGCACTTTGATTTATTGGCCTTGAATTGTCGGCAGGGCTGCAGAGTTGAAGAAGAATGTGAATGAGAGGAGAATGGAGAGCTACAAATATGGGGAGCCTGTGAACTTTTGTACTTGTTATCCTAACCACGTAGTGGACCAGAGCATGTGTCCCCACAGGATAGAGGAGGCAGCCAGCCTGGTGTGCTGTATTCCTACCAGGTCTAGGAGATAGCTAATCTCTCCTTTTTCTGGGCTTAGGTAGCGTTTTGTTTAAATGTCAATGGTTATCCCTGTCATACTATTTTATCTTTAATAATCTGTTGTGTCCTGTCTCCTCCCCTCCCCTGCCCCTCACTAACTATGAATACCTCAAGGGCAAAGGTTGGGTTTGTCTCTAATTTTTGTGAAAGAATGAAGTCTGTAGCTACATGGTTGATCAGTCTCTAACTTGGAAGGATCAGCTGGGGCCTCTGAAATGCCAGTTGGCCCTGGCGGATGGCATTCCAGAGTTTAGGGCCCTTTACAGTTAGCAGGTACTTGAAGCCAGGACAAGAGGCCATCCTCTGACTGATGGATACTCCTGATGCATGCCACGGTAGTCACTTAGTAAAGTTTCATTGATTTAATCTGGTAGCATCCTGTTAAATCACACCTTACCACACCGAAGGTATTTTGTTTTTAGTTCTGTGGTAAATAAGGAAACTGTGGCAGTTTGGAAAGCCAGAGTATTACAGCTGACTCCAAAGCTTTGGAGTTAGACAGATTTGGTGTGAATTATTACAGCATTTTAGTTTTAAAGCACCTTGAAAATCACCTAAGCCAACCCCCTCATTTTGTAGATGGGGAAACTGAGGCACAGAGGAAGTTCCGTGTTTATTGACACATAGCAATTAAATAGGTATGCTAGATTACTACTAGCTCTTCTCAACTGCTCTTCTCGTCAACTGCTCTTCTTTTCACTGAGAAGGGTAGTTGTTGCCCTAAACCCATTTCTTGGGGTGAAAAGTGGGAATGAGATAAAACCCAAAGAAATAAGACATACTACATGGGGTTTCACTGGCTGTCTCACCCAGCATGTTCTCCTGCTGTTGGAAACCTTTTGGGGAAATGAGTGTCTACAGTATAGCAACAAAACAGTCTCCCTTTTCACTTTCTTCTCTTACCATGTTTTATTTTCCTTCATAATACTACCAGAATTTATGTCATATATATAAATATATGTTTATTTATATGTTTATTTTCTGCTTATTCAAAGTTAAGTTTTATAAGAAAATAGACTTTGCTTTATGCTTGTCTTGTGATTGAATGAGCAAACATATTTATTGGGTACTTTCAAGATGCCAGGTGCATGCTCCCCATGCCTTTGGTGTTTGCAGGTCAATGATAGGTCTGTTTCTTTTTTTGAGGTGTGATCATTCATGAATATATCTAAACCTAGAACACAGAATACATATTACTGAACACAGAATATTCTTGAACACAGAATATATATTATTGTCAAGTGATTTTCTGATGACTTTATAGTGCTCATATGATTAGAGTGAGGCTGCTTTTTATTGTGGATTTAGGCAGTGAGATGTAGTGTGAGCTTAAACCTCATGCTCCTTGATCAGATAGACCCGGGAGAGAAGAGAATCTTAGAAGCAGTAGAGCAAAGTGATTTGGCAGCTGGGGAGAGAACACTTGGTCCATAGCAAGACCTAGGCTGACTTATCCATTAGGCACAGTAGGTACAGTCCCCAGGGACCCACAAAAATGTCTTAATTTCCTTTAAGAAGAAAAAAGTGAATACAGTCCAGCTTGGATTATACATCTTTGTAGCAGTGCAGTCATAAAATACATTTTTACCTGTCACCCTTGCAAAGCAGCCATACTAATCTTCTTTGTATTGCTCCAATAGTGAGCACTGTGTTGGGTTATGGACATTGGGGAGGGTATGTGATATGGTGAGTGCTGTGAAGTGTGCAAGCCTGACGATTCACAGACCTGTACCCCTGGGGCAAATAATACATTATATGTTAATAAAAATAATTTAAAAAAATAAAAAATATATTTATATACATATGTATTTTTTTTTTTAATGGAGAAAGAGGCCCACAAAGGCAGAAGTACCTGGGCCCCATGAAAATCATAATGTGACTCTAGGAGGACTTTGTGACTAGTCATTGATTTGGGCACTTGAGGCCATAAGCCCTGTCTTTGATTTTTCCCATAAGTTCTGTGCCCCTTTCTCCATCACTATTTGCAACTGTGATCTTCAGTGAGTCATTTTTCTCCTTTATATCTCATCTATGCCTTCTGTAGAGTGGAAACAGTTGTGCTCCCTGGGCTAAATAAATTCATACTTTTAAAGCAGCCTAATTATTTTATTTTTTATCTGTCCTCTCAAGGGCAAGAAAAAAGTCTGGTTCATCTTTGCATCCCCTGCCTAGCCCTGGACCTGCCCATTTAGAACAGGAGTACTTAAGTGAGATTTGAGTAAAGGAATAAATGTTATCAAACTTCACAGACAGCTTTGGGGCCTTATTTATTTGTTTGCTTGTTTATGTTCTTATTTGTTTATGGTCTTTTCTGAGGTTCTGTCAGCAAAGTTTATAGAGCTATGGGAACACTCAAGAAAATGATGTGGAAAACAAGGGTATTGTACCATCTTAGAAAAGAGCCAATGTGAAGGATCAGGTGCACATGGGGAATGAATGGTCTTCTCAACAAATGATGCTGAGACAACTAGTTAGCCACATGCAAAAGAATGAAGTCGATCCCTACCTCATACCGTATACAAAAATTAACTCAAAATGGACCAATGACCTAAATATAATAACTAAAACTATAAAATTTTTAGAAGAAGGGGCGCCTGGGTGGCTCAGTGGGTTAAAGCCTCTGCCTTTGGCTCAGGTCACGGTCCCAGGGTCCTGGGATCAAGCCCTGCGTTGGGCTCTCTGCTCAGCAGGGAGCCTGCTTCCCCCTCTCTCTCTGCCTGCCTCTCTGCCTACTTGTGATCTCTCTGTCAAATAAATAAATAAAATCTTTAAAAAAAATTTTTTTAGAAGAAAACATTATCCTAAATCATGATCATTTCTTAGATATGACACCCAAGCACAAGGAATTAAAGAAAACAATAAATAACTTGGACTTATCAACATGAAAAATTTTTGTGTTGCAAAGGACACCATCAAAAAAGTAAAAAGAACCCACAGAATGGGAGACAATATTCGCAAGTCATATATTAGATAAGGGAATTTGTTTCCAGAATATGTAAGGAACTTTTACAACTCAGCAATAAAAATTAAATAATTTCATCAAAAAATGTACAGAAATTTCCAATACGGCTTCTAAGAAGCTTAAGAGTCACTGCTTTGTCCTAACAAGTAAAAAGCTAAACAAACCGATAAATCAGTAATTCTTAGATTTATAAGAGAAGTGAGTTTATAAGGGCCTGGAAAATTGGAGAGACCAAAAGTTGAATACAGAGAATCACAACTTACAGGAGCAGACACATCTGTGGGAACCAGTCCTGGAATAGGGAAACCTGGGCCTTAGATGAATTGCTGGAGACTCCCTTTTGACAACTCTGAGAGTTAAAAGCTCCAAGGGGACTCAGTCATTGAGGTTCCCCCCACCCCCTGCCAATTTTGCGAGTTCTGCCTCTTGGATATCTATCAGGTTCTTAAGCTGAGTATTTTTTTTTAAAGATTTATTTATATATTTGTCAGAGAGAGAGAGAGAGCACACAGGTAGAGTGGCAGGCAGAGGCAGAGAAGCAGGCTCCCCGCTGAAAAAGGAGCCCGATGTGGGACTCAATCCCAGGACCCTGGGATCACGACCCGAGCCAAAGGCGGCCGCTTAACTGACTGAGCCACCCAGGCGTCCCTCTTAAACTGAGTATTGAGAAAAATCCCCTCGTGCTTTTGGCGAAGGGCAAAGGAACTATTTAAAAATACTGCTGAGCATTCTGTTCTTAACAAGGTGGTCTGCCATCAGGAGAAACTAGTTAGCCAGAGCCTAACTGACCCAGGGGAAGGGAAATACCCAACTCTAGCCAGCTCTAGACTTCCATGTAGGAAAAGGGAAATGCCAAACTCCAGCCCACTGAAGCCATCCTTTCCCACCTAAGAGGGGTGAGTGAAGAACTGAGAAGCACTTGTGAAGTTATATTCCACAGGCACAGGCTCACTAAAAGACTGAAATTCAGTCATTGGACTCTAGTATGTTTCTCCTCCTCCTACACCTTGCTACCACATTACTAAAGGCCTATTTATAGCAGCACCTTTTACTTGGCATATCATGCTGACCTATCAAGAAAAAATTCTAAGACCTACCAGAAGACAAAAAGCACAGTTTTTTGGGTTTTGTTCTTTCAGGTAGGCTCCCTGTCCAGCATGGAGCTCATTGTGGGGCTTGAACTCATGACCCTGGGATCAAGACCTGAGCTGAGATCAAGAGTTGTACACTTAATGACGGAGTCCACCCAGATGCCCCAAAAGCACAGTTTGAAGAGAAAAACCAAGCATCAGAATTAGAGTCACCTATGACAGGGATGTTGGAATTATTAGACCAGGAATTTAAAACAACTATGATTAATATGGTCATAACTCTAATGGCTAAAGTAGACAGCAGTGTAAGAACAAGAGAGATGGAAATTCTAACACTAGATATCAGAAACACTAGCAGAAATGAAAAACGTCTTTTTTTTTTTTAAAGATTTTATTTACTTATTTGACAGACAGAGATCACAAGCAGGCAGAGAAGCAGGCAGAGAGAGAGGGAGAGGGGGAGAAGCAGGCTCCCCGCCGAGCAGAGAGCCCGATGCGGGACTCGATCCCAGGACTCTGGGATCATGACCCGAGCAGAAAGCAGCAGCTTAACCCACTGAGCCACCCAGGCGCCCCTGAAAAACGTCTTTGATGGGCTTGCCAGTAGACCGGACATGGCTGAGGAAAGAATCTCTGAGCTTGAGGGTATCTCAATAGGAACCTATAGAATTGAAAAGTGAAGAGAAAAAAATATTAGAGAAAACAGTATCTAAGAACCATGGGACAACTACAAAAGTTGTGATATACATTGCTATGGTCTGAATGTGAGCCCCCCAAATTCATATGTTGAAATTTTAATCCCTAATGTGATGGTATTAGATGGGGGAGCTTTTTGGGAGATGATTAGGTCATAAGGGCAGAGCCCTCATAATTGGGATTTGTACCCTTATGAAAGAGGCCCCACAGAGCTCCCTAGCCCCTTTTACCATTTGAGAAAATGGACAAAAGGTGGCCATCTATGAACCCAGAAGCCCTTACCAGACATAAAATCTAGTGCCATCATCCTGGACTTCCCACCCTCCAGAGATGTGAGAAATAAATTGTTGTTTATAAGCCACACCCAATCTATTGCATTTTGTTAGAGCAGCCCAGACTTAAGACATTCATACCATGGGGATACCAGAAGAAAAAGAGGGAAATAAAAGAAATATTTGAAACAATAATGACTGAGAATTGCCCAAATTAATGTCAGACGGCAAACCACAGATCCAGGAAGCTCAAAATACTAAGGAGGATAAATGTCAAAACAACAATGAGACAAAAACCTTCCATGCCAAAAAACTACACCTAGACATGTAATTTTTCAAACTAGAAAATCAAAGATAGAAAATCCTGAAAGAAACGAGAGGAAAACCCATCTTGCCTACAGAGGAGCGAAGATAAGAACTACATTAAGTTTTCCTCAGAAACCACGGAAGCAAGAGCAGGTAGAATGAAATGTTTAAAGTGTTGAGAAAAGGGGCACCTGAGTGACTCAGTTAAGTGTCCGACTCTTGATTTCGTCTCAGGTCATGATCTCAGGCACATGAAATTGAGTCCCACTTTGGGCTCTGTGGCTAGGCATGGTGCTTGCTTAAGATTCTCTCCCTCTGTCCCCACCCCTGCCCACACTCTCTTTTCTTTCTTTTTTTTTTTTTAAAGATTTTATTTATTTGACAGAGATCACAAGTAGGCAGAGAGTCAGGCAGAGAGAGAGGGGGAAGCAGCTCCCCAATGAGCAGAGAGCCCAGTGCAGGCCTCGATCCCAGGACCCTGAGATCATGACCTGAGCTGAAGGCAGAGGCCTAACCCACGGAGCCACCGAGGCGCCCTCATACTCTCTTTCTTTAAAAAAAAAAAAAAAAAAATTTTTTTTTTTTTTTTGAGAAAAATGCCACCAACCTAGAGTTCTTTACCCTTCAAGAGAGAAGGAGAAATAAAGACAAACAAAAAATGAAAGAATTTGTTCCCAGTAGATCTGACTTGCAAGGAATGTTAAAAGTAGTCCTTTAGAGAGAGGAAAATGTTAGAGGTCGGAAACTCAGATCTACATAAAGGAAGGAAGTATCAGAAAAGAAATAAGTGAAGATATAATAGAAATATTTATTTTACTTATACTTTTTTATGAATGATTGTAAATTTTATATTCAGTTTTCATGTGTTCATTACTAATATATACAAATGTATTTTTTGAGTGTGTTTATATTATATTCTACCATGTTGCTGAACTTTCTTATTCTAGTATTTTTTTTTCTTTTTGTAGATTCTTTGGGATTTTCTACATAGAACATCAAGACATCTACATATAGGGGCAGTTTTCTTTCTTTCCAATTTGTGTGCTTTTTATCTCCTTTTATTGCCTTATGCTAGCTAAAAACTTCAGTGTTGAATAGTAGTGGTGACGGTAGACATGCTGACATTGTTTCTCATCTTAAAGGAAAAGCATTTTGTCCTTCACCATTGAATATAATGTAAGCTAGAGGATTTTTATAGTGCTCCTTTTTTTTTTTTTACTTGTAATTAATCTAGCATATCAGTTTTTTCAGAACAATAATACCAACACTGTATTTGATTATGTATGCATTTATGTGTCTATGTATGTGCGTGTGTGTGTGTGTAGATATGCTTATGAAAAAGTGAAATGAATGACAGCAATGAAACAAAGGATGGGAGGGAGAAATTACGATTATTTTGTTATAAGGTACTCACATTACCCATGAAGTGGTATAGTATTATTTGAAAATGGACTTAAGGGGCGCCTAGGTGGCTCAGTGGGTTAAAGCCTTTGCCTTCGGCTCAGGTCATGATTCCAGGGTCCTGGGATTGAGCCCCATGTTGGGCTCTCTGCTCAGCGGGGAGCCTGCTTCCTTCTCTCTCTCTCTCTGCCTGCCTCTCTGCCTACTTCTGATCTCTATCTGTCAAATAAATAAATAAAATATTAAAAAAAAAAAGAAAGTGGACTTAGTTGTAAATGTATACTGCAAACTCTAGGGCATCCATTAAAACAAAATAAAAACAAATATAAGTGATAAGCTAAGAAAGAGGAGAAAATATAATTATGTAAAATTCTCAGTTAAAATTGCAAAAGTTTGGGGGTGCCTGGGTAGCTATTGATTGAGCTTCCTACTCTTGATTTCAGCTCAGGTCTCGATCTCAGGGTTGTGAGTTCAGGTCCCATGTTGGGCTCCATACTAGGCATGGAGGCTACTTAAAAAAAAAAAAAAGAAAAGAAAAGAAAAGAAAAATCACAAAAGCTTGGAAAACAAAAACAGGAGCCAAGAACGAGAACAACAAACAAAATATCAACAGATGTAGTGGATATTAATCCAGCTATATCAGTAGTTACTTTGAGCATCAGGAGTCTAAATGCAGCAATTAAAAGATTGTCAGAGTGGATTAAAAAAAAAAAGATCCACTATATATTGCCTACAAGAAACCCATTTTTAAAAAATTTTTTAATTTAATTTTTTTTAAGATTTTATTTTTTAATTTGACACAGGGTGAGCAAGAGAGAGCGATCAAGCACAAGCAGGGGGAAAGGCAGGCAGGGGAGAAGCAGGGAAAAGCAAGGAGCCTGATGTTGACCTTGATCCCAGGACCCTGGGCTCGTGATCTGAGCTGAAGGCAGCAACTTAACCAACTGAGCCACCCAGGGGCCCCAAGATACCCATTTTAAGTAAAAGAACACATATAAATTAGAAGTAAATGAATGGAGAATAATATGCCATACTAATATTAATCAAAAGAAAGCAAGACTAGCTATATTTCAGAAAGAGCAGACTTCAAAGATTTATGTATTTATTTTAGAGAGAGCGTGAGCAGGCGAGTGGGGGGCAGGGAGGGGCAAAGGGAGAGGGAGAAAATCTGAAGCAGACTCCCCATTCAGTGTATAGCCTAATGCAGGGCTAAGTCTCATGACCCTGAGATCATTACGTGAGCCAAAATGGGAGAGTTGGGTGCTTTTTTTTTTTTTTTTAAGATTTTATTTATTTATTTGACAGTCAGACAGTTCACAAGTAGGCAGAGAGAAAGGTAGAGGGAGAGGGGGAAGCAGGCTCCCCGCCGAGCAGAGAGCCTGATATGGGGCTCAATCCCAGTACCCTGAGATCATGACCTGAGCCGAAGGCAGAGGCTTAACCCACTGAGCCACCCAGGTGCCCCAAGAGTTGGGTGCTTAACCAACTGAGCCACCCATGCACCCCAGAAAGAGCAGATTTCAGAGAAGGAAATTTATTAAGGATCAAGAGGGGCGTTATGTAGTGATGAAAAAGTCAGTCCTTCAAGAAGACGTAACAATCTGTAATATATATGTGCCTAACAAAAGGGTGTCAAAATATGTGGGCAAAACTGATAGAATTGTAAGGAGAAATAGACAAATCCACTTTTCTAGTTGGAGAGTTCAACATTCCTGTGTCAGAAATGAACAGACTCAGCAGGCATTAAGTCAGTAAGTACATAGCTGAGTTTAGACACCATCAATCAACTGGATATAATGGACATCTATAGACTGCTTCATCTGATAACAGCAGGATAGAGACATTCTCAAGTTTACATGGAACATTCACCAAGATAAAACACAAGGTGGGCCATAAAACAAAACTTAACAAATTTAAAAGACTGGGAATCATACAGTGTCTCCTGTCAGAGCATAATGGATTTCAGCTAGAAATCAGTAAATGAATGACAGCTAGAAAATCCACAAATACTTGAATATCAAACAACATACTTCTAAATAACACATGGATCAAAGAAGAAGTCTTGAAAAATATACATATTTGAACTAAATGAAAATGAAAATACAACTTATTGAAATTTGTGGGATGCAGAGAAAACCATGCTTAGAGGGAAGAGAGGAAAGATCTAAAATCAATCACCTGAGCTGGGGCCTGTGCCTGCCAAGTTAGACCTTCCCAGGGCAGTGTTAGCTTGTGGAGGCAACAGATTTCTGCTGGCCCCAGTGACAGTGGCTCTTTCATGATGAGGGGGAGATTGAGGACTTCCAATATGATAAAGACTTGGAGACAATTTCCGTCGCTTCCTGTGGGGGGATAACTTGTGCGTCACCAAGAAGATGAAGAGAATGGGGAAGACATGGCAACGTGTCCCAGCTGCTTTCTCATTGTAAAAGTGATTTATGCAAGGATCAGTTTATGTGTGGACAAACCGTCCCAGCCCCGCTTCCACCCACAAAGAATTAGGTAAATGCTAAAGAAGACTTTAGGAATCCGAATCTTGAGCATTTGGGAATGAGCCAACCTGGAAAAATCAAATGCAAGTTACTGTTTCTTCGAGAGGACAACCATTCTGTAGTTGGTTCTTCTGTTAGAGTGTGGATCCTCGCCATTGACTGCTAAGTTCATCTCCAATTAAAGAAGCAAGTCCACGACATGAAAAAATAAAATAAAATCACCTAAGTCTCCACCTTTGGAAACTAGAAAAAGCAGATTAAAACCGGATTAAGTAGAAGAAAAGGAGTAATGAAAAACAGAGCGGAAATCAATGAATTAAAAATAGGAAATCAGTGGAGAAAATCAAAATCAAAATGTTGAAAGATTGATAAAACCAGTAGGTCTGTAGCCAGGCTACCTAAGAAAAAAAGAGGACACAAATTACTCCTATAAGTGAAAGAGGGGACATCAGTGGCTTTTATGGACGTCAATGTAAAAATCATCAGTAAAATATTAACAAATTGAATCTTACAGTGTATAAAAAGAATCATACACCATGACCAAGTGGGATTAATCCCAGGTATTCAAGTTGGTTCAACATTTTAAAGTCAGTTATTATATTCCATCAGATCAATAGGTTAAAGAATAAAAATTACATAAATGTATGAATAAAGAAAAACATTTGACAAAAATCCCATACCCATTTAAGATAAAAATTCTCACAGAACTAGGAACACAGAGGAACTTCCTCAACTGGATAAAGAATATCTGCAGGGCTGGGGCGCCTGGGTGGCTTAGTGGGTTAAAGCCTCTGCCTTCGGCTTAGGTCATGATCCCAGGGTGCTGGGATCGAGCCCCGCATCGGGCTCTCTGCTCAGCAGGGAGCCTGCTTCCTCCTCTCTCTCTGCCTGCCTCTCTGTGATCTCCATCTGTCAAATAAGTAAATAAAATCTAAAAAAAAAAAAGAGTATCTGCAGGGCTGCCTGAGTGGCTCAGCCGGTTAAGTGTCATCTTCAGCTCAGGTCATGATCCCGGGGTCCTAGGACCAAGCCCCTCATTGGGCTCCCTTCTCAGCAGGAGTCGTCTTCTTCTTCTCACTCCCTGTGTACACTTGGTCTCTCAAATACATAAAATAAAATCTTAAAAGAATATCTACAAAAAATTACAGGTAACATCATCCTAGATGGTGAGAAGTTTGAAGCTTTCCCACAAAGCTTAGGAACAAGGTAAGGATGTCCCCTCTCACCATGCTTTTCAACATCATACTGTGGAAGTCCTAATTAATGTAATAAGAAAAGAGAGTAAAATGTATACAGATTTGGAAGGAAAAAGTAAAAGCATCTTTACTCATAGATGACATCATTTTCTATGTAGAAAGTCCAAAAGAATCAACAAACAACCTTCTGGAACTACTGTTTGATTACAGCAAGTTTTCAAGATAATGTAAATCTAACAAGGTTAGTATAAAAAAGCCAGTTGCATCCTACATATCAGCAATGAACAAATGGAATTTGAAATTAAAAACATAATACTATTTACTTTAGCTCCATAGAAGTGACATACTAGCATAAATACTAATAAAAATCTAGCAAAATATTTATTATAAGATCTATATGAGGAGAACCATAAAGCTCTGATCAAAATATTAAAGAAGAACTGGGATGCCTGGGTGGTTCAGCCAGTGAAGCATCCCACTCTTGGCTTCAGCTAAGGTCATAATCTCAGGGTCATGAGATTAAGCCCCACATCTGGCTACCTGCTCAGTGCAGAGTCTGCTTGGGATTCTCTCTCCCTGCCCCTCTGCCCATCTGCTTGTGCTCACTTGCTCTCTCTCTTTGTGTCTCTCTCAAATAAATAAGTAAATAAGATCTTTAAAAATATATTAAAGAAGAACTAATTAAATGGAGTGATAGTCCATGTTCAGGTATAGGAAGACTCAATGTTGTCAACAAGTCAGTTCCTCCCAATCTGATTTATATAAATGTAGTGCAACACCTGTCAGAATCCCAGCAGATTATCTTGTGGGTATCGACAAACTGATTCCAAACTTTAAATGGAGAGGCAAAAGAGCCGGAATACCCAATATTGTATTGAAGGAGAAGAACAAAACTAAATACTGTTAACCATACAATCCAGTAATTCTGCTCTCTGTGTTTCCCCATAAGAGTTGAAAATCTGTGTCCACACAGAGACCTGCACACAGATATTTATAGCAGCTTTATTCACAGTTGCCAAATGGTGGAGGTAATCAAGATGTCCCTCCGTAGGTGAGTGGATAAATAAACTATGGTATTTCCAGATAATGGAATATCTTTGTGAATATTATTCACTAAGAAGAAAGGAGTGATCAAACCATGAAAAGACATAGAGGAATCTTAAATGCATATTACTATGTCAGAGAAGCCAATCTAGAGGCTACATACGATTTTAACTATATGGCATTCTAGAAAAGTCAAAACCATAGAGACAGAAAAGAGATAAGTGTTTGGTAGGGGCTGGGGGGAAAGAGGGTTAAATAAGCAGAGCACAGAGGATTTTTAGGACAGTGAAGCTACTCTGTATGATTCTCGAGTGTTGCATAGATCTCTGTATACATTATACATTTGCCCAAAACGGTAAGCTGTATAACATTAATAAAGAACTTTTAAGGTAAACTATGAACCTTGGGTGAATTGATGTATCAGGGTAGGTTCATCAGTTGGAACAAATGTACTACTCTGGTGGGGGATGTTGATAATTGGGGGGCTCTGCATATTTGGGTGCAAGGGACATATGGGCAATCTCTGTTATTTTCCATTCAGTTTTACTATGAGCCTAAAACTGATCTAAAATGGTCTATTTTTAAAAAATGGACAAAGGATCTGAATAAACTTTTCTCCAAATATATATAAATGGCCAATAAGCATATGAAAAGGTGCTCAGCATCATTATTCTTTAGGGAAATGCAAAATTGAAAATACATTGCAATACCATTTCCCACCTGCTTGGATGCTTTTATCAAGAAGAGACTAACAGGTGTTGTTGAGGATGTGGCGAAATTGGAGCTTTCATCCAGTGCTGGTGGGAATGTAATATGGTGCAGCTGCTGTGGAAAACAATTTGGCAGTTCCTCAAAAGGTTAAGCATAGAATTACCATATGACCCAACAGTTTCACTCCTAGATATATATACTCAAGAGAAATGAAAACATGTCTACACAAAGACTTGTAGATAAATGTTCATAAGAGCATTATTTGTAGTAGTTAGAAAGTATAAACAACCCAAATGTCCAGTAACAGGTGAGTGGATAGCTGTAATGTGGAGTGTTCATACAGTGCAGTATTATTTGGAAATAAAAAGGAACTACAGTATATGCTACAACCTGATGAACATGGAAGACATTATGCTAAGTGAAAGAAGCCAATCACAAAAGACCATATTTTATGATCCCATTTATATGAAACAGCTAGAATAGGCAATTGTAGATAGAGACAGAAAGTAAATTAGTGGTTTCTTGGGCTGGGGGAGGATGGAGAGGGACTGCTAACTGGTATGTGGTTTCTTTTGGGGCTTGTAAAGTGTTCTAAACTTAGAGGTGGTGGTGGCAGCACAACTCTGAATATAGTAAAAAGCACTGAATAGCACACTTTAAATGGGTGAATTTTATGGTATGTAAATTAGATATCAGTGCGGCTGTTAATTAAAAGAAGCAGATGCACGGAAGTGTATGATTGTAGGACACGTTGTGAATGTGAGTGCTGAGGTGCAGTAGCAGTGCTTCTCAAACTTTAATGGGCATATGGATTAACCAACCTATCTTATTTAGTGTAGATTCTGATTCAGGAGGTCTGGGATAGAGTCTGAAATTCTCTTGTTTCTTTTCTTTTCTTTTTTTTTTTAAAGATTTTTATTTATTTATTTGACAGACAGAGATCACAAGTAGGCAGAGAGACTGGCAGAGAGAGGAGGAAGCAGGCTCCCTGCTGAGCAGAGAGCCCGATGTGGGGCTCGATCCCAGGACCCTGGGATCATGATCCGAGCTGGAAGCAGTTCCTTAACCATCTTGCTTCTTTGAAGATGTAATTGTGTTGTTTCTTTTTCTTTTTTTTGACATTGAGTTTTTAAACATGATTTTCTGGGTGCCTCCTGGTATCAAATGAATACTTCTTTCCCAGATACTTATTAAGTATTTTTCAAATGTTTATTTATACTCGCATTTAAGCATCTCCAGGTGGGATGCTGGTTTGTCAGCATACTTACTGTATTGGAGAGAATTCTGTTCAATTCCTCTAGTACTCATTCAGTTCTTAGTATATGCTCAGCTTTGTTCTGTTCTCCTTGAGGGACACAAAGCAGTGTATTCTCCTTGGCTCTGTGGGATCTTCCAGGTTTATGGGATGGGAGCAAGGTAGACATAAGCAGGCCAGGACTAGGGTGAAGCAAAGGAGGCACTAGGGTGCAAACTTTAAGGAGGCACTCATTTTCAAGGTCATGCAAATGGAGGGTCAGTACCTGACAATGAGTGCCTCCTTAAATTTTGAGCCCTAGGTCCCTTGGTTTACCCCCACCTTCCTTAGTCCTGGTCCTGGCCTTAAGAAGCAGTTACATTGGGGCACTTGTGTGTCTCAGTCAGTTAAGCATCTGCCTTAGGCTCGGGTCATGATCCCAGGGTCCCAGGCTCCCTGCTCAGCAGGGCACTTGCTTTTTCCTCTCCCTCTGCCTGCCCCTCTCCCTGCTTATTCTCTTCCTCTCTTTCTCTTTCTGTGTCAAATAAATAAATAAAATCTTCTTTTAAAAAAACAGTTACATTGCTTGGAAATCACATCTAAGATAACATAAGACTATGAATGATTGGTATGGAACAGTGCTTCTCAGATTTAATGTGCATATGAGTCATCTGGAGGCCTTATTAAAAGGAAAATTCTGATTCAGGGGGTCTGGAGTGATGCCTGAGATCTGCATTTCTCTCTCCCTCTCTCTTCCTTTCTTTCTTTTAAGATTTTTTTATTTGAGAGAGAATGAGAGCACAAGAAGGGGGAGGGTCAGAGGGAGACGCAGACTCCCCGTTGAGCAGGGAACCTGATGTGGCACTCCATCTTAGGACTCCAGGATCATGACCTGAGCTGAAGGCAGTCACTTAACCAGCTGACCCACCCAAGCATCCTGAGATTCTGCATTTCTATCAAGCACCCAGACAATGCTGATATGACTCTTTGTGCCACACTCTGAATAAGGAGAAAAATCCATGCTTGAGAAAAGCAGAGGGCCAAAGTCACTAAGCTAGGGGATCAGGGCAGGCTTCTTCAGAGAAGGTGAAATTGCAGCTAGGTTCTCAAAGGACAGCTTGGTTTTGGATGGGATAAAAGAGGGAAATGTTGCAAGCAGAAGGAAGAATATACAAAGGCCTAGAGACAGGAATGAGTCCCATGTGTTTTGAGACAGTGAACAGACTGGTTTGGCAAGATGCAAGTCCAAGTTGGAAAAAAGGAAAAGAGTTTTGATAGGTAGCATGAAACCTGTACTGGGTTGTTTATTTAGAAATGTGGCCTGGGGCACCTGGGTGGCTCAGTCCGTTAAGCGTCTGATTCTTGGTTTTTGGCTCAGGTCATGATCTCAGGGTCCCACAACCAAGCCTCACATCAGGCTTCTTGCTCACAAGGGAGCCTGCTTGTCTCCCTCTCTCTTTGCCCTTTCCCCTGCTTGCACTCTCTTTCTCTCTCTCTCGAATAAGTAAATAAACCTTAAAAAAAAGAGAGAAAGAAAGAAATGTGGCCCTTAATTGTCTGCTCAGGTAGCACCCAGATGGGCATTTCCATTTCTTATGTCGACTTGTCCTGGGATATTCTGGGACCTCTTTTGTTCTGGGGAGATGAAGACCTGAGTTAGGACACCTGAATATATTCTGTGAGGCATTGTGTGAGGTAGGAAAAGGGGGTAGGTGGGTGACTTGAGATAGTCCTTTTTTTTTTTTTTTTTAAATAACTTAGCTGGAACGTGTAAAATTCAGAAAGCCCTCCCTAAATAGTGATGAGAGTAGTGTACACACACATAAAGGATGCCGGGTAAGTATGTGCTGATTTGACTCAGTAGGAGAGTTCTGCCCATTTTACTTCAAACATTCCGTGTAAAGTACTTTTCTGAATTTATCATAGGAACAGTTGGGAAATTGGGCCCTGACCATCATAAGTACTAAAGGAATATTTGTTGATTGATTCGTTTGACTAAGGCCTTGTCTCTCTTTACATTGAGAAATATGTTCAGCTCAGGTCAGTGTAAGAATGTATGAATGTAATGTTTTTGACTTATGTACTGACACTTGGTTATGCTTTTGTATGGCTGTAAGGAAGTAGAAGTCTTGAGTCCTGAACTCAAAGAATTTAGTATTATTCTTGAGCAGCAGTTTTCACCTGGAGGCAGTTTTCATCAATGTCTAAAGACATTGTTGCTTCTGTGGAGATGCTTTTGGCATCTAGAAGGTAGAGGGTCAGGGATGCTGCTAAAACATCCTATAGTGTACAGGGAACTCCCACCTCACCAAAGAATTATCCAGTCCCAAATATCCCTAGTGCCAAGGTTGAGAAACCCTGCTCTGGAGGACAAGACTAACAAGTAGAACCAGAACTTTGAAATTGGAAGGTTGTACTGCTCATTAATAGCAGAGCAGGGACTAAAGCTTAGTTCTCCCTAGTCTAATGTGCTGCTTGTTACCTTGGGGCCATTTAGAGTCAGACGGCATATGACAGAATATTTTATCTAGCTTCATCTCCCACTAATCCTGATTCATACTTTTTCCTCTAGCCATGCTCATTTATTTGTATGCTAAGTAACTTTATTCCTTCATTTTTATGTTAGTCCGTTTGCCTGGAACATATTTCTCTCATTGCTTCATCTGGATGGTATTTCACATCTCCTCCAGAAGTCTTTGCCAGTCTATAACACTGCAGATTGGATCAGAAGCCTCTTCTTTATTCTTCCATAGCTAGTCCTCAGCATAATAAAGAAATTTTCTGAATATATGTGTGACTTCTTGACTAGGCTATGAGCATCTTAGGAGTTGGGTTTATTCTCCGGTCCTCATTGCCTAGCACAGACATGCAGTACACTGTCAGTCATAGACAAGAGATAAAGTAAGTGGTTAGAGAAGGGTGAGATCAGTGGGAAGTAGACTATTGGGGAAGGCTTCATAAAGATTGTGACACTTGAAGGTCTTCATAATTCCTTGAAGATAATGATGAATGTATGAATACCTTATATTGGGCCCGCACAGTTCTAAGACCATAATGGATTTTTTGGTGGTGTTTTTCTGCAGGTTGATATGTCAGACCTCTCTCCAGAAGAGCAATGGAGGTAAGTGTGATGGTGTGGGCCCCTCAGGCTGGGAATTTTAAATTAGTCCTACTAATAGAGTTGTATATCTACCCATTTGCTTCCTTGTCTGTGGGGAAGCCATGACTTGACTAGTAGGAGAGGTCATTTGGGATCTTTTCCAGTATTCCTGGGTAGCTCCTTCAGTCCTGGGGAGTAAATAGGTAATTACACCAAGCTATTTATATGGGTTTAAATACTACTAGTTCTGCCATTTCCTAGCTATGCTATCTTGGGCGAGTTACTTGATTTCTTACTACCTTAGTTTCCCTGGTTTGTACAATGAAAGGTTACAACAGTACTAACACCTCATAGAGTTGTGAGGACTAATATATGTGAAATTCTTAGAACAATGCCTGGCATGTGGTAAGCTTCCAATAAGTGTTACCTGCTTTGCAAATCACTATCATCATTAACATCATCATTATCCACAAAACAGAGCAGAGAGCTCTGGCTGAAATATGGGAATGGTGTCTTCCTAATCTCAACTCTGCTACTAATTTGCTTTGTAACCAGAGTGAGTCACCAGTCAACAAATACCTTATTATCGTGATTGCTCATCAAAGAGTCTTCAGAGTGTTTGCCCTACAAGGTAGCTGACCAATGAGCTGAAATCAACCACGTAAACTTTATTAATAGTGCAAAAAAACCCCTTTCATTTAGATTATAAAAATAGAGAATGGCAAAGATACCAACGTACGTGACAAACCCAGCAAGATTTTAGAAAACTTCAAGCTTAATATGCATCATTTGTGTACCTCAGCTATCAAAACATTCCAAAATTTGGAAGATGTTCATAGAAATATACTGTCTGCTTTAGGGAGGTGAAAGTGCCACTGTGCTTCACTGAGTCCACACTGATTTTGTTGTAATCACTGCATATTAAGAAGATCTTCAGTTAGATAACATCTAGAAGAAGGCAACCAGGCTAATGGTTTTCATACTATGTTATATGAATAGCATTTAAAAGATCTCAAACTGTTAGCCTAAAAGGGCACAGAAAAGTGGTAATAGAAAGAGGATTGTTTTTTTGTTTTTGTTTTAAATAAGATCATAAATCTTTGAAAGAGTAGCATTGGGAAAGAAGAGCAAATATGTCCTTTGTTGTTCCAGAATATAAAATTAGGTCGTTCATTAGGGAATGAAGCTATAGAAAGATTTTTGTTTTGTTATCAGAGATGTTTTTAGTAATTGTGATATATTGAGAGGCAGTGAGCTCCTGCCCTTAAAGTATTGGAGTTTTATTCCTTCATTAGCACATATGAGTACCTACAATGTACCAGACACATGGTTCTCTAATTACTTTAAGAGGCATATGTTCTCAGCCAGTGGAAGTATTCACACAAAGATTGTAAAGATAATGTTTGCATTGGGTGGGAACCTGAACTAGAGTTGTTCTCTGGTCTTTTCTCCATATTTCTTTGATTTTGTTGTTGTTGTTGTTGTTGTTGTTGTGTACATCCATTCAGTCATATTTTGCCTGAGAATAAGAAATTTATCTCTTATCTTTATAACTCCCCACAGTCCTTAGGTTTTGAAAGTGTCCTTTGCCCTTTTAGTTTAGCTTATCCTCTCAACAACCCTATGTGGGAAGCAGCAGAGATACAGACTCTTTGTGACAGATGAAGAAATTGTATGTAGAGATGTGAATTTTCTTGGCCAAGGCCACATGGATGTCTGAACCTAAGTTTCTGACCCCTACCCATACTATCTGTTTGCCAGATTCTCCTACCCTGGATGAGTTGATGGAAGATGAACCCTGAGGTGCTGTGGCTGGCCACTGACATTTGGCTGCCCACTCCCCCCACCAGTTTCCTCTCTAACATTTTATTGTGAAAAATCTCAGAAAAGTTGAAAGAATTACACAGTAAACACCTTTAGGCCTACCACCTAGATTCTACAGCTTTCACTGTACTTGCTTTATCATTTGTCTGTAATTCATCCCACTGGGTGGTTCTTACATAGTCTGTCATTGCCCTTGGGA
Organism: Martes martes; assembly: GCF_963455335.1. NCBI lineage: Eukaryota > Metazoa > Chordata > Mammalia > Carnivora > Mustelidae > Martes > Martes martes. The sequence continues at coordinate 58,056,349 of NC_137898.1, forward strand.
ACTCTATGAAGGTATCATTTATGTTGTCCTTTCCCTCTCTCCCTAATACCCCCATCTGTGGAGGATTGGCATAAAAGCTCCTGACTATGGGCTGTATTTGTATTTATTTTTCTGACTCCTTCCTCATTTCTCTGTTGGCTGACTCTGACTCTAAGAGGCCAAGACAATCACTTGTTGCCAGTCCCCTGGACCAGAGAACGCCAGCCTTAGATGAAATAAGAGTTTCCAGTTGTACTCTTCCTTAAGCTCTTGAGGAGGCACACTGTTGGATTATAAAGTTAAAGTATAAAGTTATAAAGTATAAAGTTATAAAGTTATAAAGTATAAAGTTAAAGCAGTCCAGACTTTCACGCTTTAGCTAGTCTTAAACAAGATCCCTGGTCCTGACAGAGAGAATAGGACAAATAAAGGAAGACTTAAACCCTGGGATTAGTACACATCTGCAGTAGTACTTCTTTATTTGTGTCATAAATATCATTGACTAAGAGTATGAAACTTTATGGCTATCCTTCTCTGTGGGTTATTTTGTCCTTCCAGCGATGGTTGAAGTTGAAATAGGACTGAAATGGGCAGTAATGACAAGATTCTTCTGGGTCCTCTTTCCTACAGGAAAGGTGTCAGCTGTTTCTGCAGACAATCCACCTTTAACTCCAGTAGCTGAGCTTCTGACTGAGGTCCATAGAGCCCTTGTTCTATCCCAAATGCCCATTTTCTAGGGTGTGTGTTTTTCTAGCCCCTAATTCATATAATAACCTGCAGTTGCAAAGGCCAGGAATATGTTCTGAGCTATGGACTTGTGGGATATCCCTGGAAAGCACTGTGCTTTTACTAGCACACCTTCCCTGACCTGCCTCACCTCATCTGTTTGACTTTCAGGGTTGAGCACGCACGCATGCATGCCAAGCACCGCGGCCACGAAGCCATGCACGCTGAAATGGTCCTCATCCTCATCGCTACTTTGGTGGTGGCCCAGCTGCTCCTGGTGCAGTGGAAACAGAGGCACCCCCGCTCCTACAATGTAAGCCACTGCCTCTCAGTTCTTCTTCTGACAATTGTCAAAAGACCCTCCCAGGTATTCTAGGGTCTAGCCTAACCCAGGCTGCATTTGGCAGGGAATAGACAAAGATAATAGATGTTATGTATGAATGGTGAATAATGTCTGGTGGGTGTGCTTTTAAGAGGCAAGTGATTCAGATCAGTAAAAAAGAGGTAGAACTTGAGACTACTTTTATGGCCAGAAAAGATAGGTCTTCCCTTTTAAACATTTTGAGACAGATCCATGAAGGGGATACTCATCAGGAACCATTCAAATAGAGGGCAAGGTGATTGCCTTGTTGGGAAGACCAAGCCTTTAAGTGAATCTTACAGGTAGGATTTAGATTAATTAAAAAAAAAGTGGGGGGGGTGCGCCTGGGTGGCTCAGTGGGTTAAAGCCTCTTCAGGTCGGGTCATGATCCCAGGGTCCTGAGATCAAGCACCACATTGGGCTCTCTGCTCAGTGGGGAGCCTGCTTCCTCCTCTCTCTCTCTGCCTGCCTCTCCACCTACTTGTGATCTCTGTCTGTTAAATAAATAAATAAAATCTTAAAAAAAAAATAAAACATACAGAAAACATATAGCTAAATGGCAAAAGTAAATCATTCTTTATTGGTAATTATTTTAAATGGCTTAAATTGTTCTAGTAAAAGGCAGAGATTAGCATATTGATTAAAAAAAAACCATGAGAGACTCACTTTAGAAACAAAGATATAGAGAAAAAAAGTAAAAAGGTGGAGAGCAATATTCCATGCACATGATAGTCAGAAGAGAGCTGGGGTGGCTATTAAATCTCAGACCAATAGACTTTAAATCAAAAAAATTTACAAGAGGACGCCTGGGTGGCTCAGTGGGTTAAGCCTCTGCCTTCAGCTCAGGTCATGATCTCAGGGTCCTGGGATCGAGCCCCACATCAGGCTCTCTGCTCGGCAGGGAGCCTGCTTCCCCCTCTCTCTGCCTGCTGCTCTGCCTACTTGTGATCTCTCTCTCTCTCTGTGTCAAATAAATAAATAAATCTTTAAAAAAAAATTTACAAGAGACAAAGTACATTATATATTGATAAAAGGTTCAAACCAACAAGAAGATAGTATAATTATAAACATAACTAAGGAGCCCCAAAATATGTGACACAAAAATTGACAGAATTGAAGAGGGATAGAAAGTTCGACAATAATGGTTGCAGAGTTCAGTACCTGACTTTCACTAAGATAGAGCAACCAGGTAGAATATCAGTAGGGGGGCACCTGGGTGGCTCAGTGGGTTAAAGCCTCTGCCTTCGGCTCAGGTCATGATCCCAGGGTCCTGGGATCGAGCCCCGCATCGGGCTCTCTGCTCAGCGGTGAGCCTGCTTCCTCCTCTCTCTCTGCCTGCCTCTGCCACCTTGTGATCTCTGTCTGTCAAATAAATAAATAAAATCTTAAAAAAAAAAAAAAAGAATGTCAGTAGAGGACTTGAACAGCATTATAAACCAGTTAGCTCTAACAGATACACAGAGCACATGCTACCCAACAGCAGAATATATACTCTTCTCAAGTGCACATGGACCGTTCTCCAGGATAGAAAAAACGTTAGGGCACAAAACAAGTCTCAGTATGCTTGAGAAGATTAAAATCATAGATTCAGCCACTCTGGATTAGGACATGACAGGTGTAGTGTACTGGATTTTTTTTTTTACAACTATCATCTTACAAGTTTTTAACCTTTACAAGGCTAACAACCCTTTTTTAGCATCAACTTTGGCAAATGCCTACGTGGTAATACTTTGCATAGAAAATACAAGCGCATGTATAGTAGTAACAATAGCTAACATTAATTGAATTTTCACTTAATGCCAGCCAGTGTTCTAAGTACTTCACAACTGTGGGCTCAGCTAATCCTTGTAGTAATCCAGTAAGGTAATATTTTCTCCAATTACAAATAAGGAACTGAGACAGAAAGACTAACTAATTTGCTCCAGTGATGAAACTATTATGAACCCAGACAGTTTTACTCCAGTGTTTTTATTCTTAATCCCTAAATGGTTCTTTTTCTCTAGTATATGCTTTTTCAGACCTCTGATAATATGGTCAGACATGCCCAGGGCTGTGTAGCCCACATGATGTGAACTGCTGCATTATGTCATTTAATCCTCCTAGTAGCCCATGAGGTAAGTACTGTGAAGACTGAGGTCCAGAGAATTGAGGCATGAAGGGAATACTAATAGAGCCAGGATTTGAACCCAGGTCTTCTGTTTCATATTGCATAATTTCTGTTGTACCATATGTTGCTCCTGGAAAGGGTTTTCCATCAAGGGAACAAGGGATAACATAGAGCATAGGAGGAAGAGAGAATAATCTTTGACCTTGAGCAGACACAAGTTCTGAATGAACATTACTGGTTTATAGCCAGTTCAAGTGTTGGCATGCACCACAAATAGAAACATCTGTACCTTCAGGACACAGTGCACTGAAGGACCACATGACACCAAGAGTTTTTGAGCTGGAGATCATCCAGCAGGCTTAGCCACCTGAGGTGGGGCTTCATGTCTAGACCCTGGTCATGCTTTGCCCTGTTATCTGAGATAAGTCACTTATTTGTCAATGTGTGATTATAGTGTGTACTCTATAGAGTGGGGATTACCAAGATGGTTGAGTTGAGCCTGGAAAAATAAGAACACTCATAAGCCAAGAGTAGAATGAGAACACCATTGGCATTTCTGTGCTGGTATTTAGAGATCATCTTAATTATACAATGTTGGCTAATCTGCAAAGATTTTTAAAAACCTCTAAAGGACGTGAGGATGCAGGTATGTACTTTAGTAGTTTTCAATAAGTATTCTTCAAAAAACTGTGGAATACTTTCTTCAAATAGTATCTTAAGGAAAAACCTAGTATGGAAAATAATTAAGAGGCCGCTCTGATTGATACAGGGTTGGATAACCCTGACCTCTCTGCTTCTCAGGAACATATATAGGAGTCATCATAGTATTGGAAAACCACTGATAATGTCATTCATTAGTTAACCCTTAAAAGGAAATATGACTGTGAAGCCAGTTATATAAGGAGCATGCACAATTATCCCATTACTTTACTGCCATGCCCTGTAAACATTATGGTGAACTTCACTGGTGAGCAAACATGTCAACATTATAAAATACCTTGCACTGAGAAACTTAAAGCCATATCTTTTAAAAATTGGAAAAGGAAATCTGTAATGTCTGCTTTATTCTACTCTTATAAAGTAATGACCTAGATTATTTTTTTAAACTTTTATTAACTTGTGTACAATGAATATTTTTACTGCTTTAATTAAAACACTAACTTTGGAAGAAGAAAATTTGCCCAAGATGCTGGTACACAATAACATCTCCTGTCATTTTTCAAGCTTACCAGAAGTTGAAGCTGTTTGGCTTGTAGGCAGTATGATACAGTGGAGCCAGCCCAGTCTGATTTGATCAGTCAGCTGTCTCATTTCCTAGCTATATGACTTTATATCTCAAGCCTGTTTTTCTTATTTCTAAGTTGGGGTGATATCAACCTCATGGGTTGTGAAGATGATATAAGATTCTATGGCAAAGTGTTTTGTAAACTCTAAAACTAATGGTAGTGACTATTGTTGCTCCCACCCCTAAGAGAAAAAGCTCAAGATGTAAAAGTTTTCAGATACTCTGTGGAAGAATAGAATTTTCTTTTTATTGACAGAAATTTCACATAAAAATATTCACTATTCTATGGGGCGCCTGAATGGCGCAGTTGGTTAAGCGACCAACTCTCTCAGGTCAGGTCATGATCTCCAGATCGTGAGATCAAGCCCCACATCAGCTCCATGATCAGCAGAGAGTCTGTTTCAGATTTTTTCTCTCCCTCTGCCCCTCCCACTCATGCACGCGCGCGCGCTCTCTCTCTCTCTCTCTCTCTCTCAAATAAATACATCTTAAAAAAAGAAGAAAAACCTTAAGAATGGATATTCTACCATTTTAAAGTATATAATTCAGTGGCATTTAGCACATCCAGTGCTGTGCAGCCATTACCACTATTTAGCTCTAGAACATTTTCATTACCCCAGAAAGCAGTCACTCCCCATTTCCCCTTCCCACCAGGTCCTGGCAGTGACTAATCTGTTTTCTATATATTTGCCTATTCTGGATATTCATATAAATGAAATTATACAATATGTTGCCTTTTGTCTGGCTTTCACATAGCATGATGTTTTCAAGGTTCAGTAGTATTGCAGTATCAGTACTTAATTCCTTTTTGTGGCTGAATAATACTATGTTGTATGGATATGCCACATTTTGTTTATCTCTTCATCAGTTGATGGACATTGGGGTTCTTTCCACCCTTTGATTATTGTGAAAAATGCTGCTGTGAACATTCTTTATAAGCTTTTATTTGAGCACCTGTATTCAGTTCTTGGGTATGCCCTGGAGTAGAACTGTTCAACTTTTTGAGAACAATTTTTCCATAGCAGCTTTACCATTTAACATTGCAACCCACAGTGCATTGGTTCCAGTTTCTACACGTTCTCACCAACAATTGTTCTTTTGCTTCTCTTCTCTTCTGGTCTCTTTTCCCTCCCTTCTTCCCTCTCCTTCTCCTCCTCCCTCCCTCCCCTCACTTTCTCTCTTCGTCCCTCTCTCTCCCTCCCTCCTTCTTTCCCTCCCTCCCTCCTTCTCTCCCTCCCTCTCTCTCTCTCTTTCTTTCTCTTCTTTCATATAGTCACCCTAGTGGGCATAAAGTAGTATCTCATTGTGGTTTGGTTGGTGTCTCCCTAATGATTCACGATGTTGAGGATCTTTTGATGTGTTTATTGACAAAAAAAAGAGATGTGTTTATTGGCTACATGTATATCTTCCATCTCTTTTCCCATTTTTTAACTGCTTTCAGTTTGTTCTTTTGTTTTTTCTCGTGTGTGTGTGTGTGTGTGTATTGTAAGAGTTCTTTATATAGTCTGGATACTAGATCATTATTGGATGTATGATTTATAAATACTTTCTCCCATTCTGTGGGTTGCCTTTTTACCTTCTCCATAGTGTCCTTTGGTTCATAAACATTTTAATGGATCTGTTATTTAATTAGGGTCTTTGTTAGAAATTTAGAACACTAATTTGTGAGGGTAAACTCCATTTGTGAGAGAAAACACAGAGCGGAGGTAGCCTTGAAGCTGAGGAACAGCTTTAATTTTTGGCAGAATTTGCGAGTCCACAGCTTTCTGATCAGCCTTGCACTGCTCTGTAATCTCATATTTCTCCTGCTCTGTGGAAGATACCACCTTCCTGTTGTCTGGGTTTATGTAGCCTCTTCTTGAAGTAAGCATCAGTGAGACGTTGTGGGATTTTCACACTGCTGATACCAATTTTGGTGTAGGTGGCGATGACAAATTTCTAGTGTTTTCTACACAGAGGAACTTGATTGAGGGCTAGAGGTCTGGTTACAAATAACAAGCCACGGCCTAGAGGCTTCGGGAAAACCACCCTCTTGCCTCTGTGGTGCCCAGTGAGGATGATCAGAATGGTCCCAGGAGTGATGCTAGCTCAGTTTTCTTACATGCTGACTAAAAGGTTTTTTCTGTGGCTCAACAGCTTTTGAGGTACATCTTCAGTAGGATAATATCTCAGCATTTTGTGAAGGTGAACCATTCCAGCACCGCTGTTCTTGGCACCACCAACTGATTTTGTGACAGAAGCAAGAATCTTCTCTTTCTTTTCTTAGCTGTTGAATACTTCCCCTTGTACATGGCCTTTCTGGAATACATAGCTGATAAAGAATAGCTGCCAATTCCTCTGACGAGGAGAGGGTTTTGATTGCAGTGGGGCTTTCCGTTTGGCATTTTAGCCATGAGGTTACCCTTTTTTTTTTTTTTTTTAAGATTTTATTTATTTATTTGACAGACACAGCGAGAGAAGGAACTCATGCAGGGGGAGTGGAAGAGAGAGAAGCAGGCTTCTCTGAGCAGGGAGCCTGATGTGGGGCTTGATCCCAGGACCCTGGGATCATGACCCAAGCTGAAGGCAGATGCTCAATGACTGAGCCTCTCAGGTGCCCCATGATGTTATTACCCTTCTTAACCTTGCCACCAGCATCATCCTTCTTGGTTTCAGTTTTCTTCTCTTTAGTATCTGGCATCTCAACTTTTTTACTCCCCATCTTGCAGGATGGGAAAGAGGATGCATAAATTTTTTTTTTAAGATTTTTATTTATTTATTTGACAGACAGAGATCACAAATAGGCAGAGAGAGGAGGAAGCAGGCTCCCTGCAGAGCAGAGAGCCCGATGCAGGGCTCGATCCCAGGACCCTGGGATCATGACCTGAGCCGAAGGCAGAGGCTTTAACCCACTGAGCCACCCAGGCGCCCCAGGATGCATAAATATTTTTAAGTGTGATGTCCAGTTTATCTCTTTTTTCTTTTTCAATGAATATATTTGACGTATAACATTGAGTACTTTTTTTTAGAGATTTTATTTACTCATGAAAGAGAGCAAGCACAAGCAGGGGGAGTGACAGAGGGAGAGGGAGAAGCAGGCTTCCTGCAGGGAGCCTGATGCAGGACTAGATTCCAGGACCCCTGGATCATGACCTGAGCTGAAGGCAGATGCTTAATGGCTGAGCCACCCAGGCTCCCCTGACACTGGGTATATTTAAGGTGTACAACATCTTAACTGACACATCTATTTTTTGCAGTATGATTGCCATTATAACAGCATTAAGCTCCTTTGTCACATCACATAATTAACCTTTTTAGTGGTTGAAGTAATTAAGCTCTTGTCTCTTAGCAAGTCTGATGATTAGACTGCAGTATTGGTGTCTGTATGCATTATACTTTGCATTAGATCTCTATGGTTTATTTACTACTTGTTCGAATTTTGTACTCTTAAACCTATTTTTTCTTTTGTTGCTCATGCTTTTAGTGTTATATCTAAGAATCTGTTGCCAAATCCAAGACTATTAAGTTTTATCTGTATGTGTTTTTGGAAGGGTTTTATATTTTTAACTCTTACTTATAGGTCTTTGGTCTATTTTGTGTTACATTTTGTAAATGGTGTGAGGTAAGGGTCTAACTTCATTTTTTTGCATGTGGATTTTGCATGTCTTAGCACCATTTTTGAAGAAACTTCTTTTTCCATTGAATGATTTGTCGTTCTTATAAAAAACCAGTTGAACATAGATGTGTACATTAATTTTTGTACTCTCAGTTCTTTTCCATTAAAGTATATGACTATACTTATGTCAGTACCAGACTTTTCTCTTTTTAATTTTTTAATTTTAATTTCAGTGTAGTTAGTGTTACAGTGTTACGTTAGTTTCGGGTATAAAATATAATGATTCAGCAATTCAATACATTACTCAGGCTCACCGCGATAAGTGTACTATCAGTTCCCTTCACCTATTTCACCCATCCCCCTCTCCCACCTCCCCTCTGGTAACCATCAGTTTGTTCTCTAAAAAGTTTGTTTTTCATTCGTCTCTTTTTTTCTTTGTTCATTTGTTTTGTTTTTTAAATTATACATAAAGGAAATCATACAGTATTTGTCTTTCTCAGACTGACTTATTTCATTTAGCATTATAGTCTCTAGATCCATCCATGTTGTTACAAATGGCAGAATCTCGTTTTTTTTATGGTTGAGTAATGTTCCTTTGTGTGTATGTATATGTGTGTGTGTGTATACACCACATCATCTTTATTCATGTATTGATTGGCATGGGCTGCTTCCATAATTTGGGTGTTGTAAATAATACTGCAATAAACATAGGGGTGCATATATCTTTCCATTTAGTGTTTTTGTTTTCTTTGGATAAACACCCAGGAGTGGAATTACTGGATCATACAGTATTTCTATTTTTAATTTTTTGAGGAACTTCGTGTTGTTTTCCACAGTAGTTACCCCAGTTTGCCTTCCCACCAATAGTGCACAAGGGTTCTTTTTTCTCTACATCCTCACCAGCACTCGTTGTTTCTTGTGCTTTGGATTTTAGACATTCTGACAGGTGTGAAGTCATAGTTCATCATCTTCTCCCAATCAGTAGATTGTCTTTTAGTTTTGTTGGTTGTTTCTTTCATTGTGCAGAAGCTTTTTATTTTAATATAGTCCCAGTAGTTTATTTTTGCTTTTGTTTCTCTTGCCTCAGGAGACAGATCTAGAAAATGTTTCTGTGGTTGATGTCAGAGAAATTATTGCTTATACTTTCTTTTTGGATTTTTATGGTTTTAGGTCTCACATTTAGATCCTTAATCCATTGTGAGTTTGTTTTAAATTTGTTAAGATGTGTTTTGTGGCCTAATATGTGATCTGTTCTGGAGAATGTTCCATGTCCACTTGAAAGGAATGTGTATTCTGTTATTTTAGGACGGCATGTTCTGAATATATTTGTTTGATCCATCTGGCCCAATGTGTCATTCAAAGCTACTCTTTCCTTGTTGATTTTCTGCTTGGATGATCTATCCATTGATGTAAGTGGGGTGTTAAACTCCCCTACTATTGTTTTATTACTGTCAATTACTTCCTTTAGGTGTGTTGTTAGCTGTTTTATGTATTTGGGTGCTCCTAGTCAGGTACATAAATATTTATAATTGTTACGTTTTCTTGATGGATTATCTCCTTTATGATTATTAGTGTTCTTATTTATCTCTTGTTACAGTCTTTGTTTTTTGTTTTTTGTTTTTTTTTTAAGATTTTATTTATTTATTTGACAGACAGATCACAAGTAGGCAGAGAGGCAGGCAGAGAGAGAGGAGGAAACAGGCTCTTCTCGGAGCAGAGAGCCCAATGCAGGGCTCGATCCCAGGACCCTGGGATCATGACCTGAGCTGAAGGCAGAGGCTTTAACCCACTGAGCCACCCAGGCGCCCCCAGTCTTTGTTTTAAAGTCTACTTTGTCCAATAAAAGTATTGCTACCCTGGCTTTCTTTTCATTTGCATTTGCATGAAAAATGCTTTTCCATCCCCTCACTTTCATTCTGTATGTGTCTTTAAGTCTGAAATGTATCTCTTGTAGCAGCATATAGATGGGTCTTGTTTTTTTATCAGTTTTGTCATCCTTTGTCTTTTGATTGGAGTCTTCAGTCCATTTACATTCAAAGTAATTATTGATAGCGGTGTCTGGCTGGCTCAGTCAAAGGACTGTGCGACTCTTGATCTCAGGGTTGTGAGTTTGAGCCCCGTGTTGGGTGTAGACATTACTTAAAATAAATAAAAAATTCTTTAAAATGTCTTATAAAAAAACAAAGTAATTGTTGATAGGTATATACTTATTTCCATTTTGTTACTTGTTTTATGGTGGTTTTTGTATTTCCTCTGTGTTCCCTTCTTTTGCTCTTTCCTTTGTCAGTTTAATAGAGTGAAAATATCTAAGCTATTGACTACTTTTTGAATTAGTGAGGTTGAGCATGTTTTCATGCTTAGTAGTCATTTGGTTTCTTCTATTGGTTGTTCATATTGTTGACTAGATTTTGTATTTGCTATTTTAGTTTCCTTGAATTTTTTATTAAAGTATGGTTGATACAGAATGTTGTATTATTTTCAGGTATTCAACATAGTGATTCAACAATTCCATATATTATACAGTGTATAACGATAAGTGTATCATTGTATTTGTATATGTACCGTCTGTCACAATACATTATTATAGTCTTATTAACTGTATTCCCTGTGCTGTACTTTTCAATCTCCTGACTTAGTTACTTTATAACTGAATGTTTGTACCTCTTAATCCCCTACCACTATTTTGTCCATCCTCCAACTCTTTTCCCCCCTGGCAGCTAACTGTTTACTCCTTGTATTTATGAATCTGTTTCTCTCTGTTCATTTGTGTTGGTGGTGTGTGTTTTTTTTTTTTTAAAGATTCCACATGTAAGTGAAGTTACATGGTATTTGTTTTCTCTGTCTGACTTATTTCACTTAGCATGATAGGCTCTATCTAGGTCCATCCATGTTGTCACAAATGGCAAGATCTCATTGTTATTTATGGCTGTATAGTATTACACACACATATACCACATCTTCTTTATCCATTCATCTATCACTGGACACTTAGGTTGCTTCTATATTTTAACTATTGTAAATATTACTGCAAAAAACATAGAGATTGCACATATCTTTCAAAATTAATGGTTTCTTTTGCCGGGGTCAGGGGGCGCAGGGCAGGAACTAACCAGTAGTGGAGTTACTAGATACGATATTTCTATTTTAAATTTTTTGAGAAACTTCTACAATGTTTTCCACAGTTGCTATACCAATTTATAGTATACCAGGCTTCCCTTTTCTTCAGATCCTCACCAAGGCTTGTTATCTTTTTGATACTAGCCATTCTGTGTGAGATCATATCTTACTATAGTTTTGATTTGCATTTCCCTGATGATTAGTGAGTTGAGCATCTTTTCATGTACTTCTTGGCCATCTGTATGTCTTATTTGGGAAAATGTCTATTCAGGTTCTCTGCCCATTTTTTAAATCTTTTCTTTTTTTGAAGATTTATTTATTTATTTTAGAGAGACAGAGCCTGTGCACGTATGCAAGAGTGGGGTGAGGGGCAGAGGGAAGGGAATAGAGAAGGGGGAAGCAGACTTCCCACAGCACAGGGAGCCCAAAGTGGGGCTCAGTCCCAGGACCCTCGAGATCATGACCCAAGCTGAACCCAAGAGTGGGATGCTCACTCTGCTGAGCCACACATTTTTAATCAGATTCTTTCATTATTATTTTTTGGTGTAGGGCTGTATAGATTCTTTATATATCTTGGATATTAACCCCTTATCAGCTGTATCATTTGAAAATATCTTCTCCCATTCAGTAGGTTGCCTCTTCATTTTGATCTTGGAGTTTTGCATATGCACACTAGGGAGATGTACCAGAATTTCCATAACAGCATTATTTGTAATAGCAAAAACTTAAAAATGACTCAATATCCAAGTATAGGTGACTGGATAAGTTAAGCTTTGTTGTATTCACCCAATGGAATATTATGTAACTTGTGAAACCATACATACAACATGAAATATATAAAACAACACAAAAAATAATTAACTGTAGTTAAAAGTAATGGTAAGGATACTCTTAGCAATTTAATATTGAGTGAAAAAAGGTTCAGAAGGCTTCTCATAACTTGGTACCTTTCATAGGAAGCTAAAAACAATGAAAACTAAAGAGTATCTTTTAAAAATATGTAAATGCATAATGTAACTGTATTTTAAGAAGCAAGGGAATGATAAAATCAAGATGCAGGATAAGGGTGATGTTGGATGGAAGATGGAGGATAGGCTAGAGAAGAGCACATAGCTAGATATAAGTAGTTTTAGATGTTCCAGTTTTTATGTTGAGTGATGGGTTTAGTAGTTATCATATTATTAAAAATAATTTAACTTAAAAAGGAAGGAAATTCTGTTATATGCTTCAACATGGTGATCCTTCAGAACATTATGTGTAGTGAAATAAGCCAGTCAGAAAATGACAAATGCTTTTATTTGTTTTCCACTTATATGAGGTACCTAGAGTAGTCTGATTCACAGAAACAGAAAGTAGGATGGTGGTTATCAGGAGCTGGGGCAGAGGGGGGAAGTGGGGAGTTGTTATTTAAAGGGCATAGAAGTGTCTCAGTTTTGTAAGATGAACAAGTTCTGGATATCTGTTACAAAGCAGTGGGAATATTACTTAGCACTGCCGAACCATACATTTAAAAATGGTTAAGATGGTAAGTTTTATGAGTTTTTACCACAATTAAAAGTAATTTTAAAAATTAAAAGTGGTCCATGCATGACTAATGACGGGAATATTCATTAGAGATTCTGATTAATTCATTTCCCCCCCTTCTTGAAGTTTAAAAGCGAGAAGGAAAGCAATTCCCAAGACACAGACTTGCCTTTTCAAGTAGTAAGATATACCATGAGAATAGACAAATAGACCAGCAGAACAGAGTAAAGATCTCAGAGACAGATCCCTGTATAATAGGATCTTAATATACAATAAGAGTGTAGGGGAGCCTGGGTGGCTCAGTCAGGTAAGTATCTAACTCTTGGCTTCAGCTCAGGTCGTGATTTCAGATCATGATCTCAGGGTTGTGATATTGAGCCCTGTGTCAGGCTCCGTACTCTGCCCAGAGTCTACTTGAGATTCTCTCCCCTCTTGCCCCTCCTACTCATTCTCCCTCTCTCTCTCAAATAAATAAATCTTAAAAAGAAAAAAAAAGATAATAAAAGTGTAACCACCAATCAGTGAAGGAAATATTCATTGTTAAGTAGATTGTATTGAGAAGACTGGCTCACCGAATGGAGAAATATTAAAACTAGATTCCTGTATCACATGCCATACAAAGGGGACTAAGGATAGATTTAAGATCTAATTATGAAAGGCAAAACTATGAAGTTAATAAAAATTATGTGGATAAATAAGATAAAATTTTGATAAATTTGATTATTTAAGATAGAGGGTGGTGCTTGGGTGGCTCAGTCGATTAGGTATCTGACTCGAGTTTGTCTTGGTTTGTGGTTTTGGGGTTGTGGGGTTGAGCCCCCATGTCAGACTCCATGCTGGGCGTGGAGTCTACTGGCGATTCTCTCTCCCTGTCTCTATCTGCCCTTCCCACCCTGCTGTGTCCCTCTTTAAATAAATAAGTAAATGAATAAATAAGGGGATTAAGGGTACTTGTTCTCTAAAAGGGTAGGATAGGCAAAGTTAACTGATAGCAGAATAGGAGATTAGTAATAATTAAAACTGATGATAATTGGTATTCTAGACTAACAAGCTAGATATGTCCAACTGCTGGCAGGGATCAGAGGCTTTAGGAACTTTTGTCTGTTCTTTGTAGATATGAAGATGGGGCAGGTATTATGGAGAGCAGCCTGGGAGTATTCAGTCAGATGGAATATATACATATCTTGTGACATATCCTAAAGGGACATGTGAGAAGGTATTGGTTTAAATGTTAATTATGGCAGTTAATTGAAGAGTTGGAGGCAGTCTGGGTATTTGTATCTGAATAAATAGGTAAAATGTGGTGGCTGCATATCAGGACTCTGCATTGCAGTTAAAGCAACACATTAGATTTACTTGTAACGACTTGTGGATCTAAAAAGTAAGAAACAGATTCAGTGCCAACTAATAAATCGAAATACATGCACAAAAAATACAGTTTTTAAGAACAGATACAAACAAAAATATATTAAACACATTAAATGTCTACAGAGTGAAGAATGGGAATCAAAAAGAATCAAAACAAAATGGCTCCTCAGAGAATGTCGTGTAAAGGAGAGACACTGGGATGATTGTCAGGTAGTAGAAACATGAATTGTTTGAGATTAGCTATCAGAGCTTTTAAAAAAAAATGCTTCTTATGGACAAGCTGAGAAATGATGGAATTAATTGATAAGGCTCTGTTTCTCTCAAACTGAAATTTTCTGTTTTTCCCTCATGCTATTTGGCAACTCAACCTTTCAGTGGGCACACATGAACCCTGAGTGGAAAAACACTAGTTCTATTCTCCTAGACCAGTCTCTCAATAGGGAGACTATTCACATTTTGGGCCAGGTGATTCTTTATTTTCATGGGGGACTGTCATGTGCATTGGAGGATGTTTAGCAGCATGCCTGGCCTCTACTTGCTAGATGCCACTAGCATCCCCTTTCCTGATCATGATAGCCAAAAATGTGTCCAGACTCCATCAAATGTCCCCTGGGGAGGAAATCCACCCCTTATGAGAAGCACTGGCAGAGAGCAGCATGGATGCTGCCAGCTATTAGGCTGATTATGAGCAAGTATACCAGTCCACTGGTTTCACTGTGAAAAGTATCAAACATCTTTTTGTAACTTAGGAGTTCAGGTCCATCCTTCACGTTAAAAGAATTTCGTCTAAATTAACTGCTATTTAGGAGCAAAAGGTCCTGCTGTTTTCTACATTTAAAATTCAGGGGGTACCTGGGTGGCTCAGTGGGTTAAATTAAGCCTCTGCCTTCGGCTCAGGTCATGATCTCAGGGTCCTGGGATCGAGCCCCGCATCGGGCTCTCTGCTCAGCAGGGAGCCTGCTTCCCTCTCTCTCTCTCTGCCAGCCTCTCTGCCTACTGGTGATCATTCTCTGTCAAATAAATAAATAAAATCTTTTAAAAAAATAAAATAAAATTCAGGTTACTGTTCTTTTCAGTAATAACAACAGTAGTAATACTACCTTAAGCTGCTTATAGTTGCAATTTGTTGATATTTTTTTTAAAGATTTTATTTTATTTATTTGTCAGAGAGAGAGAGGGAGAGAGAGTGAGCGAGCACAGGCAGAGGCAGAGGGAGAAGCAGACTCCCTGCCAAGCAAGGAGCCCGATGTGGGACTCCATCCCAGGACGCTGGGATCATGACCTGAGCCGAAGGCAGCTGCTTAACCAACTGAGCCACCCAGGCGTCCCTACAATTTGTTGATATTTTTAAAAAATACTTTTCTTGTCTGATATTTCCTTGGAACCTCACAGTGGCTTTATATGGTGGTCAGGATAGGAATATAACTCCATTGTTCAGAGTAGTAAATCAAAGTGCAAAACAGTGCAGAGACTTGTTGAGAGTACATGACCATTAAATTGGGGAGCTGGACATAAATCCAAAATCTGATTCTTGAGTAAGTGCTCTTCTCATACGAGCACTCAGGCATTTTTTTTGAGGTTTCTCAAAAGCTCCAGGAAATTGTCAGTTTCTGCCATGGTCATTTCTGTTTTTAACTCCCCTGATATTTCCTTCCTCGGTGACTTTTGACCAGGGCCGTCCTTCTCCACCCCTTTAATATCTACATTATATCACTTCCTCAGCTTTTCCAGGGTTTTATCACAAACTCAGAAGTGAATGGTGCCAGGGAGGCAGGACTTGGGAGACAGAAGATCTGGATTGGAAACCTAGCCTAGGCCCAGCTTGCTTTTTAGCTTCTCTATCACACAGTTTTCATCATCTGTTCAGAGTCTAATATTATTTGTTTCTTAGCTCCCGCAGGGATTTTAGGGGAAGGAGTAAGTTTATGCCTGGAAAAGTATCTGTCCTATTTTTAAAGATCTCCAAGGGGAAGCTTTCATCATCTCTGTTACCAAAAACCGTATCTTTTCCAGCTCCTATCCCCTGAACTGCTGTTCCCGTGTGGAATGGATGAGTGGCAAAATCTCCTACCTAGAAATCTTTACTATAGATTTTTCTTAGAGCAACACATTAAGAGGGTTACTGAAATGTGACTAGAGAATATCATCTAAGATGGTAAAGGATGGAAACCCACTTTCTATGCAAAAGAAAAACTTTTCTCCCAGACTATAATCAGAACTTCTGTATGTGTAATGCATACATCAGCCTTTTCTGAGCCTTGCCTGCTCTGTAGGCTCGTTTTTCACACCTCCCTCCTTATTTGTACTTCGTCAGAAATACCATGTTCCCTTATCCTGAACACTCACTCATCATGATGCTTTTGCTTACATCTACTAGGCCATCAGGACAGAGGTCAAAGGTTGCTTTCTTCAGGAAGCCTTGTGGACTGAAAGCCTCTCCTCCACTTTCTTGGCTACCAGGGCTTACTCCTTTATAGCACTTATCATACTGCATTATAATTGTTTTTTTTCTCCTTGGCAGTCTTAAGTTCTTGAGGAGGTTTAGTTTTTTATCTCTGGATTCTGCAGTTCTTAGCAGATGTCCAGGTTCTTATGATGTCCAATAAGGGCTCAGTAAGTGTTTGTTAAATTATTACTTGGCTGACTCTTGCCTGGAGAGAAGATGACTTGGGGGAAAAGACAAAATTCTAGGTATTAGAAGAGTAGTCATAAGAAACAGGAAGTAAATGTACTCTATGCCTCTCTGAAAGACCATAGTTGGACCCAGAGTCAGAGGGTACACAAAGGCAGATTTTTCAGGTCAGCATCAGGGAAGAATTATCTAGCATATCTTTTAGCAGTGGAATGGTCTGCCTCATGTGATAAGGTCAACTATTTGCTAGGGGTATGCTGGGGGGGAATTGAAAACCCAAGTTTCTGCCCTGTAGAGTATTCTAGCAATATGTGGGGTCATACTTGGTCACAAGAACTGCACTGCTTATATCTCCTTACTGGGCCTCTGGACAGTCTTCAAATAACTGAAGGTAGCATCTATGCCTCCCTGTAGTTCTCCAGGTCCTAGGGCCTTCAGCTGTTCATTATGTAACTTGGTTTCTAGACCCTTTGTAATCCTGGCTGCTCCCTTATGGCCATGTTTCTTTGTCAATGTTCTTTGTACAGTGTGGTCCTAAGACTTAATTGTAGAGCCCTAAGAATGCTTTGACAGAGCAGAGAACAGTAGAACTGCTGCCTCCTTCATTCTGGGCATATTCCTAGTTAAGCAGCATAGGTTGCCTTAGTTTTTTTGTCAGTGGCCCTGCTGGCATATATTCCCTGGCAATATGTGGTCAACTGAGACCCCTAGATCTGTTTCACATAAACTGCTATTAAACCACTCATTTTCCATTCTATACTTGGGTAGTTGGTTGGGTTTCCTCATATAGTTTTGGTTCTTCATTTTAGCTTAGTAACTCATACAGTGTTAGAGCTAGAAGAACTCTAGAAACAGACTTTATTCATTTTTTATCTTGCTTTTATCTTGTTGTGTTTGCTGCCTTGTTCTCTCCAGCTCCTAAACTTTTTGCTGTCCACAGTTTGGTAAGCAGATCCTTTGTATTTTCAACCAAATTATTCACGAAAATATTGACCAGAGCTGTGAAACATACCCTAAACACCTTCCTTCAGTTGACCTCTGTCCATTTATCAGTATTTTTTTCCGAACTGATTGTTCTGTTAGCTGCGAGTCTCTTACTTTGCTCTACTAGCTGGACATGCAGTTTTCAGTTCATCCTTTATTTTCCTTTCCAGCCAAGCATGGTGGGTGATCACTGCCCCTGCAACATAGGGCAATACAGCAGGGGTGAGAACCCTGAAAGACAAAAGTGCCAAGCGTAAGCAGACCAGCAGGGGAGCTGGTGCCCTGGGGAGGATGTGATATGGGACTTCTTTTCTGGTTTTTCATGAATTACAGTTTCTGAGGTGAAAAAAATCTAAAAGACAGTTTATTTAAATACAGTCTAGCTCTTTTGTTAGTGCCTAACATTATCATTTCAGCTGTATAGTCTTGTGGAGAGAGAAGGTAGCATGCATCTATTCTTAACTTTCTGGATCAGAGAAGCTGGGATAATCCCTACGTAAATGTTTGCAGAATGAATCAATGAACAAGTTTCAGGCTAGTCTTCACTTCAGTTTTGTATTTGTAGACTCAGGGAAAGAAAGGTGAATGGCTTGCAGTTTCCCCCTTCAGCTGGCCAACTCCAAGCCCCCTCAGAACCAGCCAGAGTTCTGCCGCTTTTAGGCAGTCTTCCTTGATGGCTCCTGCTCACACTGCTGTCTTTCCTCTGAACTCTCATGTCAGTACTTAATGCTTCACCGCTTGTACTTGACGGCTGCTCAGTCTATGTATTTGTCTCACCATCCCAAATCCTGGGAGTGAATTTAGAGCCAAAGCTTCCCATTATTTTGTGACAGCATCAGGCACAAACACTTGAGCAAATTATTGAACTTAATGTGGCTGCGTAACGTGTTGCCAGCAGATGGCACCAGCGTCCCTGACATTGTTCTGAAAATCTTAGGTAACTTTCAGCAATTTACAAATTGCCAAGCTTGCCACTAAAAATGCCTTCCTTAATGAAGAAGCTTCAATTCACTTATTAAGCAGAATGATAATAATTACTGCAGTAGAAATAAAGAAATTAGGGCAAGTTGTAACTTACCAGTTTTCATGTGGGAAGCTATTCCATTCACTTGCCCCTCTGCTTGGCCCCTGGTCAGCCACTGCTTTCCAGGCCCTGAACAGAATCTGGCTTTTACGCCTACCTAATGGAGTGTGTCCAGGTACCTGAAGGTGACCTCAAATCCTTGGTTTGTGTTTTAGATCATTTATTTTTTCTGGAAAGGACAAACTAAACTTTATAAAGAAATTGCAATAACCCCACCACATATTTCCCCCTGGAAGTTTTGGTGATTTTTTTTTTAAATTGAAGTATAGTTGGCACATGATTTTACATCAGTTTTAGGTGTACAACATATTGACTCAACAGATCTATATGTTATGCCATGCTTACCACAAGTGTGTGACCATACAATATTACAGTACCATTTACTATATTCCCCACCACTATATATGGTGTACATTTTATCCCCATGACTTACTCTTTCCATAACTGGTGTTCTGTATCTCCTACTCACGTTCATCCATTTGCCTTTCCCGCGACAGCCTTCAGTTGGTTCTATTTATGGGTCTGTTTCTGCTTTTTGTTTGTTTATTCGTATGTTTTATTTTTTTTATTCCACATATAAGTAAAATCATATGGTATTTGTCTTTCTCTGTCTGAATTCACCTAGCATAATACCCTCTAGGTCTATCCATATTGTCACAAATGGCAAGGTTTCCCATTTTTATGGCTGAGTAATACTCCATTGTATGTATAAACCACATCTTCTTTATCCATTCATCTGGGAATGGACACTTGTGTTCCTTCCATATCTTGACAACTGTAAATAATGCTGCAGTAAACATAAGGGTGCATATATCTTTTCAAATTAGTGTTTCAGTTCTCTTTGGGTAAATACCTAATAGTGGAATTACTGATAGTTCTATTTTAATTTTTTGAGGAACCTCCATACTGTTTTCCATAGTAGCTGCACCAGTTTGCATTCCACCAACAGTGCACAGGGTTCCTTTTTCTTTATATCCTTGCTAACACTTCTCATTTCTCGTGTCTTTGATTTAACCATTCTGACAGGCATGTGATGATATGTCATTGTGATTTTAACTTGCATTTATGATTAGTGATATTGAACATCTTTTCATGTATGTCTTCTTTAGAAGAAGTTCATGTCTTCTGCCCATTTTTAATCAGATTATTTGTTTTTTGCTGTTTGAGTTGTAGAAGTACTTTATGTATTTTGAATATTAACCCCTTGTTGGATATATCATTTGCAAATACTGTCTCCCATTTAGTAGGTTGCCTTTTTGTTTTGTTGATGGTTTTATTTGCTCTACGGAAGCTTTTTTTTTTTTTTTTTAAGATTTCATTTATTTATTTTAGAGAGAGCAAGCAGGGGCAGGAGCAAAGGGAGGGGGACAGAGAGAGAGTCTCCAGCAGAGACTCTGTGCTGAGTGCAGAGCCTGACATGGGGCTTGATCCTAGGACCCTGAGATCATGACCTGAGCTGAAACCAACAGCTGGACACTTAACTGACTGAGCCACCAGGTGCAGCTCTACAGAATCTTTTTATTTTGGTGTAGTCCAAAGAGTTTAATTATGCTTTTGTTTCTCTTGGCTGAAGAGACCTATCTAGAAAAATGCTGATAAAGCCAATGTCAAAAAAATTACTGTGTTGTCTTTTAGGAGTTTTATGTAGGTCTTTAATCCATTTTGCATTAATTTTTTTAAAAGATTTTATTTATTTATTTGACAGACAGATCACAAGTAGGCAGAGAGAGAGGAGGAAGCAGGCTCGCCACTGAGCAGAGAGCGGGATGCAGAGCTCGATCCCAGGACCCCGGGATCGTGACCTGAGCCGAAGGCAGAGGCTTTAACCCACTGAGCCACCCAGGCGCCCCATTTTATTTTAATTTTTGTGTATAGTTTAAGTGGTCCAGTTTCATTCTTGTGCATGTAGCTGTCCAGTGTTCCCAGTGCCAATTATTGAAGAGACTGTCTTTGTATATTCTTGCCTCCTTTGTTTTAGATTAATTGCCCATATAAACATGGGTTTACTTCTGAACTCTTTTTTATGTTCTGTTGATTTATGTGTCTACTGTGCTTATTTTGGCAGTATATATACCAAAATTGGAATAATTTATGTGTCTGTTTTTGTGCCAGTACCATACTGTTTTGATTAGTATAGCTTTGTAGTATATCTTGAAACCTGGCATTATGAAGCCTCTAGCTTTGCTTTTCTTTCTCAAGATCGCTTTGGTTCTTTGGGGTCTTGGCAGTTCCATACAAATTTTAGTAGTTTTGAGAGAAATGCTGTTGGTATTTTGGTAGGAATTACATTGAATCTATAGATTGCTTTGGGTGGTATGGACATTTTAATAATATTAATTCTTCCAATCCATGAGCATGAAATATCTTTCCATTTGTGTCATCTGTAGTTCTTTCATCGGTCTTTTAACAGTTTACGGAGTATTGGTCTTTCACCTCCTCAGTTGTTTATTCCTGGGTATCTTACTCTTTTTGGTACAGTTGCAAATGGAATTTTTTCTTATTTTCTCTTTCTGCTACTTCATTTTTAGTGTATAAGAAGTGCAAGAGAGTCCTATAAATTAGTTTTGTATCCTGAAACTTTACTGAATGCATATATTATTTCTAATATATGGGGATATCTTATATCTGAAATCTGAAAACTTTTTGGTGAAATCTTTAGGGTTTTCTTTTTTTTTTTTAAGATTTTATTTATTTATTTGACAGAGAGAGAGATCACAAGTAGGCGGAGAGGCAGGCAGGGAGAGGAGGAAGCAGGCTCCCCGCTGAGCAGAGAGCCCGACGTGGGGCTTGATCCCAGGACCCTGGGATCATGACCTGAGCCGAAGGCAGAGGCTTAACCCACTGAGCCACCCAGGTGCCCCTCTTTAGGGTTTTCTATGTATACTGGTATGTCATCTGCAAACAGTAAAAGTTTAACTTCTTCCTTACCAATTTGGATGCCTTCTGTTTCTTTTTCTTGCCTGATTGCTGTGGCTAGGACTTCCAGTACTGTGTTGAATAAAAGTGGCAAGAGTGGACATTCTTGTCTTGTTCCTGATCGTAGAGGAAAAACTTTTGGTTTTTCTCCATCGAGTATGATGTTGACTGTGGGTTTTTCTTGTGCAGCCTTTATTATGTTGAGGTATATTTTCTCTACCTCTACTTTGTTGAGTTTGTATCGTGAATGGATATTATTTTGTCAAATGCTGTTTCTGCATCTATTGTGATAATTGTATGATTTTTAGCCTTCATTTTGTTAATGTGGAATATGATTTCTGAATATTGAATCATCCTTGCATCCCTAGAATAAGTCCCACCAGCTCATGATGCATTATCCTTTTAATGTTTGTTGAATGTGATTTGGTAGTATTTTGTTGAGGGTTTTTGCATCTATGTGTATGCAGGATATTGGCCTGTAGGTATTTTGTTTGTTTGTTTGGGTTTTTGTTTGTTTTCTTGTAGTGTCTTTGTGTGGTTTTGTATCACGGTAAGGCTGGCCTCATAGAATGTATTTGGAAGCTTTCCTTCCTTTCTTTCCTTTTCTTTTTTCTTTTCTCCTTTTCTTTCTTTTCTTCTTTTTCAAATAGTTTGAGGAGAATAGGTATTAACTCTTCTTTAAATGGGTAGGACTCGGGGCGCCTGTGTGGCTCAGTGGGTTGGGCCTCTGCCTTCAGCTCAGGTCATGATCTCAGGGTCCTGGGATCGAGTCCCGCATCGGGCTCTCTGCTTGGCAGGGGGCCTGCTTCCTCCTCTCTTTCTCTCTCTGCCTGACTCTCTGCCTACTTGTGATCTCTGTCAAATAAATAAATAAAATTTAAAAAAAAATGGTAGGACTCCCCTGTGAAACCATCTGGTCCTGGACTTTCATTTGTTGGGAGGTTTTTGATTACTGATTCAATTTCATTACTAGTAATCTGCTTAGATTTTCTGTTCCTGCCAGATTCAGTTTTGAAAGATTATATGTTTCTGGGAATTTATTTAATTCTTCTAGGTTGTCCAATTTTTTTGTATATAATTTTTTGTAGTAGTTTTTTATAGTTCTTTGTATTTCTATGGTATTGGTTGTTAACTTCTTTTTTTGTTTCTAATTTTGTGTCTTCTTTTTCTCTTGTGTCTGGCTAAAGGTTTATTGTTTTTTTAATCTTTTTAAGCAGTCAACTTTTGGTTTCATTGATCTTTTGTATTTTTCTTTATCTCTATCTCATTATAACCCCGCCACTTTCAGTATGTTGATTATTTTGTTTGCCTTTTTGCAGTCTTTGCTCTCTTATTACATTTGACTTTATGCAGTTTTGATCATGTGAGGACCTAATAAGAGATCTCATTTACTGAATGCTTACTGTGAATTATGCACTCTGCTTTTTTTAATATAAAAGAGCTATTATACTGACTATTTGCATTATATTTATTACATTATATTAAATGCTTACATTGTTAGGCATTGTTCTGAGAGCTTTCCATGCATTAATTCACTTAATCTATACAATCTTTTGAGAGTAGATACTGTTAATCCTCTTTTACAGTTGGGAAAATTCAGGCTTATCATGGTTAAATGACTTCCCTAAGCTAATACAGTAAATAGTTATATTGGGATTCATACCTAGATCTCATTAATTCTAAAATGTCCAGTCATTTTACTATATCATTCTACTTGGTTTATTCATTCTTTAATGATTTCTATTTAAACTTCTAAAAAACATCTAAAGAGGGGTGCCTGGCTGGCTCCATTGGTTTGTGGGTTTGAGCCCCACATTGGGTGTAGAAATTACTTAAAAATAAAATCTTTAGGGGTGCCTGGGTGGCTCTGTTGGTTAAGCATCCACTCTTGATCTCATCTCAGGTCTTGATCTCAGCATCATGAAGTCAAGCCCCATACTGGGCTCTGTGCTGGGCCTGGAGCCTACCTAAAATAAACAAACAAAAACAAAAAACAAAAAAAAATTTTTTTTAATTTTTAAACCTAAAGATTAATAGAATCATTAAATTAAATGTTTGGGGGGCATCTGGGTGGCTCAGTGGATTAAGCCTCTGCCTTTGGCTCAGGTCATGGTCTCAGGGTCCTGGGATCAAGCCCCACATCGGGCTCTCTGCTCAGCAGGGAGCCTGCTTGCTTCCCTGACCCCTACCTCTTTCTGCCTGCTTCTCTGCCTACTTGTGATCTCTCTCTCTCTCTGTCAAATAAATAAATAAAATCATTATTAAAAAAAAAAATTAAAGGTTTGGGTTTGATTTCTATTTTTCTCCTGCTGCTGGACTGTTAGCTCCTTTTTTTTTTTTTTTTTTTTAAAGATTTTATTTATTTATTCGACAGACAGAGATCACAAGTAGTCAGAGAGGCAGGCAGAGAGAGAAGGGGAAGCAGGCTCCCTGCTGAGCAGAGAGCCCGATGTGGGGCTCGATCCCAGGACCCTGGGATCATGACCTGAGCCGAAGGCAGAGGCTTTAACCCACTGAGCCACCCAGGCGCCCCCTTTTTTTTTTTTTTTAAGATTTTATTTATTTATTTGACAGAGAGAGAGTGAGAGAGGGAATACAAGCAGGGGAAGTGGGAGAGGGAGAAGCAGGCTTCCTGCTCTGATCCCAGGACCCTGAGATCATGACCTGAATTGAAGGCAGATGCTTAACGACTGAGCCACCCAGGCACCCCTGGACTGTTAGCTCCTTGAGGACAGGGACTAGAGATCATGTTTATTTCTGCATTCTTTCCATTAAATGCAAAATAAATACTCAGTGTACAAGTGAATGAGCACTGCCTTCGCTCCCCCAGTTACAAGGCTGCTTAATAGAACCTTAGCATGTTAGAACTTGAAGGGGCTTGAAAAATCAAGTCAAACCTTTCCCTCAAGGAGGAAGGACCTCTTTCGAGTGACCCAGTGAGTTGGAAGCACACAGAACTAGAATCTAGGTCTTTCGGGCTTCTAATTGGCTATCTGGTTTGAAAGAATGTAACCCTGTCCCTAAATTCCTCCCTCTTTCCCTTCCTTCCTTCCTTCTTCCTTTTCTTTCCTTTTTTGTCTTTCTCTTTCTTTCATGATGTGAGTTGAGTAGCTTTATAGCCTTAAAGTTTTAGGCCTCAGAGTTACAAAGCAAGGGAAGATTTTTTTCATGCCTTTTACACTGATGCCTGCTCCTGATTATGCCTTTATTCAACCCAGAATAGAATCCAGGTCTTTTGCCTCTCACTGCACCCAAAGTAAGCAGAGCTACAGCTCATGGAGAGATAAATTATGACCCTGCAGCTCTTCTTTCTACATCTTACCACCATTTATTTACTGCCTCTGAATATCATGATTCTGGTTATCTCTTATTCCCTAATTTAAAGTATTTTTTTAAAGATTTTTAAAAAAATTTATTTATCGAGAGAGTACATAGTGGGAGGGGGAGAGAGAGAGAGAGAGAGAATCCCAGGCAGACTCCCCTGCTGAGCACAGAGCCCAACATGGGCCTTGATCACATAGCCCCAAGATCATGACCTGAGCTGAAATCAAGAGTTGGACACTTAACCAACTGAGCCCTTATCCTCTTGCTTAAATAGTGTGTGGTTTGTTATGATGTCCTTTCCTGGTCTCCTCCCATTATCTCCAGTAATGTTACCTGGAGTGTTATTTGGTTAGCCATTTGTTAGTATATCCCAGTGCTCCCACACTTTCATATCAGGATATTTTAGGATATTTTAGGATATTTCATTCGGAGAGTCAGCTGGGGGGTTCCTGAGCAGTAGAACAGGTACTGAGACACATTGTTCACTGACCATTAGCCAGCACCATTGAGCACACAAATCTGTAAGCTTTAAAGCCAAGTGGGATCTGTTCACCATTCTCCTCTCAGTGTTATTATTTAGTAAATTATTTGTTATTTAGTAAAATAACACTAAAACACTAAGGCCTTTTTTTGCCACAGAGCAGTCTGTTAGAAGCTACAGGAGAGAACTAAATGCTAAAAAGATGCTCTGAGCTGCACTAATCCAGTATGGGAACCACCATTACCATATGGCTGTTGAGCACTTGAAATGTGACTGGTCTCTCTTGAGGTATGCCATAAATATAAGGTACACATCAGATTTCAAAACCTCAGTACAAAAAAAAGTAAAATATTTCATAAATTTTAATATTAAGTAAATGTTGGAATGATAATATTTTGGATATATTGGATAAAATAAAATATGTTATTTAAATTAATATCATCTGGGGGCACCTGGGTGGCTCAATCAGTTGAGCATCTGACTCTTGATTTTGGCTCAGGTCATGATCTTGGGGTCATGAGCCTGAGCCCCACATCGGGCTCTGTGCTCAGCATGGAGTCTGCTTCTCCCTCTCCCTCTGCTCCTCCCCTTTTGCTTGCTCTCTCTCAAATAAATAATTAAAATCCTTAAAAATAATTAATACCAGCGTTTCTTTTTACTTTTTAAAATGTCGCTGCTAGAAAACTTAAAATTACGTATGTGAATCCCATTATATTTTGATTAGGTAGCACTGGTCTAGAAATCCCCAAGTAAATACTTTCTCAAGTTTTCTCCACTATGGAACTTTAGGAAACTAGCTACCATTTTCCTCTCTATAGCTCGTCCCCATGCACAGCCCTTTTTAAATGTTCTTTCCTTTCCTTTGATGACATCAGGAAGAAAGCTTCCCATTAAGTATTAATTTTTTTTTTTTTTAACACCTGCTACTCACCTGAGCACAGTGACATCTAGTGAAAGCAAGGTGGTTGGTGGAGGGAATTAAGAGGCATCAGGGAGGAGAGGACTGGTGATCAGTCCAAACTTCTGACTTAGAATCATTTTATATATTTGGAACTCTTCAGCTGACAAGTCTGAGTTCTGAGACCTCTTTACAGCAGAAACGCACCTCCCTTTTGGGTTCTAGTTCTGCTTTCTTCTCAAGTATCTAAGTTTATTGAAGATCTGTGAATATGGCCTAGTCACTGCTCTCAAGGAGCTTACATTCAGAGAATTAATTTGAACCGTGCTCTAGATAAGCAATGATGGTAGAAAAGAAAGTGCCTCTTTACAGCAGAAATGTGCCTCCCTTTTGGGTTCTAGTTTGCTTTCTTCTCAAGTATCTAAGTTTATTGAAGATCTGTTGTGTGCTAGACGGTTTCCTAGCACATAGGAAACAGATGAATATGGACTAGTTACTGCTCTCAAGGAGCTTACATTCAGAGAATGAATTTGAATCATGCTTTAGATAAGCAATGATGGTAGAAAAGAAAGTGCTTTTGGATCATTGGAAAGTTATGACTCTTTCTGCCTGGAAAGAAGACCGAAGGTTTCATGTGTCTTGGATATGATATTATCAGGCAGAAAGGCAGGTGGAAAGGACATTTTAGCCTGAGGGGAACGACCTAACTAATGGCATGGGGAGTAGTAGAAGGTCAACCTTGAAATAATAGTTTGGGGCACATTGTGGGGCATTTGACTGCCTGTTGAAGGGTGTTGGGTGTTATCCTGTATGCAGGGGACTATTAGAAGGTTGTAAGCAGGGGAATGACACATTCAAGACTGTATGTTAGAGAGGCCATCCCAGGGCTCTTGGGAAGGATAGATTGTAGAGGGGGATGATGACTTCAGGGAGATTTAACAAGAGAGGTTATTGTAGTGAGCCAGGTAAGGGATAGCAAGGGCTCACATGGAAAGGAAAGAATATATACAACAGATAAGTGAGGGATGAAAGGGAGGTGTCAGGCATGGTCCTAGGTTTCTAAGTTAGATCACTAGGTGGTGCCTCTGTCCAACATTGGAAATCTGGGAGAGGATCAGGCTAAAAAATGGAACACACGACATACCCTGTGGACTTGCGGACGGAGCACAGAGGGAGCTGGCTAGCGCTGAAGTGCTTGTGTTTGTGTTTCAGATGGTGACCCTCTTTCAGATGTGGGTTGTTCCCCTCTATTTCACAGTGAAGCTGCACTGGTGGAGGTTCCTAGTGATCTGGATCTTGTTCTCTGCTGTCACAGCTTTTGTCACCTTCCGAGCCACCCGGAAACCACTAGTACAGACAACCCCAAGGTGAGAGTTTAGGTAGTGGGGAAGAGCTAGGTTTCCTGAAGCAAATGGGTTGGAGTGCATGGGTTTGGGGTGGGTTTAGGCTGAAAAAAGTTATAATTTCTGTTTGCTAAGATTGTTTAGTATGGACCCCCACCAAAACAAGCTGATTGGGAGAACTACCCCCCCTTCACAGATTAAAAACCCCAAAATATTTCTTTATAGCTTACCTTAGAGTTTATATCAAGGTCTGTTTATATTAAAAGCAACCAAAATAAGTAAGCAAATTCTGAGGATCATTGTGGTCTCATTTTACATGTTATTTTCTTTTGTGAACCCTTCTCTGATCTCTAAATAAGATTTTCTGTTAGAGTCTTTCATAGGCCCTATAGTTTTCCATCATAGAACATAATTTAAAATTTTGACTGTCTGTCTCCCCCACTAAACTGTAACTGTGAGATCAGGAACCACATGTATTTTGTTTGTCCCTGTATATCTAGGCCCTGCCACAGGGCCTGGCACATAGTAGCCTACTCTTTGAATTTTTGTTGAATGAATGAATCTCAGCAAATTTGCAGTTTTTCAACAAACAATACTTCTTTGGTCATAGAATAGCCCCTGCCTGTATTATTCTTTGTATTTTATCCAAATGCATTTCTAATTTGATCCTCCCAACCAGCTTGTGAGGTCATTTAAGATCTGTACTTGACAGAAAGAAAGAGATTTTCTCATTCATTCATTCATTCAACAAGCACCTGCTATGTGTCAGGCCCTGTGCTGAGCGCTGGGGATACAGAGCTGGATAAGACATGGTCCCTGCCCTCAAGGAATGCTCGGTTTAATGGAGGAGATGGACAAGAAAGCAGCTGTTTCAGTGCAGTTGGTAAGTGCTGTGAGAGATGTGTGTATAGGTCCAGGAGAGCCTAGCAGAGGAAGTAGCCAGCCTCAAAGTTGTAACTACCAGAACCAAAGGCTTCTAAGTTGCAAGTTGCTCTTTTTCCCATGCATTTTATGTTCTGCTTCACTATTACTTTGGCCTTCTGAGTTTCCTTGTACATGGTAAAATTTATCTTCAAGGTGAAGTTGGTGATTTAGAAGTTCCTCCATGATTTAGAAGTAGTTTACATTAAGGGCCATGATAGAAGATAGAGCCTCTGGAGCCAGATGCTTGTGGATTATTGGAAACTCTAGCCCTGCTAGCTAATTACCTGATCTGTATGGCTTCACTTTTCTGAGCCTTGAACTTTTTACCCCTAGAAATGTGATAATAATTGCTCCCTCATAAAGGGTACTATGAGGAAAAAGTGTAAAAATATACTTTAAGAGTCAGTAACAACCTGGGCGCCTAGGTGGCTCAGTCGTTAAGCATCTGCCTTTGGCTTGAGTCATGATCCCGGGGTCCTGCAATGTAGCCCCACATTGAGCTCCCTGCTCCATGGGAGGCCTGGTTCTCCCTTTCCCACTCCCCCTGCTTGTGTTCCCTCTCTCACTGTGTCTCTCTCTGTCAAACAAATATATAAAATCTTTAAAAAGAAAAAAAAGAGTAACAACCAATATTAGCTTATAGGTAAAATGACTGAAATTGTGTCTATGACATGGGAGGTTTTTGATGATAATAACTAACATTTGTAGTGCTTTATAATTTCAAAGCACTTTCATAAACATCCATGCTTATTCATGTAGCATTGAGCATGTATTATATATACCAGGAAATGGGCTCTGTACAATCCATTGAGGAAGGTATCATAGTTTCCTCATTTTACAAGTAAGTAAACTTGTCTTAGAGTAGTGATTTGATTTACCTGGGATTACCCAGCTAATAAAACTCACTTAATCCAGATTCCGCCTAAAATTCTACATCCTTTCCACTGCCTCACTCCTGTCTGATGAGTGCAAACCCTGGGTAATGGAGTTTTGTGTTTCTGAGAGCAGGCATTGCAAAATGTTTGGGGCCTTTCCCTTGCCTGAGAACTTCTCACCACTTGCTTAGATAGGGACCTAAGCTTCCTCTCTGTGGTCCATCAAGCTTGGTAGTAACTTGGTCTCGGAGCCAGACAGGCTTGAGGTGTTTATTCAAGTGAATTCCTCATTTGCTCTCACCCCAGATAGAGTATTGGTTCTTGATTTCACACTTAACTGACTTATAGAGAGCATTGCTCTTCCTTTGAGAACATTATATGACCCCCACCCTACCTCACCCCTACCACCATCACACACATCCATTCAAAGGTATTCTCTGAGTGCCTCCTTTCTTATCCCTTCTTCACCAGAAAGAAAATAATTTCAGAAGCAAATTCATTAGATACCATTTCATAATTGTCCTGTTTATAGGAGCAAAGAAGTATTCAGGTTAACCATTCCCGGTAGGAAAAGCTTGGGTGGCCTGGTTGGCTCAGTCAGAAGAGCATGCAACTCTTGATCTCGGGGTGGTGAGTTCAAGCCCCACATTGGGTATAATGATTACTTAAATAAATAAGTATTTTTTAAAAGGGGAGGGGGAGCCCATAGCTGATTCTCTTTTTCATCTTCCCTTGAATTCTCTTTCCTGACAAGAACGACTGGCCTTCCCCACCTGTTCCCATCTGAACATAAATATAGTTACTAGTTTTCACTTCCTTATCCAACTAATCTGAATTTGAGAGGGCATAGCTGTCTAATGTCATCTGAGACCAGGAAAATAGAAAGCATTAGCTCCTCCCTGGTGTGCAGGGGTATTTCTGCAATTAACGGAGTGACTAGGTCTGTAATAGTAGCTGAAGTTGCTTAGTAAGTCCTAAGCAAATAACCTAATGTCCCCATTGATATAAGAATAAGAGATTGTGGTAATCTAGAGGCCCCTAGGCAAGTTTCCATGTCAGCTATGCTAATTTTTTCTCCTTTCTCCAGGTTGGTTTATAAGTGGTTCCTGTTGATCTATAAAATCAGCTATGCCACTGGCATTGTTGGCTACATGGCTGTCATGTTTACCCTCTTTGGTCTCAATTTATTATTCAAGTAAGTACTCTTTGCTTTTGTTTTTGTTTGTGTTTGGGGAGGAGGGGCTGGTAAGATATATCTTTCTTCCTGGAGCCAAGCCGTGAATATTAACAAGCCATGGCACCCAGGATAGGAGACTTGAGCTTTGGGGAATGGGAAGGTGGGCCCTCCAGGATTTATGCTGGCAAAGAGAAAGGAATGTGTGGATATATAGAGTTAGAGTCCCAAATCATTGGTTATGTTTTCCAAGAACCTATATTTTAATGGAAAAGTGTCACAAAAGTAAGCATAATAATGATTATAGCCAGTTACCCATAACTCTATCACCCTATCAGAGTCATTTTCCTTGTCCATGCATTCACTATTTACGGCGATGTCCACTCTACCTGAGTTGTCTTATGTTTAGGGAGACTAGGGGTTGGCAAACTATCCTGTGGACCAAATTGGCCTACCTCCTATTTTTACAAAATAAAAGAAATTTTTACTGGAACACCATCACACTCATTTGTTTATGCCTTCATTGTTTATGGCTGTTTTTGCAGTGTAACAGTAGCAGAGTTGAGTATCTGTGACAGAGACTATTTGGGGCACAAAACGCAAAGTATCTACTATCTGGCCCTTTCCACAAAAAGTTTGTCAACCCCTGGACTAGACAACTGAACTCATGTGACACAGTTGGCCACACCTAGAAGCATACCGGGCAGGAAACAGCAGAGGTATCTGTAGGAGCCCTCAGAGCACTTCAGGGCTGAGACATGAGGGAGTGAAACCACACAGATGGGTGGCCTGGAAGCTTTCCCCCTCCTGGGAACACAGCCAGTTTTAAGAATCTCCCAGTTCAGTTACAGTGTACTAGTCACATGTCATGTTTAACACATTGTTTCTCTGTAATGTAGCAGACATTCTACTTTTACCAGACTTCTAAGGAAACAGTTTTTTAGAAAGTTAACCCGTGGACATTTAACTTCTGCTCCATTGTTGGGCACTTAGGGTGTTTTTTAATATTGTTGCTTCTAAGGATACACTGCCAAGAGTCAGATTATGGCTATTGCTTCGTATTGTCGTAAGATTTCAAAAAGATTCATATCAGCATATAGATTCCCCTGTTCCCAGTTGAGGCAGAAGCCAAGAAAGCCAAGAAATCCTGGACTCTGAGACTGTAGGGTATAGTGAGTCAGCGGGACAGAAGAAAATGGAAATGTGGTCTCCTGGCTGAGGTGATGGGGACTATGGGCTGTGGATCATGAGCCATCCTAAGCCTAGGGCTGGGCACTCAAAGCTAGAGATTTAGGATTCAGATTTAAAGTCAGGACCACTGGCCTCTTTCCTAAGTCTAGTGCACCATAGGCAGGAGTCTCTTGGAAACTGAAAGGAGTAAGTCCTTACTTTATACAATGAGAGGATACCCATGGAATTCTTTCTTCCAGGAGAAGTACAGGCTGAAACCATAAACAGGCTCCACAAATATTTATAAGAATTTATCAGTATAGAGTCTAACAAGTCCCATCAAAGAAAACCAAGATATTTCCAGGTAGCTTCCTAATCTGTGTGCTTAAAAAAATAAAAATCAAGATTCTGCATTGTAGGGTGCATGAGTGCTTCAGTCGGTTAAGTGTCCGACTCTTGATCTCAGAGTTGTGAGTTCAAGATTCTGCATTGTATTAAAGATGATTATTCTGTAATTACAGTTCATTTTTACTTGTATAAGCTATACAAGGAGGAAAACAGAATTGAGAATATTGACCATTTTTACGCTACTAATCAGGTTAATTGATATAAGATCATGATGTCTAGTGGGTTAAATATTACAAGATCGATGAATACACTCAACTTTTTAAGATAAATGAAACTTACAACTTTAAGGAAACGCGTACAGTTCCTGGTACAAATTTTTGTCAAAGGTTCTTTTCTATAATAAACATTCAAAGACGGAAGGTTGCAATTTATTGGTCCTTAGAATTATTAAAACAAGCCTCCTAATGTACAGGCAAGATCTTTGTCCTTCTTAGTAAGTAGACTTGGACCACCAGTTTTTTAAAAAAGATTTTATTTATTTATTTGAGAGAGAGTGTGAGCATGAGTTAGGGGGCAGAGAGAGAGGGAGAAGCAGATTCCCCACTGATCAGGGAGCCCGATATGGGGCTTGATCCCAGGACTGCGAGATCATGACCTGAGCCAAAGGCAGATGCTTAACTGACTGAGTCACCCAGGCCATTTTTAAAAATTTATTTATTTATTTGAGAGAGAGACCATAAGCAGGGGGGTTGGGGTAGAGGCAGAAGGAGAGGGAGAGAGAGGAAGACTCATTAAGCACGCTATGCACTGAGCATGGAGCCTGATGTAGGGCTCCATCCCAGGACCCTGAGATCATGACTGGAGCTGAAATCAAGAGCTGGCCACTTAACCAGCTGAGCCATCCAGGTGCCCCTGGACCCAAGTTTAACATTGGTGACATGATACAGAATATGTATAGATACAGCTTAAAATGTTATGGTAACTGGTATGTATATATTTGCTAAATGACTGATTTTATCTTTTATTTCTAAAGCTGTGGCTGGCAAACTTTTTCTGTAAAGGGCCAAATAATATTTTAGGCTTTGTGGACAAAAGGTGAAGTCTAGGATAATATATAGTATAACAAGAGGGGAAGCTCTTCCCTTGCCCCACCTTGTTTGATGGATGGGCTCTCTCAAGTGGGAGGCATACTTTGTGCCCACTTGCCATCAGATTAGACATTCTCAGGAGGGGCCTGACAAGTGGGTGTGGGACCACTGGGATCACTTTTACTTTCTGTTCCATTGACAACCCAGATCTTGGTGTGCCCTTACCCAGCCATTTCAACCTGGGCAGCTGGCTGGAGGTGAGGCAACTTGAGTTGTCGTCTTCCAGAATGAAATTCCACTGGTTGGTGGTGTCCAGTGATTGCCAGCAGTGGAGTCTCCAGCACGTAGGTGCCAACCAGAGTGGGCCCTAGATAGCTGCAAGGCATGGTGGGCAGTTGGAGGAGGCAGGCACTGGGGACAAAGTAGGAAAGAGGGGTGTAGGCAAGACCTCGGTTTTGGTAGTTCACAGACAGTGCCAAGAGGCCATATAAAAAACAGGCATAAGATTTGGTCTTACTTTGCCAACACTTGCTTTAGCTGTTAAATAGGTGCCTCCTTGTGTGTCCCAGAGTAGTAATCCAAACCAGTTGTGTCTTAGGGCAGGCCTTATAGGCCATGCTGCTTTCCTTACAGGATCAAACCAGAAGATGCCATGGACTTTGGCATTTCTCTCCTCTTCTATGGCCTCTACTATGGAGTTCTTGAGCGAGATTTTGCAGAGATGTGTGCAGACTACATGGCGTCTACCATAGGGGTAAGTTCACCTGGGCTTTTAATACTGTCTACTGCCACCTCCACAAAGGTCAGTATAGCATCACTGGTTTGATGGAAGAGATAAGCCATCAAAAAAATCCTTCAACATATCAGTAGTATGAATGGAGATTTCTTCCTTAAAATTTGGAAAACCAGATCCCAGATATACCCTGGAATTTTTAACTTTAGGGCCATTCTAGGGAAGAACCACTTTATCATTCAGGAAGTTAACATTCAATAGATACTTAATGCCTCTGATGTGCCTGGGCACTAGGTTTGTGCTGGAATTACAGAGGTTACATGGTTCTTGCACAGATGGAGTTTATGCCCTAGTGACAGGGATGGGTATGAAAGTAACAAAGCACACAAATAAATACAAAATTATAACATTTATAAAAACTGAAGGAAAGCTCCACAGTGGTGTGAACAAATGCAGTAAGGGCATTTGACCTAATCTGGGGCCCAGAGATGGCTTCCCTAAAGAGGTGACTGTTGAGATATGTTGGAATTAACTAGATGAAGTGGGAAGTGATGTGGGTGGCGGATAGAGCAGTGGGTGGCAGATAGAGCAAAGTGCATGTGTAGATAAGAGTCCTGTAGTGAGAGAAAGGGTGACCATTTGGAGGAACTAAAGCTAGTTCGGTTGTAAGGATGGAAATGTCTGGAGAAGTAAGGGGCTAGACTAGAAAAAACCTTGAAAGCCAAGTGAAAGATTGTGTTTTTTATGCTAAAAATCCTGGGAGGCTAAGATAGAAAGTGACATCTTTGGATTTGCACTTTAAAAAGATCATTCTGGCTCCTGGGTTGAGAACAGATTAGGGGTCCACAGCTTAGAGTGACCCGTGAAGACTAAGAGGCAGTTGTAGTAGTCTGGGCAAGATGAAAGTAGCTTGGGTTAGGGGAGAGATGATGTGAAGCGAGAGAGGCAAGCTATTTGAGTATTTTGGTAAGATTTGGGTAGGACTTGAATATAGATTGGTTCTGAAGATAGAAGGAAAGTACGTATCAAAGCTGACAGTGTGTAACTCGAACCACTCCTTGGCTGGTATACTTTCACTGAGATAGAAAATGCTATAAGGTGGAGACCAGGGAGAGATTCTTCAGGCTCAAAATGTGGGTAAAGTAACAGCCAGTCTTAAGAAACCCAAGTCAATATTCCTATTTCTTTTTTTCAAAATAGAAATGCGTGTTTGTTGTTTTGCTGCTTATAAAAGTAATGCATGCTCTTTTTAATTATGTGAACAACACAAGTACTCCTCATCACAGTGTCAGCCCATAGAAGACCCCACCCCAAGAAGGAATATTTCCAAGTTTAACGGTCATTTCTCCAGTTCTGTGCTGAAATTCATGTGTCTCTGTCTGATGCAAGAGCTCTGAAAGGCCTTCAGAAGTTCTTGCAACATGAGGTTTGGTAGTTCGCAGAGAAACCTTAAAAGAATGTCAGGGAAGTAGGTTCTCTTGGGGCAGCCAGATAGCAGTCCTGGTCTTTAGGCAGCAGATACCAGTGGAGACCAATTTCAAAGCACAGGAAAGGATTGGTGCTGACTTTGTATGAGGTCCCTCGGGAACTCTTGGTGAGTGCAAGGCAATATTGCAAATGGTAGGATATTTGCTGTGTGCATTTTTACATCAGTGCTAGGCGGTCTCATTTGTGCCATGGACTGGTAGGCTTTGGGCAATCCAGGTTAAACAGAATCCTCAACCATTGCCTTTGATGCTTTCATCAAGTACAGTTTTAGACCTAGGACTTAGTTTCCCAGTGTCATGGGACTATTTTTATTTCTTCTGTAATGGATTAAAAGGAAAACAAAGTGTACTGGGTCATTAGATTACTGTTTGAACAACTGTCTTGTGTTTTTGGCACATTTCATGGTCTATTATCTGTTGGTATAGACTTCAGCTTTTCCTTTAACCATTTCACTGCCCAGAAGAGATTTCCAGATACTCGACTTCCTAATTATTATCTTCACTTTCAACAACAACTTTTCCTGAAGTCTGCTTCTTTAGCACACTCAGCGTTTCAAAATGACTCTTGCCAGTATCCTGCCCTTTACCCTCTTGTGATTTCTTTTTCTTCTCATTCTGTTTTTAAGGGCCAATTCTCTGATATTCCCAGGGTGTTGCCACTTTTATCTCGAAGTTATTATCAGCTGCCAATTTAAGTGTAGCCTTAATCCCCTTAGTCAGATCAATAATAACCAATGTACAGAACCCTCTTCAGTCCAAATGGAACTGAGCTCAGAATCAGTCCCCTAGTTAGCTTCTCCTGTAGAAGATGGAATCATTACATTGGCTTCCCAAAAATGGGATTTGAGCTGGACTTCTTTCCATGCTCTTGGGAAGGATTATTGGGTGTTCCATTGATTACAAATGATAGTCCTTATTATGATAATTCCCTAATAATGATAAATTTCAGTATCCTCAAGAGAGCTGCTGAGAGAATTTCTTATTAGGGTCGAGAGTGCCTCAGACACCAGCTCTTGACCCCTCATATTGTCGTTCCTTCTGTGAGGTCTCAGTAGTTAACCTCCAACACCTGATGCTTTTTCTATTATAGTCTGACCCAAAGATGAATCCACATACCTCTCTATACCTCTTAGTAGCACAAGAACACAAGGATCAAGCAATCACATTGAACTTTATTAAAGGTAAATAGACATGAATACTTGAATGAAGTTAATCTGACACAGCAGGGTACCTGCTTTCCCAGGCTTTCAGACCCTACACCATCCAACTCTCAGCCTACCTCTGTGTAGCAGGTGCCATCTTAGCATGCATCACCTGGAAGCCATATCTAGACAGTCACTATCTTCCAGATGTCTAGACCTAGAGCCTGTGTTCTGATTAAAAAAATAAAATAGGCCTTTAACTCAGGCCAGTCTTCTGAATCATGGTGTCTCTACAAAGATCCACCTCTTCCCTAGATAATTGACATTGAAAATGGGTATCTCTTTCATAGGAGCCGCTCTATCCAGCTCCTGTCCATCAGAATACGACCTTGCTGATCCCCACTCTGACAGTTTGCTGTTTCCCCAGGCCCCCATTTCTGGGGCAGGAAGCAGGCTGTGAGAACACTGGGATGGCTTGTGACAGTGCTGGATGGGTCAACAGGAATTCATTAATTCTTTCTTTCCCACAGCAAATGGTGCAGAGATTTAGTGGCAGCTGTTCTGCGGGGGCTCACGATGCCCACAGGTTAGGTTAGGCTAGGCGGGAATGTGGGGGGAGGGACTCCAACTTGGGATAAAAGGATACACTGTACTGCCTTTACAGTTCTTTCTAACCTGAGAATTCCAGGACTCTCCTAGACTGCCCTAGTCTTTGGTCAAGTGCACTGTGGTCTGCCTAGGAACACCTGGGTCCCTGAGCCACGGCAACCTGAATTTCAAGAACGTCCCTGGCCTTGAATCCAGAACCTGATCAGTGGTTTGGGGACGGTAGTTTGAGGGAGCCAAGACACTCCAGCCTTCCACGCATTTGTTAGCCAACTCATTCTTTCATTTATTCAAGCAATACTTACTTAGCAACCTTTCACAATGTGCTGGGTGTGACCAATGTAGCTTTTTACTAGCTCCACCACTGCTCACTTCCTTGTAGCAGCCCTAGTCATTTTTTTTTTTAATTGTGGTAAACTACGTATAAAATTTACCATCTTAACCATTTTTATGTCTGTTTCAGTGGCATTAAATACATTTACAGTGTTCTGCAACCATCACCACATCCATCCATAGAACTCTTCATTTTGCAAATTGAAGCTTTGTACCCCTTAAATAATAACTCCACAATCCCTTGCCCCCCCAACCCCTGGAAACAACCATTCTGTTTTCTGCCTCTTTAAATTTGACCTCTCTAGGTACCTCATGCGAATGGACTCATACAATATGTGTCCCTCATGACCTGCTTATCTCACTCAGCATAATGTCTCCAAGGTCCACCGATGTTGTAGCAGGTGTCAGAATTTCCTTCTTTTTTCAGACTGAATAATATTCCATTGTATAGCTCAATTTAAAAGGGCTATAAATAGGAGCGCCTTGATGGCTCAGTCAGTTAAATGTCTGACTCTTGATCTTGGCTTGGGTCTTGATCTCGGGGTCATGAGTCCAAGCTCCGTGTTAGGCTCCTCTCTGGGCATGGAGAATACTTTAAAAAGGAGGGGCTGCTGAATAAATCATCTCTTTGTGCATGTGTGTCTGTGTGTGTGCGTGCATGTAGCCTGCTAGAAAAAAAGAATCCCATTGTGTGTATATGCCACATTTTTAGTCCCAGGTATTTTTCATAGTATTTTGTACGATCTGTGATGATAGCTCCGATCCCAGAGAGTTATAGTTGATTTTGGAGCTGTTCCACCTACTAGGTGGGGAAGTAGGTCTGATTCATCTCTTGGTCCCCCTCCAAGAGTGGTTTGACCTACTAAGATCTGTGGTTAATTAATTTCAGCGTTCCTGAAATGAAATGAAATGATGAGGCTTACAATTGTATTAACATATATTCTCAATTCCTCTTCATTATTCTACACTACTCTGTTTATTCTATATGACAGCTGTTTTGCCTCACATGGAGAAATTGTAATATGAACTAAAGTAACTCTTCTTGAGTCAAGGGAACCTTGGATGGTGTTTGTTTTTTTCCAGCTGGTCACTGTGAGGTCATAAGCTTATGACAGCCAGTCATTATAGTTTCCATTTACACCCAAAAGTCATGTTGGAATGGGGGTGGAAGACAGGATTGCAAAATAAGCCTGTTTTCTGGGGCCCTCCCCTCAGAGAGGGCAGTTGGGCAGACAGGATAGTGACACACTGTTTCTGCTCCATTGGGCCATGTGTCCTGCCTCACACTTTTCTTTCTTCTAAGTAAGTTCTGTGCCCCCGATAACATTAGGACAGGACTAGCTGCCCATTCATCTCTTCTGAAGTGGTGGGAAGAGTTAGGGGGTTAGAGTCAAATGAACCTGGTTTCAAATTCTAACCTACTTTTAATTAGCTGTGTACTCACGAGCAATTTACTTTACCTCTCCAATCTTGTTTTCTCAGCTGTAATATTACTACCAGACATGAAGTGTGTAAGGAACAAAGGCATGAGGAAAAGTACTCTACAGAGTAGTCTGGCCCATAGTACTTACTAGAGGATGACGATGGTAGCTAACATTTATCAAGTATACCTTCTTTACAGTACTGCTATACTAGAAAGCTACATATTTTATATCTATAATCACCTGGAGCACAGAGACTCTGTAGGATTTCTTTGTATCTTCATCATACGCAACACACAGAATAGACAAATCCTAAATCACGAGCAGATGCCAGTTCTCTCTCAGATGCCATCTGTTGTCAGAAGTCATCTCAGACCACTCTGTGACATGGAATCTCATCTACTGTAACCCTGAGAAATAGTATTTTATTCCCTTTTTCAACAGGTTATTTCTGAAATCATCTGCTTGAACTGATCACCTCTCTGACCTCCTTCTCCCACTCCTCCTCCTCCTCCTCCTGTGTCCTCACCAGCCAAGAGAGGGGGGCCAGCTGGAGGCGTTCCCAGGGCTTTCCTGGCTCACACATTCTGTGATGTGGTGTGGAATGCAACTCCTGTGTACTTTCTAATCTCCTGCTACGTGCACGCTCCTGTGCTGGGGTTTTCTACTCACATATTTGTACCGATCTCTCCTTCCCTTCAGTTACAGTGGAGAAAATATCCTTTCTTCCATCGCAAGCTAGCCCTGCCTGCACCGTGGATTCCCTAGCCTCTTCCCCAGGACCCATTATGCTATTGAACTTCCTTTCTTATCCGTGACTTCCAACTTCTCCCTCTCTGTTGGGCTCTTTGCCTTTTAAGTATTCTTTTTCAAAAACATCAACCTTTCTTTGACCCACTTCCTCCTCTAGCAACTGACCCATTTCCTGTCCTTCACAGCTAAACTTAGAGAAAGCTCCTGTCCCCTTTTGATCACTTTCTGCATACTCCTTAGCCTATTCTAATCTGGCTCAGCTCAAACCCTTCTTCTGAAATGGCTTTTACTCAAGTCACTAGTGACTGTATCACTAATTCTGACCTCAGCAGTCATCATTGGCTTTTGTGATGCTTCCCTGTCCTGCTTTTCCTTCTGTCTCTTCTGCTAATTCGTCCTCCCCTTGAATGTTATTGTTCCTCTGAGTGCAGACCTAAGGCATCTTCTCTACACTTCACCTAGGCATTCCCCTTTTCCTTTTCTACAACTGTCTAGACCTCTAATCCAGAACTTTTCTCAGCACCAGAACTTTATTTAGTCTTCAGCTGTTTATTTAGCATTACCAGTCTGTCCACTTCTCTATATTTCTACTGCCATTAATTAGTCCAGACCATCACCCTGGCCCAGGTCTCCAGCATCTCCTGCTTTTGAATTGTCATTGTTCCTTAGCTAAGGTTCCTTTCAGTTTCTCAAGCACACCAGGTTCCTTTCTGCCTCAGGGCCTCTTCCCTCTTCTGCCTTTCTTCTTCTCGCTAACTCCCACTGCCCTTTACCTCACACCCTCAAATGTCACTCCCTCAAAGAAGCCTCCTCATGTGACGTAGGCTTAGTTAGGAACCCCTTTCTTAGCCCTTTACTGTCTTTGAAATAATTCTTAATTTAGCCTTTTTAATAAATAGTTCTTATTTTCTCTAAATATTTATTTTTTTAATGTCATTCTCTTGTAGTTGTAGGTTCCACAAGGAGAGAAGGGTCTCTGCTTTTCCAGCATTATATCCCAAGGACCTAGTCCTGTGCCTGGTACTTTAGTAGGTGCCCAGTATATTTTGGTGGAAGGAAGAGTTTGGGTGGCTTACTCAGGTTCATCAAGATAATAAGTGACAGAAGACTGCAGTTAGGTCTGTCTGATCCTGATAAACCATAGGTCCCCCTTGAGCTAAGTCTGTGAAGGGATCCTGCTCTTGAGGTAAAACTGAGGTTAAACTTGAGGTTAAACTCACTGTATCTTATGCAGCTTAGCCCCAGTGCCTCCTGATGGTCTCCTCGTGTGTGATTTCTATGAGCCCTGGGGGTGCTGGGCTTTCCTGGTTTGACAGCTTACCTGATGGCTTTGTTGAAACACTGTGAGATTTGACTGTGCCTGCCTCTTGGCACATTAGCTTCGCGGGGAGATCTCCAGAAACTAGGAGCCTAACCTTTCCTGGACATCCCTTCTTCTGTCTTCACCCTCATCCAAGTTCCTTTGATCATGCATCCTTTGCCTCTGTGTCCTGGGGGGAGAACTCTAGGGTGATTTGAGGTTAAGCTTTTCCTCAGAGCTCTAACTCATCTCCTGAGTCAGAACATTCCTATTTCTTTTGTTGCCAGTGCTGTGGACCAGAGCGAGTGGCCATGTTTCTGTGCTACATGATTGTACCAGGATTCAGTGCCGAGCTGGACCTAGACCTTCTTGGTCTCTTGTCTCTCCGTTTAGTTGATAATGCCTGGAAATTCTAAGCCGGAACACCTTTCAGAGCCATACACCTGTCAAGCCCTGGGGAAGTGTTTCTCAGAGCCCTCCCCCGAGTACTAACATTCCCGAGATTCTGGCTTTTGAGAGTTGCAGTTAATGGACTCCCACAGGTTTGGCCCTGCCCCCTGACTTTAGCTTATCCTTTTCCACTGCCTTTTTTACTCTCAGTAAATAAATCAGAACCATTCAAGTTAACTGGCTCTTAGTGAGCTAAGTAGCTGATTGTTCTACAGCTAACATTCAGCAGATGTTATAGGACACTTTGAATAGAATTTGGGTAGGAGTCCCAGAGGGTCTGGGTTCACGTCCCCTCTTACCTCTTTCCTCTTCTGGGCTTTGTTTCGCCCAGCATTAGGGCTGCTCTGGT
The DNA here is from genome assembly GCF_963455335.1 of Martes martes. Taxonomy (NCBI): domain Eukaryota; kingdom Metazoa; phylum Chordata; class Mammalia; order Carnivora; family Mustelidae; genus Martes; species Martes martes. The sequence continues at coordinate 58,098,226 of NC_137898.1, forward strand.
GTTCCGTGGTAACCACTCAAGCTCACCTTGAGTTGCTTCAGATGGGTTTACAAGAGAGTAAGGTGTGTGTGAAGGCAGGAAGCTCTGTAATGGATTTTTGGGGCACTGTGGCATCTCTGCCTCCCACCCTTGAGGACTCTTGGGATCCAGCAGCAGTTCTGATGACTGAGAGGCTGTTCCTCAGAAGGGCACCTTGGAGTAAGCAAAGCCTCCATGTTGAGTGGAAGTGGCAGGCAGCTAGTGTCACCCTCTCATACTCCCTGTCCCAGCACCTGAGTGCCCTGTCCATTCTCACCCAACCTCAGGGTTTTGGCTTTTAAAAAGACAGGTGTTTGGAAACAGAAGAAAAAAGAGAGCAAACTCAAGTTTAAGGAAATAGAAAAAGGCTAGACGCAGTAAATCTACCTGACAGGTCCAGATGAGATTGTAATAACAAATGCAGAAAGCTTTTTCACAATCCATTATAGAGTCTTACGGAATGTTTAAAAATTCTGGAGATCAGTTGCACAACAGTATGAATATACTAAGCACTAATGAACAATACATTTAGAAGTAGTTAAGATGTATATTCTATATTATGTGTTTTTAACCGCAGTTTTTAAGGCAAAGGAAAGAAAAAAACAGGTCTTAGAAAATGTCAACAAATAAATTTCAAGTCTTTTCTCCTTGGGATAGGGGGAAAATGCTGCATAGTTATGTAACAATAAACCACAAGGAAATTGTGCAAAACTTGGTATTTCTTTTTGGAGCATGGAATTGGTTATTTGTTGTAATGAACTGGTAATAAATAATTTTTAATCTAAAAGTAATATATATTCATTAAAGAAAATTTGAGTGCAGAAAAGTAGGCAAAAGAAAAACATCACCTATGAACCTACTACCAAAACATCCCTGGTGTGAACATTCTGATCTATTTCCTTCTGATCTTTTTCTGTTTGTATAGATTTGGGCTTATCTTTACATATGGTACCAGTCATGTTGTGCCTCCAGCTTTGTACCCTACTTTTTGACACTTGCTGTTACATCTCCAGCTTCAGTTGCCTCGCTGCCTGTTAAGTTCCTTGAGTGTGTACCAAATTTATTTGGGCATTCTCCTTTTCTGGATCATGCATGGTTATTTCCATTTCTTTGCTTGTTTTTATTATTTTATGGGTTTTTCTATTATATAACTTAAAATTCACCCTTTTAACCATTTTTTAAAGGTTTTATTTATTTATTTGACAGAGAGAGACAGCAAGAGAAGGAACACAAGCAGGGGGAGTTGGCGAGGGCTCAGCAGGAAGCCTGACATGGGGCTTAATCCCAGGACCCTGGGATCACGACCTGAGCCGAAGGCAGACACTTAACAATGGAGCCACCCAGGCACCCCTAGCCATTTTTTTTTTAAAGATTTTATTTATTTATTTGACAGACAGAGATCACAAGTAGGCAGAGAGGCAGGCAGAGAGAGAGAGTGGGGGAAGCAGGCTCCCCGCTGAGCAGGGAGCCCAACTCGGGGCTCAATCCCAGGACCCTCGGATGATAACCTCCGGGGGCAGAGGCTTGAACCCACTGACCCACCCAGGTGCCCCCCTTAGCCATTTTTTAAATGTACAGTTCAGTGCATTAGTTGCATTCACAATGTTGTGCAACTCTGATCACTATTTCTAAGATTTTTCATCACCCCAAGCAGAAGCTCTGTGCCCATGAAACAGTAACTCCCATTCCCTTCCTCCAGCCCCTGGCCACCTCTAACCTACTCCTTGTCTCTATGAATTTGTCTATTCTAGGTATTTTATCATATCAAATGGAATCATATAATATTTGTCCTTTGGTGTTGGACATTTCACTTAGCCTACTGTTTCCAAGGTTCATGCATTGTAGTGTGTATCAGAGCTTCATGATTTTTATGACTGAATAATATTCCGTTGTGTGGATATACCACGTTTTGTTTTATCTCCTTACCTTTTAATGGACACTGGGGTTGTTTCCACCTTTCGGATATTGTGAATAATGCTCCTGCGAGTATTGGCTTACAAGTGTGTGTTTAGTCTTTGTTGTCATGAGTTGGGGGAATATATGTAAGGATGGACTTGCTGTGTCATATGGTAATTCTGTTTAACTTTTTGGGGGAGTTGCTTAACTCTTTACTTCTTTAATTATAAATAGTGCTTAAATGAATATCTGTGTATATGAGGCTTTTTTGATATTTTTACTTTAGCTACTTGAAGTGACATTAATGAACAGTTAGAGGGCATGGCAGTTTGAGACGTCATGCCAGATGCTATCCAAAAGGATTGAACCTCTTTTGCTGCTGCCATAAGTGTTTGGGAATGCCCTTGTCCCCAACCCACATTGCACCAGATATCTGACTGTTTTGAATCTTAGAGAAGAGATGTTGTCCGTCTCCATTGAAAGCATAGTCTGGCCACAGAGTGGCTTATCTGACATAGCTCCTGACCACCGGCCCTGAGTCCTTCTACCTCCCGATCTCCTTGTCCCTGATGCTGACCAGCCCAGGGCTCAGGTTCTGTTAGATCTGACTTCCCAACCCATCTGTGGTCTGTCCCTTTCTCCCCATCCAGCCAGCAAAGATGAGGTTGATTTGGCTTATAAAAGATGTTCTAGGGACGCCTGGGTGGCTCAGTTGGTTAAGCTGCTGCCTTCGGCTCAGGTCATGATCCCAGGGTCCTGGGATCGAGTCCCACATCGGGCTCCTTGCTCAGCAGGGAGCCTGCTTCTCTCGCTGCCTCTGCCTGCCTCTCTGCCTACTTGTGTGTACTCTCTCTCTGACAAATAAATAAATAAAATCTTTAAAAAAAAAAAAAAAAGATGTTCTATGGGTGTGGGGCCTCCCCCTCCATCTTTGCCTCCTCTTCAGAAGACATAGGCCTCTGTGGTATCATTCTACTTGGGCTGATTCTCACACCTTTCCTGTCTTTTCCTCCTGTTCTCTCTCAGTTCTACAGCGAGTCGGGCATGCCTACCAAACACCTCTCGGACAGTGTGTGTGCCGTGTGTGGGCAGCAGATCTTTGTGGATGTCAGTGAAGAGGGCATCATCGAGAACACATATAGGCTGTCTTGCAATCACGTGTATCCTGCCTGGAGCCCCTCGGGCCTCATCTCTCCTGCCACATGCACATTCCGGTCAAGGGGAGGGGGCAGCCATGACCCTGGCATACTCTCTAGACCTTTCAGTGCGGGAGAGTCACTAGAGGCCAGACATTTGGGCGATGTTCTCTGCCAGGGAAGCTGACACCCAAGAGTGGAAACTCTGGTCTCCTTCCCTCTTTGCCACACCTGGGAGCCATGCTTACGTAAACAGTTTATAGCCTGGCTGAATCAGAAAGGAGCCCGAAGCTGCACTCGCTCCCCCGAGGTTGGAGCATCCTCTAGCTGCTTCCCTCGGTGTCAGAATCCAGTCCTCCTGAATAACATTTCCAGTATGTATCCTGTGCTTGCTCAGCTCCCGTTCTGTGCCATGTATTATCTCCCTTTTCCCCCATAAACACCCTGTAAGATGGAAATCGTTATCCTCACTTCACATGTGAGGAAGCAGGGTCAGAGAGAAGGGATGTGCCCAAGATTATACAGCTAAAAAGAGGGGAAGGCAGGATTTGAACTTTTTTCCAGAGCTAGTGCTTGGGTGCCTTGACCACGAGCATGGGGCTCGAGTGCCATCCCGGCTGCCCACCATTTCCCTTGACCAGTGGTGCTCAGATTCCACGAGTTCTGCATCCGTGGCTGGTGCATCGTGGGAAAGAAGCAGACGTGTCCCTACTGCAAAGAGAAGGTAGACCTCAAGAGGATGTTCAGCAACCCGTATCCTTTGTTTGGGAATGGGCAATGGGAAGAAAGTCCTGGCCACCGTCACTCTGCATTTGGGTCCTCCCGGGGCCCTTCCTCCTGCCTCCACCCTCTATCCTGGTACATACCCACTGTTCTATTTGGTTTGTGATGGAGGGAAGTTGGGGGTGGGAAAGGTAGGACTTAACAGCTCAGATTCTCATCATAGTTCTAGATCCCTCAAGGGTAAATTGGTAGCAGTAGCAGCCCATTTACTGTTTGCTTCCTCTGTGTCTGGCACTGGGTTAAGTGCTCTGCCCATATTATCTCATTTCATTCTCTAGCGACTTGATGACATCAGTAATATTATCCTCCATTTTAAAAATGAAATGATTTAGAGGTTGAAAACCTACTCAAGGTCACATAACCAATGAGTGGTGCCTCACCTGTGACCTGTGGGGCTGGAGACCGGCCGTGTGCCTGCACAGAGCCCGCAGGGTACAAGGCTGGCTGAGGGACTCCCTGTTCTGTCCCCTTTCAACACGGGACCACTGCTCCTCTGAGCTACTCCTCTGTACCCTGCCGGCCCTCCCTATTCTGCCCTCCCTCACCTTCCTCTTGCTCCTCATCACCTGTCTGTTGGAAGTTGCCCAGCCACTGCTCTGGTCCCCCCTTCACTACCCTTGGGATCCCACGGCCCAGCTCTCTCCCTGCCCTCTCCCACCTGCCCTGAGTGGCAGGGTTCCCTATCCCATGGACACTAGCTAGGCTGTGCAGGGGCCACTGTGTTCCCAGCACATTCCCACAGCCCCCAAACCAGAGGCTCTGGCCTGTCCCCTTAAGGTTCCTTGCTTGGTTCTTCTAGGGTCTAGTTCAAGAACAGTTAAGTAACCCCATGGTGAGGCTGAGGCTTGGGTCTTCCCCACAGTTCCCAGAGACTGGGCCAGGCTGCTCTTTCTGATGCTTTTGGAAAGGTTCCCCCACAGTGTCATGAGGTTTAATCTGTGCTTTCCCCAGAGCTGGATTCCCAGACTCCCTGTCTTGCCCAGCAATTTAGTTCAAAAGTGAAAGGAAGGGAATTCCTCTCTGGGGCTGCTCAGCCTCAGTAGGGCCTGGTGTTTGGTGGTGCATGGGGATTCCTTAGAGCCTCTGCCAGGGGTTATACCTGTGACAAGCTTCTTGTTCCCTGTTCCCTTCTGCCTTTGGCCCCTAGACTCGGCCCCTTCCTTGACCTACAAAACCTACCATTTGGGACATTACAAGAACCCTTGAGGTTACCTTATCCCACTGCCCACGTCCCTGCAGCCGTTGGCACAGATGAATTTACAGCAGTCTCAGACTGTGTGCTCTCACACCAACAGGCCCATCTTTAAGAAGGTGTTATGGAGGCTCTCTACACATGCTGGTCTTCGAGAGCTTAGTTTCACTTCTCCACCCTTCCCTTCTCACCTCCTTCCCCCAGTCTCTGGGTTCAGCACTTCCTTCTAACATGGAGAGGCTGGTGGGGGCTTCCTCTCTTTGTAGGCAGGCTGATTTCTGTGGAGCAGATGAGAATATAGGCAGAACCTCTCACCCAACCCCGAGCCCAGCCTCAGCAGCTCTGACACATAGCCTCTTTAACGCACTGACAGCTGGGAGAGGCCTCACGTCATGTACGGGCAACTGCTGGATTGGCTTCGATATTTGGTAGCCTGGCAGCCTGTCATCATTGGCCTGGTACAAGGCATCAACTATATCCTGGGCCTGGAATAGTCAGGAAGAAGAGCATCCGTCTGCTATGGACCTCAGGGCACTCTCCTCCCTGCCCTCCAAGACGACCTGGGTGGGAAAGACTCAAAAGGGGCACTTGGGCCACTCAGTACCCCTCTGGCTGTGCCCGGGCTGGGGAGGGAGATGGTGGAGAGCCAGCCAGTGGGGCTGTCAGCAGTGGGGGCTTTTTAAAAGAAAACTATTTTGATGAATATATTTAAAAACCTTTTTTATTGTGGAACATAGGAATTGCCCTCAACTCTTCCAGGCCTTGCCTTCCTTGTTTGAGCAGGGCAGGGGCAGAGCCACATTTTTGATTTAAAAGAGCCTTCTCATCTCTGGCTGAAAGCCTCAGCCGCCCCACCCCTGCCCCCTGCCCTTCCTTCCCTCTGTGGGGCGCCAGCCTGGTTCACTCAGTGTGGGAGAGTCCATGGGCTCTGCCTGGTACCACAGATACACACTGATGGGGGGGTGAGGTGTCTTCCTTCCTCCCTTTCTGGGCCCCTCAGTCGGTGTCGTGTCAACTCTGTCTTCCCTTGTCCAGGACCCATAGACTGGTTGATGCAGGTGGAGCCTAGTCCTGACTTGCAGGGAGGGATGTCCTGGGATCTCACAGTTTACTGAGGATTTGTTTGGGGGAAACCCAAAGCAGCAGCAGTTTGGGTAACATGCCCCCAGCGAAGAACAGAGTCTGTGTGTAGTTGGGCCATGGGAACTACTGTTGGCAGCAGTGATTGAAGGCCTCTTGTGCAATCTGACCCTTCAGCCTGGAAGTGGTGACACGCGCACAAGGCCACTCTGCCACGTCACTTCCTTCCCGGAAAGCCTGTGTGAGGGTGTGCATGTGCGTCTGTTCGTGTGCGGCAGTAGAACTGAGACAGATAGGACTTCTCCCTATCGTCAGACAGTGTTCCCTTGAAGCTGCCAGGGGATTCCCAGCCCAGGGAATATCCCTCTATCAACTTCCACGTTCATGGGTCCTGCCTGGGCCTGGCCACAGGAGTGGTGGTGGGTATGAAGAGAAGAGGGCAAGGCCCAGGCAAGTGTGGGCTCTAAAAAGGTTCCAGGTAGGCCCCAGCTCTGGCCCTAGGAGTTTTGAAGGAAGTGGGAGGGCAAATATGGGCCTTCAGCACTGGGTTCCTAGGGGATGTGGCCCAGCGGGGCCTGCCTTCAAGCGCAGCAAGAGCTAAGCAGGATCTTGTCACTCCATTCTGAATAAAGCTCCATGAGCTGGGTTGGAAAGCTGAACATCCATCTTGCTTTATTCTTCCCTGGGGTCCCCGGGAGTGCCTTGCCTTTGCTGCCTTTTGCTGTTTCCATTTGAAAGCTGGATTCTAGGGGTGGTTGGCCCCACCCCTTATCCATGGGAATGGTGGGATGCCAGACTCCTGTCCTGTGACAGAAGGGCCCGGAGCATCACTGGGTGACTCTCTCCTTACCACCTGAGGTGAGGTCAGTGCCCTGCCTGCTACCAACACCCCTTTTCATGGGCCACCCTCAGCTTCGGCTTCTTTCACCCAGCTGTGGCTTTGCATGGTCCCCCACTGCTCGTGTCAGTGGGCCCGTCCTCAGAGTGGAATGGGGACCAGTTGAAGGGTGCAGGGATCGTCCTTTCACTCTTGTCCCCCTATGTGTCAGGCTCATGTGAGAAGCCAAGACCAGGCTGTCCAAGGCTCTCTTTTCATACTTCAGCAAGTCTGAGTCCCATGTCCTCCCAACAGCCCAACTCTTGTCTTGGTTCTGCTCTGAGTCCAGTCTCCTCTCCGTCCCATCCCCCAATCTCATCCCCAAAAGACTGTCTTGGAAGCCCCAAGCAGCCTTGCCTCCTAGCCTAACAGCTGGAGATACTGGCGCTCCCAGGGAGGAGTTTTATGATGCATCCTCCAAACCTAGTTCCATCTCCTGGCTTCCCTGGCTCTGTCCCTGGCATCCCAGGCCCCTGATCACAGAGACCACAAACCTCGGACACTTGGGTCTTACCCTTCGTGCTTGATCTGTGTGTGGCCTGGGTCACCAGTCCTAGTCCTCTCTGCCTCCACAGACACGAGCACGACCCCAATCATGAGTGCCTCCTCCAGCTTGGCATCCCCGCTGCCTCACACACCCCACCCTAGGCAGTCCTGACCCTGCCACAGCCCCAGCTCTGCTTGTCCCATCAGCCAACAGACTGTGCATTTCTATAGCTCTGTTGTTGCTGGAGCTGGCGCTAGGCTGCTTGCTCCTCCTCTTCCCCGGGAAGTGCCCTCCCCTTCTTTTAGGGCCAGCACTCCAGCTTGTGTTCCAAGGCCTCAGCCTGGCTCTGAGAGGTTCCTGCACACAAGGCCAAAGAGTGCTATCGGCACAGTTCCTGCGGCATGGCCCAAGCGGGGCTGGACACAGCTGGACTGAGTAGAGCTTCAAGAAGCAGGGATTCTGAAGAAGAGGGCTGTTCGGGGCTTCTCGAGAGCCAGGTAGGGAGAAACCTAGTCTTCCTAGTGGACCCAGACCTGTAGTTCTGACCAAGAGGCTGGGATGAGAGAAGAGAGAAGGCTTTGTGGGGTGGGAGGTCGGTGGTTGGAGGGAGTAGGGAGCCTGAGAATGACCAGAATGACAGGTTGGTGTGACATTGAGACTGAAAGTGGTCAAAGTGATCCAACTTAGGGTCCCCAGTGCCTAGAAGAGTTGACCACTTGAATAGCGGTGTGAATGTGAAAGAAAAAACGTGAAGCCTGCTCACATAGACACATGGTTCTGAAGAGCAAAGGTAGACGCCGAAGCCCTGACCCTGGGCTGGGATGGAAGAATCCACCTGGGAGAGACTCTTTCATGAGGTTCATCCCATCTGTGCCCCTGGGAGGGTGACGCTGAGCAGGCATTAAAGACCCAGTCTGATATAATCGGGAGAGTAGAGGAACCTGGGAGTTAGCAGGAAGATTCCCAGCCAGCATGAGTTTCTGCTCCAGAAGAGGTGCAGTGTACAGGCTGGGGTCACGCTTGTGTAACCTCTGTTAGTAACTCAGTGCTTGCTGACAAGCGAAAGTGAAATAGAGGGGAGAGGGGACAATGCTTTCCCAGAAGGATTTCACTAATCATGCCCTTCCCAGAACCAGCTCCAGAGAAGACGGCTTTGCTTCTCTCTGCGACAGGGTAAGTCCCTGGCCCCTGTGTGGTTCTGTTTCTCCATCCCTATAACAAAGGGGTTAGGGCACACTCAGCATAATGTTAATGGTACTAAGAGCTGGTGTGGGGAGGACTGTCACTGGATGGTCTTCAGCTTTGTTGCCAAGTGCTGAAAGAGCCCCAGCCTGTGCTGGATGCCTGCCATAAATAAACAGCAGTACCTGGCAGCCCGTTAGAGTTCAGACCAAGGGAGGGCTGTGGAACCCCCAGGAAGGGCAGGCCCATGGAAATGGCTAGGATCGAGCCACTGAGAAATTGAGAGAAGTAGTTGATTGACGTTCTCCTCCCCCACCAGCCCCAGAGAGGAAGTTGTTACAGATAAATAGAACCAGGCACGCCAGCTCCTGACACATCCATCAAGACCATGGGACGGAACTGGACACCAGGTAGGACCCGGGGCTGGCCTGGGTGGGCAGGATGAGGTCTGAGAACAGAAGGGAGTGCTGCGGGTGGCCCTGAGCCTTACCCCCGGGGAGGGGTGGGGAACGCCATTCTGCTGTTGTGTTACGGCTTTCAGCCTGTCTGGTGCTGTGGTTCTGGCTGCAGTCCAGCATCTCCCTGCCCTCCATTAGAAAAGGGCCATGATGTGGGTAGGGCCTCAGGACCCCTTCTGCTCCTCCAATGCCCTGGGCCGAGCCCAGGAATCTCTGGGCTAGAGTTGCATCTGGCCAGGATATCGACCATGCCTGGCAGTCAGACAACGGTTGACCTCTGTGACTGTCCTGCCCTTAGATCGCAGCCCTTTGCCGGTCCTGCTTTTGTGTGCCCACATGATCTGTCACCTGGTTGGAGCCACACCTGTACCTCGGGCCACTGCCACTGCCTCAGCTGGGGTCACAAAGGACCCCTGCCCCTCCTGGCTCCCAAGAGCTAAGCGGTGCCCAGCATTGGAGGTGACCTGGCCGGAAGTGGAAATCCCACTGAGTAAGGAGCAATTTTGATGGGAGCCCAAAAGAACACAGTGGTCTGGGGTGGGTTGTGGGCATAGAGGGTCCAAGGGTGGGGTTGACTCCTGAGCTGCACCCTACCCCAACTTTCTGCCATGTAGCCCCACCAGCTAGGCCAGCTTGCCAGAGCATTCAGCACGTTCCCTCCCGTCCAGCTCCCAAGGTGCTCCTTATCCAGTGGGATGGAGAGAATTCCACCATAAGGATTGTCAGAGGACTCCTGGAGCCTTGACTGCAGTATGCCCCAGGGCCCAGCCTGCTCCCTGCTCCCTCCCCCCAGCCCCCTTGGTCTCTGGCCACCCCAGAGCAGCAGTGGCCTCCTGCCGCTGCCTCCTTGGCCAGGGCTCCTAGAGTCACCAGAGCCGAGCACTAGAAAAGGTCATCCTGAAGAAACAGGCTCAGAGGGAGTGCTCACCTGAACCAAGGACCCGTCCCCAGATTTCCTCTTGTTCCGCCCTGAGCCTCCCTGTAGACAACCACGCTTCCCCATTAGCAGACTTTCCCACCTGGGTGTATTCACAGCAGCACTCCAGGTTCCTGAATTGTGGGGCCTGGGAGGCAGGGCAGTATGACAGAGGGGAGGGTGTGCCCTGTGGAAGAGCTAACAGCCACACGTGTCCCCTAGATGGAACGCTGACCTTGTCCTGTACCGCCTGCAGCCGCTCCACCTTCAGCATCCTCTATTGGATGGGCAATGGCTCCTTCATCGAGCACCTCCCAGGTCGGCTGCGAGAGGGCAGTACCAGGTGAGGGGCGCAGCAGTGAGGCCAGCAGGAGGGGAGGGGGCTTCTTGTGGTCCTCTCTCATGGCCTTCCGCCCTCTGCTGCAGCAGGGAGTACCAGGGTGCACGTACCCAGCTGTGGCGGGCCTTGGTGCTAGAGGAGCTGAGTCCCACCCTGCTCAACACCAACTTCTCTTGTGTTTTTGCTGATCCTGACCAGACCGCCCAGCGTCATGTCATCCTGGCCCAGCTCTGGGTGAGAAACCTGAGAGGGAAGGTTTCCACTGACAGGAGGAGCAGTTTGGGGAGCAAAGGGTGGGCTCGGCCCAGAGTGGCCTCCCGCTACTATCCACCGTTCCCCAAGTGGAACTTAGGACTCGGGCAGGGGAGGCATGGCCTAGAGGAAGGTGATCAAGAGATGTCCCCCACCCTTGGGCCTGATCCTTGTCTACCTTCACTTCCCCAGGCTGGGCTGAAGACCGGCCTGCCTTCTACTCAAGAAGCCCCACCCTCCAGCAGGTCACCTCTGCCTCGACATCGCGACAGGTGAATTCCCAAGCCTGGATGAGTCGTCGCCTCTTCCCTGGGGTCTACATGCTCTTGCAGCTCAGGCCTCCCTCTAACAGACTGTCACAGGGAAGGGATGGGCTAAATGCTGCTTGTGATCCACAGCTGCATCCTTGTCACACCCGGCAGGGCCCACAGTGGGCGTGCATAAATGGTTTTTCACTGGAGGTATGACATCTGCTCTGTCATTTAAGCCGTCCTTCCACTTACAGAACTTGGCTCATCCCAAGAGGGAGTGTGGGAAGAGAGGGACTGTTAACTCAGAATGTAAAGACAAGGCCAGGAGAAAGGATTGGAGAGAAGGTATGTAGCAGGGAAAACTTGGCAGGGACAAAGATGTGTTCTAAAGAGCCGAACTTTCCCTGCACAGATCAAGACTGCTCAGCACTTACTTAAGGGAGAAAAATAGACTTTATTTACAAGTAATAACATTTAGAAAAGATCCATCTCTGGCCCTTAAAAACCTTCCCATCACTCCAAATCCCACCCCAGTGTTAAGTCTGGGGAAGGTGGGGGATGAGCTGCAGCTGAAGGCTGCCCCTAGCCCCCCACCTCTGCTGCCGCACCCAGGCGTGGGGCCCATCTGTTCTGGAAAAGAAGATCTTCTGGGCATCCGAGCCCTTGGGTGGATGGGAGCACCTCTGGGTGCACCCACTAGGTCAGTGCCCAGTCCTGGACTTAAAAAGCGTAGGGCCCTAATAGGCCCAGCCACCAAGAGCAGCAGGGACCAGGGCCTGCTCCTCCAATGGTCCCTTCTGGATCCAGAGGCTGGAGAGGACTGACTTGGCCCTCAGGCCCAGCCACTCAAAACCAGCCTCAAGTCTGTTTGTGATGGAGAAGTGACTTCACTCTAAGAAAACATGAGGAGGCAAGGTAGAGAGAAGACCCAGACTCTCCAGGCCTCCGGGGCCAACTCTGAGGACACATCTGTTCACCTAGCGAAGGCTCCAGTGAAGATCCAGGTACCAGGCCAGGGTGTGGGCAGGCATCACTGTCTCTAGGGGTCTGGCCACTGCTGGCCTGGGAGCTGAGAGAAGGCACTGAAAGGGACAGTAGAAGGAGAAGGACCAGGCGAGGTTGGCATTGAGGACACAGGTGGGGCCTCTCACTGGTCCTGGCCCTTTAGTGCTTTGCCTGGAAGAGAGAAACATAGTCACATGGCTGGAGACATGTGATGCCAGCCTGTACCAGATGGCTCAAGGAGGCCTCTCACAGCTCCCGAAGCCCCCTGACTAGGATCCCTTTCTTGGGAGTGACCCGACACCTCTACCTTCAGGTTCTCAGTTGCCAGCTATGCCCAAGCAGCCCCGAGTCTCCTCTCCTCCACCAGCAGGTAACCAAGGCAGGGGGCACCCACACTTTGCATCCACCTCCCGCAGCCTAGCTAAGCCCTGTCATGGAAGCCTCCAGAAGGGTGGCCTGGGGGATTGCCCCACTTCCACCCACTTTCCTAAGAGTCCACCCCCCCCCTTCCCTGTCAGTGCTTCCACCTTGCCCTTGGCCCGAGGGGTGGCGGTGGCGGCAGCGAGGGCAGCGGCAGTGGCAGCACTGGCCGCGGTGGTAGCGATGCGCGGAGAGCGGCGGGTCCCACTGCGGGTGTTGGGGGAGGCCTTGGACAGAGCTTTCTTTGAAGCTCCCCTCCGCAGCAGGCTGTTCCCGAGCTTCTTGGGTGTGTTAAGGATGCTGAAAGCCATGGACTGGCGTCGGTCAGCCTGTTGGGGAGGGAGGGGCTGTCAAACTGGGCTGCACTCACACTCTGCCACCGAGGCCTCCCCAAGGGCTCCCTCCAGCCCCCTGTACTAACCTGTTTAACAGCCGGAGCAGCGGCTTTCTTCTGGACCTCCGTAGTGCTCTGTTTGCGCCCTTCATGTCGGTCCCGGGGAGTCATGGGGCGTGGGAAACAGCTGGTGGCCTTCTTAGACTATGGGGAAGAGAAGTTGACATCCAAAGCCAGACATGTATCTCTGCATCAAGCCCTTGGACAGCGAAGGCTCCCCTTTAGTCCACTTTTCAAATTTGGGGAGCTGGGCTAGACTGGGCAAGCTGCTAGACAGAACAAAAAGTAGCCAGGGTTGCCTACCTCTGGGGTACCAGGACCCTGATGGGGCTCTGAGGAGACCCGTTTGCGCTGCTGCCGGGTGGTGATGCCCGTGCCCTCAGCTATCTGGGCTGGCTGCATGCTGGCTCGGCGCAGGGTCTCCCGGGGGTCACCAGTTTTCATCTCCTCATCTGTGATGGTAGCCAGGCTCAGGGAAGGCTGCATGGGGTGGAAGGAGTGGTCAAGGGGGGCAGAACTGCCCCAGAACTCCTCACTGGCCTGGTGTGCAGGGCAGCTCAGGCCTTCTGTGGTGGAAGGCCTCCTTGCCGTTGTCTTCCTCTACTCTTGCCCTGCAGGATGGCCACAGGAGGTGGCAGAGCAGACCTCCACACACTCAGGCCTGCCCACAGGGAGTTCACCGCTATGCCAGCTAGTCCATGGAAGCATAAGGTCACCCTCCGCAGCAGGCCAGAGACCCAGGGCACTAGGGTCAGTGAGTAGTACTGGGGTGGCGTGCCAAGGGAGGAGGAGGGGAGCTGGCCTGGGGCCTGAGCTCACCCTAGACTCCAGGGGGTAGCAGGTCTTCAAGTGAGGGGGGCACACCCGGTTGCGCTGCTGCAACTCTGCGATGCGGTTCCAGTCGTCCAGCTGCTCGGGCTCATCCTGGCAAGTGCCCATGTAGAAGCTGTTCCTTCCTGTGGAGGGCCAGGAGACAGGAGCAGGTGGGGCTGGAGGGCCAGGAAGAGTGAGGGGAGCAGGAGGGGGTCACCCTTTGGTCCTGGCATCTTGCTAACCTTTGTGTCCACCACTTCTGTCCCCCTGTCCCGTGGACTTGAGGCTTAGGGCCTCAGAGTCCTGTTGTGCTCAGGGCTGCAGATCGCAGGGCGAGGCTCAAAGGGCATTTCTACCGTGGGGGCTGGCTCACTGCTCTCCTTCTTGGGAGGTCAAAGGAGATCCTCTGCAGAGGCTGTGACACCTTAGAGAAACTGAGGACCTAGGAGGTCCTGGAGGGCAAGAGCCTTTAGGAGGAATCTAAGAATAGAACACTGGCCCAGCAGAGCTCTTCTGGCACCCCTTACCCCCTGAGATGGGGTAACAGAGAACCTGAGCTGAGCATCACTATTAGGCTGGGAATCCTAGGCCCCTTGTGTGAATGTTTCCCATTCACACCGGCTGAGATGAAGAGCAGCCTAAGGGATAGACAAGGCCCTGAGACTACAGGGAAGAGGGACAGGCAAGGTACTGGAAAGTAATTAGCTTTGGGGTTTTAGAAGTTTGTCCCTTTCCTGTGCCAGGATCTGCTTCCCGTCTCATCTGTGTTTCAAGCCCCTATGGTCACCTCACCTGGAGGGACCCCACTGGATACACCAGCCTGGGAGCGGCGAGCAGAGCTGCGAGTGGTGGGCCGGTAGCCAGGTAGACTGAGCAGAGCCGAGTTGCCATCATCAGGAGAGCCCAGGCGGGCTAGAGACTGGGTAGAAGACGTGGCTCGTGGGCCGGCCTGGGAGGCAGGGGCGGACTGGGTGCTGTAGAAGGATGAATTGGCGCTGTCCGGCTCTTCCACATCTAGCTTCTGGAAGAGAGAATTAATCTGGTGGGGTGGGTCCCTGACAGTCCACAAAGCAGCCTCCTGTTCCCCTTCCTAAAATGCCTGTGTTCCCACACTGCTTTGTAGGGATCCTTAGCTGCATATATGCAAGAAATGGGCCTTGTTGCTAAGAATCCTGCATAATGTGCTGAGGTCATACCCATTTTCTCTTGCCTGTTGACTGTGCTTTGAAGGAAGGCAGGCAGAGTTGTGTATCAGACCAGTTTAGAATCAAGGTGTAAAAAAATAAAGGATCGGCCTACCAGTCTCAGCTAGCAAGTGGCAGAGCCAGGGCTGGAATGCTTGGCTCCTGGGCTAGTCAGGCTCATCCCATAGTCTCCACTGTCCCCTCAACCCGAGCTGGCCATGACCCTGCCCATCTTTTAGGTCTCCAGCTTCTCGGTAGCAAAGGGCAACCCACACAAAGGAGGTACCCTTTGCTGCATGAAAGGTACCTCCCCTCTCCCCAACCTCCTCAGGATATGGAAACAGTGCCAGCCAGAGTTCCCAGCCTGGCAGGCAGCCTTCTGGATGGCCACAATGCATCTCAGCCACCTAGGTGGTGTGCTGGAGGCCCAGGGCTGGGCTATAACTTCACATTCTCTCCCTTCAGCCTGCACAGGGTCAGTGCTACCCATGGAAAGAAACCCACCTTAAAGCCAACAGGCATCCAATTCCAGCCCTGCCCTTTTCTACAACAGAGGCCTTTGTTTCTTGGGATCTTAAGATACAGCTTAATCAGCCCGGCCAGCCTTGGGAGGCTACTGTGAGGACCCAATGGGGAAGATGCCCTTATGAGCAAAGGGAGCATGACTGGCTTACAGTCCCACTCCCAGCAGCCTGACCTTGGTCATGGTGATATTGATGATTTGCGTGGTACGTCGACGAGCAGAGCGGGTCTTCCGGCCTGAATCCAGGAAGACGTCCCCCAAGGAGTCCAGGCTGCTCTCCAGTGGGGCCTGACCCCGAGCAGGGATTGGGGTGAAGTAGAGAGACTCCAGGGATTCTACCTTGGGGGGCAGGCGCTGGGAGATGGGTGAGGCTGGCTCTCCAGGGATGCTGGTACCATCTGGCTGAGTTCGAGGCAGCTTGCTGTAGAAAAGGCATTTTGTTCATCCCTTTGCTCCAAAGTAACCAACTCCTACATTTACTATAAGCGGACCAGGTCAAGCATCCCATTTTTTCTCTGATTTTTGAGAACTACCCAGGAAAGCCCTTACCCTGGGCCCTCTCTTCACTCTCCATTCCGGGTGAGCTCATCTACTCCCATGGCTCTCTGAGCTCCTTAACACTGGCAACTCCAGGACTCCACTATCCCAGACATCGCCCCCTGGACACCCAGCTCCACAGTGTTCCTCCTGGATGACCCACTTCAGGGAACAAGAGCAGCCTCCAGCTGGGCACCCCCCAGCCACAATCCTACCCAACAGCTTGCCTAACCACACCCCTGTCTGTTCGCATCTCCTTGGCCAGTCCACCTCATCTCTCACCTAGACTTAGTGGCACCTTTGGGGAGGTGCGAGCCTGGTGACAAGCAAGGTGAACTTCAAGCCTACCTCTACCACTGTGGGACCTTGGTCAAATGACTGCCCCTCTATGCCTCAGTCTCATCTGTTAAAGTACATAATCACGAAACCTACCTCAGAGGATTGTGAGAGGTAAATAAATGCATTAATATTTTCTGGGTGTGTCTGTAGCGTCAGCTTCACTGGCTATGAGAAAAGCTTTCTAAGATGCAAACTGGACCACATACTGCTTCATTTCCGACCCTTCTGAGGTCCCTCAATGCCTTTACGGTCAATTCTAAACTTCAGTGGGGATCGCAGCCAGCCCTCCTCACCTCACTTGCCAGCACAGCCAGGCTCTCTCAACCTCTGTCCTCTGCTCCCCTCTGTTCACCAGGCACACACACCTTCAGCTCATCTGCAGATTCTGAGCAGAAGTGACAGCCTCCGGGCAGCCCCTTCTGACCCCTCATTTCTTCTTACTCCCATGGGGCCCTATACAAACACGTGCCCTACCACCTGTGCCCGGGTTTCCTTACACTTCCCGATGAATAAGCTCCCAGAGGGCAAAGGGACCACATATTTATCTCACTAGGCCCAGTGGCCAGGACAACCTGACAGCAGGCACTCAGGGGACAAGAGGGCAGCAGGGTGCCTCCTCACCTGGTGATGGTGAGGGGAGTCCCCTCCTCGCAGCTCAAATCCAGGCTGTCCACACTCAAGTCCAGCTGAGGCTTAGCCTGGGGCTCCCGGCTCTTTAAGGCATCAGTTGCCACTTGGAACTTGCCCAGATCTCGAAGCTGCTGGTCAGCGTGGGCAACCTGAGAAGGAGAGGGCCGGGGAGCATGAAGACAAGCCTCAGGCAGGGGCAGCCTGGAGGTGGGGGTGGGGGGTGGCATAGGGGTCCAAAGGGTGATGAGGGAGTCAGTCCAAGCTGATACTGACCTGTGCCTCCAGGCTGCGCACCTGGGCGGTGAGGTGGCGGCAGGTCTGCTCAGCCTCCTTGGTCTTCAGCCCAGCCTGCTGCAGCTCCCGGCCCAGCCGTTCTGCTTCAGCCCGCAGCTCTTTGTTTTCCTTCTGCAGCTGCTCCAGACCCCGGAGCTGCTCCTGCAGCTCTTGGTTCTGCTGTTTCTTGGCATCATAGTGGGTCTTGGCTTTTTCCATCTACGTGGGCAGACAGGGCGGGTGGGTGGTGGGGGTGGGGCAGGGACTGGGGGTTGGGGGGGCAGTGGTCCAGGGCTGGGGGCGCCTCACCTGTAGCTTATAGTGCTCAGCTGCCTGCTCCTTCTGGCTCAGCTGGGCCTGCAGCTCATTCAGCTGGGCCTGGAGGCGTTGGGCCTCTTGCTGGCTCTCCCCTCCCTGGGCCTGGAAAGCATGACAAACGCTGATCAGGGTGGCTGTTCTGTCCACTCCCCCCAAATCACTGACTTGCCCTAGGCTCCTGGGCTCCGTGGGTATTTTCAGACTCCTGTATTCTCGCTCAGGACATGCACAAAATATCCTTTTATCCCTGCCCACAACTCCCACCTAATACGGACATACCACACACCCTGTCAAGGTCCACATTCTGCAGGAGCTTTCCCTGTCCAGCTAATGCCATTTCTGGCAGAGTTCTGACAGCCCTATCTTTGCCTTCTTGGTGACCAGGCACAAACCATCTCATTCTCTCTCCATGAGTAGTCTCCCCAAGGAGACTCCCTACTCCCCAACAGGGACTGAGCGTCAGGAACACTTGGTTACAGAGCATGGAGCTAGACACTTGACACATGAGCTCTCTGAGGACCTGTGAACTCTTCCACCTCAAAACCACTGTGGGAAGTAACTTCATCCCCATTTCAGAGATGAAGAAACTGAGCTCAGAGATGTAAACATACTGACGAGGATCATACAGCACAGCAAGATTTGAACCTTGGTCCACCCGACTCCAAGTCCCGTGTGGGCTCATTTATAATACCGCACTGCCTCCTATCCAGACCACAGACTCCTCGGGAACAGGGCCCACATCCAGCTCCTGGTCCTTCTGCAATGGCAGTGAGTGCTTAGCTTGCAGCAGACACTGGACTAGCTGGCCCTACCTAACCTACATCTCCAAGCCCCGGGAAGACCCCCAAATGGAGAATAAGCATCTGGGTTTTGGTTTGTTTTTAAGATTTTATTTATTTTAGAGAGAAACACAGAGAAAGCAAGAGTGAGCACAGGTAAGGAGAGAGGGAGAAGCAGGCTCCTTGCTCAGCGTGATCTGAGCTGAAGGCAATTACTTAACTGACTGAACCCAGGCGCCCTAGTATGTTTGTTTTTAAGATTTATTTATGTATTTGAGAAAGTATGAGCAGGAGAAAGTATGAGCGGGAGGACCCGAGGGAGAAATCTCAAGCAGACTCCACGCTGAGTGCACAGCCCAACGTGGGACTCAATTTCATGACCCTGAGATCACAACCTGAACTGAAATTAAAAAAGGGAAAATGCATTCCTTGCCAGGTGAATATATAATAGAAATGTTAGAGAACATCTCCGTATACTGCTAAGTCTTGCTGGTATTATTAATGCAGCCTGTGTCAGCCATGAGAACAATGCAGGGGCTTCTGCACAAGACTGAGATTTGTTTTTCTTTTGAATCAATTCTTGCTCAAGTTTCTGCTACTTATTTGGATTGTGAGTTTGATATCTCCACTTACTGTGCCCATGTTCTCCCGTGTTAGAATGGAGCAATTATTTCAATTTACCTCATCAAACCATTGTGAGCAGACTTCTCAGCTAACTATAGTCAAGAGAAATTAAATGACATCTTACCAATGATGCTGGCATATTTGCTATTCTGTACTCACTTTCTAGCCAAAACTACTCTTTTGAAAAGCTTAGGAGATATTGGAGAGATGATCTCAAATTATACTCAGACCCACATCAATAATCATGGGAAGGAGGGAAGCGAGGTAATGTGATGCCCTACTTCTGATGGAGATCAGACGGTTAGTATCCCAAGAGTAGTCAGTATAGTTTGTGTTGAACTGAAACCAAGAGGCGGACACTTAAATCTGCCTGTGCCACCCAGGCACCCTGATAAGCACATTTATCACACAATTATCATGGAGGGGACCTGAGGGAAACAAAGCTCACCTCCCACCAACTCCTGTGATCCATCAGAGCTGGGGCGCCTAGGTGGCTCAGCAGGTTAAAGCCTCTGCCTTTGGCTCAGGTCATGATCCTGGGGTCCTGGGATCGAGCCCCGCATCGGGCTCTCTGCTCGGCAGGGAGCCTGCCTCCCCCTCTCTCTCTGCCTGCCTCTCTGCCTACTTGTGATCTCTGTCTGACTTGTGATCTCTGTCCGTGAAATAAATAAATAAAATCTTAAAAAAAAAAAAAAAACCCAGAGCTTTAGTGAGCCCCAAGGCCAGTGGCGCCTAATTCCTCTACCCCTGGTAAAAGCTGTGAAGCCTGAACTACAAAAAAGCAGATATTAAACCAAAGAACATGACACTGCTGTAAGTATTAAGAATATTAAGTTGCTGGGACACCTGGGTGGCTCAGTGGGTTAAAAGTCTGCCTTCAGCTCAGGTCATGATCCCAGGGTCCTGGGATCGAGTCCCGCATCGGGCTCCCTGCTCCGCAGGGAGCCTGCTTCTCCCTGCCCTCTGTGGCTCCCCGCTGCTTGTGTGCCTCATGCTCTGTAAAATAAAGTCTTTTAAACAAATATTAAGTTGCATTGTAATATAAATGTTGAGGACACTCCTCAAGGTTAAGCTGTCTAGAACAGTGCTAGCCAAAGAACTTTCTACAGTGACAGAAATGGTCTGTATCTGCCCGGTCCAATTTGGCAGCCCTAGCTATACCTAGCTACTAAGCAAGGGAAATGAGACTAGCGCAACTGAGAAGCTGAATTTTTCATTAGTTAAACCACACAGGACTAGGAACTACTGTAGTACAGAACGAAGGTCTGAGGGATGGGAGTCATTCTCCTCTTCGCTCGAGAGCTCCAAGAAGGGGGCACAAGCAAGGGCTCCTGAGCCACAGGCAGATGGAAGACTATAAGGTCTTCCTCTGCCCCCACACCCACCACAGCCTGAGGGCTTACAGAGAGCCGTCCCTCCCCCCTCCTCACTCTGAGGCTGAGGGAGGATGACCCAACCCCCACCGTATCCTACCTTCAGCTTCTGTTGCTGCACCTTGCTGGCTTGGTCATGATCAGCTAGCTTCTTACTCAGTTCTTCCACCTGGAGCAGGGGAGGAAGAGAAGACAAGACTCAGGAGGCCTTCCCTTGGTTGTCCTGAGAAATCAGGAGCCTTCCCCAGATAAATCCCCAGTGTTCCTAGAAGAAACTCTGGTCCTTTCTCTGGCCTCCAATTAGGGAACAGCCTGCTGCTTAGGCTGGTTGGCAGGACCAGAGTGAGGCAACCCAATATGCAGGGGCTGCCAGAGCCATCTGCCCACGCTCGCCTCTGTCCCCAGGCTGCAGAGACAGGCCTGCCAGAGCCCTCCAGCCTCAAGATTCAGAACTGAATCTGGGGAGCTGATATCCCATTACCACCCTACTACTGCCACTATTCCCAGCCCCAACCTTTCCAGGTTGGGGACAGGAACAGGGGACTGAGTCTATAATTCTAGTAAATACTGAATACCCAGCACTCCTCCCAAAAACTGCCAAGGGCCACAGATACTCAGACTTCTTCCCAAACTGCATGGGCTGTCAGGGCTGGAGCTAGCAACATGCCCACTGGGATTAGCACTGGGAAGTAGACTGCCAGACAAGGTGGGGAGGGCGGGCAGCCCTTCTACCCCAAGCCCACCCCACTCCCACAGGGAAGAGGAGCAGAGGGAGGGAGGGGTCTAGAGGGAGCCTAACAGCACGAGCACTGTTGGCTCCTCCAGGCGTTCCAGGGGCTCAAGCAGGAACTGCAAAGAGGCAAGAGCTCCACTGCTGCCTGTTTGCTATTCGGTGTGACTGTCCCCATCACCTCAGGCTCCCTGGAGGCGGCGATGGAAGGAGAGGAGGACCCAATTCCTCAGCAGGCCGGAAGTGACTGAGAAGGAAGGGTGGTGGAGAAAGGGTGCCCCTGCTAGGCACCAGCCGACGGCCTCAGTGGCCAGGGCAGTGCAGGGAGATCCTTGTGAGGGCCCAGCACCCAGGCCGGGCCACCTCCGGTCTCTTGTGGGGCTTGGCCTTCCTGCTCCCAGACAGCTCTAGTTCACGCTCAGGGTTAAAGCCCCAGAGGATGATAGGCAGGTGTCCCAATGCTCACAACCCTCCCTGACCTGTGGAGGCTGCTTGTGTGAAATGAGGCCCACGGTCACTTTGCCACTTCTCTTAGTTTGGCACCCAAGCTGAGAATGGAACTTGGAGATTTGGGAATCCCAAGAAATGCCAGTCACCAGTTCGGACATGGGAAAGATGAAGGGACAGAAGGATGGGGACGCCGACCTGGACTGGGTGGGAAGAGGCCCGAGAGAGGGCCCAGCACACACACTCCTGGGCAGCCCGGGCCTGGACTCCATGGCTCGACCCTGCCCTGTTTACAGACAGTTCACAACAGGAGCAGGTGGAGGCAAGCTGCAGCTTAGGGTCATACACTGAGACGGGTCACCGCTTAAGCAGCCAGCACTTATCAGGGACCCCAGGCTTTACCTGCTTAGTTTGTGCTCTCTGAAATACCTCTAGCTGCTCCACCTGTGCGCGGGGGAGGGGCAATGGAGACAGAGTGAGATGGGGACCGAAAGGCACTAGCCCTACCACCAGGCTGATCTCACTGAGGCTCTGAGACTTTCCTCCAAGGAACGAGACTTCTAGTCATTTTTAAAAAGTGACAATTTGGCTCACTCTAGTCCCCAGAAGTTCCTAGGGTCTCCACTGCAGGCATACCTGCCTAGGACTGTGTACTTCTAGAACAGATGATAGACTTCACAACTTCACTCTCCAGGGACAGAGCCTTCAGGGAGGAGGAAACTACTGATACCTTCTTTAGGACAGTAGGGGGCAAGATACTTGAACTCTACCAGCCACCCCGCCAGTGAGGGAAGCCAAGACAGAAGGGAACATCGTCCCTTCTCTCAGGTCTGATCTCTGTGGGCAAGGCTGAGCTGGGCGTCTTACCTGGGCAGTGAGTTTCTGCCTCTCATCCTGGAACCGCTGCCTCTCCTCCAGGACCTTGACTTTGGCACCCTCGTACTTGGCAGTCATCACCTCCAACTCCCGGGCAGTGTTCTGTGCTTCCCGCTGCATCTCAGCCAGACGGGTCTCCGCGTCAGCTCGCACAGCTGCCAGCTCCTGGCCATACTTCTCCCTGGCCTGGTCCAGCTCCACTTCCAGAAATTGCCGGCCCAGGCTGGCACGCTCCCCCAGCCCCCGGTTCTCCTCTGCCAGCAGGCCATGAGCCTTCTTCAGCATGCTCAGCTGCTCCGCATAGCTGGCCTTCTCAGCCCGCAGCTGCTGCGCTGCCCGTTCCTGCTCTGCCACCTTCTGCCGCAGGGGCCCCAGCTCCCCGAGCTCCCGCTGGGCCCGCATCAGCTCTGCCCGCAGCCCACCAGCCGCCTGCTTACTCTGCTCCAGCTCCTCACGATGGCGTTTCTCAGAAGCTGCCTGCTCGGCCTGCAGCTGCTGGCACAGATGCTTAGCGGGCAGGAGCTCGCTCACTAGGGCCTGGGTGCTGGTATGCTCCAGCTGCAGGGCAGAGAGGGCCTGCTCCTTCTGGAAGAACTTCTCCTGCCACGTCTTTAGTTCTTGGCCCAGCTCCTCTGCTCGCTCTGCCTGCGAGGCCAGCTCCTGCCGGAGGCTCTCTGAAGCCACCCGCTGTTTTTCGGCCTCCTCCCGGAGGGTCCGCACCTCCTCCCGCAGAGCAGAGCTGCGTTCGGCGGCCCTGGCGCTGTTGCTGGTGGTCTCTGCCTGGAGCAGGCGCAGCCTCTCCTCCAGCTTCTGGCTCTTCTCTGACTCAGCTACAACCAGCCGCTTCAACTCCTTGCTCTCCCCCTCTTTTTCCAGGACCTGGCGGTTCAGGATGGACACCTCTTCCTCCAGGCTGCTGATGAGGCTGTTTTTCCTCTCAGCCTCCTGCTGGCCCCGGGCCACTTGGGTCTTCCACTCATCCTCAGCCTTGCTATGGTCTTGGGCCTTGGCACGGAGGGTGGCCAGTTCCCTCTGGGCTGTGGCTAAGGTGTCCTGACTGCGCCCCAGCTCCTGGGCCTTCTCCTCTAACTGGCCCTGCAACGCCTCCAGGGCACCGGCCTGCTCCGTGCGGGAGGCACGCTCACACTCCAGGCTACGCTCCAGGCCAGAGGCCTTCTCCTGGTGCTCCCGACACTGCTGCTCCAGCTTACTCACCTCAGCCCGCAGAGCCTCGAGCTCAGGGCCTTTTCGCTCACTCTTTCCAGTAGACTCCGACTGTGCTCCTCCTGACCCAGAAGAGTCTTCTCCACTGCCCGGCCCCAGAGACTGTTGGCGCCCCTCCTCTCTCTTGGCCAGCTGCTCCTTCAGTCGCTGCACAGTTTGCTGAAGCTCCCCCAGCTCTGTTTTCTGGGCTGCTTCCTGCCCCCGGAGTTTGGCCAGCTCCTGGTCCTTCCCTTCCTTTTCCATCAGGGCATGGGCCAGGGCTTCCTGCAGGGTCGCAAACTCCACACGCTGCTCATTGAGGGCATTTTGCAGCCGCATCTCCAGTTCTGCCTTGGCGGCCTTCTCCAGGGCAAGATCAGCTTGGGCCCTGCTCCGCTCCTGGGTCAGGCGTGCCACCTCCCTCTCCTGCTGCCCACGCTCCTCCTGCTGCTGGCCCTGGCTCTCGATCAGCGCAGCCCGCAGCCTCTCCAGTTCACTGCCCATCTGCTCAGCCTCCCGCTCCATGGCCTGCAGTGCCGCCTGCGTGCTGCAGAACTGGCGTCCCTGCTGCTCTTCTGGCCACTCGGACCCTCTGTCTCCTGGCCTTGGGGGCTCCTTGAGTAGCTCACGGGAGGCTGTTTCCTGCTGCTCTCCTGCCTTGCGCACCAAGGCCTCCAGGCGGGCTACCTCCTTGCCAGTGGCAGCCATCTTCTCCTGCAGAACAGAGAGGTCGTCTGCAAGCTTCTGGGCCCTGACCTCCTTCTCCTGGGCCTGCTGGAGGGCTCTGGCCAGGTTGGCACGAAGCTGAGCTACTTCACTCTGCTGCCGGCTGATCTGGAGCTCGCTGTGGGCCTCGATCCCTGCCACCTTCTCCTTGGCCTCCTGTAGTTCCTGGCGGGCCTTCTCGCATTCCTCCTTCAGGGTCATCAGCTGTTCCTGGAACAAAGCACCGTACTGGGCCTCCTCTTGCTGGCTGTCCTCATACCGCTCGCGCCAGGTGGCCACCTCCTTGGCAAGCTGTTCACACTCACCCTCTGCCTCACGCTGGGAGGCTACGGCCTCTGCCAGCTCCTGCCGCAGGGCTTCCATCTCGGCCTGATGGGCTTCCCCCAGCTGCCGTAATCGGGCCTCCAGCCCCTTGCGCCCAGCTCTCTCTTCTTCTAGCTCCTTCCGTTCTTGCTTATGCTGTTCCACCAGACACCGGGTCTCTGCCTCCAGCTTGGAGATGTGACGCTGCTGCTCTTCCAGGGCGTCTGAGGCCCTGCGCTTCTCCTCTTCCAGGCTGCCCTTGCTGATCTTCAAGGACTCTTCAAGAGCCCGGACCTGCTCCTGGAACTGGCCCTTCTCCTGGGCCACCCTTTCTCTCTCGGTTGCTTTCTGCTGCTCAGACCTCAGCTGGGCCTTTAGCTCTGCCACCTGGGCCTGGGCCTCACATTGCTCCTGACGGGCTGCCTCAACACAGGCATGGAGTTCCTCCACCTTTTGGCTCAGCTCTGCCTTTTCCCGCTGGGCCCGAGTCACTGAGGCCTGGGCACTGTCCCGGGCTTCATTAGCAGCCTGAAGTTGCTGTTGCAGGACCTCTAGCTTGGCAGTCTTCTCCTTCTCCAACGCTTCCAGCTGCTGGAGGGCCAAATCCCTCTCCTTTAAAGAAGCCTGCCGCTCTTCGGCGGCAGCGGCCAGTTGCTGGGCATGGTCTCGCCTGGCTGCCTCCTGCTCCTGGGCGGCTTCCTCTAACTGCTGCTCCTTTTGCTTCAGGCTGCTGCTCAGCTGCTCCAACTGCTGGCGAAGGCCCTGGGAGGCCTGTTCTTGCTGCTGGAGGGTCTCTGCTAGCTGGGCCTGCTCCTGTTTGGCCTGCTGCTTCAGGCTGGCCAGTTCTTGATCCTGCTGCTGGAGAGTGGCATTGAGGGTGGTGAGCTCAGAAGTCAGTGTGGCTACCTGGGCAGACAGCCGGGCCCCCTGAGCCTGAGAGGCCTGCTCCAGCTCTTCCTTCGCCTGGCTGAGGTTGGACAGGGAGCCCTGCAGCTCAGCAATCAGGCCAGCCAGCTGCTGCTTTTCTTCTTCAAAATGGCCCCGCTCGGCCAGCAGCTTGGCTTCCCGCTGGCCCTGCTCAGCCTCCAGCGCCTCCACCCTGGCTTGGAGCTGGCTATTGTCTGCAGCAAGAGAGGCTGCCTCTTGCTTCAGGGTTTCTAGCTGGTGAGATAAAGAAACAAATGAGGATCAGCATGACTCCTAGATCACCAGAGCACCTATGAGAACTAATGAACAGGAATCCAACTGTAGCAAACACAGGTCAATACCAAACGCGGGAGGCGGGTCTTCCCCGCTGCTCCTGTGCATTCCTACCTGCAAGACGTCGCCCAACACTTCGCCCTTCTCCCGGGGTGGGTTCTCCCGCATCTGGGCCAAATGTTCTTCCAGGTGTGAAAGTTTTCCCTGAAGAATTTCATTCTTCTCTTCAAGGCATTTCTGAGAATAAAAGAGCCTTTGTGAACAGAGGTGGAATAAGTACTAGGTTACCAACAACATATGGAGCCCTATCACCCTGTTACCAAAATCTCCTTTTGCCCTGACCTTGGGAAAAACTCAGAAACCAAGAACCTGGAATCATGAGGGACCTGATTTTCTAGCCCTAATTTCACGGCTGAATTAAGTCACGTGACCTGTTAATTTCTTCTTCCAGGCCACTAAGTTTACTTCAAATTTCCTTACTTAAAAAAAACCTCCTTACTATATACCCTTCCTCAGACAAGTCCTGGCTCCCAGATTATCCAAATACGCAACAGCTTAAAAAAATCCCCAGCCATGCCTGGGTGGCTCAGTCAAGCATCCAACTCTTGACTTCAGCTCAGATCATGATCTCAGAGTCCTGAGATTAAGCCCCACATCAGGCTCCCTGCTCAACGGGGAGTCAGTCTGAGATTCTCTCTCTCCCTCTGCCCCTACCCCCTCCTTGCTCATGCAGTCTCTAAAATAAATAAATCTTTTTAAAAAATCTTGGGGCACCTGGGTGACTTAGTCGTTATGCGTCTGTCTTCAGCTCAGGTCATGATCCCAGGGTCCTGGGATGCAGACCCACACTGGGCTCCCTGCTCGACAGGAAGCCTGCTTCTCCCTCTACTACTCCCCCTGCTTTCGTTCCCTCTCTTGCTGTAACTCCATCAAATAAATAAATAAATAAAACCTTAAAAAAAGCTTCCTGACAAAAATATAAATGTATAAATATAAATATATAAACATAAATATATATAAGTATAAAATAAATATATATAAATATCACCTATACACATACATCCCAGCCTGCCTGGGCCTCAATAGCAGCAGCCATAGCACCTCCCACCCCGGTCCCCCACCCCCTCCTCCCACTGTCCACTAAACCAGGCTGGGACTGTGCCGGGTCCTCTCTAAATTCCTAATCCACCAGACAGATATGGGAGATAGCTATTACTATCCTTTTGCAGAGCAAGATCTGAAGCTCAGATATTAACTGCCTTGCCCTAGGGCTACAGGATTAATAAGTGGCAGAGTTGGGTTCTTTAAAGATAGCAATAAAAAACTAATAGGGGGGCACCTGGCTGGCTCAGTCAGTGGAGCCTGCAACTCTTGATCTCAGGGCTGTAAGCTTGAGCCCCACACTGGGTGGAGAGATTACTTAAAAAATATATATATGGGGCGCCTGGATGGCTCAGTGGGTTAAAGCCTCTGCCTTTGGCTCAGATCATGGTCCCAGGGTCCCGGGATTGAGCCCTGCATCGGGCTCTTTGCTCTGCAGGGAGCCTGCTTCCCACTCTCTCTCTGCCTGCCTCTCTGCCTGCTTGTGATCTCTGTCAAATAAATAAACAAAATCTTAAAAAAAATATATATATATATATATGTGTGTGTGTGTGTTTGTGTATACACAAATATATAAAAATAAATTTATATATATATATATATATTTTTTTAAGATTTATTTATTTGAGAGAGAGAGCACGAGCTAGAGGGGCAGAATGGAACGAGGGAAAATCTCAAGCAAACTCTGTGCTGAGCAAGGAGCCCAATGCATGCCTTGATCTCACTATCCTAAGATCATGGCCTGAGTTGAAACCAAGAATCAGACACATAACTGACTGCACCACCCAGGTACCCCTAAAAATAAAATCTTAAAAAGATAGTAACGAATTCACTAGAAGCTTACTCTGCACCACACAATGTGTTAAACACTCTGTATACAATATCTGACAATGGGTCGTGAGGCAGCTACTCACTATTCTGCCCACTTTACAGAAAGCATGCTTATAGAGAAAAGAGGTCAAGGAGCTCGTCCAAGATCCCACACCTTATTAACAACAAAGATAGGATTCAAAGGTCTGCTGGACTGAAGCCCACAATCTTTCCATTATAGCACACTATCAAACCTTGAAGAGAAGTCAGCTTACTTCCCAAATGCCCCAAGTCTAGAATGGTAAGTGGAACCCAGCTGTGAACAGCTGGTCAAGCCGGTGGCCCTGGCTCCCTAAAGCAGAGGGGTTACCTTGTCCTGCATGGCCGTGCTGAGCTCCTTCTCGAGATGCGCCTGTTTCTCCACCCACTCTCGAGTGGCCTTGCTGTGCTCTTCTGTTAGGTCATTGAGGGCACCCTGTAGCTGCTGCAAGTGACTGGCAAACTCCCGAAGCTGAGAAAGACAAGCAGGAGTCCCCATCACCCAAGGTCAAAGCCAGTACCACCACTGCTGTGTACTTCCCAAACTCCAGGGGCTGCAGGCGTCTGACTATCCTCCTAACCCACCTCAAACCAATTACAACTAGTCACATCTTTAACTCAAGACTCAAAATTCAGGGCCACAACCCCATCCCTGGCAGCAGCAGGACAAGGAAAGGGCCAAAGTATGCAGGTCTCTGGAAAGACTGAAGCCCAGGACAGGTGCCAGGCCATTCTTCTCAACCCTCTCTTGGAGAAGCCTCCAGACCATCTCAGCCCCAGTGGACCTCCAGGCCGGGACAGACCCCACCCCCCGCCCCAACACTCACCTTAAAGGAAAGGTCCCCATTCTCCTCAGAAAGCTGGTTAATTTTGCGATCCATCTGGCTCTTCTCTGTCTTCAGGTCCTGGCACTGCTTCAGAGTTTCATGGAGACGCACAGTGAGGCTGTGAGGGAGGGGAGCAGTTAAAAAAGACGGGTGCAGGGTGGGGCAGGGAGCTGGGAAGAGAGCAGGGAGAATCCTACCTCTCGTTCTTGCCACGGAGCTCCTCTAGCTCCTTGGGCTCCAGTGGGCTAGCTGCCTGCTTCTCGTTCAGCAGAGCCAGGCGGTCAATACGCTGCTGCATCACAGCTATCTGCGCATCTGCCCCGGGAAAGAGGGGGTGGGAGAGTCAGCACAGAACTATGGGCATGACAGGAGGAGGGGGAGGTATCCAATCTAAGGGAAAGGAGGAGGATGGCAAGGGCAGACCCAGCTTCTAGGAGCTCAGCCTGACTGGCCCAAGGCTGAGCACCAGGCTCCGGGGCCAACAGAACCGACAACATGGAAGAGAGTGGAGCCATGCCTCACACAAGCCCAGCACTTCCCCGAATGAAAATCCCAGATGCTGCTCATTCACACATCATCCGCCAGCATACTAGATGCCTACCCTTCTCGGTGAGCAGCTTGCGGTTCTCAGCCAGTTCCAGCTCCAGTTCATCTCTATTATTTCTCTCATCTGCAAGCTGCTTCTTTAGCCGTCTCATCTGGAATTGTGGGGTCTGCAGGATGTCGCCCATTGGGGAGGCTGGAGAACCTGAGAGGAAGCTGAAGGAGGAGATGGCCCAGATGCCACAGTCAGAGCCTGAAAGGTGAGGGCTGAAGGGAAGAACACCAGGCGGGGATGGGTGAGCAGGGCTCTAGGGCTGTGAGGACATGCTGGGAGGCCAAGCACCTCATCTCTGTTTGCACACCATCTCCCACCTCATGACACGACCTTGAGAAAACTGTTCTCCCTCCTCCAAGGCTTAACTTCTTTGCCAGAAAAAATCTTGCCTCGGCAGAGCTGCACTAAGAGAAGGGACCTCAGCAGAGTCTCCATGGGAGAAAGAAATTCCATTAACAGGGAACAGCCTTTGAGGAAGGCCTTCCACCAAAAATGGATCCCAACCAATTCCCCTAATTAGTACCGGGGTAGGTGAGAACATCTACAAGGTACCCCAAGCACGGTCTGATGACATTAACAGGCTAGTAAATGGTGTTAGCCTCCAGAATGAAGGGATATGAGGACTGGATGTTGAGGCCCTATCCCAGGAGAAGAGGCACAGCACATACTTGTTCCCACTGGAAGAGGCAACCTTCTGTAGCTCTAGGAAGCGAACCTCCCTTTTGGCCTGGTGGCTGGGTGGGGACAACTCTTCAGAGATGGTACTGGAACAGGTAGAAGGGACAGGAGCTAGGGGAAGAAGCAAACCAACCATATAAAGGTTAATAAGAAGGTGAACAGATTTGGATCTTTATACAGTCTGAGGAACTCACCTTAGTGGAAATGAATCCACAGACACTCACATGTGAGCTACAGAGGGAGGCCACCGGGTAGAATCTGACCCCCCAAGTGTCTGGGTTATCCGGAGGTCAGTGGCACTAAGCCCAGTCAAGCAAGTGGCTTCTGTTTCCACAGGCCATCAAGTGCTCATGCTTCTCCCTGCAGCCAGCACTGCAGAGGCAGCTCAGAACTGCCCTAAGATCTCCTCTCAGCTCAACAATCTCTCAGGTCAGAGCCACGGCCCTCTTTCCTCAACTCCTCCATTCTGAAATCTTGCACTGCCAACACAACCTCCTTCTCAAAACCTCTGCCTCCCCTGGTTCCCAAGACCACCTTTCACTTGGCTCTCCTACCCCTAAACACCCATGCCTAGTCTCCCTATCTGCCCTCCCTCCTCCTCGCACCCTCTAAGCTCCCAGAGTTCTGAGGCAGCCTGCCTGCTCAGCCCACAGTAGCCACCACACAGACTTGCAAACCCATACCCTGGCCTGAAGCCCTCGCCTACATTCTAGACTCACATCTCCAACATCTCCATTTGAAGGGCTGAAGAGGAACTTGAATATGAGGAACATCAAATTCAGTGGCTGGAAGAGAGTCCACCTAGAGCCACATCTCAGGTCTGTCCTCAAGAGACAGCCTGCCTCTACATCAGAAGACATGTGCAGCTCTTGGTCTTTCTCCCGCACTTCCAGTAACACATTTGGCAGATGAGGTTCCTCTCTGTTCTAGCACTTATTCTTTATCCTCCTTATTGATTTACATATCTGCCTTCCCACCTAGGACATGAGCTTCATGTGGGGAAAAGCCTTTCTTTTAGATGCTACTCCCAGCTTTGAAGCCTCAGGTAGCAATTGCTTAGAAAACAAAAAACAAAAAAGGTATGTTTGGGGTGATCAAGGACAAGCTGCCAGCAGACATGATTATTGTGTCCTGCTTAGGCACTGCCAGGCCGTGAGAAAGAGTTCCACAGGAACTGGGATGTCAGCATCATGGCCCAGAAATCAACCTATTCCATTACACACACACTTTTCCTGAGCACAGACTCTGTGACTCTGTGCCTGGTACTGGGAGCTGAAACAAACCCCCACTGTATTTTTTTTTTTTAATATTTTATTTATTTGACACAGAGAAAGATCACAAGTAGGCAGAGGCAGGCAGAGAGAGGAGGAAACAGGCTCCCTGCCAAGCAGAGAGCCCGATGCGGGACTCGATCCCAGGACCTTGAGATCATGACCTGAGCCAAAGGCAGAGGCTCAATCCACTGAGCCACCCAGGCGCCCCCCCGCCCCCCCCCCCACTGTATTTCTTAATAATTCAGGATCCTAGCAGTTCCCAGCTCAGACAGGAGGGGATCCTCAGTAGGCCCTACTTACCTTTCTGCAAGAAGTTCTCTAGGTCCTCATTTAGGTTTAGCCCATCCTCATGGTCCAGCACAAACTTGAGAATGACTGCTAACTCAGCCTGGGTCACAGAGAGAGAAAAAGGAGCATCGCTGAGGTGTCAGAGAGGCCTGAAGAGATGGAGGGCACCAAACTGGCAGTGCCAGCCCCAGGAGCCTGCTGGAGCCCAGTCTTCCTCTCAAAGCCTAAAGCCCCACATTCCAGCTGAGAACACTCTAGCAGAGACATGCTGACCCTGCTTGCTCTAACCTCCTCAGTTCCTCTAAAGATGCACCTGGGTTCAGACAGAGTTCCTATCTGACTTCACTCCTGACCACAAAGAAAATGGGCAAAGAAAGTAGTGCAGTGAGAAAGCTTGTATACATAACTATGTTGCCCTCTTCCAAAGGACCCTCACTGTTGTTCTTTGTCTAAGTGAGAACCCGAGAACCCTCCAGGGCTCATTCAAAGCTTATCCACCAGCTCAGCTGTAAAATTTGCCCTTCACTGTCTGAGTTCCAAAGTTACAGAGTTGATCTGATTTTTCTGGCCAACCCTGCCGTACTTCCTTATCCCTGCGAATTTCCATTTCTACCAGGCCTGTGACCAGCCTGGAGTGGAGAAAGGGTTGAAAGAGAAGCCTCCCGTTGCTTCCATGCCACTACAACCCCAACATCAGAGAAGAGCCATGAACTAAGTAAGGATAAAATGGGATGATTCAACATTTTTACCACCCTGCAAAAAGGCCACAGCTCTCTGGATACTGTCCCCGCAGTCACCTACATTACCCCGTGACATCCCAGCTCCTCCTGCTCTGGGAAATAAAGGGCAGCTGCTCAGGCATGAAGCAAAGCCAACATCAGGACCCTCATGACAGGCAGTTCCTGGAAACCAGGTCAATTCCCTCAATAATGAAGTGAAGGCTCCAACTCTTCACTTAGGGACCAGCAGAGGAGGGGGAGAGAAGGTAACCACTCTGAGCTAGACCATCAAGATGGACCAAAACATTCTCTCTCACTAATCCTCCTCATTAGAGGAAAGGAGGAGACAAATGGAGTGACAGTTTGTGTAAAAAATATACACTCACATGGGACCACATACATGAGGAGAGAACAATTTCTGTGCATTATCCCATCACAGTACAGTTATGACCACAGTTAAATACATGTATGTAAAAAAGTACTTGAAGTATATCCTTTAAAAGTTAACAGTTATCTCTGGGGATGAGATAACTGGAAAATGTTATTTCTTCTTTTGTGCTTTTCAATATTTTCCAGACTTTCTATAATGAATGGCTGGAATTACTACAACATTATTTTTAAAAACACCGCACTATGCTGTATGAAGAAAAGCAATGCAGTAAGGTGAAGCACAGACTAGGCCCACCAGCTGGGGTGGAGGAGGCACAGGACTTACCTGAATCTTATATTCAAATTGTTCCCAGTCCCTGGGACTTTTGGAGCTCATGGTGGAGTGGTATAAGAGCAGCATGGTCATCTAGAAGCCAAACAGGCGGTACAGTCACTGAGCAGGGCTGTCTCTCTTCTCTGTGCTCCCCTCTCTGAGCTGTTCTGGAGGCTCTTCCAAAGCTCACAGAATTCAGCCCTAGGTCGCTGCCCTTAACTATACCCAGAAACACCTGATTGAGGACACCTGATTGCACAAAAAGCCTGGTGCACACCTTAAGTCCTGAACTCACGGAACCTAACTATGAAGCTTGGGCTACCCTCTACCAGCCAACACCCAGAAATAGGAGAGGGAATAAAGGACACTGAGCTAAAAAGACTATGACAGCTGGGGGAAGCCTAATTCCTGCCAGTCTTCATCAAGGCCCACCGTAGTAGCCACCCACCACCTCCCCTGGGTTAAGAGAAGGCCCAGGAGGTCCCTCTGGTTCCACCCTCTGACCCCCACACCTAGTATTCCATAGGTACCTTGGCCAATTCCAGCTCTGACCCCTCTATCACCTTCTGCATGGACACCAGGCATTCCGGAGAAGAGGGATGTTTTCGATTTTCTGTAATAACAACAATGTAGAAAATAGGGTGAACTTCCTGGACACTATCCCTGAGATCATCACAACACCTCAGAGTAGAACAAAGTCACTGTCTCTGGTGGGGTTAGGAGACGCAGGGCTCCTTACTCCTATGTCCACTCTCCTCCAACATACACATTTCCATCTGAAGTTAGTTCTATCCTAGGTCAGTCCAAAGACTACAGGGAAAGTTCAAAAAAAAAAAAAAAAAGGCAGGCTAGGAATTCACAGCAGCTCTGAATTCCATGCTTGCACTCACCCACCCAACTCATCAACTCGAGCTCAGCACCACAGAGAAGAAGCCCAGAGAGCCCAGGTCACTCTAGAGACTTATTCCAAGTAAGGTCACAGAGGAAGCCTAAAGCTGAGTCAGATTAGGAGGACTAGGGACACCTGGTTCTTATGCTAGTATGCCAATTATCAACACCTCTGCTTTATCTAAATCTGCTATCACCTTTCCCATAATTCTCTTGACGGAGAGACTGCTCCCATGTCACAGATGAGGACTCCATGGTCCATGACTGCAAAAGGGAGGGGACTGACAAGCATTGTCCTAGTTTTTCATCTATTCCTACTACCCATCAACCTTAGGAGCAGTTATCATTCCCTCCATTTCAAAGATAAGGAACCTATGTCCAGAAAGGTCACACAGGCTGTGAGTAGAAGGGCCAAGACCTCAACCTAAATCTGCCTTTTCCCCTGCTCCCCATCCACTGCCTAGGCAATTAATTCAAAGTTATCCAGGGGAAGTGTTTCTCTTGCAAGGGAAAGAGGGTAACATGGATCCATCCCTCTCCTCCAACTCCTTGCAGTGGGTGGGGGACAAGAGCCCAAGGTGATGTGTCCCCAAAACTGACCTCCGGCTCTACCTGTATCTCAAAGACAGGCTGCGGGGCTGAACAGACACACTCTCCTTCCCTGACATCAGCATCACCAGACCCAGGGAAACAGGTGTACTCATCCCTGTGATACAGAATCAGTGGCCTTGAGCCTTTGCTCCTCCAGACACTGGGAGCTGGTTCCCCTGGACTTCCAAAGTCCCAGGAGTTGAGGAAGCAGCTCTTTCTGAGCCAGATAAAGAAAGGTGCTTACTCTGCAAAAAACTGCACACAAATTCCAGTCTCTCTGGCACCGGCTGTTGCAGGATTTGCTGCCCCTCTTCAGTGCCGTGGCTAGAAAAAGAACAAAGATCAGGACCGGAGTACTTAGCAATCCTTCCCTCCTTGCGACTCCATTACATACCACCTTCCCGTTCCTCCAGGCCTGGTCTGCACTGGATCTGGGAGAGAACCAGACCAAATTCTGGAGGCAGGGGAGAAGATACCAAAACACCATTTGGTCAGAAGGAACTGTGTGGTGGGTGAAAAGTGGGAACTTGAGGCGTGTGGTCCTTCTGAAAAAGATGGCACTCTTGTCCACCCTAACTGTAAATATGAAAACGCTCTGTGGGAAGGGGCCGAGGGGAGAGGACAGCAGCACGGATGAAGGGGAAGCTAGGTTCAACAGTCTGGAATGGCTCCACTGTAAAATGTCAGGAAGCCGGGGGGAACATGGCTAGGGTAAGACAGACGATGGAAAGGGAAAACAGGCCCAAGAACTGAAAAGAAGGAGCAAATTCCCAAGGCTCCAAACTGCCAGGGTGAAGTTCAACATCAGACTGAAAGCTGCGATGGCTAAAGCCAAGAGATAACAATCTTTTTTTTTTTTTTCTTTAAGATTTTGTTTATGTTTTAGAGAGCAGGAGTGAGGGGTGGGGATGCAGAGAGAGAGAGAGAGACAGTCTCAAGCTGACTCCCCGCTGAGCGCAGACGACCCTGAGACCATGACCTGAGCCCAAATCAAGAGTCACATGCTTAACGAACTGAGCCACCTAGGCGCCCAGGGACAACACCCTTCATCAGGTGCTGTTGCTGTGCTAGTCTGTTTAACAGCAACAGCGACAGGCTGAGGGAGCAAGGAGGGAAGGGAGGCAGCAGGGGGAGCTCTCACACAGCCCACGCCCCTGGCCCTGGGTGCTCAAGCTAACTGCAATTTTGATTTTAGGGGTGAATAGCTCCACTTCAAGTTAGAGAGCGAACTCTTCTTCTTGGGCCACTACAGCTGGAGATACTGATTAAAGGAGCCTCTTGTTCCTCAATCTCCAGGTTCTACTGATCTCCAGGTTTCAGCCAACTTTCTGGAGGGCAGGCCCTAGAACCAGAGAACTTGCCCTGCAAGACATCCTTGCCAAGCAAAAGCAGCATCCAAGCCAAGACCATGAATGTATCTCCCTCCCTCTCTCATGGGATTATAACAGGTTTCTTCCAAGTGCAGCTGGTTTTTTTCTGCTTATTTTCTGGAGAGCTGGTTTGTGATTAGGGACTCCTACAGAGCCTTCAGGAGATGTTCATCTCCTCCCAGACTCCTAAAAGAGCCACCTTCCCTCCCCACCCACAATCTGGAACACTGTGACTCGACTCAGCACAGAGCATTAGATAAAAATAAAGAGGATTCTCAGGTTAAATGCTTGGGAAATACTGGGTTAAACCAAACTGAACATTTTCTAAAGAAGGCAATATAACACGCATTATTTCCCAAATCTATTTGACCACAAAACCTCTTTTTTCCTTACTAAGCCCTGGGATAAGTAAAGTTGCACGGAACATGCTTTAAAAATGCTGGACCTCGGGGCGCCTGGGTGGCTCAGTGGGTTAAAGCCTCTGCTCAGGTCAAAATCCCAGGGTCCTGGGATCGAGCCCCGAGTCGGGCTCCCTGCTCAACGGAGAGCCTGCTTTCTCCTCTCTCTCTGACTGCCTCTCTGCCTACTTGTGATTTCTGTCTGTCAAATAAATAAATAAAATCTTTAAGAAAAAAAAATGCTGGACCTCGAGCCATCCAGCCCATCATTTAAAACTGAGTTCAAGGGGATACCTGGGGGGCTCAGTCAGTTAAGCATCTGCCTTCAGCTCAGGTCATGATCCCAGGGTCCTGGGATGGAGCCTCAGCATGGGATCTCTGCTTGGAAAGGAGCCTGCTTCTCCCTCTGCCTGCCACTTCCCCTGCTTGTACTGTCTCTCACATGCTCTGTCAAATAAATAAAATCTTCAAAAAATAAATAAACAAATAAATAATAAAACTGAGTTCAAGTCTTATGTCTGACAGGAAGCCATCCAGAACCACTGCCAGTCATGCCTTCCCACTCCTCAGGAATTCCTACATCCTAAATGATGGATACAATGGCATCATTTACAAGGGACCACACCCACCACACACCCTGAACTCGAGAGTACAGGATATACTACTCAGTATACATATGGGTTGACTGACAGATGAAGGAGGCTCTGTAATAGGAAGAGCAGAGGTCAAGGTCAGTAACAGGAACATGGGGGCTTTAGGTTCTGGCAAAATGACTCCACTAAACTTTGCTACTCAGGCCTCACAGACATCAAAGAGATGGGACAGCCTTTTTGCTTCAGGCTATTCATACACAAAACAGAAAGGGCAACTTGTTAGAAAGGTTATGCCCATGTAAAACCCAGAGAGAACACTAGGTGGCCAAGGAACAAGTCTTGTTCAATTCCCACAGCTGCTATCTGCCACCAACCCTGCCGCCCTCCGCCATTCTCGAGAACTAGCATCTGATTTAGGTTAGCAACAGTAGCAGCGTCCGCAATGAAAAAGCCAAAATACATTCACCAAGAACATCTGTTTTCCCGAAGGAAATTGGTCTGCCCTGTCCTGAATCAGAGATGGAGATCCGGGTTAACCTGGAATTTTCAGTAATCCATCCCCTCCAACACACACATACTTAGACATCCGTGTTCTCTCTCCCTCTCACCTTCCCTCCACCTCCACTCCTCCTACTCTAAGGCCCAGGCAGTGAATCAGAAGACAAGTAGGAAATTTGTAACCCTATGAAAATTTCCTACCAGGTTATAAACCTACAATGGCTAAACCAAGGACACACATCCCCACCCATGGACGTATCTAGTGCTCTTGTCATTAGGCCAAGGAAATTTATCTCAACAGCAAA
Source organism: Martes martes (assembly GCF_963455335.1). Taxonomy (NCBI): domain Eukaryota; kingdom Metazoa; phylum Chordata; class Mammalia; order Carnivora; family Mustelidae; genus Martes; species Martes martes. The sequence goes on from NC_137898.1 coordinate 58,135,471, forward strand.
AGCTCCTTGTTTTTTTGTTTTTTTCTGGAAAGTAAAGCAAGGTTTATTGATAGTACAAAGCTCCCAAGGAGGGAGGGGATCCGAAAGGGTTGCCCTTTCTTTTAAAATTTTATTTTTTTAAGTAATCTCTACCCTTAATGTAGGCTCAAACTCACAACCCCAAAATCAGCAGTCGCATGCTCCACCAACCGAGCCAGCTAGGTGCTCCACCTCAATCCATTAAGTTCAAAAAACAAAAACAAAAAAAAACAGCTGCACCCTACTGTATGTTACAAGGGCTGGCTCCCCTCAACACCTGGCTGCCCGTCCTTTGAGTGATTCTAAAATTCAGTAGTAGGTTAGATATTGTCAGCCTAATGATTTTACCAGCTACTGGTGTTAACAATCTAGATTTACCACTTCATCAGGATTTGAAAAATAATTATTTTCAACAGGAATTGCAAAATGCTCACTTATGGGTGGTACCCAATTCTATCTATGAAGTATCCTTGTAAAAAACAAAAAACAGCAACAAAAAAACCTTAAACTAATCAAGCTTGGATCTAATCATCAGTTTACAGGCAACAAGGGGGATGAGAAGAACAAGCTGAGCAGCACCATGATTACACAACTAATAAAATCCAGAACTAAGACTGGAAGAAAGGAAAATGGGGATAAGGTACGGGGATAGAAATGAGTAAGAAACAAGACTGGTGGGAGGAGAGGAGCCCCTGATGAAAGCTCTTCCATACCACGACTGAAGATTTTTTATTTCAATCTCCTGGCAAGGAAGAGTCACTGAGGCCCAGCAGCTGTGGGCCATCATAATGGGAACAGGACTACAGGAAGGAATGCCCTGGGACATGCACAGATTAGAGAAGAAAGAGGTCACAAGGGCCTGGTATCCAGAATGAGGCAGGGGCAGGGATGAGAAGTCTTCCAAGGACAAACTGAGAGGATGGTGACTGAGTAGGATCACTGCCAAGCAGAGGGAGGAATTCAAAATGATGCTGAGGAGTACCTGGGTGGCTCAGTGGGTTAAGCCTCTGCCTTCGGTTCAGGTCATGATCTCAGGGTCCTAGGATCGAGCCCTGCATTGGGCTCTCTGCTCAGCAGGGAGCCTGCTTCCCCCTCTCTCTCTGCCTGCTGCCCTGCCTACTTCTGATCTCTTTCTCTCAAATAAATAAATAAAATCTTTTAAAAAAAATGCTGAAAGGTCCTGCTGGGATAACTGGGAGAGAAAAATGGTACTGTCTATACCACAATAAGAAAACAGTGACTTCTTTTCACTAAGTCAGGTGCTGGTTAGAGCCACAGGTACTTTCACACCATCTCATAAGACATCCCACCACCAACATACATTTCAAAAAATATATTCAAAAGATTAAAAACAAAAACCACTCCAGTGAATCCATCTGTTCCAGGCTACTCAGCCCCACTAGACTTTGCTGAAGAAGAGTATGAACTACATTTTCATTCATTTACTCAACAAACATTAACCATTGTACTGTGTTAAGCAAGGTGCAGAGGACCCCAAGGGGAATCAGACCCAACCCCTACCTTTGACCAACTCAGTTCTACCTTCTTTCCCCATAAATAGGTGGCCAAGCTGCTTCACAGAGATGCTGACTCCCCAGCACCAGTTCCTACCTGCTATGTGTGGAACAGAAACACTGTCAACACCTCAGTCTGTCCCTGACCTGGGGGCTGAGAGTCAACTGTGCCTTCCTTTAAAAAGTGAGGGTCCTGGGGTGCCTGGGTGGCTCAGTCGTTAAGTGTCTGCATTCAGTTTAGGTCATGATCCCTGGGTCCTGGGATCGAGCCCCACGTTAGGCTCCCTGCTCAGTGGGAGGCCTGCTTCTCCCTCTCCTTCTCCCCCTGCTTATGTTCCCTCTCTCGCTGTCTCTCTCTGTCAAATAAATAAATAAGTACTTTAAAAAAATAAAGTGAGGGTCCTCTCCACTGTCCCCACAATCCTTTATATTATAGCTGACCTCTACTTTTGCCCATAGCACAAAGAAGTGAAAAGAAGGTCAGTTTTGCCCTCCATAATTCGTTAAAGTTGATGAGAGGAAAAAGGATGAACTATATGAGCCTAGGCTGCTCCCTCTCCCTCCGTGTGCTCTCAAGTGTGAGCGGGCTCTCTCTCTCTCTAGTAAATAAATAAATAAATAAATCTTTAAAAAACAAAACAAAACATATCCGTGCTGTGCTAACAGGTTTGAGATAAGATTTCCAGGTGCTGCTTATTTCTCTCAAGTGCAAGAGCTTCCCCATTTCTTTTCCTGGCCCTACAGGTTGCCAGGAGGGCTTGTGAGAGAAGGACAAGCCACAAGAAGAGGGTATGGAAGACTCTCATTGAGACAAGAGGACAGCGAGCTCCAGAGCAGGCTCTTGAAACACCATGAAAGCAAGGAGACTTGCAGGCTCTCCTGCACAAGCATGAGGACTCCTGAAGGTGGAAAAAGAGCAAAAGCTCTCCCACAGACAGACACAGCGGCCCGAGGAGGAGGCCCGTGTGCCCTTGTCTCTGGCTCCGTGCTGGCAGTCCTGCCCTGGCCTTCTGGTCATAGCTGTTGGCACGGAAAGGGGATAAATGCAGTGCCCGGCCCAACACCCCAACACATGGCCTCCCCCAAGGGGCTGGCGAGGGGCATGGCGCATACTCACATACTGTCGATGATTTTGATGAAGACGCTGCAGTCCTGGAGCTGCAGCACAGCCTCCACAGGGCTCGCCACATGCAGACTGTTCACCTGCAAAACATAGGGCAGAGCCTGCTGAAACAGGCGGAGGTGCAGGAAGCACTGCGCTTGCTCCTCTCCCCAGAGGCCCACAAGCTGCTGGCTTGCCTGCAGTGCCTGCAGCTATAGGCTGCAGGCCTTCGGGAGCATTAACTTCAGCCAAGGAGAGCTGCTGCCCCCAGTGGTCCAGTGACAGCCACCTGAATGCCGCTATGAGAGTCCTTCCTCTGGCTTCAAGTAAATGAGAGCTTACATTCTAGGATGTTCCGCCACAGGGATACACTTTAAATATAACTAGGCATAAAATGGTTTTCTGGAAGGATACGTGAGAAACTGTACCACCACTGCCTCAAGGGACAGGAACTTGATGGTTGAAAGTCAGATGTCGGGAAAAAGAAAGGCTTTTTATATTATTGCCCTTTGTAGCTCTTGTATGTTTATATTATAACCCTCTGTAGCCCAAATTATCACCCTACACCCCTTTCTATCTCTTGAAATAGCTAATCAAAACTTACATTAAATGCTACATATGTCTTATACACTCCCATAGATATAAAATCTTGTTACTAATGCATTTTAAAAATTCTTTCCAGACATAAAACTGTGGCTGACACAGGGAGAAATGATGAGGCAATAAGATAATAAAAAAAAAAAAAAAAAAAGGAGGAAAAGAAGAGGTGGGAACCCCAGGGAAAAACTTGTCAATTCAAATTCAACTGCCTGCTTCTCTTTTTTGCCTTCTGGCTGGCATCCATCTAACTCAGTCTTTACAACTAGGAAATTCACCACCAGTCATCTGCAAATGAGTCAGGTACACAGGTTATTCAACAAGCATATACGGCCAACTTGTACAGAAAACCCTCATAAATTCCAAAACCACCAAGTTCAGAAGAAGCGTGGGCCGAACCTCACCTTTGTTAGTACACAGGAAAAGAAGGGTTTGCTAAACCAATCAATCCTGTGTGCAAGACTGAGGAAGGAGGGAATTCAGGCTGCTTGACAAGGTATTTATTTGTAAGAACCTCAGCAGAATGGTTATGTGCAATGAGTAGATTCTACTCTTTAAAATGCGCTCTTTAAAAGATACTGGGCTATGGGGCGCCTGGCTGGCTCAGTTGGAAGCACATACTACTATTGATCTCTGGGTCCTGAGTTTGAGCCCCACACTGGGGGAGAGGGGTGCTTTTCTTTTTGGTAACCCCCCCAAAAAAGAGAGAAAGAAAGAAAGAAAACATTACTAAAAAAAATAAATAAATAAAAATATAAATAGATAGATTTATATGGGGCTGGGAGCTCCCAGATTAAAATTTTAGATCTAACTCCTTCACTAACTTGCCAGGAACTCTGTTATCAACTTATTTCTTTCTGTGCCTACTTTCTCACTTACCAAATGGATGGAATCCCTACATTGTTTACTTTAGAGGACCAGTGTGGGTTCAAATGGGATTATGAACGCAAGAACACATTACAAGATGAAAGTGCTAAATGCAAAGCACTATTATGGTTAATAAAATTAAAATAATGGAAGTAGATGCAGCAAAACTTCTACTTTTCAGTAGTTTAATTAGCTGACTGCACTAGAGAATGGGAGTATTTAAAAAAAAAAGAATGACTCAGCCACAGAAATTATACTATTTATTTGGTTAAATACTTATTTTTTAAATAATTTTTTTAAGGTTTTATTTATTCATTTAACAGAGAAGGAGAGTACAAGCAGGGAGAGCAGCAGGCAGAGTGGGAGGGAGAAGCAAGCTCTCTGCTGTGCCAAGAGCTGGATGTGGGACTCGATCCCAGGACCCTGGGGTCACGACCTGAGCCTAAGGCAGAGGCTTAATGAACTGAGCCAGCCAGGCGCCCCTAGTTAAATACTTATCCGTGTGTGTGTGTGTGTGTGTGTGTATGTGTGTGTGTGTGTAAAATTTTATTTATTTATTTGAGAGGGAGCAGGGGGAGGAGCAGAGGGAGAGGGACAAGCTGACTCCCTGCTTGGTGGGAAGCCAGACTCAATCCCAGGACCCTGAGATCATGACCTGGGCGGAAGTCAGAGGGTGGGTTAACTGAGCCACCCTATCACCCCTACATACTTTAATATTAAAAACAACTTCTAGGGACACCTGGGTGGCTCAGTCAGTTAAGTGACTGTCTTCAGTTCAGGTCATGATTCCAGGGTCCTGGGATCGAGGTCCGCATCAGGCTTTTTGCTGAGCAAGGAGCCTGATTCTCCCTCTGCCTGATGCTCACTCTCTCTCTCTGACAAATAAATCTTTAAAAAATTTTTTAAAAAAACTTCTAGATGGATCTAAATGAAAACAGGTTAAGCGTTTTTTTAAAAAGTGTAGAACATGAAATGCAAACTCTCACTGAAGTCTTAAATTTATACCATCCATATATATATATATGTGTGTGTGTATATATATATAAAATACTTGTATATACATAAATATGTACACTTATATTTATACCATCTTTTGAGGGGAATAGCCTAACCTAATTAGTCAGGAAAGGCCAGTATAAATTTTTGAGGAAGATTCTGAATATTCCAGGCCAATATCCTTTTCCACCAGCTGAAAACGAAGAGAGCACCAAGACAATAAGCATTCAAAACCACCTCCTTTTAATACTCCTTATAATCGAAAGAAAACTTTCAAGGGCTATGAATGCTTATTCACTAAAAAGACTGAAAAATCACACCAGTTAGTTCATTTAAAGTCACTTGAGATTTCTGGATTCATCTCCTGTCAATTAAGTAACAATCTAGCAATAGTTTCTTTTATGCAGATAAAAATTCATTTTCTTCCTGTGCATTATTTTGCTCTCAAATCAGAAATCACTGGAAAGTGGAGGAAGCGGAGAAACTCTTTCATCTTTAATCAGGGATTAAAACATGGGAAGAAGGGCCAAACTCACTGGTTTTCAGGGTGGCTTAAGGTTGTCAAATCTTAAAAAGTTCCCTTTTCCCTATATCAGTTCATTCACTGTAACTGCTGGGTATAGAACAATGTCAAGCTATACTTCAAGTAAAGTATAAATTTATTTTTATACTATAAAACAAATTACTAAAATTTGGGGAAAAAACACTTATTCTAGTATTTTAATATATGTACTTTAAGCATTTGATATATTTCTTTCTAATTTTTTTCTTGTATCATTTTTCTCTAAACCACAACTAAAATTATCACGTGTGTTCCATGCCACTCTTCACAACAAGCATTATTTGACACAGCTACATTATCATAAAATCTACTTTAGCTGCCTAACATTTGCTTAAATTGAAAATTCCTAAAAAAAAAATTCTATGTTACCATATATTAATATTTTAATGCATTGTTCATTTTGACTTTTGAAAAAAGTACATAAGTACCCACTATTTAATAAAACTAGCCCTGTATTGGTTCTTCTCTGTAATGGTAGTACTCACCAAAAAAACAAGTTTAGGACCTAAATAAATAAACTGATCAACTTAAAACAGTGTGGCTAAAGGATCCCCCAGTATTCAGTTAATCCACTGAACTGCAGACAAAGCTCATAGTCCCCCAAACCCAACCAGCCCCTCAGGGATGAGGGGAGGGAAAGGAAGAGACAATATTTTTTCTTCTCTTCTCCTTCTTTCCATTTTTTTTCTTTTTTTTTTTTTGTAAAAGATGTTATTTGACAGAGAGAGCCAAAGAGGGAGCACAAGCAGGGGGAGTGGGAGAGGGAGAAGCAGGTTCACCACACAGCAGGAAGCCCAACACAGGGTTCGATCCCAGGACTTGATCCCAGGACCCCAGGATCATGACCTGAGCCAAAGGCAGACGCTTAATGACTGAACCACCCAGGCACCCCTAAAATATTCTTAAAAAAAAAAAAAAACATTTTTTTTTAAGATTTTATTTATTTATTTGACAGAGAGAGATCACAAGTAGGCAGAGAGGCAGGCAGAGAGAGAGGAGGGGAAGCAGGCTCCCCGCTGAGCAGAAAGCCCGATGTGGGGCTCGATCCCAGGACCCCGGGACCATGACCCGAGCCGAAGGCAGAGGCTTAACCCACTGAGCCACCCAGGCGCCCCTATTCTAAAAATTTTAAGTGGCTTTTTCATTGGCCCTAATCATACCCCAGCAACATCTGAAGTATCAAGAATTATTATTTATTCAGATATAGTACTAGATGTTTTCTACACACAGTATGTCTTCATTCTCTTAACAACACCATGAGGTATTTTTATTTCCATTTTATTTTATTTTTTTTAAAGATTTTATTTATTTATTTGTCAGAGAGAGAGTACACACAAGCAGGCAGAGAGGCAGGCAGAGGCAGCGAGAGAAGGAGGCTCCCTGCTGAGCAAGGAGCCCGATGTTGGACTCGATCCCAGGACCCTGGGATCATGACCTGAGCCGAAGGCAGCGGCTTAACCAACTGAGCCACCCAGGCGTCCCTTTATTTCCATTTTAAAAATAAGGTGCTGAGAGGCTAAGTAACTTGCCCTGGGTCACATACCTGGGCCAGATCAGTAATTCTAGATCTGACTCCAAGGTACAGGCTTATCATCACTACATTCTGTGTCCTCTTCTACTTTCCTGCAGCTTTATGTTCCCAATGCTTGGTATTACTCTTTCATTTGCCATTGTTCATATTGGACAGAAGATATATGAAAAGACCTAGTGCAATGATTTAAGTGATCAAGAAGGCAACGGGAGGGGGTGCCTGTGTGGCTCAGTCATTAAGCTTCTGCCTTGGGCTCAGGTCATGATCCCAGAGTCCTGGGATGGAGCCTGGCATGGGGCTCCCTGCTCAGCAGGAAGCCTGCTTCTTCCTCCCCCACTCCCCCTGCTTGTGTTCCCTCTCTCACTGTCTCTCTCTGAATCAAATAAATAAAATCTTTTTAACACTTCTTTTTAAAAAAGATTTTGTTTATTTATTAGAGAGAGAGGTCACAAGTAGGCAGAGAGGCAGGCAGAGAGAGAAAGGGAAGCAGGCTTCCTGCCAAACAGAGAGCCAGATTCGGGCCTCAATCCCAGGACTCTGAGACCACGACCTGAGCCGAAAGCAGACGCTTAACCCAGGCGCCCAATAAATAAAATCTTTAAAAAAAAAAAGTCAACAGGAGGACAATGGAAGCAGACAGAAACATGGTAAAGAAATTGAGGAGAACCTTGCCCTACGATAAAAGGCCTTTCAAGACCAAAGTCCCGGGGCGCCTGGGTGGCTCAGTGGGTTAAAGCCTCTGCCTTCGGCTCAGGTCATGATCTCAGAGTCCTGGGATCGAGCCCCGCATCGGGCTCTCTGCTCAGCGGGGAGCCTGCTTCCTCCCTCTTTCTCTCTGCCTACCTCTCTGCCTACTTGTGATCTGTCTGTCAAATAAATAAATAAAATCTTTAAAAAAAAAAAAAAAAAGACCAAAGTCCCGCATGTCAGTGAAGTTCAGGATAAACGCTTCTAGTCAGAAAAATGCACAGGAAGCAAATGAAGAAGGGTGTCCGTGCCATGCTACAGCCAACCCTTCCATGACCAAAAGGAAATGAAAACCTCTCCTAAGGGGTGCTTGGGTGGCTCAGTAAGTTAAGCCTCTGCCTTTGGCTCAGGTCACGACCTCAGGGTCCTGGGATCAAGCCCCGCATCCGGCTCTCTCCTCAGCAGAGAGCCTGCTTATCCCTCTTTCTCTGCCTGCCTCTCTGCCTATTTGTGATCTCTGTCTGTCAAATAAGTAAATACAATCTTAAAAAAAAAAAAAAAAAAACACCTCTCCTAAGAGGTATACAGAAGCTTAGTAGGGAGTTCTCTTCTAAGCTACACAAGTGGTGTCATGGATCACTATCAGGAGCAATATTGCCAGAAATAATTAAAGTTAAAAACTAAGGGGAAAGGCAAAGGAAAACTGTATTTCCTTCATCACCAGATGAGAAGACTTTATATAGCTGTGGCTCCTAAAAAACTCCTCTTCTACCCCTGCAAACTTCCTGGAGAAGGTCACACCAAAGAGAAGGAGACTCACCCAAGATAGGAGTGCAGCTGCTCGGGTGGCATGGAGCGTCATCTTGGTGACACCAAACAGTCACCCCAATGCACCTGGAAACCAAGAGAAGAACAGCAGCTAATTATATCAGATATCTGTGATGAAGGACAAGGGGGGAAGTGGTTCAATATACTGGTTCTGAATACTTAAATCTCTTACACAGCAATTAACCCACCAAGGACATGGGAATTTTTAGAAAGCTCGAACTACACATTAAAATTACTATAAAACTTGGGGCTCCTGGGTGGCTCAGTAGGTTAAGCCACTGCCTTCAGCTCAGGTCATGATCCCAGAGTCCAGGGATCAAGTCCCATATCAGGCTTCCCCTGCTCTGCAGGGAGACTACTTCTCCCTCTCCCTCTGCCTGTCCCCCTGCTTGTGCGCTCTTTCTCTCTCTGTCAAATAAATAAATAAAATAAAATAAAATTACTATAAAACTTACCGTAACAGTAAAGAGCCTGCATTTAATTCAAAGTCCACAAGCTCTACACACGGTTTTCTGTTCCACAGAAAATGTACACTCAGGGCTGTCCTTCAACCCTGTTCTTTGGGACATGGTGCCCTTAAAACATGGAACAAATAAGGTTTCTCAGACCTGAATAGTGGATATGAATAGTGATTCCATGTAACCTTGGACAAGTAGCATAACTTCTTTTAGTTCAGTTTCCTCATCTACAAAATGGGATTTGCAAACACCTCTCTGGGTTACAGTGAGGCTTCAAGACAAAGCAGGTAACACAAATAACACAGTGCCTGGCACATCATAGGTATACACTAAATGATCACTGATCTTTAACAGAGAGGCTGATTTCTGGCTCTTTCTGCAGGTGCCCAAATTCTGCCTAAAAATAACCACGACCTTGAGGGAAACTTCTCCAAATTCTGGATTTTTATATCTCCCACAGAAATGTCAAAGATACGGTTCAAATGAGGGACCTGATGACACCAGACCCAATTCTGGCAGAAATCTCATGGGACATTTAATGAAAGATTAGGTACCTGTCCTGGTATTCCTATTCCCAATTACCTTTCCCACTGGGAATCGGCCATCTGCCTGCCAACCTGCCCAGGAGACCACAGACCTGGTGACTAAATATTCCTCAACATCTCCCAGCAGCCCCCCAACTCCTACCAATCATGGGAGCAATCAGCCCCGCCCCCACCTCCTGTCACAGGTACTTAGTCTGTCACTATTCGATGAAGAACACAAGTGGTTAAGTCACATCACCTGTAATTCTCCCCACATATTAGCATCTCCAAGGTGTGGGTTCTATGGACCCAACATTTGCTAAGTACCTTTTTTTTTTTTTTTTAAGATTTTAGTTACTTGAGAGAGAGAAAGACAGCATGTGCATGAGCAGAGGGAGAGGGAGCAGCAGGCTCCCCCAACTTGGAGCTTGAACCCAGGGCCCCAAGATCACAACCTGAGCCAAAGTCAGACACTTAATAGACTGAGTCACCCAGGTGCCCCACATTTGCTAAATGTCTTCTGTACACAATGTGTTGGGGATAAGAAAGATATCATTCTTGTCCATAAAGTACTACTGTCTAGTAGGAGAAAGATATACATAAATCTGATGATAATCCGCTCCCCATCATTCTCAGTTCTTCCTACGTAAGTATACTATCTTTTCTTTTTTTTTTTTTTTAAGATTTTTATTTATTTATTTGACTGAGAGAGAGATCGTAAATAGGCACAGAGGCAGGCAGAGAGAGAGAGAGAAGCAGGCTCCCTGCTGAGCAGAGATCCCGATGTGGGGATCAGGGCTCCATTCCAGGACCCTGAGATCATGACCTGAGCCAAAGGCAGAGGCTTAACCCACTGAGCCACCCAGGCACACCAAGTGTACTGTCTTTACCAACCAAGCAAAAAGGTTACTTTCTGAGTCCATACAGATGTTCATTCTGCGCTGGAAGCTACATGGGAAATGGGAGACACTGACATGGTCCCTGCCTCTGAGGAGCTTATACAGCAAGGTAAGGAGTGAAATTAAAACATACATGAAGCTTTAAATAATAGAAAATAATTAAATGCTAAATATAACTAAATGCTAATTATAATTAAGTGCTTCCTGACCCCACAAAACCCAACAAGATTCCACCTGTCATGCCAACATCACAGTCTTGGAAATGAGCCAATTCACCTGGGCTTTGGCAAGAGCAAGGGAAGTGGTTAAGGGAGCTCTCAGGAGGGCAGAGAAGCTAAAGGACCTATGTGTTCCTCAGTCTTAATGATTTTCACCCAGCATGCCCTATCCATCAGCTCTGAATGCTTAGCTCCCTGGGGCCAGCCAAAGATGAAGACAAATGGTCTCAACTATTGCACCGCAGTAAGACTTCTGGTTGTTGGCTGGCCTAAAGTTAGAAGGATCATGCCTGGCCCTTGCGGTGAAGGCAGCAATGGCCAACTGCCCTACTGGGGCTTCTTTAAAACAAAACAAAACAAAAAAGTCTATATGTTAATTGAATTTAAATTTTAAAAAATAATTTAAAAATTAAAAATTAAAAACAAAAGTCTAAGCTCTTTAGAAACAAGGGAAATGAGGCCCAGATCACCTGTCCCTCATCCCCACTGTTGCCTCTAGACTTGCTATCCTTTTGAAGAGGTCCAAAATTTCAGTCAGAAATTTTACTTATTTGTAACCCGAGGTAAATCTTGCCCCCTCTGAGAGATTCCACAGCTGTGCTGCTAAAAATGACCTGAGGTTTAACCAACCTCTTCCCTTCATCTCAGAGGCAAAACATACAAACCTATGTCCTCCCGGAGGGTGGGGAAGCCTGTCTAAAACTAGTTCCACTGCTCAGGAAAACAGTGTCAAGGCCAAATGCCTTTTTCTACGCTTCCCAGGCACAGAAACAGGAGGAATCCACTAACCAACATGAGGAACTCCAGAATGACCTTGTGAGTTCAAAGCCCATAAGCAGCATTTTCCCAGACACAGGACACTGGGCTGGGAGCTGTTAGGCCAGCCAGCCATTCACTTCTCCAGTAATGAATGATTGAAATCAGTGGCAGAGCTAGTCCTTAGACTGGGACTATAGCTTTAAGCAGGCCTTGGCTTGGAACCCAAGGGCTCCCAGCCAAAGCACCATCCTCTCCACCCTCCCCCTGAAATCTGAGGCAAGCCCCACCCAGAAGACTGGTTGATGGTCATGGTGATGGAAAAACAGATCCCCACGATTATAGCTCAGAACCATTTCACAGAAGGATCTGCCGAGATGCACCCCAACTTGATCAGGTACCACCCACCCACAACCCCCAGTGAATCAACAAACAAACAAAATTCAGGAATGCAACCCTTCCCTAGACACCTTCAGAGACCACCAGACTGTTTCTTTGAGAAGTGCCCCCAGAATCCCAGAGGCTTCACACAGCTGATAAGGCGGCTTCTCTTCCCTGAGTTCAAGAAGGAACCAAGACACAGAAGCAGCTGCTTTATAAACCAAAGGCCCTGCATCCTCTTCACATTTTCAAAATTGACATAATGTAAATTCCTACATCAGGACCAATTCCCACATTTACAGTAACCCCTCTGTTTCTAGAGAAGATGTATCAGGACAAGGAAAGTGACACTCAAGAGACGCACAGCCACATGGCCCGCAATCTCTCTGGGTATTAAAGAGTTAAAATCTAACCATGGTTTCCTACCAGGGCTGAAGCTAATGCAAACCACCTGCTCAGATGCAAGGAACAGGACCAGAGAGTCGGACTGCTAACCTCTGGGGTCTGTTCTAGAAGTTTCAGTTCTAAGGTTAACCAAGTGATAGGCCAAGGGCCAGAGGGTCTGAGTTGTGGAGGGCTGCTCTCCTTACCCCACCCCACCCCCCAGCCTGGGTGCCAGCTCCTTGTGAGACCATCTCTTAGCCACTTACTACTGCCTGCCTGAGTACCAACCCTTCCTCAAGATAACACCCAAGTGACCTTTGGTCCCGAAAGAAACAAAACTGTACTGATCACTCCACTCACTGGCCCCTGCCTCCACTGAACCATCCTCCCACTCTCAGAATTTCTGGGCCCAAAGCCCGCAAAAACTCCCACCTCCAAGTGTCCTTCCCAAGCCCCGCCCCCTCTGTACCCCATGGTTCCAAAGGCTCAGAGCTCAGAAGGGAAATGTCTGTCCTAGCTGTAAGACCAGGCTCAATGGCAAGATTTACCACTACTTACCCTGACAGCCTGCGTGCCTGTAGCCATAAGAATTCCATGCTCTGTACACCTTTCTAAAAGATATCCCACCATCTAAGCAAACCCCACATCCAAAGGGCAAACACCCTGATCTTGAGGGTGTTCCTCCTCCTCTGACTCTGGGAGGGACAAGTCAGGAGACATGGGAAAACAATCACCCAGACCTCACCTGGTAGGTTACCTCAGAGGTGCCCAGCAAAGGCCAAGCTATGTCGCCATAGGCTAATTCATCATAAAGAACAAAGTAGGAAATATCTTGCTGGTGCATCTCTAGGCTTGGAGGAGGTAAAAGGCCCAAGGACCAGCAGCTCCAACAGAAGCCAAGGAGGAAAAAACATTTTCCTTTTCAACTCCTGGAGAGTCCTGGATAGGCTGTCTCATCTAAGTCTAAAGGGTTTCTCTGCACTCCTGAGGTCAGGGCAAACCAGCTTGCTGGATGTACTCCCTGGGCCCCCTTTAGCGGACTTAGTCTGGACTCAAACTTCCCCCTCTTCACCCAGACCAACCCTTCTGTGTAGCCTAGAATTTGGCCCAGAGCCCTGGTGAGGAACAAGAGAAGGGCTTCAAGGGAAACCAAGATTTCCCAGGTTTCTTCAAAAGTGGTTTACTGATACCTGCCCTCCCCCCTCCCCATGTTCTGCAGGGTCCAGATCAGAAGGAGTGGGTAAAAGGGTTGCCTCATGAAGCAGACCTGGGGCCTACAGCCATATACTGAACATACAGATATACACCCAAGCACACTCCAGCAGTTCATTAGCACCTGACCCCACTACTATATTCACACACCCTGGTAGCCACCAGCTGGCAAAATGAACCCTTTTCACTCCCCACCACTGGGTACACACCAGGCCTCAGGAATGGAGAAGCTCTCTTGAGCTGTCTCTACAGCTCAATGTGCAGGCGCACGCTTTCCCCTCTCCGAACAAAAACACGCTGACATCTACGCGAGGGGGAAAGAAAGCAACCCTTTGCTCTCAAAGGCGCCAACTCCCGGATGTTGGCAAGCTCTGCTCCCAGCGCCTGTTTCTGAGTGTTTACTTGCGCTCCCTCTCCTCTCCCTCCCCTTTAAGGATGGCGCAGGAAAAGGCTGGGGGGAGGGGGGGACTCCACCGCACCCCCTCGTCCATGTTTGAACAAAAACCCAGAGAAAGAGGGAGGGAGAAAAAGTCTCAGTGCAAGGGGGGGGCCTTACCCGACTCCTAAAGCCAAACGTATCTACAGGTTTTAATCCGCCATTAGCATTTAAATCTTGAAAGGAGAGGAGGGGGGGGCTAGTGGAAAGTAACCCCACACACAAAAGAAAAGTTGTTGGTTTTCTTCTCAGTCAGCCTGGCAGGAGCGATCTTCCTGGCTGACAGCCAGAAGTGCGTCACAGCCAGGAGTCTGCTTTCTTTAAAGGCACAGCAAGCTTCCGTGGTCTGGGAGCACGGCGAAAGCAAGGAACTCGCGGCAAGGGGGGAGGGGCGGCAGTCGGGGGCAAGGAGGGAGGGGGGCCCCGGAGAGGAGGGGCCGGGAGGGCTCGGGAGGGCTCGGGAGGGCTAGGCCCATGAACAAGAGAATAGGACGCATGGGGTGAGGGGGGGGAAGAGGCGCGCGGGAGCCAGCAGACAAAAAATCCTGAACCGCAACAGTGGCAAGAGCCAAGGCAAACTGTGGCATAAAACACAAAACACATCTCACAGTGGCCTGCCTGACAAACCTGGTATCACCCGGACACTCCCCCTTCGCTCTCTTAACACAGCAGTGACAGCCTGTCCACCTCTCTGGCCAGCAACGGACTGCCCTGATGATTAGATCAGCCCCTGCCTGCCGGCGCGCGGGGCACCGAGGAAGAGCCGGGAGCTTTGGAGGGTGAGCAGGACACAGGCCCTTTCACGCCGGGCAGCTTCCTGCCGGCTCCAGGGCGGGGCAGCTGTGTCTTTACGCACACACATGCCGCTCACACACAAAGCACCGGCCTCCTTTCGCCGGCGCCGCCTGCCCCTGGGACAAGGCCATCCCCCCACCAAGCCCATTCCCTGAGGGAATCTCTCCAGCCCGTACCTTCTGCGTGGCAAGGCCAGGACGCCGCGCTGGGCCCGCTCCTCCCCCTCGGCCACCCAAACAAGCAGCCCAGGCAGACTGTGGCCTTGGAGCGCAGGCCCGCGCTGTCCTGTCCCGGTGGCTGCGTGCTATTGTCGACTGTGGAATGGCCGCCAAAATACCAGCTGTGCTGCCAGAACCTAATCCCCTGTTCCGCTGAGCATTTGTGGGGAGGGGCTGAGGGGCCAAGGCACGGGACCTAGTACAGCAGGCACTGGCTGGAGCCCCTTCACAGACACAGGCACTGGGACCCATGGGCAGAGCCTAGAGGCTCTGCCTCTCCTCCATGGCCGAAAAGAAAAGATGTCGGACTCTTAGAAAACAAAACCACAGCGTTTCCACCCACTGAACAGCGGCTCTCACAAGGACTGGGAGAGAAACCCACCAGTCATCCGGACCCCCCCCCCAACTTTTACTTACACCACCAGTATTTATTAAGCACCTACTATGTGCAAAGCACTGCTTTAGGACATTGAAGGGCGTATACAAAGATGAATTAAACACAGCCTCTACACTCAGCTAGCTTATAATTACACAGGAGATAAGAAACATGCCTTGAAAATTATATTTCAAGACAGTATGTGTTAACTCCCACAAAAGGATATAAAAATTCCAACTAGTTGAGAGTAGGTAAAAAGACTAAGAAAATGAAGTGATATTTGAATACGGATCTTAAAATATGCAGGTAAAATCTCCCGACAGAAGAGTGGGAAAGGGAAAGCAGAGAAGACTGTGGAAGTAGTCTGGAAACAGACTTTTTAAGTTATGAGATGGGGTCAGAGCTGGAGAATCTTGAACCTGAAACCAAGAAATCAAATATTTGAATATTTTGTGTGTTTTTAACGTCGAGATGTGGTACAATGAGAACTGTACTTTCAGAAATTATTCTGGTACACAAAAGGAGACTAACAGTAGGGAGGAAGGTCAGAAGGCTGCCACAACATAAGACAGGTAATGAGGACACAAAAGGGGAAAATGAGAGGGGGTATAGCTCAGTGGTAGAGCATTTGACTGCAAAAGGGGAAAATGAGAGAGAATGGAAAGATGAGGAATGAAACACTTTGGAGACAGAATGAAGACAAGGGAATGGCTGGAAGCAGAGGGAAAAACTATAGGGAGGAAAGTGTAGGGGATGGCTGAACAGACAGGCCATATACAGAAGTGGAGAGATGATACAGATCATGTTGGAATAAGAGAGAAAATAATAAACAGCAGCTACTGCTGAGTGTGTACTATGTGACATGAACGCGCTGTTCTGCTAACATGTATTAGCTCATTAATCTGAAAAACTTCCTTGGTGAAGCAGGTACTATTACCACTCAGCTCTACAGAAGAGGGAACTGAGCCACAGAGATGAAATAATTTACCCAAGATCACACAGCTAGTGAATGGAAGAACTCTATACCACTTGCTGCTATGTGACCCTGGCAGGTAACCTCTGGGCCTCAGTATCCCTATTTGTAAAACAAAAATAAAGATATCTATTTTATAAGGTTATAATGAGGATTAATCTCATAACTGTATCTATAAGGTGCCCAACACACTGACTAGCACATAAGGCACAAGATGGTACTTAACAAAGGTTAATTCCTACTCTGGGCATTTTGGCACCTAGTCACCAAGGTATTCTAAGCAGAAGCTGGCTGTTTGTCAAGGAAGCTAGTGGGGGTGCTCCTCCCTGGAGTGGGAGCTTGGATCTTCAGGATGCTTGCTTTCCTTCCATCAGTCTGCCTCTCTGAATTTTACTTTAAGGTCCAGCTCAAATTTCAACTCCTCAAATAGTCCTTGGGACACCTGGGTGGCTCAGTTGGTTAGGTGGCTGCCTTCGGCTCAGGTCATGATCCCAGCGTCCTGGGATTGAGTCCCACATCGGGCTCCTTGCTCCGCAGGGAGCCTGCTTCTCCCTCTGCCACTCTGTCTGCCTGTGCTCACTCTCTCTCTCTCTCTCTGACAAATAAATAAATAAAATCTTTAAAAAAAAAAATAGTCCTTAACAACGGGTAAGAGTGGTTATCTAAGGGAGGGGTTAGTCTGGGGGAGTTTCTACACTACGTTTCTTTTATATTTGAATTTATTCTAAATAAACATGTATTATTACATTGGTAATCAGAAAAATGTGTCTACATTCTGCATTCACCACTTGTCCTGCCTTAACTTTATGAGCATGGAAATCTTGTCCTCACATCTAGAATGTAAAAATCAAGGGCATAAGCAGTTCCATTTCTCTCTCTCTCTCTCTATGATCACCCATAGTATCTAACACACTAGGGCTCCTTGAATCTGTTCCACTGAAATACATCTGGATGGCAGATTTCCAAATTCAACTCTCTGGGCACCAGAGAATGACTGGAGCGAGTGGTGGGGGTCAGACCAAGGCCCACCGCTGCAGAGACCCCCATCACCCTGCTTCTTCTCCCAGGCCCTCCGCTTTCCCACAGTATCACTTGCAGTCTGTGGTTAGAAACTGCTATTGGTAGAAAGGACAGTTCTTTATTCAAAGGACCAGGAAAGCCAAGCCAAAGCAAAAACCAAAGCTTTTCTAGAAAACCAAAGTGGCAAACATAATTTAATGACTGGCACAACCGACACTCCAAGAAAAGTATGAGGTGAAAATAGGAGGCATGCCTACTAAAACTGTCCTGGCTACATCTGGCAACTTTTTAAATTATTTTTTTAATTTAAAAATAAAATTTTTTTAGAGATTTTTATTTATTTATTTGACAGAGATCACAAGTAGACAGAGAGGCAGGCAGAGAGAGAGAGGGGGAAGCAGACTCCCCACTGAGCAGAGAGCTGGATGGGGGGCTCGATCCCAGGACCCTGAGATCATGACCTGAGCCCAAGGCAGAGGCTTAACCCACTGAGCCACCCAGGTGCCCCTAGATCTGACACCTTGTCAGCCCCGAAGCTCCCCAGCACCTGAAAGAGTTGATACTGTGTCTCAAAAGAATATAAGATCCCCACCCGCCTCCTGGGCTCTTAACTCTGGCAACAGCTCCCAGCTGTGCAGCCTCAGAGGGCTGAACTCTCCTCTGGAACCTCTCTGCCAAAACTGCCAAGCTTCTGGGCCTGCTCCGCAGGACAGCCAAGGAGCCTGGCCAGTTTCTCCAGCCTCCCCCTCCCCCACCGCAGGCCGCCACTCGCCTCCAGGGCAGCACCAGAACTCCCCCCCCCCCACCTCCTTCCAGCCTAGCTAGGCAACAGGCCGACCACACAACTCCTGCCTGAATCCACAGCCCCTGCTCCATGTCCCCAGAAGACCAGGATAGGTAAGACTATTTTAAAAAGAAAGGAGAGAAGAAGGAAGGAAAATAATAAATGACTAACACAAGATTCAGAATAGCACTGAGATAGAGGCTGGATAGAAGTTGGTGATGCCTGTGGAGCACACAGGGTGTTTTCAGAGGGTCTGGTAATATCTCCTGTGCATGGGTGTTTGTTTTACTATTTTTTTTAAAGATTTTATTTATTTGACAGAGTTCACAAACAGGCAGAGAGGCAGGCAGAGAGAGAGGAGGAAGCAGGCTCCCTGCTGAGCAGAGAGCCTGTTGTGGGGCTGGATCCCAGGACCCTGAGATCATGACCCAAGTCAAAGGCAGAGGCTTTAACCCACTGAGCCACCCGGGTGCCCCTGTTTTACTATTTTTGATTAAAATGTAAATGTTACAGGTTTTAACAAGTATTGCCATTAAAAAATGAGTATTACCATTTTAAAAAGTATAAAGGAAAAACAAAGAGCAATTTCCACAGAGATGGCCCAGGGTAGGGTGCTTCTCTCTCTCTCTCTCTCTCTTTTTTAATTAAGATTTTACTTATTTATTTGCGAGAGAAAGAGAGAGTGAGCATGAGATGTGGGAGGGTCAGAGGAAGAAGCAGACACCCCATTGAGCAGGGAGCTTGATGCAATACTCCATTCCAGGACTCCAGGATCATGACCTGAGCTGAAGGCAGTGGCTTAACCAACTGAGCCCATTTGTGGGTCGGGGGTGCTTCTAATACAAAGAATTCACCTGGCTGTCAAGGCCCTCCAGGACCTGGCCTCAGTTTGGACCTGGCCTCAGTTTTACCTTTTAGAGTTATTTATGCCCTTACCCAAACCCTCTACCCTGCCAGACTGGTCTTCTGTCTTCTGAAGTCCATCTGAACCTCCTACCTCAGCCTACTAGCCTAGGAGGGAAGCTCTCACTGTAGGAAGCTGTAGGTCCAATGAGAGCCTCTCAGTCCCTATAGGCCCTCTCACTAGGAAAGTTGGCAGGGAAAAAGGCTCTTATAGATCCACTGCCCTATGCAATGCCTCCTAGTCTTTTCTCTGCCACCTGACATCCTAGCATCATAAATACCTACAGACTATCCTTGCTGTTGCTGCTACCATTGTAATTAATAGCTAACATTCAATGAGCATTTAGTATGCAGCAGGCACTGTGCTAAACACTTCCCTGCTTTATTTTGCTTAATCTTCCCAATAACCCAATGACACAATAACAAATACTAAGATTATCCCTCTCTATTTTACAGAAAAGGAAACTAAGATTAAATAACTTGCCTAAGGCCACACAGCTAGTAAGTGTTAGAGCCAAAATTGCAGTCCAGCTGGACATGGACATCTCATGTAGTCTTCTCAGCTACATAGGTTTTATTTCTGTCTTCAAGATGAGAAGATCTGAGTCTCAGGAATTAAGTGACTTAGTCACATAGGTAGTGACTTGTCTATGTGGTCTCTACATTATTCTCTACTGCTCTTCAACAGCCATCAAATGAATAAATAAAAGCTAGCACATCTTCAATGGCTCAAAGAAACCCCGTACCTCTACACTTCCTCATAAGAATCAAATTTTTTTTTTTTTAAGATTTTACCAATTTATTTGACAGCGAGAGACAGTGAAAGAGGGAACACAAGCAGGGGGAGTGGGAGAAAGAGAAGGTTTCCCGCCAAGCAGGGAGGCCCACACAGGGCTCAATCCCAGGATCCCAGGGATCATGACCTGAGCCAAAGGAAGACACTTAACGACTGAGCCACCCAGGACCCCATGAATCAACTTTTTAATCAAAACAATCAGGGGTGCCTGGGTGGCTCAGTGGGTTAAAGCCTCTGCCTTCAGCTCAGGTCATGATCTCAGGGTCCTGGGATTGAGCCCCGCATCAGGCTCTCTGCTTGGCAGGAGCCTGCTTCCCCCTCTCTCTCTGCCTGCCTCTCTGCTTACTTGTGATCTCTCTCTCTGTGTCAAATAAATAAAATCTTTAAAAAGAAAAAAAAAAATCAAACAGCTCTAATTTTAAAAGCAACCACTAAAGAATTTTTTTCTTTAGAAACATTAAAAGACCAAACATTAAACATTAAAAAAAACATTAAAAGACCAAAACTCCTCTGAAGAGGTAAGCATAGAAGAACTTTTTACTGGAAGGGATGGTGGACATATCTCAAGGGTGAGAAGCCATAAAGAAGGTTGGAGGAAACACTACTGGTTGGAGGGAAGGACTGCTGTTTCAGAACCCTGACCTCGAGTTTATTTACCAGGCCTCATCCTCCCTCTCCAGAGGGTAGTGCTGAGTAATGAGGCAGTGTTGGTAAGCCAGCAGCTTCCTGGGGAGAAAAGCAGAGGGCAAATCAAAACCCAGAGAGGATTCATTATAACATCCAAGAGGCCCTATTCAGTTGTCCCTCAAGAAGATCTTTCTACAAAACACCTAAAAACCTGTTCACCCTGTTTCACTGTCACAGAGGAATAAACGGATCTGTCCCTACAGGCAATATATCTAACACGATGTTTGCACACAAACACAGAACTGATGACGAGAAAGGTAAAAGAAACTGAAGGAGGAACAGTTTCAATGTAAAGATTTGCAACTACTCCTAAAGACAGTCACACCAATGGTAAAACAAACAAAAAAATACCCTAGATTTGGTGTTGGAAGCCCCTGGAGGTAAGTTCTGAAGCCATCACCTACTAGATTTATGGCTTTAAGCAAGTCACTTGCCCTAGCTTGGGTCTCAGTAAAAGAAGGGTATTGGTACTGGATAGATCATATCTAAAGCACCTCCAAAAATTTCCCATGGTTCTTTCTCCAGGATACCATTCTCAACAATAACAACAACAAAAATCTTTGACATAGGACTAAGCTCCTCAGCATCTGGTCAAAACTTCACCAGTTAGGGTTTCCTCCTTTCCAGGAAAAAGAAAAAACCAAATCCCCTAGAAACAAGCACTTTGTTTGTTATCCTACTGGGTCCCATCCCCAAAGCAAAGCACATGTGGATGCTTCATTAATCCTGATGACAGGAGGTGGTTCTTGGAAACTCGTAATACTAACTTTGCATGGGGCAAAATGAAAGCTAACTGGAACTATACTCAAGGCATTCACAAGGTTTCGAAAATAAAAGCCACAGAGAAGAGTGCAATTTATGATTACATTGGTCTTAAAAGCCTAAATAAATTAAAACTGAAAAAAAAAAAAAAAGAAGAAAAAAAAAAGGCCTAAATAAAAGCAGCTTTCTATACCTGGTCAACAAATCACAGAACCTCAAAGTTGAAAGAGATCTTAATGGTCATCTAGCCAACCACCCCACATTCATGCTGGAACACATGTGACAACTAGGCTGAAGATTTGCTATCTCCTGCCTGAGATGGAAATTTTACAATTTATTTATATGTCTGAGCAAGGTCTGTTGATTTGAGACAACTTGTGATTTCAGAACATAAGCTTGAGAGAATAAGGATTCTGCCCAGGATCTGATTTGTTTTCAAATAGGCTTTAAGTAGCTAAAAAACTCAGATGACACCTCTCTTTCCTCTCCTCCTCTCTCACCCTCCCCATCTCTCCCTCTCCCCCCACCCCCTCTGCTTTATCTTCCGTCTCTACCTCCTACACAGCACTGAATCCCCTGTCTTTCTAGTTCCAAATATACTTCTCCTATTACACTGTGATGCCTTTAACCTCCAAAAGAAATTAATAAACACAAATATTAATAAGGGTTGGATTTCTAAATAGGATGCTAGGCTTCTTCAAAAACCAAACTTAGGGGCACCTGGGTGGCTCAATGGGTTAAGCCTCTGCCTTAGGTCATGATCTCAGGGTCCTGGGATCAAGCCCTCATCGGGCTCTCTGCTCAGCAGGGAACCTGCTTCTCCCTCTCTCTCTCTGCCTGCCTCTCTGCCTACTTGTGATCTCTCTCTGTCAAATAAATAAATAAAATCTTAAAAAAAAAACCAAACTTATTAATATATAATAAAATAAATGGGAATGTATCTAATGTGGCCGTGGTTTAAAAAAAACAGACAACAAACCTAACATTTTAACAGACTTCAAGAATTTAAGGACACCTATTTCTCACATCTCAATTAAGCCCTCCTAAAAAACCCAAAGAGGCAAGCATGTTCATTCCAATTTTATAGACTAGAAGACTAGAAGAAAATGCCTGCTTCAAGGTCAACCTACAGGATTGCAGAGCCAGAACTCAAATCTTCTAAATCCAGTGCTCTCTCCAGCACACCTCAACTACAACCTATACCTGTCATCAGTATGGTCCTTTATGTGTACAAAGCACTTACACATTTCTTGTTCAAAGGGTTTTTGCTACAACTAACTTGTGGTGTGGGCAAGGCAGATGCCATTTTCTCCATGTTTAAAGATGGTAAGTAACTTTAACAGCATTAGATAAAATAACAGCCCATGTATCTGGAATCATTGAGAAGTATGAAGAGTTCCTCACACAATTTTCCTGAAACTGCAATTTCCCTCCCTTTAGGACCAAATCTTTAAAAAAATCAAAACCCTATTTGCAACACAGACTCTTCAAAACATATAAAATGGGTTAATCTTAACTTGGAATTAATGAAATTTAACCAGTGACATTCAACCATAAACATGAAATAAACACTTGTATATACTGTGTTGGAGACTCAAACCTGAACTAGACAGGCTTACAATCCTGTGGAGAAAGAAACATACCTTATCTCACCT
Organism: Martes martes; assembly: GCF_963455335.1. Taxonomy (NCBI): domain Eukaryota; kingdom Metazoa; phylum Chordata; class Mammalia; order Carnivora; family Mustelidae; genus Martes; species Martes martes. Next base: position 58,158,410 of record NC_137898.1, read on the forward strand.
TAATACAACGCTGAAGAACACAAACCTGGGCAGTGCTAAAAGGAAGGTGAGAGAACACTGGGCAGTCTAGTGGAGACTAACAGTGACTTGTAGGAGGAACACCCTAAAGGCAGTGTCCTGAGCAGGTGAATGGCTTGTGTGTGCCTTTTCAAAAGATGAATCTGGCACAACATTGAGTCCAGAGGCAGAACGGAGTGAGATGGCAAGTGCAGCGGCAGTAGGACCGAAGAAGAACTGTGTTACTTGAAAGGCATCATGGAGGTAGATCCAAAGTTCTTATGAACCGGGTGTGGGAAGATAAAGACCTAGGATTCCTGCCTCGCTGAAAAGACTTCAGATGGGGAACACAGAAGTTACTGTTTTGGAGGACATGTGAGGGTCTGATTACTCAGGATGGATGATTAGGAAAGCCTTACCAAGAAAGTAACATTTAAGCTGAGTACTTAATGTGTGAGTGGGAGGAGTGGCGATTCCCCAAAGGAAAAGTAAAAAAAGAGCATTCTAGGGACATCTGGGTGACTCAGTCAGTTAAGCGTCTGCCAGGGTCCTGGGATCAAGTCCCACATGGGGCTCCTTGATCAGCAGGGAGCCTGCTTCTCCCTCTGCCTGCCACTCCCCTTGCTTGTGCTCTCTCTCTCTCTGACAAATAAATAAAATAAATCTTTTTTTCTTTTTTTTTTTTTAAAGAGAGCATTCCAGACAGAGAGAACAGCATGCACAAAGACAGAGTTTATTACATTTGAGCAATGGCATGCAGTTTTAGGAAGGTGTAGCAGATGACGAGGATAAGTAGTACTAAATTGTAAGGTGCTTACATCATACTAAAGAATTCAGATTTTATCCTGTAGGTGATAGGAAACAATCAAGGTTTCTAAACAGAGAGAGTAAAGGGGAGGAACATAGATCAGATCTATGTTCCAGCCTGTATGACGTACAGGCTAGAATGGTAAGAAACAAGGGGAAGGCGATATACCACAATGGCTAAGAGCATGAGGTCTGCAGTTAGACTGCCTAATTAAAATTCTGGCTCTATACCCTATGGCCCAGCAATTGCATTACTGGTATTTACTCCAAAGATACAAATGTAGTAATCCGAAGGGGCACCTGCACCCCACTGCTTATAGCAGCAATGTCCACAATAGCCAAACTATGGAAAGAGCCTAGATATCCATTGGCAGATGAATGGATAAAGAAGATGTGGTCCATATATACACAATGGAATATTATGCAGCCATCAAAAAATGAAATCTTGCCATTTGCAATGACGTGGATGGAACTAGAGGATAGGATGCTAAGTGAAATAAGTCAATCAGAGAAAGACAGTTATCATATGATCTCGCTGATACATGGAATTTGAGAAGGTAAAGGATCATCGGGGTTAGAAAGGAAAAAATGAAATGGGATGAAACCAAAGAGGGAGACAAACCATAAGAGATTCTTAATCACAGGAAACAAACTGAGGGTTGCTGGAGCGGAGGAGGGTGGGAGGGATGGGAGGTTGCTCTATCTCAGACATATATCCCTACTTGCTTGGAACTTGCAAAATGGCCATTGGGGAGGCTACTGCTATGGTGAGCACTGTAAATTGTCTAAGACTGATGAATCAAAGACCTGTCCCCCTGAAACAAATAATACATTATATTTTAATAAAAACATAAATAGGGGCGCCTGGGTGGCTCAGTGGGTTAAGACCTCTGCCTTCGGCTTGGGTCATGATCCTTGGTCATGGGATCGAACCCTGCATCGGGCTCCCTGCTTGGTGGGGAGCCTGCTTCTCCCTCTGCCTCTGCCTGCAGCTCTCCCTGCTTGTGTTCTCTCTCTCTCTCTCTCTGTCAAATAAATAAATAAAATCTTTAAAAAATAAATTAATAAATGTGATGTAGAGCTAAAAAAATAAAAATAAAAATAAAATAAACATAAATCCTGTCTTTATCGCTTACTAGCTGTGCAACCGTAAGCAGGTTATTTAACCTCTCTGTGTTCCCAGCCTCCCCATCTATAAAATGTTAATAGTAACAGTACTTTCTCAGAGGGTCATTGTAAAGATTTAACAAGACAGTATGTGCAAAGAATTAAGCACCATACCAGGCACAGAGAATAAATGCTAGCTGCTGTTAGAGGCTGAAAGTTCATTAGTAGAAGGTTATATCCACATGTGGTTTAGTGTTGTCCATGCTCTTCCTTCTACCCAAAGCTTTCTTTTCTCTACTCCTTCATCTAGTTAATTTTAACCTATCCTTCACATCTTAGCTCAACAAGTGTTACTTCCTCATGTAAACTCACCCTAACCACCTAGTTCCCAGTTCCACACTAGGTCAAGTTCCTACTATGCAGAGCACCAGAGTCTTTTCCTTCACAGCTCTCATAGTTTCTAATTACGCCTTTTTGTATTTCTTTAACTTTTCTCCTAGTATCATATGTTCCATGAAATCAGATTGTGTGCTTACCATTGAATTCTTAGAACTTAGCACAATGCCTGACACATAGAACATGCTTGATAAACACTTCTTAAATGAATGAAAGGTTTTAAATTATATTTTAAAAGTAAACCCTCTTCAGGGGGCACCTGGGTGGCTCAGTGGGTTGAGCCTCTGACTTCAGCTCAGGTTACGGTCTCGGGGCCCTGGGATGGAGCCCCACATCGGGCTCTCTGCTCAGCAGGGAGCCTGCTTCCCCCTGTCTCTCTCTGCCTCGGGGCACCTGGGTGGCTCAGTGGGTTAAAGCCTCTGCCTTCGGCTCAGGTCATGATCTCAGGGTCCTGGAATCAAGCCCTGCATCGGGCTCTCTGCTCAGCAGGGAGCCTGCTTCCTCCTCTCTCTCTGCCTGCCTCTCTGCCTACTTGTGATCTCCATCTGTCAAATAAATAAATAAAATCTTTTAATAAAAAAATAAATAAAAGTAAACCCCCTTCAGGATCAATCTTCAAATAGAACCCAAGATACAGATAAAAGTAGATGGTTTGAAGTGAAGGATGTTTGGAGCCCTGTCCGCTCCTGCCTCCACCTGATTCTTGAGTCTGTTCTCTAATTCTTTTTTTATTTATTCTTCTGTCCTGTAATTTTATTCAGCTTTGCAGAATGCAGCACAAAACCATTACTTGTTCCAAGCAAGTAGGGATATATGTCTGATATAGAGTAGTGATTTTAAAAAAGAGGAAGCAATAGTTTGAGAACTACTTATGGCAGGCCCTGATAATCAATTTCAGTGAAGAATGAGAAAAGGAAAATTCTAGAAATACCTCTAACTTCCTAGCTTGCATGAATAAGTAGATGATCATGTATGCCAAAAACAAACAAGAATGTAAAAATAGTAACTTCATTCATTGAGCACTAGTATCAACCCTATCAGGCAAGTGCTATTAATACCCTCTTTCATAGAAGTTAAGAGATATTGAGCAACCTGTCCAAAATTATGAGGCTAACAAGTAGCAGAATTAAGATTCAAACCCAGGTCTAGCTCACTCCAAACTTGATAATCTAAACCATCACGCCATAAAGGCAGGTGGTTTGAAAGTTTGGTTTTAGACATGAGGTACCTATTGGACATAACAATCAGAAAAACCCATAGCTGGTAAAAAATACGATTTGGGGCTAGAGATACAGATTTGGGTCACTTTTGAAACAGTGTGACTATAATCAGAAGAGGGTCTATGGTAGGAACATGCTTGCTTAGTAGGTCTTTAATAAAGAGGTAGTATATACATTTGCTATTGAAATTTGTTAATCTTCTGCCAAAGCCTCTGCCCTGCACAGCTCCAGGGGACACCCACACTGAGAACTGATGGACGGACTCTGAGTGAAATCCCAAATCTCTGGAGATCCCTTATAGGACCTTTATATTATTTCCATTTGGGGAAATTTCAACAGAAAGCCAGTGACCATACCAATGTCAATATAAAAGGAAGGTGGTTAAGAGAATGGATTTGGGGATCAAACATCATTTTCTCTCCTACGTCAGGTTCACATCATCTCCTGCATAGGATTCTACCTCCCTCACTAAAAACGCCTAGCATCTGAGTATGGCTTCTTACCACAGATAATGTTTCCTATCTACAAAGTATTTCACATGATCCTCACAACAGCTCTGCAAGATAGACACCGTTTTCATTTTATCAAAGAGGAATAAAGTTCAGAAAAGTATTCTGCCTAATGTCACACAACTACAAAACAATAGGACCACAGTGCAACTCTGATCTTCTGGCTCCAAATGTGAAGCTCTTTCCTGCAGATTCACCCCAAGATAACTATAAGCCACCCACCCACCTAGGAACCAACAGAGTCACCATCCCTACATACATTTTTGTTGTATTTAAAAAGAAAACATGGGCACCTGGTTGTCTCAGTCAGTTGGGCGTCGGCCTTCCGCTCGGGTTGTGATCCTGGGGTCCTGGGATCGAGTCTTGAGTCCTGCACTGCTCGGCGGAGAGCCTGCTTTTCCCTCTCCTCCCCACTCTGTCTCTATCTCTCTCAGAGCCTCTCTATCTCCTCAGTGCTCTCTGTCACTGTCTCTGTCTCTCTCAAATACATAAATAAAATCTTTATTTAAAAAAAAAAGGAGAAAAAAGAAAACAGCAGGGGGATAATGACTGGACAGGGCTAACAGGATGTTGGTAAATGTTATTTCTTGAAACAGCCCTAATGACACAGGTGTATTCACTTTGTGACAAGTCATGAGCTACATTACTTTACGCATTTTTCTGTACGATGTTTCACTTTAATTAAAAAGCAAACACTAGGCAAAATTAAGATAGACTAATAAAAATTTGGAAAAGCTGGATGTCTCAGGGCTATATGTATATTTGCTTGACTTCTCAAGCAGCAGGTACATATAGGGCACCTAACAGTTAAGTAAGAATGCACAAAATCCTTGCACACACAAATAATATATTCACCCACTTGTCCCTACCCATAATGACTAGGTGATGTGAGTGAATCTGATGGGATCAGGAGCACAGGAAGCCCAGTAGGCACCAAGATTATAATAAATGAAAAAAAAAATGGCATCTGAAAAGTGGAACTATCCTATACTATCAGTACAATAGTAAGATATCTCAACTTCAGAGACAATAAAAATGTGAAAAATGCCAATGACAATTTAAAGACGCCACCAATTATAAACGCCTCCTAATTTCAGAGTGTTAAAACGTAAAAACAATGCAACAAAGCATTTAAAAATAAACAAAATACAATGTTCTAATCTCTAAAGGTAGTTCAACCGTGAGATCATAGATCTTGGAGTGTTAGGGCTAGAAAGGACCTTGGAGAACCTTGTCTCGGGTACAAGCTCTTCATTTAAGAGATGGAGAGAGTGGGGTCCTGTTTAACAGTTGTTAAGTGACCTTATTAAATTAAAGCTCACACCCCAGAAAGTTGAGTACAAAGTTGGTTCTTTGACTCCTGGGATTACTACCCAGATACCTCCCTCTAAACCCAGGAGATTTACATATTAACTCTATTTTTCACTTTCATAATTCTCTGCTTCATTAACTCAATAAAAAACTAAAAGCACCTCTTAAAAATCAATTAAGATGAAAAAATAGAAGACTTCCCCTCTTGCTTGAACAAGTTTATTTTCCTTGTTCTCTAAAATCAACGAAGCAATACAAAATTAGATTAAAAAACAAAATTTGTAATCTCTCAGCCCATTTTCATTCCCCGCTGGGCCCTCCCACAAGATATGTTAACAGATTTTTTTCATGCCCCCTACAATGTAACTACAAATGTATTTTTATATTTAAGAAGATTTTTTATTATTCTCCATTTTTTAAAAACTAGGTTTACACTTCAACATTGCTCTGCAACTTGTTTTTCTCACTTAATAATTTATCATGAATCCCAAGTGTCAGTAAATAAAAAATGTTAACTCATACTTTAAAAAATCTGAATAACAGTCCACATAAAGAACATAAAATAATGTGTTCATATATTCTCCTACTGATGGACACGGCTATTTTCAATCTGTCACCATTTCAAACAATGCTGTAATGCATATCCTTGTGCATATTTCTTTTTAAATGAAAGAAAAAAATTTCTATACACACACTTTCTAGTCATCCAATGTTTTGATTGCTTCCTTTCTTGTCATCATCTCTGCCTTACTTGCTCACAGAATTTTCCTCAGGGCCCAGTGTGATAAAGGAGGGCAAAGCAACTTGGAGAATGTCAAGACATAACATGTGATACTCACTGTTGGTAAATTAGAATTGGCCTATCTTGGCTGCCTCTCTCAGCCACCTGCGCATACCACACCCCCACCCCCACCCAATACATGTGCTCCTTGTTCTGGTCTCAGCAGCTGCTTCCCACTCAACTGATGTGGGCAGAGCTGGCTTGTGGAATTAATCCTACTTTGTCACACTCCTAACCCTAGCAAGTGCAGACAGGCCCACCAGCTATCCAAACAAGTAGGAAGAAGAATACAGTATCATTAGGAGATATTATAATACAGAAATATATAGAGTAAAATATAAAACTCCCCATTCACCAAACCTTAACCCACATTCACCAATGGCAGTCCCCTCCTCAGAGTGACCACTGTTACAACTTGGTTGTAGCTTTTCCTAACGATGCACACACGTACACATGTGTGTATATAGAGAGACATATATGTGTATATGCATGTGTGTGTGTATACATGCATGTATGTAAGTAAAGAGACAAAGAGTGTGAGTGTGTTTGGTCTACATACCTGTAATTATATTGTATGATTTGTTTCGCAACTTGCCTTTTTCACTTAAAAATTTCTTTGACATGTTTCCATATTAGATTATAATGGATTCCTCATACTTTAAAAAGCTTTGGGTGGCTTTTTAAGCCACCTGGGTGGCTCAGTCAGTTAAGCATCTGGCTTCAGCTGGAGCCCCACATCAGGATCTCTGCTCAGCAGGGTGTCTGCTTCTCTCTCTTCTCTGCCCCACCCCTGCTGGTGCATGCTTTCTGACTCTAATAAAAAAATAAAATATTTAAAATAAATAAATAAAAGAAAAAGCTTGAGAAAAATGCTATCGTTTTGAACAGCTAGGCCTTCTGAACAATATATTCCAATATATTTCCCACTATCCAAAGGTCAACAAACTATGACCTGCAGAGGTGAACAGAGTGGACCCTTGAATAACGCAAAGATAAGGGGTGCCAAACTGCTCAACACCCCCACCATCCTATATAGTTGGAAATCCACGCAGAACTTCTGATACCCCAAAAACTTAACCACTAATAGCCACTGTTAACTGGAGGCCTTACGGATAACAAACAACTGATTAACATCTATCATGTAAGTTATCTGTATTAATACTGTAACCAAACAATAAAGCTAAAGAAAATGTTACTAGGAAAATCATAAGAGAAAATACATTTACAGTACTGTATTTAATTAAAAAAAAAAATCCCTGTATAAGTGGACCCATGCAGTTCAAACCCATGTTGTTCAAGGGTCAACTGTAGCTGCAACTACACAGCCTACAAAGCCTGAAGTATTTACTACTTAGGTCTAAACAAAACAGCAACTCACACTGAACATCTAAAGAACAGTTTCTTTTGGGGCACCTGGGTGGCTCAGTGGGTTAAAGCCTCTGCCTTCAGCTCGGGTCATGATCCCAGGGTCCTGGGATCGAGCCCCGAATCTGGCTCTCTGCTCAGCGGGGGGGCCTGCTTCCTCCTCTCTCTCTGCCTGCCTCTCCGCCTACTGGTGATCTCTGTCAAACAAATAAAATAAAATCTTTAAAAAAATAAAAAATAAAAAAATAAAGAACAGTTTCTTTCTTTCTTTTTTAAAGATTTTATTTATTTATTTGACAGACAGAGATCACAAGTAGGCAGAGAGGCAGGCAGAGAGAGAGGGGGAAGCAGGCTCCCGCAGAGCAGTGAGCCCAATGCGGGGCTCGATCCCAGGACCCTGGGATCATGACTGGAGCCGAAGGCAGAGGCTTAACCCACTGAGCCACCCAGGTGCCCCTGAAGAACAGTTTCTTAATAGAGATTGTTGTCCAAATCACAGTGGCTATTTTAGTCAGTGAGGCTCATCTTAAATTTATATGGGGCACACTGTGGCTTGGTCCACAGTGTGGACCAAGAGCTCAGGGTCCAGCTCTTGACTCTGGCTCAAGTCACAATCTCGGAGTCCTGTGTGGGGCTCCACGCTCAGCACAGAGTCTGCCTAAAATTCTCTCTCCCTCTGCCCCTTACCCCTTACAGCCACATGCATGCACACGTGATCTCAATCTCTCTCTCCAAAATAAATAAATAAATAAATAATAAAAACTATTAGTAAATAAAAATGGTTATCTCAGGATGCCTGGGTGGCTCAGTTGGTTAGGTGCCTGCCTTCAGCTCAGGTCATGATCCCAGGGTTCTAGGATTGAGTCCCCCATCCAACTCCCTACTCAGTGAGGAGCCTGCTTCTCCCTCTGCCTGCTACTCCCTCTGCTTGTGCTCTCTCCCCCCGACAAATAAAATCTAAAAAAATAAAATAAAATAAAAATGGTTATGTCAGCAGAATAGGATTAGGATAAAGGGTTAAGTGCAGGGGACTTACTTGTTTTATATATTACTTTTATAATTTGTATAAAATTATTACAGTACTGTTTAAAATAGAAAAACTGAAAGCACTATAAAAATTCTCTATGATAGGGGTGCCTGGGTGGCTCAGTGGGTTAAAGCCTCTGCCTTCGGCTCAGGTCATCCCAGGGACCTGGAATCGAGCCCCGCATCAGGCTCTCTGCTCGGCGAGGAGCCTGATTCCCTCTCTCTCTGCCTGCCTCTCTGCCTACTTGTGATCTGTCAAATAAATAAATAAAATCTTAAAAAAAAACATCTCTATGATAGACTATTATACAGCCATTATAAGTATTTATAGTTTCAGCAACATTTTTTTAAAAAGATTTTATTTATTTATTTGACACAGAGAGAGAGACAGCAAGAGAGGGAACACAAGCAGGAGGAGTAGGAGATAGAGAAGCAAGCTTCCCACCAAGCGGGGAGCCCAATGCAGGGCTCGATCCCAGGAGCCTAGGATCATAACCTGAGCCGAAGGCAGAAACTTAATGACTGAGCTACTCAGGGACCCTGACATTTTAAATTTATATGAATTTATACAATGGTAACTGGGAAGCAGAATACAAAATTATAGGTAATATATGACTTTGGACTATGCAAAACAGAAATATGTATAGGTACAGAACACTGAAAAGAAATACTAAAATGGGAATAAGTGATTTTCTCCAGATGGTGGGGTTATAGATAATTATAGATAATCCTTTCCTGTATTTTTCCTATTTCCTACAATGAATATGTATACTATTTTTCAATCAGATTCAAAAAACATTTTTGGTTTCCAGTGTATAATCAAAAGTTCACCCTTTCTGAGAAATATGTATAGGACTACACACAGGATTAGGAAAAGCAAGCAACCCACTAGCAAGAAGACCGTACAAGGTATATACCTAAGAAAACCTTCATCTTTGGGGTGTAGAAAAGCTCAGCTGTCACCCTAAAGGGACAATGCTGACCATTTCCTGCCTTCTTGCTTTTGGAGATGCTTTAGTAAATATAACTGAGGAATCAAATTATATTGAGATGCCTGACAAACTTTATATGCTAAGGACCCAGGACCACCACCTTCTCAACCCTTAAATCTAAGACCTTACACTTAAAGAAAACAGATCAGGGTGCCTGGTTGGCACAGTCAGTTAAGCATCCAACTCTTGGTTTAGGCTCAGGCCCTGATCTTAGGGTCGTGGGATCAAGCCCTGCAAGGAGCCCAAGCTTTGTGCAGAGTCTGCTTAAGATTCTCTCCACCTCTGCCCTTCCCTGGCAGTAGGCACAAGCGTGCACTCTCTCTCTCAAATAATTTTTTTTTTTTTTTTTTAAAGAAAGAAACCAGACTAAGACCTAAGTAACATGGATTGGATCATGTTATTCCTCCATCAAAAACATTCAGGGGGCCAAGCACTTGGGAGGCTCAGTTGGTTAAGCATCTGATTCTTGATCTCAGCTCAGGTCTTGATCTCAGGGTCATGAATTCAAGCCTTGCATTGGGCTGGACACTGGGCCTGGAGCCTAGTTAAAAAACAAAACAGGGTGGCTCAGTCAGTTGAGCAGCTGCCTTCAGCTTGGGTCATGATCCTAGGGTCCTGGAATGGAGCCCCAGATAGGGCTTCCTGCTCAGCAGGGAGTCTGGTTCTCCCTGTACCTCTGCCACTCCCCCAGCTACTACAGTGCTCTCTCTCTCATAAATAAATCTTTTAAAAAAGGAGGGGGGCACCTGGGTGGCTCAAGGGGTTAAGCCTCTGCCTTCGGCACAGGTCACAATCTCAGGGTCCTAGAATCGAGCCCCACATCGGGCTCTCTGCTCAGCAGGGATCCTGCTTCCCCCCCCCCACCCCACCTACTTGTGATCTCTGTCAAATAAATAAATAAAATCTTAAAAAAAAAATTCAGGGTGTGTCTGGCTGGCTCAGTCAGAAGAGCCTGTAACTCTTGATCTCTGGGTTGTGAGTTCGAGCACTATGCTGGGTGCAGAAATAACTAAAAATATACATAAACTTAAAAAAAAAATCAGAGGGTTGCCGGGGGGAGGTGGGTAAGGAGAGGGTGGTTGGGTTATGGACACTGGGGAAGGTATGTGCTATGGTGAGTGCTGTGAAGTGTGTACACCTGGTGATTCGCAGACCTGTGCCCCTGGGGCTAACAATACATTATATGTTAATAAAAAATAAAAAATTATTAATAAATAAAACTCAACAGCTAACTCCATTCAGAATAAAATCCATATCCCTTAACATGACATTTATAGTTAAGATCCAACCATCAAATTTCCTTTCCAGCCTACCTCCAGCTCCTAACTCTAAAATATCTTGTCTTAGGAATACTTTTTCCAAACATGTTCTGTGTATTTGCCTATGCCGTAACCTCCTCCAAAATGTTTTTTCTTTTAAACTTACTGAAGGCCTAAATTTACCTTTTATAACCTGGTTCAAATGCCTTCTCTCTTCAGAAGCTCTTCTTGTTCTCCCATTTTAAAAACAACTGTTCTCTCCTCTACATGTTCCCAGTATTGCCTGTTCCTCTACATACTTTATTCCATTCCTCTTTGGGTCTATGCTAGCTACAAATATGTTTCACTTGACTAAGCTTCTGGAGAGCAGAAACCCCCTCATTCACCTACCAGCTCCATTTTAGCACAATGCTTGCACACAGTAGGTGCTAAATAATGTTGCCTGACTGAATGTCAACTGGCCCTAATGTAATGAATTCTTGCAGTAACGCAGCCAGTGAAGCCAAAGTGTCAATCCCTCTAATTTATTTTTTTATTTTTTTTTTTTAAAGATTTTATTTATTTATTTGAGAGAGAGAGTGAGAGAGAGCATGAGCGAGGAGAAGGTCAGAGGGAGAAGCAGACTCCCCGTGGAGCTGGGAGCCCGATGCGGGACTCGATCCCGGAACTCCAGGATCATGACCTGAGCCGAAGGCAGTCGTCCAACCAACTGAGCCACCCAGGCGTCCCAATCCCTCTAATTTAAAGTCACCTACCTAGCACGAGTGACCAACAGAAAATGTCATGGGCCTGCCACTTTAAGGGGACTGGCAAACTGACTGTGTTTACACAATCCTAATTAAAACTAAAGGGCACTGAGGGAAAGAAGAGAAATAGGGAGATTAAGAGGTGTGGATTCTACAGGTCACCTCCTCCTCCGTTTGGAGCCCAAATCTCCCAGCCTAGGGCCTAGTGAGCTCACTAAGCAGCCTATTCTCTCCTTGGGGTCACTATAGGATCTAAGTGTCAAAAAGCAACTGATTAGGGCACTTTCCCTCCAGCAACTAGCTTTGCTCTTGGCCATTTAACTTCTAATTGTGGTTACCTGGGGCCTTTTCTAAATGAATCTCAAAGCCCCAATCATTAAAAGAATCCCTTTAAAGAAAGACTTGAAATTAACCACAGCAGGGAACAAAGTCTCTAAATCTCCTAAATCACAATATCCACACTGTCCATTTGGATGAAATTCACCCCCAACTTCTTCAAACAAAAGGTCCTACCACCAAATGACTTCTATCAGGACCAGCATGTCCTGTGATTGTTTTTCAGGAGAAAGCTCCCAGTGCCTGCTTCCCACTAAACAGTTACTTCATGTTTGATCACTCAGCTGTGACTGCCCATAGAAAGCAAAATCACTACAACTTAGGAGCTAAAAAGGAATTTCACTCCTACCCCCTAATCTAATAGTCAAGCAACTTACAACAAGTAGATACTTTCTTTTTTTTTTAAATGCATTTTTTTTAAAGATTTTTCTTTATTTATTTATTTGACAGAGAGAGATCACAAGTAGGCAGAGAGGCAGGCAGAGAGAGAAGGGAAAGCAGGCTCCCCGCTGAGCAGAGAGCCTGATGCCAGGCTCGATCCCAGGACCCTGGGATCATGACCTGAGCTGAAAGCAGAGGCTTTAACCCACTGAACCACCCAGGCGCCCCAAGCAGATACTTTCTGACCTCAAATCTCCTTACACATACCTATTTTCAGATCTAGAACTCTTAGCATGTAACTTTTTCAATACCAAAATGAGGAAAACAAGGCCTTGAGTAAGAAAGAATTGCAAATAACCATATAGTGGCTTAGTGACAGAATCTTTTGACCACATTGCCTAATACCTTATTCTACTGACTAGTTATCAACAGGAACACCATTTCCAGGAACAGATTCCGTGGTAAACCAATCAGCCTATTTCAAATGCATTCAAGATAGGCTCTCTGCTTTCCCTCTTTCTATCCCCCCTGCCCATTCTCACCCTTTCTCAAACCCAACTGCTGACCAAAAAAAATAAATAAATAATGATGATGATGAAGTGACTTGATATATAATTTTTCCCACAAAAAGACGAGCTACCAAACTATCTGGTTCAGCCCCACCATGCGATGGGTGCTGGCATGCTGGTGTGCAGTGAGTACTACAGCCAGAAGAACCCGTGACTGAGTTTTATGGAGATGGGACTGCTAACACCCCCTCAGCTACGGTGTCCTACAGCAGCATATTCCAATCCTTTTTGGTCCTCAAATCACATTTGTGATTTGGGAGGACTACGATGAGAAAGGCAAATTTTCTCACACTATCTAGTCACCATGGCCTAGAAGCAAGCATACATGCACAGTGAGTATAAAGAAAGTGACACCTTTTTAAACAAACATTTCCAATCTTATTAAATCAAATTAAAACTGCAGTCAAAACAGTCTCTGTAGGAAGTTATTAACTTATTCTAACAATATTACCATCATTCAAAATATTTATAAAACATTCCTTTGGAAACTGCCTTTAAGGTCTACTCCACGTGAAGACACACACAAAAATTAAGTCTTACTGTTTACACGTCATTCTTCACCAAAAGATGTACTGCCTTGCTTCACTCTTTGGCTCACAGTATCTTTTGGCTGTCTCCAAAACCTGAATCCACTAAGCAAGAGTGATGATTTGCTACTTCTGAGGATATTCAAAAGATTGGCTTAGAAGCCAAAAATATTCTGAGCATTGGCAGCCTCACAAGAATAAATACAAAGGCTGAGAACACAATTACTCTCAGGACAAACTTACAAATATTGTTAAGTGTCCTGCAACTACAACTAAGGGGACAAGATATATGCAATATATGTCACATATTAATTGTATTACTTTACAATCACACATTATAAAATCATATATTTTGACCCTGGAAGGAATCTTCCAGATCATATAATCCAAACTTTTCATTTTTACATATGAGATCACTCAGTGCACTGAGATTAGGCAATTTGTCTCTGGTAACATAACTGGTTAGCAACAGTCAGGACTAGAAACCTAGTCACCCTAACTTTTAGCATAATCCATAAATATATACTAATCCATACTCCTCCCCCTTCTGTGTTCCTCACTGCTGTCTTTTATTTATTTTTTTTACTGCTGTCTTTTAAAGTGAAAGGAAATAACTTGGGACACTCAAGTACACCACAATGGTTCTGAAACCAGTAGCTGAGAAATGATGGCTTAAGACCAGGATATCTTGGGATGCCTGGGTGGCTCAGTCGGTTAAGCCTCCACCTTCAGCTCAGGTCATGAACCCAGGGTCCTTGGATCCACATCACGATCCCTGCTCAGCAGGGAGCTTGCTTCTCCCTCTGCCTGCTGCTCCCCCTGCTTGTGCTGTTTGTCTCTCTGACAAATGAATAAATAAAATCTTAAAAAAAAAAAAAAAAAGACCAGGATATCTCTCTGTAATCGCCCCTATGGGTATGAGCCATTGTTTAGTATGTAGCTCACAAGAGTTCTGGATAATCTATCTCAGAGCAGGGGTCAATGAAAACCTCTGGACACCTCCCCCCTCACCCCACAAATACACACATTAAAAATATGTCTGTTGAACCTCTCTTCCTTCCTCCTGCAGTAAGCCATGTGCTTCAAGTAACTGAAAGAACATTACTATGAAGAACATGAATCAGGGAAAAAATAGTAAAGCTTCTGTTCAGGAAAAAGCTGATCTATGAAAAACCAGAGAGGGCAGGAACCATCTTGAACTTACCTCCTCATAGACAGCTTCCTCAGGCCTGGACAAGAGATCCCTGGCAGTCTGACTTAGAATTAGCATCTAGCCAGGGAAGGGGCAAAGGGACAAGAATGCTTGTTCATTCTCCCATCCCACCCACTGTTGGTCAGCTCAGCCTCATATCATCCTGGGCAACTCCAGGGTTCTATAGATCAGACAGCAACCGGAAGGGAAGCTACACAGCCTAGGTCAACGGGGTGAGTCAGTCGCAGAGCAGGAAGAGTCACTGGAGCAGAAATTCTGGCCTCCTGTGGCAAGATTGCCAAACCACACCACACTACACCACACCCCCACTCCCTTTGGTCAGCACTGGGAAGGCCCTGCTCTATTAGGATTCTGGTATCCAAACCAGAAAAGGTCCTTTCTCGGGAGGCTCCATACCATGCTCATATCCAAGTGTGTTTCTCCTACTCAAAAACCTTCTATGGCTTTTTTCTGCCTAAAGCATCATACCTAAATTATCTGGCTTAATTTTTTAAATCCTCCATTATATGGCTTTAAGTCATTTATTCAACCTATTTCCCACTATTCCAGTGTATACTTTGAACTTATCAAGCCAGTCTTCCCACTTCTCTCTGCATTAGCCTCTCTCATTTCCATGTCTTCAGTTATCCAGCAGTGGTAAATTCAAATACCTTCAGGAGTCAGGCAGGTAAAAGAAATGGATTCTCCAGTGGAGCATATGGCAAAAGCCCCAGTGTTATCCCCACCTAAAAGCATTCAAATATTTTAATTCAAATATTTATGCAATACTTCACCTTGAGCATTACAATGACCTCTTAGATGGTTATTAATATTCTCTCTAGCTTGCAAGTACAGAAGCTTTCCCAAGGTTAGGCAGCTGGCAAAATGCTGGGTATCCTCTCTGAACCCAAAGCAAGAGCTCTAAAGTATGAGGATTCCCAATAGTACAAATACCACAGAAGATACAGAGCTCTAAAACTCTGAAGAGGAGGGGTGCCAGGGTGGCTCAGTCGGTTATGTGTCTGACTCTTGATTTTGGCTCAGGTCATGATCCCTCGTGAGACTGAGTCCCACATCAGGCTCCACCCTCAGCATGGAGTCATTTTGGGATTCCCTCTTTTCCTCTGCCCCTCCCCCTAACTTGCACTCTCAACATAGTGCTCTCTAAAATAAATCATATCTTTAAAAAATACATAAATAGGGGTGCCTGGGTGGCTCAGTGGGTTAAAGCCTCTACCTTGGGCTCTGGTCATAATCCCAGGGTCCTGGGATCGAGCCCCACATCGGGCTCTCTGCTCAGCAGGGAGCCTGCTTCCTCCTCTCTCTCTCCACCTGCCTCTCCGCCTACTTATGATCTCTGTCTGTCAAATAAATAAATAAAATCTAAAAAAAATTAAAAATTAAAAAAAAATAGAAATAAAAAATACATAAATAGGGGCACCTGGGTGGCTCAGAGGCTTAAGCCTCTGCCTTCAGCTCAGATCATGGTCACAGGGTCCTGGGATCAAGCCCCGCATTGGGTTCTCTGCTCAGCAGGGAGCTTGCTTCCCCCTCTCTCTGCCTGCCTCTCCGCCTACTTGTGATTTCTCTGTGTCAAATAAATAAATAAAATCTTTTTTAAAAAATACATAAAAACTCTGAAGAAGAAATTCATTTTCATGATATACAACCTTAATAGTGGGATGGGAAACCCAAATAGCAGCTTATCTAACCATACTCCAATTACCTCAAATTCTATCCACCTTCCTGCCAAAGTCCTTCCTAGTTATTCCAGGTCCTGCTGAGTTCCCTCTTCTCTCAGTTCCTGTTGGGCTTACAGACTAGAAAACACAATTGTGTGCCAAATTATATATGGTCATGCAAAACTAAATACTGAGTCCATGTGTTAGTCTCTAATTCACTAATCACACTACTGCAATAACCTACATTGTTCTATTAAAAATTTTAACCTGAATCTAATCAAGAGAAAACAATCATACAAATCCAAATTAAGAAATATTCTGGGGCCACCTGGGTGGCTCAGTCAGTTAGGCATCTGGCTCTTGGTTTAGGCTCAGGTCATGATCTCACAGTTGGGGGATCAAGCCCAACACTGGGATCTGCACTCAGCATGGAGTCTGCTTTGGATTCTCTCTCTGTCAAATAAATAAATAAATAAAATCTTTAAAAAAATATATTCCGCAACAGTGTAACCTAAATTCTTCAAGGATGTCAATACTATGATAGAAAAAAAATTTAAGATTAAGAGATTAGAGAACTGTTCAACGGGCATGACAGAATCATGGCAACTAAATGTAAGTATAATCCTTCAATGAAGATTGATTTGAAAAAAGTCTACAAAGGACATCACTGGGAAAATTTGTGAAGTCTGAACAAGCACTATACATTGAATGTATAGTGAATAATGTATATAATGAATATTAAATTTCTTAAGTGCTAACTGAATTGTGGAAGACAGTCTTGTTTATAAGAAACACTGCTGAAATATTTAGAATGAAGTAACATGATGTTCACATGGAACAGTCAAAAGTGTCAGAAAATGAAGGATAGAGAGCAAATGCAGCAAAGTGTTCACAATTGGTGAATCTAGATGAACAGTGTATTTTTTATATTTTTCTTATAAAGTATCTATAGGTTTGAACTTATACAAGAGTGTATAAATATTTATTATTCCTATAAAGAATCTGTAGGTTTGAACAGCTGGTGAAGAAGAAATTACTGTACTACACACTTCTTTGTATACTCAGCTCTTCAAGAGATAAAAGAGGTGCTCATTACTTATTTGCTCACTACCTAAGGCAACTGGGCTTTGGAGGTCAGCAGCCAACCAGAGTCAACTCTGCAATAGTTCATAAGGGGTACAGTGGCAAACTCTAAGGGAACAAGAGGTTTCCCTCAAACTCACACCATCACACCACAGGAAGGATAGAAAAGGAGGTAATAAAAGCTATTATTACTTCACCCTTCACTGAGGCCATCCAGCAGTCAGAGACACTTGACAAATGCCCACTTACAGGGCAGAATGAAGTTACTACCCATACAAAGGACCAAGAGCTAGGGTCACATTGCATCCACCTTGCCACAGGGCACCAAAAACTTGACAGCGTGCAAAACATGTGTCTCTGGCCAGTCAGAGGAAGGCACCCAAGTGGTCAAATAAATATGCCTGAAGTCTTTACTCCTCACCATATAAAACAGTCCTCAGATGCAGTAAGGCAGAAGAAATCTGCAAGGCTGAATCACTGGCATTTCCTGCACTGGCTTCAAAGAAATCAGCTCTTAAATAGGACGGAAAGGGCAGCTGACACAGCTGTCAACAGAGGCCTCAACCCAGGAGCATGCTGTGCAATATGCCCTCTTTCCCTTCTACAGCCACCAGATCATTTTACTTCTGCCTAGTGGTCCCTTATTAGGATGACTGACTGCCCAATGGCCAACCCTTAACCTTGACTCTCTCCTCCTCTCACTGACAGCCAAGTTATTGCCCTTTCCAGATAGCTCCTCCACTAATTTAGCAGAAAGAATAATCAAAACTATTCCCTCCCAAACTTCCATCAACTGAAGGCCTAATGTGGTATAACATAGAGATTGCTTCTCAAATCTACCATCTTTAGCATTTTTACCAAAGACAGAGTGAAGACATATAAAGCCTGCTTGTCAAGCTTTGGAATTATAAACTATGAAGGACAGAAAATACAATGTTTTTAGATTTGTTCTGGCAAAGATCTCAACACCAAAAGCAACCTTTCATTACTAAAGCAAGCTCATACCAAGCTTTGTAACCAAGCTTTCATTACCAAAAGCAACACAATACAATTTAATGGGATTAAATATAAAGGCTTGCCTTCACAGTAAAAGAAATCAGCCAAACTAATACAAGATGGTAGAGACCTGGTACAGCAGTTCATATTTAAAAGGCTGCCTTTGGGGTAGGGGAGGGAGCAGGCTGCCTCTAGTGGGAGGTGTAGGAGAAGCTGTTATGTTCTCAATGAACCATGAATGTAACAGAGCTACAGAAAACATAATGCAGGCTTGGGTTGTGTGACAACTCTGTGCTCCACCTTTAAAGAGCAAAGTCAGAGTATATGCAGTGAAGAATAACAACTGTGGTGAAAAGGTCTAAAAGTCATGTTGTAGCAAATGTGAGGGAAGAACTACAGAAGTTTAGCAGTGAAAACATGAAAACTTTTTTCAAACATATGCATGCCTGTCATGCAGGTGAAGGGAAAAACCTATGTGTTCTCTTGCAGGAAGACAAAACCAGAACTACTGAGCGGAAATTATAGGAAGATAGATTTGGGTTGGACACGGGGAAAGACTTTCAGCATAATTAAGAAATTAAGAATGGGGGGCGCCTGGGTGGCTCAGTGGGTTAAGCCGCTGCCTTCAGCTTAAGTCGTGATCTCAGGGTCCTGGGATCGAGCCCTACATCGGGCTCTCTGCTCAGCAGGAAGCCTGCTTCCCCCTCTCCGCCTGCTTCTCTGCCTACTCGTGATCTCTCGCTGTCAAAATAAATTAAAAAAAAAAAAAGATTAAAAAAAAAAGAAATTAAGAATGGGGGGTATAGGGGTGCCTGGGTGGCTCGGTGGGTTGAGGCCTCTGCCTTCGGCTCAGGTCATGATCTCAGGGTCCTGGGATCGAGCCCTGCATCCAGCTCTCTGCTCCGCGGCGGGGGGGGGGGGGGGGGGGGGCCTGCTTCCTCCTCTCTCTCTGCCTGCCTCTCTGCCTACTTGTGCTCTCTGTCAAATAAATAAATAAAATCTTTAAAAAAAATTTAAAAAAAGAATGGGGGGTATAAAGACAACTATCATATGATCTCCTTAATATGAGGAAGTGGAGATGCAACGTGGGGGGTTTGGGGGGTAGGAAAAGAATAAATGAAACAAGATGTGATGGGAAGGGAGACAAACCATAAGAGACACTTAGTCTCACAAACAAACTGAGGGTTGCGGGGGGGGGGGAGAGGGTGGCGGGGTTATGGACATTGGGGAAGGTATGTGCTATGGTGAGTGCTGTGAAGTGTGTAAACCTGGCGATTCACAGACCTGTACCCCTGGGGCTAATAATACATTATATGTTAATAAAAAATTTAAAAATTAATAAAAATAAAATAAAAACAAAATGAATGGGGGTTATAGAACCCAGAATGTTTGGATCAGAACACCAACTCCACTACTTACAAACTGTATGACTTTGAGTAGATTACTTGATTTATTTGTGGCTCAGTTTATTCGCCTGTTAAAGGGAACAGTAATAATGGTAGTATTTATCTCATAGAACTTTGGGAAGCAGTTCATGCAAGGTGCTTAGAATGTGCCTGGCTCAGAGTATATACTGAGAAAAAGAAAAAAAAAAAAAAGAACGTAACTATTGCTGTGACTGTTGATATGATAAATCAGATAACCGGAAAATCTTCCTACTAAATACACCTGGAAATGGTTGGGGAAATACAATAAACGTCCTTTTAGATTATGCCAGTTAAGTTATCATCTCTCCGCTCCACCTACCCTGTTATACTCTGCTTTGTGACACTGGGGCTTGGACTCTGCCAACCCCATTTCACCTCTGCCAGCTGGCTCACAGTCAGGCTCTGTCAATAGGAGGTGCTAAAGGGAAAATGGAAAGCAGGAACTTCCTCCTTCCTACGGCGGCGTGCTGTTTCTTGACAACAGCAGTTGGTTCCTTCCTACTTCTTTTTGAACTCCCAGAACCAGCCTCATGGCACCCCTCAGAGGCAACAGCACCTGCTGGGCAGAACTCAAGCAAACCTGGCTCCTCCAGGCCCTTCCCGGGAGCACCTGAGAAACCAGCAGCACCAGGCAACACCCTCTCCGCAGAGAATTAGGGCGTTGTCCTCCAGATCCCTTCAGACTTCTGTGCTCTGATAACTCCAACTGTTCCTCCCTTTGTTTCTCAGTCTTAGATGAGGTAGCTGTTTAATGCAGTTACTACATCAAACTCACTTTAAGATTCCCTTTTGCTTGTTCAGCCCTCCCACAAAGGTTTAAACTAATTCCATTTACTGAGTTCACTCTTAAAATAGCTATGTGTGGTTTCTACTTTCCTGCTGGGATCCTAACTGATAAACAGATAAACTGACCTCACGAGAAAGTAAGGGAAATTCCAAGAACAGTGTGACCTGACAGCATAGCTGTGCTAGCCATGTAAAGAATTTATAACCTCCTCATTGTCCAAGAGACAGATTTTGAGCCTACTAAGAACAACTAATATCCTTGTATTAAGGCTGAGGCAGTCAATAAAAAGACCACGAAAAAAAAAAATCTGTCCACAGGGAAATAGGGAAGCTTATCTTGCTCACCTAGTGAAGTAGGACAAAAAACCCTCCTAGGAATTCAAAACCATAGTTGTTTAGTGGCCTAAGCTTGTGGCCTGGAAATCTGTATTGCATACATTGGTCACAGGCTGGGAATAGCCTTGAGTGTCCAATAGAAGCAATAACAAAGTTCTCCAGGAGATATAATGAATGGCCAATAAATATGGGAAAAAATGTTCACCATCAACAGTTAACAGGAAAATGCAAATTAAAACCACAATGAGATACTACTACACCTCCATGAGAACAGCAAATATTAAAAGGCCAACAATACCAAGTATGGGTAAGAATATGAAGCTGGGGGCTCCTGAGTGGCTCACTCAGTTTAGCATCTGTCTCAGGTCATGATCTCAGGGTGGTGATATCCAGCCCTGCACTTGCTGAATCAGCTTGAGATTTTTCTTCCCCTCTCCCTTTGCCCCCTCCCTGCTCAAGCATGATCACGGGCACACACACGCTCTCTCTCAATAAATATATAAATAAATACAATCTTTTAAAAAAAAAGGGAATATGAAGCAAATGGAGCTCTCACATACTACTAAAATGGTACCATCACCTTGGAAAACTGGCAATTTCTTAAAAAGTTAAATACAACTGCCATACAACCCAGTCATTCCACTCTGAAAAGAAAAAGTATACAAATGCTCAAAGATTTGTACATGATTGCTCATAGCAATTTAATCACAATAGCTAAAAACTGGAAACAAACCAAAAGTCCAACAACAGAGAATAATAAAATTACATGATATAACCATACAACAGAATACCATGTAGCAACAGAAAGCCACAAATTACTGATATATGCAACTAAGTGGATAAATCTCATATGTATTATGCTATGTGAAAGAAACTAGGCCCAAGAATATGCACTATATGATTCAACTACATGAAATTCTAGGAAATGCAAATTAACAATAGTTCCTGAGAGGGGCGCCTGGGTGGCTCAGTCGTTAAGCACCTGCCTTTGGCTCAGGTCATGATCCCAGAGTCTCAGGATGGAGCCCTATGTCAGGTTCCCTGCTCAGCGTGGAGTCTGCTTCTTCATCTCCTTCTGCCCCTCCCCCTACTCCTTCTCTCTCTCAAATAAAATCTCAAAAAAAAAAAAAAAAAAAAAAAAAAAGTTCCTGAGCCAAGGTGAAGGGAAACATGGACTGTAAAGAAACATGCAGAAACTCTGGGGAGTGATAGAACGGCTCTATATTTTGATTGTGGCAGCTTTTTATAGGTATATACATCTGTCAAAACACTTTTTGCTTTAAACATAGTTTACTGTACATAAATTATGCCTAAGCAAAGTTGACTTAAAAGAAAATTGGAAAAAAAAGAAACAAACAAACAAAGAAAATAAACTGCTCTTGGTAGAACTGACCTCGACCCAAGCTACATAGGACTACCACAGACAACGCCCCTTTGAATGTGACCTTACAATCCAAAACTACCACATAACTGTGGAAACTATGCAACATGGGCAAGAGTCAGTTAAAACAAATCCCTAAAAACTTCAGAAAAACATGATGGAGACTATAAGTTTATTTAAAATTATTATATGAGTTGAGGGGCGCCTGGGTGGCTCAGTGGGTTAAAGCCTCTGCCTTCGGCTCAGGTCATGATCCCAGGGTCCTGGGATGGAGCCCCGAATCGGGCTCTCTGCTCCTCGGGGAGCCTGCTTCCTCCTCTCTCTCTCTGCCTGCCTCTCTGCCTACTTGTGATCTCTGTCAAATAAATAAATAAAATATTTAAATAAATAAATAAAATTATTATATGACTTGAAAACATGAGACAAAAACAAGATACCATGGAAAACAAAGAAGCATATTTAAAAGTGAACTAGATAGTACTTCTAAAAATGAAAAAGTTAGCTAATGAAGATAACTCAGGGCACCTGGGTGGCTCAGTCAGCTGAGCAACTGACTGGCTCTCAGCTCAGGTCTTGATCTCAGGGTCATGAGATTGAGCTCTCATCAAGCTCTGCACTGGGCGTGGAGCCTACTTAAGATTCTCTCTCCCCTTCTCCCTCTGCCCCTCCAGCCCTTAAACACACACACACATACACAAAGTAAATTAGTTCTAGCTGAAGAGTAAATTAGTAGGCTAGGAGATAGATTTAAAGAAATTACCAGAGGTAACACAGAAAGAGATGGAAATCATGAAAGATAAGAAGAGATGTGGAGGACAGAATAAAAAAGTCCAACATAAGTTAAATATGGGATCTGAGAGAGGCACTATTTAAAAAGGTAATGACTACGAACTTTTTACAAAATTTATGCAAGGTATGAAATCTCAGATTGAGGAACCACTATAAGTTCCCAGTAGAATACAATTAAATCCACAGCATGTAATGAAACTGCAGAACACAAACAATAGGATCTTTAAAACTACCAGAGAAGGGGTGCCTGGGTGGTTCAGTCATTAAGCGTCTGCCTTTGGCTCAGGTCATGATCCCAGGGTCCTGGGATGGAGCCCTGCATCAGGCTCCCTGCTCAGAGGGAAGCCTGCTTCTCCCTCTCCCACTCCCCCTGCTTGTGTTCCGTCTCTCACTGTGACTCTCTCTGTCAAATTAAAAACAAAACAAAACAAACAAACAAAAAAACCAACTTTAAAAACTACCAGAGAAAAATTCAGGTTACCTGCAACAAAATGATAGTTAAATTGTGAGCACAGTTCTCAAAAGTAACAACAAAAAGCCAGAATTTCAGTAAAATAACATATTCAAAGTGCTGAGAGAAAATAATTGGAAGATTAGTACCCAGCTAAACTATCAAGACTGAAGAGGAAAAAAAAGATGTTTCCACACAGTGTTTAACACTAACTGACCCCTCACTGAAGAAAACATCTGAAGGATATATTCATCTATTTAACACAAAAGGAATAAAATGCAAGAAAGAATGGTGAAAAAACAAACAGTAAGCATAGAAGGATAAAATGAAAATAATCACTGACAGCACAAAACATACTGTTAGAATACAATAACAATTATTATTACTTAGAATTGTTCAATATTGAAATGGACTGCCTTTGGGAGTGGTCCCATCTTTGGAAGCGCTTATTTTGAGTTCAGACAACACCTTTTGATATGTTCAGTATAACAGTGGGTAAGAGGCTGAAATAAATGACCCCCAACATACTTACTGACCATCGGGTGTTATCAATTAGACACAGCTGTCAAAATATTCTCCAATCAGCCCTGTTTAGCCACCTGCGGCAGGGCTTTTCACCATCCTAACAGTCCTAGAACTCAACTACTAGTTCAAGGCATTCTTCTCACTCTCATATTCCATAAATAAAAGAGAATATTCTATATAGAAATGTTTTTTTTTAATTTTATTTATTTATTTGACAGACAGATCACAAGTAGGCAGAGAGGCAGGCAGAGAGAGGAGGAAGCAGGCTCCCCGCTGAGTAAAGAGCCCGATGTGGGGCTCGATCCCAGGACCCTGGGATCATGACCTGAGCAGAAGGCAGAGGCTTTAACCCACTGAGCCACCCAGGCGCCCCCTAAATAGAAATGTTTTTATATGAGCTTTCAGGTAAGATCTCCCAGCTTTGGGGGAGCATAGCTCTGGCATTAAATTAAGAATCAGTCATTAAAATTAGTCATTATTTGCTTGAACTTGGGCCAAGAAAAGAGTACTTTGGAAGCTTTTACATAGAATTATGTGCTTCTTCCTCTACAAGGAGAATCATTCAGGAAGAGAGAGGGAAGGAACACATATACTCATCTCTGCTGATGGAATGCTACCTTACTTGGTCTGAATGTTCCCTCTGGGTTCCCATATATTCACAGCAGTAAAGATCTTCACAAGGTAGCCCTAATCCCATTATCATCAAGGTTTCTGCCCATCACAGAGTAACAGTTTCAAGAACTTTGGAAATATGGGACCAGGAAACAGACACTAGAGAGGGAAACACGGATTAAAGCGAGTAACTATCAGTTTTAGAAGGCAGTTCCATTCCAGGCAAAAAGATAGAATACAGAGGTTCAAAAGCCATTAAATGGAGATGGGCTCCTATTCTTTTTCAGTCCATGAAAGCTCATTCATTTCAAAGCATACATTAAGAGCCAGGACATGTTTCACTCATACCTGCCTAGGCATCAGGATAGGGGACAAAAGACACCGTCTATCTAGAAAGACAAACATGCAGACACTCTTCCCATACCAGATGAGCAGCACTCCCCTGGGGCCTAAGCAAGAGAGGACACCCAGACGAGGCAGCATGAAGCCAGTTACGCTCTTTCCCACCCACAACCTTCATATAGTAACTTACAGTCATGTATTTGTACACTCCAAGATGCTTCCATGAAACAACTTAACTGATTTGACCCTCAGAACCACCCCAAAAAGTAGGTAAGGCAGGTAAGTTCATTGTTAACGTATGCAAAGTGAGGCTCAAAATATATCAGGTACCCGTCCAAGACAACGCGCATCCCTTACCCCCCACTCCTTACTTAACCCAACCATGCACTAGCTATGTAATTCTGACCAAGTAAACATCATAAAATACCTCCGCTTCCCCATCTGTAATAAAGGATAATAGGACAATTAGGAATGTTTAAAAAATGATCCACGTCAAGGGTGTGGTACAATGCCTGAAACGTAGCGGGTGCTACGTTTACTACTAGTATTACTACTGCTATTGTTAACAATAATAAGGCGGAGACTTCCCTGGGACCTCTGGGTCACAAGCATTTCAGGAACACGCACTAGCCGCCCCCTTCCCTCCCCGCGCCCGGGTAGTAGACGGGATTCCACAGACACGCCCCCAAACAGACCCTCCCCCTAGGCACGCCGGCACCTCCCCCACCCCGGACATGCCCCCCCCCCTCACAAACCTTACCCCCGATAGATTCTCCCCAGTCAGAGTAGGTTATGAAGGAGGCCTTCCACTCGCACCCGCCTCTCCAGCACCCCCTTTAGGCCCCGGCATCCCTGCGGGCGCCCAGACTGAACGCCAGCCGCAGGCCCGCGCCGGTTACCTGGCCGCGCGCTCCCGCTCCGCCTCACGCTTCCACGGGATCGGGTTTGTTGCGGGCTTGCGCCAGCGCTGTGAGCGCACAATTAGTTTAAACTATGGCCCCGCCCCCTCGCGCCACCCTCTGATTGGCCCCGGTCGTCTGGAGTCTCACGCAAGGGCACGCTTCAGGACCCGGGAAAAGGAAGTGTGAGGACCACTGGGAAGAGAGAACGGGTGTCACTATTTCCGGACCCGGGCCGGGACTTGAGAGAAAAGAAAACTACAAATCCCAGCACATCCCGCGGCTTTGGAGCCCCGCCACTAGCGAACTACAGCTCCCGGTAGGCAGCGCCGCAGCACTTACGGAGTGTGGCCGGGATGCGGTGGTGAGGGTAGTTACCATGGAGTTGGCGCTGAGGTAGTGGGACGCCGAGGCTGGAGGGAAAGCAACTGCGGGTGAGTCGGGCGGGAAAACAGGAAAGTCGTTCTAGGGAACCATTCGCTCTCTGGAGAGATTAAGGAATTTCCTTTTCGGGGACCTGAGAAACCCCCCGCACAAACCCCTTACCCCCTTTCACAATGAACAAGACACGGCATCCATACGGAATGGACCGGGGGAGGGAAGAGGAACGAGATACATACCCACACGGATTTGGGGGCGCTTAAGAACATCTGTCACAAACCTGGGACCCCCTAATACGGATGCCTCAAATCCCTGACAGTGGAAGATCAGAAATACCCTCAGAAAATGGGTTGGTTTTTCCTGCGATGATGAACTGAGACCTCTTCAAGACATGGAAGTAGAATTAGAGTAAATCGCACGTCCTAATACTGGAGATGTATGAGGCTTGACTTGTCTCTTTCCTTACAGTCAGGAAAATCCCAGGGTAAGCCCCCTTCTCAGGGTCAGCAGCATCTGCCCACACACACGCGTTAGGGGTCCTGTCCCTAAATTACTTCTTCTCCCTACACCTCCCCTATGGTCTGCTTCTCCTAGATCTATGGTTAGAGTCTGATTCCTTTTACAGTCTTCATGACAGATTGTATTAGGCAACTTACCCAGCACATTCACATTCAGTCTCTCTTTTGAGTTTTGAGTCAAGGATATTTATCCCCATTTTACAAATTGGGAAACTGAAACCCAAAGAGGAACAGAGACTTGCCCAAGGCCACACACCAAATCTGTGACAGCTTAGGACCGTACCCCAGTTTGCCAGTTTCCAGCCAAGTCACTAACTTGAGTTTACAGCCTGTCTAGCTTAAGGACTTGTTCCAAGGAGTAAACTGCCCCAGGACAGCAGCTAGGTTGAATCTTGGACTTCCCTGTGGCATCTGGGAATAAAACCTCCCAGAATACACTAGATTATGTGGCCGACTTTTCATGACACTTTGATTTTTCTTCCACCTATAGCCCATAAAGAGAAACCCTCTCTAGGCCAGGCTATTCAGTCTCCTATCAGATCTTATCTGATTATTCCTCAAAACTTCCTGTGCCATCATACTGCTACTTACCTGAGAGTAAGTAGAGAGGGAAGAGAGGGAAGAAACAGGCTAACAACAAATCAAATTACAATTGTTAGTAAGTTCAAAAACTGAAAACAATTTTTCATCAACTGGGACTGGTTAAACTTAACTAAATAAAGTGGGATACACACAAATTCTATTCAATACTCTGCAGTTATTAAAAAGGGTGAGTCTAGGGGCACATGGCACATGGGTGCTCAGTCAGTGAAGCATCTGCCTTCGACTCAGGTCATGATCTCAGCGTCATGGGATCAAGCCCTGCATCTGGCTCCCTGCTCAGCAGAGAATCTGCTTCTCCCTCTCCCTCTGCCTCCACCCCACCCTCCACTCATGACGGCATGCTCATGCTCTCTCTCTCTCTCAGATAAATAAATAAATCTTCAAAAATGTTTTCAGAAAAGGATGAGTCTACAATTTAGTATATGTGCTGCCGAAGAGAGCACGAGTCTACAATTTAAAAAGAAAAAATACATTGTTAGCTAACACTACAATGGCAACCATATTCAGTATAAATGTATCATATCAATATGTTGTACATCTAAATTTACACAATGTTATGTCCATTATTCCAGTTATAAAGTAGAATTTTAAAAAATACATTTACAAATAGTATATGTTTAGGGTGCCTGGGTGGCTCAGTGGTTAAGCCGCTGCCTTCGGCTCAGGTCATGATCTCAGGGTCCTGGGATCGAGTCCCGCATCGGGCTCTCTGCTCAGTGGGGAGCCTGCTTCCTCCTCTCTCTCTGCCTGTCTCTCTGCCTACTTGTGATCTCTGTCAAATAAATAAATAAAATCTAAAAAAAAAAAATAGTATATGTTTATTTAAAAATATACACAATTTTGTATATCTCCCTTCTAAGAGGTTATAATTCCAAATATTAATCATGTTTTTGGTCAGATGGAGACTCAGACTTTTAGTTTCTACTTGGTGTACTTCTCTATGTTGTTTGATTTTATTTAGCTATCATATTAACTTTTAAAATAAAATAAAACCAGTAGAAGGTATTTCCAATTTGGGAAGGAAAAATTCCAAAACAAGACAAGTAAGCCTCTAAACTTGTCATTCGTCAAGTCAGTCTGGACAGATGAGGAAGGCACTAGGATCTGACTGGGCATGAGGCAGAACAGCAGCTGGGAAAGACTGACTCCAGAAATTCGGGGCGCCTGGGTGGCTCAATGGGTTAAAGCCTCTGCCTTCAGCTCAGGTCATGATCCCAGGGTCCTGGGATCAAGCCCTGCATCGGGCTCTCTGCTTCCTCCTCTCTGCAGCCCTCCATCGGGGAGCCTGCTTCCTCCTCTCTCTCTGCCTGCCTCTCTGCCTACTTGTGATCTCTGTCTGTCAAATAAATGAATAAAATCTTTAAAAAAAGAAAGAAAGAAAGAAAGAAATGCAACCACTGGGGCGCCTGGGTGGCTCAGTCAGTTAAGCATTTGCGTTCGACTCAGGTCATGATCCCAGGGTCCTGGGATTGAGCCCCACATCGGGCTCCCTGCTCGGCGGAGAGCCTGCTGCTCTGCCTCCTTGTGCTTTCTCTTTGTCAAATAAATAAATAAGATCTTTAAAAAACAAACAAGCATACAAACAAGGCTTTGAAGTGAGCAAAGCAACCTCAAGATTTTGTCAGTTCTACCCAGCAGCCAGGTATACCATGTGACACCTGAAGACACTAATTCATTTCTTTCATTTATCTATTATCCATTTGTTCAAGACTTTAGTGAAGACCCACTCTTTGCCAGGCTCAGTACAGAGTAATGGTAGGAAGAGAGAAAGATTTCTGACTTCTGTCCCTGGCCTTGAGCTTACAGGGAAGGAACAGGAAGTAGTTTATAAAGAAATGAGTACAGGGGCACCTGGCTGGCTCAGTCATTAGAGTGTATGACTTTCGATCTCAGGGTCATGAGTTCAAGCCACACAGGGCATAGAGCCTACTTTAGGAAGGGGGGTTGGTTGCTTAAGTGGCTCAGTTGGTTAAGTATCCGGTTCGGAGGTTGGTTGCCTAAGTAGCTCAGTTGGTTATGTGTCTGACTCTTGATTTCAGTTCATGTCTTGATCTCGGGGTCATGGGATTGAACCCTACGTCAGGTTCCCCACTTAGTGGGGAGTCTGCTTGATATTCTCTCCCTCTGCCCCTCCCCCCACTCACATGTGCACACACTCTCTCAAATAAATAAATCTTTTTTAAGAAGGGAAAAAAGAAATGAGTACAGATAATACAACTGCTTCAGTGTATTAGTACTAGCACCTGCTGCAGGACATACAATAGCTCTCAAGATAGGTTTGTCTCCATTTTACAGATAAGGAAACGGTCTTTGATAAAACTTTATTCAAAGTACAGTAGGGGTATGTATCAGTTAGCTATTGCTGTATAACAAACCATCCAAAAACCATAGTGACTTATGATAAGTATTACTGCTTCCAAGTCTCTAAGTCAGCCATATGTTTCTTCTGGTCTTGGCTGGGCTCATTCATGTGTCTGCAGGCACCTGTGACTATCCTGAACTCTGAATTGGTGTAGGCTGGCTATTGGCTAGTCTACAATGGCCTCAACTGGGAACACTAACTCTCTGCACATAACTGACCTGCATATGTTTGTCACATCCCTCCAGCAGGGTAGCCATTTTCTCTTGGCACAGGCAAAGAGCAAGAGGGCAAGCCCTCTCTTTAAGCTTTCTGTTTGCTTCATGTTTACTAACATCCAATGGCCAAAGCAAGTCACATGGCTGAGCCTAGCATTAGAGTGGATAGAACTACAGAGTTATAGGGCAAAAAAATAGATACCAGGGAGACCAGGAATAGGAATAATCAAGGGAATCAATCTACCACAGAACTCGATCAATTTTATCTGGAAAGACAGACTTCATCAAAGAGGGTACACTAGGCCTGAGTATTAAAACATGAGAATATTCACTAAGTAGGCAGCTGTTTCTTAGAACTGGATGCAGGCTGGTTTGCCACAATCAATGGAAACCTAGCAGGCTTTTCTGTGCTCATGACAGACAGGGTTCTCTTATTTGTTATCTTGGCTTCATTCCTTCTGGTCAGGCATAGGGCAGCGGGCACTCCATAAATGTTTGCAGAATTGAATTGGGTTTCTTACTGTGAATGAGGTGTAGACTGAAAAAGCTGAACCTGGGAGCCAATTGTTAGAAAGAGCAGCTTACCATCAACACTAGCAAAACAGAAAGCCTTGTATTTGGCAGTTTCTCATTCATTCCTCCCACAAGCATTTCTTGAGTGCCTGTTGTAAGCCAGGTTCTGTGTTAGATGATGAATAAGACACAGTGCTAGCTCACAGCCTGGGCTACTATTGAAATGGAGAATAATAACAAACGTTTCCAACTGGCAAATTTATCTAAACTACTGACAGCTCCATTTTTAATACTAACTCATCCAGAAAAATACATCAGGAGTTGGTATGACACAAAGTCAGAAGTTCTTAGGAACTGCACTGAGTTAGGTTCTCTGATAGTCAAGGAAACTAATGGTAAAATTCTGCCCTTAAATATTTTAAGCTAAAATCCATGACCAGTAGTGCAGAACTCTGGGGTCCCAACCCAGGGCTTTGAAAAAAGTATCTAATCTTGCTTAAAGGCATCAAAACTGTTGTAGGTGCTCTAGTGGAATGGGCTTCTCTGTCTAGGGGAGAACACAAGCCAGGTTCCTCTATTTCCAGAAAAGCCTGTGTTCTTTGTTGTCTGTCTGTATATTTGATACCTAAAAGATGCAAGTCTCCCTAATTAAGTCTGTACCCACCAGGCCAGTCCTGATTTGACAGAGAATTCAACTGTGAAGTGACTCAAGGTCGAACTTCCAAAAGCACAGTTGAGACTGCTGCTTTTTGAGAGGAAGACATTCACTTTCATTCCTGTACATGTTAAATCACCAAAAATTAGTCAAACTGTATTAAGCTTAAGTGGAATTATACACTATCAAGTCCATGGTTTTTAAGAGAAATCATTTTAGGAAAATGTGTGGATCTCATTTTCTGCATACAATCTATTTGTTTCTTTGAATCAAATGGTAAGAACTGCATATCCTAAGGTTTCCTTTTTTACTTTGGCTGCCAGGAATTTCAAAGATAACATAGGCCAGTTCCTAATTCTGTGGTACATGTCTTTGTCTTCCTTTAATCTACCTTCCGATCTTTCTCTTCCATGGTTTCCATTTCCTACATCTGCCCTGTCAGTCTGGTAGCCACTAGTCAACCTGCAGCTGTTGTGCATCTCCAGGTAGCTTCTGTAAAATATCTCCATTGTTAATAGCAATTATATGTTGAGTATTATTTTGGATATATTGGGTTAAATAAAATATATTAAGCTTTACCTGTTTCTTTTGACTTTTCTTTTTATAGCTATTAGAAAATTTTTAAATTACATATGTGAAAAAATTATATATGTGGCTTGCACTTGCAGTGTTCATTATATTCAGCTGGACAGCTCCATTCTCTAAGAAGTCATCCTGTTTTATGAGTGTGTTGTTACGAACTACCTCAAATCCTTTTGGAAACCAGGTGAAGTAGTGAGCAAAGGTGACGACAGCAGTGGATGAAGTGAGGAAGGGGAGGTTGACTGGGACATATCCTTGTCAGTCTGTCTTTTGTTTGTACCTGTCACATACAAAACCCCTTGGTAAAGTGTGTTTTGAGCTTTCTTCTTCCTAGGTGAGTAGTATCCTCACTTCCCCAGCCTCTTGAAAATTTCTCAGCTTTACTTGAGCTAACCAATTGGAAAGGATCTGATAAGACAATTGATAACATTGTGTTCACCCCTCTCGGGGGTATTTCCATTTTAACAGAAAACAATCCCTGAACCCAAAGGAATGAATCCCTAATGGTGGAGTTTCAGGCATTGGTAACAGGTGAGTGAGTGAGGTAGACTCTGGTTTGATGTGTATGTGCTTATATACGTGAGAGTACATTTGGCATGTGGCCAAAAGTAGGGTCTTTGGATGGAGAAGTGGGGTTGACAGACAAGCTAAGCAGAGAAGGTAGCAAATCCCCAGCTGGGTCAGACTGGCAAAGGGCTGTCAGACACCAGGTCCAATGCAGGCCTTCAGGGGTTTGTTAAGCAATAGAATAGCCCAGTTGATGTCACTGGAGTGCAGGTACCAAGACAGCCTCCATGGTAACTACTGTGGAGTAGCACAAAGAGCCTCAGAGTAGGATTCAGGAGTGTATGATTGCAGTCCACACTGACTCACTGGCTTAACTCTGGGCAAGTGCTTTCACCCTGGGGTCTCAGTTCTTCATGTGGAAAGCAGAAATGGGTGTTACAACTATCAATAAGCTCTAAGGTATGTAAAGGTGTTCTGAGAAGTAGGAAGTGCCCTACAAATGCAAGGAATGGTGATTACTACCTTAGAATAGAAATGCAGCCAGGCAAGCCTTGGGTGGTGGAGGGCAGAAAGCAAGGGTGCAGGGCTCTGGGGATACCTGGAAGCCTAAGCCCTTTGTACCTGGAATACCAGTCCTTCTTATCACTCCCCAGGCTGAACCCGGACTTCCAGGGCCAGTGCTTACACCTGACAGATGATGGCCTGAGCTATGAGCAGACAGGACTATATGAACACTTCGGTGCAAGAGCCCCCTCTTGACTACTCCTTCCGAAGCATCCACGTGATCCAAGGTCAGCCCACAGAGCACAGCACTCCACTCACCATGGCAAC
The DNA here is from genome assembly GCF_963455335.1 of Martes martes. Classification (NCBI taxonomy): domain Eukaryota; kingdom Metazoa; phylum Chordata; class Mammalia; order Carnivora; family Mustelidae; genus Martes; species Martes martes. The sequence goes on from NC_137898.1 coordinate 58,191,407, forward strand.
AGGCTGGGTATGGTCCCTAGGGAGAGACCAGTCTTTTACCTAAGAGCCTAAACAGAGTCTTCCTGTGTGCTTGCAGATTTTTTTGACGTTTTTGAGAGGAGTAGGGGGTAAGGAGGTGGCAGGAGTGGAAGGAATAACTGATCACCTTCAAAAGAATCCAGGCTACAGCAGTAAAGTCGGGTGGAAGAATAGTGGGAAAACCAGTTTATCAGCCAATGGTTTTATTCTCCTGTCTTTACCTGAAGAGAGGAAGAAATGAATGAAAACACAGGCAGAATCCTATCTCCTCTGAGGACACAAGCCTATTCTGATCACTGGTAAAACGTGCAGGGTCTCATTATTAACAACTGGCATGTTTCCAGTTTAAATATTTATTAGTAAACCCCTTATGCTTATCCCAGGCCTACCCAAGCTTATTCCATCACCCACAATTATTGCAGCTTCCAGCACTGCCCATGCTCATTCCCATTTTATTATTCAGTTTCTTTGGAAATAGGTGGCTCAGGGAGGCTCTTAGCAGTATCCTATTCTCAGAGGAAGATGCTTCTTCCCACGGAAGTTCTGTCCCTGGCTTTTGCTATCTGGCTTCTCAGAAATGCACTGTACATCTGCTCTCACAGAACCCATGCTGGTACCCACATATCCTAGACCCAGATCTGGCTTCGGTTTTCTCTCACAGGCAACTGGTGGCTACTTTTAAGCTCAGGAAGAAGGCAAATAGTTATCCAGAAGGTACGAGCCCTGGCTTGAGTTTGGGATACTACCAGGTTTGCACCAGCCACAGTGGTAACTCATATTCTCTAAGGAGAGAGACACACCGACCCACTGTGATCTTTATTTATTGTGCAGAGCATCACTTCTGACGTAGTCTGTGATTCACAAGGGTTTTAGCTGTGATGGTCCTGTATGAGATAGCTGAAGTGGCAGGTGACGAAGTATGGCTCCTGCCTACCCTGGTAATTCCCAGCTCTGAGTGGGGAAATAGAGCTTTGCACTCTGTGGAACCTTCAAAATGAGGGGAGAAAACATCCACTACAACCACGGGTAACTCCACAGCACAAACCATGGGCCATACAGATGCCGGCTCCCTTGTTCAATGGTTAAATATTTACTGAGCATCTACTATTTAGTAAGCACACATGTATACATACCTGCCAGGCACCGTGCTCCTTGCTGTGTCTTGTAAGGAGGGGAACAGGAGAAGCATATCCAGCCCCCAAAAGGCCAGTCCCCTCAGGTTCCCCGGAGCTTGTGGAAAGAATCTGGGACTACTTGACAGACTACTTGCTAAAGTAATCAGTAGATGGATTATAGATTCTGAAATGCTGGGGACTTTAGACCACATCCAACCCATAGACCTCTGACTTCTCATGAACCTACAGTATTAAGGGAGTCTGCCATGAGATACTTACCAACCCCTTCCATTATGGGGTGAGGGATGATGTGAGGAAGTTATCAAACTAACTCCCACCCTCTAGGGAAACATGGAAAAGTCGTGTGGCAACCCTTCAGAAATAGAAGACAGAATCATGCTTTCCCGGTGTGCCTGGGGCTAGGCACTCCCCAGTTCTTTGGACACTGATATCTGTGCTCCGTTTTCCAGACCTGCCTTGGCCTACTCTGAACAAGGCAGCTTCAACAGATCCTCAAGCAATGCAGTACCCTGGTGGAATCTGAAGGGAACAGAAACCTGTAGCAGTGGGATACCCCATTCCACTCTTGATACCGGCAACCCAGATGGGAGCCTTAAGTTTTCAGCAACACAGTCCCACCAGTGGCTACTTCTGAGCTGGAGAGCTGCCCATGCTGAGTGGCATTCCTCAAGCTATTGCCTCATCAGGCTGGATGCTAATCTATATGTGGGTTTATTTTAACCCTTTTATTCAGCTGTGTCGTTTCATTGGGAGTTCTCAGGATATGTTGGGGCCGGGGGCAGGATTAGGAGTTCATTCATGAGCCGGAGTACTGTGCTCCAGTGCCCTTCTGCCACCTCCCCCCAACCTCAGGCCGCGACTGTGGCTCCTGCTAACTCCAGCACTAAGGCAGAGAGCCATCTGGTGGATGCTGGCTGACCTGCAGCTGAGGAGGGGAGGAAGTTACTACTGGGTGGAGGTAGAAGGAAGTGTGTCCAGTAAGAGCTCAGGAGAGTGAAAGACAGCCGGCCAGCTTCAGAAAATCCAATACTTTCCTCCCCGGATGCAGCTTTAGACAAGTAATGAGAGGCTTAGGGGCAAGAGGAAATATATAGTCCCTCAGCCATAGCCAGTATCTGGTTCTGACTCTGCCACTATGAGTCTGGGCAGGACCCAGCCTCTCTCTGGACCTCATTTGTCAAAAAGCTGGGGGCGGGGGGGGGGGGTGTCTACACAAATGGTTTAAAACATCCCTGTTTTCCTATTCTCTCTCCTCGGCCAAACTTTCTGACGGTGTTGTTTACGCTACCTGCTTAGATTTCCTTAACCTGTTTACTCTTGAACTTAGTCCAATGTAGCTTCTGGCCCCAGGCCCTTGTGATTTCACTGTAACAGCCTTCACCAGGATCACCAAGGGCCTGAGTTGCCAAAATTACTTTTCAGTCCTTATCTCCTTGAAATTCACTCCTATAAACTATGAACTCGAGCATCTGTAAAAATTATCTTCTTGTGGTTCTCCCTCCCTGTCCTTCCCTCATTACTCATCATTATTTAACAGACACCCCCTCCTCCTTGTCCCTCCTCTCTACCCTCACTGTCCATGTAGAATCCCCTCTATTTCTCTATCTTGTACACCTTCTATACTAATGATTCTCGTCCATCTCCGGAGCTTCAGACCTTCGTATCCAACAGCCTTCTTGGCTTCTTCACCTCTTTGTTACAGGAGCCTCAGATATACACCAAGGCCAAGCCTGAACTCACCTTTTCCTTTTTTTTTTTTTTTTTAAACTCCTCACCTTTTCAACCTTAGTTTGTCTTTTTCTAATTCCTTATCAGTCCCCTAAACAAGAAACTGGGCACCACCCTTGATTATTCTTTTACCCTTACATCCAATCAACCATGAAGTCATGCTGATTCTCTTTCATCTCTTGCCCAGATGACCGAAAGAGCCACACTGGTCTTCCAGTCCCACCCACTCCCTTTAATCCATCTCCATGCTAAAGCTTCAGAATGATCTTTTTGCAATGAAAGATTTGGATCACCCTTTGCTTTAACCCTCCAATGGCTTCCCATCACCTACAGAATAAAGTCCAAACTACTCTGCCTGGCGTTCAAGGCTCCTTGGCTTTTTGCTCCATGCCCCACCTTGCGCAGTACGTGCATACATGCCCTTTCCCACCTCTGTGCCTCTGCTTGGGGGTGCCACTCTCACCCTTTCCACCCTTTGCCTGGTTAAGGTCTCCTAATCCACTGAACTCCATCTTAGGTTTCGACTTCCCTGAGTTCCCAGACTAGGAGTCCTTCTTTATGATTCTGTCACTATCACATTGCCAATTTGTTTTCATCCTGCCTATATGAGCTCCTCCAAGGCACAAAAATCTGCCTCATCCCTACCCTGTTACTCATCCAGAACTTGGCACAGACCATCTCCCACTTTGTTTACCACTATACATCCAGTATCTGGCACATACACAGTTGCTTAGCAGTAATGCGAGAGAGGGACATCAGAGGGTGTTGTACTGAAGTGAATGCTCTAGGCTCTATCAGTGGATAATTCTAGATTTTGTGCTATAATCATCTTGGTCAAGTCTGACAATTATAGTTCTTAGTTTCCATAAAGTGGGAATGATTTTGCCTCCCACACCCCCAAAAGGGGTGACATATAGAGGACCCAATGATAGGAGAGACATGAAAGGACCGAGGGATGCAAACCAAGAATTTGGGATGGCAAATCTTTGACCCTTAGTCCAAGTTTACTTGGACTCCTGGGGCCTGTGGGAGTGATACTAGACTCAAGCATGAGGCTATGGTCCTGCCAGCACCCCCAGCTCTAGCACAGGCTGTAAATCCTCCCAGCTCTGTTCCTTCCCACCCCTAAGGCAGAAAAGCAGAGACAATAACCCATGTTTCACTGTCCCCACAGACCTGATGAGTGAGGAGCCACGGACAGGGCTACGACCACTAAGGCACTCAAAGTCAGGGAAGTCACTGACCCAGTCCCTGTGGCTGAACAACAATGTCCTCAACGACCTGAGAGACTTTGGCCATGTGGTTTCACTGCTTCTGGAGCATCCAGAGAACCTGGCCTGGATCGACCTGTCCTTCAATGACCTGACTTCCATCGACCCTGTGAGTCCCCAGCACTGAGCATCTAGTCAGGGTGGGCCTGACGCCACCTTGTTCCAGCCCCCAGCCTCTCCATCTCCCACAAGTCTTTCAGGAAGTAGTGCAGCAGCAGGCTGCTGTCCAAGTACATGGCTGTGGGCTCAGACAGACGTAGGTTCAAATCCTAGGTTTGTCTCTTACTGTGGGACTTTGGGCAAGATACCCCACCTTTCAAAATCTCAGCCTCCCTGTCTGAAAAAATGAGGAGCATGTGCTCCCACCAAACATAAAGGTTTTGTGAGGATTAAATGAGAATGATGAAAGCCAAATGGCACATAGCAGGGTGCAATAACACAACAGCTTTTGTTATCAGGCACCCACTGTGCCTTGTGCAGTTTGTCTGTGGAAGAGGTAGGTCAAGTACAGCACTTACTTTCCATGAACTCAGACTCAAGCTTTAAGAAATAAACACATTGACCTTTTCTTGTCCAGGATCCCTACCAGGGGGAAAAAGCAGCTAGAACATGAGCTGGAAACGATTCCCTGGGTTGTAGATTGTAATTTTGAAAGCTTCTCTTTGTACCTAGCGAGATGCTATCCCTGTCCCTTGTTTTGAAAGATCTTAGACCTCCAAAGCTAAAAAGGTCTTCAGTGTAGGGGCAATTGAGGCTCGGGGGGGAGCAGGAGTGAGTGCCCAGTCACCTGGCAAGTCAGTGGCTGTGCTAGGCCACAGGTCCATACCTCCCGCCCCTCAGACCACAGTTCTGTGCCAACATGATACCCCTGTACCCATTCAAGAGTTAAACAACAAGTAGGTCAGAGTTATCCAGAATGGCTGCAAGGGGGTGGCAGACTGGAAAGCAAGTTGTTTCCCAGACTCTTCCTTCTTTGCCCACCAGTTAGTCCTGAGCACCGATCCAGGGCCCTGTCCATCCTGACTTTGGGTTTCCTTCCCCAACAGGTCCTGACAACTTTCTTCAACCTCAGTGTACTCTATCTCCATGGCAACAGCATCCAGCACCTGGGAGAGGTGAACAAGCTGGCTGTCCTCCCACGACTCCGGAGCCTGACACTCCACGGGAATCCCATAGAGGAAGAGAAGGGGTATAGGTGAGTGTCCTGACCCTGAAGCTGAGCTCCCCTGAGGGCAAGGAGGTAGGGAGAGAAGAAATCCAACACCAGTGTTCTGCCATGCTGGGGCAGAGAAGGGAGTGGCGACCTTTAAGCATGTCTTACTATCCATCAGGGGAGACTGTCTTCCCCCCAATTATCCTTTGGTTCCTCCATTCCTTGCAGTTAGGGGAGAGAGCAGCAACTGGTGGAGGGGGAAGGAAGTTGTGGTGGGGGGCTGGCCCCCAGCCCAAGTCTTCCCCACAGGCAGTATGTGCTGTGTACCCTGCCCCGTATCACCACATTCGACTTCAGCGGGGTCACCAAAGCAGACCGTGCCACAGCTGAAGTGTGGAAACGCATGAACATCAAGCCCAAGAAGGTCCGGATTAAGCAGAATGCACTCTGAGGTTCCTAGGGCCCCAGCAGTCCTAAAGGCCGAAGATGGTCAGTTTGGTTTAACAATAAACGATTTGAGCAGTTGAGCAGATGTGAAGTCACCTGTGCCATGTACAAATGTGCCATGTCCTCTGCCTCAGGCAATGGTCAGTAGCTCTGGTCTTACTTCGCCAATGGAGGGAGGCAGTGGAGGGAAAGGCCTTTTGGCCTGGGACGTAGACCTTTTGACCTGGTTTACTGTATAGTCTTGAGAAACTTACCTTATCTCTCTGAGCTCCTTTTTTTTAAAACTCTTCAATTCAGATATCCTGAGGTTAGAGCTGCTTCACAGAGTGCCAAGTTTCTGTGGGGACACCTCAGAGAAGACGCTAGACCCCCCACTTCAATCAGATCAGAGTAGCTCCACTCTTATTTTACATGCTGGTGTTCTGCTTGAGACTTCATCAGATAAATAGAATCTTCTGCTTGAAAACAGTGGCTTGCTGGCTCCGTATCAAGTATCCTTGGTCTGCCTTTACCCCTCAACCCTGGGCTTGTTGGTAATTCCACTGCACCTGAAGCAGGGCCCCCAACAGTGACAGCTGCCTTGGATTCCAGTTTGTTCAGTTTGGACAGTATTCACTGGAGAAGGGACAAGCAGTCTTATCCAATCTGAGGTTAGCCCAGGCCAAGTTCCAGCTAATACCTAGGAACTCTGAACCCTTATCTCCTGGATTCCTCTCAATGGCCCTAGAAGATGTGCCCCCCGCCCCATCTCGCTGCTCACAGACCAGAAGAAGTACTAGAGTGGTGGGCAGGACAGAGGGGCTGCAACCAGCACACAGATGAATACACTTCCTTTATCGAGGGCGACAAACCAAAACAAAACCCCAAAACCCCAAACATGTAAAAACCCAGGGTGCTAGAAATACAAACTCAATTCATTCAAATTCAAGCTCGTCCAGACCCTGGTCATAAACCCTCATGAGGTGCATGTGAGCACCAAGTCAGGGAGGGGGGAAAGGAGTGAGGCCAAGAGAAAGGGTGGGAAGAGGGCCCCCACAGGCCCCCTAGGGATCACCCTCACAGTGGTACCTCCACCTTCCCAGTGACACTGAAGACCTACTAGGCCCTAACCTTTTGATCCCCACCCCATCCCCGGCCAGGGCTTTGAACGCCAGTCCCAAATGGTTCTGCCCTCCCTTGCTCCGTCCTCAAGTGCTAAGGCTTCCAGCCTCACTCTTCTCCTCCTCCACACTCTTCTCTGTGATTAGTAGCAGGTCAGGGTGCTGTGAGAGCCGCAGTAAGGCTGGGGGCCAGGGGAGGCAGGGTGGAGACGGGGTGGAGAGAAGAGAAGAGCTGTCCAAGGATCCCTCTCTTCACGGGATCCCGAACTGTACAACCAGCTCCTCTTTTGCGTCCACTCGGATCTGAGAAAGTGCACTGTAGGCATAAGCAGCTATCCTGGAGACCTGGGACAGAGGGGCCAGGGATGAGAGGAAGAGAGAGAGGCAGTGAGAAGGGAGATTGGGTGGCGAGAAAGGAGGGGATGGTGGGGGACATGAAGCCAAAGAGAAAGGCAGGGATGGGACAGACAGCAAAGAACAAAGAGTGGGGAAAGAGAATAAGGGTAGAAACAAGAACATACAAAGTATGAGAGGTGAGAGTGAGTGGGGCACTTGAGCTACCAGGATCCCTAACTCCACTTCCCTACTGCCTCTGAGACAGAGAAGGTGACCCCTCTGCCACAGCCTGGGCCTGGAGGGAAGGGTAGGCAGGGGCGGGCCCAGGGGCGGCTCACCTGCTGCAAGTCGGAGAAGGGGACAGGCTCGCTGGCCAGCACTTGGTGGGGCTGGCTGGTGAGAGATGGCAGCGGCGGCAGCTTCTTCCAGTGGGTCAGGCTGCTGCTCAGCACAGCCAAGCGGGTGCTGGCCAAGAGGATGGATGGGAGTGGGCAGTCAGACCAGTCTGCTCTGCCCAGCCCAGCCCAGCCCAGCCCAGGCAAGCCTTGTTCCTTCAGGCCAGAGAAGAAGGGTGATGGGCACCTCCGCTCACCACGACTTGCTCCAGGCCCACCTCCCTCAGCCTCCGCACCCCTGCGGGCCACGGGGCAAACAGGGCTGACATGAACATCTGTGTGGTACCAGAGATTTGCTGTCAGTCTCCTGCGCTGCACCCAAACAAGAAGCCTGGACTGGGGCTCAGGCTCCAAAGCTGGATAAGGGGTGGAGGGGCAGGGAGGAGCCCAAGTAGCCTGGGTGGGGGCCACCGAAGCTGGCCGGGCCTCACCTGTACTGCCTTGCCCGGTCCATGTACTCATGCTGCTCCATGCCCTGGGAGTCCGCGGCAGACACGTCAATGATGTTGCTTTGGGGAGAAGAGGCAGAGGGAACATAACAGGTGCTTCAAGAGGGACACACAGGATTCACTGCCAAGTGCCGACTCCAGGGCTATCTGACACCAGTATCCCTGCCTGCCCGGTGGAGCAGGGCTGGGCCCAGAGGCACCTCTAGCCACTGACCTTGCCCATCCCCCGTGTCCTGGGCCACCCAGTCCCTCTATCCCATCCTTTAACATGGATGGTGAAGCTCTGCCCAGGCTTGGGCCTGTGGTGCTCACCTGGCTGTCTTAGCAAGAATGGAGGAGAGCAAGGCCTGCTCATCTGTGCGAGTGGGAGGCAGGCTGTGGTAGTTAGGCTCGGCTCCATTCAGGGCTTTGGTAGGGGGGCTGCTAGGGTCCAGCAGCAGCTTCCGTTCCTCTCGGTCCTAGGAGAGGCCAAAGGGGAGAAGTCGGCCCTGGAGCCTTTAGTCCAACACCTGCCTTTCCCCGGCTCTCCTCTCAGCCCACCTCTGACCTTTAACCACCAAGAAATATCCTAAGTGCCTAAGTGTATGAAATGTCAGCTAAGGCTCAGTCCTGCCTGCCCTTGGGAGCTCGGCTGAGTTGGTGGTCTGAGATGAATCAGAGTGGAACCAAGCAGTCCTAGAGGCCCTGAGAAGATGGACAGAGGCCAAAGCATGTATCCAGTAACACCTCTAGAGCTTCAGAGAACATTCTAGTGCCTGATGCAGGTCAGGAGATCCCCCAGACAATTCTATTCCTCATATAATGTCA